>NW_023601653.1:34434917-35817510 GCF_014898055.3 Talpa occidentalis
TTTCCCTGTGTGCTAGTGTGCATTTAGATTGCGTGATATTTGTTATAATTTAGGAGATTATTTTGGGGTCTGGAGATTCTCAAAATTTTTTTTTCATATGAATTAATAGTAATTGCTTCTTTAGTTCATATCATTTTCAGCTTATGAAAGATTTTTCTGGAAAGACCTACTTTCAGACATCAGGTAAAAACCTGCAGTAGAGTTGCTGTTGCTTTCTTTTGATTAGTGTTTTCATGCTAGACTTTTTTTTAATCCTTTCACATTAAGCCTATCTATATCTTCATATTTGAAGTGAGTCTCTTGTACATTTATAACTGCATCTGAGTCCAAGGTCAAGTAGGAGGACAGAAAGAGGAAAAAGCTGTGACATCTGGCTCCACTCTCTCAGAGCTGCAGTTTCACTGGTAGAGAGAAAGGCTCCTCTCTTGCAGAGTTTTCCATCCTGGAGGCTCATGTTAATGGCTACGTCCACTGCTGCCACAAGAGTGCTTGTGGTGGAGCACAGAGAATGGGGAAGAGGTCTTGTCTCTGTAGCACCTGATGTTGAGTATCAGAGGAAGAGGGAGATGGTAAACTCACTGCTGACACTGTGGAACCTTGAATTCTCTTTTACTTCCCCAATCTCCAAGCTACTTTCCATAACCCTCAAATGGCTGTTTTTTGCATTATTCCAAGTGTCAAAGTTCTGTATAGTGTGAGCAACAAGGCAAATGATGTTTACACCATCTTACACAGATTCAGAATCTTAAAATAAATTTTAAAGCCTATAAAATGATATAATTTTATTTTTATTCAAAGACTTAACAGTGGAGGATGATTAGTGCTTCCAGAATGCTAGTCCCAAGTTTTTTCCATGTTGAATCTGGTCCTCTAGATATCTGGGCTCAGCTTCCACTGATGAATTTCAAGTCAGTAAAACAAGTCTGATTAAACTCTTAGACTCTCAGGGACACTAAACACTAACTGACCACAGACTCGTGTCACGTTCTTTCCATACCTCCCACACTTGCACTATCTCTGATTTTACTTCTTATTCCTTCAACTGCTCCTTAAAAGTGTGTCTGAGTTGCAGATTCATTGTCCTTCTCATTCTACAAGTGTCCCTAAGTAATCTCAGCCCTCAATTTTCCATTAGCATGCTTATGGCTTTTAAGTGTTTATCTCTACTCCAGAGGTTCCTCTTGAGTTCTCCATAAACATTGCTCTCTAGACATTTCTGCCTCTATACACTGTAGGCACCACAAACTCACTTTTCTTTCCATAAGGGACATTCTCAAGCAGTCAGCTGCCCACTAAAAACAATGTTGCTTGAATCGCTACTGCACCTTTCTTTCCACAACATTAACACAATTGTTGAATTAATACCATTGTTTTGGTCAATTCATTTCCTTAATAGTTTTGGAATTCATCTTTATTCTTTTTTTTTTTCCAAAGATTTATTTTATTTATACATACAAGAACTGGGGTGCAGGCCAGAGGTGCAGGGGGTGAGGGGATCCACCAGAGACAGAGTGGGGAACAGAATAGGTGATTGAAGTTTAGATAAGGGGAGGGGAGTAGTGGGTGAGACAGGAGAGGTCTACTGCACCATGTAGGTAGCTCCCTGGCCTTCAGGGATCGAACTCATGCTGTGGATAGCTTCATAGTGCTGCAACTGAACCCCTTGTGTCACCAGGGAGGCCTGGGATTCATCTTTGTTCTATCTCTACTGCCACCTTGTCTGGGCTATTCTCCTGTATTCTAAGATATTTTGCCTGATACCTTTGAACTTATTCTTGCTTCCTTTCACTTCATTTTCTTACATAGCCAGGGTAATCTTTAAGAAATATATATTTATCTTGTCACTGTTTTCCTTAAATCTTGTAGAATTTATTATTTTTCTAATGATTCACTTCTTAAATTCTTGAAATAACTGTACATTTTGCTGTTCTGAATATGAAATGAGTTCCTCAGATTTAGAAATGAAATAGCCATTAGGAACATATGTGGTGTGAAATTCAGAACAGGTAACTTTAATTTTTTTTTTTTGGTCTCACTGGCAAAATTCCACCAAACGCTGTTATTATTCTTGTAACTGTTTTGTTAATGGAAAATGGTGTAAATGTTTTAGATGCATTTTAGCTTTCTGATCACAGAGGCTCATTCAGTATCTTATGAAAAGTAATTTACTAAATGATTGTAGTGCTCTGGAAGGGTTTAGTCAGATGACGCTATCAACAGGTATTCACTAATTGGCTCATTTTGTGAAAATTTATGACAAGATTAATGTTGCCTTAAGTGCTGCTCTGCATTTGTTGACAGACTTAGAGGAGATCAGAGTTTGAATAGATGTAGAAAATCAGCTAATAAAAGTGAGTACAAAGTACTAATGTAAGTACACACAGTGCCTGTATGAAACTACTGCATGTTAAAAAAAATAGTCCTAACTTGGTCAAAACTGAGCATAGAAATGTGGCTCTGTGAGCAACCTGCCTGCTTTATTACAGCCTGTGCTTTATGAAAACTATTGTCCAGAGAGACAACAGCACAGAGAGAAGAATCAATGTACAGAGAGAAAGATGAAATCAAAGTTCACATAATTCTTCATCTGAAGATATTTTCTTCTACTAGTTATTCTATTCTCAAGAGAGGGACACTTAGACCTACTCTTTGAAATACAGGAGTTTGTATATAACAAAGTCTATGTAGATTGAGAAATGTGTTTTCCCAATAAGGGACTCTTAGTTCAAAGGTTGAGGAAATGAAGGGATAAGTAAGAGAAAAGGAGAAGGCAGATCATGAGACAAAAGATGTGGAGAGAAGAATGAGCTTGGGGGCCTCCCTGGTGGCACAAGGGGTTAAGCATAACACTGTGAAGCTACCTGCAGCCTCTGCAGCATTATTTCCATCCCTGGCCAGAGGGCTACCCACATGCACAGCAGACCTCTCCTGACTCACCCACTGCTCCCCTCAGTCAATCTGCCTGTTCTGTTCTCCACTCTGTCCCTGGTGAATCCTATCACCTCCCACACCTCTGGCCTGTACCCCAGTTCTTGTATGCATAAATAAATAAATCTTTAAAAATAAAAAAGATATAAGTAGTTTTCTAAGAATAGCATTGGTACAACTTTATAAAAAAAAAAAAAGATTTATTTATTTATTTATTTATTTATTTATTTATTTATTTATTTATACAAGAACCGGGGAACAGGCCATATGTGCAGGAGGGTGAGAAGATTCTTTGTGCAACTTTTTGTTGCCATAGCTATACCAAGGGAATATCTGGGGAACCTAGGCTTGCTAGATATATGTGTGTGCTATTATTACTTTGTGATATGCTCACTCTAGTTGTCATCTTATATAACAGATCTTAAGTTTGCCTTTCTCATTGGTATTTCATCTGTTGTTGTTCTTTGACTCATATGTATTATCTATTTTCTCCTATGATCAATGACAAAAAATATTCATTTCAATGCTTATTTACCTAATAGAAGAATAGAGATGCATATATCAGTTAGTATATAGGTTCAATTGCTGTAACTAAGATACTTAGTATAACAGTAGCTAAAACAAGACAGATAATAACTTCTCCCATAGGGTGTGAGTAGGAATTCTGAAGTTGGCATATGGTAGCTCCACTTTCATCATAGGCCTCTGATCAGGCTTCTTCTGTCTTAGTGCTCTACCACCCTGAACTCATGGTTTCCATCATGTGCTCCAACTAGATCATCTGCATTTCAGCCAACATACAGGAGAACAGGTGGAAAGGAAAGTCATGTTCATGTCATGTTTACTCACATCCCAATGGCTAGACCTTGATCAAATGACAGCACTTAGCTGCAGAGCAGACTGGGAAATGTGTTCTTTATTTGGGCAGTCAGATTGCTAAGTAAGAAGGAGAAAATGGATGTTGCTGCACAACTGGAACTTGCCTCCATAATTAGTGTACTCAGGTTTCTACTGTCAGTCAGCTTAAAATACTCTACAAGCAATTTTTTAAAATAACACATAAAAGCATGATAAAATAAGTATGAAATAAGGATTATATGAAACACTATTGATTAAGGAGATAAAAGCTTGAGTACAACATGCTTATCATCTGAGGAACAGAAAGGAAATCCAGGAACAGGGCCATGGGACTGTGGATTTAGATAAAGGAGGAAATTCCTGACTGAGAGAGTAGAATGTCTGATGAAGTTTATAAAAAGATGGAGATTAATGTACTTAGATCTTTTGCAAATCTTTAAGTTTCTTAAAAAAGAATTTTCTTTTTCAGATATTTTTTACTCATCAGACTGAATAAAGTCCTTGATTTTCTTTCTGTTTCTTTCCCTTTTCAGGATGCTTTTCTGGAAACAATTATCACCTTTTGGCAATTCATCAGAAGAGTGGGAAGCCAGCCTTTATTTATCACCATTCACAAGACATTGAAAAGAGTCTAGATGTAACTCCACACAAGATCTATAAACACAACTACCGTTCTTCCCATGCTCAAATAAGCAAACACCACCAAATTGTTAATTCAGTATTTCCTAGACCTGCATATGACCCATCTCTTAATCTGTTGGCTTTGGCTGGTCAAGATCTTGAAGTGGAAAACCTTCCTATTCCAGCAGCAAATGTGATTGTTGTGGTAAGTACTGCATTAATTGATGCTGGTGCTTTCTTCTGTATCTTCGCCATAGGGGTGGGGAGGTGGAGGATAGTAATGTTGAATAGTAATCAAATCTCACCCATATGTACCATAGCACTTCTCATTCTCTGATATTTCTTTGCTTTTACTAGATTATTGTCTGTTTTCTTCCTCTTGAATGTAAAACAATGAAATAGGAAAGTTTATTCGTACTCTTTGTGCATTACACAGTGCATGGTCCATAGTAGGTGCTTAAAAAATATTTGATTTTAAAGTTGATCTAGGAAGGCCTTACCATTCCAGCAGATCATATCATGAACTGAGCCCCCTGCCTTCAATCATGATGTGTTCTAGGAGAGGCCTTTGTGTCAGTTTAATGTAAATAAATAGAATACTTATTGAAGATCTTCTGGTCATGTGACTCAAATTGTAAGAAATCATGAAACCACTAAAAGGGAGGAAATGTAGTTTCAGGGTAGTTTTCTGTCATAATAGCAAATAAGATATTTTGGGATTGATGGATAGCATTTCTAATATCACTGAACAAGTATCAACCTTCATTCATCAAGACAGTACAACAGTACTGTTGCTTATGTACTTAAGGTTTATAACCCAGTCACAATGTCTCAATTTGTGGAGCTATGATAGTTTAAAATACTTACTTGCCTTGACCCTTATTTTGACCATTGTTCCTCTCAAATTAAAAATCTCAAAAAGAGAATCCATTTAGCTACATGGCTATTGCATTGCTATCCAAAAATATAATTAAATGTCTTAACTTTTAAGGCCAAAATGATTCAATGAAAACATTTTCATTTTGATAATCTCTCTATGCATCAAATATAATCAACTTTAACAAGTTTTTCTTCTTTCATTTTTTAAAATATACTACATGTAGAATACATTATTTAGTGTTGAGAATCAAAAACCCATTCATTGATGTCTTCAACTATCATCCATTGACTATTTTTGATTCACTCATAATTTGGGGTATCTAGAATTAGTCTCTGATTTTTACTTGGAAATGTCTGGGGGTAAATGTCAGTAATTCAATAAAGTCACAAATTGAGAATACAGGATGAGCTCTTCAGAGAAAATATGTGGGTCATTTGGCCTCCTGAAATACATGAACATATTTTCTGCATTTATATGAGTAACAGATGTTCTGAAGGTGAAAGTCATGTACTCTGCCTATTCACTGAAGATAAATGATGTTAATGATGTCGCTGTATTTGGATATGCCTGTGATAATGCAAGAGCTCATGGGAGACATTTTGTCCTGTGACCATCATATACCCATAGTCATCAACTCTTATAGTCACTTTGAATTACAGTTCTAGAGGTTGATCCTGTCTTGCAATGTCATGTACTAACTGGTTTAATTAAGGCATCAATGAGGAATTCTGGCAGGTCATTTCACTTTTGCTTTATCTATAGTTTAAAGATTCATGAAGAAGCTTTTTCTTTTCTTTTGGGTGATGATTACATGGAAGCAATAGACAGTTTTTCTACATTAGCCTACTCCTGGACCTAGCCTCTATGCTGTGGTTTTGGATGTTCGCAACAACTGTTATTGATAATGTTCCCTGTAATCCAGTTATATCACTTATGCACATGGCGATTTAGTAGGAAAACCAAGTATGTGGGTGGGGTTTTTTAAAAATTATGTTGATTGTGCTCAGTTTGCTCAAAAAGCAGAGGGTCAACATCATTCAGTTATCAACTGGTTTAAAAGTTCATTCTGTCCATAAAAGAGACTAAGGAATGGAGTGTAGGTGAAAAAGGGGCTATTTTGAGGTAGCTAAATGATTTTGGTGTTATAACTGATGTGTGTTTGTGTGGGTAGGACATACAAGAATAAGAAATATATGTCATACATATTAAACTATTATGTATGTGTGTATATACAGTGTATATAACCTCTGTAGTACCAAATCAATTAATATATGTGCTCCAAGTATAATTTATATATGTGTGTATAAATAAATAAATATATATAATAAACATATTATATATGCACACATATACATACTTGAGACCATATTGTTTCAGGAATATTACTGTGGCACCAAAGAATTATTTTGTAGCTGAATTTATACCAAATGAACAGTGTTAGTAAGTATCAGTTTCCTGAATTAGGGAAATTATTGTTTTTATTTTCAGCTACGGTAGAAAAGCCACCCCATTCTGCAAAATTTTTGTATAACTTGTAAGGCTTCCTAGCTCAGAACAAGTCACTTTCCTCCCTCTTGTATATTTTTCTTTCTTGTTTCTGGCATCATAAAGACAGTGAGCTTTAGAATAAGAAATTTAACAGGGACTTGAAAGAGGCATCTGTCCCTATCCCTGTCCCTATTTCCTTTCATAAGAACATTTGTCCACAATTGATTTCCCCCTTTCTTCTATGATCAGGAGAATCTGTGATTTATTTATTCCAAGAAAAGGGCAGCAGAATTAAAATATTTATTCCAAAGAAGGCTAATTATGTTCCAGATGCTCAATTCAGATGCTTTTGTCAGGATTTCTGTATAGATTTCTGTATATTTTTTTTTTTTTTTTTTTTTTTTTTATAGAGGCATGCTTTATTTATTTGTTTGCTGGTTTGTTTGTTTGTTTTGTTTATACAAGCACTGGGTACAGTCAGAAGCGCGGGAGGGCGAGAGAATTCACCAGAGCCAGAGTGGGGAGCAGAGCAGGCAGAAGGACCGAAGGACACTGCTGAGGGGAGCAGCGGGCGGCAGGAGAGGTCTGCGCGCCATGTGGGACCCTCCTCTGGTGGCCGGGGAGCAGCCGGGGATCGAACCGGCGCCGCAGAGGCCGCGCGCAGCTTCGCAACCCAGCGCTCAACCGCTGCGCCACCGGGGAGGCCCTAGATTTCTGTATAGATGCAGCATAGGGGGAATGCAAATGTCCTCAAGGTCGGTGCTATAATAGGAGTTAAAAAACAAAACAAAAAAACTCTAGTGTCTTTAACCAAATTCATGCTGAAAGTTCCACAGTGCTCATCACTAGCTTCCCAGGTATTCACTAAGCCACAAAGCCATAACATCAGGAAGGAGGGGCCCCAGGAGTGTGAGTGAAGATGGTGGTGGAAGCAGCTGTAGACCTTTTCAGTTCTGTAAGTTCAGCACAGCTTGCTGCATGAAGAATGTTTTAGCCTTGACAAAATCTAAGAAAATGGGAGGTTTGGAAATGTTTGGCGATTATCGCTGACTCTATAGGAGTCAGAGAAGGAAAATAAAAGGACTTCAGGAAGGGAAAATAAAAGAAAAAAGAGTAGAGAAGGACTAGGGGGAAGTAGAGAACGGCAAGGACAGAAACGGGAGGGGAGAGAAAATTAGGAGGAACCAGGAGGGAGGGAGAAGGAGGGGAAAAAAGAAAAGGCAGTGGGAAGACTCCTCTGAGTACATAAAATGGTCAGGAGTGTCCAGGAGGCGAAGATGCTGTCTGCAATATTCCTAAAAAAAAGTTTCTCAACTTGTTCACCACTCACCTAGACTAGCACACAGACAGACACATCACTGTACTATCATACTATTTAATCTTTAATATAAAGGTTATAAAGGTTATTAAGATCTAAAAGAAAAGAATGACAATGAGACATCACAGGTGAGTAGGAAAAGATTACTAATCATGTGATGTTGGCACAACTAAATATCTATTTGGCAAAAGATAATTATGAGGGCCTCCCCTGGTGGCGCAGCAGTTGAGCGCTGGGCTGCGAGGCTGCCTGCAGCCTCTGCAGTGCCAGTTCGTTCCCCAGCCGCCAGCGAGGGTCCCACAACAACAACAAAAAAAGATAATTATGATTTTGTATATATAGTATGCTAAGCACTGTGCTCAGAATTGTGCAATTCTTCTATAATCATTACAAAAATCCTATGGAAAGCTGTCTAGAGGTTCCTCAGTCTACTAAAAATGGAGCTACCATATGACCCAGCAATTCCACTCCTAGGGATTTACGCAAAGGACACAAAAACATTGATTCAAAAGAACACCTGTACCCCTATGTTTATTGCAGCACTGTTTACAATAGGTAAAACCTGAAAACAACCCAAATGCCCAAAAATGGATGACTGGATCAGGAAGATGTGGTATATATACACAATGGAATACTATTTAGCAATCAAAAAAAGATAAACTCATGCCATTCGCAGCAACATGGATGGAGCTAGAAGGAATTGTGCTCAGTGAAATAAGCCAGAAGGAAAAAGAAAAATAGTGGATGGTTTCACTTATAACAGGAATATAGGGGAACCAAATAAGACATCAGAGGAAAAATAATAACAGTACAAAACACACAAAAAAAACCCAAAACAAACAAGTATAAACCAGAGATAGCCTGCAGGGGAGGAAGAGGGAGAGGGATCGGAGGGAGGGAGAGAAGCACAGGGGACTGTGGTGATGGTGCACTGAAGAATCGGTGGAGGAAATTCTATGGGAACTACACCTGAGGGGAAAAAAAAGCAAACATAGTTTTAAAATGAACAATGATGTAAAATGTATGTAAATAAATTAATTTAAAAAATCAGGTGAAAAATCCCAAAATCCTGTGAAAATAACCAAGCCTTTAACTTCATTTCCCTGTTTCATCATTCCGCCTTTCTTTCCCTTATAAGCTACTGCAATATCCATATGATTAGTCCCTCTGCACCCACCATTTCCCACTTTTGTCTGAATGATCTGCAGCAAACATAAATCAGACCATAACACCGCACACACACACTCACACACACACACACACACACACACACAGCCTTTCCTTTCCCATAGGGATGAAACCCAGTCACTTCCCTTTGCCAGGATCTACATGATCTTACACCATCTGGGATCCAATAGCCCCAAAACCCTTCCCTACAGATTCTGACTCCACAATTATGAGAAGCGTCCCAGAAATTTGCATTCAAGAAGCATTCTGGGAGATTCCTGGGTTTTGAAAACTTAAGAAGTGTTACAGGGCAAAGGGTCTAAAAGACTGCACAGGGCAGGACCTCCTCTGGGTTCTGATATACACACTCACTGTCACAACTGAAAACAAAAAGGAGTTTTGGAACAGCCAAACAGAAAAAAAATATTTTAGCATGGTAGAGGAAGAACTATGAGGAAGAGGGAGAACATCCCGTCATTGAATGATGGTGCCATAAAGCTGCACGTGGCAGGCAGCGTGGGTGCTGCGGCTGGAGCTGGGGCAAAATCTTGTAAGGCCTAGTGCCACATGGGCTGGCAGATTGTGGCAGAAGCCTATCTGCTTGGCTTGCTGGGCAGCTTTGTCAAAAGCCACTTCCTCCAGAAGCAGGGGACTGTCCTTGAGCCCTTCCTTTAATAAGGGTTTCCCCAAATCGCTGCTCTGCTCTGCCCCCTTCCCAGCAGCCGCCTACCTCCTTAGTTCCACTCCGACATTGGGAATGCAGTTCACTTCCTGGCCCTATGTTGGTGTCCTAGACTTGAGGGAGGAGAGTGTGGTCCTGAGTTGGGTTGCTTGCGTTCACTTGGGTTGGGGGGTCGAGGAGGGTCTGTGTGGTTTGTGTCCAGAGGGGTGCAAAACAATTCTATGACAGCAGCTGAGTACCCCACAATGTAACTCAATCCTGACACTGTTTACCTGGAGATAGAATCAGATCCCACAGATTGAGATGTTAATTCTACAAACTGGCTTCCCCATCCCCACTACAAATGCCAATGGCAAGTCTTGGTTGTTATCTGTACTTCTGACCAATTGGCTGTAAATTGAAGTTTCTGTGATCCCCTTCTGAGGTTTGATTCATTTGCTAATGCAACGCACAGAAGTTAGGATAATATTTGACATTCTAGAACACCACTTTATTATAAAAGGACAGCTCAGAAACAACAGATGGGAAAGATGCTTGGAGCAAAGTGTGTAGGAAGGACACAGCGCATGACCTCTCTAGGTGCAAGAACTCTCCCACCACCTCCAAGTGGTCACCAGGAAGCTCTCTGAACCCCATGATTTGGGCTTTCATGCATTGTTATATAGGCATGCATAATAAAATCCCTGGCTTTGTTGATTGATTCAGCCTCCAGCTCCTCTCCAGAGAGTGAATCTGAGGGTTCTAAGCTTCCTATCACTTTGCTGGTCTCCTGGCAACCTGTCCCTATCTTTAGGGGGTTTCCAAAAGCCCCCTCATCAGCATACTCTCAGGTGTGGTTGAAATGGTTTGTTGTGAATAACGAAAGTTAACCAATTCACTTTGATGGCTCTGGACTTTTTTCAAGAACTCAAACAAAACTAAATAGTATAGTGTAGTTTATATAGGAAACTACAAGAGCTATTTTCTAGAAACTGAGGATGATAAACAAAATATGATTTCTTTTTTAAAAAATATTTATTTATGACTGGAATACACTGCTGAGGGAAGCAGCGGGCAAGACAGGAGAGGTTTGCTGCGTCATGTGGGTTTTAACTCCCTGGCTGGGGATTGAACTCATGCTTCAGTGGCTACTGATAGCTTCATAGTGCTGAGACTAACCCTCGCACCACTAAGGAGGCCCAAAATATGATTTCTTCTTATAAATCACAATCATCACATCACCCTAGCCATTTATCTCATCTTTTCATAAAGGAGATTTATCAGAATCTTGTACCTTAAACATTCCAAATTTCTTTTGAAGCATGACAATATGATCCATCTGTTATTGATACCTCAACTTGTTATTTTCTTATCTGTCTGCCATATTTGGACCATTTGAGTCCAGAAGAAGGACCTCATCAGCTTTAGTTACCTTTGAATTTAGCCTACATTTTCATATGATTTAGTGTTTTAATTGAAACAATACAACTTCAAAAAAAAAAAAAAAACACAGAAGAAGAAGACCCAATTTTTGAGGGCCAGCCAAATGTTCACAGTTTCTAAGATCGTAAGAAAAGATGTATTGTGAGATTTGTTCGCCTTTTTCTCCGGAAATGACACCAGTATGATACAAATTCCATGAGAGCTCAGAGGACTTAGAGAACACAGAATAAGCATCAAGACAAACAGGACTGAACATCTGTCTTATTCATTCCAAAATTTCCTTGACCACATTTGTTAATATCATCCTATCAGTGACCGATTATTTTGGGATCTTGTATGTGTTTGTCTCTATAGTTCCCAAAAAAACCCCAGTTATCTCATGCTTCCATTGCTGACCTAATGAAACTGCATTGTTGGAGTATTTGATTCTTTGTCCTGCCTGAGAACATGGCAACTAGAATTAGGAACAGGTATATGTTGCTCCTTCAGGTTTTAAGTCATTAAATTGCTTTCTCTTTTTTCTAAAACTGGTCTTTTTCTTTTTTTTTTAATTTTATTTTTATATTCCCCATACAATTGCAACCCCCTTATTTTGACCCCTATACCTCCTTTCCCCGCCCCCCACCCCCCATAGAGTGTCTCTGGTCCATAGTTGTTTGTTAATTTTGAACTGGTCTTTTTTATTTCTATTTTTTTTAAGATTTATTTATTTATGCATACAAGAACTGGGGTACAGGCCAGAAGTGTGGGAGGTGAGAGGATTCACTAGAGACAGAGTGGGGAACAGAACAGGCAGATTGACTGAAATACACTGCTGGGGGGAGCAGCAGCTGAGGCAGGAGAGGTCTGTTGCACCATGTGGGTAACTCCCTGTCCAGGGATTGAATTCATGCTGCAGTGACTGTGGATCTTTCATAGTGCTGTGCTTAACTCCTTGCACTACCAGGGAGGCCCCCAGAACTGGTCTTTTTTTAAATAAGAAATATTGGATAACAGATAGAAAAATCTATATTGAACAGAACCCAGGCAAATTCTTTGGATGTAAGCTTTAAAAAATCAACAGTCATGTTTTATGTTTAAATGAATAAACAAAATTTCTGCAGGTATGTAGTAGATGGTGTCATCTATATTTTTAGCGATAATTTTTAAGTTATAAGATCAAATGAATAAAATATTTAATAAATCATAAAGTCTATGCAAGCTAGACTATGATAAATAGCCAAGTTGTAGAAAACAATGTATTTCTGGTGAGTAAATTTGTATAACTAAACCATGGAGATTGGGAAAGAATATAAAGGTAATATAAAAGAATATGAAGGTGATATCTGTAAGGAACTAAGATGAATCCAGGAACTAACCTGGATTCTCAAGTAGCTGAAGGTTTTGAGTGGACACCTAATCCTTGCTTCTTGAAACATTCATTCATTCAAAATATTATTGAATTCCTCCTATGTTCTGGGCAGTAAAGCAGACTCTAGGGATACAGGAGTGAACAAGATCAATAAGATCATTGCCTTTATGCTATTTACATTCTGGTGGGAGAGAAAAAATAAAACAACTAAAGAAACGAATGCAGTATTTCAGGTGGTAAGTGCAATGAAGAAAACAATAAAAAAATAATTATATGGTAGGGAGAAAATGGTGGGACTAGATTATATTTGATATTGGGAGGTTCTATTGGCTATTCAGAGATACTTAGAAACTGAATCTAGGTATAGCTCTTAAGTGAAAGCCATGTGCTAGAAGAATAAATTTGGCATCAGCAGAACTGTGTTGAACTCCCAGACCAGATACTCACTAAATGTGTTTCCTTCAGTGACTTAACATCTCTGTATTTCAGTTTCCTTAGTTGTGAAAAAGTAATACTAATAATATCCTTCTGATGAAATTGTTGTGGGAACTGGATGAGATAAAACATTTTTTAAAAAAGCATCATGACTGATAAATCCTTATAAAAATTGTTATTATTGGCATTATATGGGATGGAAAATAGATCTTTCTGGTCTTAGTACCAAGAATACTTGCATTTCTCTTGAGCCACTGGTTGGCTTATAATTACATCTTTTAAATGCTATGAATCATGTTTCCCTCTTTCTCTTGACTGCTTAAAAGCTGAGAGCCAAATTTGTGGTCTACCTCTTGCAAATATAGAGAAGTTTACCGAGTGCCTTATTCATTTGGTGAACTAACCTCATTCTTGGCTGGCTGTTTTCTTTTCTTCACTCATTTTCCTTCTAATTCAATTTCCTCATTTCCTTACTTTTGATTTAATTTTATTTTGGATTATATGTGTTTTTGTAAGCTGCCATAAATCCTTTCTGTAACATGTCCTGTCTAAACAAATAGTCACTACAGCAAAAGCGCAATCAGTATGGGCAAGTTGAATCTGAATGTTACCCAACAGGAAATCCCTTTCCAGGGAAAATTTGTTTACTCATTGAGTTTTAAAGAAATAAGAAAATATATTTCATACAAAAGAGTTACAATGTATATAATGATATGTTTGTCTCATTGCTCAGCAGGCCACAGCTTCAGCCCAATTCCCATGTCAAAGACCAATCTTCATTCTCCAGTGAGCAGAGTAAATCAGTGGGGACACAATAGATTTGGAGGATGGTTCATATGCCTGTTTTGACACCAGCTACCAGTCAACATTTCTGTTTATTTCTCCCTTTGTTTTAATAGAAATCATAATAATTGAGATGGCCAGTTCTTTTGATTATTTTTAGGAGCAGTGAATTTATTCTGTAAAGCATCACACATTGTAATTCAGCCATCACAAGCATGATGATGGAGATGATGCTAATCAGTGGGATTGTCAGTTCTGTAGCTGATGTACTGCGCTGTTGGGGTGAAAATCCCAGGACTGTAATGAATTCCTTGCCTTTCTATAGAGCTCTAGGAAGTACCCTTCACACTGTAGCTTAAATTCACAGCTCTCCCCCAAGCTGTGCAGCACACAGCTTGCATAGTCACATGTGCCGACCTTGACCAAAACCCAGCTTATATCCTGTTTCTAATTATTTGAGTTCTTGACATCATCTTCCTTCCCTCGGTGCCTGCTTTGTTGAGCCAACTGGCTCTTCAGTTCCTCTGAGCCCAGGGACCAGCTTTCTTACTAGTTTTGCCTTTGAACTTGGATCTCATGGAGAGCTCAAACCTCTACCTGCTGGTAGCTTTTCATTTTGCCATGGGCCATCTTCTTGTGAAACACCTACCTGCTACACAGATCTGCTCAAAGCCTGACCACCTTTTTCCTGTTGGCCAGAATGTACTAACACCTGCTCTCATTCACCCGAGTCACCTGCCCCCAGAAGCAACTACTTTTCACCTAAAATTTTCAGAAGTGAAATATGTATTGATTGCCTTTAGAATTGTAACATTAGCTATATTTTCAGTAACTTCTATTACAAAGAAACTTTCATTTTTTAAAATTTAGTTGTTTGTTTGTTTGTTTATACATAAAAGAGCTAGGGTACAGGCCAGAGATGTGGTACATGAGAGGATTCACCAGAGAGAGAGTGGGGAGCAGAACAGGCAGATCCACTGAAATACACTGCTGAGGGGAGCAGCGGGTGAGGCAGGAGCTGTGCCATGTGGGTCATCTTCCTGGCCTGGCTGGGGATCAAACTCATGCTGCATGGCTGCAGATAGCTTCATGGTGCTGCATCTTAATCTCCTGCGCCATGAAAGGAGACCTTGAAACTTTCATTTTTAAAAAAGGTTTTATGTCCAAATGTGACATGACTTATCAATAATCTAATAACTTTCTAAGTTATTTTGCAAAAATAATTGTTTATTAGGAAAGTTCAGGTAATCACACACAAATATGTCCATATATACATTCATATACATGTATACCTACTTTGGCATTTTTGTCATTTTGTATTCCACTGAAATAATACATAGGTATTTCTCTGTTTTCTCCCTCTCTTTCACAGGGTCCCTCTTAGAAAGCTTTTCTAAACAATGATCATGACTAATTCTTTTTAATGGCACACACTACTTCACAGTGTGGTTACACTATAATTTATTCAAACATTTTTCTATTAATGGTTATTCACACTATATCCACTCTGAATTTTGGTCCTATGGGTAATGTTATAAAGTCATCTTTGTGCATCTGCTGCCATGTGTTAGTGCTTTTCTTTCGGTGGGATTCTCAAAAGTGAGATTGTTAGGTTGAAGTAATATATAGCTGGATTGGCTACCCAAAAGGTGATAGTAATTGCATTTCCACTAATAAGTGTTAAATTAGTCACCTCTCATCCCAATCAGCAATAGTGTTATCATCTTTTCTTTTTGTGAATCATAGGTGTAAATTTATACCTCATTATTTCTTCTAGTTTCTTTTTTTCCTTTTTTAAAGATTTATTTATTTATGCAAGAGCTGGGGTTACAGGTCAGAGGCGCAGGAAGGTGAGGGGATTCACCAGAGAGAGCAGGGAGCAGAACAAGCAGACCGACCGAAGACACTGCCGAGGGGAGCAGCGGGCAAGTCAGGAGAGGTCTGCTGCGCCATGTGGTACTCTCCCTGGCCCACCGGGAATTGAACCCGCACTGCAGAGGCTGCAGACAGCTTCACAGCGTGGTGCTCAACCCACTGCGCCAGTGGGGAGGCCATCTTCTAGTTTCTTAAAGAAGCTACTAAAAATGACTTCCCTCCTGGATGACTGCAGATCCGTGGTCTTCCTTTATTGCAATGTGCAGTCTTTAGCTTTGTGGTTCCAGCTTCTCTCTGAGAATCTCAGCATTCCTGCCCGTGCGCTGACTCCTGTGGCCTCTGAACCAAACCTCTACCTTACCACCTACTTGGTTGTCTCTGATATGTTTGGAAAGTTTGGACTTCTTAACAAGAGGAATAATTTTGCTCAACACATTTAAACATGTCAATAGAACTCCCAATGAAGACTCAGAAAAGAACTACTTATGATCTTAGCTTGATATTTTAGATTATTCAGTTCTTAAGGAAAAATTTGCTTCCCCAAAAGATGTCTCTAGTAAATAAAGAGCAGTTATAAAAGGTGTGGCTGGGGCCTCCCTGGTGGCACAGGTGGGTGAGCGCAGTGCTGTGAAGTTCTCTGCAGCCTCTGCAGCATGGGTTCGATCCCCGCCGGCCTCAGAGCAACCCACATGGTGAGCAGACCTCTCCTGTCTCACCCGCTGCTCCCCTCAGCAGTGTATGTCAGTTAGTCTGCCTTTTCTGTTCCCCGCTCTGTCCCTAGTGAATCCTCTCACCCTCCTGCGCATCTGGCCTGTACCCTGGTTCTTGTACAAATAAAATAAATCTTTAAAAAAAAAAAAGGTGTGGCAGTTAAAGACTGCTGATGTAATTTTAAAACAGTGAACACCATTGTCAGTCTGCTTTGGATATTAATCCACTAATCACATAACAAAGATTTTTTTTTTTTTTAGCATACCATTTATTTATTTATTTATTTATTTTGGTTTAATGGATATTTTTCCTCCCCATTCTGACCCCAATCCCTCCCCTCCCGCCCCCCACCCCCCAAAAAGTGTCTCTGGTTCATAGTTGTTTGTCGATTTTGATTTTTACTTTCTTATAGTTATTCATTTTCCTGGTCCCTTATTTAAGTTTTCTAGATTCCTGCTATGAGTGAGACCATCCGGTATTTTTCTTTTTCTTTCTGGCTTATTTCGCTGAGCATGATTCCTTCCAGCGCCATCCATGTTGCTGCAAATTGCATGTGTTTGTCTTTTTTGAATGCTGAGTAATATTCCATGGTGTATATGTACCACATCTTCTTGATCCAGTCATCTATTTTTGGGCATTTGGGCTGTTTCCAAAGCTTAGCTATTGTAAATTGTGCTGCTATAAACATAGGGGTGCAGGTGCTCTTTGGAGTTGATGTTTCTGTGTCCTTTGGGTAAATACCTAGGAGTGGAATTGCTGGATCATATGGAAGCTCCATGTTTAGTAGGTCCAGAAATCTCCACACAGCTCTCCATAGTGGTTGGACCAGTTTGCACTCCCACCAACAGTGCAGGAGAGTTCCTTTTTCTCCACACCCTCGCCAACATTTGTTGTTGCTAGTTTTTTTAATATATGCCATTCTCACTGGTGTGAGATGGTATCTCATGGTAGTTTTGATTTGCATTTCCCTGATTACAAGTGATGTTGAACTTTTTTTCATATGCCTGTTGGCCATTTGCATTTCCTCTTCAGAGAAGTTTCTTTTTAGCTCGTCTGCCCATTTTTTGACTGGATTATTTTCTAACAAAGAAATTTTTAATCTCAAATCATCACCTTAGAAAAGAGGGATCACCTCCATATGCCATATGGATCAATCCTGTAATGACAATCTCTATGTTTACACTCACCCTTTCTACATCCTGCACCAAGTCAGTCACTAAAATTCACAGAATCTCTAGAATCTCTGGTCTTTATGTGTCCTAACTGCTGGTATCTAGGACCATTTGTCCTTTCTTACCTCCCCTTGACTCTGTCTCTGGTATATTCTCATCGCAAAATTTTACTCTAGACAAATCAAAATAGTGGAGACTGCTCACATAAGGAGAACAAATACACAATTAAGTGTGGTCTCGTACATCCAACATTCCCCCAAGAAATCAAGTTTTGGTCAAAGGATTCCAAATATTTTGGTTTCAGAAAGAGAAAATCCTTCAACTCTTTAAAGACATATCATCAATAATTTAAATAACTTTTGTTTTGATTTTAGACTCAACAAGCTTGAGTTGAGAATGGATCTCCCATCCCAGGGGAAAATACTCAAGTGAAGTGGGTTTAAAAGTTCTAGTTCCCATGCAATTGTTTCTCATTGTAAATAAAACCACTAGACAACTACATTCCCCAGGTCTTTGATTGGCTTTAGTTGGTCTCTCAGGGTTCAATCAGTTTGAACACTGATGAGACAAACTGAAGGTCAAGGTTCAGTTCTAAATCCTGAAGGCTGGCAGTCTGATCAGTTTACCACCCAGGGAAGCCTTCCTAGTCCCAACCTCTGGAGGACCAAGTTTATACAAGTACTAGTAGAGATTTTGCCGGTAGGAGGAGAAATATGAGGTGACTTGCTTAAGACTGAAAGCTCAGCAGGGACCAAAGAATTTTGAATTACTACCAGAATGCTGGCCAGTTTTCATTCTCTTGGCCACTAAATGGACACAGAGTTTGAGGAGAGAGAAAGTAGTTTGAATGATTTGTTGACAAATGAGGAGGGCAGCAGACTAGCATCTGAAAGACTACTGTCCTGCTCTTTGGCAGACTGCAGGGTATTTATCGAGGGTTAAAAGGGAGTAGAGGGGAGGGCCTCCCTGGTGGCCCAGAGCTTAAAGACAGTGCTATCAAGCTACTGCCAGCCACCACAGCATGAGCTGATCCCCGGCAGGACAGGGAGCAACCCACATGGAGCAGTAGGCCTCTCCTGTCTTGCCAGCTCTTCCCCTCAGCAGTGTATTTCAGTACATCTACCTTTTCTGCTCCCCACTCTGTCTCTGGTAAATCTTCTCACCACCCACATCTCTGGCTTACACCCCAGTTCTTGTATGCATAAATAAATAAATATTTTTTAAAAAAGGGAGTAGAGGGAGAATGGGCAGGGGTCAGCATGTCCATCCTTATGACACAGTGCCTGGTGATTCTGGTGAATGCCAGCTTGCTTTTGCCATCGTCTAGTGGTTAGAAATTCTTTTTTTTTTTTTTAAGATTTATTTATATATGCCTGCAAGAACTGAGGTACAGGCCAGAGGTGCAGAGGGTGAGAGGATTCACCAGAGACAGAGTGGGGAGCAGAACAGGTGGATTGACTGAAACACACTGCTGAGGGGAGCAGCGAGCGAGTCAGGAGAGGTCTGCTGCACCATGTGGGTCACCTCCCTGGCCTGGATTGAACTTGAGCTGCAGTGGCTATGGATAGCTTCATAGTGCTGACCCTTAACTCCTTGTGCCACCAGGTCAGCAATTCTGATGTTATCTTCATAGCAAACTCTTTGCCCTTGAGGTGTAAAAAACAGGATTTGTTAAGCCTAGAGGAAAAGACAGAAAATGGAAGTGCTTATCTGGTGAGAGAGAGAAAGACATATTTCATTGATGCATCAGAACCAGATCATTTGAATCTCATTTTTTTTTCAGATGGAAAAATTATATATTAGCATCCTTTTCACTTATCTCAAAAATGATTTCCATGAGGATCAAGTGAATCAATGCATATGAAATCATTTTGAAATATTTATATAATGCAAAATGTCTTATAAAATTGTTTTAAAGTTCAGTGCTGCATTTCTTCTAGTAGGATTATCAGAAATCTCTGATTGGGTCATAATAATCCCCGTTTATTTAGTCAGGCAGACCCTGTCCAATGTCTATGCATGTGTAAGGGGATTTTCCTGTCTCCTCCTTTGGTTTCTTCTGTTGGCCCCACAATAAATTGACACAAGAGAGATTAGTGAGAGAAGATAAATTAATTGTATGTATATGAAGATACATAAGATATGGAACTGAATGAATGATCAAAATAGACATTTTTTATAGCTTTAGACAAAAAGCAGTAAATCTGTAAAGGAGAGACAGGGCAAAGAAATTCTTGAAAGTTTTGGTTTGGATGACCAATTTAGTGAATTAAAGGGTGCTCATTTATACCAATTCTCATCCCTGTCTCTGACCATAGGAGTGTCTTTCCATCTCTGAGCAGTAGGGCACTTTTTGTATAGTGACATTTCTGCTTTCATGGGAAACAGAGAGCAGGAGGATCAGAGAAAATTCCTATTTTTAGGAGAAAAGGAGGTTTAGGTTCTCATTCATTTACCCACTATTCATTCATTTTTTAAGATTTATTTATTTATTTATACAAGTACTGGTTACAGTCAGAAGCGCGGGAGGGGAGAGAATTCACCAGAGCCAGAGCGGAGAGCAGAACAGGCAGACTGACGAAATACACTGCTGAGGGGAGCAGCGGGCGCAGCAGGAGAGGTCTGCACACCATAGGACCCTCGCTGGCAGCTGGTGATCGAACCGGTGCTGCAGAGGCTGTGGGCAGCTTTGCAGCTCAGCGCTCAACCGCTGTACCACCAGGGGAGGCCACCCACTATTTCTTTAATTCAAAATAATCAACATGGTACTTGAGCACATCGTGAAGAGACCTGATATGGCACTGGACACACTGAACAGTCCTGTCTTCACAAAGTCTATTTTGGGTGCCATTATAGGATCACCTATAGAAACAAGAGCATGCAATTAAAGTTGTTTCTGAATGGAAGTTCTATTTACATCTATTTTCAGATGGCCTCTAAAATAATAAAATGATCTTAAAATATAATATCATTCCAATCAATTTCATTCATGACCTCTGTGAAAAATCTATACGAGTACAGAGCTAAAAAGTAAGTTTACTTGAAGTTATTTCTATTGTTTGTTGTTTGGAAAGGAAGTCTATCTTTAAAAAATAGGTTCAACAGAGCCACTCTGAAAGTCAGTATGTTACCTCTCTAAACTCTTCCAGTCTTCTCCACTGGCCGTTATTATATTCCTTGTGGGAATGAAGCTAAGGTGTGATCTTAGGTAATAAGAGATCCCCTGTTCAAAAATATGTATGCTAGAAGTTTGTCACAGTCTAAACTTCCACCAGTAGAGAATAATTTACTCTAATAGTAGCACTGAAATTTCTGTATTATCTGTAATGAATAAAGTCTTGTAATGCAATGATACTCAAATCCTGAGAGATCCTGTATAATTTTTCCTGATATTGCCAACAATAAATGCCAACATACAGCATGCCTTATTGATACTAGTGTGACCATGTATATTGCCATATGAGAAGGGAGTAGAAGCCTGGTTTTATCCTAACGTAACAAATATGACTTCAGATATATGTTTGCCTATGATCTAGACCAGGATTATTCTGGAATGTTCTCTAAGCAGAACTAAATCAGGCCAGTTGCTAGGGGAGATCTGAACAGTCTGGTCAGGGTATAAACACCTAAATGTGGGGGAAGTGGCACTAAGCATAATTTTGAGAAGACAGCTCTGAAGATAAACATCTCCTTTATCCTACTTTTCCCTCAGACTGAGTTTGCCGCTAGTGACATTTTTCGGTAAAGTGTTCATTAGCCAGAGTGTCACATACTCATAGCCCATAAACTAAAGCCACCTCAGCTTAAAGATGAATTGGCTGGTGAGGCTTGGAGGGAATGGAAGGGGAATGTGCTTAAGCGGGACCTCCCACCCAGTCTGCACAGGGCCTCCTACTATAGTTCCATCTCCTCTGCTCCTAGCTTTTCATGCCTGGTTTCTAAAACCATTTGCGTTTATGACATTGGTTGTACATTTCAGAGTCCACTGAACTTTTATATCCAAGTGTTGGTTATATTTATAATCCATTCCAAAATTCACTTATGTCTTTTGCCTGTTTTTATTTCAGGCTCAAATCTGTGGATTCAGGCCACTTCACAGATCTTCTGCTCAATTAATGCAGTAATATGTGAAAGCCTTGGTGAAATGTCAACATGCATCCTTGCAAAGCCTGAAGGCTGCTGAATGCCATAAGCACACAGTCTGCAGCTGCTGTAATGAAGCCCTTTTTAACAAGCATTAGTAACAGTGTGTATATTGGACATGATAGTTGTCAGGGGGGCTTAAGGATTGTGTACTTTTCCAGAAGCCTCTCATTCTCCTGACATTCTGATGATAGGAGATTGTATTAGAAATGGAAAAATAAAAACATTGGATGGTTTCACTTATAGGAGGAAGTATAGGGGAACCAAATAAGACATCAGGGGAAAAATAATAACAATACAAAACACAACGAAACAAACAAAAATAAACAGACAACTATAAATCAGAGACATTCTACAGGGGAGGGAGAGAGAGATCAAAATAAGAGAGGGAAGAGCAGAAGGGAATATGGTGATGGTGCACTGGTGAATTAGTGGTGGAAATTTTATGGGGACTACACCTGAGAAAAGAGAGCAAGCGTTGTAAAAAAAATGAAAAATAATGCAAAATATATATAAATAAATTAAAAAAAAAGAAATGTAGCATTGTCACAATGTCAAAAGCATCTATTCCCCCACTGTCTTTGATCTACTAGAGTATGAAGATTAAAAGATTTTCATTGTTATGCTCCCATTGAGCTGCTAATTACTAGGCTATGTAGGAAACAATCTTGTGATAATGGAGAATCTAGAAAATATAGGGTAACAACAAAGGAATAACAAAAACATTTCCTACATTCTACCTTTCAGCATTAGAGGTTTTTCATCCTTCTATTTTATAACTCTATGTGGTATTGTTATCCCCATTTTATTGATAATGATTTTAAGGCTTAGGGAGATCATCACACAGAAAGCAGCCCACTTGATTTAAAGATGAAGTTCCACCATGTGGCTCTGGATCTTTTCTAATCTGTTGGCTTTCAGAAAGGTCTGGCCAGTACTGGAAATGGTTGCTAACTGTCTGCCTAGGATAGCCAGAGAATTATTCATGCAGGGGAGGTGGAGCGTCTTCTAATAAATAGTAGGTTCCCTCAGAATCAGGGAGCTCTGAAATTCATGGTCTGTGTCTAGGGATAAAATCCCCCCTCTGGCTCTCCCAGTGCCTTCTCTCTCTAGACAAGAAGAGGATGCTCAACTTTTTAAGAAATTCCGTGTTGCCATTTGAGTTTCTTATGACTGCTGCAAAGAACTACCAGAAACAGAATGACAACGTAAATTGATTATCTTAAGATACTAGAGGTAAAAAGTCTAAAATCAGTCTCAGTAGGCCAGCTCCTTCTGTAGGTACCGCATTCCCTGGCTCATGGCCCCTTTCTAGTGATAGCATCCTCTGACCTCTCCGTCCATCATCATGTCTCCTTCTCTCTGATTCTGACCCTTCTTCCTTCCTCTTGGGAGAACTCTTGGGATTATACTGAACCCACCTGAGCAATCCAAGATGATCTATATTCAGATATTCAGCTTCCTCACATCTGCAGAGTAACTTCTGCCATGTGAAGCAGCACCACAAGTCCCAGAGATTAAAACATAGGCATATTTAGGGACCTGTTATTCAGCTTCACACAGCTGATGCTGGTGATTCCTCCATTGGAAGTGATGCCTCACTTTGAGCTCAGGATCACCCCAGCATCTGCTGGGGTATGTATCTAGAGTTCCCCTTATGTGAATGAATCTCAAAGCCAGAGCATGTGTGGTAGTTCATTTTTGTGCTCCTGTCAAACAGGGCTTGCAATTTGGTGAACCCCAGAGGAGGCAGCTCCCAGATATATTTTGAATAGCCCTCAGTGTTTTGTTTTTAATTTGTGAATTGTTTACAAAAATTTGCATTTCAAGTATTTCTTTAAAAATTGAGAGATCTGGTCTCCCAGAACAGTTTTTAAATCATTGTATAATGGCTTCCCCCTTTAGATAGAATATATGCTATCTCATTCACTGTTATCCCTGCCAGTCTCTGATGATGAATTATACCTGGCCTGTTTAATGGATTTATTTTAATTGTTTGGACCCTAGAGTTGAAATATCTGGGTCTACCATCATGGCTCTAAACATAGCATTTTCATGCATTTTAGAGAACACATGTTTAGATTGTTTAGTCAGGGACAGTAACTTCCGCTGTATATGCTGGAAAACTTTGTAATCCCTAGCTTCCCACAAAGCAGAGAATCAGCCTTGTTACCCAGCACCATGCTAACACTTGCAGATTGATTAGATCTTCCCTTTGTCTGTTCCCTTAGCCCAACTCCCAGTCTTTGATCCACCAACACCTGTCCTGAGTATTCCAATCATCACTTTAATATCCCTTCCATTTAGTTGGAGATAAATTTTCTTCTTGTCATTGGGAAAGTGACCGGCCTTTCCCTCTTTTTAGAAATGTCTCATATCAGTTCCTTAAAATTTAGAATCTAATTTATTCCAAATAAAGACTTGTCTCATCTTTATATCCAAAGTCTCAGAGAGTGGCTGGTATATAGTAGGTGATAATACATAATTGTAGACTGAATGAATAAATAATGATAATGTCAATGATATTGATCATGATCACTAACATTTATGAGAATAAATATTGCATCTATGAATAAGGTAACAATCGCCATCCTAGTAGAGATGAGTGCACTGTGTGTGTTCCCGCCCCCCCACCCCCACAGGTCCTAGAAAGGCAACTCTGATCATGTGACCTTCTGTCCTTGGTCATAGCTGATGGGACTACAGGAAGATTCCTAAAGCAAGGCCTGGCTACCCTTAGCTGATCAGGAGCCCATGGCATGGCCGGATGCAAAGAGACCTGCCAAGGAAACTCTCTAGCTTTTTAGGTTTTGTTTTTTCTCTTGAGAATTCAGAATAAGAGAAACAATCTGTCTGGAGTTGGCAGTGAATGCTTGACAAGGGGCATGCTAGGAATTAGGACTGGTTCCCAGTCTGGCCACAGAGAAAATGAGTGTGCAGAAATAATGCAATCACCTAAAGAAGGCAGGGGAAATCTCAGTTCCTGATTTTTCAACTCCCACTTTTAATTTACATGAGGCTTGTCAATTTTTGGATGGCTGTGGATTTACCATTTGTATCATTTGTATACTTACAACTTTTCTCCTCTGCCTTCAACTAAGAGAGGCTGACTGTTCCTTATAATTAGAAAACTTGTCTGGGACATTGCCTTAACCCAGGATGCTAAGATGACAGCAGAATTTAATGCATGAGGGGTTGCAGGGAAGTAGTGTGTCAAAATTGAAAAAAGGCATTCTCAAGCCTTCACATATCACAAACTCCAAACAAGACATTCTGAACAATGTTGGGACTCAGTGGTATAAAGCACTGAATGTTCCCCAACACGTGGATGTTCCTGAGCCCTTCAGTTCAGGATAGAAGAAAACTAATGAAAATACCTGGAGAATATTTCACCTTGTTATGAAGCAAGAAGCAATGAAGCTATTGATTCATTAGAATCTGTAGACTGAAACGATTGTTAATTAAACAGAAACTATTAACATTTGATTAGGCATTTTAGGAATCAGCATGCTAAATTTGAAAAGATTGCATTAGTTTTAGAATATGCTTCCTGGAATAGCTACCTTCAAAGTGGATATAATCTTCATAAAATAGCTTTAACATTAATTTTTCATGAATGAAAAGGCATGCTAGAGGATTAAAGCAGAATAATAGATGTAACATTACATAAAAGTAGGACATTCATAAATCATTTATGACTTCCTTGCTCATCAGGACTTGACTTTTTGAATCTTAATTGAAAACTGATGTGGCTATATTGTTGAGAAAAGTAAATTGGTTATTCTGATAGCAGACAACTTTCATTAGGGAGCTAATTAATTTTAGCAGGCTGAAAGCCTGGTGTATTAAACATACTTACACAGTCATGTTTAGTCACGGAACTTCATTTAATCACAGTCATCTTCTGGTCAGTGCATATTGTTTATCTTTTATTTTCATTTTGGGCAATGCTAGCTAGAAACAATTAAGTTATCATAGTCTATAATTATACATAAAAGCAAAAAGTAAGGTTAAACCTCGAGTGGGAAATAAGGCAATTGTTTCATAGTAAGAGACATTCTGCAGCAACTTTGGCATTAGAATGATTCTCCTGCTATCCTATTTCCATGTTCCTGTCACGTCTACTTACTCATTGGCTGTGATGGTAAACTTGGATGTTTGGGGACCTTTCTTAGATTGCAAATAAGGTATTATTATTATAGAAGATAAATGAATTGATGTTCTCTTTCTTTTGTTAAGTTAGAGAAGGCAGGGAACCACTGATACCCTTTTTTGCTCTGAAATTATGTATTAAATTTCTTTCACTTTTGCCGTTTCAATTTTCTATCTTAGTTTTCTCCTCTAATACAAATAATTAGGCCTACTAATTTATGAACACTTAACAACACTAGTTATGATATCTATAAGTCTGTAAAAGAGGCACCATTATCTTCACTTACAGACACAGAAATAAGGCTCATGTCAGTCACACACAGTAGCTTATCCTAGGCTGCAGAGCACTTCAGGGCTGCTGGTGGGATACAGACTTGTGGAAACATAGCTTTAAATGGGCCTTGGAGAAGTTTTTCCAAGCTCTTGGGCCTCCTGGTTGGCCTAGAGGTTAAATCTCAGTGCTATTACCCCTGGCCAGGGAGCCACATCACATGGCAGACCTCTCCTGTCTCACCTGCTGCTCCCCTCAGCAGTGTGTTTCAGTCAGTCTGCCTGTTCTGTTCCCTACTCTGTCTCTGGTGAATCCTCTCACACCTCCCCCATACCTCTGGCCTGTACCCCGATTCTTCTAAGAGAATCACATGACACAATTTAAGTTTATTAAGTTTATGCACTATTTATTAATGCATAAATTTTAAAGAAAGAAGTTTTTCAAGTTCTTGTAGGTTTTTTTTTTTTTTTTTTTTTTGCATATGGCTTCACTTTTCCCCAAAGACAGTGGACCATTGCCCTACTTTCTCACTAATTGTAAACTTTGTCATGCTGCCTTGGTATTGGTGTGGGAAAGAAAACTTGGGTCAGGAGCAATTCTGATATATTTGCCTTGTGCCCCCACCCTCTGGCCAGATGTCATTCTATTTAAAATTTCTCCCTAATTGAGCATGACAGTCTAAGGATCACTCCCCTCTAAGCTTCAATTTACAGCCTGGTTTTGAAATTCAAATTTTATTCCTTTAAGAGCTAGATTAGGCAGACAGTAGCCAATTACGTCTACCTGTGTATGTCCCTGGAGCTGTGTTTGAAAGAATCCTCACATAAAGAGAGATTCATGGCCCTTTAAAAGACCCTACATCCTGTAAGCACAAGACCATAATTCGGGATGGAGACAATGGATACATCTGCTTACCCAAGCCCAGGCGTAAACCAAGTTCTGCATGTGAACTGAATAAATTCAGTGTAACCCAGAACGCAGCCCTGACTGTGACCAGTCCTAGTTAGTCCACAAGGCTTTGGGAAATTTGCATGGACGCCACTGGAATTCAATCTCTATAAAGGTATTTGGAGCAGAAAAAGCTAGGCTTCGTACGGTTTTATAGATTTCACAATCTGACTGATGACTTCTATAAAAGCTTACCCATTTTCCATTTGCTCTGAAGTTCTGAAGCGCCACTTTATAGCCACCATATCAAAACATTTGGGAATTTGAAAACTAATTAACATCAACTTTAAGAATGAGAACGAACACATGTGAAACTAATTTTACTGAAATCCATGGCAAGGAAATGGTATAAGCAAATGCCCTCAGAACTCTGCTGTGAGCTCTCTCTGTCTTTCTCACTAGCCGGTATTTTCTCCTCATGTGGAATCATATATTTCATTCTCTTTGAGGCCAAGGGAAGCTTCTCTAATGGAGCTTCTGGATCACTGACAGTTTGCATTAGTCTTGCCCTACCCGAAATTCTATTGCGCAGGAGGCCTTCCATTTGTTCAATAAATATTTACTGAGCAATTTTTATGTGCTTTTAATTCTGGAGATCTAAAACAAAAAGTCCTTCTCTTATTACAGTGGAAGAAGACAATATATGTAATTTATCTCAAGTACCGATAAGTTCTGGAAGAAAATGGAACAGGGCAGAACTGTATGGAGAGCTGATTTACAGAAAGTGGCCAGGGAAGAGGTTTTAGTGTTCACACTACTGAGTATAATAAGAACTAAATAAATATTCAGTAAGTGCTCGTTAACCTGTGCTTTGTGTCTTGTGTGCCTTAATTCCTTGTCTAGTCAGCACTGCATATTCCTTATCAAAAAAGACTGGTTCTAACATTTATTCTTAAAATCCTATAGTGTACTACCTTGAGCTAAGCTTTTAAAAAGAAAAAATAAGTTTTACTGGTTAGTAAACTTAAATCATGTATGTGATTCTCTTAGGTAAATGTGTAGCTACTGTTGGCTTAAATTGAGGCAAGCAAAAATTAAATGAGTTTATTAAAGAATCGATACTGAGGATTCAAGTCTAGGGACAACCTTCAGATTGCTCTGAGAAAGTTGTCTGAATTCTGAAGCTCACAGTAAGAATTTTGTGCAGGCTGCAAGGAAAACATTTTCAAGGATCCAGGCAGGTGTCTTGTAAATGTATCTATTTGATGTTGTCTATGCACTGAGGAAAACAAAGAAGGTTGTTAAAATTTGCCTTATCTGTTTAAAGCCTTAGCTTCTGGGAACTGGGAATTTTATTTGCCAGGAGACAATGTTTTTATTGGTGCTGATGCAGCTTCTTGGAAAGGCCAGTCAGCCATGGCTTGACTTTTTGGCTTGTGCCTATTAGTTGAGACCAGGGAGAGGTGTATCCTTTTAGTTGCTGAACTGAGTTTATAATACATAAATAAATAGCTATATGTATACAGTATATCTGGTCCATTTAATATGAAATATATTTTATCAAAATGTTAATAAATTTATTGTTTATTATTATTACAGCAAATCAATAAATTAACACATTAATATATAATAAATATATTTTCATATATTAATAAATTAATTGAAACATTAATTTATTGGTATTGATATATCAATAAAGGTATATTTCACACTAATGCAGAAGTTGCCAGAACATTTCACCAAATATTCATACATGAAAGTATTTCCTAGGCACAATATAGTTTCAGAAATGCATGTAGATCTTTTGATTTATTCTTAAATGACAAGAACTTTGAATTCCTTAGGTTTTAGTTGTAAAACAGTCTGTGTCAAATAATTACAGTAATGTAGGATTTTTTTTTTAAAGATTTATTTATTTATTTATACAAGCACTGGGTACAGTCAGAAGCGCGGGAGGGTGAGAGAATTCACCAGAGCCAGAGTGGGGAACAGAACAGGCAGACTGACGAAATACACTGCTGTGGGGAGCAGCAGGTGGCAGGAGAGGTCTGTGCGCCATGTGGGACCCTCGCCGGTGGCTGGGGATCGAACTGGCGCTGCTGTCCATGTATGTTTGTCACGTTGAAAACTGCAAAAATATTTTGCATAGGAAATATGCCCCTCTACATCCATTTCTTAAGTTTAACTCTTATTAATTCTGGTTTGCATTTCCTAAAAGTGGTATTTGCCAGCACAAAATGAGATTCCGTCATGTGGAATTCAAAAAAGATTCATTCACTGCTCTGAAACCTTTCATTGTGCCCTTTTCCAGAAAGGGAATTTATGAAAGGGAAATCTATGAAAATTTTATGAAAGGGAAGAGCTTTCACAGAAACCAAGAGTGTAAAAAGTCGATAATTGGAGTGGGTAACTAATAAAAGGTTTTCAGGATGAGGATGGATAAAAAGAGTGATTACTACAATAGCAGGAAAGAGAATAAATTATGAGATCAGTGAAAATGTTTGTTGAGCACTTGCTTTGTGACTATCCCTGCAACAGGTGGTTGAACAGGGGAAGAATCAGAGTCCCTTTGCCATTAAGATGATAAATCATTTGGGAGAGAAGACTGACATATAAGTCCATCCTCACCCGATGCCAGCATCTTGGTGTAATGAATTTTCAGCCTCTTAGCTTGTTTCCTCTTTCTCAAATAGGAAAAAGAACTAGAAGCTATTATAAAATATTCACTCTATTTCCTGTTCTACCTCTTGTATCTATAAACATCTCCAAAAATGTATAGCTCCCTCCTTCCCCCAAGTTCCAAAGAAAAGGTCATTCTCTAATTCACAGTAAATTCTGTGTGCTGAGAACTCATATCCTTCCACTTCTCAAGAACTTGCCCCATCAGTTACTACCCTCCGCCCCAATAGTTTCATCCTCCCGCTTCACTAATATTTTTTACTCAGCATATAAACATGCTCACATTATAAACCAAAATTGAATGGTGATACTATTAACAATAAAATAACGTCTCCTTTATGTCAGTTGATGTCAACCCTGGATATATATATATATCTTGGGATCTGTGAAAAAATAATGATCCCTGGGAAGCAACCAGGGTCAAGGGAATCAAAATTTTTGAGTGGCTTACCCCTATTATTGGTATTTAAAAAAAAAAACAAAACAAAACTGCAGTTTAATGTGTAGCCAAAATGTCAGGAAAAGCATTGGTCTACTTGATCTATATCTCATTTTCCTCTTCCCTTAACAGCCAATCTTCTGTAACTCTTATTTCTATTAAACTTCAAAGAATTTACAAATATAACACCTATTGGAGAATGGAGATATATTTAGGTGATGGAATTGTAAGCAGCTGGTAAAAGATTGGATATCCTGGTATTAAAAACTTGTGCTTAGGGCCTCCCCTGGTGGCGCAGTGGTTGAGCTCTGGGCTGCGAAGCTGCCCGCAGCCTCTGCAGCCACAGTTCGATCCCCGGCCACTGGCAAGGGTCCACGTGGGGCGCAGACCTCTCCTGCCGCTCCCACTGCTCCCTCAGCAGTGTACTTTGGTCCTTCTGCCTGTTCTGCGCCCCGCTGTGGTTCTGGTGAATTCTCTCACCCTCCCGCGCTTCTGACTGTACCCAGTGCTTGTATAAATAAATAAATAAATCTTTAAAAAAATAAAAAATAAAAACTTGTGCTTATGAATGGGGTGCAATTACCTGAGATAAGAAACACTGGGAGAAAATCAGGTTTGAAAGCTGGGGGAAAAAGAAGTTTTAGATGTATTGTATTCAAAATGCGTATACAACATAGGCATATAAAGTTCTTTTATAACCATAGCCTCATGAGCTCAGGGGAAGAAAATATTGGACAGTAAAGAATGCTGTGGATAAGTTTTTCTTTACTTGCTAAAGTGCACACATTTCATTCTATTACAAGAAGCTTCAAAGATTGTCTCCAACTGCCTATAATAGTTTCAATTATATCAAATATCCCCAGTATAATTAGAAAATGGAGGAGTCACAAAACCTATTGTTAGATGAGGGGTTTCATATGTAGTGATTTGTTGTTGCTTAAGTGGAATTTGGCCTGAAAACCTTAGGGAAAAAAATCCTACCTCACATTTATACAGGATTTAACAGTTGTGGAGTAGTTTCACAGCCTGATTTTATTTGGTATTCAAAGTATCTCAGTAGTCAGGATGAAAGTTAACATCCTTTCATATAAAGGTGACTCTGGAAAATGACGACACTGGTTCCTGGTGACCATCACTGTGGGGTACAGCTGGGGCTGGAATGCAGCACTGGAGCTACTAAACTCAGATTCTTTCTCTCCATCCTTGCTGCCTCCTTGATGGTTTCTACCCGCAGGACACACATAGACTGTGGGTTGTGAGTGGCTCCCCAGTTCAATTAGCATTCCTACAAGTGTGTCTCCTGCCCCAAGGTTACAGGTCAATGTCAAGACCATACCCTTGTAAGAGTTCCCTCATTTCACAAGCACTTGTCCTCAGCAGCTTTCATAGCTGCCCTGCTTGATGCTGGAGAAGCAATAAACCCTTTCAATGACCCCCCTCATACTGATTATTACTGTAGGGAGTGTGTCTAACTTCAGTCCTGCTTTGGGTGGTTTTCTAGTTCTGTCTCACTGGATAGGAAACAACCATCACAACTTAAAGTTGTGGGGGGGGTGCAGTGGGGGAGATAGACTGATATTCTGCAACTCTGCAAAGAGGAGATGAGTATTTCTTGTAGCATTTGTGGAAGAATTTTCTTAGTCCACATTTCTCTATTCCAGCCTAAATTCAGCAGCAGATGTGCTTGGTTTAGATTTCATAGGGCTTAAAAAAGCATTTCAAATTTGGGAGATTTTAGGCAAAGAACACTCTTCAGTTTTCCCTAGGCTCCATCATAAGTCAGTTATTTTTATTTTCTGGCCCCCAAAGAAATCTGGATTTGCAACTTCTACTCACACTAATATACTTTATGGGTAAAAACAACAATTAATATTTATCAAGCATCTTCCATGTAACAAGCACTGTTTTCTGTGTTTTACATGCACTAGCCTATTTAATCCTCAAAACAAATTCCTTTCAGATAGATAACTCTTAGTTATCAAGAAGATGCCATTTCATCAGCCCCATTTTTTACAGAAGAGAAAACAGAGATACCAAGATTTACATAACTTGCCCAGTCACACATGAGATACGTGATAAAGCTGAAATTCAAACCAGACAGTCTGAATTCACAGTCAAGCTCTATGCTCTGGTGCCTATTTAGAATGTCAGCTTTTGTGTGATTCATAAAAGGAAGCAAAGAACAGGTCAGTAGGAAGCAGGACAGTAGGCTTTAGAGGAAGTGAAAGAATAGTGGAAAGTGAGCTGGGGAGGCTTTGAATAGATAAACTGAGAATGCCATGTTTACATATACAGCCTTGAGTCTGAGCCTTTTTGGACACTGAAGACTGAGATCCTAAGGAAGATATAGCCATTTCTTCAGTCAAAATGATGAAAGGGCACATGGCACAGAATACCCCTATAGTTTGTTCTGAATGTAGTATGTCTCCTAGTGCTACTCTGATCTGTTATAAATGTAGCTTATTGGATTATATTGGCAGGAGCAGGTGGCTTTACTCTGTGTTTTCTTTCTTCGCATTCCCTCCTCTCTGTCAGCCCTGAATATTGCTCACTGTCATACTGGGGTCGGATATGATTCCTAAAAAACCCTTAGCAGTCAAGCTGGGGAATTGTATGTGATCATGGGAAGTAAAGGGGAAGATGAGTAATCCCTTCTCAATAGTTGATTTCAAAATATGTCATCACGCACCTGAATGCACTTTTAGAATGGAAAAGAAGAGAAAAAATCAGATGATTCCAAATTTTAAGATTTAATAGGATACAACTTTAAGTCTGTTAATAATTATGGCATTTTTAGCTTCTAGATTCCTGGAGGCTTATCGTTGAATCTGGTTTGGCAAAGTCCCTTCCAGCTCAATCCATATTGCCTGGTGCTTGTTTTCAGCCAGAATTTTCAGTGGTGAGGTACTAGATTCTGCAGCTTAATTATTCAAACTGGAATCCTGTTTCTCTGCTACTAATCATGGGACATGTGTGGGCTGCTTCATCACTGGGTATATCAGTGTGGTGTCTGGGAATTATAGCAAAACCTTATTCATAAGATGGATTTGAGGATTGAGCAAATTAATATATGAAAATCCCTCAGCACAGAAGTTGCCGATAGTAAGCACAAATAACCGTTACCATCATTATTAATGATCTTTTTTATCCTCTTGTTCCTTCCCCATAAAATGAAAGTTATAACACACACTGGAAAGGGTCATAGTAAGGAATAAATAAGATAGTGTTGAGACACCTGGCCGCTGAACAATAGTCATAATTATTATCAGGCATTTAAAGCAGAAATTTACTAAGCTAATGTGCTAAAGAGCTTCCTTTGAAAACTCCAAGATCCTACTCATAAATCATTGGTATGTACTCCAAGCTCAACATATGATAGTAGCTTCTTTCCTGCTCTTTCTTCATGTTGAGCATAATATCAGAAAATTAAAGATTATGTGATGGAAGTGCTAAATTCAATCTGTGCTTTGTATGAACAAGAACACCAAAGCCAGGAAAAATAAAGCAATTTCACAGCATCACACAGCTTGTTTGTTACAAGGCTAGCTCTTGAATTCAATTACTTGGACTCTTGTCTGATATCTATTCCACTAGATGTGCTAATGCTGCCTTTTCCAAATTCTCCCAATTTATGTGCTGCTTCCTCTGGGGCTAACATAAATTCCTTAAAGGGGCTTAGCTTAACTTCAGTACAGATTCAGCCTTCCCTGAGTGGGCACCCCATTCCTATTTGATGTGTGTTGAGTAATTCTGAGAGTGATCAGGGTATAAAAAGTATTAATCAGGAAAGCATTATTCTAACAATGCTAAATTGAGGTTATAATGAGACTGTTAGCTATGTCACACTTTAACTCCAATTTCATCTTATGTATTTTTTCTCTATAGTTGATAATGTTCTTTATATCTTTAACAGCACATTGAGTTCACACTGGTGCTTAATTTAATCTTTGTTGAATGAATATTCTGAGTAATTGATTTGTTTTAAGTGCCTATAAACTCTACTCTAAATCAGAAAATAAAATATTAGTCCTGTTCTCAAGAACAATGCTTCTAATACTTGTGATTTAGCAATAAATGTTACTGATGGGAAAATATCACTAACAGGTTAAATAGTCATTTTATTCAGGAGTTAAATGCAATTTACTAATTCTGAATTGCTGCTGTATTGCTTTTTCTTGAAATGGATCCAAAATTACTTTTTCCTCATAGAAAAATGTATTATCATTTTTAAACATTTGCATTAATTTCAAATTTATGTGAACAAAAACTCAAATGAATATTTTGTTAATGACTTACAGCAATTGCATTTATAGATTAAATAATTGTGCATTTCTGTTTTTTTCTTTGTTTGCCATATCCTCTGCTGAATGATTACATTAAAAAGAACAGATCTTAACTGGTAGCCCAAACAGCCATGCACTTATAGATTATAAGGACAAGTAAATTTATCCTCAGTCTAATTTGAATTAAAGAAAACTGACTAAAAGGGCATTCATTAAATATACATTAAAGGGCCAAATGAAACAACAATCTTGTTAAACCATCTGATTATGAATAGTTATTGCCTTTTTCATCTATATATTTGTGTAAATAAATAGACTGATTAACTTTTTTCATGGAAATATAAAAAAAAAAATCCTTTAAAATTTGAACACAAGCAACCCCTTTCCTTTTGCTTATTCCATCCACCAGATGTCCCTCTTCTCAAACTTGGTGATGTGTTACTACACAAGTGTCATGCTGTGTCAATGAAAGACACTCGTATTTGCATTGAATAATATCCACAGATGATCCCAAATGTTTATTTTGACAGTTGCAAAATAACAAAACCTTGACAGCCAAGTCTAAACCCTCTTTCCCTACTTGGATTCCCTCCACACCATCATTATCGAATGACTCTTTGGCCTATTCTTGATAACATGCTTCAGAGGGAAAATTACTGCCACTGGAAGCAGAAGGGTCATCACTGCACAGCTCTGCCTGTAGGGAAATTCTTATTTTGATCAGAAATTTCCTTTTTGTACCTAATGACCACTGTTTGACTTCAACCATTGTAAATTATATAAATCATACCTCAAGTTTCTTGCAAATATAGTCATCTAAATAATTCAGAAATTAAGTTCTACTTGTGTATTCTCTTCTTTAGATTAAATAAATTGTGTTCCCAAAGCTCAATATTACGTCAGTTGTTCAGAATAAGAGGCATTTTTCATACAAACACAAAAGGCAAGGATATTTATAACTGCTGATAAAGTTTGTGGGTTAGATCACAAAATTATATTTAATATATCAAGATGAAGTAGTCAGAAATTACCTAGGTTAAATAAGTGTGAAATAACTATTAGTTCCCCCACAAAAGTTGTTTAATTTATTAATTGTACTTGGTTGAATGGATATTATGAAAATTTCTCAGGTTTAAGTAATGTCTATCACACATTCTTTCCCAGTGTTTGGGTGTAGCTGTAAGTAATCTGAATTGTAGATTATTATTTTACTTTATTCAAAATTTAAGAGGAAGCAAATAGCATTCAAAATACATTTCCATTCTTAAATTATTGGATACTTCTCTAATCTGACGTTATTTAATACCCATTAATCTGCCTGAACACAGATATGCATTTAAATATCCAGAGGGAGTAATACTGAGAGAATGAAATTTTGTCACAGAACTGGGTAATTATTGCAAATGGAGATTACTCAGTAGCAGTACACTGTACACTAAATCATGATGTGTTATTTTTGCAGTTTTTTGATGGTTGGTTAAAGTCTGTACTGAGTCAACATTCAAACTGTGTTACAAATTTTAAAGTCATTCCTCCCCTTATATGTAATAAGAGTGAGTGGGCATTTCCTGCAACTCATTATAATGACCCTTATGACACACTTAGTCCCAGATAGGATAAGAATATGATATGCCTATATGAAGTAATTTCTCTCTTTAGAATCTCAGTGAAAAGATGGAGTATTCCAAATCAACTAGTTGCAAATTATTTTCACTGAAAATCATTGTTTATGTAAATCAAGTGAGAAATCATGTGTTACAACTATTGCTACACTGTTCTTTAGGGAAAAAATAGAACAAATATTTTTTAAAATGAAAATTCACCAAGTATCTCAGTTCTGCTGTGACTTTCTGGAATCTTGAGATGTTTCTCTGGTACTTGAAAGGGCAAGAGTTTGAAATTCAAAAATCAACTCGAGGTAGTTCTTATAGGAAATAATAGACTTTTTAGGTCAATGAAAAATTGTGTATGTGTATGTGTATGTGTGTGATAAGGTTGATTAATACAGGAAGATAACAGGAGTCATCCTAAAGGGATATAAAAAGCTTTCTAAATGTCACTGCTCTGAGTCTGTACACAAGTCCTGACATTTCAATCTGTGATACTGACTTTTCAATCTCTTAAACAGAATGTAGAGTACGGTATAGTATTTTCTTTCCTTTTTTCTTTGATTTGTTTTTCTCATCAAGATAAATGCTCCCAAATATTTTCTCTTTATTTCTGAACTTTGTGTTTTCAGGGGAATTTCCACACATTCCTGTAAGTGTTATTCTTCCTTCATTTGTGTATCCCTTCAACTATCACCCCCCACTGAATCCTTCCAGGAGGACATGAGCCTCTGGGACGCTCTCTGATCTGTTTTCACGGTGTTCAGAGCTTTCATGAGATCTCACTTGGGCAGTGCCCTGATTGCCTTTTCACCTGCTAGCCTGACTTTTACCTCTTTGCTTTTCCATATCCATTTTTTCTCCACCCTTCTTAGTTTTCCCAGTCTTTCTTCTTTAGCATCTAATTCACATTCAATCACTTTTTTGAAACTTAGATTCCAATAGTCCACACAAGTCTTTCCTTTAAATTTCTTTTTATAATTCTTACAAAATCTACCTCAGATTTATGCTATTTGTGTTGATTCTTCTTTTTGATGTTGTGGGTGTATTCTTACTCTTAACCAAATTCTAATTCCTCAAAGCATGAAATATGATTTCTGTTTCTCTGGTATGACCCTGCCATATCCAGCATAATGCAAGGTGTATACATTGTTTATTTGAATTGCACTATTCTTTTTTTTTAATTTTTTAAAAAAGATTTATCTACTTAACGCACACAAGAATTGGGGTACAGGCCAGAGGTGTGGGAGGTGAGAGGATTCACCAGAGACAGAGTGAGGAACAGAACAGGCAGATCAACTGAAATATACTGCTGAGGGAAGCAACAGGTAAGTCAGGAAAGGTCTGCTGTGCCATGTGGGCAGCTCCCCAGCCAGGGATCGAACTTGGGCTGCAGTGGCTGTGGATAGCTTCACAGGCTACATCTTAACCCCTTGAGCCACCGGGGAGCCCTGCACTGTTCTTTTTTACTTTCTGTAAATATTCTTCTGCTGGTAACTTTTTCCACAGTACCCAATAAAAATCTATAAGCATTTTATAAGTGATGAATCTTAACATCAAACTAAGATATAAAAATCAAGTCCAAATAGAGTCTGAACATTCTTATATAATATAATCAAAACTGATTAATTGGTTGACTACTTTAATTCAATTCAGTTACAGTAGGAAATAATAAAAATGATACACCTTTTAGTCTTATTTTATTTAGCTTAACTGATATGACTTTGAACTATATTTACATATGAATGTACTGATTAGAGTGACATGTATCTGTCTTATAAAAACCACTCTCAAATTTGATTGTATCTAATATCCACTTTTGATGATTTATTTAAATGGAAAGAAAATCTAGAAGACACAATAGCAATACAGAATCCTATAATTTTTTTATTTTTTCTTCTTCTAGTATAATTGTTTAAGCTAAACCTAATTCAATAGGATTTTTTTTTAGCAACATAGGTGACTTGAATCTTGCAAATCTTTTAACATATTTTACTTTTCATGGAAGTAACAATAATTTGACTTTCGGTACTCATTGGTCATTCTACATAAAAATTCTTAAATTACATCAATGAATAATAAATATAGTTGGCATAAATGCCATTGGGAACATACCCAACTCTGTAGAGGGTAGACAACTGGTTGGTATAAACCAATTAAAAATTAACCCACTTATGACCAACACTCAGAGATTTCCAAAAGAACAGTATTTGAGCAATTCAATAATTTTATAGATCTTATTTTACTCACTATAGTCTATTGTGCTATTTATAGAAAATTATGATAAAAAGATAAAATACAGGGCCTCCCCGGTGGCGCAGCAGTTGAGCGCTGGGCTGCGAAGCTGCCTGCAGCTTCTGCCCGCAGCCGGTTCCATCCCCGGCTGCTCCCCGGCCACCGGAGGAGGGTCCCACATGGCGCGCAGACCTCTCCTGCCGCCCGCTGCTCCCCTCAGCAGTGTACTTCGGTCCTTCTGCCTGCTCTGCTCCCCGCTCTGGCTCTGGTGAATTCTCTTACCCTCCGGCACTTCTCACCTTCAGTGCTTGTATAAATAAATAAAAATAAAAATCTTTAAAAAAATACTAAAAAAAAAAAAAGATAAAATACAGCCCTATACAAAAGTAAAGTTCACAAGTCATGCATAAAAAGCACTAGCAACTAGTTACAAATACAATGTATTTTCACTTCCATAGAAATTTCTTTAATGGAATTTTCAGAGGAAATATGACTCTATATTTAGAGAAAATATTAACATTGCTGTTTGTTGGAAAAAAAACTTCTCATAAAATTAAATTTGAAGATATGAGATCCGAATGATATTGTCTAAACAAGTTAGCAATACTAATAGGACACCAAGGGAATGTTAACAGAAAGTCTTATCCACAAAGTGTTAGTACATTGTTTTCTAGGCACTTGTGTGCCCGTATACATGCTCTCATTAAAAAAAAAAGTTAATTGGATATTGAATTTATAATGAATGCTAATGCCAGGAGCAATTAAATGAACAAATGAAGGCTATTGTATGTTCATCAGAAATGTGTTAAATTTGGAGGAAAGTTGTCTTTGGAGGAAAGTTGTCTTTAAATTCTAGTCAATTTAAATAACACATTTGGAACAGAGTGAATGTTTTAAAATATGATATTCTTTTATGTAAAATCAACATTAATGTACACTTTGAATCCTTATGTTGTTTTAAATAGATTTTCAATTCCAATGAATTGAAAATTGGGTAAAGCATCCCATTGTGCAACCATGCCATAGTTTTCAGCTATTTCTTATGGTCTCTGGTACTCAAAGTCAGGGAGTCAAGTTGAGGGACTCAAGTACAGGCTAGTTATTTTTGGACGATCTATCAAGTCAAGGTTGAGAGAACCAGGTAAGTGGTAAGGGTCATCAGTTTGTGAGGCAAATGAAGATGATAAAATATGTGGTAAACTGTGTAATGCCTCTGAGAAAATAGACCTACCCACACTAGATCAATAAGTTTGATATCAGATCTTCTCATGTAGCTGATTGAGGAGATGTAGCTTTTGCTGCTGGTTCATGAATGGTTCACAAAAAATTGGACTGCCACTATTTATGCATTGTGGTAGTTTGTTGGTACAATGGCATCTGACTCCAGTGACCATTGAGCGGGGATGGAATTTCTACCAAACAGTTCTTTTGGAGTAGAGAAAAACTAAATGCAAGAGTTTCTCCATGACCAAGCAAAGAAGATTTAGTTATGAACAGTGTAACAGAACTTGATTACAAAGCTCTCTTATCTCAGAGGAAAGCCCAGTTTAATAAGACAAAGCTATAAAAACTCAAGACAAAGCTATAAAAACTCAAGACAAAGAGGAAGGAAGAAAGTCTCACCACACTGGTCACAGTGTACTTGAAGGCACAGTGACTTGGGAATCTGACCCCTGGCCTCATGATTTCGGTGGAGAATTTTGGGCATTCACCTTACTATTAATCTCCCACTATGCTGTGATAAATACTAATATGCTCAAATGGAGACATAAGGACAACTTCTGGCCTTTCCCACATAGTCCCAGAGCTTCCAAGAGGGTGAGGAATTTGCAATGAGTTCTTTCTGCAGTTTTCCAGCATGATCCATCTTTAACTTTCCCATATGCTTTCCAATTGTTCAGAGTCATCTTGATCTAAAGGCTATGTTGGAAAGAGTTGAGTTAAAGAAGCAATCCAGCTATAGTCAGACAGTCAAAATTAATCTAGTTGATTCAGAAATGGTTGTGACAGGCAAAATAACCACCTCAAAGATGTCCATATCCTAATTACTAAAACCTGTGCGTGTGTTATTTTACATGCAAAGAGGAAATAATGTCACAGATGGAACTAATATTGCTAATCAGCTGACTCTAAGATGGACAGATTATTCTGGATTCCTGGGTCTAACATAGTCACAAGGGTCATTAAAAGTGGAGGAGAGAAGTAGGAGAAGAAACCTGAGTAACATGAAGTGATGACACATCAGAGGTAAAGTTCATCAGAGATCCATTTTCTGTCTTGTAGGTCCACCCTACTTAAGGGATAACCCTCTTTCACAAGGCTCAGCATCACAGTATCAACATTCTAGTCCATAGGTGAGGAAATGAGGCAAATGACAGATTCTATTAGAGGATATGGGAGGTGCTTATATTACCTCCACATCTCGTTAAGCCAGAATCAAGTTACTTCACGATGCCAAGCAGCAAGGGAGGCTGGGAAATGTAATCTGTAGATAGGTGGTCACGTGTTCTGGTAAAATTTGGAGGATTCTACTCATTAAGGGAAAACTGAGAAGTTATATGGGGAGAGGGCGTAAAGGCCAATTAACAATCTCGTTATAAAGTGCTACAACAATCCCTACCAGTAAAACCAGATTTGTCCCAAGCCTTTGTATGTGTAGTCTTGCTTGACTCCTGCTGTAATTTGCCTGCTTTTCATCCATCTCTGAATGCCATTTTACTGTGTTTGTATCTTGCTTTTGCTACCAGGCTATAGTTTTTTTCTTCACTATGTTCCTGTGATATCATTTTTACTCATTTTGTTTTCTGTTTGTCTTTCTCTACCATAATCTATATTGAAGTAGTTGCCTTCCTAGTCAACCAAATAATCTGGAATCCCAAATAACCCAGGTTGTTCTCTTTCACTCCCAAACAGTCTCAACCAGTGACTTGAGACATACATCATCTTTATGTTGAAAGCATCAATAGTTATCCTTTTCCAGAATGCATTAAGAAGTAATGACATCAGCAGGTTTTGTATTTTAGTGTTATTGACCTTTAGAGTAGATAAAGTTTATGCTAAATAGTGGCCCTAAACAAATTGGATTGCTTTGAGTCCCAATCTATGTTAGGCAATCAATAAGCTACCTCATTCACAAAAGCACATCAATCCTAATGTAGAATTAGCAGTGATGTGGATGAACCTCTGAGAATGCCATCCTTAATGGATTACTTATCTTGATATCTTTAAGAGGCTTTGTTGACATTTTGAAATTTCTGTTTGTTTTGTTGAAAAATAAGGTCCAGACTCCAGGAGCGATGTAAAGAAGAGACATTTCCAGGTCAAAAGTTTTCCCTGTAATGATCAGCAAAAGAAACATATGAATATATAAACGGAACTTTTGATGGAAGAAGCATTATTCCAGCAAACTGAGGAATATTTACTTTCTGTCAAACTAGCAGATTAGTATTGATGAAAGCAACAAAATGACCTCACGACATAAGAAATAGAAAAACACTTCGAAATTATGTAGCCCAAAACCCTTCTTTTTACTGATTAAAAGCCATATCAAGGGGAGTGGGGAAATATTCATTTGGGAAAAGCCAGAATTGGAAACAGGTACTCAATGCCAAGCACAGTGTCTTGAATTTCTAACCTCAAAGCTATCCCTTGATTTGAAACAGTTCATTCAGCCAGGGCTATTTGTGTCTGGAAAGTTTGTAAAGACCAAAAATTTTTTGAAATTCTTATGCTAAAATCACCCATATAGACATGGGGGAGCAGTCAGGGCATTATCTCATGCTCTTTCTTCATGAACTTACAAACATGACAGGAGCTGAGTCTCTAGGCTTTCTGAATATTTCTTTGTTTCCTGCCCAGGGTTCTTCACAGAGCACAAGAGCCATTGTTCTGTTGATTCCAACCTCTTGACGTGAGCATGGCAGGGCAGAAAAAATTGTAGAATTTTCTTTTTTTTGGTCCACAAACATCAGAAATTTTCAAAAATCTGAATTTTGAATTTTACTTTAAAAATCAGACATGGCAGCATAGAGCCTTCATTGCACAGCAATCATTGGTCATACCTTCCCAGGAGGTGGTCTGTTGATAAAAAGTAGGTTCTCTATTTCATACCACTCTCAAGCCCTGCTGCTTTATTCATTTATATTATTTATCTGGTAAGTATTAGTGTTTACATTTGCAATCCCTGACCCAAAGAAATGCAAACATTTATGAAATCATTTATCAATCAATTGTAATTCTGGTGTATGCACCATGACTTAAATGAGTAATGTTGCTGTAGTGAGCAAGAAATTTTGCTATTCAGGCTATTATGTTACTCTAGGTACCAAGATTAACAAATTTGATAGAATAAAGCTATATCTATTTAGGTTTTAGAGGAGAACCTTAAATCTGGGAAAGAAAGATTTCTTTCAGAATGTGAACAGTAAAATTAAACTTGCTGGTAAGAAATAATAGGCAGTCCCAGGTTTTAATGTGATTAGGATATTACAAGAAGAACCCTTCAGCTTAGCTTAAGTGGTAAGAGCTGCACTGGTGGACTTCCTGACCTTAAGAAAGACTCCAAGAGATCTGGGAGGAGGAGCAAGCATGAGTCAGAGACTATAAATATGACCTGATATAGCAGATACCTTCTTAGGAAATAAAAGGTTTCGTGTGGTTACATGCAGGTGAGCCAAAAGGGAGGGCTGAAATGACAGCTTGCCATCTGTCTCCCATGGCCTAGCTCTTCAGCACACCAGCCAAAAGGAAAATGGTAACCCTGGTGTGCACCACTCTGTTTTGTAGCATTTGTAACAACAGAATCCTTCACAGGGAATGAAGCCAGAGTCTCCACAGCTGATTGGAGGGTTGGAGCCCTGATTCCCCCGATCCCATCTTCCCCATGTGTGGGTTCAAAGTGTCACCTTTCACTTTTCTCTGCAGCCTGGCTTTTTGTTACTGAGAATGCCAAAAAAATATTTGGAAGAGCTTCCCTGAAAATTTATCTAAGCTACTGAGTAATAGTAAGGATTATTGTTTGATTAAGACTGTTGAGTCCTAAACAGTGAGGTTGTGCCTTCTGTGATTGCCAATGAAATGTTCTTAACTCCATTCTTATCCCCAAATTCAAAAATGGAAATGAATATGTAATTAACATATGCATATGGGCCTCCCCAGTGGCGCAGCGGTTGAGTGCTGGGTTGCGAGGCTGCGCGCGGCCTCTGCGGCGCCGGTTCGATCCCCGGCTGCTCCCCGGCCACCGGAGGAGGGTCCCACATGGCGTGCAGACCTCTCCTGCCGCCCGCTGCTCCCCTCAGCAGTGTACTTCGGTCCTTCTGCCTGCTCTGCTCCCTGCTCTGGCTCTGGTGAATTCTCTCACCCTCCCGTGCTTCTGACTGTACCCAGTGCATGTACAAACAAAACAAACAAACAAACCAGCAAACAAATAAATAAAGCATGCCTCTATTAAAAAAAAAAAAAAACATATGCATCATTTATTGTTTACAATTTAACATAATAGGGTTAAAAATTTGGAATCTCATCTGAAGATGTGTGATCCTATACATCAGAAACACACAGTTGTAAAACAGTGTTATCTCATTTAAAATAAGATCCACTAAGTGGACATGGACAAAATGAAAAAAAATGTGTGTCCTCTCTTGGTTCAAATCACCACTCATTAGCTAAGGGAACTCAAGCAAATTGTTTAAATCTCTGTGTGACACATTTTACTTGTCTGTAAAATGAGAGTAATGACTGTACTTTCCTCTTAATGTGAAGTTTTAAAGAGCTAAGGCAAGTAAAGTCTTTTAAAAGTGGCTAGCACACATTTTAGCTATTATCATTACTATATATGTCAGACCTGTGATAGGTCCAAAATCTCCATTTGTGGACAAATACATGGAGTCCCTGTTTTCACAGAGTTTAGACCTGTGACAGGCTGTGCAAGTGTGAACTATTTCATTGCTACTTTCAGTCATTCCAGAAAGCTCATTTGGATATGCAAAGAAAACTCCAAGCCCTTGATGGGGTCCTCCCTCTTTTCTCTACAAAGAGATCGTAACCCTGCATAAAGATAACCTCTTGAGAAGCACAGTGTTGACAGCCTGATCACGTGAAAGACCAGGGTTTGTCTTTTAGATTCAGTGACACTGGTTTGGAAGCAGTGCTGTCCACAGCTGGTACAGCTCTGAAACATCACAAAAACTACCTGAGCAAATCTAATAGGCTGAGGAGATTCATTGCCCTTCCCTGGAAGAGAATCGATGGCAGACTTAGCCGTAAGATTTGCTTTGGTCAATAATGTAGGAATGAGTGGTACTTGCCACTTGTAGGCAGAAGCTTTAAGAACCAATGGATATTCTGCCATAATCTTTTCCCTGCCTGTGAGGTTATGGATGCATAACAGGGTGAAGCTTCCCTCATTCTGGATCTCTGAATGACTGTGATGAACAGAACGCCCTTTGGACATGGCGTAAATGAGTGGGAGTAATTCTTTATTGTTAAAGTTGCTGAAAATCTGGGGTCGCTTGTACTTCAGCATAACTAATACATCACCCATTGATACAGCTGGTTGCTGTGAGGATCCAATCAGGCTTTCAACTTCAGGCCCTGATGCTGCCCAGGAGTGCACTTTTTGTTTGGCTTATGTCATCAGTGATTCCATTGGGGATTCTAGTTTTATAGTTCCCTTAGCATGAATGCAGGGCAAGCGAAGGATCACCAGACTTGGAGCAAAATCCAGAGATAAATCTAGCTCCTCCACCATCTAAATTTGTGATATTCAGCAAGCTGGTTAATCAATTCCAGCCTCCATTTTATTTGCTAAAGTAGGAGAAGTTATACCATAATATTTGTTCAATTTACACTGTTTGTTAGGAAGCGCTTAAGTTTGTACCAATATAGAAAATTATTTTTAGTCCATGGACAAGACGGACCACCCTGAGCCTGTGAAATTCTCAGCTAAGGCCACCAATTGACTCAGACATGACCACAAAAGACAGGACTCCTTGGAATGTTGGTTAGTGAGTGGGGCATCAAATCCTCCCAACTGAAACCATCCTTCACTGGCCAAGGTTTCACTCAGAGATTTTGATGACAACTTTTCTTGTTTTTTTCAAAATACACATTTTTTATGTCAAATAGTGCATTCATGTTTGAAATAGAGTGTCTTAGAAAGAGAAGCTGAGGTCCAACCACAAATATACACAGAATTCTGATTTAAATAATACAGAAATAAATATAATTATCTTCAAGTTACTCTCACAGATGCTTTATCAACATATAGAGTGGTTTATAATAGTCCAAGAGTTTCCCTACCCCTGGAAGACTTGGGTCAAAGTAGAGGTGGGGTTACTGGTTACTGGGGTTACTTCAGCATAACTAATACAGCACCCACTGGCTGCTTGAGAGTCCAATCAGGTTCTCAACTTTAGGCCCTGATGTACAGACGTAAGTGCTTCCTGACAAACTTACTATACATTAAACAAATATTGTGGTATTACTTCTCTGATTTTAGCAAATAAAATTGAGGCTGGGATTGATTAATCAACATGCTGAATATCACAAAGTTAGATGGTGGAGGAGCTAGACTTGTCTCTGGATTTGTCTCTAGGTCTAGTGCTCCTTCTCCTATATAGCATTCACTCTAAGGGAACCATAAGGGAAACTTCCCTGTCATTCTTTCTCAAGTAGAGTCTTTCTCAATATTCCTTCCAGAAAATCTTACTTCACAGCACACTCATTCATTCATTCATTTACGAAGTATTTAATGAGTACCTACTAATGTGCCGGTCATTGTTCTAGACAAGGGAATGGTGAATATGCAAGTAATATACGTCCAAGTTCCTGCTCACCTGGAACTTACATGTCAAGGGGAACTGATGGCCCATGCTTCCACAGCCATGTACAGGTATCTCTATTATAGTCTGGATGTATAATAGTCACAGGTTTAGATGATAAGTTCCTTAAAGAAGCAAAAACACATACCTCAGTACCTTGCCTGGTGCTTATAATACAGAAAGTGTCAATGTTTCTTTCAAATGAGTATGTATCAGGAATCAGAAGAACTATGTTTAATCCTCAATTCCCCCCACCCCACCAATTAAAAAAATGAAAATTAAAGAGTTTAGTCAGATGACACTATCAACACTATCAACTAATTGGCTCATTTTGTGAAAATTTATGACAAGATTAATGTTGCCTTAAGTGCTGCTCTGCATTTGTTGACAGACTTAGAGGAGATCAGAGTTTGAATAGATGTAGAAAATTAGCTAATAAAAATGAGTACAAAGTACTAATGTAAGTACACACAATGCCTGTAAGAAACTATTGCGTGTTAAAAAAATAGTCGTAACTTGGTCAAAACTGAGCATAGAAATGTGGCTCTGTGAGCAACCTGCCTGCTTTATTACAGCCTGTGCTTTATGAAAACTATTGTCCAGAGAGACAACAGTACAGAGAGAAGAATCAATGTACAGAGAGAAAGATGAACTCAAAGTTCACATAATTCTTCATCTGAAGATATTTTCTTCTACTAGTTATTCTATTCTCAAGAGAGGGACACTTAGACCTACTCTTTGAAATGCAGGAGTTTGTATATAACAAAGTTTATGTAGATTGAGAAATGTGTTTTCCCAATAAGGGACTCTTAGTTCAAAGGTTGAGGAAATGAAGGGATAAGTAAGAGAAAAGGAGAAGGCAGATCACGAGACAAAAGATGTGGAGAGAAGAATGAGCTTGGGGGCCTCCCTGGTGGCACAAGGGGTTAAGCACAGCACTGTGAAGCTACCTGCAGCCTCTGCAGCATTAATTCCATCCCTGGCCAGGGAGCTACCTACATGGTGCAGCAGACCTCTCCTGACTCACCCTCTGCTCCCCTCGGCAGTGTATTTCAGTCAATCTGCCTGTTCTGTTCCCCACTCTGTCTCTGGTGAATCCTCTCACCCCCCACACCTCTGGCCTGTACCCCAGTTCTTGTATGCATAAATAAATAAATCTTAAAAAAAAAAGAATGAGCTTGTTAGTGATACTCACATGCTCAGCTTTGGTTACCCCCTTCCTCATGTTGAAGGCAAGTCGTGCAATTAAACTGTGTTTAATTACCAAAGGAGATGAGGCATACCTTTATTTTAATCATTTTTATGCAAATATTTGTTGGATATCTACTTTTTATTTATTAAGTACCTAGTTTTTTTACTAGATACTATTGTAGCCCCCCCCAACAGACATGAACTTTGACCTTATGTTGCATAAATGGATGGTTTAGTTCCTTAAATCAGCAACTCAATACCTAAATAAGATGATAATTGGTCATGATAAATGCCATAAGGGTGGTATTAGTAGGTCAGATCTAGGGGGGACCAAAAGAGTAGTGCTAGTCTGTAAGGGGAAAAACATATAAGAAACTGACATTTGAATGAAGGTCTGAACCACATGAAGAAGCTCATCAAGAAAAAATTCAAAGAAAACATTCTAAGTAAGAGGAAGAGCAAGATCAAAGGTACTACAGCAGGAATAAGCTCATCAGTTCACAGAACTGAATACAGGCCAAGATGACTGGAAAGGAGTGGTTAAAAGTTAGAGTGTGTAGGTATCAGACTGTATAGGGCTTTGAGAGGGAGAGAAAGGATTTTAAACTTCCTTCTGACTGAATGAAAGTCACTGGAGAGTTTTAGGGATGGGGTGACATAATCTGGGGCAAAGAATAATGACCTCAAAATGTTATACGGTCATTCATATCCCTGAACCATCAGGCCCTCATGACTTATGTTCAAACCAAATATCAGGGCACATGAATTGATAAGTTTGGGTGTGCTTTGGGGGTCAGTAGGACAGAATATTCCAAGTCAAAACTATGTGGGGAAAACTTAGGATGAGCATCACCCCCTGTCTAATTGTGCCTAGTCTGACCCCACATGTCGCGGGAAATGAAAAGAGTGGATTATAGGTTTCTGCAATTTACAGAAGGTGTTTCTCTAGTGTTATGAAATAGAAATTTCAGGGAATTCCCAGACAAAGGAGTTGGAAGGAGATGACACAGCAGGACTCATTAGCACAACTGTTCTCACCAGCCCCTGTCACTGAGGTGTAAGCACCCAACCTTTCCACCTTCCTCTCACCTCCTCCATTATCACTGCTCCATTTGCAACTCACTCCTTCCCTTCCACACCCTATTAACACTTTTCCATTTCTGGACTAATTGGGGGAAAGGTGTTACCAAAATTTCCTTTTTTCTCAGTTATAACCTAGGATTTTTTTAAATTATTTTTTATTTTATATAATTTTTACATCATTTTTCATTTTTGCACAATGTGTACATTTTCATCTTGGTTATATTCCCCATACAATTCCCACCCCCCCTAACCTAGGATTTTGATAACACTCTTCTACCCTTCCCTGCCCTCCTTCATTCTCTCCATCTCTCATCTCCATTCCCCCCTCCTCTTTCTCAATTCATCCATTTTTACTGGAGGTTCACTTAGAACTTCAGAAAGTCCCAGGCAAAAAGTGCTTAAAATCCATCATGGTAGAGAAACATAGTTTCTGGAAAAGATTGATCATCAATATTTAAATGGATATAAAATTATTAGATATAAAATTATTAGATATAATAAATAAAATTATATAAAATTATTAGAGATATAAAATTATTAGAGCTTAAAATTATATATAAAATTATTAGAGCTTAAAATTATTATATAATAATATATAATATATAAAATTATTAGAGCTTAAAATTATAAAATTATAAAATTTAAAGGGGATATAAAATTATTAGAGTTTAAAAATACTTGACAGCAACAACAAAGATGAGATGTGTTTTTTTCTAAACTGAAAATAGCCAAGATTGCTAAAATATCAACTATAAGATAGCAGGCATGTTATCTTAAGTTTTTTATCACAGTCATCTCTGCCCCCCATTTACTGAGGACCATTTCGTGCCAGGCACAATCCTAAATGCTGATGGAGATGTAATTGGCAAAGACACACCCCTTGCTCTCCAGGGCCCACAGTCCAGAGGCTGTAATAAGGGCTGTAACAGAAGCATGTATTTCTTAATGGAGATCTCTTCCCACACAGACCTTGGAAATGGTTGGAAGAGAAGGGCAAGCTGAGCCCTCTTTGTTCCATTAGTATTTTTTTTAAGATTTATTTGTTTATGCATAGGAGAGCTGGGGTATAGGCAGAGATGCGGGGGACGAGAGGATTCACCAGAGACAGAGCAGGGAACAAAACAGGCAGATTGACTGAAGTACACTGCTGAGGGGAGCAGCAAGCAAGACAGGAGAGGTCTGCTGCACCATGTGGGTAGCTCCCTGGCCAGCAATCGAACTGGTGCTGCAGAGGCTGTGGACAGCTTGACAGGTTGCATCTTAACCCCTTGTGCCACCAGGGAGGCCCTGTTCCATTGGTATTAACTCAGGCTATTCACCCACAGTTTGAGTGGTGGATGACTGATTCTGGTCCTGTAAGATTATGTTAATTGTGTTAGGAATTAGGTGCAAATTTTGTGAGCAGCAAAATAATAAAGTGATGGTGAGTATAGACACTCTCAAGCCAGGATATCCAGTTTGGAATCCTGCCTTCATTGCTTACTCTCTAGATGAATTCAGGCAAGCAGCTTAACCTTTCTAGTCTTTTCCCTGGACTATTGTTTTGAAAGGAGTGGATGTGCATAAAGTAAGTAGAATAGTAATAAAAACTTACTCAAAACAGAACTATGTTAGTGCTTATTAATCCTAGTGGCCCTGTTAAAGCTATTATGTAAGAGTCATTTCTGTTTGGTCCCTAAGGAATGGTGCTTTTCATCTTTACACTTACACTGACACCCCCTTGGGGAGGCATAGCCAAATATTTGCAAGTCCCTAGATTGCACTAGGAGGCGGAGGTGTCAGACCTCAGTAAACAGTAAGACTCTGCAGCTGACATCAGCAGCCACACTGCCACACTGTGGCATCTCCAGGCCAGGCAACTGCTGCACTCAAGGCTGCCTAAGGGAGTGATGATTCATTTGGATTTGGGAGCTAAGCCTGGGTGTAAACCACACTCAGGTACATGGGATAATCTCTCACTTGGATTTTAATGTTCTTTTGAGGTCATCAAATACAATTTTACTTAACACCCTTCATAGTAGCTTTTTTTAAAAAAAAGATTTATTTATTTGTGCATACAAGAGCTGGGGTGCAGTCCAGAGGTGTGGGAGGTAAGAGGATTCACCAGGGACAGAGTGGGGAAAAGAACAGGAAGATTGGGCCTCCCCTGTGGCGCAGCAGTTGAGTGCTTGGCTGCGAAGCTCTGCAGCGCCGGTTCGATCCCCAGCTGCCAGGCGAGGGTCCCACATGGCGTGCAGACCTCTCCTGCCTCCCGCTGCTCCCCTCAGCAGTGTACTTCGTCAGTCTGCCTGTTCTGTTCCCGCTCTGGCTCTGGTGAATCCTCTCACCCTCCCGTGCTTCTGACTGTACCCATTGCTTGTATAAATAAATAAATAAATCTAAAAAGAAAAAAAGAAAATAAGTACTTAAAAAAAAAAAAAGAACAGGCAGATTGACTGAAATACACTGCTGAGGGGAGCAAAGGGGTGAGACAGGAGGTCTGCTGCATCATGTGGGTAGCTCCTTGGCCAGGGATGGAACTCATGCTGTAGTGGTTGCAGATAGCTTCATAGGTTGTATCTTAACCCCTTGCACCACCAGGGAGGCCCTACTTTGTTTTAACATTTAAAGAGGTTATTATGCTCTAAATATTTGTATTCCTTCAACTGGCAAAACATTTGTTGAGTGACTACTATATGTCAGGCCCTATACAAGAATTTGACACAAGAATGAACAAAATATAGCCCCTGCTTCAAGAGGCACAGAATCATACTATACAATACAGGATGCTGAGCTGTGCTAGGGCTAAGCCAGGGAGGCTAAAAGGACTTGGAGGAAGGCTGTCTAACCCAAGCTTTGCTTCCCAAAGCAGGTTAGCTAATACCGGAAACTGATCAGTGTTAAGGACTGCACGAATGCTTGCTGAGGGAGATATTTTGCTCACAGGGTGGTTATACTTCCATTCAATACCTTCTTGTTGAGTTTCTCTCAGTGTTGTTTCCTTCACTACTTGCCTCTCCACAGAGCCCTGCCCTCCAACTACGGGGCTAGTTAGATGGTTGAACTAAGGTCTACAGACTGAATCCACATCTAACTCTTTTTTAAAATTTATTTATTTATGCATATAAGGACTGGGCTGTAGACCAGAGGTGCGGGGGTGAGAGGATTCACCAGAGACAGAGTGGGGAGCAGAACAGGCAGACTGACTGAAATACACTTGAGGGGAGCAGCAGGGTGAGACAGGAGAGGTCTGCTGTGCCAAGTGGGTAGCTCCCTGGCCAGCTGGGGATCTAATGCATGCTGCAGTGGCTGGTGATAGCTTGATAGTGCTGTCTTTAACCCCTGAGCCACCAGGGAGGCCCCCACATCTAGCTTGTAAAAAGAAAGCAGGGGTTGCTTTCTTGCCTCCTCTCAGCTGCTGCTGTCATTGTCTCTGGACTCTGAAAATTCTGTGTGATCTCACCTATTCTGGGTTAAGACCTGACTCCTGAGCAGGCAGCTTCCATGTCCTTTAGCTGGGACAGGCCTTGTTCTTTTATAATGCAATTCTTGACTCTTGCATGCCCACATTGTGAGGACTGTGAGGAGAGAGATGAAGCTGCAGCTAAGCTTCAGGTTAGAAGGCAATTGTAGTGTTGTTAACAAAAATAACATAAAATAATTATAAGACATTGTAGGATATAGAAGGAAAAGCTGGAAATTCTGCCACTGGGTCAAAACTAGGCCCAGGGCAGTTTTCTGCTAATCAGTTTTTCTTTTTATGAGATACAGAAATCAGCCAGGCAACGTCTGCTGTTTCATTCTCTTTATAACTTAACAAAAAAAAACAGTCTTACCTTTCCTCTGGATAATCCTACAGTACCATCCATGTTATATCAAAAAGAAAATAGTCGTGTGTGTGTACTTTGCATTGCCAGGAGAAGAGGCAAAGGAAGGAAAAATTAGGAAAAAAGGAGATGAGTCCAAAATGTCATTTTTACTTGACTTTTTAAAAATCAGCCTTTAGGGGAAAGAGTTTTGTCTAAACAAAAACCACACTTGCTCAAAATTGGTCTGAAGAAGGATCAAGCCCCATGACCTTAATTTATTGGCACTGTGCTCTAATCAGCCAATGAATTAAGAGATGAGAGGATAGTTCAATCAATTATGGTCATATGAAGTGCTTTTTTCTATAATGGCAATTTTCTAAAGGCCAAAGAGCATTTTAAAATGCTCTTTTAAAAGAAACTCTTTATTGGCAATCCTGCTTGATATTGATGGAGGGAGTCATTTAATTTCCTTCCTCTGCTTCATTCAAATTGTCTCTGGAAGGTAGGAGGAGCTATTTATATAAATGTGACTGGGAGGGAAGCAGGCTCCAGCTCGGCATCTATTTGCATGCAGAATCCTAGAACTGGAGAGTTTGATAAAGCTAAGTGAAATAAATCAGAGAGAAAAAGGCAAACACCAGAAGGCAACTTATATGTGGAATATAGAGAAACAAAATGAAGGGTCAGGCCAAACCAATTTAAAAAACCCTAGAAACCCTAGTAGAATTGATGCTACCGGAAGGTGAGTCAGTGGGAAGAACACAGTGGTCTATGGTGGACTATGGGTCCTTGCTGTTGGGTCTGATGTGATGACCTGCTTCCAAGGAGGTGAGATCCTGTGCCTCTGAATTACATAGTGTTGCAAAACATTGTCACCACAATAAAAAACAAATCCTGGAATCTAGGTACTTCTCTACCATATGACTGATACCAGGACATAAAATAGTGAATATATGAATAATTGGTTCAGTCTATGCATATGGGACACATGGTTTTTATGAACATTGAATTTTTTTATTTGAAAGAAAATCAAAACTAAATTCTGGCATTAATTTCTATTTCCTCATGGCAGCACTAATTGTTTATTCCTATGTTGCAGAAAAGCATACCCCTCTTGTTTGTATGTTTTGCAAACTCCAACCCTTTCCTAGGAAAATTCTTGCTATGTTTATCATTCACTTATATGGACTGCAATTGGTAATTCAAATTTGTTCAAGTCCTATACCACTTTCTGTGTTCCTGTTCTCCAGATTAAGGTTAAGTGTAGTCTCTTCAGCTAACTTTCCTTTGTATTTCCTGCATTGCCCAGCACCATGCCCTGTATACAGTGGTGCTCAAAAATGTGTATTAGACAATTGCGTGCCTTCAGAAATGGTGTGGTTGATTTCTTTATTGGTATTTGAAAGGCTACAAGTTAATTACATATATCAAACATATCAACAAATATTTTCCTCACTCAGTAAATACATAGATTTCTCTCTTATTACCCTGCCCCTCAGAAAGCTTGAGCCACACTAGCCTTTGTGCTGATATTCGGGAATCCACATGGATTCCTCTGTCATATCAAGGCATTCAAAAGAATGAAGGATTTCAACATAATTTGCTTTTTATGGACTAGATTGACAAATACTGAAATATCTCTGAAAAGATACATGTATCCTTTCCTTGGGGAAATAACCCCATGAATAACAAACTGGTATTTTTCTTGATCAATCTATTAGAACTGGCAATTGTGAGTGTTAAATAAAATTTTTTCTGACACATTAAAATGGTAAGGAAGACTGTATTCAGGACTATTGCGGTAGGAGAGACAGAACAGGTGAACCTCAAAAACAGCAAAGGCAGCTGAGGATTTATGGCTAACAAGCAGAATAAGTGGGCCAGCAGATGGATAATTCCTAAGAGGAGACATCAGAAATCAGAAGTACGAGGATGCTTGCTAATCCTACTTAACACAGTTCTTGCTGAAGGCAGGCCAAGGTCTTCTACACCAAAGGTTAGTGTATATGGGGAAGTGAAAATTGATCATTGAGGCTTATCATGTATCAAGGATGAGGATTCTCTCTAAATGACTTAGCAGCGGGCCTCCCCTGGTGCACAGTGGTTGAGCGCTGGGCTGAGTAGCTGCCCACAGCCTCTGCAGCACCGGTTCAATCCCCGGCCCCCGGGTAAGGGTCCCATATGGTGCGCAGACCTCTCCTGCCGTGCCGGCTACTCCCCTCAGCAGTGTTTTTTATCAGTCTGCCTGTTCTGTTCCCCGCTATGGCTCTGGTGAATCCTCTCACCCTCCCGCACTTCTGGCTGTCCCCAGTGCTTATATAAATAAATAAATAAATCTTTAAATGACTTAGCAGGATTCTTGTTACAACTGGACTTGACAGACCAAAGACAGGGACCAAGGATGGGGCCTCATAGACGAAAGGACTGAGAGGTGTCATTCTAAAGTTTAGTCATAGAGAGACTTTCCCTGGAGTCACTTACAGCCTTTTTATGGTCTATTGAGAATCACAGTGCCAAAGCAATATGACAGAGTAGTATCTCATGGTTATCTTTAAGCGAGTCATCTACTGTGGTTTAAATTGCCCATGTCAAGCACCACTGTTGAGGTGTGCATAAACATGCTCACCCCTCCAAGACTCCTAGATGCAGCCAATTTGCTTCCATGGAAGCTGTTCCATTTCTGTCATGTTATCTCAAGCTATTTTTAACATTCTTCACTCCAAATATAACATATCTTTTTATTATTATTTTTTAACTTTTAGCTTAACTTTTCAAAAAATGGTTGTGCTTTATTCACATTACACAAAATTAACTTCTCCTAGCTGGGTGACTTCTCTTCATAGGTGGAGTTTAGATGGAATACAAATAATATCCTTAAATAGTTCCATGATGTAGAAAGTATGCACACATTTATGTTATTGGACCACTTAAGTCTAGCACCACTATACAAACACATCTAGCAGAGAACAAAGTGTGGGAAGCAATGTGAATTCTCAGCCATCTTCTCTCCCTCAGTCTCGGTATTCTGTTCATTCCAAGGTTCCCCCAAGGCTTCCATCATATGCCTTTGCTTGACTTTCACCTTCCCATTCAAACTATCTTTCGAGAACTCTCTCCTAGGTATCATAAAGAGGAAATGACCTAAAGAATCCCTCTGGAGAATAATGACAAAAAGGCCTACATCTCATAAGATATTTGCATTCTGTAGTCAGAATCTCAGACAATGTGAAGTAAGTTGAAGTGAAAATTTTGAGCCATTGAAGTTTTCCAGTGACCACTCAAGTCACAGTTCATCAGCCATACACATTCTGAGTCTAATTCTACTTGTGACCTGACCATAAATCTTTTCCAGAAGTAAGGCCAATATCTACTTTTTCCTATTATATTCTTCCCTTTGTCTGGAAGATTGAGATCTCCCTGAAGTCAGGGTTCATGCTTCTTCATTATTTATTAACATTGCTCAATGTATATTTATGGGATTAAGTTCAAATTGCAAGCCGAGATAAAGCCTTTATCATCTCTGCTATTCAAAAGTGAAGAAAAGAGAAATAATCTACAATTAGTCTGTGGTTTCCCATGGTTTATTTTGGAGTACAGTTCAGTGAGGTATTATTACTATTACCTCGTTGAGGTAATAATACCTCAGTGAGGTTGTAATTACTATTATTATTATTATTGAAAATATCTTTAATTCAAATATCTTAAAATGTATTTAGTATCAGTTACTTCTGAGGTAATTTAATATAGATTCTTGGCAAAGTATTCAATGAGGTAGAATGAAAAAGACCTCTTAGGCAACATAATGGCTGTGAACCATCTATAACTCAAATCACTGTAAAATATAACTACAGAAGCTCCAAAATCTTAAATATCAACCTCAATCTATATAATTTCCCTCCGGATTGTCAATTACTAGTTTATTCTGTACCTATTTATTTACAAATAACTTCCAGGCTTTCTGAAAATTACAAGAATAATACTCTCCATTCCCTCTCCTCATTAGAGATAAGTAATAACTAGATTAATGATAGGTAGGCAGATAGATATATAAATAGATAGAGAGATGACAGAGATAGAGATACATACATGTGTATGTGTGCATATGTGTCCAGTCTCATAAATTCACATTCTGGTGGAAAGACAAAGATAATGAATATATAAACTAATACAAAATAATTTCAGAGAACTATAAAAGTGTAAGAGTAGATATACTATGTGACAAATTACCATGTTCATATCTGTGTAAAATGTGTCTCTCTGTGTGTGAAATGTATCTCTTTTTGACAAATCTGTCTCTTGAAATATATATATTTCCTCTCAGAGAATACAGTACTATCTAACAACAACTTCTGAATTAATCATTCTCAACTGGCATCCTTTGGAGTCACTTTCAGCTCTTCATTCTTTTATACAACATCACTATGTAAAAGATAAATAGAACAGAATGGTTTCTGGTGGTTATTTCTTTTTTTTTTTTTTTTTTTTTTTTTAAGAAATTTCTATTTTTTTTTTTTTTTTAAGATTTATTTATTTATTTATACAAGCACTGGGTACAGTCAGAAGCACGGGAGGGCGAGAGAATTCACCAGAGCCAGAGTGGGGAGCAGAGCAGGCAGAAGGACCGAAGTACACTGCTGAGGGGAGCAGCGGGCGGCAGGAGAGGTCTGCGCGCCATGTGGGACCCTCCTCTGGTGGCCGGGGAGCAGCCGGGGATTGAACCGGCGCTGCAGAGGCTGCGGGCAGCTTCGCAAGCCAGCGCTCAACTGCTGCGCCACCGGGGAGGCCCATTCTGGTGGTTATTTCTTGAGCTGGAATTCATCAAGGCTGATGTAGGTGTCAAGAAAAATATATAAAAAATTATTGAATCATTAGAGAAAATGCTTCAAACTTAATTTTTTTTTTTTACCCCTACATAGTTCAGTGTATGGTCCCTAAACACAAAACATTGTTTTCTTTTTTTTTTTAAGATTTATTTATTTATGCATACAAGAGCTGAGGTACAAGCCAGAGATGTGGGGGGTGAGAGGATCCACCAGAGACAGAGTGGGGAACAGAACAGGCAGATTGACCAAAGCACACCGCTGAGGGGAAGAGCAGGCGAGTCAGGAGAGGTCTGCTGCACCATGTGGGTTGCTCCCTGGCTGGCTGGGAATCGAATTCGTGCTGCAGTGGCTGCGGATTGCTTCATAGATTGCATCTCAAACTCTGTGTCACCAGAGAGGCCCAATATTGTGTTTTTCAATCATAGAAGTTATTAAAATCAAGAAAATAACATTTACTTTATTATATAATATAATGTACAGATCTTATTCATTGCTGAATGGCTGTAAAATGTCCTTTGTAGCAAGAAGGAGAAGGTAGAGGCACAGGAGAAGAGCAGTAACAACAACTATCACATTTTTTGCTTTGCTTGCATTACTAGTCAGATATTTGAACTTTTTCTTTTTTATGTACTATAAGCTTTTTTTTTTATAAAGTCTTTTTTTTTTAAGATTTATTTATTTATTTATACAAGTACTGGGTACAGTCAGAAGCGTGGGAGGGTGAGAGAATTCACCAGAGCCAGAGGGGAGAGCAGAGCAGACAGACTGATGAAATACACTGCTGAGGGGAGCAGCGGGCGGCAGGAGAGGTCTGCGTGCCAAGTGGGACCCTCGCTGGTGGCCGGTGGCCGGGGATCGAACCGGCACTGCAGAGGCTGTGGGCAGCTTCGCAGCCCAGTGCTCAACCGCTGCGCCACCAGGGGAGGGCCATATGTACTATAAGCTTTTAAAGTAAAATTTAAAATGTTTTAGAAAGCAAGTGCATGTACTAGATTTTGATATATTGCAACTCACACATTAATATGTGCTGCTTGCTGAATTCATTTTATGTAGACCTGGAAGATCCTCCTGCTACCTCGATTGAATCAAAAACTGTCAAGCAACTATAAACCAGAGACACACTACGGGGAGGGAGTAGGGTCAAAATAAGGGGGGTGGGAATTGTATGGGGAATATAACCAAGTTGAAAATGCATATTGTGCAAAAATGAAAAATGATATAAAATATCACACCATTTACTCATTTGTTCATCCATTTAACAGATCTGGTAGCACTGAGGTTGTACACTGTTCTAAATGATATATACTGTTTTTTTTTTTTTTTTAAATATTAAATTTTATTTTTATATTCCTCCATACAATTGCAAACGCCCCATTCTGACCCCAATCCTTCCCCTCCCGCCCCCCACCCCCCAAAAAGTGTCTCTGGTTCATAGTTTTTTGTTGATTTTGATTTTCACTTTCTTATATTCATTTCCCTGGTCCCTTATTTAAGTTTTCTAGATTCCTGCTATGAGTGAGACCATCCGGTATTTTTCTTTTTCTTTTTGGCTTATTTCGCTGAGCATGATCCCTTCCAGTGCCATCCATGTTGCTGCAAATTGCATGTGTTTATCTTTTTTGAATGCTGAGTAATATTCCATGGTATATATGTACCACATCTTCTTGATCCAGTCATCTATTTTTGGGCATTTGGGTTGTTTCCAAAGCTTAGCTATTGTAAACAGTGCTGCTATAAACATAGGAGTGCAGGTGCTCTTTGGAATTGATGTTTCTGTGTCCTTTGGGTAAATACCTAGGAGTGGAATTGCTGGATCATATGGAAGCTCTATGTTTAGTAGGTCCAGAAATCTCCACACAGCTCTCCATAGTGGTTGGACCAGTTTGCACTCCCACCAACAGTGCACAAGAGTTCCTTTTTCTCCACATCCTCGCCAACATTTGTTGTTGCTAGTTTTTTTAATATGTGCCATTCTCACTGGTGTGAGATGGTATCTCATGGTAGTTTTGATTTGCATTTCCCTGATTACAAGTGATGTTGAACATTTTTTCATATGTCTGTTGGCCTAAATGATATATACTGTTGATGAACTGTGATCATAGCTTCCTCTCTATGACTATTGTAAAACTCATAGAAATAAATACAGAGACAGAGGCTGATCAAATGTTACAACTGCACACAATTCTTCCCTTCAAATCAAATGAGCTTCATCAAGTTCTTGACTGATTTTATAAAAATCAAACATGGTAACTTGGAAATTGGAAAATGAATTTTTTATTTTAAAAAATTTTGAAAATATTCTCTTACCTTTGTATTTTGAAGTTGGAAGAAAGAATTTGGATGAAAAGGGTGCCTATTTATATTAATCTTTAAAATAATTTGCTGAGATTCACAGGGGGAAAAGGGAGAAAATTCAAATAAGTAGAATCAGAAATGAAAGAGAAGTTGCAACAGACATCTCAGTACAAAGGATCAGAAGAGATACTGTGAACATCTTTATGTCAACAGTTGGAAAATCTGGAAGAACTGTATAAATTCTTATAAGGCATGCAATCTTCCAAGATTGAATCAGGAAGAAATAGAAAACCTGAAAATCCAAGTACAAACAAAGAAATTGAAAGAGTAGTCAATAAAAGTAGTCTACTAAAAGCAAAAACTCAGAACCAGATGGTTTCTTTAGTGGGTTCTACAAAACCTTCAAAGAGGAACTAATATCCTTCTCAAGTTCTTCCATAAAATAGAGGAAGACGTAATACTCCCTAACGCATTCTATGAGGCTAACGTTACTCTGCTACCAAAAGCAGACAAGCACATCACAAAGAAAGAAAAGTATAGACCAGTATACTTGATGAACACAGATGCAAAAATCATCTACACAATCTTAGCAAACTGAGTTCAACAATGACCAAATAATAGTTACTTTTCAGTACTTCGAGTCTGAGTTATTTTCTGCTTTATTACCTATCGAGGACTGTTGCTTTATGGGATATTCATTCATTTTCCTATCACCTGTATAAAGAACATGTTTCTTGGGGTGTGCTTATTCATTTCATGTTTGTTTGTAAATATTTGTGCATCACTGCATGACTGTTGTTTATTTAACCTGTCATAAAATTTTAGATATGCTTCAGCAAAAGATAAAAAATGATGAATTAAAAAGGTGACTGAACAGAAAACTATTTTTACCACAAGTGATACCACCCACCTCGTCCTCCTGGAGAATGATTTCACACATTGAGAAGATATAGATAACTCAGGAAAGAGCATTTCTTTTAAGCTAGAGGTAATTTCATGTTCAGTACAATATGTGATAAGGAAATGAAGAAACAGCTAAAATCTACATATGTGTCTGTCAAACAATTGTGAATCTGGAAGATAATTACTAGGTCTCTAAAGGCAGGGGGCAATGTTCATCTTTTTTGTATGTTCTAGTGTGCTTTTGCAGAAGTAAGAGCTCAAGTGTTTGTTGAATGAATGTTAGTGTGTTAATAATGTATGAATGAGATTTATGCCTAGTTCCCAGATTAAGTACAAAAATGTTGATCAGAAGTTACCTGATGTGCTTATCACAAACTATTGGATATTCTATATTTTCTGACGTCTGTTTTCATGAGACTAAATCTGATCTCTCCCTACTTTCACACATTTGTGCTTCTCTCAGACACCTCATGTTAATGGTAAACTCCTATGACAGTATGATTTCTGATATTTTTAAACCATTTTATGTAAGAGGTGCTGTATTACAGTTTTACTCACATTTATTCTACATTGTGTTCATTGAACTTCTTGTATGTGAGGTTCTAAGGTTTCATTAAACTTGGAAATTTTTACCCATTATTTCTTTAAATAATTTTTCTGACTGCCCAAACACCTCAAAGACTTATTCCATGGATGTTAGGCTGCTTGAAATTATTCTACACTAACTTTTTTGTCTAAAAACCATTGTTTCATATGTTGTGTCTGGCTCATGTTTGCTTCATTCAGGCAGGAGGGTAGATCAGTTCCTGATAGACCATACTGCCTAAAATTGTAATTCCCTGATGTCTAGATTTTGAAGAAACAAATCCCTAGGATTTAAAAGTGTGATAATTTAAGTTTGATGGGGAAATTTCCAATATGTTTAAGTTCTATTTTGTCAAGTTCTATTTTGAAACAAGTATAGTTTTTAAGTTTCCCATAATAAAATTATCCTTTGTCTTATAGAAGGTTTTGAAAAGAGAATATAGCCTTCATTTAATTCTAATGTTTTTTGGACATTGAATATCAACATTCTGGAAGGTAAGTAGGTCAGTGATATGGTATCTCATTAGACAATTGTATGAACAGGATGATGAATTCATGTTCTTGGGCAAAAGAGGATGAAAATCTTGGTTCCTGTTTCATATACTAAGAAGTCAGGGCATCAAATATTATGGCAAACAAATGCTGGTGAAAGCAATGATTCTCAACCCTGATTTTGAGACAATCCAAAGTGCAGCAAATTATGTCAAAGAATATAGTAAATTTTCCTCCAAGATTCTGAACCCTAAAAATGAATTGACACCCAAACATTAATTTTCAGAAAGAACAATGTTTAAATATTCAAGTAATTAAATTAGGGGTTGACTTAATAGATTTGGAAAGAAGAATGTATCATCTCCTATTGCTGACTTTATTGAGTAAAATTTTTTGTTTGTGATTTATGAATATGGAAATGCATCCTCAATGATAGTGTAGAACCACATAGCTCTACTTTTATCTATGAGAAGGGTATTTTTCTGAAGAGTGTGCTTTCCTTTATCCCGTAGATATCCTTTTGACAGATAAACCAACTGCTTCTCAAGCTACCAACTGAGTTCATTGCTACAGATTGCCAAGGGAAAAGAAAGCTTATTTTCTTCTTGTCATTAATAGTTAATTGTTATTGCAGTTTCTCAGATGGGAGATGTGGGCTAGGGAAATCATATCCATCCTTTCTAAAAGTGCTGTGATATTATTAGAGGTAATCACGTGGCAGAAAATAAACCTACTCCTTGGGGGATTAAATGGAGTGGGTCTATGGATTTTTCTTTCTCCTGCCTTTAAAGCACTTTAGAGAACCAGTCACTTTCACAAGAATGTCCACCTGGGATAGTAAATCAGTGTTAATGTTTCATAAAAGCTCTCATGTTCTGGAACCATTTGCATTGATGTATCTCTAAAACTCGCCTTTTGGGGGATAATGAGGTTGCCCATGATAATACTTCATGCATTACTGAAATTCTTCTTTCACCCACTCTGCTGCTGTGGTCTCTTGTAGAATTATATTGGCATTTAGAGCAGCATCTTGCAGTACTGCGAGCTCACTCTTCTAATCTTAACACCTCTGGGATTCTGTGGCTTCCTTCGTTAGGGCAAAGAATAGAAGAAAGGTGACAAAAAAGATCAATTGGTGAATAGAAAAGCAGAATGTTAAACTGTCCTTAAAACACAGCAAAAAAGATAAAGAGATCACTTTGAAAATTCCTACCTAGTAGATAATATATCTTCGAAGCAGTTCTTGAATGAAGTTTGCTGAAATGCTAAAGTGAAGTAATGTCTTGAAAACAGGAAAATTCACGTAAATAATAGTCAATGCCAGTTGAAATTTTGCTTTATTTGCTGTCTTGGAATCAGGCAGTCTCTGCTTTATAGGGTGATGTAATAGATAATCTTCTGCTCTAGCAGTTGTTGGACTTCTGTCTACTGGTGGCAGTTATTTGATCCTGGACAAGTCACTGACCACATTACTAGAATTTTTCTGTAGTTTTCTCACTGGCAGAATGGACGTGGTAATAGAACCTGCTGCCTAAGGGTGTTGGGAAAAATCAGCGAAGTAGTGCCTGCACAGTGTTCAATAAATGCCTGTAGAGTTACAGTAATTATAAATAACTAACACAACCTTCATTTACAACAGTTATCTGGAACTATGCAATGGAAGTGGCCTGGGGACAGAATTGCCTGGGCTGGTGACTAAGATTGCTACTGTGATTTGCATGGAGGCCAATCTCTACGAAATACTGATTTGAAGCACTTATTTTACAGCTATAGCATTTGCCTTTGAACATTTTGTAGGCAGGTTTGCCCTCACCCCCAAAACCACAGAAGTATGTTAGGAAATGAATATTTTAACTTATTTAATGAACCAGACTATGAACATCTCTGTATTCATGTTGTTTTTAATGTTGCCTAAAGAATTTCACATTTGGAGACATTTTTACTGAACTCTTGACATAAAATCTATAAACAAAATGAAATGGGGTTATCATATTTTTTAGGTACCTGTCAATTCTTAATAATGTCCCATGAAATTATTGTTTCAGAACAGTGCCTTTCCTTGTCAGTTTTGCTTTGGTTTGGCAAGTGCAGCTGTAGCCATCAAATGCAGACAACTAGCATCTCTGCTGAGGAGAGCCTTTTCATCTCATATCTGTATGGATGTGAGATTTTATTATAGTGAATCTTCACAAGGATGGTCTTTGCCATCACTGACAAAACACAATGATACCAGAGAGCACAATGACTTTTTGTGCAATGCTTCATTGGCCATTCACTAATATGTATTACTGTTTAGAAGAATAATCAGTTAGATCCCAGTTAATGCTGACAGGCTATGCATTTATGGAATTGCCATAGTCCATTTCAATTAGTTTAGATTTTTTTACCTACAAGATTTTAAAGCTAATTGTCTCAGAGGTCTTTTTTCTTTCTGTGAAAGATATAGTTACACCACTTTGCTAATGGAAAAGAAATATGCATGGAGTTGAGATATTCATTGTTATTAAAAATGTTAAGGACAACCCACATACACTGTTGGTGGGAATGTAAACTGGCCCAGCCTCTGTGGAAAACAGCACACAATTTCTCAAAATATTAAAAATACATCTGCCATTTGTTCCAGCAATTCCACTCGTAGGTATCTATTGAAAGAATAGTAAGATATTAATTCAAAAAGGTATGTTTTTCTATATTCATTGTATCACTGTTTACAAATAGACAAGCTATGGATATAACCTAAGTGCCCAGCAACAGATCACTGGGTAAAGAAGATGTGGTGTATTTACACAATGGCATACTACTCAGTTATTAAAAGGGATGAACTCTTGCCATTTTCAGCATGGATAGAACTGAAGGGAATTAAATTAAGCAACATCAATCAGAAGGAGAAAGACAAATACCAGCTGATTTCACCCATATGTGAAATATAAACGCAAAGGAACACATAAAAGTAAATGAAACCAAACCCTTAGAATCTGACAACAGAACTATGATGAGGGTGTGGGGAGAGCAAAAATGGTGAAGGGGGAACAGTAGACTGAAGGGAGTATTGGGGTTCTTTGGTGCTGGTAACATCTGTTTGAAGAGGAAGGAACATTTACTCCTATATCGTATACAGAGTTGTAAACTAGCATTACCTCCCCCAAAATAATACATTTTAAAAGATAAAATGAAATGCTAGATACATTTCTCAATATAGCATTCTCACTATAGTTGAGCAAACACTTAAGTTCCATACACATTTTATAGAGAGATGTTTTCTCAGTAACCATTTTCAGGCTATATTCATTTTTGGTATAGCTTTCATGTTCATTCGATATAAGAGAATATTGTTATATTATTACATCAATAGCTAAGAAAATGACCTTTTAAAACTGACACTCATCTAATTCTTAAAAACTGAAGTGGTTATCCTAAGAGAAGATCTTTAATAACTAATTTTTGTATGTACCTAGAAAAAATAAAGGAAAAGACCTGTGGAAGTAATGGTATTTTGTCTACATTCTTAAAGACTAAATAGTTTTAAATATTACTTCTCAAAAGTCAGAAAATAAACTGGGTAGTTCCCACACTTTTATATTTGATAGCTGCCGTCTACAAAATAAATCTAGGGACTGTATGTGCTTTGAATCCTCCTACTCAACTTCAGCAGTTCCGTATTAATTTTAAATGAAGCTTTTATTGGAACAGAAGTACTGAAAATAGCTTCATGGTAGATCTTCAAGGCTTAGCAAAAATAGCAGATGTTTACCTGAATGTATTTATAGGGGAATATTCCAAATAAGGAGTGTTACACAGTGAAGCAGGGTGACATCACTGGAAAAATCCAGCTGTATTTACATGACTGCTGTTAGTTATTTATCTTTTCCTTGTGTGAGATCTTACAAAAACAAATTACTAATATGTCTTCCATTCCAAAGTTCATCTAAATAAGATGGAAATTGACTCACATTCTGAGTTCAGCTTTGCCCAGATTAGATGATGTATCAATAGGGAGAATGTTAAAATCTAAAACAGCTTTCCCAGAATATCTTTAAAGAAAACTATTTCTTTATTTTGCCGTTATTTTTAGTTTCTTCCACTCACTCTTGGCTGAATGAATTATATTGATAAGTAAAACCACATTCATTCAATCCAGCATTTATGGAGGGTCTATACTAAGGGTTGGGGCAATAAAAATAATACAAAGATGAAGGTAGTAGAATCTTTCCATCAAGGAATTTAAAATATATTAAGCCAAAAAGTTGTCATCTCATGGTAAAGATGGACAAATCCATTGTATCCATTAGGAATGCCTTTACAGTAAGAAACAGAAAATTCAATTAACAGTGGCTCAGGCAATAAATAATTTTAATTACTCATATCTAAGTTGCCTGTAGATGAGTGGTTCACGTGCACTAGTTCACAGTGTCCTGTCCCTTTGCTTTGCCGTCCTTGGCATGTAACTTCTGACCTTGGACTTTCTACCTCGTGGTTGCAAAACAGTTGCCACATCTCTGAGCATCATGTCGGCACTCAAGCAAAAAGGAAGAAGAGGCAGAGAGCTCTCCTTGAATGCCTATCCTTTTTATAAGGAAACACAAGCTTCCCTACTCAGTGCCTTGAACACATGGCAGAACTACACCATGTAACCATGCTGACCTGTAGGAAGGTATGCCAATGAGTAGTTTTTCCAACACCACAGTAGCAAGAATTGACATTGAGTCAGTCTGCCAATAATATCTGCATCTGTGTTAATTAAATAAGGCAGAAAGGAATCAGCTGCCAGAAAGGCAAAGGGCAACTTTTAATTTGGGACAAGGCAATCACAAGAATAGGACTTAAGCTAGGACTTACAGTAAGGAAGATTTAACAGAGGAGTTGGAGGCTATAGAAACAATTCCTAATAGAATAAGCAAAGGGAATGCGTGGGGTTATAAAATATTATGAGATGCCTGAGGAAGGAGAAAATGGCAGCATGGCATGACTGTTTTTACATGATCTTGAGAAACACAGTTCCATTTCCTCATTACATATAATGGCAACATTAATGGTGTCCATCCCATTTGATGGTTGTGAAGATTGAATGAGATAGTTTCTGTATACTCTTTAAATCCATGCTTCAGATAAGTTGATGTTGCTCGGCAAGTTTAGATATATTATTTTAGGTGGAAAACTATATCATTAATGTTTTCCTTTATATTTGAAGTTTGTGCCCAATAAATATTTGAAAAACAAATGAATGAATAAGTTAATTATTTGAGTATTTCATGACTCTAAAAATAAGAAAAACCAATGACATAGGGTAGCAGTCAAAATTTAAAATGAATAGGCTTATTTCAAACACAGAAAGGCAGCTAGCTTCAGAATAATAAACTGCTGTTGGAAATGCATATTTTACAACCTCTTTTCAGGACTGTTTAGCAAAGTTAACAAAAATCCCTCAAAAAGTCATAGATTTGACCCAGTAATCCTAATTCTATAAATTCTAAGAAAGTAATACCAGAAATGTATAAAGATGTTATAGGACAAACTAGAAAAAATATAAACATCCATCAATGGAATTATTAAATAACCTTGAAAATATTTCTGTAATGGTACCATATTTTGTCTAAGAAAACACATTATATATTAAATGAAAACAAGAAGATAACATTATAGTGAGAATAAGCCCAATTCTTTTAGAAACTAATAATACAAATAATATAGAACATCATTTGTGTGTGAGAAGTTAAGCCTGAGGAAAGATGCATAAAGTTTTAGTTCTTATCTTTGAGTGAAAATAAGAATAACGTGATTTGGGGGGCCCTATATTTTGAAATTTTCACAATGACTGAAAAAAGTAGTTTTCCTTTTTGGAAATGCAATCATCTTGAAACCAGTTTTTACAAGCACCAGTGCAGTGGCCTGAGGTTCCTGCTTGTTCACACATTCATCAGGCTGTCAACAGTCTGTCTTTGGATGTGAAGGCAGCAGGTGGTGTGGTGGAAGCAGGGAACCAAAAGCTAGCTGGTTCCAATCCTGTTTCTGGTGGTAACTTCCTTGTGTGGCCTTTGAGAAACTTGAATTGTAAAAGCTGCATGGATATTGATGCAGTATGGGTAAGTTTACTTCTTATGTAAGAAACTAGCATTGGGAGTCTTCATATGTGAAAACAAAATAGCGCCTATCAACTTAACTGTAAAGTATAAAGAAAATAACAAAAGATAAATACCCACATTTGGAATCAACATACACATACACACACACACACACACACAGAGCCAGGACTAGGGTGGGGGAAAAGGGACACAGAGGCCATAAGATCACGCATGCAGACTATCTGATTCTAACCCTATCACTAATTCCAAAAATGCCAAATGCCTGACCTCATCATGAAAGCAAGGACCTCCTTAAACCTGCACACTACAGGTCTCTCACCCTATTCCTGCCACCAGGTAAGGACACACACAGACACTGCACAGCAGTCTGCAAGTGAGAAAGCAATGGTTCCCTGGGAGGATTGTCCATTCCATCATGATTCCTTATCAAATATTTAGAAATGACAGAGTAGGTGCAGCAGACCTCTCCTTTTGCGCCTGCTGCTCCCCTCAGCAGTGTATTTCGTCAGTCTGCCTGTTCTGTTCCCTGCTCTGTCTCTGATGAATCCTCTCACCCTCGCACACATCTGGCCTATATCCCGGTTCTTGTATAAATAAATCTTAAAAAAATACCATTTTGTCTTGTAAAACATGATAAGGAGTGGTAGACCATTTCTCTTTACTCAAAGACTTCATTTTCCTTATTTTATTTTACTTTTCCCATTTTGCTTCTACACTGACATTATAGTTTCCTTGCCATGATGACCCCAGAATTCCCACATTAGAGTCCACAGGAACTCACTATAAAAGTTGCTATCCAATGATCCAGTGAAATCTTCATACTTCCTAACACCGGCTTCTATTCTACTTGATTTCATATCCTGCTTTTTCTTGATGTTTCCACACAAATTTAACAACCAACTCTGGGCACTGGAATTTGTTTTCCAGGTCTGGCAACCCCAAAGAATATTTCTTTTCACCTCTTGTTTGAAGGTTTTTGTTTTTTTTTTAAAGATTTATTTATTGATTTATACAAGCACTGGGGTACAATCAGAAGCGGGGGAGGGTGAGAGAATTCATCAGAGCCAGAGTGGAGAGCAGAACAGGCAGACAGACCGAAGACAATGCTGAGGGGAGCAGTGGGTGAGGCAGGAGAGGTCTGCATGCCATGTGGGACCCTGGCCCGATGCCCGGGATCGAACTGGTGCTACAGAGCCTGCGGGCAGCTTCGCACCCCAGTGCTCAACCGCTGCGCCACCAGGGAGGCCCTGGTTTGAAGGTTTTAACCCCTGATGCCCAGGGTAGCCTTTGGACTGGAGGAGGTGCTGCCATGATGAAATTTGCAGGAGTCTTACAAGGGTTAAGAGAATGATCTTACATGACCATTCTCTTTGGCACATTGGTGAACAGCAAGTGCTTTAGTGACAAAGCGTCAGCATGACCCCAAATCTAAAATTTAAATTTATTAACTGTGATATTCATCTTAGCGTTGAAGTCAAAAATCAACAGTTTAGCCTTATTGAATGAGCCTTTATTTGATAATACATCCAAGCGCTTGGCCATTCTTATAAACTAAAGTAGGTCACTCTGACATACATAACCAGAAGTTATATTCACATTGCCATTTCAGGCCTAGTTTTTATTTCAATAAGAAATTTCCAAGACACTCTATTGTCCAAAACGTTATTCAATGCTGAAAGAAGCTACTCATTTATATGACTCGGCTATTAAAAAGCAAAAAATCTTGCCTTTTGTGGCAACACTAATGGGACTTGAGGTGATTATGCTAAGTGAAATAAGTTAGAAAGTGAAAGAAAATTACTGTGTAATTTCATTCATATGTGTAATATAAATAACCGAAGCAAACAAACTGGAAAAAATACAATAAAAATAGCTCTTCGGCTCTAGGAAAATAGGGTGGTTACCTGAGGGGAAAGGACAAAGGCCATTGGGGGTCCATTTAATGGGGTGATACACTGGAACTTTGGCAGAGGGTGAGTGAACCATGTACACAAATCAAGGTTTGAAGCTATACTCCCAAAATATACAGTTTTGTAAACAAATGGCAAGCCAATAAATTTTGATTAAAAGAAGTTTATATCTCATAGAATTATATATTGAAAACTACCTCTAAAACATAGACATTTAATTATAAATACTGCAGGCAAAGAAAAAGTACTCCTAGAATAGAAATCTGAATGGTCTAGCCCCAGGGTTTATAATAGCTATAACCTCAAAAGGGAAGCTATCTTCCTCTGCATTGGGTAAAATATATCTATAGAGAGAAAGAGAAGACAATATAATGTCTAAGATCCCATTTCTGACTTGTTTCTTTTTTTTCTTTCCTTTTTTTTTTTTTTTGTGGGACCCTCGCCGGCAGCCGGGGAACGAACCCACGCTGCAGAGGTTGCGGGCAGCCCCGCAGCCCAGCGCTCAACCACTCCCACCAGGGGAGGCCCCATGACTTGTTTCTTAATTGTTATCTGGCAAGTGTTTGAAAAAAGTATAACATTGTGTTTGGAAGTAATTATAAAATCACTTCCCAATCATTGCCATTATATGCAGTCATTTAATTGTTGTGTAATATTCCCAGTTCCTAAAACTATATATTGGTTAAAGTCTCACAAAATATGACTTCTTCTACATAGCTTCTACATGCAATTTGCTCATCACTGCTTAATGGAGTATCTAACATAGTATTTTAAGAATCACAAAAGGACATCTGTGAAAATATTATTTTTTTAAAGATTTATTTATTTATGCATAAAAGAGCTGGGGTACAGGCCAGATATGCGGGGGTGGAGGAAGATTCATCAGAGACAGAGTGGGGAGCAGAACAGGCAGACTGACTGAAATACACTGCTGAGGGGAGCAGCAGGCGAGGCAGGAGAGGTCTGCTGCGCCATGTGGGTTTCTGCCTGGCCGACTGGGGATTGAACTGTGCTGCAGAGGCTGCGGATTGCTTCATGGTGCGGTGCTTAACACACTTGCGCCACCAGGGAGGCCCCGAAAATATTATTCTTTATAAAGTTTTATTAATTTAACAAATTACATTTGCAAAGACAGCTGTTTTAAGCTGGTGTTGCTTATGTATTGTAATTCAGTAATTCTTTTAGCATTATCCTTCATTAGATTCAAAGGGAGCTCCACATATTCTAATATTTTTTCTTTGCTGTGAGACAAAGGAGTTAATGAAGAGGGTGACAATTATGTCAGTTGTACAAGCTTTCTGTTCAGCAATGTGGACAAGACAAATCGACTCAAAGTTTTCTGATAAATAGTCTCTCAATTTGGGAACCACAATCTACTCTGCCACACCTCCACACCATCTGTTTTTACCCTCATGTCTATAGGATGAAAGCCAAAACTTTCTACAAATATAAGAAAGATGTGGGAGAAAAAGGAGTTCAATCATAATACATTTGAAAAAAATATTATCATGAATTATCAGCATTATTATAGGGATCTTTAGTCTGTGTACGTACATACATACATACAAACATACATATACATAGAGAGAGAGATTCAAATGGTTATGGAGATTAAGAAGTCTGAAGATGAGTGTGTGACAAGCTGGAGACACAGAAGAATCAATGATATAAGTTCCAGTCTGAGTTTGAATCCTAAAGCAAGAGAAGCTTGAGGAAATAAGCAGAGAACAAATACCCAGCAATATGACAGATAAGCCGAGACAGAAAATTCTCTCTTATTCTGCCTTTCTACCCTACTCAGACTTGCAACATATTGGATAGGCCCACCCACCCTCGGGAGGGAAGTACCTTTACTCAGTCAACCAATTCAAATGTTAGCTCATTCAGAAACACCCTCACAGGCACACCCAGAGTAATGTTTAACCAAATACCTGGACACCTCACTTCATGGCACAACAGGTTAACACATAAAATTAATCATTGCAATAGGTCTTAAGGTTTTAGAATTCAATTCTGTTCATTTATAGCTAAGGAAGCAGAACTCCTGAGAGATAGAGTGACTAGCCAACTTATACAAATAGTAGAACATCCAAGATCAAACTTAAATCTTTACATTTATGTATATTACTACACAATAATATAAATTATGCATTAAACAGATGCATGTTTACATCTATTATAATAAATGAAATATGTACTATATTATTTTACAATAATTTTATTCAACTCTCATTCTATGCCACAGTAGTTCTTTTTAAAAGCTGCCATTAAAACTAATTTAAATATGCATGTTAATACGTCCTCTGTGTGTGTGTGTGTGTGTCTGTCTGTCTGTCTGTTGTCTGTCTGTAGGAGGAGAGTGACATGACTTAACAGACATGTGATCTTGGGAAAGCCATTAATATTCTTGAGCATCAACTTCCTTGTTAGTAAATGAGGATAATTATATCTACGTCATAAATTTGTTGAAAAGATTAATTGGGTCAATGTGTTGAGGGTAAGCACTTACAATCTGGGACATAGCCAGTGCTACCTCAGTGGTAGCTCTTATTACTATTGATAGAAATCCTTGTAGGGCCTCCCTGGTGGTGCGGGTGTCTGAGTACTGCACTGTGAAGCTGTCTGCAGCCTCTGCAACGCGGGTTCGATCCCAGCCGGCTGGCGAGACTCCCACATGGCAGAGCAGACCTCTCCTATCTGGCCCACTGCTCCCCTCAGCAGTGTATTTCATCAGTCTGCCTGTTCGGCTTCCCGCTCTGTCTCTGGTGAATCCTCTCACTCTCCCATGCATCTGGCCTGTATCCTGGTTCTTGTATAAATAAATAAATCTTTAAAAAAAAATCCTTGTATATTCAAGTTCTCCTCATCCTGCTTCTGAGCTTCATCTTCTTTTTGTCCTAATGCCTAGTGTGTCACCTGGTTCCTGTCTCACTTTGATACCATATCTCATTCTGTCAGTGCTCAGGGATTTCACAATCAAGCCCTGTAGCCACAGCATGGAAAGGAAAACAATGTGTCTGGAATGGGTAAAGAAAAAGTGATTTAAACAAGTCAGGAGAGCTTAGCAGCATCCAGATCATATACCCCAGATATCGTATTATTGCTCCTCTTTGTTAGGTTTGGGGCTTTTCTTTTAGCAAAGAAAACAAACCCTCGTGTGTACCTGTAGTCACTACAGTCTTGAGTTGTGACTCCAACAGCATGCCCCGGACATGGGTGTATGTTTCCAGATGCTTGTTGTTCCCTTAGGGAGAAAAGGTTACCTGAATGGTAGGGAGACCAGAGTATCTGGGGTTTCTGTGTTTTATTCATATCACTGTGACCATTAGCTTCTTCCGAATCATCTGCTAGGATGTTATTCATGATGAGCTGCTAAGAAAAGGACTGCAGAGCCTCCGGCCATGCAGCGACCTGCCAAGCAGGTAGCCTCGCTGCGTTCTGTCCCAGGACCTTCCTGCTGTGGGACAAAGACGAGTGACATGGATTATTTTGGCTCTGTAAATTTGCCTGCCAGAATAGGGACTGGGCTTATTTTATTTTTTAAAAGATTTATTTATTTATGCATACAAGAGCTGGGGTACAGGCCAGAGGTATGGGGGTGAAAGGATTCACCAAAGACAGAGTGGGGAACGTAACAGGTGGATCTACTAAAATACACTGCTGAGGGGAGCAGTGGGCGAGTCAGGAGAGGTCTGCTGCGCCTTGTGGGTAGTTCCCTAGCAGGGGATCTAACTTGTGCTGCAGTAGCTGTGGATTGCTTCGTAGTGCTGATGCCTAACCCCTTGCGCCACCAGGGAGGACCCTGGGCTTATTTTATAAAAACGCTTCTCTTTTCTGACATGATTTACACATCAAGCATTTGGAGTGTTGTTTTTTTCTGACCAACAAGGATATTTTCTGTTGTTTATTTCTCAGAAAGAGTCAACTTTCTGTTACTTAGCAAAAATTTGATATACATAGGAATCCTATACTTACCCAGAAAAACGTATATGTCCATGGTGTGAAAAAAATCAGTGCTGTAGTACCCATGGGGCCTCCCTGTGGCGCAAGGGGTTAAATATAAGCACTATGAAGCTATCTGCAGCCACTGCAGCACATGGCACAGCAGACCTCTCCTGTCTCGCCTGCTGCTCCTCTCAGCAGTGTATTTCAGTAATTTGCCTGTTCTGCTCCCCACTCTGTCTCTGGTGAATCCTCTCACCTCCCACACCTCTGGCCTGTACCCCAGTTCTTGTATGCATAAATAATCATTTAAAAAAATAAAAAAAGATAAACCGTTTTTTAGAAGGACTAAACTTGAGATGCTTAGAGCTCGATAAAAATCTTTAACTCATGATGAGGAATTAAAAATGACACACCCAAGTATTACAAAAGATGACACTGTGCTGTGCTGATGTGCCTAGATTTGAGTGTGTTTTACCTAATCTAGGTACATATAACACATATGATATGTGTATACACATCTAACATATACAGGCACAGACTTGCCCCCCCTGACTAAATGGTGTAGTTTGGTCTGTAGGTACATTTGTTGAGGTTCGGTGAGTGGGTCCCTCTGAGGAAGATTTCAGCAGAGTCCCCACTCATTGGCACACAGCAAAAGGTTTGCATAGACACAATGCAACTTTAAAAAGTTGCATTTTTAAAAGGGTAAATTTATTAAGAAAAAGAGATGCCTGCATAGACATAGGCAATGTAGTCTTTGGGCAGATTCAGAGCTTTTGGAGAGCAAGGGGTGGAATTACTTTGTGGAATTTATTTCACTTTGCAGTCAGGTTGGGCTGGTTTTCTGTAACTGATAATCTTTTGCCCCAGCTCCAAATCCTGGAAACTTTTATAGCCTGTTTAATGACTCATTTGTCATCCTTACCCCCAGCCACAATTAACTTCTACCTCCTTCCATTAAACTGGAACATCTGTGAAAATAAAATGAATGTGTTTAGGTGTGGTCAGGGAGATACATGGACCTTACATTTCTCATCTGCAACTTGTACTTACTCTACCCAAACTCTGAGGCTGCTGTTTGCTCTTTTCTCTTTCCTTCCATTTGTTTGTTTGGCAAAAATATGTTGAGCATCTACTGACATGTCAGGAACTTGGTGGGCACTGGGGTGAATGAGACAAGCATGGCTTACTCCTCAATTTGCTAACATTCAGACAGCAAATATATATATATGGAGTCAATAGAGATTATACTATATACTAAGGAAAGAGAGTGTTGTTAGAGATTATTATAAGACCCCTGAACGAAACAAAGACCTATGAAAAAACAAACATATATATAGAGTCATTAGAGATTACAATAGGTAAAGGGGGTATCATCAGAAATTGTAATTAGGTCTAGGAAAGGAACATAAAGGGTTCTAAGATGAGACTATGATGAGGCTAGAAGCAATGATACTATAATAGTATAAATGATAGTACATTGAACTTGATGCTGACAGTGGTGACAGATGAAAATGAGATTTCTTGTGTTTTTTTGGGGCAGAATTTGCACATCTTGAATATAAGCAAGAGTGGTGGATGAGGGAAAGGAAGAATTCACAGGTGCTTTCCAACTTATTACCTACTGTATGTGGATGATTGGCAGTTCTATGTGCAAAAAATGGAAAATTTGGAAAAATAACAGGATTAAGAATAGTCAGAAGAAATTTTGGAAACATTAAATTTGAGATTCTTTTTCAACATCCTGATGGAGTTATTAGGTAATTAGCAGTAAGTTATGTGTCCATGGAACTCAAGGGAAAGACTTGGGCTAGAGATAAGCATTTGGAACACTTCAGCCTATAAAGAGTGTGGAAAGCTTAGAAATGGACAATATTTCCTAAAGGAAGAGCATAAATAGAAAAACAGAAAATGTTCAGGAAAAAAATCCTAAGTACTGTTGGCATTTAGAAATTGGATAGAAAAAAAAATCAGCAAATGAAATGAGAAAGAACATCACTAAGGTCAGAAGAATGCCTGCAGAATATGATGCCACAGATACCAACAGGAGAAAGTTTCAAGAAAAAAAAATAGTCAGCTGTAACCAATTTTTGCTGAGAATTAGATAAAGATATAGAGTGTCTATTGGACCTAGCAAAATGGAGGTCATTGGTGATCTTAGTAAGATTGATTTCTCTCAATTATTAGAGACAATGTCAGATAAGAGTGGTTGAAGAATGATCTAGAGATAAAGATGAGGAAGAGAAAATAGATTTGCTTAAAAATATTTCATGTGATGGGATACAAAACAAAGGCCACTAAAGGAAAATGTGGTCTTTTAAGGGTTTTTCAAGATGACTTATGCATGTTTATATGCTTATAGGAATAATCCAGTAATGAGGGAAAAACTGATGGTCCAGAAGAGGAAGAGGAAGAAAGGAAGAAAATTCTTAAGAATTTTCAGAAGAGGAAGAAAATTCTTAAGAATACAGCAGGGGGTAGGAGTATAAATGGAATGGAGGAATTCATTTTTGATAAAGGCAGCAAAGGACTGTAGAGGCAAAGATGGTGGCTTAATAGCCGTTACATGTCCCACATATACAGTTCTTTGCATATATTAAATGTTCAATAAGTATTTGTTGAGCAAATCAAGTAAATATCTATTCTAAGCCAGGGAAGCAAACAGGTCCAAAGAAAGAGTAAAGAGTAGACAAGAACAAAGAGAAGGACATTGAGTTTATTCATACTCCTTGTGTAGTCATTTTGCATTTTATAGTGTGTTCTTTGTGATCATGATCAACTTAATTATATTTTGTTTAAATCAAACTGGATTTTTTTAAATTTTATTTTATATATTTTTATATCATTTTTCATTTTTGCACAATGTATGCATTTCCATCTTGGTTATAGTCCCCATACAATTCCCACCCCCCTTGTTTTGATCCTACCCCCATCTCCCCCTCTGTAGTGTGTCTCTGGTTTATAGTTGCTTGTTGATTTTGATTTTTACTTTATTATAATTAGTCTTCTTCCTGGTCCCTTAATTAGGTTTTCTAAATTTCTGCTATGAGTGAGACCATCCTGTATTTTTCTTTTTCTTTCTGGCTTATTTCGCTGAGCATGATCCCTTCCAGCTCCATCCATGTTGCTGCAAATTGTATGAGCTGATCTTTTCTGATTGCTGAGTGATATTCCGTTGTGTATATGTACCACATCTTCTTGATCCAGTCATCTATTTTGGGGCATTTGGGTTGTTTCCATAGCTTAGCTATTGTAAATAGTACTGCTATAAACATAGGGGTGCAGGTGCCCTTTTGAATTAATGTTTTCAGTGTCCTCTGGGTAAATACCTAGAGTGGAATTTCTGGATCATATGGAAGCTCCATCTTTATCAGACTGAGAAATCTCCACACAACTGTCCATAGTGGTTGGACCTCAAACTGGATTTTTTAAAGGCGGAGACACAGTCTTTATGGCATTTCATTTAGTTTTAGCTTACTTGGTGTGTATGATGATTCCTTAAAAATGTAAACTCAAGAAAAAAAGATCTTTTCTACCTTGATAATTCATCTTCAGACCCATGACAAGTCTAATGTATTTGTTAAAAGGCATGTAATTTTTCTCAGTTTTCATGATTACATTTAGTGCTACTGATTATATTCAACCTACTGATTATATTCAACCAAAACGTATGTTTGCAAATCATGTGTCAGTTTTGCCTTAATGGTATGAATGGGCACTTGGTAACATCTAATTCACAGTCATAGAGTCATTGTTTACAAGACAAGAAAAACTAACATAAAAGTCTGTGGATACTGGTGAAGCGCACAGACATATTCCTATGTCAGGGTGTTCAGATGTAATGGGAGACAGATTATCTGTTATTTAAAGTCTACAAAATACATTTCCATTAGTGGCTTGCTAGGAAATCATTGAAGATTGATCTCATTTCATATTATTCTGTTCTGAAGCTATTCTAGCTCTTTGATTATTTACTTGAACTTCTTGAGATTTCAAGTCATATTCCTCAGGAGTCAAGATATTTTTTGAAATTTGCTGTTGAACAATTTGCTTTCCTTAAAATACATACTTGCAGCATTTGCAAATTGAGCACTGTAAAGAAAGCACATCTAAGATACATTTGCTCACCAGAAATATTTAAGATTTTTGTTTTCTTTTTATATCAATAATGATACCACTAATGTTAATAAATCATAACTTTTCATTATACTTTAAATAAAAGGAATGATAAATTTTGAGATTCTCATATTTTTCTCCAGTTTAATGCAATACAAACAGAAATGATATATATATATACACCTTAATGGAGTGCATGAATAATAAATGTTGCAGTTATATCTTTATCATATGATGACCAAAAAAATTGAAACTTTCTGAAGAAATTTGATGTGTTAATAACAAACATGATTTTTTTTCCACACATTCGATGGGCGAAAATTTATTTTTTAAATCTAGAGTTACTGTGAAATTTCCATTTGTGGCTTGTTAGGAAGTCATTGAAGATTGATCTCATTTCACATTATTCTGTTCTGAAGCTATTCCAGCACTTTGATTATTTACTCAAACTTCTTGAGTTTTCAAGCCATATTTTACAATATTCATTATATTTAGAATAAATTTCACTTGGGGAATGTAAAATCTAATTTACAGTCATTCTCCCTCTCCCTGAGGGATATGTTCCAAGACCCCCAGCAGATGCTTGAAACCACAGAGTACCAAACGTTATTTTTTTCCTAGCTCACATATGTGTGACAAAGTTTACTTTGGAAATTAGGCTCAGTAAGAAATTAAGAAGAATAACTAATAATAAAATAGAACACATATTACAACATACAGTAATAAAAGTTTTGTGAATATGGTCTCTCAAATATCTTTTTATATGTATTATTTTCCCACCATGGTTGATCAGAGATAACAGACTGGAGAAATTCAAATTCAGATAAAGAAAGACTATTACTATTTAAGTGAGTGGGTAAGAAAGACACCCCCAAGGAAGGGTCACTTAGACAGACCTAAATGACAAGAAAGAAGGAACATTGAAAAAGAGACAGAGAACAGTAGCATGTTAGAGTATATGATATCCCAAAAGTCAAAAGAAACCCATGTCGCCCTACCCATACAGCGTATGGGATAGGACTTGCATTATAACAGAGACAGATTGACAGTCTCCTGAAGTCCACCTCCTCACACACACAAGCACACCTACTATCACCTTCTATACCTTCTATTCTTCCACCCTGATATCTGCTGAGAATAACTAGATCAACTTTTTCTCGTAAACACAGTTCTTTCAGTTTTGCATGTTACATGCAGGAAAGAAGTCTGTTCTTGCTCTCTGGGCATCTGTTCTGGGGTCTCCTATGCTCCAAGTTGTCTTAACTCTTGGTGATATTGGCCCATGTCTGTAATGGGTTTCTAGGACTGATGTTAATGCCACAGAGACCTGTACCACTGACATTGTTCTCTGATGACTGATAATGTTCAAGGCCCCAGTCTCCATATTGAGGGCTGCTTAGCTGCTTGGGCCCTCCGTGGGCATTCCTATCCTGCCTCATGCCCACCTTTCTTGTGTGTTCCTTGATTATGTCTGAGCCCCCAAATGAAGGTTTACTTTATTCTGCCTTTTTTTAAAAAAAGATTTATTTATCAGGCCTCCCCGGTGGTGCAGCGGGTTGAGCACAGCACTGTGAAGCTGTCCACAGCCACTGGAGTGCCAATTCGATTCCCGGTTAGCCAGGGAGATTCCCACATGGTGCAGCAGACCTTTCCTGTCTCTCCTGCTGCTCCCCTCAGCAGTGTACTTCGGTCTTTCTGCCTGTTCTGCAACCCGCTCTGTCTCTGGTAAATTCTCTCACCCTCCCTCATCTCTGGCCTGTACCCCATTGCTTGTATAAATAAATAAATCTTTTAAAACACTATGCATACAAGTGCTGGGGTACAGGCCAGAGATGCGGTGGGTGAGAGGATTCACCAGAGATAGAGTGGGAAGCAAAACAGGCAGATGTACTGAAACAGCTGCTGAAGGGAGCAGTGGGCAAGTCAGGAAGGTCTGCCATGCCATTTGGGCCACCTCCCTGCCCAGGGGCCGAACCCGTGCTGCAGTGGCTGGGGATAGCCCCACGGTGCTGTGCCTCAACCCCTGCACCACCAGGGAGGCCCTTATTCTGCTTTTTAATCTCTGGCTTGATTTCCCCAGAATTTTGACACAAGTATAAACCTATATTACACTTTTTTCTTCTTCTATTTCACTCTAGTCCATAGTCCTTGAATCCCTCTTTTGGGCCTGAACCCTCATTTCTCCTAGCAGTAGTTTGGTCCCAAGAAGCTCCTTAGTCTTTCATGTCAATGGAAGAGTCACATAATTACTTTTAGCTCATAGATAGGCCATGTAGTCAGGCCACACTCTCCTAAATCTCCGGTGGACAACCATTATTTTATGCCATGGTCATTTGCATAATAGTTTTGATTTTGGCAACTAAGTTTCTCAACAAACATCTTTTACAAAAGATTTTCCAATAATATCATTATATGTAGATTTAAAAAAATCCATGTATGATTTCAGAAGCGCTCTTGTGTCTAAAAGGTGGCCTAGAGATAACATATTCAACTGAACTAGTAACACTTTCTCCCTCATCTCTCAAATTTTCTTAAATAGTTCATTAGCAAAGAATTACGATTATCTTGTGACATACTATAGAAGTTAACATATATATATAAGATTCAATGTAAAGGGTGGTCTAAATGAGAGATGACAGAAAAGTTTTCCAAGAGACAAAGCATGGCTTTCCATACTAAGCAGAATAAGTCTAGTCTTCTTGACTCCTGCAGAATTAATTTAAATTAATTTAAATTAATTAATTTTAGAATAAAAAGTCTGGTTACAAGTCCTGGTTCTGCCACTTATTGGTTGCTACTTAATTTTTTTTGAATTTCAGTTTCCTTATCTGTGAGATAGTGCCAAAAATATCTGCCCCGTTTAATATTAACAAATAATGATTGATAACATTCATTGAATGCATAATAGGTTCCAAATAACATGCTAACCATCTTAGCAGCATTATCTCAATTGCCTTAACAACCTTCCAAAGCAGGTACAAAAAGCTAAGCATGAACACAAAACCTGCACACGGGCTCTTACAACTTTATCACAATTGCCAAAACTTGGAAGCAACCATGATATCCTTCAGTAGATGAACGGGTAAATAATTTTAGCACTTCCAGACAATGGAATATTATTCCATGCAAAAAAAAAACCCAAACTGTCAAACTTTGGAGGCAACTTAAATGCATATTACTGAGTGAAAGCAGTCAATCTAAAAAAAGCTACAGATGATATGCTTTCAATTATATGACATTCTGGAAAAGGCAAAACTATGGAGGCTGTAAAAGCATCAGTGAATTCCACGGGTCAGGGAGAGATGAAAAGATGGAGCACAGAAGATTTTTAAAGCAGTTAAATATTCTGTGACACTATAAATGTGGATGTATGTCATTACACATTTGTTCAACCCCACAGTATAGCACAAGGTGCTTTATGCAGTCCGTGGCTTTGGGTGACTGTGATTGTCAGGGTAGATCCATCAGTTCTGGGAAAGCACCACTCTCCTGAGTTTATGGTGTTTAGAGACAGGATCCATGTGGAAAATCTCTTCACTGTCTGCCTAATTTTGTTATGAACCTAAAACTGCTCCAAAAAGAAAGAAAAATAAAGTCTAGAGTGTTAGAAACAACTGACCTTGAGAGAGGTCAAATAACAAGCCCAAAGTCATCTATCTGTTAAAGTGAAAGAGCTCTGCTTCAGTTGCAGACCATCTGACTCTGAATTGTTGCACTTAAGTGGTGGGGATAATGTTCAAATGTACCTGAGTGATATATACTCTGAAATCACTGTGGTTATTTTCCTTTGAGACATGTGGTTGAAACCAGCCATTTCTCAAAAAAGAGTCACTGCATTCTTGGTAACTGTCATTGGTATTGTTTTCCCGATAGATATATATATATAAAGTTGAAGTATATATATATATATATATATATATATATAGAGAGAGAGAGAGAGAGAGAGAGAAATTTTACATTTTAAAAATCTTGGAAATTAGCCCAACAATATAACTTTTTTTAAATTTATTTATTTATTTATACAAGCACTGGGTACAGTCAGAAGCACGGGAGGGTGAGAGAATTCACCAGAGCCAGAGCGGGTAACAGAACAGACAGACTGATGAAATACACTGCTGAGGGGAGAAGTGGGCAGCAGGAGAGATCTGTCACGCCACGTGGGACCCTTGCCGGTGGCCGGGGATCGAACCGCAGCCCAGCGCTCAACTGCTGCACCATCAGGGGAGGCCCCCAACAATATAACATTTTGTTCAAATCTCAGTACTCATAATTATGTTATTATCTATGTATCACTTTATAGACCTTAGCACATTTACATCATTATAATAAAATTATACATATTTTGCATTTGCTTTTTTCAACTGATACTAAATTATACACTTGCTTGACCCATTCATTTGAAAGACATTTACTTAGTGTCTGTCACAAGCCTGGCATTGTCTAAACTGTGGATCATGAGAAAGCAGAACAGTTTATAGTTTATATCCTGCCATCTTGAAAAATACAACCTATTAGGGAGGGAGTATTATATATCAATGATAAAAAGTGCTATGGAAAAAAATTAAGCAGGGTCAGGAGGCAGATATTGACAGACAAACTGGAATTTTAAAATAGTCTGATAGGGAAGACATCTCTGAAAAGGTAGTGTTTGAGTAGAGACCTGAATGAAATGAGGGTGTGAGTGCTGCTGATATTTTGTGAGGGGCGTTATAAACAGTGAGACAGTACGTGTAAAGGTCCTGAGGGTGGCGGGAACTTGGTATGTTCAAAGAGCAGCAAGGAGACCTGAATGAAAGGGGTAGGATAAGGGGAAGAGTGGTGGAAGATGGCAGCTGGGGAAGGATGGAGCCGGGAGGAGAATGGGTTAGGGAGAACACATAGGGCCTCCAAAGGGTTTTTAGGAGAATATTGACATGAAATGATTTATGGTTTAAAAATTACTCTGGTGGCCTCTTTGGTGGTGCAGGGGTTAAAGTCTCAGCACTATCAAGTTATTGCCAGCACTTAGGCATCACTTTGATCCACCACCAGGGAGCTACCCACATGGCACAGCAGACCTTTCCTGTCTCACCTGTTGCTCTCCTCAGCAGTGCATTTCAGTGGATCCACCTGTTCTGCTCCCCACTCTGTCTCTGGTGAATCCTTTCACTCCCCACACCTCTGACCTGTACCCCAGTTCTTAGATGCATAGATAAATGAAAATAAATCTATAAAAAAATCACTCTGGCTTTTTGCAGAAAGTAAAAGTATGGGAGGCAGAGTGGAAACAGGGAGACTGGTTAGGAGACTGTTGCCTTAGTCCAAGTGAGAGGTGACGAGAGGTAGGGCAGTGATGGTACAGAGGGCAAGAAATGATCTAGTTCTGAATATTCAAAACTAAAGCTGATTGAATTGTGAGTAAGAAACAAAAAGAGAAAGAAAAATGTGGCATCCCAGAAGCCTGGAAGGGGAATAGGATCAGGATACACAAGGAAATCATGTGTCAGAGGCTATTGATAGGTCAAGCAAGATGAAGACTTAGGATTGACCCCTAGATGTAGCAACCTTGATTTATTTTTTTTTGGGGGGGGTAATAGAAATGAATGCAGGGGAATGGGAGGTAGAATAAAAAAATTGGAAACATAACATGGACTATTCTTTTGAGAGTATTGAAAAGGACTGATAGCTATATAAAGAGGTCTTTCAGTGTGTTTGGCTTTTGTTTTAATATGAGAAAAAATTACAGCACATGAAGATCAAGAGATCTGATAGAGCTTGAACTAATGGTGCAGAAAAGGAAGGCAGAATTAGAATTAGACAACTACCTCCTATTGATATACCATAATTTATGTGTGCTTTTTTGCGTTGATGCTCATGTAAGATTTTCTGATTTTTTGCTATAATGTTGCAAAGGCAATCTTTGCATCTATTTTTTTATTCATTGAAATCATTTCTTTTTTTTTTTTTATTTTACACAAGAACCAAGGTACAGGCCAGATGTGTGGGAGGGTAAGAGGAGTCACCAGAAGCAGAGTGGGTAATAGAACAGGCAGACTGACGAAATACACTGCTGAGGGGAGCAGCGGGCAAGGCAGGAGAGGTCTGCTGCACCATGTGGGACCCTCACCGACCAGCCAGGATTGAACCGGTGCTGCAAAGGCTGTGGACAGCCTCCCAGTGTGGCGCTCAACTGCCTGCGCCGCCAGGGGAGGCCCTGAAATCATTTCTTTATGATAAATATTCAGGAGATGAATTACTGGATCAAAGATCATGAACATTTTTTAGACTCTCAACAGTGCTCTATTGCTTTAAAAATCAGTTTGTCATGCCACCAGCAAGGAATAAATAATTAAGTTTTATTGCAATTGTGCTAGAGTTATGCCACATATCTGTAAGTCATAATTCATGAAATCTCTATAGTGTTTCAACTATCTTATACTCGACAGAAATTGTCTACATTATCTTAATCTCTTTCCAAATATTTCATACCAAATATTTCACTAATAATGATGATAATTACAACAATCATTTATCTGAAATCTGTGTTAAACCATATGGTGTGACAGGGGGAAAATCATCAATTCTGGAATCAGACCAACCTGCATATAAATCCCAGATTTAATTCTTGGGCTTTAGTCAGGTCACTTAAATTTCCCCGTCAGTTAGAAGATTAATAATAATCACTGTTTTTTTTTTTTTTTAACTCACAGTGCAAATTGAAATGATATATCTATAAAGTCCCTAGCACCAACTAGGATAATTTCAGAGGAAATAGTGGAACTTTTAGAAGGACTTTATATTTACCATGAATGTATCCTGTAAACATATATGTTTTTAAAGGGCAGAAAGAAAAAAAAATTCCTTATGTAGCATATCCTGTCTATAGTCCATAAAGTTCTCATCTTATAGTTCTGCTAATTACCATTAAAAATGACATGAATTTCAATTCTAGTTAACTGTTGAAACAGAAAGCACCTGGGTTATCTCTTGGGAATGCACAAGCTGCTACAGCAGACCTGGGACTGGCGATGTCTCTAGAAATAGTACCAGGCAGTTACCTTCAGGTGACTAAATGAGGCTTCATCTCAGCACAGAGCTTAGAAAAACCTTAGGATTCATCCAGTTTGCTTTGGTGAGGAAATAACACAAAGAAGAATACAAATGGACGTCGAATTTATCACAACACCCAGTCAATTTTCAAACAGGTAAGAGAATCTTTCATGTTAGCATTACCAGGTTAGAGGGCAAATACTGAGACTTAGGTCTGTGTCTGTTCATAGGCGTATCAGTGAGTGAGTCAGCAGAGAATCTTTGTGATATCGAGGGAAATATGTTTAGCCTCGAAGCTGGAGATTAAAAGAAAATGCTATGCAATACTTCAACATTTTTAAACATGAAAGACCCTTCCACAATCTTATGATGTGTCTTATAAAATTTGTCACCATCCTATGGAAAATGGAATTATGAGTTCATCCACTCGGACAGCACTGAAATGTTCCAGAAGGGCTATGGAATGGAAGAGATATATTCTTTGTTTTGTTTGCTCTAGTTTCCACACAAACATTGGGGGAAAGTTGACTTCTTGCATTTATGATAACTAGAAAAAAAAAGGAAAGAGAGAGATGTTTGTGGTAGACAAAGTCACTAAATCTGGATGTTTTTATCATAATAATCATCTTGGGGACCATGCCTTTGCAATCAGACTTCACTAAAAGACTAGTCAGTGTCTTCCATGGCAATCGGATGTGGGGGACCAATGAATGAAAGTTGGTGACATGAGAATCCCTGGCCTAATTCCCAACTGGGGACCTCAGCTTTGTTGTTTTCCACCAGTAAACCAGGAACCTTATTATTTAAGTATAACTGTCCTCATAAGAATTATGACACTCATTAAAAAATTACATATGAATTCATTAGTTAATCTGTGCAGAAGTGCTATCCTCAGGTGAGAAGTCTCACAAAATGTTTAGTTCAAAAAATATGTATTAAGGTCCCACTGTGTCTAGACATTGAATGTAGATCTGGGCATGTCAAAATTAAAAATTAAAATTTAGTTTGAGAGTTTAAAAATAATATCATGGTTCTGGCATTGGTACAAAGCTATATATAATTCTGACTTTGTCTGTTGTCCACAATGATAAATAACAATGTCAAAATGTAGTCCATCTTGTATTGCCATCCATCTTAATAACATTGGATTAACAACCTTTCTGATTCAATACTGAAGGAAACAGTCATCTTGATGACACAAATATATTATTTGACTCAAGAAGTCAATCTCTATTTTCCACAAGATATAGGACTGCCAGGTTCTCTTTCTCCTATGTCTCTAGTATGAAACATGAGTAGATGATAATGCAAATGATAGGCAAGATTTTAGAAATACAGGTGTTTAATGATTTTCTTTTAATCGCTAATGCATGTGTAGGTTTTAAAGTGAGGAGTGCTAACCTGTTTAAATCTTACACTATTCAACAGAAATTAAAGCCTTCAAGATGTGGCTTCTTAAATTGTACACCAAAATATCTTCCCCTGCAGCTTCCTCAATCTTAAATTTATTTTTTAAATTGCTAGCATGAATTACTCAGTCGATAATTGATGCTTGATTGTGTTGTATGAAATTAGTCATTTCTATATTTAGCTGTAACAAGGAGGAATAGCTATATATAGTCTTCTTTGTTTTTCTAATCAATCCATGTACTTCTATTAACAATTTAATAGTTCGATCAGAGAGATAGAGATCTTAATAAATACCATAGTCCCAATCGTGCTAAAAGGAAAATAAAAAGTATTGCTGGGGAAATTGAGAAAGACTAACAGGATGAAATAGGCACAGACATGCTGAGCATTAAAGCTCTGCTTTAGACAACATCCCTGTGAATCTTTCTTTTCTAGAAATAAGATATTCTGCAGGTGCTAATCACTAAAATAAGACGTTATGGAAAATTATGCTCTTCTTATTATTTTGTCATCTCCTGCAGATGAAAAAAACAACAACAACCAGAAGAACATTGACTAAAATGTATTCTACATTCTGTCTTTATTCATTTTTAGTTATGCAGAAAATTGTTAATTCTCACTGTGACAGAACTCAAGATTACCAACAATAGAAGCTGAAAGGACACTAAATCATAGAGTTTCTGTCTGCAACTCAAAAGCACATGTCAATAAACCTCATTTCACTTTACCATGTTTCCTGGGGAAGTGGGTAGTTCAACAAAAGAGTGGAAAACAGAACCCGATTCCAGTCATTGAAGTGAAACGTAAACTACTTCATGGAGAGAATCAAAATAAAAGTAAATTTGTAACATCCTTCCACAAGTGTTAGACTCCAAACCAGCCTTGTGATAAGACAGATGCTTCAGAGCTGTGTGGTCTCCTGCTTCCTCACAGCTCAAGCTTTTGCATGTGAAAAGTTGAAAGTTCAGAAGGATAAATAATAAATATATCCTCATTGATTGAATATAAGCACATGAAAATAAAGGGAACCAACTCCCTGTTTACCATTATCTGGAAGAAAGAACGTAGGGGCCTGTAACAATTGCTTATTTCCTTATTTTTTATTCTTTTTTTAAAGATTTATTTATTTATGCATACAAGAGCTGGGGTACAGGCCAGAGGTGTGGGGGTTGGGTATGAGAAGATTAACCAAAGACAGAGTGGGGGAGCAGAACAGACAGACTGACTGGAAGTACACTGCTGAGGAGAGCAGCAAGGGAGTCAGGAGAGGTCTGCCACGCCATGTGGGTTGCTCCCTGGGTGGCTGGGAATAGAACTCAATAGATTAACTCAATCGAACTCACTAGGTTAACCCCTTGTGCCACCAGGGAGGCCCCTAATTTCTTTATTTTTTAAAAAAGGTGGTATTTATCTATTTGATGACTTGGGATGATATCCGTTTCTCACCAAAAAGCAAAATGCTTGAGGAGTTAAGAATTAGAATTTCACCCTTGAACATCTAGTGGCAAGCATCCTTAAATGCACTTCGAAGTTAGTTTAGTCTTATTTCTTATGTGTCCTCTGTCCTCTCAGGAAAGCTGCCTGTGAAAATTAGTATTTTGCCAGCTTGGTGGAGTTGGAGGTAGAAACCTCAATTTATCTGACCTGGTTTTTCAGGCAGCATTCACCTAAACATTAAGCCTTTGTCATCCAGGGTTTCTGCTGGACCCCTATACCAGTCGTTTTTGACTCACGCTTTTGGCTGCTGTGCTCTGCCTCCATGAGAAATGCTGAAGGAAGGGGAGGGGGAGTAACAATTTAGGGGCCATTGAAAGGGAACACTGGAATAAGAACAACAGAGAAGAAATACCATGCAGTACAAGATGAAAAACAATCAGGAGAGATGACTGTAGACATTTCTGTTGACTAGAACATGTAATAATGAGACTTGAAAACTCTGTTCAAAGCAAGTAACTTGCTATTATATTTGTTTACTGTACCCTGAATAATATCTATTTGTGGTTAAATCGTGATTTTTCTCCTGTCTGAAGAACTTGTATCAAACCTCTGTTTTCTTCTATTTCATCCATAGATGTAACTTGTATAAAAATATTTTTAAGTACAAGTAGGTATGAAATCACAAAATATAGGAATGATAGTACAATAAAAGTTTACAGAGTCTAATTTTTTTTTTTTTTTTGTAATTCACAGAAGACTTACTCCTCCAGTGAATTTGTACTTAGAAAAGTCAAGACCTTCCCCATTTCATGACTTTCAAAAATATCTTACTATGTGGATGAGGGTTTACTCCAAATTATATAGAACCTTAAATTTTCAAAACAATGAATAAAGTTTATTTATTTAATTGCCAAATTTCACAAGTCTCAAAAGGCAAAAGAGGAGCTTCTTTTTTATATAATAATGTTATTAGGGGATATGAAAGGGGACACTAATTAAGAGGTAATATTAAAATAGAAAAGAGAGAGTAATGAAATGAAGAAAAAAACTAGGTTATGAAAAGCTTTTCAAAGGAGTAGAATCAGGACTTCTATTCTAAACCTCTAAGTTTAACTCTGTCTCAATAGCAACATTTAATGTGTAGTAGTAAAGAAGAAAAGGACAGTGAATATTAATTTAATTTAATTCAGTATCTACAAAGAGTCTCCTATACTATTTGGGATTTGGCCTGAGTGTTCACCGTCATGGTTAGGAAGGAGTAAATAGAAGCTTAGATTCTGAAAATGTGACATTTTGTCTTTAAACCTCAAAGATAAATTCTCTCTAGAAAGTGCATCATTTTTGGTAAAATCAAATTATTTTGACCATTGATTTTTCCTCTGGCCCAGATTCCTTCATTTCTATCTTGATAAGTATAATAACAATCAATAAATCTAAACACTTGAAATCCAATCAGGCCACTTCTCATTTTCTTGGTATTGCTAATATTGTCTCAGCAATAATGTATTATTTTGTTTTCTATGCTGGAGATACCCATGATGAAGTGAAGACTAACAAGAAAAGGTTTAGAATCCATTTGCCTTTGGGGAGGGGGGTATTGGGGATGGGTGTGATAGCTACCTTACAGTGCCATGGGTTAATGGCTGAGTAGCAGAGATAAACATCCCTCACATCCCTGCCTGAAAAGACAGAGGAAGCAGGCCTTTCGAGACTAAAATGCCAACCTTATTGCTGACAGGAGTGTTGGAGATGCAATTTAGGAGCATGATTACAATATCCTCTAAGACTGTCCCTCCTTGGGAAGGTTTCCCCACCAATCACAGCAGCAGTAAGCAGCCCTTGCAGAGACAGAGTCTTTATAACTCATTTCACCACTAGCAAACAAAAACCACCACAGTACATGTCCTTTAGAGGTAAGCTAACCCCAAAATGAAAGCACAAATCTGCACATGCACCCATATATCACTCCAAATGCACCAGTTATAGAGCTCATAGCCCCTCCACTAGAGAGCGTGAAGAGAGGAAGAATCCAGAAATATTACTTGATTGGAGTTACCATCAGACTGAATTAGAATAAGGTTGAGGCACAAATGTTACTTCCTAACATCATGGAAAGAAGAAAGTCATAGAAATGTAATAGTTATAGCATCACATTAAAATGGATATTTGTATGACGTATGTGATATGATTAATATATATACACATATACATATGACGTGAGATGATATGACATTATCGAAGCATCAGAAAATAGCTGACACTAAAAATACTACCGTCTCATCTCAGAAGTTTCTCTGATAGGATAAGCTCCTATGAACAAAAGTTATTTCTAATTCTTTGTACTCTAAATCTTCTATCATGAATATATTTAATTTTTATAATTAGAAAGATACAGGGGGGTTAAGATGCAACCTGTGGAGCGATCCACAGCCCCTGCAGCACGAGTTTGATCCCTGGCCAGGGAAGTGACCCACATGGCGCAGCACACCTCCCTGACTCGCCCGCTGCTCCCCTCAGCAATGTATTTCAGTCGATCTACCTGTTCTGTTCCCCACTCTGTCTCTGGTGAGTCCTCTCACACACACACCCCCGCACCTCTGGCCTGTACCCAGGCTTGTGTGCATAAATAAATAAATCTTTAAAAAAAACTATCAAATTATGGGGCTTCCCCTAGTGGTGCAGGTGGTTGAGCGCAGCACTGTGAAGCTGTCCGCAGCCTCTGCAGCGTCGGTTAGATCCAGGCCGGCCGGCAAGAATCCCACATGGCGTAGCAGACCTCTCCTGTCTCGCCCTTGTCAGTCTGCCTGTTCTGTTCCCTGCTCTGTCTCTGATGAATCCTCTCACCCTCCCACACATCTGGCCTGTACCCCCAGTTCTTGTATGCATGAATAAATAAATCTTAAAAAAAAAAACTATCAAATTAATCACAAGAACTAACACTGAGTTCATTTATAACCAATACAGCATGCTTAGAATAATTGCATTGTTTTTGTCTAATAGAAGCAGGTTTCAAAAAGTTGATGAGAAAATCTTCTATTGTTTCCCCATGATAAATGGTGTACTCGTCAAACTCTCAAGACATATTAATTACAAGTCAAAAATAAATTGTGTTAAACTGTTTCTGGGTGTTTTGGAATAACTGAGCAATTCAGGTGAACTCTTTAGCCAAATAACGCTTTTACTCTCTAACCAAATATAACTTTCTCAAGATCAGAGTCCTGATTTTGTAACCCTTTCTACATCTACCAGGGAGCCCAGATTCTTCCATCTAGTTACTACACACATGGTGACTGTGATGATTCATGTAGTCCTTCATTTTACAAAGATTTATTAAATACCTATGTGCCAGACACAGCTCCAGAGCTGGGGCTAAAACAGCAAACCAGCCTAACAAGGTCACACACCAATGGAATCCACATCTTAGTGAAGGGAGATATACAACAAGCAAATAAATAATTAACAGTCAGAACGTGATAGATGTTGTGAGAAAAAGAGAGTAGCGAGTGGCTGGGGGGTAGTCCTCTCTGGAGAGGTGGTTTTTAAACTGAGAACTGAAAGGCCTGGCAAATGCCAAGGCTATGAGGTAAAATGAACAAGGCATGTTTAAAGATCTGAAAAAAAGACCAAGTGGCTTGAGAAAAGGGTACTGGGTAAAGTTCTGAAGTAATGAGTCAGACAAAGTAGGGCTTTGGAAGCTTATGGAGTTGAATTAAATTCTAAATATGCTAGAAAGTTGGACCTCCTTGGTGGCACAGGGGTTAAGATTCAACCTATGAAGCTATCCACAGCCACTGCAGCACAAGTTCGATCCCTGGCCAGGGAGCTACCCACATGGCTCAGCAGATCCCTCCTGACTTGCCCGCTGCTCCCCTCAGCAGTGCATTTCAGTCAGTCGGCCTTTTCTGTTCCCCACTCTGTCTCTGGTGAATCCTCTCACCCTCTACATTATTATACAATGTGACCCAGTTCTTGCACACATGCATAAATCTTTTAAAATAAATAAATAAATAAATACTATAGAAAGTCATCAGAGAATTTTAAGAGAAAACAAAGCAGAACTCATTGAAAAAGAATAGATTTTAAAATGAATGCCAAAGATCTCCCATAGGTCAGCGATTTGTATTCTGTTCAAAGACATGAAAGAGAAACTTCTTCTTCATTCCTGGGTTCACTTGTTAATCCAATCTCTGGCCCAAAAGGGGAGACTCTTTACCAGGAATAAGTTAAGAGAACCAGAGTAGCATTGAGGGGACATTCCCTTACAGGTGAGTAGATTCCTCCTGATAGGCTTTATTCTAAAGGAGGCTGAGTTCTTTTGTGGCTGTTGGGAATTCAGACTGGACTTCCCTCGGGGACTTTGAGGACATCTGTCTAGAGATGGCCATTTGATCTTCCTTTTCCTATTGGGGCCATCTGTGCTCCTGACTCCTATGGGGATGACCATGATGAGGAGATACCTAATGACATCAAGAAGAGAGAAAGATTTAGAAATCTGCTACCTCCCAGGCAAAAATAATTCAACCATCCTTTAAAAATAAATAGCTGAAAGTCAATCAATACTTAACAGTTTAAACTTAATGCTTGTGCCTATATTTCAATGCTACATTTTAATCTGTTTTGTCGGATTGACTTATATCTCATAGGCATAATGCACATAGGCTTTGACTTCTTTTGAGGAAAGTTTAGTGACCAAAGAAAGTCTTAGGACTTCGTGGTACTTCCTTTGCAGTGGAGGAAGTCACGTAGGCCCCAGGTAAAAAGAATTGGCAGAGGAATCTTTAACAAGACAGAGACCCAATACATTTAAGAACAGATGGAATTTGAACTCTTTGAATTTTTTAATGTTTAATTTTTTTCTGTATATTTATGTATTTATAATTTCAGTAAATACTTGTTCTTGGTTGCTCTATCTGCATTGCATTACTTACTACTGTGAAGTAGCTTGCTACTTGTATTTGGAAAAAGCATTTTGATGTCTTTGAAATTAAAGGCTTAAATGATAGAAATAACCAAATGGGTTTAAATTGAAATTAAAATATATCTAGCTCAGTTGTATGGCAACTTTACGTGTGACACTGTTGTTATTGCCATGGAAATGCATGTTCTATCAGAGTTGCTATGATTTCACATGATAGGATGAGAAGGAGCTGAGTTTTGAGCATCTATCAAGAAGGAAGGAGGTAGCCTAATCCTCAAACTGCAGGGAGTTATAGGCTTTTATTTCCTCTGAAATAAAATTCTCATATTGTCTAGAATCTTTTCTTTTTCTCAAATTGCACTTATATGTAATGTGTGACACATATTAGATCCTCAAATACAAATTTGTCTGTTTGTCATGCATTTCAACATTGCCATTTTATGATATATAGTCAGGAATTATGCAAGCACTGGGAATCAACCCAGCTTTTCACAGGCCAGCGGAGAACTGAAGCAAATTATCCAAATTTTGAGGCAATGAACTAGATGATGGCCATTTAAACTAATCACTTCAACTCACTTGTTTGCTTTAGTTAGGTAGTCTAAATTTCTGTTTCAAAAGCACAGTTTTTATCTTCTTGCGAAATTGCCTTTTTGAGTGATTTTTCATCTTGAGTTCCCATTCCACTCCATGTACCATTTCAATCTGAGGAACATAGACTTTAATACTGTTTCCACAGTGACGGGCCTTGGGTTAATCACAGCTCTGGGGACTGAGTTCTCAGGCGTGTACTTAACCCCCTGGCTCTTGGTTCCCAGTGCAGTCTGTTGGCTTCAAACCTGCCTCTAGGGATCAGAGAGAGTGCCTGCCTGCTCACCCTGCCTGATAAACAGTCACTGAACCAATGGCTCCTCACCAGGGTTTCCAATACCCCCTCAAGAATCCTATCTTTGGTCTTACAAATGAAGGGGAATAAACAGGCTCCAATACAATGTCCACAGCCACCAGCAGCTGCACAGCCTTGCAGAACTGAAAGCTAGCTGCTGGGTGAAAGGCCTCTCTTCCTCAGAGCCACCAGGTGGACTGAGTTTTCCTAACCTCTTGGGTTTTTTTAGTGGAGACATAGAGAATTTTCAAAAGTATATTGTTTTTGTCATCACTTCATTTTCAAATTCTCATCCTTCAGGGTTGAGCTCAAATCTTACTTTCTGTAGTATGTTATGTTATTATATATCTAAATCACTATTAGACATTAGGAAAGGATAGCAAAAAGTTGTGTGCCATTAGATGATTTTTATTTAATTAAAAATGAATTAGGGACAATGTTGATATAGGTTTTCTTCCTACCCTGAACATCATTCTCCTTTTCCCCTCCACAAACAGGTTATACTTTATTGTTGTACTGTTAGGTAGAGATTTTCAAGAGTTCTGCCTTTCTCTAGATCTTATTTCTTTCTCTGTTTTTTTTTTTTTTTTTTTTTTTGTGTGTGTGTGTGTGTGTGTGTGTGTTTTTGTTATACAAGAAGTATAGTTTCAGGTCCTATGGTAACCAAGCCTTACTGACTTCTACCCACATGAAAATATTAAAAGATCTGAAAATGTAAAAGCTGTTGGGAGCTTCATCTGGGTTGGCCAATTTGACTGGCAACCATTAAACCTCTGTTGACCTCTCTAGCTTCCTCTGATTCCTGTAACATTGACCATTTGGTTGAATCATCAGTCATTTATTTCATAACAACTTTATGTATTACAAAAAGTCTAAAGTCTATAAATTCTTGAAGCAGTATTATTTTCCTTTTGGAGCAAACAGGGAGAAAGACCTGCGAGAGTTCTTACACTAGTATAGATTACACTTGTAAGTCAACCTCTTTATCAAAGAAGTATATCCACAGAAGTGTGTCTTATTTGATGAAACAGATGATATTGCTGACATTCAATTGTTATTGATAACCTACTATGGTCAAGTTAGTGACTAAAGCATTATAAAAATGTAAGAAACATATAAAGGTTTGGTTTCCCCACCTTGCAAAGTATCTATCTCAAATGATGAAGGTGCATTTTTGAAAATACTTGGGTTTTAACTAGTCTATGGGTTAAATGGAATAATGACACCAATGACTTAAATTAATGCTATATTTTTGCACATCTTTCTTTTGTTTTTCACTGGGAGCAAATCATTATTAAAAAAAAAAACAACTGCCAAGTCTGGCACTACAAAACTTACATAGTGTCTTTTTCTATGACTGGATGTGAATGCAAACTATAGATGCCCTTCAGATTGGATTATTGAAATACACTTGACAGCATATTCTATTCTGTGATCTAGATTTGAGCTAGAGCAAAATAAGCCAGCAAACATTTCAATGAAATTCTTTATCAATTGTTCTTTTGTTTGAGTTATTGATTAAAGCTAGACAGACTGTATTATTATGCAATGTGCCTTCTTTTTAACTGACACCATTTAAAAGCTCACATAAAATGTCCCTATGATTGTATCTCCATTAAAAATGCGATAAAATACCATGAGAGTAAAGTTATCAAAGTTACCATTGTAGTGACCAGTCGTCAGTCAGGAGTTGAATGCCCTAACCCAAAGACTTACCATAATTTGAACTTTTTTTCTTTTATTTTTCAGACACTGCAAATGGAAGTAAATAAGCTGAATATAACTTTGCTTCAGATATTCCGCCAAGGAGTGGCAGCAGCTTTAGGACTCTTACCCCAGCAAGTGCACATCAATCGCCTCATTGTAAGATGCCTACATGTCACATTCCCAGAGTACAAACTTTGATCTTGATTGAAGGGCTCAATAATAGAGCAATAATAAAGAACACCCATGCGGTAGTTCTATGATCCATGAGCCGAAGTTGGCATGCCACTTGTTTTTGTAAAGAAAGTTTTATCACAATAAGCCACACCCACTTGCTTACCTATTGTCCATTGTTGATTTCATGCTAGAACTACAGAGTTGAGGGGTGCAACAGATGTTTAGCTCTCCTGAAGGCTGAAATATTTGTTACCTGGACTTTCACAGAAAAAGTTTGTCAACCCTCTCATTGTTCAATCTAGCTATGCTGGTAGGTATGGACAGAGGGGTCTAAAATACTTTTCTCACTAACCTAACAGTATTCCCAAAATATTTTGCCTAAAAGAAAAACCCTCTGGATCAGTTAAGGCACTGCCTCCAGACGGTATTTATTAAAACCCAATAAAACCAAATCAGTAGGATGACGGATTCTGAATGTCCAAGGCAGAAGATTTTAAGAAAATAACAGAAATGAACATTAATCCTTGGACAGCAATCCAAATGGAAAATAAGAGTAGACAGTCCTGACAAGCCTAGAGAAAACTAGATGGATGTGTGGGGTGAAGATGAGGTAAACCCAAAGGATCTATTGTAGAGGGTCCACTTGAGGCCCGTCTATCAATCACCCACATCCTCTCTTTCCCGCCTTTCCTCAGTGTTTGGGAATCTTGATGTCACCCAATGGTATGTTCCCACCTCCACTTGAAGGTGGGTGTGAGCTAAAGTAAAGAAAGGCAAATTCAAATCAGATGATTTTGTCTTTGTAAAAAGCTAATTACCTCGGGTTCCTGTGAAAAAGACTTTGGAATTATCTTAGTTTTAAATTGTTCTTAATTTCCAATGCAATGGGAACTCAAGCAAAGATTGCACATTTTCTTGCCTTAAATGCTTCTGCTCCTGCTTGAGCACAGCTTTCCACTGCTTCAACAGCTGCATTTCCAGCTATGGAGAAAAATTGCTTTATATTTTGGTTTAGAGATTTGTTTCTTTCATTTTTCTGCATGTGGTAGGTTAGTAAGTTATATCATTCCCCAAAATAAGTTTTATTCCAGGAGTCAAATATTTCCAGGACTAAATAAGCTTTATTAAGAAGCAGTTTTAAACTCAGTACCATAGAAAAGGAAAGATAGATTCCCCAATATCTTGAAAGAGTAAAATAGATTATTTATATCCAGTTACATTACTACATTACTCAAGTGAGAATACTTAGATATTACAGATGTGTTAGACCTAGACCTTATTTTATATATATGTGGATATCTTTTTTGTGTATAAATTTAATGTACATAATAGCATTTTGCAGGGATAAGAGAGGGATTTGCCAGTCCCAGGGGAGATGTGCATATCTTTGAAGAATGTTAGTAGCATTTATACACATCTGTTTCTAAGGTCACTTATAATAAGTGGAGCTCTAATACCTGTGGCAGCAAAGCGAGGTGATTAAGAGTGTGTGCCTTGGAGATAGACAGAAGCAAACTCACTTTCCAGCTTAGCCACATCCCAGCTATGTAACCTTGAGCAAGACACTTTGTTTCTTCATTTGCAAAATGGAGATAACCAGAATGCCTCTGCCCTGAGGGTGTTTTGAGCATTAAATGAGATAACAGACAATGTACAGAGGTGCCTGACAGACACAAAACAACTATTCTGTTTCTACTCCTGTGGTCATTAATCAGAAACTATTTTGGTTATTATAAATACATCTCCCATTAGTAGCATGCTATTCTTAGTCATTGTCTGGTGTTCCCTGCATATACGGAAGCATTTTTTCTGGGTGGCTGGGAGTACAATGATACTCCATTTTATACCTGACTGAACTTCTGATAAATTGTATTGAAAGAAAATTTTCTAGCAAGAGAGAACTCTGTGTATTAAAAAGGAAATATTAACAATAACTCCTTTCTCTAAGTGCATTGTATAAGCTATAAAAAAGATCTGTGAATGACAATATCATTTTTGTGTGCTATTTGATTTTTTTGTTTTCAACTACTTATGGCAAGAAATCCCCTGGCTCCAATTCAGTGAATAAATTAATAATAGGAAAGTATCATATTACTATACAACATATGTCTTTCTGCCAAAAGATAGACTTTTGAAGTATGACATATTTAAGGTTCAGAACAGAATCAAGGAAGCAAATTCAAAGCTCATCTAACCATAGTTAGTCTCACATTCACATTAGTAGAGCTTATAAAAAAATATGGAGCAATGATGTCTAATAATTATAGTATAACATCAAGTTTTACTGAATTTACTTAATGTGAAATGTTTCTTTAAACATAGCTACTCAGGAAACATCTAAATAATATACTTCATCAGTTACAATATGGAATATAAAATAAACTAGCATCACTAAATATAAAATTTCAAATATTGAGGTGTCCATTACCTGAAAAAATGCCATTTGAAGATATCAGGTTTTGGACTGCTAGGATTAAGTGTACACGAGAATAATAAGTGTGGTCAGGAAAATGCCCTATGGGGTTGTAGGATTCTGACTTCATTTAATATTTGCAGAACAAAAGTAAAAACATTTCCCAAATTGTGTAAAGCGTCTATTAACAGATACAAATGATATGATATGCTCTGACTAGGAAAAGAAGAACAGCATCGAGCTATTTGTGTCTCCCATCAACCGAAAAGCAGGCATTCCTGATGCCCTGCCGGCTGAGGAGGTGTTGCGTTCACTTAACTTCAATGTTTTGCATCAAAGTTTATCCCAATTCGGAATTACAGAAGTCTCTCCTGAGGTATGTCGTTGCATGGATGACTTCATTTAGACATTTGCACAGTTAGCAATGTTGGTGACCCAGCCCCAAGAGGGGTTGAGATGAAAGCTGTTTACTGCGTGTTATTTGATAATAAAACTCTCCCCTGAGGGTCAGAATTCTCTGATCTTCACATTATGTGTTTATTCCTTCAGGAAATTCATTTCCACATCAAAGTTCCACTTTTTAACGCTTTTTTCTCTAAGACTTTATGGCATTGTAATTTTTTTAACTTACCCAGGAAATTAGTTGGGAGAATGCCATTTAGATATATTTGTCAGTAGATTACTTGAAACTGCAGTGTCCAAGAAATACCCTCAAGTCTTCCTTCTTTAACAGGTGCATCCCTCATTGACTTAACTGCCGAAATGGTCACCAGATAGTCACCTTTTTCCACAAACTTGGAATTTATTTGAAATGTGTTTTTTTTTCTCCTTTTGTTAAGGGACCCATTTTAAGAACTGTCAATATTTTCTTCATATGTTTATATTTTACAAATTTGACATTTTTTAAGTTTCACCCCCACCTCCACCACCCTCACTCCTTGAGTGAATTCTGTCCCTCTTTGACTTTGACTCCATCCCACTCTACCAAATTTGCTAGAATACTCATCATTCTAAACATATGTCATTAAATTTACTTAGAACTAGACCTTGAAAAAAACATGTGAACATTTTATAGATATAGTAAGAAAGGCATAGAAATTAAGTGACTTTGTTAAGGTGACAAAGCAAGAGAGGTATAAAGCAACATTTAAATCTAGATGTCATGATTCCTACTCTGTTCTCCTTTGTGGCAAAGTATACTGCCTCTTATGTCAGCAAATATCACAGGTATGGTATAAAAAACTTGGGTACAAGACTGAGTGTGAATCTTAAAGCCAGCACTTAAGATGTGTGTGTATCCTTAGGCAGATGATTTATCTGTGAGATTATGTCTGACTGCGTAGAGCCTCCATTTCTCTGAGCCTCAGTTTTTCCACATCCAAAATGGGTGTCGTAAAAAAAATTAATAGTAAGGATAGTCCTCACCTTATAGACTTAAAATATGCATTAAATTTAAAAAATATATGCAGAAATCCTCATAGAATGTGGGCACTGAACAAATATAATTCAAATGCAAGATGGATTGGCAGAATGAAAAGGTATGTCACTGAACCATGAACACACCTCTGATTGGTCATCCTGCATTTTGATTTGTTCTCCTTCCTGCTCCCCACACTCAGTCACACACACACACACACACACACACACACACACACACAGAGTTTTCTCTCTTGCCACCAGATCTGATTTTTCTAAAAGCAAATCTGACTATGCACTCCTAATTTCAGGATTTTTCTCTGCTTTCCTAAATGCTGCACAATCATGTCTGGATTTCTTAATATGGTACAGGATATTTAGTGTGCTGGACTTTATAATTGCTGGGTAACACTCTCCCCATTTATGCTTCAGCAATTCTAGACTTAATGGAGACCATGGCAGCTCATACTGTTTCTTCCTGCCTTGATTTTGCATGTGTTGGTCCATTCATGTACCTCTTATGTTGCAAGGTCAGTCTTCAATAGAGCAAATCCTCCCCTTGCACCTCCAGGGTCATGGGAGCTCATTGCTTTTGTGTTCTCATTGGGCTTCAAGTTCATCTGTGTACTGTAGACCTCTTCAGAGAATGTGCCATCCATTTTATCTGTGTCCTCAGTGCCTTCATTCAGGTGCCTGGTATACAATGGGCACACAGATAGCCATGCAGAAATGTCAGAAAAGTAAATGAAATAACAAACAAATTAATAAAAGAAAATTTAAAAACTTTCAGCTGATGATGGGAACACAGGACATTGATAAAGTTACCTCATAGTGAATCAGGGTTTGAGGGAGCAAGTCCAGAGCCCGAGAGCCCCAGGTAGGCTCTTTCTCAGTTCTTGCCTTCAGTGAAAAAAGAATTCAATGTTGAGATCAAAGTTACAGAAATGCAAGAGATTTATTGATAGATAGGAAGATGACAGAAAAGTTCTCTAAGTGGAGGAGGGTCCCAAATGGGTAGCCAATTGATAGACAAGAGGAAGGACAGGAAAGCTCTCCAAGTGGAGAGAGGTCCCAAGTGGATAGCCCAGGAAGTGATGAGAAATAGGTGCTTACACGGGTATAGTGGGCAAGAAGTGGCCATTGGGTGGTGTCCACATTGTATCTCTTGATGATCCCCATTGACTGGGCCCATGGGAATCTCCTAGCCTACCAAGGTCCACTGAGTTTGCCCACATTACCTGACCTACCTTTCTGAAACTAACTTTGGCCCATTGCTTTAGTGTTGTGTTACTGTTTTGGTATTCTGGACATTCCAGTGTTCACTGGGGTGGGGGAAGGAGTAGCTTCCTGGCCTGTGATTGTTCTCCAATCAGACTGATATATAGTCTTGCATTCTTGGGGCACCCTGTTCCTAACTGACTGCCTATACTGTTTCCTTACTTCCTCCTTCAGTAGTGTCACAGGAGCTTCGAGGAAGAAGTGGCCACCTCATGCTTCAGAAGGCCAGAGCAAAGGATCAGCATGATATTAAATATCCAGACCCATTTCATACCCGCATGTGACTCCAAAATGGGCTTCCTTTTGGACATGTATCAAACCAAACCCCATTCTTACAGTTCAGTCTCTTTACAGATAGTCTTGTTCAGGACAATTCTTCCTTAAATTGGAAAAAAAAAAAAAAACCCACCAGATTAAATTATTCTGCTTCCTGTAAGCTTTCAGTGAATAAATTAAGCATTTCTCCCTGTTGCTTTATTCTGAGTTTAAATACCATGAAAGCGTTAGTGATATAGCAGCTCAGTGACTCATTTGTGAACCATACAAAGAGAAGCACACCATACAAAAAGACTAGTTAAAATCAGGTATTGGGGTGTCCTCCAGCACACCCCAGCCTGATAAATGGAGGGAGCTTACCTGACAGCCTGTCACCAACTATTAGCCCACTAGCCACAGCCTCTAGTGTACTTGGATTATGAAAGGGGACCTGCTGGTCAACATGTGCTATTTTCTTAAATTGTGGACATCTAGAAATCAGGATATTTTACATTGTAGGAGATTAGAAAGTGTTTTAATTGGCTATAAGGTGTATTTCATCAAGGACACATGGATTGTTTGAGCCTTTTGTTCAGGCACTCTAGAATGTGCCAGGTGTCCTCTCTGACCAGAAGCTCTAAGTGCAGAGACAGGAGAAAGCTGGCTGCCACGAGCAAGGGCCCGCATGATGGTCTTCAGGACACACAGGGGCAGGGACACTGCATAAGATTTGTTGATAGTTGTTTCAAGTTGGTTAATGGTATTCTATGAGTTTCCCCATTTACTTATTCATCTTTGTGGGTAATGTTTAATAACATCTTATGACTCAACTGATTCTTTCACATTTCTGTCCCAAAATTATAGCTCTGCTATCGTAGCATATTTAGCAACAGAAAAATGGAATATTGCAATCTTGTTTTTCACCCTTCACAGGAATTACAGAATATTATGAATGATGTCTCTGAGCATCTATTCTTAAGCTTTTAATTACTTTCAGGAAAAGATGTGTTTTTGTTGTTACCATTTCCTTATTTGCTTGATTTTTCTTTAGACATAAATGACTCTTGGGAAACAAAGAAAACTACAAAATAGAGAATTACTCTTTTTATTTCCTGTTTCCCTTCCTAATCTAAGTTTCTTGGGAGAGAAGATATTATTCCTTTTACATATTTTTATGTGGTGCCTAGAATGTTGTAAGCACTAAAATATTATTTTAAGATTCTCGTAAAGATAAAACTAGACTTCTTCTTGCCTAATAAGTCAAATCTTAGGGAAATAAAATTAAGTGCATTATTTTAGTTTCTATTTTTAAATGTTTTTATAAAGTTCATTAAAAATCTATTAAAATAATAAGTTCTGCATTGATATTGAAAACAGGAGTTAGAATTTCGCTGTGGTGGTTCAATTGCAAGTTACTCCAGTTTCACAGATCTTCTATTTCAAAGGAGGAAGCTACCTTCTTTAAATACAAACTAATGTGCCATCTGTTACTTTTATAGAATATTTGCCATAGCAAATAAATATAAATCATAATCCTCTAGTTCAGTGATGTTCCTGTACAGTAGAAGCATTCACTCTCTGTCTAAATTCCAGACCCGGCTGTGTAGTGCAGCCAAGCTAGGATTAACATATGTCAGGCCATTCAGACCAAATTGCTCCCTGGCATATAATAGAGGGGAAGGTAGCATCTACGTAACACTATCAAGTTGTTGTAATATAGATTTCATTTATCTGCCTAAGTCAGTCAATTAGCCAATTTATAAAATTTCCACTTCAGCCTTATTCTTTTTGCTTTATCTCTCCTCAAGAGATGTCTTCCAAAGTCTGTATCATCTCTCTTAGCATTTGAAATCTCTCCCATTACTGGGGATCAGAATTGGTTTAAAAAAAAGAACAAGCAGTGGTGGGGTGAGAGTGAGGGATGGGGGGACCCAATGGAGCATGGTGGAGGATAATTGAGGCACCGGTGTTGAGCATGGTATAAAAATAATGCATTTGTGGGGGTTTGAGCCTATCACCTCCCAAAGATGTAAATGAACTTTACCTCAAAAAATATGATTTAAGGGCCTCCCTGGTGGCTCAAGGGGTTAAGCACCGCTCTATGAAGCAATCTGCAGCCTCTGCAGGACCAGTTTGATCCCCGGCCAGCCAGGGAGCAACCCACATGGTGCAGCAGACCTTTCCTGACTCACCCACTGCTCCCCTCAGCAGTGTAATTTGGTCAATCTGCCTGTTCTGTTCCCCCCTGTCTCTGGTGAATCCTCTCACCCCCTGCATCTCTGGCCTCTACCCAACTCTTGTATGTATAAATAAATAAAACTTTAAAAATATATGATTTAAAATAAATAAATAAAATAAACACAAATATCTAAAGATAGAAGAACAAGAAAAATAGAGTGTTCGGTGCATCAAATGATTAAACTGTATATGAAATAGCCATTGTTATCAATGCAGGAAATGCCCCAAATGAAACAATGTCCAGCAACTTCCTTCACTGCAACCAGGTTAAAGGGCAAAGTGATGTAGCTCTCTATGAAATAAGCTATAAAGATGGCAGATACAGAGGTTTTGGGTTCACCCAGTAAATGAACCTCTGATTTATTGAACCCTCAGCTCCCTGACAAAATATAAATGGCATAGATTGACCTTATGCAAGGGTTGGATTGGAGATTCCTTTGAATTATAATTTTTTTATTTGTGGGATCTGGACTCCAAACTTTTCCATTTATTACCCTGCCCTTATCAAGTCTTTAAGATCTCTGTACAAATATAGTAGTGCTCAGCAGGAATAGCATGACTCAGAAGGAAATCTATTTACCAAGAAAGTGCAGTGACTAAGTTCTAGGAGTTCAAAACATGTGTCTTTCTAACTGGGGGTTTGGGGTGGGGAGGGTAGTTAATTCTTCCATCATCACTGCTTTGGTTAAAAAAGAAAACAAAGCAGATTTGTCTTAAGCAGAAAGGAACATGCTGATATTCCAGGAGGTGTAGAACTATAGCAGGAAAAAAGAATGAACCAAAAATCAGGTTAGAGTCACAAAATCTCTTTCCACCCACAGAACCACCGCTTTTTATCCAAATTGTACAGGAACTAAAGCTTAGATCTTCATACTTAAATTTGACAAGTTTATGCTTCCTACTTGAAGGCTTAACTAGTTTGCTTTTATAGCAAGCAATAAATGCTATTAAGTTGCCTTGCAAAAAAAAAAAAACCCTCATTTCCATATTTATACTTGATTTCCACAGAAGTTTTCTTGTCTATTAGCCATGTTTATAGAGACATTGGGATACAATATGATCTCACCAAGGTAAAAGAGTAAAGGACAAGCTGTTACTTGAACCCAAGATATCTTTCCAAGGGTGTAATTGGTTTCTAATCATTTCATCAAGTATTTTCACGATCTCCATCTACTAACAATTTACATATCTTTAAGATACATCTCTAAATCATTTATAGTATCTTTGAATTTCTCTATGTCCTAGAAATTAGGCAAAATATTATAGTGAGCACATCAACTGTTTACAAATGAAGGAAATAGAAACTCAACTAATGTCTAGCACAAGTCTCCCTCAAGTGAGTTTGTAATCACAACTGAACTCAAAGGTCCTTTCTGTTCCATCTTGATCAACTCCCCACTAAGACTCATTTGAGTTCCAGGATGAAAGTTGTCATAAAATTTTTTTCAAGGCAAATATTTCTTTTTTGTCTGATTTACAAACATTGAATGGATTTTAGTTTTCAAATTAGTTGAAAAATAATTAACAATGATTTCAAACTTTTGATACCCACAAGGATATGTTTTGCCTAAGGCTTTTCATTTTATTTTATTTTCTTCTATTTTATTGAGACAATTAAGATTTGTCATTTCTCAACATTCTGTGGACTGATGAGGATCACATTAGGTGGCATTTCTGCTTGATGTACTTTAAGCCAGGATCACACCGGTGGACACATTAAGCTGTGGGAACTCATCTGCTGGCATGCCAAAAATTATCCCCCATTTTCCATGGCTTCTCTCTATGTGACTTTTCATCATTCAATATCTTGTTGTTTAAGGCTTTCTTAGTCATTGGAGACAATAGCCAAAGATAGACAGGTACTCTATATAAAACAAGGAAAAGGCAGCCCTCGACAAAATGGAATTTTACATGAGTTGAGCATCTGACTTGATTTAGAGTTTATAAAATTTCCTAATTGTGGAACATTTAGTTTCAAGTTTAAGTATCTTTTACTGTAATCTATAAATTTCACAGAAGTATAAAACTTAATTGCATTCTAAAACTTGACTTTAGTAGATGTGTTCTTTTTATTTTCTTTATTATATATATTTTTTACTACATTAACATTGGTTTATAACTCTGTATATGATTCGGAAATATAGGAGCCCACCGCCTCAGGTGTATGTTACCACACTACAGCCCATGTGCCTTTAAAAAAAAAAAAAAGAATGTTTAAAATAGAATTGCAAAACCCATTCACATCTTATTCATGCTTCTTCTCCATCCTTCCACCCCCCAAAAAGTGAGCAAACAAATAAGAATAATTGAAACTCTTTACTTCACCTTTGAGTTTCAAATAATCCTTGACTTTTTTGGTGTTCCCTGCTGCTTTAAATAAAATATAATATCCTAACAGTTTATGTGGTTGGGACAGTATGATCAGATTTTGACAAAGTAGTCAGTTGTTTTTTGTTTTGTTTTTTTTTTAAGGTTTGATCAAAAAGGGAAAGAGGAAGTGGCCCTGACATTGTCACTCTGTTCAGTAATGAATTGTGAGATTTTGTTTGCACCTGTTTCACTTTTCTTTAAAAGTTAAGAGTAAAATTACAGCACGGAAACCAGGGTGTTGGTGTTGTGGGAGGGGATTAAAACCGAGGAAGAAAGCTTCTGAAACAATTTCCTCAACACAGAAAGAAACAGAACTCTCTTACCTATGAACCAGGTAGTTTCCAGGAGCGACTATGAGGGACAGTCAGGAAATCTGGGACCCACGATGCCAGGCTGAGCAGGCTTGCTCCTGTGTGGGAGATAAAATAATCTCCTAATGTCTGAGGACGGCAGTCCGCTGCCTTAGATCAGTTTGAGAAGCAGCTCTGGCAGCAGGGGATGTAGGTGTGTTCCACTACACAGAATGGAATAAAGCTAAAAATATGTTTAGTGTCTGATAAGAACGCCAGTCTCCTCAAGCTCTCATTTAACATCGGACTTTCTGTTTTGCTTTTAAAGAAAAATGTTTTACAAGGACAGCATGAAGCGGACAAAATCTGGAGCAAAGAAGGATTTTATGCTGTTGTCATTTTTCTCAGCATCTTTGTTATTATAGTAACGTGTTTAATGGTAAGTTTGCTTCTTTATATATTTAATCCTTTGCTGATCCCACTGCTTAGTGTTTTTGGCTACGTTCCCATTCAAAAGAATGTTCAAAAGACCCGGAGCAGAAAGCAAGGTTATGATCCTGTTAGAATAGGAATAGTTCATGTCTGACAGCAGAGTGAGAGTTAAAGGGAAATCTATGGAACTATGGTTTCTGACCTGCAGAATAAGGCAGGCTTTTAGTAACCGAGGCTTTTAGTAACTTGATCAACCCTAAGACTGAAGCTTTAGAAGGTGACTCCCCAAGGTCACTCACTGAAGCCCTCTGGGTTAGCACAGTGTCCTGGGCACACTTTGGACTGACTTTATTTCTTCTTCTTTGTTGTCTTTGTGGAACTCAGGAAAAAATTTTAAAAGAACTATGTCTTAGAGGTTAGCTTACTCCTTAAAGAGTAGTTCTTAGCTTCAATTTTAATGGCCCTTGAAAGGATTCTGTGAAATTCCAGGCATGAAAGGAGATGATCATAATCTCAAAGACTAAGCAACCCACTGCCAACTAATTTTTTAGGTGCATGAATAATATAACAAGTATACACTGTAAATTACTAAATTATAAATGTGTATCTGTAAAAGCATATTTTAATATAAAATAGAACCCCAAATAAGCCTAAACCAACTAACCTAGGCAATGCTAATTGGTATTGAATGAGTTAACATTTACCCTCCAAATAGACTAAGACTTTCTATTATTTGGAAATTTCTGTAATGCAACTTAAAATATTTGAAATTTACCAATGAGTTTGAATATCTTTTTTCCTGTGTACTATGTTATTTCAATATTGCACATTTAAGACACATTCCTTCCCTAGTGTTTAAATAACCAAAAAAGACATCAGACTTATTCTTTCCCCAATTCTGCAGGGTTTCTCACTGGATTTTATCCCCTTGTGCTCCTCCTGCTGGGATGGGGTTTGTCTTAGAAAGATTAGGGCTCAGTTCTGAAAGACAAAGGCAGAGTGAGTCTAAACTATAAGGATATAAAACAATTAAGCCTTGACTAGGGTGATAATGGACATATTTCCCTACAGCCTAAAATATCAGAAATGGCGAGAACACCCTCAAATCTCCATCACAATGAATGCAGAAGCAGCTCCATAAGAACTTTGATACTATAAACAAAAGTATAATTTAAGAAATGAGTAAGAAAATGGACTTCTATTTATTAAATGGTAGAAATTAAAGGAAAAGAGTTCAGTGGGAGAAAGTTGAAGGTTTTGTGGAAATTGTGGCTGAGATTACTATTTCATAGTGTTTTAGAGGATGTGGTTCTTTTCTATGGTTAAGAACACTTTAAAATGTGTGGTTCTTTTCCTTAATACAGGTAACCTCAAGTGTGCTCTCTCCTCAGTCACAATTGGTATGTGTGTCTGTTCCACAGGTGAATAAAAATGGAGATGGTTTAGGGGGTAAATGAGTAATATTGAGAAGAGCAAAGGCAAGGATTAAAGAGGGATGTGTGAAAGCAAAGTCCTGAGCAGACTTTGAGTAGCCAAAGGCAGAGCAAGGAGGAGCAGAGCTTGTTATTAACATGTAGGAGATATTCCAGAGCCTGCATTTTTACCTCAGGGAGTTGCCCTGTATCCCACATGGCTGGATAAATCCTAATATGGTTATTGGTCTCCTACGGGAAAAGGACCATTATAGATACACCCTCAAACATTTGGGGCCAAGGACAGCTTCTCCTCTCCCAATACCTATAAAAACACCTAAGTGAAATTCAGAAACCTAGATAAGTCTGCTCCAGAGTTCCTAGAACAAATCAAGAAAGGAATGGTTCAAAAGTAGAGGTGATTGCTGTCTACTGGGTTGTTAGAAGGCGTATCATTCATTCAATCCACAAATTCTACAGAGCATCCAGTGAGGGCTTATGGTTGAACTGTGGACAAAAGGGAGAGCAAGACGAGATCCTGTTCTTGTGAGTGAGGTCTATACTCTAGGAGGGACACAGACAATAATTAAGTTAATATTTAGAAACTCAAATAATGGGCATGTTATATGATTCCAAATATGACATTCTAAAAAAGGCAAAACCAAAGAGACTTTAAGATCAGTGTTTGCCAGAGGTTGGGAGGAGAAGATGAATAGGGGCAGCATAGTATATTTTAGGGCAGTAAAACTATTCTGTATGGTACTGTTATGGTGAATAAATGATGATTTATAAATTAATGAATAAATTGTATATGTGTCAAAACCATAGAAGAGAAACACAAAGAGTGAACCCTAATCTAGACTATGGATGTCAGTTAATCATAGTATATCAACATTGGTTCATCAATCATAACACATGCATCACACTAATGCAAGATGTTATTCACAAGGGAAGCTATTTAGGAAGGCAGGGAGAAAAGGGGTATAAGAAACACTCTGTATTCTCTGTTTACTAAAAACCTTTTAAATCCTTCTGAAAAAATAAAATTAACTAAATTTTTAAATCAAATTGTGTTAAGTGCCATTAAGAAATAACCGAAGAGTGAGAGGAGCAGAGAAAACTGACGCATCTTCATGTTTCAGGCAGAGGATACATGAGTAGAACAAGCAAGGCTGCAATAGACTTAGCCTCTCTGGGTTCAGGGAGGAGAGTAGAAGCTGAATGTGTAAGCAGAAGTCTGTTGTGATCCAATGTGTGTATTTAAAAGGTCACATTCTCTGCTGGTGGGAGTGGTGGGGACCAGAATGGGGTGAAGTGTGGGAGCAAAAGGACTCTTCTGCAGGTTGTTATATTAGCCTAGTGAGAAAGATGATGACCCTGGTACGGGGGAGTTGAAGATGGATGGAAGTAAAAGATTGAGTTTCCTGCAAGTGGAACAGCCAGGACTTGTTGTGTACTATTAACAGGGAGAAGGAAAGAAAAAAATATTAAGGATGACCGCTGTGTAGCTATCCTGGGCAGGGTTGCCATTCCCTGGGGGAGGTGGGCATTAGGGAGGGGAATAGGGAGAGAAGCAGCACTTCTGATTTGTTTGACAATAGTTCTCGAATACATGAAAGAAAGTAGGAGAAGGCTGTATTTCAAACACTGTCAATTGTAATAAACTTTAATTAAAAATTGTGGTATGACAAAAGACACAGAAACATTAATTCAAAAGGGCTCCTGCACCCCTATGTATATAGCAGCACTATTTACAATAGGTAAGCTATGGAAACAACCCAAATGCCCCAAAATAGAAGACTGGATCAAGAAGACATGGTATACACACACACACACACACACACACACACACACACACAAACACAATGGAATATTACTCAGCAATCAAAAAAGATAAGCTCATACAATTTGCAGCAACATGGATGGAGCTGGAAGAGATCATGTTCAGTGAAATAAGCCAGAAAGAAAAAGAGAAATACTGGATGGACTCACTCAAAGCAGGACTTTAGAAAACCTAAATAATGGACCAGGAAAAAGACTAATTATAATAAAGTAAAAATCAAAATCAATAAGCAACTATAAACCAGAGACACACTATGGGGAGCGTGGGGGTGAGAAGGGAGTAGGATCAAAACAAAGGTTGTGGGAATTATATGGGGACTATAACCAGGATGAAAATGCATATATTGTGCAAAAATGAAAAATGATGTAAAAAATATATAAAATTAAAAAAAAATTTTAAATTGTGATATGAAAGGGTTACTTAAAAAACTAACAGGGCCTCCCTGGTGGCGCAACAGTTGAGCGCTGGGTGGCGAAGCTGCCCGCAGCCTCTGCAGCACTGGTTTGATCCCCGGCCGCCAGGCGAGAGTACCACATGGCACGCAGACTGCTGCGCCCGCTGCTCCCCTCAGCAGTGTATTTCGTCACTCTGTCTGTTCTACTCTCGGCTCTGGCTCTGGTGAATTCTCTCACCCTCCCGCACTTCTGATTGTACCCAGTGCTTGTATAAATAAATAAAAATAAATCTTTAAAAAAAAAAAAACTAACAGAGGAGCCATCAGCACACAAAGGGGAATTAATATTGATAGAGAAACAATGCTTTCTAATAGACAGGGCTAAGAGGAAGTTAAGATTATCAGATGCCTGTGTTGACAAGTCAACACTACACAGTTAGGGATGTGTTAAAAGTGTTTCACTAAAATGAGCTTATCTTTGTAAATATTGCAATGTTTTTTGATAATGACCTTCATTTAAATTTCAGTTTTTAACTTGGATCTCTCAGTAATAGTTATATATCATTCTTATGATTCTCAAATACACATATTCAATTTCCCATAATTTTGTTGATTCTGTGGCAGAGAAAAAGATATGATTCAGAATTTTCCCTCTGGCATTAACTATATTTATATAAGATCAAATGCCTTTATTTGTAGCTAACCATCCTATATATACCATAGAAATGAAAAGCATATGGTTTTATTATGAAATTGTATAGGTAAATTGCTGTCATGGAAGATTATATGTGCTGTATAACAATAACAGAAGGCTTGGCAAAATTTTTGAAAAGTGGCATATTGTTTATTTTCCTTAAAGTAAAAATTATATATATATATATATTGCCATGCATAAAATTAGACATGCATGACATTTTCAAATGTGTGACTTATTTAGCACCTCTTAAATGTGAATGTAGAGTGGGTGGAGCGACAAATAGACAAATACAATTTTCCAAGAAAAAAATGTGTGGGCAACTTTCAATCCATTCAGTCTGTTTTAGGTGGAAGAAGTTTATTACTTAGAAGAATTCATTCTTAAACTTGAATAAGTAATAGAAAGAACACCATTTATCATCTAAATTACACCTTCAAATGTACCCTGGAGATTTATTAACAAGTGCAAAGGTATTTTTGAAATGTAAAGATGTCACAAGCCTGAATGCTTCTGGAAAACAATTTTAGAAAAACATATAAAATGTTATTTGAGACAGTAAAACCTCTGGCACATTAGACCCATGGAAGGCACATCCATATGTCATACAAAGAGTATGGTGTCTTTGTAGCTGAGGCAGGAGATCCTGTATCAGACACCTACTACATCTGAGTATCACACAGTAAATACATATCAGAGGTGGCCATAAATTGCCACATTTCTAATCTGTTGTGTGTAATCCCTGATGATTGAGAGAAATGGGGCCAGATTCTTAACTAGAACAATTTGGATACAGAACTATTTTCCAAAGTAGGCATATATCTCACACTAATTTTTAATTTTTTCAACATTAAAAAATCCATTTAACTAAGAGTACAAGTCTTTAACTATAACACTAATAAAATAACTATAATAATGATTAGTTTCTTCCATTTATTGCACACTTCATGGTTCTAGATTGATTGCTTGGTACTAAATATGTAGTATATTTTAAACCACTTCATTGAGGTATGATTGACATACAAAAATGGAACATATTTGATATACCTGACTTAGAGAATTTGGAGATAAGTATAGAGTTGGGAAATATCACCATGATCTATGCTATTAACATATCTATCACCCGCAAAAGATCCTCCTGCCCTCTACTTGTTATTGCTGTGTGTTTTAACAACACTTTACATAAATTCTACCTTTTTAGCAAATTTTTAAGTCTATATTACAGTATTATTATCTATAGACTATATGCATAAGCACCTAATATATTTTAATTACCTAATTTTACTGATAAGAAAATTAAGATTCAAAGAAGATAAGCAATAAGATGAAGAGCACAATGAGTAGGTATGGGAGGGGGTGAGGAGTCAAATTGTGGTTTCCTTAAATTTCATCACTTCAACTTGTGAACATCCATCCAGTCAAAGGTGAGAATGCCTATATTAAAGCAGAGACATTTCTCAATGGATTCTAGTGGAAGATTGTGGTGCTTCGGTGGTGGGCATGGTGTGAGAGCATCATTCATCTGCAAAGAGGTAAACCTGTGCCCCTACAGTATGTACAGTGTTGTAAATCAACATGACCTCAATAAAAATAATTTGAATAAATTAATTGAGTAAATAAAGAAACCAAAGACATGTAGTCCATGTAGACCCGATGTGGGACACCCCGTACTTGCTGGGACACAGCTCTGATTTGATCCTTAGTATCCAGTACCAGATGTAATTTTTATAGTCTGTCTCTTTGGGAAGCTTTGGGTTCCCAGAGGACAGGGTTATAGGCTATCTTTGCATTCAAGATGTCTTGTTTCTGGAATGTAATAGCAATTGATTCTTGTTTATTCAACTAAAAGAAATGAATGAATGAATTTTTTCAGAAATAACTGTAGAATATTGTAAAGAGCAAATGCTATGGGCTATCAGTTGGTGACATTTTAAAGTGTGAATATATTTTAACCCAACTAGAGGTTCTGTTAACTATTTATGAGATTTTTCTTATTGAAATATATTTTATAACATTTTATATATTGTAAGTATACCATTTATGATATTTTAAGTGAAAATTATACACTGCAAAAGAGTTTTATAGGATTTTTTTAAATTATGCTTATTGAGGTAATGTTGATTTACAACACTGTACCTGTTGTAGGTGTAGCCGTTCACACCTCTAAACTGTATATAATGACACCACACCCACCACCAATGCCACCATGATTCTCCACCAGAGTCCATTGTGGTCGCTCTCCTCTCTGCTCTCACCTTTCCATTCTGTAGTCAGAGTTCAAGGGTTTATTTTGTCTGTTCCTTTGTTTTGTTTCTTTATATTCACATGAGTAAAATCATCTGGCATTTGTGTTTTTCCTTCTGACTATTCCAGTTATCATAATTCTTTTCAGTTTCATCCATGTTGTCACAAATGACAAGATTCTTTTTTATAGCTGAGTAGTATTCCATTGTGTATACATGCTATATCTTCTTTTTTTTTTTTTTAAATAGAGGCATGTTTTATTTATTTATTTATTTATTTATTTATTTGTTTATACAAGCACTGGGTACAGTCAGAAGTGCAGGAGGGTGAGAGAATTCACCAGAGCCAGAGCAGGGAGCAGAGCAGGCAGAAGGACCGAAGTACACTGCTGAGGGGAGCAGCGGGTGGCAGGAGAGGTCTGTGCACCATGTGGGACCCTCCTCCGGTGGCCGGGAGCAGCCGGGGATCGAACTGGTGCCGCAGAGGCCGCGGGCAGCTTTGCAACCCAGCGCTCAACCGCTGCGCCACCGGGGAGGCCCATGCTATATCTTCTTTATTCATTCATTCATTTGTCCATGGGCATGCTCTTAGATTATTTCAATAACTTGTAAATAGTGCTACAATGAGCATAGGGGTTCTTATATCCCTTCAAATTAATGTTATATTTTGGGGGTAGGTGCTGAGGAATAGAATTACTGGATCATGTGATAGATCCATTTTAAATATTTCGAAAAGCCTCCATACCATTTTCTGTAGGAACTGGCTAAGTCTATGTTTCTACTGACAGTGTATGAGGGTTCGTTTTCTCTGAACATTTGCCAATATTTGTTGTTTCTGGTCTTTTTTATATAGGCAATTCTCTCAGGTGTGAGGTGGTATCTCACTGTGGTTTATTTTTACTGTGGTGTATTTGATGATAAATGATGATGAGTATTTTTTTATGTGCCTGTTAGCCATCTTTGTTTCTCTTTTCCAAAAGTGTCTATTTGGCTCTTCTGCCCATTTTTTTGATTGGGTTACTTGTTTTCTTTTTTTTTTTTTTTTTGAGTTATATATGTTCCTTGTAGATTTTGGATAGTAGCCCTCTGTCAAATTTTATACGACTTCTTAATCTTCCTTTCATTTCTGTATTCCTCTGGTTCTCTTCTTCCTGCTGTTACTTTTTTTTTTTTCTCTTACTGTAGTCTGGCTTTTACAGCATCTTTTATTCAATATTCCCTCCTCTTTTCTTTTTTCAAATGATCGAATCATCATTGCATCTCAAGATTCAAACAAACTCTTAAAGGTACAATAAAAAATACAATGCAATGGTAAAATTTTATGTTGATCTTAGAAATAAAATGCATTTACATAGACAGTTATGCATAGGCTATAGTCCAGCTCTCTATTGGTGCAGAGAAAAATCTCTGACAACTTTTCTTTTGGGAAATAGATTGCAAGAAAGTATGGGGATTTAGAGGAAACTATAGAGTTGAATGAACAATAGACCTGAAGGCAGGAAACCTGTATTCCAAACTTTATTTCTGTCCTTCCAAAATTATCCAACCACTCTGGGTTTAAATGTAAAATAAAACACCATATGATTTTTAAAATTTCTTACATCAGTTTCTCACTAGCAGCACTGTTGGTGTTTTAGATTGGATAATTCTGCAGGAGGAAGCTGGTCTAGTCTGTACATTGTAGAGAACTGGCCAACATCCCTACCATCTTCCTACTAGGTGCCAAGCACACACACTAATAGGTCAGTAAGGAAACCAAACTACTTACAGGTGCTGCCAACAGTCTCCTGAAGGGCAAAATGCCTGTTGCCTGAGAACCACTTACACATCATTACCTGACCTCTTCAACTTGTTTCCACATTTTTCTCAGAAAGCCCAATCCCTCTTGAGTATTTTTTTAAACATCTCATAAACATTACATATTCTCCAGTCTGCTTTTTCATAAATAAGGATGTCAAAATCACAAAGACAAACTTTAAAACAAATCCTTGAAAGCTGACCATAGATTTGAGGCAATCAGGAAGGGAGAGGAGAGGGCAAAGAATGGGGAAAACGGATAGGGGAGCACAATGGACTATCATGGAGGACTCTGGGTGCTTTGGTGATGGGAGAGCTATGGTGACCACAACTGAGGGGAGAAATGCTGTATTGTCCAAAATTTAGTGAGGATGTAAAATAATGAAAAAAATTTAATTAAAAAAAGATGTTGAAATCAGTTTTTGCACTAAGTGCATTGAGACAGATTTAAAAGTTAACCTCTAACCAACAATGAAATAAACAGATGATAATAAACTACGTGACAGAGTTTGATCAACACGAACATTAGCTCATGAATGTTAAAGAGGGACTTTGGAGTGGAGCTTATTTTACACTAATGAAATCACAAAGTGACCTGCTAGGAGCTATTGGGAAGGCAAACATTTCCTTGACTTTTTAATTTTCACTTTTGAAAATGGTACTCAAGTGTAAACAGGAGAGTGAATGTTCTGACACACCTATTATATTTAGATATGAAATGCTTAGAATAGTCAATATATAGATTATCTATTAAATACATTTTTGTAAAGGTGCAGATATATTTTTTCTCATTCAGGAAAATAACATGCTTGCAATTAATAAATGAAGAGCTATCCCACATTAACTTCTATTGCCTAACCTCTCTGTACTTAGTATTTATCTTAACATGTTTGTGTCATCTGGTTGGTATTGTCCAGTGTGGCATTGTACTTTTGTTTTCGCAGAGTGATAGCTAAGTACCTTGTGAGGGTTATGGAAACTTAAGAGAAGCAGTAAGTAAAAACAAATAAAAATAAAAACCTCCCTTCCTTTGGCACAAAGCTCAGGGTAAGGGTACTCATCTTCACTACTTTTCTATCCAATAGCTTGTGACAGTAATTATATTAAGGGTCGGATGACTTGCCACATAGCGTTAATTTTTTTCTTGATTAGCAACATTTGTAATGGGAATATTTAGAACCCATAGTTTTCAAAAATTTAAGATTTGCCTTTACCATTCCACATAGTCAAAGACTACCTCCAGGATAAAATTTTCCAGATTATGAGAAATGAACTGACAAAAAAGACAGTAAGGATTCTCATTTTCCTAGCAATTAAATTGTAACAGCTCTTTCTAGTTATACCTTCTTTGTGCCATACTCTTTTTCCTAAAGAGGGGCTTTCAATCCACAAAAGGTGGATTTGAAACAGTGATGAGGTTCGCGTCTGCTGCAGATATGTTTTCAGAGTTGATCTTTAAGAATGATGGTTAGCCATAAAGGTGGTATGTTGTAGAGAAGACTGAGTCACTGTTCCCTGTTTTCTCTTGATTGCTCTTGTGTAAAGATGCCTTGTTATGCAGAAAGGAACAGCTGTCCAATTTATTAAAATGCTGGATGACAGCACTTCTGCTCACCCAAACTTGCATATAAATAGGGGAGCATACGGTGAGCACATCTAGCTGATCATAAATATACTTTTTTCTCTTTTTCCCCAAAATGGTAAATCTGATTGTCTTTATATTATGAACTTAAAATATGGACAATGTTAAGGAAGCAAATGGTTTGGAACTCTGTAAGTACTTAAAGCATAGGGTCTCTTTTGCTCATGAATATTCAGTCTAAAAACCATTGTTTCTATAGTTTCATTAAAATATTTTCTTAATTTTTTTTAAAAGATTGTATGGTTAAGAGCAGCACCAGAAGTGATTAAGGAGGTAGGAAATGCAAAGGCCTGCAAGTCGGAACTGCCTTAGGGCTTGGCTCTGCCACTGCTAACTGCTGATTATGGGCAAGTAACATCATTTAGTAACACTGCAATTTCCTTAATTCATATGAAGTCAGAAGGACCTCTAGTGACCATTCTAACCTTTATTCCCTCTGCACCCTTAATTAAAAAGTCACTAAACATACATTTAATCCACCCTTTGTATCAGTTCTTATTTTGTTAAACAGCTTTTTTTTCAACTAATGTATTTAGATAATATTGGACAATTATTTTCTAAAATTTTCCTAAAATAAATTTTTAAAGGTATTTATTTCCTGCACAATTTCAGGCAAATTCTTTCCCAGTGTAGTCACCCTTTAACAAGAAAAAAATTAAGTTAGGTGCTTTTCTCGTAGGTTTCAAATACAGAGATGGATAAGATTTGAGGGGAAAGGGGGAGGGGAAGAGGAGAGAAGAACTTTTCTCATAAACTGTTAGAGTAGATGTGTTTGAAAAGTGCTGGCAAAGCCCTGTCCCCCAAATAGCACTCCTTCAGCTAATGGATGCCAGAAATTAAGCAGGGGCGTTCAGTTGGCCTAAAACATTTTAAAATGCAGCTATCATCATGCTATAATTGAAGACAATGGATTAAGTCACCACTTCATAAGAACTGACTTATCAAGTCCCTTCCTGAGAACAGAGTTAAAGAAACACAAGCACATGTTGTTTCTGCAAGAATTGGAATAGAAGGGCCTCCCCTGGTGGCACAGGCGGTTGAGCACCTCACTGTGAAGCTATCCACAGCCTCCTCAGCGTGGGTTCGATCCCGGCCGGCTGGCGAGAATCCCGCATGGCGAACAGACCTCTCCGACTCGCCCGCTGCTCCCCTCAGCAGTGTATTTCCACAGTTCTGTCCCCACTCTGTCTCTTGTGAATCCTCTCACCCTCCTGCACATCTGGCCTGTACCCCGGTTCTTGTATAAATAAATAAATCTTTAAAAAAAAAAGAATTGGAATAGAAGAGTTAGCATCAAATTATTATGCTGTATACCTTAAACTTATACAACATTAGGTGTCACTTACACCTCAATAAATCTGGAAAAAAGAAAACAAAAATCTGAATAAAATAAAGGAAGACTGAGTATAGGAAAGACAAACTGCTTACCTCACAGTTTGTCCATGGAGTGTCCAAGAAGTTAGTATAGTTCTTTTAAAGTTTAAAAGTTAAAACGTTCATGTTTGAATTGAGCTAGTCATTCCAGAAAGAGCCAAGAAAGGAGGAAAGTGTGCTTTTGAATTTTTTTGACATGCATTAAAAATGACAAGGAGAAAGGGGTAAGAAAGAAAAATCTGGGGCCTCCCTGGTAGAGCATGCAGCTGAGCGCCACACTCTGAAGCTGTCCACAGCCTCTGCAGCACAGGTTCGATCCCGGTAGGCCAGCGAGAATCCCACATGGCGAAGCAGACCTCTCCTGTCTCGCCCGCTGTTCCCCTCAGAAATGTATTTCATCAGTCGGCCTGTTCTGTTCCCTGCTCTGTCTCTGGTGAATCCTTTCACCCTCCCGCACATCTGGCCTGTACCCCAGTTCTTGTATAAATAAATAAATCTTTAAAAAAGAAAAAAGAAAGAAAAATCTGATTGTCTAAATTATTTTTCAGTAGGTGCCTAAACTATTTGTGTATTTATCAGAAACTCAAGTTGATATATGACTAATTCAGATATTTACCAGCATAAGAAATTATGGTTTAGAGCACAACTATTCATTCGTTAATATTCTGCAAAACTTTATTCTTACATATTGTGTTGGGTGTAAATCTGTTTTTATAAATGTCACAAACCCATATTTCATGACTATTCCTTCTATAAATCTTCCATATCAGTCATTTTAAGGAAAAACTTACATGAGATCAAACTGACATCTGGCACTTTTATAAATTAGCCAAATATGTTTTTAAATATATTTGAGAAATAGATTCATGTATATATACACTTGATCTTAGTGTGCACCATGACTAAAAACACCAAGTCTGCCCTGTAGGATACGTCTGGGCACCACAAAACTGAAAAACATCCTCGAAGGCTTCGCTTACTTGTATACCATTAAACCTTTATTTCGATTTGTCTTCTAGCTTGGGGTTGAAGTCATGCTTTGTTGTTGAGTGTGTAAAAAGTGACAGGAGCCTTCCTATCTCCTTCTATAGATTCTTTACAGATTAAAAGAAAAGTTTCAGCTTTCCTTGAGACAAGATAAAGAGAAAAACCAGGAGATCCACCTTTCACCCATTGCCCTACAACCCACGCAGTCAGAGGCAAAGACGGTCAACAGCATGGTCCAGCCCGAGCAGGTCCAGAAGGCACTGGACGTGGTGGTAGACCCTCAAGGCCGACACACTCCTGAAATCAAAACCACTACCTCTGTCTGCCCTTCTCCTTTCAAAATGAAACCCATAGGACTTCAGGAGAGGTAAGAGCTTTTTTGTATCCCATACATGTTGATTTTTTTAAAAAAAGAATATTCATAAACTACAAAAACAATAGAACAAGAGATGGTTGGCATATTGGAGTAGAATCAGTCACCCCCAAATGAACACTCAAAAGAAGTAGTTTTTCTTGTCCTGCAAAAGTCTAGCTGTGTACTAAAAAGTGTTTTAGTTACATGTGCTCCTATAAAACTGGAGTAGACCCAAGTAAATATCATCTTCAACTACAGTTCACCTTCATAGTCATTTCTGGAATGCCCTCTGAGGACTACTGAGCTAACATAGCATTATCTTGTTTCATTGTCATCAAATAGAAAAACTGGGAAGGAACTTAGGGTAGTCTCCACCAAAGATCACATTATCTGGATCAGAAGGTGTCTGTGCCATAAATTAATTTTACAAAGTTTCCCCTCTGCTTCCTTGGAGCAAAATAAACATTAAATATCTCAGGGTCCATGATATGATTTCTGTTGCTTTTCCTGCCCTTGTGACAGACTTACACTGACCCTTCCCATTCAAAGCAAATAAAACCTACAAAAACTAGGATATGCCAAATATATAAATAAGAGGCTAATTCTTTGCTTCTCCAAAATATTAAGTAAGGTTTCCCATGGTATTTCTAAGAAATAAGATATTTTGTGTTTAATTTTAAAATATGATTCATTCTATATCTAATATTGCACATCCGGCTAGCAGGGGAAAGAGCAAGTTCTCAATGCACACTTTCAGGATCCTCTGATTTTCCTACATCTCCATTTTCTATCACTGTCCTTGTTGCTTTAGAGTTTTAGTTTACACATATGTATGTGTATAAATATATGTATACACATATATACATGTTTATACTTACTATATTTTCCATCACACACACACACACACACACATACGCAATGCACACCACTTTGGAATGTATATGGTTTGGAATTTTAAGAAGCACAGAAGACTGAGTTAATGGTTCAGATTTCCTTGAAAGCATTGTCCAAGACAATAAATGAAGTTAAAATGAAGGAATTTGTTGCTGTGGTCTAAAGTCTTTTAAAAGGTGAACACCTTGATTCCATAACAGAAAGAAAAAAGAGATTTCTACAAAGTCATTCGCCCCACCTCCTCCTCCCAAAATACTTGTTGGGCCTCCATCTAGGATTCTCTTACTTAGAGACCACTAAGCTGCTGTCTTGGCTGTAGTCTGGAAAGGTAGACAAGATAAACTCCCCCTGAGGGTAGCCAGGATTCAGGAGAATGGGATTCTAGACCCAGCTCTGCTAATTCTGTCTTGTGTGACCTCAGCTGTCCTGGCCTCCTTTTCTTCCTCTGTAACATGAAGGGGTTAAACTTGAGTTCTTGGTTTCTCTCAGACTCTTTTACTCTTGTTACACAAACTGGCTTTAAGCATTCATGTTTGCTTCAAGGAGATGTGTACCAAAGGCAGGTGGCTGGAAAACTCTGATATAGACAGTAAAGAGTGCATTGCCTGTAGATGATGGTAAGATAATAAAACTGACTAATAGTCAGACTCATTTTTATTATCACCACACACCTCCATTTCTCAGCAAGGCTACTGTCACGCAAGCACCTCTCAGCATCCTGCACTTGGCAGCAGTGCTGAGCATGTTCAAATTACAAGGCATATAAGGTTACATATCCATTCATTCATTTAGACGGAGGGGGTGTTTGCTGGGGAAAGTTCAGGGATGGTGTCTCACTTTTCTTTGTGGTCCACATGCGAGACTCCAGTGAGGCAAGTGTGTAATCAGATATCCTGCCCCGGGGCTATAAGCTTCCCTGCATCCCTGCTATCACCTCCCTGCTTCCTTCCCACTTCAGAGCAGGAGAAAGCGGTTCTCTCCACCAGGACCCCGGGTCCTTCCCTCGCAGCGCTGCACGCTTACTTCATCAGTTTCCCTTCTCTATTTTCAACCGTACCATCTTTGCTAATACAACCCTTTCAACATAGAAATAGGTTCTGTTTTGTTTTTTTTTTTTTTTTTTTTTTATAAATTTTATTGTTATATTCCCCATACAATTGCCGCCCCCCATTCTGACCCCAATCCCTCCCCTCCCGCCCCCGCCCCCCTAAAAGTGTCTCTGGTTCATAGTTTTTTGTTGATTTTGATTTTCACTTTCTTATAGTTTTTCATTTTCCTGGTCCATTATTTAAGTTTTCTAGATTCCTGCTATGAGTGAGACCATCCGGTATTTTTCTTTTTCTTTTTGGCTTATTTCGCTGAGCATGATCCCTTCCAGCGCCATCCATGTTGCAGCAAATTGCATGTGTTTATCTTTTTTGAATGCTGAGTAATATTCCATGGTATATATGTACCACATCTTCTTGATCCAGTCATCTATTTTTGGGCATTTGGGTTGTTTCCAAAGCTTAGCTATTGTAAACAGTGCTGCTATAAACATAGGGGTGCAGGTGTTCTTTGGAATTGATGTTTCTGTGTCCTTTGGGTAAATACCTAGGAGGAATTGCTGGGTCATATGGAAGCTCTATGTTTAGTAGGTCCAGAAATCTCCACACAGCTTTCCACAGAGGTTGGACCAGTTTGCACTCCCACCAACAGTGCAGAAGAGTTCCTTTTTCTCCACACCCTCGCCAACATTTGTTGTTGCTAGTTTTTTTAATATGTGCCATTCTCACTGGTGTAAGATGGTATCTCATGGTAGTTTTGATTTGCATTTCCCTGATGACAAGTGATGTTGAACATTTTTTCATATGCCTGTTGGCCATTTGCATTTCCTCTTCAGAGAAGTTTCTTTTAAGCTCTTCTGCCCATTTTTTGACTGGATTATTTTCTTTGTTGTTGTTGAGTCTCATCAGCTCTTTGCAGATTTTTGTGATCAGTCCTTTATCATTAGTGTTGGGTGCAAAAATGTTCTCCCAGTTGGTGGGGTTTCTCTTTGTTTTTGTTATTGTCTCTTTTGCTGTGCAAAAGCTCTTTAATTTGATATAGTCCCAGCTGTTTATCTTTGCCTTCACTATCACTGCTTTGGGTGATGTGTCTGTAAAGATGTCTTTGATGTGCAAATCGCCTATATTTCCTTCTATATATTTTATGGTTTCAGGTCTTATGTCTAGTTCTTTAATCCATTTTGAGTTGATTTTTGTGTATGGTGTGAGGTGGTAGTCAAGTTTCATTCTTTTGCATGTAGCGACCCAGTTTTCCCAGCACCATTTATTGAACAAACTTTCTTTGCTCCAATGCATAGTCTTTGCTCCTTTGTCAAAGATTAGTTGACCATAAATCTGTGGGTTTATTTCTGGATTTTCTATTCGATTCCATTGGTCTGTATGTCTGTTCTTGTTCCAATACCATGCAGTTTTGATGATTATGGCTTTGTAGTATAGTTTGAAGTCTGGGAGTCTGATGCCTCCATTCCCTTCTTTTTTTTTCAGGAGAGCTTTGGCTATTCGGGGTTTTTTGTGATTCCATATGAATTTCATCAATAATTTTTCTATTTCTTTGAAGAATGACATTGAAATTTTGATTGGAATAGCATTGAATCTGTATATTGCTTTTGGAAGGATGGCCATTTTAATAATGTTTATTCTTCCAATCCATGAGCAGGGGATGTCTCTCCATTTCTTTGTGTCTTCTTCTATTTCTTTTAACAGTGTTTTATAGTTTTCTTTGTATAGGTCCTTTACCTCTTTGTTAGATTTATTCCCAAATATTTGATTTTTTTTGTTTCAATAACAAAAGGGATGGTCTTTTCGATTTCTTCTTCTTCAGATTTATTGTTTGCGTATAGGAAGGCTACTGACTTTTGCGTGTTGATTTTGTATCCTGCCACTTTACTGAACTGATTGATGAGTTGAATTAGCTTTTCTGTGGAGTTTTTGGGGTTCTCTATGTATAATATCATATCGTCTGCAAATAGTGATAGTTTGACTTCTTCTTTTCCTATTTGGATTCCTTGGATGTCTTCTCTTGTCTTATTGCCTGGCTAGGACTTCCAGTATTATATTGAAAAGCAATGGTGAGAGTGGACATCCTTGTCTTGTTCCAGATCTTAATGGAATTGCTTTCAGCTTTTCACCATTGAGAATGATACTGGCTGTTGGCTTGTCATAGATGGCCTTTATGATGTTGAGGTATGTTCCTTGTATCCCAAGAACTTCAAGGGCTTTTATCATGAATGGGTGTTGCACTTTGTCGAAAGCTTTCTCAGCATCTATTGATATTATCATATGGTTTTTGTATTAAAGGAATGCCCTTCTCCCAACTCCTCCTCTGGTTCCTGTCTTCCTTTCCCTTATCAGATAAGTGTCTTAAGAGAACAGAGTTTAGGGCCTCCCCTGTGGTGCAGCGGTTGAGCGCTGGGCTGGGAAGCTGCCTGCAGCCTCTGCAGCGCCGGTTCGATCCCCGGCCACCAGCGAGGGTCCCACATGGCTCGACAGACCTCTCCTGTCTGGCCCACTGCTCCCCTCAGCAGTGTATTTCGTCAGTCTGCCTGTTCTGTTCCCCGCTCTGGCTCTGGTGAATTCTCTCACCCTCCCACACTTCTGACTGTACCCAGAACAGAGTTTGTTTGCTGCTTCATTGGTCTTCTCCAAAGCTCCACCTTCACTGCCTCTCACACACACTTGCCAACTTTGTCAATGGCTTAGCCAACAAGTACAAAGCAGGTTTCATTTCTTCTCTCATTTACATGAGACACGAATGTCTATTTTCTGTTTTGAAGCTCTCTCTTCCTTTGGCCTCCAAGTTAATATTTTTCTGATTGGTACCTTAATGCCCCCATACAGACTCTTTTCTCCCCTTAATTTCAGGGTTCCATCAGAGAACTAGATCTGGCCTGGAGGTACCTTTATAGGAAGCATCCACAGGAAAAATAGTGAGGGCAGAAGGGGTTGTGTTGAATGACCAAGGAGAGAGAAGGAGTTCCAAAGGTGAGGGGTGGCGGTAGGGAAGGGGACAGGAAGTTCAAACATCACTTCCTCTTGGGACACATTCCAAGCTCCCTTTACCTTCTTTTCCTTCTTCCTAAGAACCCACGTTACCATCACCAACTTAGCTACATCTCTTCTGCTTCTCTCTATTTTAACCAAGAATTATGTGTGCATATAGTATGTAGCCCTGCACAGGTGTAGTTAAAATTTTAATTCACTCATTTGTCTATCCACATAAACTCTAAGTGCCTTGAGGACACATGTATGATTTAATTCTCTCACATACAGAACATAATTCCTGGAAAGCAAAAGCTTCTGGAAATAAATGCTTGAGTGAATGACTGAATATTATAATGAATAATTCTCAGGTCAAATTTCAGTACTGTAGGGAAACACTGCTCATTACACAGCCTCATGCTCCTCTGTTGTCACCCATTTTCACCCATAATTCCCCACCAAGATGGCATAGTGATGAGTTTTCAGAGCAATGAAAAAATGAAACATGTACAGTGTTATAGGCAGCCAGAAAACTTTTCTGAGTATTTTAAGCCTTAAAATTTAATTTACACTTCCATGTTTTAAAGCCTTTAAAATAGCCTTGTGTTTTATAGACATCTAGCTGCTGATCCTGAAGTATAATTATAACCCTCTGTTTGCTGCATGAAAGTCTGGCTTCATTAAAATCACCTAAGACCCAAAGGTGGTCTCATGAGCAACTTGTCCCCATATAAATTCTCATCCCTGCTGAGAAGTCATTATCCTGACTTTGTTGATCATACAACAGAAATTTTAAAAATAAATTATAGAGACTAAGAGTATAAGCTTGAGTACAAAGGATATATCATGAAAATTATGAAGATTAAGTGTCTACAAGATGAGGAGCATGGTAGTTCCCTCCTCTTTTTTTCCCAATTCCCAAGAAGGGTTTTTTTTCCTAATTTAGACAAATATTCAGAAAAGAAAACCAAAGAAGCAGCAAATATACTCTGATCTTTAAGACACTTATCTGAAAAAGGAAGGAAAGACGAATCACATTGTTTCTTGCTCCTAAAAATCTCTCATTATTGATTCCTAACCATTACCCTGGACCCAGCTCTCATTAGTTCATATTTGTATTATTGTGTCTTTTGATTTTGAGAATATGCAGAATAATATGTGACCTATTTCATATACATTATTTTATTTCATCTTATCTGCCTGATCTGGTTTTCTCCTTAGACTGCACAATCTCCAGATATATCTTGCTTTGACAATGACTGCTTTATGTGTAAAAATTCTATTAGTTCCTCTTTGCCTACAGCATAAGTCACAGATCACCTGGTTGGAGCTTAGAGATACTACACTATCTGGTCCTGATCACTCTCTCCTAATGTGTTTGGACCACAAAATGAACCAATTCCATCCTGTCTGTTCTCAGTGTGTTATTTTCCTGCCCACCTTTGCATCTTTGTTTACCTGGCCCCACTTCCTTCTTGTACATTTAGCTCTAGTCTCCACAGCCCAAAAAGAAACCTACCTTGTACATTTCCCATGCCAACTATTCATGCCCACAGTGGTTTTTAACACCCTGAGTTCTCCTGCAGTGCCTTTAATCAAGGAATAATACAGAAAGGAACTGAGACTGGTTTTTGAGTGCTTTGCCCTGTCCCTAAACCAGTTTGTAAGAATCTGAAGAACAGCTGCAGGCACCATATACTTCTGTATCTCATGGCTCTTATAATTCTGGTCCAGAGTAAACACACAAAAAACATTATAGTTAATTAATTAATGTTCCTCAACATCTGGGGACCTCACATATTTCTAAAGAAACCTCCGTAAGAACAAATAGTCTAATGATAAGCTATAGTGCTGAACTCTGTGCTAATATTACTTCTGATTATTATTAAATAAGTGACTCAAGTTAATTAAGCCCTTTGTGGTGCAGTTTTCCTCGTCTACAAAACAGGTATGATAATATCAATTCCGCTTAACTTCAAAGGGTACCATAAAATTAATAATTAATAGAAATGGCACAGTGTCTTTGAGAAGGAAAAGGAAATCTAATGTTCATTTTGTTTATACTCTGATTCCATCTACAAGTATACACTAGATTAGGTTTTTTTTTTTTTTATTTTTGAACTCGGGAAATTTGAAACTATTTCTTTTTACTGAAATGATACAATTGGATCTGCCATTTGACTTTGTAAATTGTTTTTTAATAGTCCTGAGATCTTTTTCTTTCACTCCTTTCATGTCATAAATTCCTAGGGGATAGGTTTCAGCAGCTCCATCTCCTTCCTATTGGTTCTCACAAAGTGTGCTTCACTGGCTGGTGCAGGCTGGACCTGCAGTTTTCCCAAGTACCTTTCTCTTTGACTTCCTTTTTTTCTGATTATTTTCTTTCACACATTTCAGGAAGCTATGTCAGCTCTTATAAAGTGCTTAATATGCTCAGTTGGAACATTAATTCTCATGACAAGAAATTGGCCCTTTATTTGTCTGTTTACAGCAATGCCTCTTCCGGTTTTGCCATGGTGACGTGGGGGGCACTCCTTTTTAAACAGTGCCCACCCCTTGATGTTTATAATGTCACCTTTCTTGTAGATTTGCGTATGTTTGACCAAAGGAACAACTCCAGGTTTTCGAAAAGGCCTAGAGAACATACAGCATAATGTATGTTTCCCTTCTTTCCCCTTTTGTATTGGTCATTTTGGCAATTTACTGGAAGATGGTGGTTCTAGCCGAAAAGAAGGGCATAAATTTTTGTAAAATTGCCAATTGGCATATAGATGTTCTCATCCTATTTGTAAATATATGTTTAAATTTTGGCCAGTTAATGTTATTTAACAGATATCAGTATCAAATGTAAGTCTATTCTTGTCTAACAAATGAATTCATTTCCTATGGCAAGTCTGTGAATCAGGGAGACGTCATCTGCTCCACACTTGCTGCATGTGTAATGTGGAACCTGTTTATTCACCTGTAATGAGGAGAAAAGCTCATGCCTTGTACAGTTCCTGATGGTTAAGCTGGAAATGTCACAGAACTGGCTTTAGCATGAGGCCACGGTTAGCTCATCTTCCTTTGCCACATTTCTGTCCTCCCAAACCCCCACTAGATAAAACTGTATACTGGCAGGTTCCAAATGCCCAATAAACAAAGGATCACATTCAAACCCCAGAGTGATTTATTTTCTTCAGTGGGGAGACAAACAACTGTTAATGGGAGTTTCTGCAGATTTCCCTTCAGGCTACCATTTGACTAATAGCCAATTTGATGGAAAGGAAATCAACAGGCAAATGGGTAAAGTCATATTATTTCCTCATATTTTTCACATTTAATTTTCTATTGAATGTAAAAGTTGAGCAAGGACAGTTAGAGAACTGTCCAGAAAAGAAGGGCAGACTCCTTGAAACATGGCAACCTCACCTCCGACTCAAGTTTTCCTCAGTGATCAGGTACTGGGTCAGTAGGAATATGACATTAATGAAAGTTTTCTTTCTATCACAACCAAGGCCTCCACAGGCCTCCTGAGGTTGCTTTTACCCAATGAATAAACATTCGCTAATTTTTCTTAAATGGTACTGAAAGTGGTTTATTTTGGTGTGTTATTCATGATACAACACCCAGGTATGTGAGTTCAAAGGTTTTCTAAGGGGTTGCATCTGGCTGAGCCTGAGAGATTCCTATCAGCGCTAAAAATATGTCTGCAGTGGTGGGAAGCAATGAAAACACAAGCCTCAGCCTCGACAGGAAAATGTTGGGTATTCTTCATCTAAACTCAAAGTTTTTATTTCCTATGAATTCCTCCTGGCAAAGTGGAATACCCTGACTTCTGTCACCTGCTCCCCCTAGTGGAAAAGGACTTCAGTGTTCAAAACTTATAAGCGTACACTGTGTGGTTCTTCAGCGAATCTCCCTTTGGGATATATAGGTAAGAAAAGAATACAGAATGCATAGGAATGAATATCAGAAGACAAAGTATACAAAAATGCTCTGGAAATTAAAATCTATATTCATGAAACAGAGCCATCAATGAACATTGAGTTAATGCCCTCATTTTCTATCAAGTGAAAGAGACCCAGAATGTTCTCTCTTAGGTCTTAAATGAGGTTCCCTAAAGGCATAGGGTGAGACAATGGCTCTTGTCCATGTGATTTAATGAGAGGCTGTCCCCAGGAGAAATAAAAAAGAAAATAGGGGGAGTAGAACAGAAGCAGCTCCACAGAGAGCTGGTTTTCGCTGATGTCTGGCCTCAGTCACACAGGGAACACTGGAATATGAAGGGGACCTCAAGAATAGCTGTCCCAACTTCAGGCAAACAAGTAAGGCATTTATAGCTTCATGCCAGTCAACCTTTGACCTCAGACCGCCCTGGAGACTTAACTCTGTACACATATCTGAATTAGGCTACTCCCCTTAGCTCTCAGTTGTTTGCCATTCACAGCCATTATGCCAGCAGTGGGGGAGGGTGGGCATTGACCTGGTAAAGGTTACCTGGGCGAGGCACTAGGAGTATTACTATACTTGCCAAAGGTTACAACTCTGTTTGTAACAGAGCTATGTTTATAGTCCAAGTCTTCTTGGCTTTCCAGACCATACACTCACCACATGGCCTTCTTCAAATAAACAACATTTGTTCTAATAGAACCTATGACCCAGCACCATTACTATCCATGACTTATTTGCTCAGCCTGACAATGTGGGTTATTGTAACATAACACATAACAGAAAACCATTTATTAATCAGTCCTAATTTAACTACAAATAGCATCAATAAAAATAACATCATAAGAGTTATTCACCCTTTATCTGTATTATCTCATGTTGAGACCCAGGGGCTTATTATTTCTTCCTCACTGTGAGGAAATGAATGCTCATTTTCCTGGATGAATAATGTTATAGTTCCTGGGGTGGAAGGGTGGCAAACAGAATTTGAATCCAGGCAGTCTGGCTTCAGAAGTTGTTCTCCTAACAAGTACTTTATGTCTATGTTATATGGAAAATAAATAACAAATAGATTATAAAAGATATAGTTAGCAAATAGGTATATTATGGAGGGTCACACTTTATTCCTCTTAGCAAATTCCTTGCTTGCCTTTCAGAATGTCTTCAGACTCTAAATCACACAAGATGCAGTGTTGTGTGGTTGATTCAAAACACTCGATTCGAGGTAGCTAACATTTCACTGCCCATCTAGATGCTCACCGTTAGTCTCAGCTTTTTCTTTCACCAGGTTCTTCATTCTAGACGGCCAGTGGTAATCCTTTATAAAAACCAAGATGATGGCAGGCGCGAATAAATAAACTAAAGTGAGAGGAAATGTGAAACAATAATCCAGAAAACTCAAGTCTGAACATCTCCAGGGGAGGTGGCAGGGAGGTCTCTGTATTGTTCACTAAATGAACCCATTTCACTGGGGTGTGGTGGACAGTAGAGGTAGGAGGGTGCATGTTCATGTCCCTCCACCAAGTTGCTGCCCGTATCCTGGGAAGAGGACAAATAATGAGAGCAAATTTTTTTTTTTTTTTAAAATATTAAATTTTATTTTTATATTCCCCCATACAATTGCAAACGCCCCATTCTGACCCCAATCCTTCCCCTCCCGCCCCCCCACCCCCCAAAAAGTGTCTCTGGTTCATAGTTTTTTTGTTGATTTTGATTTTCACTTTCTTATATTCATTTTCCTGGTCCCTTATTTAAGTTTTCTAGATTCCTGCTATGAGTGAGACCATCCGGTATTTTTCTTTTTCTTTTGGCTTATTTCGCTGAGCATGATCCTTCCAGCGCCATCCATGTTGCTGCAAATTGCATGTGTTTATCTTTTTTGAATGCTGAGTAATATTCCATGGTATATATGTACCACATCTTCTTGATCCAGTCATCTATTTTTGGGCATTTGGGTTGTTTCCAAAGCTTAGCTATTGTAAACAGTGCTGCTATAAACATAGGAGTGCAGGTGCTCTTTGGAATTGATGTTTCTGTGTCCTTTGGGTAAATACCTAGGAGTGGAATTGCTGGATCATATGGAAGCTCTATGTTTAGTAGGTCCAGAAATCTCCACACAGCTCTCCATAGTGGTTGGACCAGTTTGCACTCCCACCAACAGTGCACAAGAGTTCCTTTTTCTCCACATCCTCGCCAACATTTGTTGTTGCTAGTTTTTTTAATATGTGCCATTCTCACTGGTGTGAGATGGTATCTCATGGTAGTTTTGATTTGCATTTCCCTGATTACAAGTGATGTTGAACATTTTTTCATATGTCTGTTGGCCATTTGCATTTCCTCTTCAGAGAAGTTTCTTTTTAGCTCTTCTGCCATTTTTTGACTGGATTATTTTCTTTGTTGTTGCTGAGTCTCATCAGCTCTTTGCAGATTTTGTGATCAGTCCTTTATCATTAGTGTTGGGTGCAAAAATGTTCTCCCAGTTGGTGGGGTTTCTCTTTGTTTTTGTTATTGTCTCTTTTGCTGTGCAGAAGCTCTTTAATTTGATGTAGTCCCAGCTGTTTATCTTTCTCTTCACTATCACTGCTTTGGGTGATGTGTCTGTAAAGATGTCTTTGATGTGCAAATCCGTAGTGTTTCGCCTATATTTCCTTCTATGTATTTATGGTTTCAGGTCTTATGTCTAGTTCTTTAATCCATTTTGAGTTGATTTTTGTGTATGGTGTGAGGTAGTGGTCAAGCTTCATTCTTTTGCATGTAGCGACCCAGTTTTCCCAGCACCATTTATTGAACAAACTTTCTTTGCTCCAATGCATAGTCTTTGCTCCTTTGTCAAAGATTAGTTGACCATAAATCTGTGGGTTTATTTCTGGATTTTCTATTCGATTCCATTGGTCTGTATGTCTGTTCTTGTTCCAATACCATGCAGTTTTGATGATTATGGCTTTGTAGTATAGTTTGAAGTCTGGGAGTGTGATGCCTCCATTTCCTTCTTTTTTTTTCAGTAGAGCTTTGGCTATTCGGGTTTTTGGTGATTCCATATGAATTTCATCAATAATTGTTCTATTTCTTTGAAGAATGCCATTGAGATTTTGATTGGAATAGCATTGAATCTGTATATTGCTTTTGGTAGGATGGCCATTTTAATAATGTTTATTCTTCCAATCCATGAGCAGGGGATGTCTTTCCATTTCTTTGTGTCTTCTTCTATTTCTTTTAACAGTGTTTTATAGTTTTCTTTGTATAGGTCCTTTACCTCTTTTGTTAGATTTATTCCCAAATATTTGATTTTTTTTGTTTCGATAATAAAAGGGGTGGTTTTTTTGATTTCTTCTTCTTCAGATTTATTGTTTGTGTATAGGAAGGCCACTGACTTTTGCGTGTTGATTTTGTATCCTGCCACTTTACTGAATTGATTGATGAGTTGAATTAGTTTTCTGTGGAGATTTTGGGTTCTCTATGTATATTATCATATCATCTGCAAATAGTGATAGTTTGACTTCTTCTTTTCCTATTGGATTCCTTGGATGTCTTTCTCTTGTCTTATTGCTCTGGCTAGGACTTCCAGTATTATATGAAAAGCAGTGGTGAGAGTGGACATCCTTGTCTTGTTCCAGATCTAATGGAATTGCTTTCAGCTTTTCACCATTGAGAATGATACTGGCTGTTGGCTTGTCATAGATGGCCTTTATGATGTTGAGGTATGTTCCTTGTATCCCAAGAATTTCAAGGGCTTTTATCATGAATGGGTGTTGCACTTTGTCGAAAGCTTTCTCAGCATCTATTGATATTATCATATGGTTTTATATTTCTTTTTGTTGATGTGTTGGATAACGTTGATTGATTTTCGGATGTTAAACCATCCTTGTGCCCCTGGAATGAATCCAACTTGGTCGTGGTGAATTATCTTATGGATACATTGTTGGATTCTGATAGCTAAATTTTATTGAGGATTTTTGCATCAGTGTTCATTAGGGAGATTGGCCTATAGTTTTCCTTTTTTGTGTTGTCCTTATTCGGTTTGTATTAGTGTAATATTGGCTTCATAGAACGTGTTTGGTATTGTCCTTCCTTCTCAATTTTTTGGAAGAGTTTGTGAAGGATAGGCACTAATTCGTCTCTGAATGTTTGGTAGAATTCATTTGTAAATCCATCAGGTCCTGGGCTTTTGTTTTGGGGAGGTTTAATTACCATTTCAATTTCGCTGCTTGTAATTGTCTGTTTAGGTTTCTATTTCTTCTTTATCTAGCTTTGGGTGATTGTAGAGTTGTAGGAATTTGTCCATCTCTCTAGATTGTTGAACTTGTTTCCATATAACTGTTCATAGTAGTTACTGATTATTCTTTTGATTTCTGCTGTGTCCGTTGTGATTTCTCCTCTTTCATTTATGATTCTGTGTATTTGTGCTTTCTCCCTTTTTTCCTTTGTGAGCCTGGCTAGGGTTTGTCTTTTATTTATTTTTTCAAAGAACCAGCTCTTGGTTTCATTGATCTTTTGGATTGTTTTTTAGTTTCAATTTCATTTATTTCTGCTTTGGTTTTTATTATTTCTTTCTTCTACTGGTTCTGGGTTTTTTTGTTGTTCTTTTTCTAGATCTTTGAGCTTCGAGATTAGGTTGTTTCTTTGAGTTCTTTCTTGTTTTTTGATGTGAGGTTCTATTGCTATATATTTTCCTCTTATTACTGCTTTTGCTGCATCCCATACATTTAGGATATTGGTGTCCTCCTTGTCATTCAATTCAAAGAATTTTTTAATTTCTTCTTTGATCTCCTCGTTAGTCCAGTGGTCTTCCAGTAGTGTGGCTTTTAATCTCCATGAGGTAGGATAGTTCCTTGCCTTCTTTTTATGATTTATTTCTAGTTTGATGCCTTCGTGGTCAGAAAAGATGGTTGGTATGATTTCAATCTTGGTGTATCTGTTGATGTTTGTCTTGTGCCCCAGTATGTGATCGATCCTGGAGAATGATCCGTGTGCGCTTGAGAAAAATGTGTACTCCGTTTTTTTTTTGGGTTTAGTGTTCTATAGATGTCTGTTAAGCCCAAATGCTCTAGGTCCTTATTTAGAGCTTTAGTTTCTTTACTTATTTTTTTTCTTGTTGATCTATCCATTGTTGATAGTGGTGTGTTGAAGTCTCCCACTACATATGTGTTTTCTCTGATGTCTGTTTTCAGAGAGGACAACAGTTGTCTGATATATTTTGGTGCTCTTTCGTTTGGTGAGTATATGTTAATGAGTGTTATTTCTTCTTGAAGTATTGTCCCCTTAATCATAATGTAGTGACCATTGGGGTCTCTTTTTATTTTTTTGAGTTTGAAGTCTGTTTTATCTGATATAAGTATAGCTGTTCCTGCTTTCTTTTTTGGCCCATTTGCTTGTAGGATTGTTTTCCATCCTTTGACTTTGAGCCTATTTTATCTTTTGTAGCTAAATGTGTTCCTGGAGACAGCAAAAGGTTGGTTTTTGTTTCTTAATCCAGGCTGCAACTCTGTGTCTTTTTATTGAAGAGTTTAGTCCATTTACATTTAGAGTTAATATTGATATGTTAGCATCTGTATTTGCCATTATGTTTGTCTTTCCTTTGATTTTATTTATTTATTCTTTTAATAACTTTTTTTTTTTTTTTGGTCTTCTTTCGTTGTTATTCGTCCCTCTGAGGTTCTGGCTTTAGGATTCCTTGTAGTATTTTTTGGAGTGGGGGTTTAGTTGCAATGAAATTCCGGAGTTTCTCTTTGTCTGGGAAGGTCCATATTCTTTCTTCATGGAGGAAAGAGAGCTTTGCGGGATAGAGTATTCTTGGTTGGCATCTGTTTTCTTGGAGTCTGTTGACTATGTCCCTCCACTCTCTCCTTGCCCGTAGTGTTTCTTCAGAGAAGTCTGATGTCAGCCTGATTGGTTTTCCTTTGAATGTTATCTGTTTCTTCCCTCTTGTCAGCTTCATTATTTTTTCCTTGTCCTGGATTCTTGGGAGCTTTACTATTATGTGTCTTGCTGTGTTTTTCCTTTCGTCGTGGAAGTTTGGTGTTCTTCTTGCTTCTTGTATATCAATTTTCAGCTCCTTCTTCTCATTTGGGAAGTTCTCTTCAATTATATCCATGAATATTTTCTCTGTTCCTACATCTCTCTCTCTGGAATTCCTATAACTCTTATATTTCCTTTCCTCATGGAGTCAGATAGTTCCCGAAGTCTTTCTTCATTCTTTTTCCTTCGTACTTCTCTTTCCTTTTCTGTTTTGGTTCTTTTTATTTCTGTGTCTTCAAGAGTACTTATTCGTTCTTCCATTTCATCTATTCTGCTTTCATTGCTTTTCCCAGAGTTCTTTAGTTCCTCCATTAATTCTTTGATCTCCTGCATTTCTCTTACTTCCCTCTTTAGGGACTCAATTTCCTTCTTCTGATCTATCCCTTTTTTAATCATGGCAATTTTAAATTCTCTTTCTGGAAGGCTCAGAAGTTCTTCCAAGTTGCTGTCGTTGCAATCTGGGGAGTGGTTTTCTTTTTGTGGTGTGCTTCTTTCCTGAGGAGTTTTTAGGTTGCGTGTGGTTCTTCTACTCCCTACTGTCTGTTTTCTAATTTGTCGTATGCGTTGGGACACTGTGTTGCTCGGACTGACTGACATCTTGGGTGAACTTCTCCGCTCCCCTCTGGCTCTTCCAGGAGCCATCTCTGTCTTCTGGGGGAGCTTTCTGCTGGTTTTAGGCAGTTTTTACTGAAGAAATGTCCCTGTTCTCAAATGGCGAAGCGGGATGCAGTCCCTGCGCCTCCGGTTTCAGGCACACTCTTCTGCGCACCCGGTCTGCCCCGGACGTGGGTGCCTGCTCCCTCTGTGGGCTCAGACTGCTGGTCGGAAGGGGCCTGGCGTGGAATAACTTCCCGGCTGGCCACTGGGTCCTCCAGAAACCTTCTGCCCTTTTCAAGCAGTCTTAAGAAATGTCCTGTTTTATAGGGTGTTAGTGACTTTTTTTTTTCCTGGTCGCTAGGTGGCGCCAGAGATCTCTCCTATTGTCCTTGGGGGGCTGTTTTTCGCCTCCCCCCACCCCGTGGGACAGAGAACAGAGCGGGAATGGTAGGGTACACCTCAACAGCTTTGGGGTGCTGTGTCTGCCTTGTGCCCCACCGTCGTGGAGAAACCACGCCCCGAATTTTCGTGCCCCGGGTCTCAGTTCAAAGCCCTCAGTTCCAGGACGCGGGCTGTAGCCCAGTTCAGTGGCGCGGGAATGGCGCCTTTTGCACCGCTCCCGTGCCTGGGCGCCTGGTTCCTGCTCACTCAGGGAGGGACCTTCACCTCAGTGAGGACCTCCGCGCGTCTCCCCGCAAGCCTAGGTCGTCTCCCCGCAAGCCTAGGTCGCAGGCGCGGGGACCTGGGCAGCCGCGATCCAGGTCTGCACTTGCTTTTCAAGCGCGCCGAGCACTCCGCGTTTCCGCGCCAGCTTACCGGCAGCCCGGGCTGGGTGCGCGTCTCCAGGGGTCTTTGTTCTTCTCTAATGGCGCCCGGAGCCGTTCGCTCACCGCCGCGGCGGATCCTGCAGGGTTCGCCTCAGCTCCCGTTCACGGGGTGTGGTGGCTGCAATAGTTCCTTTCCGCTCACAGTCCCGCTTGCTGCCTCGTTTGTTCTTGTGGGTCGTTTTGGTTTGTTGTTTCCTCCTCTCTGCCGGTCGGAGAGTGCCGCCTCTGTGGGCGGGGGAGGGGAGCAGGGTTCTGCGCTTCCCTCCCTTCTAGTCCTCTTTTATGGCCACTTTCTTCTTCGGGTAGTTTGCTGGCGTCACCCGTTTATCTTCCGTGTCCCAGTTCTCACTGGGACCTGCCGCTTTTCCTCCCTATTCACTTTTTTTAATGGGAGATCTTACTCGCAGCGTCTCCTCGCCGCCATGTTGCTCCGCCCCCCCCCAGAGCAAATTTTTTTTAAAGATTTATTTATTTATGCATATAAAAGCTGGGGTTCAGGCCAGAGGTGCAGGGGGTGAGAGGATTCACCAGAGACAGAGCAGGGAACAAAACAGGCAGAACTGAAACATACTGCTGAGGGGAGCAGCTGGTGAGACAGGAGAGGTCTGCAGTGCCATGTGGGTAGCTCCCTGGCCGGGGATCAAAGTCTGTGCTGCAGTGGCTGCGGATTACTTCATAGTGCTGACACTTAACCTCTTGCACAGCCAGGGAGGCCACTGAAAGCAAATATATTGGCCTGGAACCTGCCATTTGCCCACCAGCGTGCCAGCATATTATCTCATACACCATCAAAATACACCTTGAGACAGGTACTACTTTTATGCACCTTTTGCAGATGAGCTAACAGAAACTTAGAGAGAATGAATCCGTACATAATGTCACAGAGAAATAAAGATGGAATTGAATGTTTAAATCTAGACAATCTAGCTACAAAATCTGCCTATAACCACTATGTTCTACCTCTCCCTAGATGATACAGAAAAGATTCAAAGTTTCTTTTATTTTTTTTTTTTTATGATCATATCTTTATAAAATACCTTTGGGGGATGTTCCACTTTGGGGGAGGGGTTGGAACCCCACAGTAGCCCCTCATTAAGATGAACCTCAAACCTTTTCCTCTTTATTTGCAGGATAGATGTGATCACATTTTTATGTAGGTAGGTTGGAGTTCTGAAGGGTTAGAATAAAAGTCTCTAAGAAATTCTTTAAAAAAAAAAAAAAAACCACTGGCATTAAGAAAACACAGACATAACTTTCAAAATCTGCCTAAAATATAATGACAAGTCATGAGACCACAAGTAATTGTGGTAAATTAAAGAAATGACAGTGGCTACTTTCATCTGGTTCTTCCCAGAGAGAGTAGAATGGAAGCCAAGATATATGTTTAAGGAATTAAAAGTTGTCGAGTTCTGCCTTAAAAGGTTAAAATTGGCCATCACTTGTTGGCAAGCACAGACCTAGCTTCTCTCCAAGCAGACTGAAATATTTGAACCTTTGCTGCTGAATGAGTCTCTAGAGTGTAGACCTGGAAGCAGTTTTGATAGCAATCACTAAAATAGCTCCTTTCCGCTGCCTACCTACCTCCTTTTTTCCCACTCGTGGCCCCTGGCAGAATAACAGAAGTAAGTTCCACTGGGCCCTCTGACTGCTGTATCTTCCACCAGACCACCCACCACACAGGCTGCCGCATCCTGAGAGTCAAACAGAAAAGGGCTTCTCAGCACTTAACTCCCACCCACCCTTCAACATCCACTAACTCGCAACCTGATCCTAGAAACTGGTTTCCAGCTTTACTAGGTGGTCTCTATTCCCACTCCCCAGAGGGGAGGCAAAACCCAGTTACCTTCTGGGTACAGAATTACAGCCATTCTGTAGTTCTGACCTAGAAGGAGGGAGTGGAGCTTGCTTCCCCCAGCTGTACGATGTCAGCATTTCTAGAGAACTCTGGTTGTCCAGGCCCTCAAGAACAGCCTGTCATCATACCATTTTTTGAGGTTCCTATTCCCTGATTTCTCCACCTTTGATCAAATTAGAGTTTCATTGCGGGAAGTGCTAAATGCAATGCTTTTTAAAATGAGATTTTTGAGTCCTTTTTAGAGGACCATGTTCCAGATCTTGCTGTATACGTTGACAAAATTAGGTGAAATGAAGTTTTTTGTAAAAGAATTTTAATCAGGGCAGGCACAGGCAATTCCCAGGGTATTCTGTGCTTCCTATTTTGAGAGAGATCAGCTCTGAATCTTAGTTACTGTGTCAGATTTTACCTTGCAGGCAGTAACATTTACCTTTGGAGTTACCTGAAATACATCACATCACCACAGCTCAGAGTCCCACTGTGGGCATTTTATCAGCTGCTTGAACATTGTTTTCCTATGAAAGGAGGCACCACTCTACTCTGAACAAATCACCCAGTTATTGATATATAAGATTTCTATAGCAAAAGATTGAAAAATCATAAATTATCCACTACTTGTGACTTCAGGAAAATTAAATTTTGATTTTTTTTGGTAACCTTAAGTATATTACAAACATTGAAATGTCATTTCCATTTAGCAATGTATCATGATCATCTGGTGTAATTTAAGCAATGTGGGAGTGTTCAGGTGTCTGACTCATTTCTGAAGCTGGCCTAGTTGAAACCTAGGTGATGGCTGTGTATTGATACATGGAAATAGTGCCCTCCAGTGGACAACCTCATATTGAAGCAGTAATTAGCGAGTCTTAGTGAGAAAAGGCCCTCGACTCTGATTTCTGTGGGGGAAAATCCATAATGATTTAAATGACCTCTCTGGCAGGTAAAACATAATCAATTTTGGCAGCTGCTTTAGATTAAAAAGTCTCCGTGCCATGATGAAAGAACTGTAACTTGAGAAATAACAAACTAGTGTGAATACCCCCAAATATGATATGCTTTCTAACAATGCAGCCAGTGATTTTCATTTCACATTTAATCCACAAGTCGTTTTAAGGATAGTGTGTCCGGTGAAATTGATATGTCTTGTAATATATAAATCCTTTTATCGAGGAGTTAGGGTTTTTTTTTTTTTTCTAAATCAGATTCAACTACCAATCTCAGTAATTCTTCCTTATTCCAAGCCCTCACTTCTTGCCTGCCTTACACCTCTTTTTCTTTCCCCTTCTTGATTCTGCTTTCCCCATATGGTAGTGCCTGCAGCACAATACTGACACATACTATATGTCCCATAAACATTTATTAGATCTTGATATGAGAAATGGAACAAGCCCTTAAAATTAGGTTAATTTTATGGAAAGAAATACTAATGATAAAAAAAAGGGCAGATGATCACTGTCATCATTTCTTTGACCTACAGAGAAGGCTCTAGTGCCGGCAGGTTGCCTGGCCTCATTAACCACCAGGGGAGAATCTGCACACCTCTCCCTGATTGTCCTCTGTGATGTCACACTGCACCCCTGGGCTCTCAGGAACACTCATAAACACTCTCATTCTCCAGTTCTGAATGTGGTCCCCTGGATGATTAGTTTTACCTTTGTATTTTTTGTTGTTGTTGTTGAATTTTGACTCTAGCTAGTATTTTGCTATTAAATCCCCATTTGGAAAAAATCATGTTTTCCTGATCGAATCTTTAGAGAAACAAATTGGCATTTTAAACCCACTTTAATCAATAATGACAGTAAAAATGATGAGGTGCTAAAGGACCTTTGAGAGTGAATACATTAAGCATGTGGAAAAGATCTACTGTTGCCTGAAAAAATTAGACCTCAAAAGTGGATCCTCAGCCATGTTAGTCTCCAATGGCTGCTCAACACTGTTCAAGATGTGGTTGCTTTTCCCCATCAGTTCTTTCTCATTGCCCCCCGCCCCTTTTCCACATGTGTACTATTCTCCTTTAATGCCTTCTCCCATCTGGTCCATAGAAAAACACACAGCCCTCTAGGAATCAACTACCTCTCCTGTCCTTTTCTGATCCCATACCCCACAAACACCTTCACACACACACACACACACACACCCCAGAGAGAGAGAGAGAGAGAGAGAGAGAGAGAGAGAGAGAGAGAGAAAGTGAGAGAATCGCCTAAGAGTTCATTCATCTTTGTTTCCTAGTGCCACACTAGGGTTTCTTTAAATATTGTCTGAATAATACAAAGTTAGCCTTAGTCATCAGTTCATCTTACTCATCGAAATCAGCTCTGAAATGTCCATTTTGTTCTAGAAGACCCCGGGACAGGGAGAACATCTAACCTGCCATTTCACTCCTGTTTGCTTCAATTCTGTAACCACTTTATGTGACTGATGAGTTTTTTCAAGTCTCTCTGCTCCTGTTTAACGTGAAAGTCTCTTGAAATTTAGAGTCTCTCTCTTGAAGATGTTATGACAGCATAAACACACATCAAGACACCTAGGCAAGAAAAAAATCTGCAGTTGAATGATTCCATATTTGTAAAATAATGGTTTAGAAATCAATACAAAGACCCCAGATATTGCAAGTTTTTATTTTCAGGAGAAGCAAGATTTTCTCACCTTTGAACATTCTGTAACTTTGTATGGGGTGACTATCCTTACCTGTACTTTCTTATCTGTACACTTTAAAACTTCAAACTTCCTTTTTTAAGTAATTATGAACCTTTTGTGGAAGAAATATTTTCCTCCAACTTACTGATCTAAAGACCTTGACTGTGGCATAGTATGAGGGCTTTACTCACCACTCCTGTTTTGTAGAAGAGAAATGATAATCACGTTTTAAACCAGCCCTTAAAATGTATTTTCTGAACTTTAAAGGTGTTTTGTTGCCTTGTCCATCCTCATAACTTAGAGTGTTAAAATTAACACTCTGTGTTAATTGGAGGCAGAAATTAATAGGAAAGTTAAATTAAACAAATGACTCCTATTCTAGCCAAAAAACTACATAAGGGAGGAGCTTAGAGATTGGAGTAGTTCAGCCTACAGTGACTGTGCTTCTAGTTGGACAGGTAAGAATCAAAGAATTAAACCAATAAGGTATGATATATATGTTAGGTGTGGAGCATGTCTTATGTATTTTGTTATTTAGGCAGATTGAGTTCAAGAGCTTGGTTGATTGATATTTCAGAAGTGTGTGTATATAGATATTATTGGAATGGGTCGCTCTCCTATTAAATGTAGAATCCTTGAGAGCAGTGAGGGACAAGCTCAGTAAATATTTAAGAAGTAGTGATGGATGGAGCTAGAAGGGATCATGTTCAGCGAAATAAGTCAGAAAGAAAAAGAAAAATACCGGATGGTCTCACTCAAGCAGGAATTTAGAAAACTTAAATAAGAGACCAGGCAAAAGACTAATTAATACAAAGTGAAAATCAAAATCAACAAGCAAGCATAAACCAGAGACACACTATGGGGGGGGGTGTGAGGGGAAGGGAGAGGAAAGACTAGAGTCAAATAAAGGGGGGGTGCAATTGTATGGGGAATATAACCAAAATGAAAATGCATACATTATGCAAATATGAAAAATGATGTAAGAATTATATAAAATAAAATATTTTTTAAAAAGCTAATTTAAAAAAAAGTAGTGATCCAAATATCTAATCTAATTTAAATACATCCTCCCATATGTGACCTGTAGGGGGCGTACTGAATCAACAGTCTATCAGAAATTCCCATGCTTGGCTTTACCTTCTCTAGTGATGCCAGTGAAATTGGGGAAAGAGGAAGAATTGTGTCTCACGAAATCTTTATTATGATGTCAATGAGAGTGTCACTGGAATATTTAATTATTGAATCCAGCAGTTTTATCCCCCCAAGGTAGAAGGTACACAAAGTCAAAGAGCACTAGTATGGCAAAATCCTCAAAATACTACTAAGAAGAGGTGATAATATAAGTAAAATAATTAGAACATGGCTTAAGCATGATTATTTGGTCATGAGAATATGGATTTCTTTTCAAATCATTATTATTCCTCAGAATACAAACAATGGTAATTCAATAAATTAAATCACAAACTCCCTGGGGATAAGGACCGTTATTATTCTTACTGCCAATCAAGGTGCATATTAGACGTTAATAAATGTTTAATTCCTTCCCTCATTTATGCTCACCACTACCAATGGTAGTGGTGGGGATTTTCAATGGTCCAGATATGCATGATGATATGCTAGAACTAGGAGATTCCTACAAAGTCAAATATGCAAAGTCAATTCATGTTGAAAGGGAACTTTCAGTGATTCCCAAATCTAATAATATCCTATTTCTCTAGGGAAACTTTGTCACATTTTTAGATGCTTTTCTACATAGAGATTTTTTTTTAAAGCAGCTTTTTTTTTTGTAAAGATTTTTTTTATATATACAAGACCTGGGATACAGGCCATAGGCGCGGGAGGGTGAGAAGATTCACCAGAGACAGAGCAGGGAGCAGGACAGGCAGAGAGACCAAAAGCACTGCTGAGGGGAGAAGCAGGCAAGACAGGAGAGGTCGGCCATGTGGGTAGCTCCCTGGCCGCCGGGAATCGAACCCGCGCTGCAGAGGCCACAGAGAGCTTCACAGCGCCGCGCTCAACCTGCTGCACCACCGGGGAGGCCCTAGAGATATTTCTAAATATTCTGTTCTATTAGATAGAAATTCTAGAATCAAATCAAAAAACGTAGTTAGTAGTTCTGGGGCAGAGTCAAGGAGATAGACATAGATACAGATGTCGATATCTATGCCTAAGTACATGTCCATATTTACACACACATAACATACTTTAAAACATACATTTAAATGCAAATCTTTGAATGCATGCGTATTTAAAGGTGTGCACTCAAATGTTTGTGTATATCTAAATTTTAGTTCTTATCTCTATATTTAAAGTACTCCTGTTCGTCACCATGATCTCAATCATCTTTTCAAATCAGAGACACTTTCTGGTACATACAGCTACAGGCAGAGCCCCTTTATTGGAAGCAGAGCCCTGAAACTATAATAAAACAACTCAGGGGTCACATTCCAGGAACATGCCAATGGAGATATGAAACCAACTTCACTGTCAGTCCCACAGTCTTCCCCTGAGGGGTTTTATTTGCCTACCCCCATAAGGGGGGATTCTTGAAGCTGCATTTACTACTAAAAGTATTGGATCCTGGGCCTCCCTGGTGGCACAAGGGGTTAAGACACAGCACTATGAAGCTATCCACAGCCACTGCAACACGAGTTCATCCAGGGAGTTTATCCAGGGAGGTGAACCACATGGGGTGCAGACCTCTCCTGTCTCACCCGCTGCTCCCCTCAGCAGTGTATTTCAGTCAGTCTGCCTGTTCTGCTCCCCACTCTGTCTCTGGTGAAGCCTCTCACCCTCCACACCTCTGGCCTGTACCCCAGTTCTTGTATGCATAAATAAAATAAATCTTTAAAATAAATAAATAGAAGTATTGGATCCCAAGACCCACATGAGGCTGGAAGGTGCCTGCTTTAATGTTTTACAAAAGAGGGAACCGAGATAAAGAAGGAAACGAGATAAAGTTTTCCAAGTACTATGAGAATCTGCTGGACACAGTCTGTCAGTTCTGCTTGATTCAGCGATTGAATCATAGCTGAATTCATGACTAGCTATAGGTTGTTCCACATTTTAAGCTAATTAGTGGTTTTCAGCCTCTTCTCATAAAGATTTGGGGAGCGGGGATTGGCAGGTAGGCTTTCTGAGACCCTTCAGTGTCACCAGTCCTGCATACACTTGCTCTGCTTATCAGCCTTGCAGAAAGAATTTTGTTAACCAAGATCTGTCACTTTTGAAAAGAGTTTGAAGACCATCAGTGTGACTGTTTCCTCAGGTAGATGGTAGATGGCTGGGCAAAGATCTCTGTAGGTGGAGTGAGAGATATGAGGGTGAATTTGAGGTCACTCTGTTTGTGTCTTCCTCACATTTGGGCAGTTTTTGCAGGTCATGTCCATTGCCCTATTGAAAAACACTTGTCATGAGACTCTTTAAGGTCCATCCTTCTGTATCGGTGCAGTGATGTAACTAGACCATGTTCTGCCCACCTATCTATCATTCCCCTCAGTGTATCTGAGATATCCTTAGTTTCCTAGGGCTATATATTTATAACAAATATAAATTAAAAATAATTATTCCTCTCAAAGCTTTTACTCACTCTCAGATACATTTTTCATTGATGCTTGCAAAACCTGACTGCAGTCCAAAAGCACCTCACAGCTTCTCTTATCAATTCTTAGGCACATTTCTCCTTTACAATTCTTGACAAATTAAATGATATATGTCAGGTATTGTTTATACTTTTAAGTCAATTCTGATTTTTTTTATCCTATAACCCTTCTAAATGTATTTTTCTTTGCTGTTACAATTAAATTCTTTAATCACCTTTTCTCAAACGTAGGTTTTTTGGTGTTCCCAGAGATAGCCATTGTTGTTTGGTAAAAACCTCAGCTCAGGAGGACCTTTGAAACCATAAGTGTCTGAGTGTTTTAGTCTTCTCAGTGAGAAAAAAACAGAAGCCAGTTTCATCCAGTTAGGATCCTTCTAGAAGAATAGCCCCCTTTAAAGTTTAAGAAACATTGTCAAGATTTCTTCTGCCACCTTATTGCAGTCTGTCAACCACCTATGATCAAACATGCAGCAATTAATAGAAGGCTTGCCTTTACTGCTTGGTAGGAATTTTAACATATATATTCTTTCCTCTAAAAACTCATCTAGGGCCTCTCTGGTGGTGCAGCGGTTGAGCGCTGGGCTGCAGAGCTGCCCACATCCTCTGCAGCACCGGTTCAATCCCCGGTCGCTGGTGAGGGTCCCACATGGTGTGCAGATCTCTCCTGCCGCCCGCTGCTCCCCTCAGCAGTGTACTTCGTCAGTCTTCCTGTTCTGTTCCCCCCTCCGGCTCTGGAGAATTCTCTCACCTTCCTGTGCTTCTGACTGTACCCAGTGCTTGTATAAATAAATAAATAAATCTTAAAAATATAAAAATTTAAAAAAATAAAAACTCATTTATGAGTTTACCTCTAAAGTTCATACCCTCTTCCTTATATTATCAAAATCTTGAGGAAGAATAGAAAGGGAGAAGTGTGAATAAGAAGGAAGCTTATTTTTAAAATGTAGACTAATCCATGAAAAAAATGTTAATAATAGCAATGGTTAACATTTTTTTTTGAGCACTTACTACATTCCTAGTGCTGTTCAAATGCTTTACACTCCAAATATACCTATTTTACAGGATAGAATACTGTGGCCCCCAAAGGTTATGTTACTTGCTCAAGGTCACCTAGCTGGTCTTGGGTGTCATGAAAGGAACACAGTGGTTTAGCTCCAGATACCAGCCTGTCAACCATTGCATATGCTCTCTAGGACCTTCAAATTCTTCCTAAATTTGAAGCCTAATTTTTGTTTTTTAAAGTGTCTTGCTTTCAGTAGGCACACAATAGATATTTTATGCACTGAATTGGATTCTTGATACAATTTTCTTGAATTAAGTTGACTCAGATAAAAGCAAAAAGATTAAACAGACCAGAAATAATAACCATAAAGGGAAATAAGCAGAAATCACATTATTCCTATTTATCTTAGCTTGGGTGACCTGGAAAATCTCCTTCAATATTGAAAACATCATCTGTCACTGTGACCTATCAGTGATGTGTGTCAATGTAAGAAGAAATACCACTTGAATGTGATTTTCCTATTTCAGCTTAGATAAGTGCTAGAAAGACCCTCTTTTAGCAAAGACAAGCTCATTGAGTTACTAGAATTCTAAAGGATGATCCCACTCATCCTAGAACTTGACAAAATAGTCTAAAAATAAAGTCATCATTTGTCTCATCTGTTTCTTAGAGTCAGACATTTAACCCTTTGACATATAAAGTTTCAGAAGAGTTGGTAAGGAGAACAATAGATAAAGCATTGCTGTCATTATTCTGGAAAGAATCACTTTATTCTGAATGTGCTTCTATTCTTTCCCCCCCATTGGCTCTGTTCTATTAATACCATTTGTACCATAAGGATAGTCATCATGTATAAAAATTCATTTTTGTTATTAGTACATTCTCTTCTCCAGTAGTTAGCCTTCAAATCAATAACTGGGAAATCTGAATTTATTCCACATTCTATCTTCTTTGGTGCCTGAAGCATGAAAACATAATAATACATTGAAAAGAAAAGCCTTAGATTTCCTGACTAAACTATAATGGCTTTTTCTAGATTTGGTGGATAATTTGATTCTATTGTACTTTATTTATTCTTAGTAGAACTTGCTGGGATTGTTTTCAGAATAATGTCAGAGTAATTGTTTAAAACTGAGCTATGGGCTGGCCCAAGGGCATTCTCCTGGGAATAAGTTCAGCTAAAATATACAAAAGAGTGCTCCTCTTATCAAAAATGTTCTTCTTAAAGATAAAGGAGGAAAGGTTTGACATGAGATAAAAATAACAACAAAATAAGCCAGTGATTAAATGCCTTATGTGATCTTAGTGCACAGTTAAATGGCAAACAAATTGTGTCTTCTAGCCCTGTCTCTTCATGTTTATCTTATAATAGGATGATATATAAGATGTCTTCTGTACACTGGGAAGAGGTGGCCTTTACACCCTTCCTTTCTCAGGAAGGTGGTATTGGCCATGAAGCAGTGAGAATATTGTTAAAATGAGAGCTCAGTGCTTCTCCAGCTCATAGTCACTTTTGTCAATTTTTAAAAAAGATTTATTTATTTATGCATACAAGAGCTGGGGAGCAGGCCAGAGATGCGGGGAGTGAGAGGATTCACCAGAGACAGAGTGGGAAGCAGAACAGGCAGATCTACTGAAAATACACTGGTGAGGGGAGCAGAGGCCGAGGCAGGAGAGATCTGCTGTGCTGCGTGGGTCACCTCCCTGTCCAGGGATTGAACTCATGCTGCAGTGGCTGCGAAGAGCTTCATATGCTACATCTTAACCCCTTGCACCACCAGGGAGGCCCCACTTTTGTCAATTTTTAACAAACAACACAAATAGTGCATTCTTAAATTGCAGAAATTTTGAAAGCATATTTAAATCAAGACAAAAAACATAGCAATTACTAGCTATTCCTACCACTAGAGATAATCACCATCAACATTCTGTGTATATCACACTAGAATGAAATGCACGCACCCACACATACGCATATACACCAGCCCTGCAGTAATTGCTGATGACAGTAAGAAGAGCATTTGGGCCTCCCTGGTGGCACAGGGGTTAAAGTCTCAGTGCTATCAAGCTTATCACCAGCAGTGTGAGTTCCATTCCCAGCCAGGGAGCTGACCCACATGGCACAGCAGACCTCGTCTGTCTTGCCCACTGCTCCCCTCAGCAGTGTATTTCAGTAGATCTACCTCTTCTTCTCCCAGCTCTGTCTCTGGTGAATCTTCTCATCCCCACCCCCAGCACCTCTGGCCTGCAACCCACTTCTTGTATGCCTAAATAATTAAAAATAAATCTTTAAAAAAAAAAAAGAACAGTAACAGTGAAAACAGGAACAAGCACCAACAGTAGTTCTAACAGTTGCAGTAGCCATGGTGGCATCCAAAGGTAAAACAACAATGGCAGTAACTAAAGAATTCAAAATCACATAACTTCAGAGAAAGCTGCAGTGTCTGTGGCAGCCATACTAAAGGACCCTGGAGGCAGAAGCAGCAGCAACAGGAGCAGTAGGGCTACAATTTTGGTCCTGACAGCGGAGTTACATAGTATTCATGTGTACCAAGTCCTGTTTTAAGTGTCTTACATTTAGGATCTCAACTAATATACCAATCGAATGAATTAAATATATTAGTTGCATCGCTGTTTTACAGATGAGAAAACTGATGTACTTTCAGGTTATGTAAGTCACCCAAAATCAGACTTTATGGGACAGAACCTGAATTTGAACCCCAAGCAATTTGGCTCCAGAGTCCACTCTTTTTTTTTTTAAGATTTATTTTATGCACTTACGCATACAAGAACTGGGGTGTAGGCCAGCCAGAGGTGTGGGGGGGAGGGAAAGAGCATTCACTGGGGACATATTGGAGAGCAGAACTGGCAGATCTACTGAAATACACTGCTGAGGGAAGCAGCGGGTGAGACAGGAGAGGTCTGCTGGGCCAGGTGGGTCTGCTCCCCGGTTGGGATCGAACCCCTGCCACAGTGGCTGGCAATAGCGTTGATAACACTGAGACTTTAACCCCTGAGCCACCAGGGAGCCCCAGAGTCCACTTTTAATCACAGCCATCAGGGCATAAATAACCTGAACTCTAGAATACAGTATGAGGATACAGATGTTCCCTAAGTGTGAGTAATTCAACTCACACTTGACTTTATGATGATGCAAAAGCAATAGGCACTCAGCAGAAACCCTGCTTTGAATTTTCAACTCTGATCTTTCCCTGGGCTAACAATATGCAATATGTTACTCTCTTGTGATGCTGACAGTGGCAGGGAGACTCAGCTCCCCATCAGCCAAACGATCAAGAGGATAAAGAACCAATATTCTTCATTGTCCTACAGCTATGCTTGAGCCTCTCAAGCTGTAATAACAGGGCCTCCCCTGTTAATAAATAAAGAAAGAGAACAGGGCCTCCCCTGGTGGTGCAGCAGTTGAGCGCTGGGTTGCAAAGCTGCCCGCGGCCTCTGTGGCACCGGTTCGATCCCCGGCTGCTCCCCGGCCACCGGAGGAGGGTCCCACATGGCGCGCAGACCTCTCCTGCTGCGTGCTGCTCCCCTCAGCAGTGTACTTCGGTCCTTCTGCCTGCTCTGCTCCCCGCTCTGGCTCTGGTGGATTCTCTCACCCTCCGCGCTTCTGACTGTACCCAGTGCATGTATAAATAAATAAAATAAATCTTAAAAAAAAAAAGAGAGAGAACAATGATAATAATGAAAGAGAGACATTGTCGACCCTGCTGTAGCATCCCTACCATCCAGCAAAAAATTTTACAGCTCCACGCTTCACACATTCTTCAGGTCAGCTGTGACTAATTTAAGTGTTCCCAACACATTTAAACTAGAGGAGGCCCAGCTGTAATGTTTGGTGGATTAGGTGCACTAAATGTATTTTCTGCTTAAAAATTTTTCACTGTATTAGGTTAGCAGGATGTAATCCCAACATATGCCAAAGAAGATGTGTATTTTGCAATTTATATATACTTATATAATGACTGAATGACTTTTGAGAGTAATTCTGAGATTGGAAGAGTAAGAAGATAGGAAATACCTTTTAGAAAAAGATCATATTTTACAATTGTCAACTTCAAGGTCTTTCAACCAAAGTATATTTTGCAAACATTTTCCTTCCCTGTTTTATTATTCCTCAACACTTTGCTTCTACTTTTTATGCTTGTATAACTCTTTAGGGTTTCTGTGAATTCTTAAAACATTAAGGGCAATTTAGCCACGCCTCTTAAATTTCTTATTTCGTTTATAGATGTGTGTAGGGTAAATGAAAAGTGTCAGGTTTTCTGCCCTCCCGCCATCAGGATAGATGATGGATCCTTGCGGTCCTGAATGCATGCCTGATGGCGGGCACCTGGAGTAGAGTGTGGGCATAGGTAGATGGGATTCACCTGGGCTGAGAGACTGAACTTATAGGGTGGCATCACAGGGACGCCAGCAGAACCAGAAGAAACAGAGAAGCAGAGAGAATGCGAGAGAAGGCCAGAGAGCCCAGAAGGAGTGACGGCTTGCTGGGGGCTGGCAGGCCTGCCAGCCTCCCGGCCCCCAGCACCTCTGCCTGCCGTGTACCTGGTAAATCCCAATAAAAGCCTGCAAAAGCCACTGAGGGCTCCAGGACTCTCCTCCTTTAGCCAGTCTGCTGGATTAGAAAGCCTGCTCAGTGGCCATCCCTGCCCTTACAGTGTGCTTCTACACATTTAAATGCTTACCAAGAGTTTGTGAATGCATGAATAAAGCATTGAGAAATATAATTTCAGAATCTATGCTAAAAACAAATATAGCTATGTGGGACCAGACACAAACCACTGAAATAATGTTTCCAACATTCTTAGGACCCACTGTGGATAATGTAAGTTCTCTAAGCACATCTAAGAGGCAAAGTTGCTAGGTTAGGTGAGTATAAGAAAAAACTTAAAAACAAAGAAAAGCACTAAATGATGTTAATGTTTTCGTTCTATTATGATTCTGGCTAGCCTCCAAGTTTAGATTAAAATTAATATCTCATCTGCATGTACACTTGGGAATGTTCTGATAGAAAAGATTCCTTCTGCTTCCATAAAACTACAAGTCAAGACAGAGTAAAAACTGAAACAGAAATTCACTAATGCATTAATAAAACTTCATCTTTAGCATGATGAAAAAATACCAAGTCTTGGATAAAGCCTGTGACTCCTAACATTAAGTTTGAAGTGTGTCCTTTCTACTAATTTCAGATGGCCAGAAATGGCAAACTCAGAATTAAGTAGCTGTTAAATGTAAACTAACTTAAAAGGAAAAAAAAAATGCTTTCAAAAGTTATCTCAGGACTTCTCTGCTCAGCGTTTCACTCTGTAGTTTTGGTGATATGATTTGATTTAATTTCCAAGTCTCTTATCTGTAGTTTATTCTTGTTAGTGCAGTTGCTACTGGAGTTTAACTTGTACACAGGAAACCAGTGCCAATCAATTCTGTTCCCAAGGTGACAGGAAACCCTGGTTGGTCAGATGTTGATTGTGCTTGCGGTTCATGCTCCACCCATCACATTTTCTTCCCTTTTGGCTGAACTTAAGACAAATTAATCAGGGCTCGACATCTGGCAGACAGTTTTGGTATCTTCACAGTGATTTGTTGACCTGCACAGTTAATAAGTAAAAATTCAGTGCATAAAACTTGTAGACATGAAGTATAAATGTTACCAAGAATCCCTGATAAGGATGTGGAAAGCTGTTCTTTTGGCTTTCTAATTGAAAATGTGAATTTTCTTGAGTGATGAAACATCTGTTGAACAAATATTTTACCTTTTTTATGATGGTGAATGGCTTACCTCACCCTATTGTAAATTCCAGCTCTGAAATGTGGAGCAGGGGGCGAGAACGGCTTGGAGGAGGTTAAGCTTTTTAGCAGGTCTCTGCTATTTGTGATTAATCCTCAGCCACCTGCATATTTTCTTCTTAGTGAGTCCTTTTTCACATAAACATCCCTTCTCACTGAGGTTAGATTTCCCTGAGAGCAAATGTTGGTACCCAAAACATATGACCAATAACATAACTTAGAATTGAAAGCTGAGAGTAAAATCAAGAAGATAATCTTCTCATCCCTCCAGGCCAGCCTTCTTTGGAACCTCCTCTTTGACACTCATGGTTTATGATGATAAAAAGAAAAATAATAAACCACTTAAAAGCCCTGCAAAATGTGTTCAGAAATCACTAGTTTGGGGGCCTCCCTGGTGGTGCAACCTATGAAGCTGTCCGCAGCCACTGCAGCACGGGTTCAATCCCTGGCCAGGGAGCTACCCACATGGCAGCAGACCTCTCCTGACTCACCTGCTGCTCCCCTCAGCAGTGTGTTTCGGTCAATCTCCTTTTCTGCTCCCCACTCTGTCTCTGGTAAATCCTCTCACCCCCCACCCACAGGTCTGGCCTGTACCCCAGTTCTTGTATGCATAAATAAATCTTTTTTTAAAAAAGAAATCATTAGTTTTAAAAACAGCAGCACTAAAAGATATGTCTGATTTTTATCAGGTCTAGTGATAGCAGTGATCATGAGATGTACAAGAAAGGTTTTTTTCTGTATAGGCAGTTGAAGGAAGGTAACAACTCAGGAAGGTGAGATTAAGATAAACCTAAAAAGGGCAGGTATGTTGGACCGGATGGGCTTTTCCTGTTCCTAAAATGTCTTGTGTTCTTACACAGGAAACACATTCTTATTCACCCGAAGCATTTGCAAGTCCTAGGCACAGGACCTAAAAGTACCCTGGGTCCTGGGTCGTGAATGGTAAGAAAGCAGGAAAGAAGTGGGTGGGAGAGGAAGCCGCTCTGGTGGGCCCAAAACCAGGACAAGTTGCCCAAAAGGTAGAAGAAGAACATTTAGCATTTATTCACCCATGTCTCCTGTATTTTGAGAACAAATTCTCCTACTCTTTTCTTTTAAAAATATTTTCCACACCAAAATTTGGATGCATTTACAATTGGGGTTGACTCAGGTCAGTCACCAAGGAGTTGTTATGCATGCTCATTGAGAGTTGGCTACACTCGCTAATGCTGTCAATTCCAGTATCATCCAACCACTAATCCAAAGATTTCTCTCCTATATATATTAGCAGGAGGGATTTTGATCCACTTGTTTTACCTTTTCACTAAAACAACTTCCACAGAGAGGTTAGGTCTGTGAAATAAAGATTAAGGGCTAGGAAAAGTTTGTAGTGTTTGAATCCTAACCATTTACAGAAGCATAATCTGGGGTTTAGTAATAACCAAGTAGAAGAAAATCCAAGACACTAAATAAGTATTTTTAAGCAGTCAAGGAGACTTGGTATTTGCCAAGGTCCTATAAGAAAGTTGGTGGTGAACTCAAATAGAATCCTGCTGCAAACCTAAAATGCCCTTTGAAAAGCATTTAATATTGTTCCTCCTTCCCCCTCATGTCAGTTCTCCTTTTGATTTTTGTGACAATCTATTTGGACAGGAGCAATCTGCTGTACGCCTGCTGTTCCTGGGGTTCCAGCAGTAGTTGAAAAAAATGTGCCAAAAGGGGGCGGCTGCCAATTGTCATTCACAATAGTGATGGATGCCCCCTCCCCAAGATGTGGGCCAGGGTGGAGGAGTGTCTGTTTCTGGCACCCGCCTCACCATACCCAATGTTGACCAACTCTGACTAATGGAAATTATTCCCTTAGTTTCTTAGCATCACTTCTAACCTATTAAGCCAAGGCTTCTAGGACCTGGACAGGAGCGTGCACACATAAGAGCTTCTTGCTTCTTGCTGGGTTCCTAGCAATAGAAATAACAATGGGCAAATGGCTGCATTTTTTTTTTTCTTTTGGGACAAATGGCAAGTGCATTTTTCTGGAAGATTTTGTTTATATAGCACATGCATATAAGGCATCCTTAGGACAGAAAGCACCGCTCTTATGGCGCCCCTCTGTGCAGACATGCCTTAACCCACCATGAACCAAACCTAAGCTTCACTCTGACCTGATAGGAAAGGTTGTTGGGGCAAAGGTAAAGGGGGTGGGGGCATAAATCGTTTTGGAGGGCTATTTAACTATAGAGTAATATCCCCAGGGCAAATTAAATATGGAGTAATATCCCAAGGGCACGTGTTAATACCAAATAAAAAATATCCTGGAATTACTATCCTCTGTAAAACAGGAAGAGGAAACTCCCAGATCTTTGTATGTCTCTAATTATTGTTGAGCAGTTGCAGTGTGCCAGGTACTGCTCAAGATGTAGTACAGCTGCAGAATAGGATTATTCCTCAAAACCACTCCAGGGAGATAGATGTTATCATCTCAAGTTTAATGATGAGAAAACTAAGACATAGACATTTAAGTAAAGGTTAGAGTCCATGAACTGCGGGGATGAGCCTACATGTGTGTGCCACTAAACCCTATTGAAAGGATTATTGCCATGATTATTTTTTCACCTTCTATTGGTATTCAGACTGTGTTCAGTTTTGTCGGTGGAGGACTAGAAACAGCCTAAAATAAAATTACTTGTGCAACTTAACCCTTAGAAATCCATCCACGTACGAAAGAGCCGGTAGTACCCCCTTCTACCTTTAGATGGCACCAGTGCGCCACTAACAGGGAGAATAACATCCAGGTCAGCAGCTGGTTGGGCTTTTGCTTTTGTTTGAAGGACATTTAAGCAGCCTGTTTCTCGGTCCTTAAAATCCTGCTTCACATATTTGTTGCCATTTAAAGTCAAATAAAATAAACAGGGCCGTCTAAGGATTTTAGGGCTGACGGAGTGTAGCTGAAGAGCAAATGTGCTCAGCAGAGCTTCCCAGCTAGGGGAACCCTGCACACCACTCGATAGAAATTAGAAGGACTTTTGCTTCTTCTTTGCTAGCAATGATACAGATTTATGATATACAGAACAATAGAATCGGGGGGCTTAATTAAGCCTTTGCAATCTTTGCTGCTAAAAATCACTCTCGTTTCCCCACCTGCTCTCCTCAACAAAACCTTAACACAGTTTGCTCAGGGAGTTTTGTAAGTTGCATTAGGATTGGTATTTAAAAGGGATTTCTGTGATAAAGCACCATTTCATTGTAGACATGATCTGCAGGAAAAGATGGGGGCGGGGAGCCGTGCAAAGTTTGCATTCATGGGGCTGGGTTCCCGTAATGCTCCAAGCCTTATCGAGGACAGCCCAGGAGCGAATTGGCAGTACATTAGAAAGCATGATTATAAGAGGGAAAGCTGCAGTGGCCTCGTGTCAGCTGTTTTCCTCCACAGGATACTGGGTGATTCCTGTCCTAACCAGATACTGATTACTTAAAGCTTAGCCCAAGAGTTCTTGTCAAAAACGATTTCCGTAGTGTATTTTACTTGCTGAGGTCTGAAGAACTTTTGGAATTTGTTAGGTGAGGGCTTGAACTCCAGGAATCCGCCAGTAGTATCTGGTAATGAAGTTTATTAATTTTTTTTTTTTATTTTTTACATCACTGTTCATTTTTAAACATCCTCAGGTGTAGTCCCCATAGAGTTTCCTTCACCAAGGCACCCGTGCACCATCACCTCAGTCCCTTCCTCCCTGTGATCCCTCTCCCTCCTCCTCCCCTGCAGGATGTCTCTGGTTTATAATTGTCTGCTTTTGCTTTGTGGTGCTTTGTACTATTATTATTTTTTTACACTGAAGTCTTATTTGCTTCCTCTATATGCCTGCTATAAGTGAAACCATCCAATGCTTTTCTTTTTCCTTCTGGCTTATTTCACTGAGCATAATTCCTTCTAGTTCCATCCACATTGCTGCAAATGGCATGAATTTATCCTTTTTGATTGCTGAATACCTATTGTAAATAGTGCTGCAATAAACATAGGTCAAGCACCTCATTTTTTTCTCATTCAAGATTCTCTGATTGGCCTCATATGGCATGGAGAATTGGTGGTGGAAAATATGTGCATTAATTGATAATTCAGACAAATGCAAGTTTAAAAAGTTCAATGAACTTTTCTTCAAATTGTTTTTATGTCAAACATTTGCAATTGTTTTATTTCAAATAGATACAGACTGTTAGACATATGTTTCAACCTACAGAAGTATGTATCCTTGTATTTTACCATTTTAATTGTATTTCTTGTATAAGTGTTTAATGTATTTTATAAGCATTTAAATAGTCAAAAGCTAGTTTTTAGATGAATGATTTTCTTCACATGAAAAACAAAGAATTTATGTAACATCCAACTTCTCAAATTATTCTACTGTCAGATACAGAGGGAAATTCCCCACCCCCCTGGGTTCTATATGAACCCAACAAGTAATCAAGACAGCATCATGGGCCTCCCTGGTTGCACAGGGATTAAAGTCTCAGCACTATCAATCTATTGCCAGCCACTGAAGCAGGAGTTCGATCCCTGTCCAGGGAGCTACCCATGTGGCACAGCAGACCTCTCCTGTCTCATCCGCTGCTCCCTTCAGCAGTGGACTTCAGTAGATCCATTTGTCCTGCTCCCCACTCTGTCTCTGGTGAATCCTCTTACCCCCCCCCATACCTCTGGCCTACACCCAATTCCTGTATGCATAAATAAAAATAAATCTTAAAAAAAAAGACAGCATCAGATGGGTGAACAAAGAAAAATTTTGATTTAATAGCATATGTATGGAGAATACATATAATTATAAATTCTAAAGGATAACAGAGCATATCAGGGATATTTATCCTCTTTTAGGGAATTGAGGTGTCAAGAAGAGAGAGGGAGACTTCACATGAGACAAGAAGGGGTTACCTCTTCCATACTCTGAGAGCAAAGAGGAGATTCTTTGGCAAAGAAGACATATTACAACTAAACTTACACTGAATGAGTCCCCCCAAAACTGTATTCTTCTAGGTCATAAAGGGGGGAACAGTGCTTGCTTCTTTCATTCTAAACTGAATGTGATGATCTCTTCTCCATGAAGGAGGGCAAAGGACTCAGGCAAGGACAGAAGCTTGTCCTAACCTTCAGGGTCCTCTCTTCTTTCAGCTCAAAATAATCTGTAATCTGTAAGTAAAGACCTCCCAGGTGAAGCTTACCAGTCTCCACTGACCTCTAGTTCACATGCCAAGGTGACAAAACTGCTACACTGGGCACGCTGAGATAAGCTTATCTGACCCTTTTGGGGAACTGACCTCATTCTATCAAATGTTCAACCTAAAATGATAAACATTAAAAAGGGTTTGTGTTTATATATAATGTAGTGGACCATCAAGTATTTCTCACAGGTCTTTCTTAGAAGTATAACAACCAGTGTGAAGGCTTGCAGTACTTTTCTGTTTGAAATGTCCAGCTATCAAGAAGCAATTCCAAACACTACAAATAAAATTATAGTCAAATCAAAATAACATATTTTCTAAAACACATTTTATCCAGAATCAGGCAGTTAATTTGAGAAACCATTCATGTACTGTGGCTGTGTGGGATTTTTCAAAAGATTTTATTTTTCATTCCTTATCATAAGTTCCTATTCACACCAGAAGTCAATAACCCTTATTGAAGGAAAATCACTGACTAGTTAGCAGGTTTCTATTATAATTGCTTCCTACAAGATAAAAACAAATATTATTTTCCTTTTAAAATGAATGAAAGATGAGGGCCTCCCTGGTGGTGCAAGGGGTTAAGCACAGCACTGTGAAGTGTTCCGCAGCCTCTGCAGCACAAGTTCGATCCCCAGCCAGGAAACTACCCACGTGGAGCAGCAGACCTCTCGTGTCTCGCCTGCTGCTACCCTCTCAGTGTATTTCAGTAGATCTGCCTGTTCTGTCCCCCACTCTGTCTCTGGTGAATCCCCTCACCTCCTGCACCACTGGCCCAGTTCTTGTATGCATATATAAATAAATCTTTAAAAAATAAAAAAAATTAATGAAAGATGAAATGATTCACTTTTAGTCAGTCTTGAAAAATCTTTGCATTTTTTTCTTCTGTACATCTTCAAATCTTTATTTATCCATGTGTAGAAGAAATGTATGTGTGCTTAGAAAGAACTTGAACTAGATCAGTTTCTCCAACTTAGTAGATCACCAGGCTTTCTGTAAATATGAGACATGCCCCATATTTAATTGTTTTGTTCTGTGTCCTGGATTTACTTTGTCAGGATGACCTAAATGTGCTGTCACCAATTTTTCATTAAATTATAAACCTTTTGACAGTTAGAGCTATTTTTTACATTGACTTGGGCATCTTATGTTTTTATTTTCTAAATCTAGTGATTATACACCTTGTCATCCCTTGTTAGTCTCTGAGGAGTTACACTCATTTTTGTATTTCTTATGTCCACTCATCATCAGAAATCATCATTTTCAGGATAAAGGGTCACTTGTGTAATTTAGGACAATTTTACATATCAGATGGCAAAATTAGTTGGTGTTTAAAGTCATTCTAGCTTAGAGTCACCCTTTATATGAAAGATGATCTATATCTATTTTTCCTTCTTCATTATTACAACATTCAAAGAAACATGTCCTAGAGATCTAATAAGATTCATTATTAAAAATCTCAGAGTAAAAGTTGTTTAGGTAAATAATAGAATTTCTATAGTGAAGTCTCTGATCAAAACAAAGAATGAATTCAGTTATAAAACAATACCTGAAGGAGAATAGTTTGTTAGAAAAACAAGGAATATTCTTGTAACTGTGTCTACATAGTCTCCACTGCCATCTGCCTTGGCAATGTGACACTGAATATATTAAATGTAGAACATTTCAATTTTGTCTTTACAATTATAGATGTCATTTGGATGATAAGTTCTTGTAGTGAAATCTTAATGATTACCAGCTGCATATCTAGAGGGCAGACTGAAGTGTGTTCCATGCTAGGCAAAAGGGTGTTAAAAAGGTGTTATTTTGCACAGTTTTTCATGAGTAGTGATTATAGCAGACATGGTATCTCTTCTGCCTGTGCAGTGTCCCAGGTGCTACCATCTCGTTTATCCAAAGCCCTTGAAAGAAGCCAAGATATACATATGTAAATCTAGATAATTCAGCAGTGGTCTCAGTAGTCTCTCTCAGGTGTGTGCAGAATGGCCCAATGGGTTGTAAAAGAAAATATTTGAAAAAAATATAAATACATTAGTACAAGTATATAATTATTAAATAGATAAATAAATAGATTAATAAATTAAATAGATAAATAAATTTCAGTGGGGGTGTACTCACTTTTTTCTTACTTACATGGTAACAATAGAAATATTTGAAAATTAATAATAATTTAACCTAAAAATGAAAGATAGAGTGCAGATATAGAGGAATAGATCCAAGTGTTTTATAAAGTGTCTATCATTCTAATACTGTAATAACTCTACCATGTTACACAGGCTTAGAAACTAATAGAGGGAAAAATAAAAGAGGCAATGAGGTTGTTTTGGTAATGTCTTAAATCACAAAGAAAATTTAATTTTGCTATACTTAATATTTAACAGAATCATATTAATTATGCTTTTTATAATTACACCTAGTAAATCTATGCCATGGAGACATAACTGAAAGGCTAATATCATTCATGTAATTCTTGATATGACACTGGCTTCCAATCACACATATAGAGAATTTCATTATGTGCATCTGAGCTGCTACCATCCACCTTAATTAATAAAGCATTATAAGTACAAAAAAACTCTGCTTGCTTTTAGCTAATGTAATGCCCCTCCTTCTCCCTCAAAGATAATCACTATTCTATATTTGGTATTTATCATTTCCATAAATATTCTTTTATGCATGTATCACTAAGCAATATTTAGTATGATTTTGCATAAACCCTAAAAATGGTGCCTCACACACATATTAAAAAACTAGCAACAACAAATGTTGGCGAGGATGTGGAGAAAAAGGAACTCTTGTGCACTGTTGGTGGGAGTGCAAACTGGTCCAACCACTATGGAGAGCTGTGTGGAGATTTCTGGACCTACTAAACATAGAGCTTCCATATGATCCAGCAATTCCACTCCTAGGTATTTACCCAAAGGACACAGAAACATCAATTCCAAAGAGCACCTGCACTCCTATGTTTATAGCAGCACTGTTTACAATAGCTAAGCTTTGGAAACAACCCAAATGCCCAAAAATAGATGACTGGATCAAGAAGATGTGGTACATATATACCATGGAATATTACTCAGCATTCAAAAAAGATAAACACATGCAATTTGCAGCAACATGGATGGCGCTGGAAGGGATCATGCTCAGTGAAATAAGCCAAAAAGAAAAAGAAAATACCGGATGGTCTCACTCATAGCAGGAATCTAGAAAACTTAAATAAGGGACCAGGAAAATGAATATAAGAAAGTGAAAATCAAAGTCAACAAAAAACTATGAACCAGAGACACTTTTTGGGGAGCGGGGGGGAAGGTTTGGGGTCAGAATTGGGCGTTTGCAATTGTATAGGGGAATATAAAAATAAAATTTAATATTAAAAAAAAAAAAAAAAAAAAAAAAAAAAAAAAATGGTGCCTCACAGTAGGTAACTTACCAGATCAAAGACTTAAATGTAAGCATTACAACTGTAAAACTCTTAGAATAAAACATAAGTGTAAATCTTCATGACTTTGGATTAAGCAGTGATTTCTCAATTCTGGCACCAAAAACACAATAATCAAAGATGAAATAAATAACTTGAACTTCATAAAAATAAAACCGTTTTTGCTTCAAATGAGACTTTACTAGTCAGGACTCTCCAGAGAAACAGAAATAGAATGAGTGTATACACATAGCACATGCATAAAGGGAATTAGTATAAGGAATTGGCTCATGTGATTATGGAAGCTGCCAAGTTCCAGGATCTCCAGGGTAAGACCCAGGAGAGCCAGTAGTATAGTTCCAGTTTAAGGTTGGCAGGCTTAAAGTCCAGGAAAAGTCAGTTTTTCAATTTGATTCCAAAGTCAGAAAAAAAAATATGTTGCAAATCAAGGCTGTGAGACAGGAAGAATTCTGTGTTATTTGAGAGAGGGTCAGACTTTTTGTTTTATTCAAGCCTTCAGCTGATTGGACCAGGCCTATCCGCATTATGGAGGGCAACCTGCTTTATTTACTGATCAATTTAAATGTTAGTCTCTCCCCAAAACACCCAGAATAATGTCTGATCAAGCATCTGGGTAACTCATGGTCCATTCAAGTTGACAAATAAAATTATCCATTATATATACTATCACTAATGTGAAAAGATAATCTACAAAATAGGAGAAAATACCTGAAATCATATATCTGATGAGACCAATATCCAGGAGATATAAATAATTTTACCACTCAAAAAGGGAAAGAAGAACAACCCAATTTTAAAATGAAAAAAAATGGTTTAAAAAAGACATTTTTCCATCATCTCTCTGTCCAAGATATGCAAATGACCAGTAAGTCCATGAGTTGTTCAATATCATTAATCATTAAGGAAATACCATCAAAATCACAGTGAGATGTCTAATCATACCACCTAAGGCTGCTTCAATCAAAGCTATGAGCATTAACAGTCATTGACAAAGGTGTGGAGAAGCTGGAACTCTCACACTTTGCAGGTGGGAATGTAAAATGGTGCAGCAGCTTTGGAAAAACATTTAGTAGTCAGGGAGAATTCAACTTAGAGTTCCATGTGACCAAGCAATTCCACTCCTAGATTATATGCAAGAAACATGAAAACTTATGTCCACACAAAAGTTTAAACACAATGTTCACCACGGAATTATTCATAATAGCCAAAAGTGGATACAAAAATGTCAATCAACTATTAAGTAAGCAAATGCATACAATATACCGCTATAAAAAGGAACAAAGTACTAATAGACAATACAACATGAATGAACCATGAAAATGTTATGCCGAGGAACAGAAACCAGACAAAGAGATTATGTGTTGTATGATTCCATTTATATGATTCATCCAAAATAAGTAAATTCATAGATGCAGAAAAGAAGTTAGTAGATTTCAGGAACTGAAGAGAATGAGAAATAGGGTGTACCTGCTAGTGGGTAAAGTTTCATTTGAGTTGAGGAATCGATTGTTGTGATGCTTATACAAGTCTGTGAATTTACAAAATCAATTTAATTGTATACTTTGTATACTGAATTTTATGGATATAAATTATATCTCAATAAAAAAGGGGAAGTATACCCAGCTAATTTTATATCAAAATGTAGGTTGCTTCTAGAATATTAGCTGGACATTGCTTCTGGCATTTTTTTCATTTTATGTGATTTAACTGAAAGATGCTAATTTAGAACATTTTTTATTTATGGAAGAGCAAATGGATACATTTCCTACAGCAAGTTTAAAAGTGTCCTTTACATGACAACTTCAGTTCATTCTTAAAATGTTTATGACATTTTGCATTCCAGAAATATTTATTTTCTAACAACGCATCTGCTCCTTGGACATAAAGTAGATAATAAAGCATAGTACCCAAAGTAAGATTTTTTTTACTTTGGCTGGTATGCATGATATCTATACTTGGGTGAATATCTATTCAATTTTCAGGGTTATCTTACAATGTTTCCATCTGACAGAGAAGACCCAAAATGAAATTGAATTATCGTCAAAGTGTCAGATCAACAAATCCCAGTTACTTGAGGGGAAAGGCTTATTTTAGCTATTGGCAACTAAGTTCAATAATTTATATTTAAACATTTACCCTTGTACTAGGCGTCGCTGATAACATGATTGCCTGTTTTCATTGGCAAGAATGCAATCATGGTAATCAAATCAAGGGCCCTTTTCTTTATTTTATCGCTAACACAACTCTCCCAGGTAATTGGAAGAGGAAGACATTCCTTCCACCTGAGAAGTGCTGGTACTTCAAATACAATCTATGGCCGCAGAGCAACCCACAAAGTCCTTGACTCTTCACTGGTCAAAAGGAAGTAACTCCCTACTCTGAAATTTCAAGGTGAAAGGTCAACGACTTTAGGGGGCAGCAGTCATCCTGGTTTATTCCTAAAGCATCCGAACTGACCAAAGCCCAGGGCTGCACTGCAGGGTGGTGCACTTTTAAATGAACACTGAACAAACACAGGGATGTATATTTAAATAAATTGCTGTTCTTGGATAAATATTTGGAGAAACTCTGGAGACAGTAGATTTTTCATGATTTTGACTGAGTTCATTTTAGGTAAAGGTAGACTTTGATGTGCTTTGGTTAATGACTTAAGATACCTGCTTCTTCTTTTTTTATTTTACTTAATTTCTTATATCATTGCTAATTTTTGGCTAGTATTTGATTTTTCCCCTCAGATTTTGCCCCTGTAGTTCTCCTACCACCAAAGCACCTGAGATCCATCACCACAGTCCCTTGTGCTCTTCCCTCCCCTGTTTTGATCCCTTCACTTCCCTCTCCCCTGCTGGATGCCTCAGATCTAGGGTCAGCTTGCAAGTTTTGTCTTTTTCCTGACCCTTTGTTCTGTTTCTCTATGTTCCACATACAAGTGAAGCCATCCTATATTTATCTTTTTCCTTCTGACTTATTTCACTTAGCATCATCCAAGATACTTGCTTCTTACATCAAACGACTAAGAAGGCCTTCTAGAAGCTTTCACACAGATCCTAAATTTAGTTACTTTTTTAAAATACCAAATTCTTTCCATAAATGTGAAAATTTTCTTTGTGAAGATTTAATTTTATAAATCTTCTTCTCCAATGATTAAAAATAATTTCAATGATTTGATATAAAGAAATATGCTCTTAAAAATAAATAGTATCTACCCCTATAACTTCCCACATATGACTTGATTCCATAACAGACTACAAAATATCCAAATCTTTCAACATAGGTTTCTTTCTTTTCTGTTTTTTTTTTAAGATTTATTTTTATTTCTGCATACAAGAACTGGGGTGTAGGCCAGAGGTTCAGGGTGTGAGAGGATTCAGTAGAGACAGAGTAGGGAGCAGAAAGGCAGATTGACTGAAACGAACTGCTGAGGGGAGCAGCAGGTGAGACAGGAGAGGTCTGCTGTGCCATGTGGGTAGCTCCCTGGCCAGGGATCAAACTCATGCTATAGTGGCTGATGATAGCTTCAAAGTACTGAGACTTTGACCCTTGTGCCACTAGGAAAGCCACCATAAATTTCTTTCTTCATAATCCATAAAGTTCTCAAGTTCAGAGGCCATGTCATATTAACTCTGGCATCCTCCCTCTCCAGGGCTTACTATGCGCTCTATCGTTTCTAGAAAATACTAGACGCTCAATGAAAGTTTGCTGTTGAATGAAGTTCATTACAGTTAAGAATGAGAACTCAGGACCTCCCTGGTGGCGCAGCAGGTTGAGCGCCATGCTGTGAAGCTGTCCACAGCCTCTGCAGCGCTAGTTCGATTTCAGGCCAGCCAGTGAGAAACCTACATAGTGCGGCAGATCTCTCCTGCCTCGCCCACTGCTCCCCTCAGCGGTGTATTTTGACAATCTACCTGTTCTGTCCCCGTTCTGTTTCTGGTGAATTTCTCACCTGCTGTACCTCTGACAACAGTTCTTGTATAAATAAAAAAAAAAGTCTTTTAAAAAAAAAAGAATGAGATCTCAGAAATCACTCTACCTGTGATTCACACACCTACTATATGTATGTTGATAAATTACTGAACATCTTTAACTTTCCCATTCATGACATGGAAATAGTCAGTACACAAGATAATGCAAGGAAACAACTTCTTGCGAGCTTAGCTTGAATAATGTTTTCTGCCACCATCATCGACACTCTCAGCACTTATATTACAACACTACAATGTGACATTATTATAACATTATGAATCACATGGCCACCATGGTCACATAGCTCTTGCCATCCTGGGGTCGAGAGTGGAATGCAGACACAGAGCCAAGAATTTTTCTTGATTCAGTTAGAGGGTCGATGGCGTCAATGAAAATCACAACTTTTTCTTTTCTTCCTTTTTCTTTCCTGCAATTTCCCCCATCCTTTACCCAGAGGGGTGGTTGTGAGGCAATTTGCACTGTGAGTGGAAACCTATAACAAATAGAGGTTCCAAATAAGCTCTTAGGGGACAAGAGAACACCTTTACTAGATTTCTGGAGTGTATGTGTATTTAAAGAAATATTTTTAAAATTTAATACCTATCTCAAAAAAAACCTGTAACATATACCCCGAAGGTAAAAGCAATGCAAGGCATCACAACTCAGAGATGTATTTGAAATATATCACCACAGTTACATTTACTAGAAAATCTGTTGCCAAATGGCTGAACCAGAGCCACACAGAGGTGTGGGATCTCGCACTGTGTGAAGAATGGTCCCGTATTTTCATTCATGAAGCCCATGGTGAGAATCTACTCCCTGATATTGTTCTTGTTTTACAAGATATCATACTCTAAAATTTTATTGTGTGTGCAAACACATACACATGCTGACTACAAAATTTTTCCACCAGCTACAATTTATCAGAATTATACTATCCATGGGAGTATGTATTCATTTCAGAGGATTTGTCACTCCAGCCATTTAAAAGCAGCCTCCATCGTTAGCAGGTTGAGGAATCTCCACACAGCTTTCCATAGTGGTTGGACTAGTTTGCTCTCCCACCAGCAGTGCAGGACAGTTCCTTTTTCTCCAACATTTGTTGTTGCTTTTTTTTTTTTTTTTTTTTAATATGTGCCATTCTCACTGGTGTAAGATGGTATCTCATTGTAGTTTTGATTTGCATTTCCCTGATTACAAGTGATGTTGAACATTTTTCATATGCCTGTTGGCTATTTGCGTTTCCTCTTTGGAGAAGTTCCTTTCTAGCTCTTCTGCCCATTTTTTGACTGGATTATTTTCTTTGTTTTTGTTGAATCTTGTCAGCTCTTTGTAGATTTTTGTGATCAGTCCTTTATCATTAGTGTTGTGTGCAAAAATTTTCTCCCAATCGGTGGGGTGTCTCTTTGTTTTGGTTACTGTTTCTTTTGCTGTACAGAAGCTCTTTAATTTGATGTAGTTCCAGCTGTTTATCTTTGCCTTCACTATCACTACTTTGGGTGATGTGTCTTTAAAGATGTTACTGAGGTATATGTCATGTAGTGTTTGGCCAGTATTTCCTTCTGTATATTTTATGGTTTCAGGTCTTATGTCTAGTTCTTTAATTCCCCAAAAATAGATGACTGAATCAAGAAGATGTGGTACATATATATACAATGGAATATTACTCAGCCATCAAAAAAATAAACTCATGCAATTTGCAGCAACATGGATGGAGCTGGAAGGGATCATGCTCAGCGAAATAAGCCAGAAAGAAAAAGAAAAAGACCGGATGGTCTCTCTCATAGCAGGAATTTAGAAAACCTAAATAACAGACCAGGAAAAAGACTAATTATAGTAAAGTAAAAATCAAAATCAACAAGCAACTATAAACCAGAGACACTACAGGGTGGGGGGGAAAAGGGAGTAGGATCAAAACAAGGGAGGTGGGAATTGTATGGGGACTATAACCAAGATGAAAATGCATACATTGTGCAAAAATGAAAAATGATGTTAAAAATATATAAAATATGTAAATAAAATATATAAAATTAAAAAATAATAAAAAATAAAAAAATAAAAGCAGCGTCTCCAGGAAATGCTCTCAGTGCTTGTCCTCTTTCCTCCCTCCCTTCTTTCCTTACTTCTCTCTCTTCCCCCTCCTTTCTTTTCTTCTTATTTTCTCTCTTTTCCTCCTTTTATTTTTCTTTGTTCTATCTTTCCATCTTCCTTTTTGCAACAAGACTTTTATTAAATTTTTAACAAATAGACATTCTTATCATTAAAATGCTGCTATGATAAAAATCATAACAAAATTCGTTGTGAGGTCCTGAAAGCTTTTTCTACAGCCCTCAAATTCCAGGACATTTTCACCACCTCAGAAAGAAACCTTACACCCCTTAGAATTTTCTGCCCAATTCCTATGGCTCTACTACCAACCTACTTCTTATCACTACAGATTACAGATTTACCAATTCTGGACATTTTATATAAAGACAATCATGAAAATATAGAACCTTCAGTGTCTGGTTTCTTTCACTTAAAAAAAAATGTTTTCCAGGTGCATTTATGGGGTAGCTTCACAGTACATCGTTCCTCTTAGTGGCTGCTCTACAGATGTAGCACATTTTATTTATCTATTCATAAACTGATGAAAATTTTGATTGTTTCCACTGTTGATTGCCATGAATAATGTTGCTATAAACATCCACATGTGAATTTTCATGTGAATGTATGTTCTTATTTTTCTTAGATATATACCAAGTAGTGAAATTGCTTAGTCATTTGAGAACTATAGTATTAACAGTGGGTTTAAACCTCTGGTCCTTGTCTCAGATTATGTCATTTGATTCCAAAGCATTCATATCTAAGTCTAGCTTTCAACTGGCTGCTTACAAAGTTCCAAATCAGACTGGCTACTTTCCAGAAGCATGGTTGAGATTCTAATTACAGAATACTTTCAGTATGTCTATAGCTGCATGTCTATAGTTGCAAATTTAAAGAGCAAATGCTCGGTCAACTATATTTCCAAAGTTCTTATTTTATTCCCAATTGTGACAACACAGTTCCAAGCATGCAAGGACTTCCAAAGTGATCAGTTACTCTAACATGAATATGCCCACCAGGCCTGAATATCCGTGCAGGGGCAAGAGGAAAATGTTTACCAACCTATCTGAATTTTTATTTATTTATTTATATTTTACATTGTTGTTCATTTTTAAACAATGTTTGCTTTTTCCCCCCCTCAGGTGTAGTCCCCATAGAATTTCCTCCACCAGTTCACCCGTGCACCATCACCACAGTGCCCTGTTCTCCTACCTCCCTCCTCTGATCCCTCTCACTCCCCCTCTGTATAGGGGGAGCAGAACCCTCCAAGTAGTTAAAGCTTGTCCTTTCAGTGATTAATTCCCGAGGTATGCTATCAACTCTAACTGCAGGCAAAGGTTTTCAAAAATATCACTTACTGTGTTACTATGATTTTGCTATGAAACTCTCTTACATACAGATTTATCACTAAATCAGTTATGTTGCTTTTTAGCTATATTTTATATTGTAATACTGAAGTATGAAATTGTTCCTTCAGACTAAAGTTGCAGAATTCAGTTCTGAGAACACAGCCTACATAACCAGATGTTGTAATTTAAAAAAAAATCTGAAGCAACTGAGTTCTGTATTTTATGATCTTTCACATTTTAGCTGAGCTCTATATATCATTGTAATCATGTCTGTCATTTTTGTCATTTGTGATCTTGAAAATAAACTAATATATTCAATTTAGTGATAAAAATGCTCAGTACTAAAAGAGTTCTTTTGTAAATGTTTAATGAGATAGGGAGTTATTAGTTGTATAGGGTTACTTAAAAATAAATAGGTGAGCTAAAATTCCAAGAATTTTCATTTCAGAAAAAAAAATGGTTTATACATTAAGACTTAGTAATATTTCCTCAGCATCATCTTTTCTTAACTAATTATGTAAACTTGGAAAAACTAAACTGGAGAACTAAAATTAGAACTACCATTATTTTGTTCTTTTGTTAAAAGGGAAACAGCCTCCTCACCATGAGTGACAGTCAAAACAATACTCAGTGCCAAAAAAAGAGTAAAAATTAATCATCCTTGGTTACAAGACAAAGCACTACTTTTTTTCTTTTTTATGAACAAATTACCATAGCTTTTGGGATGTTAATACGCAAACTTCATTGATTCAGACAAGAATCAAATATCAACTGTAACATTTATTGCACTTCTCATTCTAAAATTTCAAACTCCTGTCTACCATGACTCCTCAATTTCCATATTTTCAGAAGAATGGGAAAAGCACATGAGAATACAGTAATTACACCCTGACCAATTTCTTTGCAACCATTCATACATGTAGACATCAAAAATATTTTTTTTTTCCTGGGTTCAGGACTGCAGACAGAGGGAGGGTTAAAGTCAGTCTTTGCCCTCAGGGAGTTCACACTTTGGGGTAAAGCATTTCCAGTGAATGTGATATATTGAAGACATATTGACAAAACTGTTAAGAGATTTCAGAGGAAACTTGCAGGTGGATCTGAAAGTGTTGAGGCTAGTTCATTTCAATCATGAAATGAGTGGCAGATGTATTGAACTTTCTAGAACAGAGATCTGGATAAAGATGTGTTGGGAGATGAAACTTGGGGAGAGATACAGGGAATAGATGAGAAAGCATCTATGTGCAAGGGCAGATGTTTATGGATTTTTATGATCATATTTTCAATGTTCTAATATCATTCTGATAAAATCTGAAAGGGAACGTTGGACTAGGAGGTTTTAAAGTTAGGAATGCTTGCTGAGGAATTATAGCAAAGATCTGAACAAGATAAAAGAGTCTGAGGTAGTTGAAGAGTCAGTCCTTATGCTTCTTTACACTCCATGTGTCCAGGGAACTCTTCATACTCAGAGATTTTGAGCTAATTTTTAAAACTCTTGACTGAAAAATAATCATGGAAATGCACAAACATTTAGATACAAGGACATTCATTTTCAGTCTTGCCTATAATGATGATGAAAAACTGAAAACGACTTAGTTTCCAAAAATAAGGCCTTGTTTAAATTAAACAATGGTATATTCATACAATGGCATACTATAACATGTTTGAAAGTAGTGTATCAATAAATTTAAAGACCTGAAAAGATATATATGATCTATTTAAATAAAAAGCAAGTCATAAAAAATTGTAGAGTAAAAAGCCAGATTTTACCATATTTTTATATAGACGTGCAGAGCAAGACTTGAAGGGCATATACATAAAATGTTACTAGCAGTTACTGCAAGAATTGGTAGTATATTTCTGTCTTTTTGTTATGTATATTTTTAGTTTTTCTATAGTAAACATGGACTATTTTTGAATCTGAAAAATTATTAATTTTAAGGATGTGGGGTAAGAATGTTAAGGGTTTGAGGTCTGAAAAATAGTTCCAACTTGGATGACCACTGACTTTGCATCTGTAACACTGTTGGACCTGGTGGCACAAAGAGTTAAGTCTCAGCACTATAAAGTAATATGCAGCCACGGTAGCACAAGTTCGATCTCCGGCCAGGGCCAAGGAGATAACCCACATGGAGCAGCAGACCTCTCCTGTCTCACCTGCTGGTCCTCCCACCAGTGTATTTCAATGGATCTACCTGTTCTGCTCCCCATTCTGTCTCTGATGAATCCTCTCACCACACTCCCTGCACCTCTGGCCTACACCCCAGCTCTTGCATACACAAATAAATTTAAAAAAAAACAACACTGCTCTGGACTCTTCATCACTCACTACTTTGCCATTTTGCATTCTTCAAATATTCATCAGTGCACACAACAGGGCACTCCCACACAGCCATGTGAGCATAAAGTGCAGTCAGAATCACTGCGTGATCATTACTAATAAGTATAATCATTCACATATTATATATTATATGATATCTTATATTGTGTTATATTAGGCTAGAAATGTTCACATATTTTTGCTTCTTTGACTTTTATAATGTGAATCAACCCTGTGAGTTTTATTATTTTCCCCATTTGCAGATTAAGTGGTCTGAGGCTGAAAGAGCTTAAGTGAAGCACAGAGCATCAATTTAAACTCACATTCCAAGGTCAATGCTCAAAGGACAATGTTAACATGTTTCATTCATGGTTTTTCAAATGATTGTTTTGATTTTTATTTTGTAAAATAATAAAGGAAAGCTAAAATTTGCCTTGTCCCATACGTTTATAAAGGGATAAATATCACTGTAGGAATTCAAATAATCTTTTCATAATCATTAAAAAAGGAAAGGATCATTCTGCCTAGTAAGGTAAGGGCTTTTGTTGGGAAATCAATCATTTCCCACACCAAAATGTTCTCTATAAGATTTTCTTTTACATTAGAGTGGAATGTATTTATCACCTTCCTGGACTCATGCCTGGTATTTTTTAAACCTTTTACTTTTCTTCCCTACAGGATTTTCTTTGAGAAGTTCTATCATACGTGGTCATAATACCTATGCATTTATTTTGGCTTCTAGAAATTAGTAACCATATCACATTCAACTTTCCAGCACCTTTGAATTTAAGTTACAATTTAACTTTCCTAGCACTCTCTCAACTATCAGGGACCTAGAAAGGGGATTAATACTATATATAACTTTTTTGAAGGTAAAGAGATGGTGAGAAACAATGAAACAATCATTACAAACCATTATCCTTGGGACTTAAAAGTCACAGAATATGGAATTTCAAAGAACTGTGGAGGCCAAGCAGTCTATACAAAGCAATGGCAGGCCACCTCTCCTTTGTTATGCAAATGAGGAAAAATTTCTTTTCTTTGTAATTAGACAGCTCCTTAAAAATTAAATATATGAGCAAATTGAACAAACAAAATTTAATAAGAAATATCAAGGTTTTTTTTTTTTTTGGGGGGGGGAGAGGATTAAGCTCCCCAGCAGGATTGACAGATTTGTGATACTTATAACACACAAAGACAGAAAATTGGACCAAAGATGGCAGATTCACATTTCACATCAAGAAAGGATGTCAATATTAAAGTTCTTCCTTCTCACTATGCAGGATTAAAAGTGTGTACTAGTAAAAACAGCTCTGAACAAAAGTTCTGTATTTTTTTTAAAGATTTATTTTTATTTATACAAGAACTGGGGTACAGACCAGAGGCACCGGAGGGTGAGAGGATTCACCAGAGACAGAGCAGGGAGCAGAAAAGGCAGACGAACCGAAGACACTGCTGAGGGGAGCAGTGGGCGAGACAGGAGAAGTCTGCCACACCATGTGGGTATCTCCCTGGCTGGCCCAGAATCGAACTGGTGCTGCAGAGGCTGCGGACAACAGCTTCACAGCACTGCACTCAACTGACTGCACCACCGGAAAGGCCCAGTTCTATATATATTTTTTTACAGAACAAAATACAATAATTAATTAGAAAAACTCTCAAAGATCAAATCTGCTTTCATTCTGTTCTCAATTCCTCTTACAATCTTTAGATGCATATTTTTCCGTTCTTATTTCAAGTGCTTCAAGATAAGCAGCTGCCCATTTCCCATTGAAACTTAATTTCATAATCCAATAGTTTCAGAAGTACATCTTCCTGGATCATTTGTTCATTTTGTTCTAGACTCCCATTTTCACACTTTGTTGGGTGTTAAGTGAGGAGCTCTGCTTGAAGACTGACTGTTCTCAGGGGCAAAATTACTGCAAAAAGTAACTTTGTAATTCTTAGCCCTATCTGAGCATCAGTCAGTCCTCAGTCTTATCTGAGCAGCAGACAGACCTCAGGGCCACTATGCTGGAAACAGTTGCCCTTCTGTCTAAACCTGGCTTCCAAAATCCAGCACATATGCCCAACTACCAGAACACTAAACACCTACTTTGTTATTCCAACTCAGCTCTAGTGTTCTTGTATTTTTAGCTGAAGTTTCTTCCCCTCTTCATCATTAGGAGCAGTGATACGGAATTAAACAATTTCAACAGAGTTGTTTATATTCCTTTGCTAAAATGGATGTGTGATCCTGGCCCATAATATTTATACATGTTTTCCTTTTTACTTAATTGTAATTAACATGCTGTTTATTGCATTCCTTTTACCTTTCCTTAAGAATTTGCTTTTTCCTTCAATTGTTTGCAGTGGTATCTTTTGAATTTCCTCCCTCTTATTTATTTTTGGCATAAATAATAATTGGTGCTATAGTGGGAGTTTGATAAAGCTTTTTATTATGTTCCTTTTGTCCAACAGCAATCATAAGACATTAAAAAATATCTAAATAGTTTGTCCAGAGTTACAGAACAAAAGAGAATCAGGTTTAAATAGGAGTTTGTGTTCTTAATTTTCCATGTTCTGTTTTTATTAAAAGTCCAGGTCTCCTTCTATTATTTCTGTTTTTTTCTAAGTCCTTTAAATTTTCTTTCCGCACCTTAATTTGAATTTTTCCTTCACTTCTTATTTTTTTGTTTGTTTGTTTTTAAAATGTGTTTTGAACTGCCGCAACAAATTCACACCTTCTTAGTTCAAGAAAGTGATGTTAAGCCAGATTTTTGGTCAATGTTAGCTAGTTAAAAACCTAATATTCCACGTTCATAAAACACACGCTAGGTTGATAAGTTAATTGTGTTAAAAATTTAATAACATACTTGGAGAAAATACACTGAGGGGATCCCCACCTTTACCTTACTCCAAAATAGTTACAAATATATTAAAAGCTTAACTTTTTAAAAATCTAAACTTCCAGGAGAATGTCTACATATTGAAGCAATGTACCAAAACCACAAAAAAAATTAATATGTTTGACTACATATAAACATGACATTAAAAATCCTCAATGTTTTAAGGCAACAGAAATTGCTGAAAATAATTAATATCTTATACATTATAGTAATCAGTAGCAAATATGTGAATGTCACAATATAAATGAAGGAAGGTACATGAACATTCTCTATAAATGAAAAATAGCCATATGAAATTACATTTAACCTCCTCTCTAACCAAAGAAAAAAATCAAAATAATAATGCGCTATCATTACTTCCTATAAATAACACAATTTAAGTCATTTTAAATACCTGTCATGTTTTTTTCACACTGATTTCAATTCTTTTTCAAAAACTCCTGAATTTTTTAATTTTCCTCAATGAACACTTGTTGCTTTTATAATGACAAAATGGCACTTGAACAAATATATGGGTATATATTTAATGTCTTCTCTGCAAGCATAAGACATGACTAAGAAGAATCCAGGTTTTTAAGTTGATTCTGCTGATTATATTTCCTAATTCCACTATATATCAATGAACAAAAATACTCTTTGTTCCTTGAAAATAAGAATTAACAAAAGCAGAGAATTTCCCGAGTTAATGACATCCTATGGCAATATTTCACTGCCAGGACAGCAGCACACTTAACCATGATAAGGGCTGTTTTGTGGAAAATGCTCTCTGTAAGGTCAACAGCCCGTGTAAGTTTAACTCCATAATTGATCCCTGAGACATTGTCTGAGGTGTTAGGTGAAGTGTTCTAGAATTGTTTAGGGTTCAGCGGAAATGGATTGGCCATAGTAAAAGGAAATTTTAAGATAAATAGGTTATCAAGAAGGATGTATTTTTCTTTCGTGACAAGCATGTAGATTCTATCCATTGATTTCAAAATATTAAATTTCATCTTAGTGTAAGCAATTTTTGAGTTTTTGTGAATAACTCTTAAAATAGAGTCCTCAGAGAAGCAGACGGTGAGCATTGTATAGGCCTCTATTCATTATAACCCAAATTTAATATCAGACAGGCATCACTTTTTATAGGCAGTCTACATATATTATCTGATTAGTCCTTGTAATTACCCTTTGAAGTAGGATCACTGAATTATTTTTTCTACAAAAGAGAAGGAAATCACAATGCAAGGAGTCTAAATACTCTGAGGAAAGGCCATGAGAGGCAGGATTTGAACCCCTGACAAGAATGACTGCACAGCAGGAATTTGTACTCTGAAAACTATACTGCCTCCATATTACTCTTCAGTAATCTTTTTTTTAATATTTATTTATTTATTTATTTATTTATACAAGAACTGGGGTACAGGTCAGAAGCACAGGAGGGTGAGAGAAATCACCAGAGTCAGAGCGGGGAGCAGAACAGGCGGACTGACAAAATACACTGCTGAGGGGAGCAGCGGGCACGGCAGGAGAGGTCTGCAGGCCATGTGGGACATTCGCTGACGGCGGGATCAAACCGGCGCTGCAGAGGCTGCAGACAGCTTTGCAGCGCTGCGCTCAGCCGCTGCGCCACTGGGTAGGCCCTACTCTTCAGTAATTTTCACCTTCCTCCCAACAATTGACTGCATAGTATAAGATAATCTCTCCCCCATGTCTGTGCCTTTGGGTGGCAAAGCAGAAAGAGCTTGAGTTGTATATTCTAACTTGCATTAAATCTTGTTCCACTATTGTTTCCTAAATTAGTTATTTCTTTGTCTATAAAAAGGGGGAAAGTCATACCTCAGAAAGCTGTTATGAAGATTGAGATAGCATATGTGAAAGTGCTTAGAATAGTGCTTGGCAAATAATAGATGTTTAATAAATATTGGTTTCCTTTCTTCCTTCCTTTGCCAGACAAAAGTCATTCTTCCTTACTAAGTCAGTTTGCATGAAAATATTTCCATGGCTCTCAGTTTATCACAGAATCCTAGAAAATATGCTCACCTAGATCAAGTGACCCTTAGGCATGGGGATTCAGAGGTTTGAAATCCCCCACGTTAGGCAGGGTTTGCTGTGGGAAGTCAAGATAGAAGTGAATGGAACTTGATGTTTTCATTCTCCCTTTTCTGAATTTGGGCAGGCTTTTTATAGTCTTGTAATTTCTATGACTCTTAATTCCCTTTCATTGCTCCTGTATAACCTGCCCCCATTGCAAAATACATTTTGTACAACTGATCCCCAACTCAACAGTTTATCTGCGCGTTCTCAAAAATGCCTTATCATTTCCTGCTCCCACATTTTTTTCTCCTGCCAGTTTCTTTCTCTGAAATAACCATCTACCAAAATTTATCTACTAAACTATTACCATAAATGCCTAACACAAATGTCTCCTACTTCAGAACTCTGCTCTGACCACTCTCAAAGGAGGAGACCTAGCCTTCTATTAAACCATGTACATCACTCAATTCACAGGTTGCAGAGACTTTTGTCTTTGGGGCTGCAAAGGGTACTGAGTGGAATCATGTTTTAAAATGGCACCTGATTAGAAATCTATTGAGCACCCACTCCCAATTTTTTAACTAAAATTTCTATGAAGCCAATAAAAAATGACTTCTCATAAATATACTTGAAACTAAGACTAACAAATATCCTATTATCAGGACCAGAAAGGAATGTCTGTCAATTTGAAGACCAGAACTAGATTGAGAAATTTTAGAAAACTGCTTTTCCACCAAAAATAGATTAAAATTCTTGGTCTAAAAGTAGAACTATTCTTTATTCCTCTTCAACTCATTACCTCCTACTCAGAAATATAGGAACCCTGTCAATCACCCCAATAACCACTAAAATAGTAATAAATGAATAAAAGGAGGGAGCAAGCATTCTTCTATCAGATGGGTGGTATTTTATTGGATATCCTGAATACTATTGCCATAATACCTAACACAGTGACCCAAAAGAGTTAAAAGTAATATGAACTAGAAAAAATGTTTCGAGAACATGCAAGAAATGTTTATCAGGTATGTCAGCATTAGTTTTGAAAAGTCAGCTGTGAAGTCAGATATAAAAGTAGTGGGAAAGTATTTAATATTGATAAAATTTACAATGAAGATATAATTATGCATCTCTTCAAATAATACAATAGCAGAAATATATGAAGTAAAAAACATAAGAAATCTAAGGAAAAATAATGAGCCAATTTGGTGATGCAAGACTCATAATCTTATCTCAGGCTTTAACAAAACAAGCAGGAAAAAGGCTAGGAAAAAAACAGATTGGAATAAAATTTTAATAATATATAATAAAAGAAATAAGATGATATATAAGTAGATATGTAGATAATCAAACTAGTTGTTGGAAACAATATCTATAAAATATTTAGAAAATGTATTATTTGTCTCAAAGAAAGAATAAGGATACTGCAAACATTAGAAGTCCAGTCATTTTCTGATTCTTCATGTAATGTAACTAGAAATAAATACAGAAAATAAATTGGCAAACACTTGAATTACCATCTAATTAAAACTACAACTACAGACCATTTAAAAATAAACAAAAATCAGATTATATTCTAACCATAGAATGGCACCAAAGCTGCAAACAGAGAATGATTTATAGGAGTAAAGAACTGATATATTTTGTTTCATGGCTTTTTTTTTTTTTTTGGTATGTTCTACTAATTTCCCACTGTTTAGAATGAAGCACTAGTCACTTAAATATTTCTTGATGTAGTACTCCCTAATAAGCATGCAAAATATCACTTAAAGAAAATAATTTGCAGGGCTAGATAGATTTCTATTCATCCAATCTTTACTCACTTTTGTTTTGACCAGTTTTTCCCTGGTTCTCCATTTCCTTGGATGCCAATCACTTGGCACCATGCTTGATCACTTAACATATACCAAAAACCCCTTTCAGTTTGACAAATTTTGTGAATAAAATCTCTGACTTTGACCCTCAGTCTTGTACATACAATTTTATAGTTACTCCCTGGTTCCACACAGCTAATGCTACTGGTAAGAGGCACTCACACCTTCTAACCCAGACAACAGGGCCTTTATGAGTTGAAAGAATCCCATCTTGCCTCCCACCAAAAGAAAGAAAATTACAGAAGAAATAGGAACTGTAACTCCTTAGAGTGGTCCCTGTGGTGCCTTATCAGTTTATCACACAATTAAATAAATATATGCAAATACACTCTTACCTGCATATACACATTTATGTAGAAGTGGAGGATACAAAGGCTAGCTAAGGATTCACTCAAAAGTTATAAAAACTATACCTTTTTAACTTCTAAATTCTATTTTAATGACAATAATTTGAATTGCTTTTCCCTCTGAGCTTGCTGGACTCCTACACATATATGTAAATAAAGATGGTTTATGTCACATCTAATTTCTCAGTCAAATGTAATGTTTACTTTTCTTAAATGTTTCACTTAGAATTATTAGGTATTCTATTATTTCTTTTTTTTTTTCAAGATTTATTTTTATTTATTTATACAAGCACTGGATACAGTCAGAAGTGCGGGAGGGTGAGAGAATTCACCAGAGCCAGAGCAGGGAGCAGAGCAGGCAGAGGGACCAAAGTACACTGCTGAGGGGAGCAGCGGGCGGCAGGAGAGGTCTGCTATGTGGGACCCTCCTCCGGTGGCCGGGGAGCAGCCGGGGATCGAACTGGCACTGCAGAGGCTGCAGGGAGCTTCGCAACCCAGCGCTCAACCTCTGCGCCACCAGGGAGGCCCTCTATTATTTCTATAACACACATATTTATTAATAAATTGAAATTCATTCTCTCAGCTTGGATTTCTAGCAAGATTGCCAATTTCCTGGAAATAAACTCTGGGTAGTTGCTATAGTCAACTGTAGTACAATAAGAAAAAAAGACATCTGTGCCTTATTTCATTGAATTGTGTTTATTTAAAGAAAGATGAGTCTTTATGATCAAAATAATTCATGTGGCATTGAATCCTAATACCCTTCTTCTCCAATGTAGACGAGGGTCCAACGTATCTCTTACATTGGACATGACTAGCTTGGGGAATGTTGAACCCTTTGTGGCTATACCAACCCCACGGGAGAAAGTAGCAATGGAGTACCTGCAGTCAGCCAGCCGGATTCTCACAAAGTCACAGCTGAGGGACGTCGTGGCAAGTTCACATTTACTCCAAAGTGAATTCATGGTGAGCCTGCTATTTATGATTCATTCTTCAGTCGGTACTTTGATTTACTAGGAACTAGAGGCTCATACTAAAATGACACTGTGCTCCACTTCTGCAGTTTATAATAAACAGGGGATCAATTTGGATGCATTTTTTTAAAAAGATTTATTTATTTATACAAGAACTGGGGTACAGGCCAGAGGCACGGGAGGGTGAGAAAACACTCAGGGTGACAGAGCAGGGAGCAGAACAGGCAGATGGACTGAAAACACTGCTGAGGGGAGCAGTGGGCAAGACAGAAGAGGTCTGCCGTGCCATGCGGGTAGCTCCCTGGCTGGCCAGGAATCAAACCAACGCTGCAGAGGCTGTAGACAGCTTTACAGTGCTGCACTCAACCCACTGCGCCACTGGGGAGGCCCTTGCATGCATTAGTTTTAGATCCACTCTCCAGCTATTGATAGATAAGTAGTCAAACCAGAGGAAAGAGGTAAATTCAGGCAGAGTATGTCGGAGACAGCCAGGCAAAGATGTGTCAAGAAAAGAAGCTGGTTAGAGAAGAGGCATTTCAGGAAGACAGAACATCCTTGCTGTCTGTTTGGGGCATTAAATTGTTCAGTTTGGGAAGTGGCAACTGTTGAACTGTTTTTATACCTCAGGGGTATGAAAAATCTGAGTCTTACTATCTGTAAGTGTTCAACTTTATCTTGTATTCTAAAAAGATCACTCTCTCTGTGGGGAAGTTAGCATTAGAAAAGGATATTACAAAGGTTCTGGGAGAGAATTCTGTGGAACTGTGCTGGTGGTCTAAAATAAGATAGTAACAGTGAAATGAGGAGGAGCTACTAGAATCCACAAGGAGTGGGGCTTATTAGGTGAAGCAGACAAAAAAAAAGAAGTCATGGATGATACCCTAGTTGTTTGCTGTTTTTTTTCTTTTACTGTCTAATGAAATAAAATACACTTTAATTAAATAAAAAACACAGGACGAAAGCCAAGTATAGCTTAAAAATGAGGGTGAGTTTCAGCTAAAAATCATGGTTATCCATCATTATTGCTTATGATAGCTGAATGCATGAAAACACATTTCTACCCAGAGAGCAGGGAAACAGATTAAACCTACTTCCTAAGTCATATATATTGAGTATAACAAATTGGCCATTCTAGGGTCAGTTAAGATATTTACAACCACCCTAATGGTAAAAGGTCCAGCAGGGGTTGACCCATTAGCTTCATCAGCTATTATTGTGTCCAAAGTAAATTGCATGCATACCATTGTAATAATTAGACGGTGTGGTGTGTCATTTTTTTTTAATGTGAAGCAAATGAGATATTTTTCAATAGATGAGGAAAATGACAGATAAAAGAAATGGTCAATTATTGCACAGTTAGCCGAAGTCACACCTAGATTTTTTCTAAAACTACAGATAGATCTTTGTTTTATGAGCTAAACCCTAACCAGTCGACTTCCCTGTAAGGAGCAATGAGGCCAAGAAGAAGTCCCAAAGAGAAAGATAATGCTGGAAGATGACATATTGTCAATGTGTGACATAGAGCAAAAAGAAGCAAGGGAAAATAAAGATATTACCTACTTCATGACTTTCACAATGCAGATTAATCCTTGTGAAATTACCAACCATGAATATATGGTTTATTTTGAACAATTCAACAGTTTTGCTTATATTAGTAACTTGGACCTGAGAATTTAGAATGTTTCATTGGAGTGGAGATTAGAAATGAATATCTAAAATAATGAATATCCAAAATAAATATCTAAAATAATACAAGGTTAGGGAAAAAAAACTATACTGTAGACCAAGTCTAAAATTTATATGTCTGACTCCTCCAATTTTCAGATTGTCTATGAACTGGGACCATTTGATTTAATTTATAGATAATTTCTTTCACTTCACTAAATAGGAAGCTGTGGTGGTCTATTTTTCATTGGAAAACATTTAAGTAAGAAAAATATTTGCTATGTCGAAGGATACAAGTTATTTTATTTCATATTAACCTCATCTAAGCAATTCTTTGCAGAATTTTAAGTTAAAGGACATACTATTTTATATAATCAAATCCTGAAATATTTGTGTGGACCTTTAAGAAGACTGCTTAGCATTTCCTTTGTCCCAGCCTGGTAGGGGTGCTCACCTTTTTTTTTTTTTTTTTTTACACCTAATGCACTTCCCTAGTGTCACTTCTGCTATAATTGTTCTCTCTCCAGACATTGTGGTACAGACATATATTCTGACTAAATAAAACATTTACATCCTTGTTAGGTGGGAGAAAATAGCATCTGGATGTCCATCATTAAAAATACTTCTTTTGTGTATATGTACCACATCTTCTTGATCCAGTCATCTATTTTGGGGCACTTGGGTTGTTTCCAATTACTCAGCAATCAAAAAAGATAAACTCATGCAATTTGCAGCAACATGGATGGAGCTGGAAGGGATCATGTTCTGTGAAATAAGCCATAAAGAGAAAGAAAAATACCGAATGGTCTCACTCATAGCAGGAATTTAGAAAACCTAAATAAGGGGCCAGGAAAAAAGACTAATTATAATAAAGTAAAAATCAAAATCAACAAGTAACTATAAACCGGAGACACACTGGGGGGTAGGGGGGAAAGGGGAGTAGGATCAAAACAAGGGGGTGGGAATTGTATGGGGACTATAACCAAGATGAAAATGCATACATTGTGCAAAAATGAAAAATAATGTAAAAATATATAAAATTAAAAAAAATACTGCTTTTACAACCATAAAGGGAAAAATATTATCACAGGCCATTTCTTAATACAAAAGAGCATATCATCATCTCTTGAATCAACAACGAAATTCCCTTTGTATTTACCATATGGAGAGGGAAGATTTAATAATCTTAAGAGAGTCATGATTAATGTTAAATGAGAATCCATCAGGGTGAAAGTTTTGGCACTGGTCATACATAAAGATCTGAGAAATTTTGAATACATTGTTAAAAAATTCAATATCTTAGCTGCCTGTTTATATATTTCCAGCGGTTATTTTAGAAGAGGAATTTTGAAATCTAACTAAAGTTTTATATGTCTTTTTAATTGCTGCATATAGAACAAAACTTTCTGACACAGAGAGCTGTTTCTTAGAGTTAGCCTGTCAGGATGCAGTTGATATGTTTATGAAAGGAAGGGTGTTGGTCAACCAGAGGTGGCAATCTGTTGCTTTATAAATGACTTTGAAGTGCAATAGTGTTCTGGTTCAGATGGCCCCCTGTGAAGATTTTCTTTGGGCAGCATTAGATGCACTAATTTGATCTCATTTATTTTTGCAGGAAATTCCAATGAACTTTGTGGATCCCAAGGAAATTGACATTCCACGTCATGGAACTAAAAATCGCTATAAGACCATTTTGCCTAGTAAGTTTCTTGAATTAAATAGCTTGTATTAGAAAATGCAAGCCTTCCCCCTACCTCACTATTTCCCAGTCTCATAACATGCAGATATACATAAAATTTAGAGCTACAAAACCATATAAGACTAATAATCATTCAAGTGACCTGAGGTTAGTAACTTTACCTTATAACATTATACTGATTAGTTGACAATTCTAGTACACACCAAGTTCTAAAAGATTATTGTGACACACATTTATGGTCAATTGATTTTTGTCAAGGGTGTCAAACAATTCAATGGGGAAATGATACTTTTTGATAGATGGCACTGAGACAATTGGATAGCAACATGCAAAAAATTAAATTGACTCTGCCTCATCCCACATAAAAAAGTTAATTCAAAATGGATCAAAGACTTAAATATAAGAGATGAAATTATGCAGCTCTTAGTATGAATCAGATGTAAAATCATCATGACTTTGAATTAATCAATTATTTCTTAGAAATGCCACCAAAAGTATAAGCAACAAAAGAAAAAAATAAATTGGACTTCATTAAAATTAAAAACTTTTATCCCTCAAAGGACACCATCATAAAATAGACAACTCACAAGCTGGGAGGATATTTGTAAAGGGATTTATTGTATCTTAAATATGTAAAGGACTCTTACAGTTCAACAATATAAAAACAAATAACATAAATTAAAAATGGGCAAAGGACTCAAATATTTTGGGGAGGAAGTAACACTGTCAATGAATGACTAAACAACCCAATATAGGGTTTTGGCAAAATACACAAACGTCTCCAGGCAATAGCTATGGAAAGATGGAGTCACAAATTATTTTTCCCTCTATTAACTGAAACAGTGAAGTCTTCACAAGTCAATCCATTAATTCCTTAATAAGACAGCAAATGTTTCATATTTATGGTAATATTAAGAATTACTGTTTTTTTAAAGATTTATTTATTTATGCATACAAGAACTGGTATACAGGCCAGAAGATACAGGCCTCTGGTGAGAGGATCCACCAGAGACAGCAGGCAAGACAGAAGTCTGCTGCGCCATGTGGGTGTCTCCCTGGTCAGGGATCGAACTCATGCTGCAGAGGGTGCAGATAGATTCACAGTGGTGAAGGTTAACCCTTTGCACCACCAGGGAGGTCCCAAGAGTTACTGTTAATGATGTTTTCAGGCTTCTTTTCTGGTGCTGTTGGAAATACATCATTAAAGATCACTAACACATATTTTTTTTATTTAGTCAATTTTTTTAAAATTTTTTACATCATTGTTCATTTTTAAACAATATTTGCTTCCCCCCACCCCCTCAGGTGTAGTCCCCATAGAGTTTCCCTCACCAATGTACCCATGCACCATCACCTCAGTCCCCTGTGCTCCTCCCTCCCTCCCTCTGATCCCTCTCCCACCTCCTCCCCTGCAGTATGTCTCTGGTTTGTAACTGTTTTTGCTTTGTTGTGTTTTGTACTGTTATTATTTTTTTACACTGATGTCTTATTTGGTTCCCCTATATTCCTGCTATAAGTGAAACCATCCGATATTTTTCTTTTTCCTTCTGGCTTGTTTCACTGAGCATAATTCCTTCTAGTTCAATCCATGTTGCTGCAAATGGCATGAGTTTATCTTTTTGATTGCTAAATAATATTCCATTGTGTATATATGCCACATCTTGATCCAGTCATCTATTTTTGGGCATTTGGGTTGTTTCCAGGTTTTACCTATTGTAAATAGTGCTACAATAAGCATAGGAGTACAGGTAGTCTTTTGAATCACTGTTTTTTGTTTCCTTTGGGTATCTCCCTATGAATGGAATTGCTAGGACATATGATAGCTCTGTTTTTAGTAGACTGAGGAACCTCCAGACAGCTTTCCATAGTGGTTGGATCAGTTTGCACTCCCACCAGCAATGCAGGAGAGTTCCTTTTTCACCATTGCTTGTTTTTTTGATAGGTGCCATTCTTACTGGTGTAAGGTGGTATCTCAATGTGGTTTTAATTTCATTTCCCTGATTAGAAGGAATGTTGAACATTTTTTCATATGCCTGTTGGCCATTTGCATTTCCTCTTGGGAGAAATGTCTTTTAAGTTCTTCTGCCCATTTCTTGACAGGATTGTTTATTTTGTTTTGTTGAGCCGTGTGAGTTCTTTGTATATCTTTGTAATCAGGCCCTTATCCATTGAATGGAGTGCAAAGATTTTTTCCCAATCAGTGGGGTGTCTCTCTGTTTTAGTTAATGTCTCTTTGGCTGTGCAGAAGCTTTTCAGTTTGATGTAATCCCATGTGTTTATCTTTTCCTTGACTTTCTTTGCTTCAGGTGATGAGTCTTTAAAGATGTTATTACAATGTATGTCTTGTAGTGTTTTACATATATTTTCTTCTATATATTTTATGGTTTCAGGTCTTATGTCCAGTTCTTTTAACCATTTTGAATTGATTTTTGTGCACGGTGAAAGGTAATGGTCTAGTTTCATTTTTATTGTGTGTGGTAGTCCAGTTTTCCTAGCACCATTTATTGACCAAACTGTCTGTGTTCCATTGCATGTTTTTTGCTCCTTTGTCAAAGATCAGTTGTCCATATAAGTGTGGCTTTATTTCTGGCTCTCTATTCAGTTCCATTGGTCTGTGTGGCTGTTTTTGTTCCAATACTGAACTGTTTTAATTATTATGGCTTTGTAGTATAGCTTGAAGTTTGGAAGAGTGATACCTCCTTCCTCCTTTGTTTTCATCAGTAGGGCTTTGGCTATTCATGGTTTTTTGTGGTTCCATATGAATTTCATCAGTATTTGTTCTATTTCTTTGAAGAATGTCATTGAGATTTTTATTGGAATAGTGTTGAATCTGTATATTGCTTTTAGTAGGATGGACATTTTAATAATGTTAATTCTTAAAATCCATGAGCAGGGGATGTCTTTCAATTTCTTTGTGTCTTCTTCTATTTCCTTTAATGGTGTTTTATAATTTTCTTTGTATAGGCCTTTCACCTCTTTTGTTAGTTTTATTCCCAAGTATTTGATTTTTTTGTTTCAATTGTAAAAGGGATGGTTTTCTTGATTTCTTCTTCTTCAGATTGATTGTGTATAGCAAGGCTACTGACTTTTGTGACTAACACATATTTTTAATTAGTTAATTCTCTTTACCCAAGGTTTATTCACAATTGAAAAATTTTAATAGCCATAACTGACTGAAGGGAAGGGAAAAAAGAAAGTACTATATATTAGAACTGGTGCTTCTCTATCTCTCTCTTTCTCTTTGTCTCTTAAGATTTCTCAACTAAGTTTTACTAAGCATAATATAATAATGCCATATACATCCATTACAATTATCATATTTATGCATGCAATCTCAGAAGGATTTGGAAATTACTAGGATTATTTTAAAAGTTTAGTTTTTTCTATTTCCTGCCCAGATGATATCAGGCAACCACTTCGTAGTCCTGTGTCAGCTTTTCCATTCCCAGAACTGGGCGGTTCACTTGAACCAGGGCACCTGTGCTGACAGCTGATGTTGGAAATGATGGATTTTCTATTGAAAATGTCTGTCCTGAATACTCCACCCAATCTCCATTGCATAAAATATAATTTTGTAAATATAGCCTGAACAAGCCGCCCCATTGATTGAAAATCATCAGAGAGGACTGGAATGAATATGCAAACCTGTTCCTTATGTTTTATTTTAGGCTATAATATGAGTTAATTACAAAAATAATGAGCAAATAATTAAGATTTAAGTATTGTGATTGTTTTTGTTGTTAAAGTCCACAGTAAACCTTACAGTGACCTTGGGAGGTCACTTAATTTGAGGGTTTCTGGCAGTAGAAATGGATGGCCTAGAACCAATTAAATTATAGCTGGTTCTCTAAGGACAGTGTCAGTCTGGCTCAGAACACTCTCAGTGATAGATCAAAGTGCTAACTAAGTGGAAGATTAAAGTACTAACAAATTATTTTGAAATATATAAACAGATATTAGTTGTGAAACTGTCTCTGTGTCCTAAATTAAATCAATGAGAAAAATAAGCAATTGTAGGGTAAGGAAAAATGTCAGGCTTTTCTGCCCTCCTACCATTAGGATAGATGATGGATCCTTGCAGTCCTGAATGCATGCCTGATGGCGGGCACCTGGAATAGGGTGGGGGGCATAGGTAGATGGGATTCACCTGGGCTGAGACTGGGCTTTTAAGAGCGGCGTCATGGGGACGCCAGGAGAAGCCAAAGGAGAAGCCGAGAAAGAAGCAGCAGAAGCCGAGAGAGAAGCAGAGAACACCGGAGAACCCAGATAGAGTGAAGACTTGCTGGGGGCTGGGAGGACTGCCAGCCTCCCGGCCCCCAAGCACCCTTGCCTTTGTACCAGGTAAATCCCAATAAAAACCTGCAAAAAGTCACTGAGGACTCTGACTCCTTGTAGGGTAAAGAAAATATCAGGCTTTTCTGCCCTTCCGCCATCAGGATAGATGATGGATCCTTGTCCTGAATGCATGCCTGATGGTGGGCACCTGGAATAGGGTGTGGGCATAGGTAGATGGGATTCAGCTGAGCTAAGACTGTGCTTTTAAGGGCGGCGTCACGGGGGACGCCAGCAGCACCAGCACCAGCAGCAGCAGCAGCCGCAGCGCAGCCGAAGCCGAGAAGCAGCAGAACGAACGCTAGAGAGCCCAGATAGAGTGAGGACTTGCTGGGGGCTGGGAGGCCTGCCAGCCTCCCGGCCCCCAGCCAGCACCCCTGCCTGCCATATGCCTGGTGAACCCAAATAAAAAACCTGCAAAACTACTGAGGACTTTGACTCCTCCTTTACCCGATCTGCATGGGATCAGAAAACCTGCCTTGTGCCATGTCCTGCCTTTACAATTGGCGTAAGTCGGCAAGATCCATGTAGACGGGTATTGGAGCCCTCCGAAGACCTGGAGGGACTAAGGAGAACAGACTTTGCCTGTGACGACGCTGGAGGCACCATGGCGGTATAGAAGATGGATACGTCCACGAGCTACAGGATGAGACCTGGCGTGAAGGAGACGCCCGAAAGGACCAGCCAAAGACACCGGAAGGACCAGCCAACGACACGGATAGGACCAGCCAACGACACCGGAAAGGACCAGCCAATGACCCCTGAGGCAGCAGGCCATTGCTGAAGCAGGGAGAGGCCAATGGACTGATAGACTGATGAACTGATGATTTTGGACTGACAATCCCGCAGAAGGCGGAGGACTTAGCAGGTTATGTTTATTTTTGAGAATCTGGGGTGGCCAGTGGGCCTAGATGGCCAAAAGCAGCCTGTGTATGCCCAGTGGCCAGGTGGAGGAGAAAAGCCAACTAAGGTGGCAAAAGCTGGTACTGATGCTAAGTTGAGAAGCCCTAAAGCGGCTGTTAAGCAGCCTGGGTATGCTGAAGCCCTGTGAGTCTCGTAAAATCACCTATGGGTGATGCCCTGCTCATTCTTGAGTGAGGGTGAGGAGCTGAGGAGCCCGTCCTTGGGGGACGGGTGGGGAATGTGGCTTGGGGTGGAGCCCAAGCCAAATGCAAAGTTTGGATCCCCGACCCATGTGCTTGTGCAGTGGGTTGGCTTGAGAGCAGGGGTCTGTGAGTCGCATGGGTGGCCATGAAGGCCGAGTGTTGGAGCGACTGCAGACAGAAACCCTGAGGGTTGGCGATTACCCCAACAGAATAAAATTGCCAATCCCAGAGCTAGTGCATCCTGGGGGTGGATGCTGTGTGTGCCTTGTAGCCGAGACTACAGCCAGAGAAGGCCAGGAAGCCTGACGGCTCCTGGTGTGTTATAGCAGATGCCGTGTGTGATTTCCCCTCCCTCGTATGAGCAGTGCCTTCGGCAGCAGATTTGGTGGCTCATCTGCTGGTACCAATAATTGTCTTTTGCACTTGGTTGGTGCCCTGCCTGGACTTATTTGTGTTCTGTTGTATTTTGTTATGTTGTATTTTGTTATTTGATGTATTTGCTTTTGTGGGCCATGGCTGCATTGTTTGTTTGCTTAGAAAATTGTGTATATATGTATAGACTGTATGGCAGAAAACCCTGAGGGGTGGACTGTAGGGTAAAGAAATATCAGGCTTTTCTGCCCTTCCGCCATCAGGATAGATGATGGATCCTTGTCCTGAATGCATGCCTGATGGTGGGCACCTGGAATAGGGTGTGGGCATAGGTAGATGGGATTCAGCTGAGCTAAGACTGTGCTTTTAAGGGCGGCGTCACGGGGGGACGCCAGCAGCACCAGCACCAGCAGCAGCAGCAGCCGCAGCCGAAGCCGAGAAGCAGCAGAACGAACGCTAGAGAGCCCAGATAGAGTGAGGACTTGCTGGGGGCTGGGAGGCCTGCCAGCCTCCCGGCCCCCCAGCCAGCACCCCTGCCTGCCATATGCCTGGTGAACCCCAAATAAAAAACCTGCAAAACTACTGAGGACTTTGACTCCTCCTTTACCCGATCTGCATGGGATCAGAAAACCTGCCTTGTGCCCTGTCCTGCCCTTTACACTCCTCCTTTACCCGGTCTGCTGGATCAGAAAACCTGCACTGTGTCCATTCCTGCTCCCTACAGCAATCATATATAAATATGAAATTATTTGCATATCAATGAAGTATGGCAATGATACATTTTATGTATATTTCTTCCATGAGATCAACTTATTGATACAAGTATAAAAGAAAATACATAAAATTTAAGAGCCCTAATTGCTCTGGCCATCATTTCATATTTTAAAATATTTCTTATAGTGTTCATACTTTATTACACATTTTATTATATTAAGTACCTGGAAGAAAGTAGCTACACATATAAGTTGTGTGGCTGAAATATTCAATAGCCATTTTTCCTAACAAGTCTTACGTGGTTCTTAAAAAAGTGAGTTTTTAAAGAAAAACTATAAAGGCAGGAATGACCACTGAGCAGGTTTTCTTTGATCCCATGCAGACCGGGTAAAGGAAGAATTAGAGTCCTCAGTGGCTTTTTGCAGGCTTTTATTGGGATTTAGCAGGTACATGGCAGCAGGGGTGCTGGGGGGCCGGTAGGCTGGCAGGCCTCCCAGCCCCCAGCAGATCTTCACTCTGGGCTCTCTGGCCTTCTCTCGGCTTCTCCTTAGGCTTCTCCTCGGCTTCTCCTGGTGTCCCCATGATGCCGCCCTTAAAAAAAAAAATCCCAGTCTCAGCCCAGGTGAATCCCATCTACCTATGCCCACACCCTACTCCAGGTGCCCGCCATCAGGCATGCATTCAGGACCGCAAGGATCCATCATCTATCCTGATGGCGGGAGGGCAGAAAAGCCTGACATTTTTCCTTACCCTACAAAAACCATCTTACTTTGCCAAGATCAGAGCTATCCATTGACACTCTCTGCAATGATGGAAATATTCTGTATCTCCAGTATGTTATCTGCAAGCTTCAACTGGCAACTGGACATTTAACATATAACTAGTGAGCTCAAGGTGTTGGTTTTAAAGTTTTATTTTAATTCATTTAGGTTTAATGAGCTATTTCTGGCTAGGGCTACCATAGCGAACAATGCATACCTTGAGATTTCCCTCTCCCCTGCAACAAATTTGAAGGTAATTTCCAATCACCAGATCCTGCTTTCCCTTCATTTCCCACTTATCTTGACTTCATCTCTGAAAACAATCTGGTTCCTCTCATCCCTGCCTCTGCTCAGCACTCATCTCATCACTTCTCTTGACTTCAAAACTCACGTGGATTTTTTTTCCTGAAGAGAAAATCTTAAGAACAGAAAAGTTTTGGACACAATTTCATATGAAACCAATCAAAATATCAAGGTTTAGGTAACATTTCTTTGGTTAAATAAAAGACATAATAGTGCCAGACCAAAATGGGGAAATTTCGTGTGTTCTAGTCACTAAATCTCTATGTGTTCAATAATTGAGAGAAAAAAAGAAGGAAGGAATGGGAGGAAGGGTAGAAGAAAAGAGAAGGAAGAAATGAAAAGACATAGAAGACAATAAGGAAAAGTAATTGGTGTTCATTTAATATTTGTAACGGGAATTGGCATTGTCCAGATGTATCATAAATAGTATCCAAATGCTTAACATAGAGCCCAGAAATATCTGTTCTGAAAAAAATTGTAATAATATTTTTTAAAGATTTATTTATTTTTATTTGTACAAGCACTGGGTACAGTCAGAAGTGTGGGAGGGTGAGAGAATTCACCAGAGCCAGAGCGGGGAACAGAACAGGCAAACTGACGAAATACACTGCTGAGGGGATGTAAAGCCAGGAACTGGACACGGTGCAGGTTTTCTGATCCCATGCAGACCAGGTAAAGGAGGAGTCAGAGTCCTCGGCGGTTTTGCAGGTTTTTATTGGGGTTCACCAGGCATATGGCAGGCAGGGGTGCTAGCTGGCGGGCTGGGAGGATGGCAGGCCTCCCAGCCCCCAGCAAGTCTTCACTCTATCTGGGCTCTCTAGCGTTCGTTCTGCTGCTTCTCGGCTTCTCTTTCGGCTTCGGCTTCGGCTTCGGCTTCGGCTTCGCCTTCGGCTTCGCCTTCGGCTTCGGCTTCGGCTTCTGCTGCTGCTGCTGCTGCTGCTGCTGGCGTCCCCCCGTGACGCCGCCCTTAAAAGCACAGTCTTAGCTCAGCTGAATCCCATCTACCTATGCCCACACCCTATTCCAGGTGCCCGCCATCAGGCATGCATTCAGGACAAGGATCCATCTTCTATCCTGATGGCGGAAGGGCAGAAAAGCCTGACATTTTCTTTACCCTACAGGGGAGCAGCAGGTGCAGCAGGAGAGGTCTGCGTGCCATGTGGGACCCTCGCTGGCGTCTGGGGATTGAACCAGAGCTGCAGAGGCTGCAGGCAGCTTCGCAGCCCAGCGCTCAAATGCTGCGCCACCAGGGGAGGCCCAGAAAATTATAATCATTTTGACTAATAACTAGAGTGAAAGGCTTAGCAAATAAAATTATAACAGTAGTGATGAAAATAATTGCATTAAAATAATGATAAAGCTTTTCTATTCTTGGCTTTTTAAGTACAAACTCACTTCAAAAAGGGTTTGTTTGGAACCCTACATTTCCCTACTTGCTGATATGTTGTTTTCTTGTTTTGTGGAAAAAAATATTTATAAATTTTTATATACTTGCAAATACCATAAATCACGAATCTCCAACATAAACTTAATTTAGACAGCTAACCTGCTTCTAAGAAGTTTATAGTGTCAAATTCCCAAGAAATTTTGTCTATCATAGCCATTATTAAAAAAAGAAAAATGTGGACCTCTTATGAAGTCTTACTGGTTGAGGACATTTGTGGAATCTTCTAATAAATAGCAGGTAGCGAAATCAATAAAGTTTCCCCAACGCTTTGCTAAGAAAGTCAAAAGCAAGGTTTTTTTCTTATAGAAATTACTTCTGATATTAGCCACCCACCAAACAGAAATCACAAATGATAGAAAAGTTAATTAAATGCAACCCTTGCCCTCATGGGTCTAACCACAACATCTTAAGTTAAAAACTAAAGCTAAGTAAAAAACTGAAGCTCAGGGAACCCAAGCAAAGAACGGAATGCCTAATTTTGCCTGCAAAGACCAGGGAGACGTCCAAAAGAGGTATGTCTTGAACTGAGTCCTAAAGAAAGAGGAAGACTTCACTATATAGAGAAGGCAGGGGAATGATTTGTACAAAAGCATTGACACTGCAAGAATGTAGACTGTTTGGGAGAGTGCTGTAGGTCCACGTGACTAGATCTTATGGTACTGGGGAAAGTGGCTATTGATGAGGCTGTGGGAAAAGAGAGAACTGTTGCACCTGCTTAATAAGGAGTTTGGATTTCATCCTCTAGATAGGGTGGCCACTAGCCACTTATGGCAACATATATTTAAATTTAAATTAATTAAAATTTAATGAAATGAAAAGTTTAGCTCCTCGGTTTACTTGACACATTTCAAGTGCTCATTAGCCACACATGGCTACTGACTACAGTTTGGGCAGCACAGACGGAGAACATTTCCATCATCACAGAAAATTCCACTGAGCAACACTGCTCTTGGCTGTCTGAATTGGTGATGAGTGTTCATAATAAAATGAGTGCAGCGGGCAAGTAAGTTTATATATAACACTTTCTTGGAAATTCACAAAGTACATCAGTATAATAAAGACTGAGAAATCCTACAGTAAAAAAGAATGTGATTGAACTCTGTTTAATTCTGTTTCTCATATTTACTTGATTACTAGAGGCACCCCCCTTTTTAAGATGATCTGATTTGTAAGTTATGTGATCTGATTCCATGTGTTAGAGAAGCAATCATTTATTGATAGCATGAGGGGAATATAGCTACGGGCACTTCGGAACCATGGATGATGGCATTTGGGCAAGGGAATGATGTGATCAGATTTTTTTTTTTTTACAAAGACAGCCTTGGCAACTATGAGAAGGATGGATTGAAAAATAATAAGACTAAAGACAGTAAGACTACCTGGGACATTCAGGTACCTGTGTAATAAGACAGTCATAGGGAGATGAAGATGAGACAGACCCCAGAAGGTTTTTAGGAGGCTGGACAAAATGTATATGATTAGACACAGTAGGCCAAATCCTATAGGACAGCTTGTTTTCAAATGTGGGCTCTGGTGCATTAGCATGCCCAACAAGGAATAACAGTGGGCTGTCTCTAACAGATGGGATATGTGGAGTTTCACAAACCTGGGCTATATAGAAAGAAATAAGAAAAAGATGAACATGGTCTATGAATGAAGACAGTAGTCTAGCCTTGGAGATATACTTGGGAGTCCTCAGGATAAGGATAGTAATTAAAGTTATAGGAATAAATCAATCACCCAACAAGGCAGTGCCAAGTGAGCACAGAGGACAGCCAAGTCAAATCCTAGAGTTAGCAACATTAAAGGGGGCAGATGAAACAAGCAGGAAATGTAAAAGAGACCAATGAAAAGACAACAGGAAAACCAAAATACTGTATCTTGAGATCAAAGGGAAAGGATAAATCCAAAAAGATGCAGTCAACCACTTGGAATGCGTTCGAGAAGGCACAAAGAAAAGGACTACATGAGCTCAGTGGGTTTAGTGACATGAATAATAGCAAACTCTGCTAAGACTAAGGTTAGGATGGACTGATGTGTGTATGAAGAAAAGGGAATTACAGGTGAGGCCATAGGGACAGTGAAAATAATCAACTCTCAGAAACTTCTGTCTAGAGAAGGCTAACAACAGAACAGTTGCTAGAGAGAATGCATAGAACTGACATCTTAAAAAATGAAAGGGACCATTGACATCCATGCCATTGGCATGTACTGAGGGTCATCTGTCTTTATAAAGCACTGTACTAGATACTAGATTTTATAGAGACAATAAAAAAATCCCCATTCTTGTTTTCAAGAGGCTCAGAGTGGACAAGATAAAAGAAGTGATAAAAAGACACATTGATCTTAATTCATTTTTGTAAATGTTGGTAAAAACACTTAACATATGTGGTCCACAAAGAACCTTTCAGCTTCTTGATGGAAAGTGACCTTAGAATTTAAGGCAACAATGTGCTTTTGAATGTTTGATGCCAGCTCACTTCTCCAGAGCATCTGCACAATGCGGGCTCCATATGATGAGACTGACCTTGGACACTTCGCCAGGAACCCAGTCTCTGCTTTAAAGAAAGTCATCTGCTTCAGGGCCACTTGTTCAAGCATACCTTTTCTAGGGGGGTTCTGACGAAAAGCTCAAATCCCAAGTCCCAACAGAGTCCAGTGTTACTGAGTCTAGTACTGCAACTGCTCGTTCAGATGGTATCTATGACTCAAACAGTCCCCACCACTTCCAGCCTAACTACCTCTTGCCACTGTGTGGCCTTAGGTGAGTTACTTTTTTTTTAAAGCATCTAATTAATTTCTTTATATATGTACTATATTATAGAATATATAATATATATATATTACATCAGGTGTAGTCCCCATAGAATTTTCAGCCCCAATTCACCCATGCACCATTACCATAGACCCTTGTGCTCTTCCTGCCATTGTTTTGATCCTTCTCCCTCCCCCTCCACGACAGAATGTCTCTGATTTATAGATGTATTTGGTTCGCCTATATTCCTCCTATAAGTGAAATCATCTGATATTTTTCTTTTTCCATCTAACTTATTCCACTGAGCATAATCCCGTCTAGCTCCATCCACGTTGCTGCGTATGGCATGAGTTTATCTTTTTTGATTGCTGAATAGTATTCCATTGTGTATATATACCACATCTTCTTGATCCAGTCATGTATTTTTGGGCATTTGGGTTGTACCTCTCTGCATTTACATTTCCTAACAAAGAGAATATTACCTTTGTAGAAATATGATGATTTAGTGACATGTGACTTAAACACTGTCAGCTGCTTATTTCCCACAACTATCGACTCCCCAGTGAAAGCAACGATGATGATGTCAGTCCAGTGTTTTGTGTCAGTTTCTGTCAGAGTGACTCAGTAGGGTGGCTCTGATTCAGGGTCTTTATGAGATTTCAGTTGAGACATCTGCCACAGCTGCAGTAGGTGGGCTTCCCTGGAGGCGCATTCACAAAGCTCCTGATGGGAGACCTCAGCATCTCATCACTCCTCTCTCCGTAAGGATGCCTGAGTGCACTCGTACCCTGGCAGTTGGCTTCCTCCAGGAAAAACAGCCCAAGGAGGAAGCTAGGATGCCTTTTATGGCCCAATCACACACCACCACTTCTGCCATATTCTATTTATTAGAAGTGAGTCATTAATTCTTGCCCACGCTCAAAGGAAAGGGAAATTAGTCTCCATTTTTTTGAGGAGTGTCAAAGAATTTGTGGCTCTATTTTTAAACCACCACTGTCCCCACGGGGTAGTTAGTCTCTTTCTGAAACTAGTTGTGGTTTTTATTATTTTTAATACTAATTATATATGAAACAAACTTTTGAAATAAATCTTGATCCCACCAAATCGCATTAGATTTTTTATTATCTCTAATAATGTATTCTGTGATAATTTCTTCCTCTAGAAGAAATTTCTTACCTCACCTCCTCTTTGATTTTTCTGAGTTTGACTTGGAAATGTTAGTGCTTGCATTATATTGAGAATGTGATCAATCACTGTTACTGCTAACAAGGGAATAGAAGAAGGGTCCTTTATGCCACACCCCTATCTTTACACCACGCTTTTCTGAAAATGGAAACTGAAAAACATTGAATTTGTTGTTAGTCCAGAAACAAATGGTGCAAGCACTAAGATCCCACAAGTTGTGCTGTAATTGTCCACTTCTGTGGCCATCTTTGTATTAGGGAAGCAGCAGAGCATAGTGGCTAAGTGCGTTCTAGAGTTAGACTCGATGAGTTCAAAGCTATTACTTCTTGGCTGTGGACTAATCATTTAACCTCTCTATGTAGGTTTATTATTTGAAAATTGAAGGAAAGAATGGAGCTCATTATTTTAGGTACTATTGTGAAAGACTTATAAAGATTGAATGACATAATACCTGTAAAGCTTTGAGAATATAGTCTGACATCTAGTAAACAATCAAATACTGCTGGCTATTTTGTGAACAGACTGAGAACTCATTGATGTCATTAATGTTTATGTTGCAACCTCCTTCTTTCCCTGACTTGCACCACTTCCTACCCCCATGCTGATAGCACAGTACACAATGACTCAATCTCCTCCACCTTGGGAAATCAATAAGTCTGATGAGACATAAGATTGTAAGATGTGGTCAGTTGGAACCTGAGGCTCTGGATGAGATGAACTAGTGAAATACGTAGGAAGTAGAGCATTCAGCCTAGTGTATCTCTGAAGGGAAAGCAGATTCCAAATCTGAGGAATAGGAAAGGGAGCATAAATGGGAAGGGGTTCAAGTATCAGAAACCCATCAATGAATGACACAAAGTATAAATCCATCATCTGAGGTTTATGGGAAAGATTTCTGGCAGAACAGGGGTCAAAATGCATTCAAATGTGCTTTGATCATCATGGAAGAATTAAGAGATAGACACACAGGTGCATCCACAACAGACATTAATACAAGCCTCTAAGTCAACATACAAATGAACAGGTGTGCTCTGTACGAATTATTGGTGTTCTCCAGTACTTAGAAGAGTAAATCTGATTAACATGTTTTTTTCTTGTTTTCTTCATTAGATCCCCTCAGCAGAGTGTGTTTAAAGTCCAAAAATGTAACTGATTCTTTGAGCACCTACATTAATGCTAATTATATCAGGGTAAGTAAATAAATATAAATTTCCCTCTGAGGAGCATGTCTATATACCATTTGAAATTGTTGGTTTTCTTTTATTCTCCTGAGTAGATTAATTTGATTTATCTTGATGACTAGCAAGCCATTTTGTATTTGCTTAGCCACAATCAACACAGGTAGTGCCCTTTACAATGAGTCTCCTTTTCCCATGAGGCTGTGGTTGCAGTGCTTTATATGGGCACTCTGGTGAGGATGGAGCATGCTAACCCTCAAATGCAAACGCCTGTGCTAGACTTGACTTGCTAAGATTATCCTGTGAATTGTGCTAAAATCAGTGAAGCCGCCAAAGTCTGTGTTGCTTTTGGACTAGCAGAGCTATTTTGTTCTGAATATCTGTTGCCTAAACTAAACTTCCAGTGCAAGGCATGAAGTCCAAAGCCAATGTTTCTTTCTCTGTCCTCAAACTAGGGCTACGGTGGCAAAGAGAAAGCGTTCATCGCCACCCAGGGCCCCATGATCAACACCGTGAATGATTTCTGGCAGATGGTTTGGCAGGAAGACAGTCCTGTGATCGTTATGATCACAAAACTCAAGGAAAAAAATGAGGTATGAACTTTACCCAAGTTCCAAAAGTTATATATTTTCTGTTGCAACAGAAGAGATGTTGTATAAGGAAAATTGCCATGTACTTAAAAACAGATTTAAGATGGAAACTCTGAGATACTTCAGACAAGGTCACTTCGTGCTTCAAATAATGGTAATTGGTTTTATTCCATGAGTGGTAACTTTCTTTCAGATGAATCAATAATATATATACAGATATAGATATAGATATATAGATATATAGATGTGTGTGTGTGTGTTTGTAATTCGTACCCATATAGCTCAATAAGAAAATGAGGGGCTATGAATTCTCACTCTGATGCCATTTGCAGCAACATGGATGGAGCTAGAAGGGAAATAAGTCAGAAGGAAAAAGAAAACTATCAGATGGTTTCACTTATAGGAGGAATATAGGGGAACCAAATGAAGGACCAAAGGTAAAAATAATAATAATAGTAATAACAATTAAAAAAACACAACAAAACCAAACAACAGGGGCCTGCCTGGTGGTGTAGCGGGTTGAGCGCAGCACTGTGAAGCTGTACCGCAGCCTCTGTAGCGCAAGTTTGATTCCTGACCAGCCAGGGAGATTCCCACGTGGTGAGGCAGACTTCTCCTAGAGCACATGCTGCTCCCATCAGCAGTGTATTTTGGTCATCTGCCTGTTCTGCTCCCCACTCTATCTCTGGTGAATCCTCTCACCCTCATGTGCCTCTGGCCAGCACCCCAGCTCTTGTATAAAAATAAATAAATCTTTAAAAAACAACAACAATAAAAAGACAACTACAAATCAGAGACATTCTTCCCAGGAGGTGGAGGGAAAGAGACCAGGGTGGGGGTGGCAAGAACACGAGGGACTATGGTGATGGTGCACGGGTGAGTTGGAGTGGAAATTCTATGGGGACATTGTAAAAAAAATAATTTAAATAAAATTTGAATAAATAAATATTATACATGAGGGAAAAAAGAGATAAGCACTGCTGATTATAACCCAAGTCATTTGGGGGCACCTACTGTATGACAGGTATCAGTTTTAGTTGTTGGCAATATATTAGCAAACAAAGCACAATGAGACTTGCTTTTGGTCAGTTTTAACTTTCTAGTGGGGGAGACAGACAAAAAAAAAAATGAACATAATAAATTCATGGAAATACAGCATATTATAAAGGAGGTGTGTTATGGAGGAATGCTATAGAAAAAACTAGAGCAGGATGAGGGGATTGGGTGTGCTGAGCAGGACAGAGGGGTGAGGGGGAAGAGCAAAAAGTGGCAGTATTAATAGGGTAAGTGGGATGAGCCTCTCGAAGAAAGTGAGATTTGAAGAAGTTGCCTAAACCCAGCAATGTTCTCATTATCTACATACTAAAAATCCAATAAAGAGATAAAAATCCAATAAAGAGATAAAATTTAATCCTATTTCCATACTAGCAATCTTTACTAAGTATCTTGTTTACATAATACTCATTCTGCATTTTGCAACATAAAAACAAAAATTGTGTAATTTCCAAAGGGTGCTATCCTAGGTACTGCTTATATTTTAGGGCATCTTATGAGGATAATTCAGTTTGATTTACTCAGTACTTTTGTTTTCTAGTCAGAATTATTCTACCAAGGTATGACAATAAGAATTTCAGAAAACTGAATTTACCCTCACACCCTTTTGGTTAGTATAATCCTTGAATGTAATATAATCCCTCAGCTAATCAAGAAAATCCAGGCCCACAAATAGTAACTTAGAAGTTTTTAAATTTTTGTTGTTTCTTCTATTTTTTGCTATAATAAGTGAAGCATTTTTTTCTAAAATGTATCCTGAACTAAAGTATATTTTTGGCCAGTAAATTACATACTTAATTAGTTATATGGCTTACTAAATAAATACATTTCTATGACTCTTATATGAAAGCCTGAACTAAGTAATTAATAACCCTTCATATTCTCATACATACACATTATTGCTCTATCAACGTCCACTAGCAATTTCTAAACAGTTGTTTAAAATCTTTGATATTTTTTCTTTATCAAAGGAAAAGATTCTCCAGTTTAAAAGATGTATTCTCTGTGCATATACATATATGCATATAGAGCGAGCAATTAGATAGTATATCAAGGTAGATAACCTGAAAAACCTCCCACTATAATAATGCCAGCTATATTGGATAAAAGTGAAATAGCACAGATAGCAGAGCTCGAAAAAAAGAAGTAGAGAAAATCACAGTGGTCGAAACCTGAATCACAGACCAAAACCAGGGAGTTGAGGTTAACTTGTGTTTTAATGATCAAATAGAACTGGAGACAAACTGGATTTACAGGAACCAGGAGCTGGAACTGAGGCCTTCCATAAAGCGAGACCCGTAATGGCTGCAACTTCTGTGAAAAGGTGAACCACAAAAATAAACCTGCCTACCAAAACAGGAGTACAACAGGAAATTAAACTAAGTCTGACCTTTCTGTGGGATAAATAAAAAGCCTCTTGAGTCTTTAGAAATGCCATAATGAACATAAAAAGTAATACTGAGTTGGTAGCTTTCTGTGACACTTTACAAAAAACAAAGGGAAAAACTTTTTAGATGCCTTTGCAATTAGCATACACTTCACAGAATTTCCACAGGTACATCCCAGCCAAACATTAACTTACATGTCAAAATTATGAGATATGTGATTAAATAAAGCAACATAAGAAAATAATCAGAAACAGCAGCAAATAGATCCACAAAAAAATTAAAATAGAAGTTGTAAAAATAGGCTGTAGTCTTTGCAACTAAGCCCACAAAATGTAAAATAACTTGACAAAAGTTACTATCAAGGGAGACTAGGAAGATTTAAATGCAAATCAGAGTACTAGAAATAAATATGACCAGAGCAACTGACTTAGTAAAAAGAATTGGAGAATAAATACAAAGTAAAGACAGAACAGTAAAGCTGAAAACAGTAATTAATGAAATACAAGGGAAAAATAAAAGGATTAATAAAGACAAACATTTGTTTTTTAGAAGTCCAAAGTAGGCAAAACTAGAAATTAATTATAAAAATGGAGAAAGTGCAAATTAAAATATTAGAAATAGTCAGGCCTCAACAGGATTGATTTCCCCCCCACCACCATTCCTTCTCCCCATTTGACCCTTTTGCCCTCCTCTCCTCTCCCACTTAACCTCAGGAACCTCACTTCATTTATTAGTGTCCATTTTGTTTTCCCTCTCTGTCATTTGTGTTACCAAATCATCCCCTAAGTCATCTGTGTTTATCAAATAATCCCCTAAATTAATATCCATGGGGCACTGATCAGTTACTTTTTGTGGACTCCAAACAACCTCATAAAGGATTTAGCAATATTTCCTAGACCTAAGCAGAACATGTTACACCTGCCTCACTTGGATTTGAAAAACAACTTTCTGAAGCCTCCCTGATGGCACAAGGGGTTAAGACGCAACCTATGAAGCTGTCCACAGCCTCTGCAGCGCAAGTTTGATCCCCTGCTCGCCAGGGAGCAACCCACATGGAGCAGCAGACCTCTCCTCACTTGCCCGCTGCTCCCCCTCAGCAGTGCACTTTGGTTAATCTGCCTGTTCTGTTCCCTACTCTGTCTATGGTGAATCCTCTCACCCCCCATACCTCTGGCCTATACCCCATCTCTAGTATGCATAAATAAATCTTAAAAAAAAAGAAAAACAACTTTCTGAATAGATTGTCACAACATAAATGTTTTCTCAAAGCACAATCAAATCCTGACTAATTCTATTCCTTCTATTAAAACTAAAATCATAGAAAACCAACACTTTATGTATTAATATAGTATAAGTATTTTATGTACTGGTGTAGTATATGTATATGTAAAATTTTTGAAATAAATTATGTTTTCCACAAAAAACATGACCTATTTGTCAGTGTTGCATTTTTTGTTCAGAATTAACATTTGAAAAAGTATATGTGAAACACTTTGCTCTGGTGCTAGTAACTGTGTAAAGAAAGTTAAAATTTTTTATCTTGAGCATTTCAATCCTTCAATTTTATGATATATTCTGAGGTTTGTTCTCTCTTATAGAAAGAGTCAGAAATTTGACGTTAGCACTTTAACTCACATTTGAATCAGTTTTGTCAGCCAAAGAAGCTGAGATTATCTGTCAGAAGGCATTCCCTGGAGGGTGAGTGGTATGTGACATATCTTTAGAATAATAGGGATGATATAAGCAATTGGTAAATATGCCAAAGACCCAACAGACAGTTATTCTTCTCCATCCCCAAGACCAAGGTTGTCATTCTATCAGAACCACTGTGTGAGTTAAATGTGTATTTCGAACAGGTACTGAGCTGGTTCACTGACAATGTTCAGAACTCTCCATTCTGCATCTGCAAAAGACTGGAGATCATCTTGTTCCTTATATTTCAAGTGCATCATACTTGCAGCTAACCTGTTGGTGCCACTTTCATTCACATTCCACTTGGAGAGTCAAGTGGATCTGGTGAAAACTAAATTTTTTTTTAAATATTACCCACATTAAAGGATGATTAAAGTTTTTCTTTTTCTCTTTGACTGCATAATTCCAAAATAGGAGAAAGTTTTTTTTTTTTTCTTACTTGTGTTTTTAAATGTCGGGACTATATCTTCCGGAAATTATCAAAGTCAAATATGTTACATGATTTCTATGTGTGTGCATTTTCCTGTAGCCAGTCATAATCCCAAATAGTCCATTAAATACTTTGACATTTTTTATTGCTTGTTATTATTAATTACTCATTAAATTAAAATTCCTTTTGTCCAGGCCTTCCCAAAATGTAAATATAATACTATAGAGGAAACTTTGATGTTTTACAGATCAAAATGATACTCAAAAATCTGACTCAAAAGAAATGTGGCTTCCAGGAAAATGGTGTTTACCAAAAATGCGCCAACTTTCAATTGTGTTAAGCATCATTGTTTAGAATAGACAAAAATCATTTCCACCAAAAAAAAATGATGGAGCTTTTTTTAGAAATTCCCAGGCTTTATGTATTCACAAATCTTTCTAATAAATACATGCATAACCAGGAGGTCCTATTTAATAATCTCAATATTCTCATAGTTATTCCCTTTTTATAAAATGAGAATATACAAAAAAGACCCTAAACTATAGCTGAAAAACCACTTCTTTTATATTGTAACAAAGAGAAGTGATTTTATTGTTGGTAAATTAGAGTTCCTTCATTTAGACAAATCTCAAAAAAGAAATTCCTTTTGAAAGAGAACATTGAAAACCCAGTGTTCAAAGTCATTTAACATAAACTATTGCATTACTAGAGAAGACAGAATGACCAAAACCTTTAAAGCTGGAGTTAGAAGATCAGTGTGAAAACAGGAACTTGCACACTTCCAAAGTCCTCAGACTATCTCTGGAAGCTATTCATTGCCCATTTCATCCTTTCCAAGAAAGAAGGAAAGTAGCAATAGGTGTTAATCATATTACATGGAAGATATTTGCCAACTGTTTATTGAATGTAGGTACTAAGCACAGTTCATATGTCAATTCAGCTCATTGCCACTCTAACTCTACAAAATAGGTTTTACTGTCCTTATATTATTAACAACTTAAACCCAGAACAACTTAAGACATATGCCAAAAGTCTTAAAATTAGTAAGTGATGGGGTCCAAATTTTAATTCCAGTTTGTTTGATTCCATTACTCATTACCCCAACATAATAGGCCAAATGAAGAAGCAAGATATTAGAAGGCAGACAATTCACTGTTGACCTCAGCATAAGACACTAGATTTTTCCTTCATGAAATGAAGGATTACTTGGTGACTTGGCCTAACATTGCAGAAAACTTGGCTCATTCTATGCCTACTAGATGCTAATGTCACATAAATGAACCCAAGCATCTTCTTTTTGCTTATTTAGAGCCACTTTCTATGTGGTGATCCATCACCCACACCTTTATAATCTTTTAGCACCCACAATTATCTGTAGCACCCACAATTATCTGTAGCACCCACAATTATCTGGTCTCTTTTTCTATTTCTTCATAGAACAAAGTTCCTTTGCTTTTAAAAGCACAGAATTTAAAAGGCAAGTAACTTAAAAATATTTTTTTTCAGATAGCTAAACACAGTTAGACCTCCTCCTTCTATTTTTTTTTTTAATACACAAATAGCCTAATGCAGTTGGAGTGAGGGGGAGGGTCAACAGGGAACAAATATCATAAAAATATGAGTTTGCATTGTTTTGCATTTCATTCTACTGTGGCTATAAAATACTGATTAGGAAGAACTGGTTATTGTCCAGAATCTTTACAGTAAGTTTCCCTGTTAGTTTGCACAAGAGATATGTGTCCCTGTGAAAACCTCTTTTTCCTCCAAATTATGAATTCTTGGAATTCATAGATAATTCTAGTGAAAGGATCAGCCCAGTTAGTGGAATAATTATGATTTGGGGTTACACTCTGCTAGATTAGCCTGCTATTTTTAATTATCGGCATTAAGTGTGATTTCACAATGTTATCTGCAAGAGAGCATTTTCCTTCCTTTCATTTTCTGCCTTTTTCATATCATTGTTAGCACCACAATATTAAAACCCTAAAAAGCTGTTGGTGAGAATAATTTGAACCTGAACTTGTGCTCTTAGAAGCAACTACATTTGCCGTTCTCCCCCACCTCGTATTCAAAAACACCCACACTTATCTGGTCTCTTTTTCTACATTCTCCTAAAAAAGGGAAAATGTATTCAGTGTGTAAAAATAAGCTATTGTATCTCAGAAAGGAGATGGGATGCTAATTAAGGGTTGTTTGAATGAACAAGTCACTTTGCATTGTCTACCCGGAGCTGGCTGCCAATTGCATTTTTGGTAAAGAGTCAAGAAAAACACTCAAGAGGGCCCCAGCAAGCTTGGGAGAGAAGCAAGCAGCGCTTCCATTTATCGAGTAGGTGCACAAGCTGTTCAAGTATTGTTAAGAGCCGAGGTGCCAGCTACGCTCCTGCCTTGCAGCTTTCCCTACCAATTTCAAGAGCCACCTTCTTAAAAAGGGGCCTGCAGCTCAGGTCTGATGGGGGACAATGGAGCACGTAGCACTGCTGGACCACTGAAAGCCTCTGTCTTTGTTCAATACCTTTCTCAAGATTCTTTGTCACTATTCCTGGATTCATCCGAGAGGCAGGGGTTTTAAGATACACAATAGCTCGGGTCTCTCGGCGAAATAATTGATGCTTCATTGAAAGAAACCAGGCAAATTGGTTAGTATGATTACCTTTAACAAACGGTGGTTGGGGAGGAGGGTGGTGATTTTAGACATGTGCCAAGTGTAAATGAGGAGGGAAATTAATTTCTTTATTTTTTAAATGTTTATTTTCTTAATGTTAACACTTGGTCAGCCAGAGGAGTAAGCCTCTAGCTTGTTTGCCTAACGGTCTTGGATGTAGGGTGACATGTATTCATAAATAGAGGGGGAATGATTTACTTTATTTGGAAAAAGACCAGAAAATAGAGGATGCAAGTGTGTTTTTATTTAATGGATGGAAGAAACAGTGATTCCTCTAGGCAAAGTGACTTCCTTGTCACTCTCTTCTGTAAAGTTCTTGGTACATTAATTAAATAGAGCCCTGACATATTTTTCTGATTATTTACATGTCTTTTCCTTTAGTTCTGTAATTATGATTCTTTTGCTGTTCTTTTGAATCTATAAGTACTTAATATTTTAAATGTGGTCATACCTTTGACATAAATGTGACAAAACAAGTGTCCTGGATACTAAGAGTCCCAATTGAAGGAATGAGTGGAGGGATTTCTCTATAAATGTGCATGTAGTTTGGAAGAAAGTAAGTGAAATTTTAATAATATTTCCAAAATTAACATCAACTTTCAACTTTACATTTTCAACCATTAAAATTTCTGGTAAAATAACTAAGAGTTCTTTTGCAGTTGTTTAAAAGGCAAAATAATAAATAATGTGAGTTTATATGTCTACTTCGATCTCATTTTGTTATTTTTTTCTTCATAAGCTAAGTTGGATATAATTATAACAACATACATTTAATGTATGATTTAATGCATAGCTAGTGAATTAATCACATTAGAAGAAAAAAATGTGTAATCCAGTAGTTGTAAACTATGATAATAATAATATGTTTTGACTGCTTACTGTATGCCAGATTTCTGTCTTAAGTGTTTTCCATGTATTAAATCTGAAGAAAACTGAGGCCAGGGAGATTAAATATCTTACTTATGGATTCAGAGCCTAAACAGTGACAAAACCAAAATTTGAACCAAAGTCAGACTCTCTGACTCCAGAGTAGTGACCACCGTATTACTTTGCCTTGATTGCAGTGTAATTGTCCTTACTGTTATTAAACCATTCAAAGAAGAGCCATTACAAAAATACTTTGAAAGTACTTTTGTTACACATTTAATTCAGTTGACCCCATTGGTGAAAAGACCTGAAAAAAGGCAACATGGATGTATTAATGGTCATTACATCTGCTTTATATTCAAGGGAAACTTCATTCTATGCCATCTGACCCATTACAGCACTCTTATTAGACACTGGTTTGATGAGGCAGGGGAAGTGACTTGCCTCAATTACTATGCATATTCCTTTTATTTCTAGACATCACATGATAAACTCTAATATTTATATCTTAATTCCTTAATTTAGTTCTTAATTTTTCTGTGTAGTTTTCAGAAATTTTGCCTTTATTTTTCTTTGGATGGAATTATAAGCATTAATATTTGACAGGCACATGTGAATACTGGGTTTTATTAAAAAAACAACTTTATTGAGATATAAATTATATACCATAGAAGGCATCAGTTTATTATTATTTTTTTTTATTTTTATTTATTTATACAAGAACTGGGCTATAGGTCAGCGGTGCAGGAGTGTGAGAGAATTCCCCAGAGACAGAGTAGGGAGCACAACAGGCAGACAGACCGAAGACACTGCTGAGGGAAGCAGTGGTTGAGACAGGAGAGGTCTGCCATGCCTTGTGGGTATCTCCCTGGCAGGCCAGGAATCAAACTGGTGCTGCAGAGGCTGTGGACAGCTTCCAGCATGGTGCTCAACCCCCTGTGCCACTGGGGAGTTTAAAATGTGCAACTCAGTGGTTTGAATTCACTTACAGAATTATAAAAATTGATACTTGATGTCTTAGATTAATTAAACAAAAACTCTTGACATACTTGAATGAAGGATAATTGTGGCTGCTTTTAGTGGTGGGCATGGTGTGATAATATACATCTAAGATATGGATTCTGTACCCTTAAATCATATGCAGTGCTAAACCAATTTGACTTCAATTAAAAAAGTCAAGAGATATATAAAAGATAACTCAGACACATGCACACACATGCATGTGCACACGAGAGAGAGAGAGAGAATCAGTCCAAAGCCAATTAAAATCATTAATATTTACTGTGTTCTTCTTTCCTGTCCTCCAGAAATGTGTACTATACTGGCCAGAAAAGAGAGGAATATATGGGAAAGTTGAGGTCTTGGTTATCAGCGTAAATGAATGTGATAACTACACTATTCGAAACCTTGTCTTAAAGGTAAGATTATGAAGTCATAGCTTATCTCCAAAAGCAGGTGATGTTAGAGAATTACATTTCTACTTCAAAATTATTGTATTTATCCTATTAAGTACTACAGATTCAATTTAAACAAATTAAATAATGTTAAGTTTAAAGAGAAACTATAATCATTCCCTCATGTATTTCTTTTGTTGTCAACTACTATTAGCACATGGAATGATTAAATTAATATAAGTAGGCATTAAGGAAATGGACTATTATTATTATTAATTGACTATTATTAAATTAGGATGTTATGATCTCCTAAATTTACATAAATAAAGCATCTCTGATTTAACCTTTTGAACTCCTTTGACTAAATGCATGTGCTTGGAGATTTTACCATGTTTTTTTTAATGTCACTTTGGTCTAAGCAGCTTTAAGAAAGGACTAGAAACTGTAAAAGATAAAATCTGTGTTTGTGGGTGGCTGTGGGAGGCAAGACAAGCCTGAAGTGTTGAAGAGATTTTCCAAAATTTGGAGTGACAGTAATTTATAGGGATATTCCCCAGACCAAATTACATCATAGAAAAATTTTCTTATTTAATTTCTGAGAGCAGATGCTGCAGACTGTTGCCATGGTATTATTTTTGTTTCTAGAGATCAACCCAAAGATTTCAGTCTTATCTAGAACCTCACAGCTGGGACAAAATCATCACAGAAAGAAAGAGATCAGAGGCAGAGCTGCACTGAGGTTTTTAATGGAAAATTCAAGATAGGTAGGCTCTTAAAGGAATCTGCTCTTCCTCAAGTGTCTAGACAGTGCTAGACCCCGAACAAGACATTGTGCTTTGACATAAGCATGAATATTCATTCAACATTTCCAATCCAGTGACCTCTTTCAGCAAATTTACCACTGAAATTCCTCGAAGCTGTTAAAAACTGGAATTTGAGCTGAGTGTAGAATAGTAGAATATTAAGAGTATTAAATATAAAATCAAGTGTTCTTACTTTGATTAACTTTATAATCATAAATATAATAATAACTTGGTTTTTAATAATAGAATATAAAATAATAACTTGCTTTTATTAACTTGTTAGAAAGGTCCAAAGAACGGGAAATACAATATACCCCAATTTCATGGCTACATTTTCACTTGCCATTTTGTTTATTACACCAAGTTAAAAAAATATTTAGCATATATTATATACACATTTTCAGTATTAAATGTTTTCTTATTTGATAAAGGCAAGACTCTCAAACTTTGACATCAAGATATTTACTGTAAAGTTTTCCCAAGGCAAAAAGGTAGTCTTCAAAAATCTCCCAGAGGTTTTTCCATTTTGCCAGCAAAATGAAAGTGATAGAAGGCATTCAGTATTGTGGTTTGGATGACTTTTAGTTCCACAAGTAAATGAGGCATTTGGTGGCTGTTGCTATTTTCAGCAAGGAAGTCACACCCAACATGTGAAGCATTACTGGTACACCTCATGGCCTGATCACAAGACTCCAGACAGTGCCCAGCCCCTTCTACAGCTCATGCTGGATGTAGAGGAAGAGAGACTTGCCTCCACAGGTCGAGGGCCTGTTGTTGTCCATTGCAGGTAAGTCATAAACTGTCCTTTCTAACTAAGCAACTGTCCATCCTTTGTAAAATCAGAGTGCAAAGAGAAGTTAGATTTTGCATTCAGGTTGTGCCTTTGCTGGTCAATTGCACTTTTTTGAAATTTGGTTTAGCTTCCTAATATTTGAGTCTTAATCAAGATGCTGCTATACAGAAATTAAGTGACATTATTATTATTGCATTTTCAGCAAACAATTACACAGTAAGAAAATACCATTTCTAAACAAATGGTTAAGGGAACAGGAGAACTTTTTCAGTCTTCTATTTAAAAACTAAGATTGATCCATTTAGTATCACAAAAGCTAGGAATGACAGAATTTTTTAAAATTATCAATAACTTTTTTTTTCTTGTTTCAAGATGGCGCCTGAAGTATATATTTGGGTTGTATCTTGATAACATTAATGGCTATGTCAAATTTGGTGAAAATCAGTCAACTGTTTTGAAAGTTATCTCATGAAAGTCAGATGGAAATAAATTCATGAAATGGGATGTGGGCAAGTAGTAGCTTGTCAGAAAGTGAAACAAAGGGTTGTTACCAGAATAGGGGGATCAGATGCCAGGCCCATAAAAGCAATGGCTGTCCATGGTGGTTCCTGTCCTTAATATCCAGCTTAAAGCTCTTCCCCTACAACTGATTTGTCTTCCCCCTGCTTTCCAATGAGTGTGCCCAGACTAAATAAATATTTTTGAAGTTATTTATATAACCAATCATCTATTCTTCATACTTTCTCAAAACAATTTGTGTTGCTTTGTTTAACCTCATATGTCTTATGAGGTAATTTAGGTATCTTTTACAAATAAATATTTTAAATTTTAATTTTAGCCACTTTCTTCTTTGAATCTTTGTACTATAAGCCTATTTTTCCAAAGGCATCACTATCCAGTTTCTAGCATAGGACTTCTCGTAAGCTTAGCATTAAGTAAAGGAGCAACAACCTCATTGGCATGCTTTAGGACAGGGACTGTCCCCCCCCTTAAAATCATAAAACCTTCAGAATGTCTAAAACAAGCTAACCACTTCCCCTATAAAACCAGCTCCTCTTCTCACTACTATTTCTAAAAATGAGGCCATCCTTTTTCCAACTGCTCAACATCTAATGTTTACAGTTATCTTTGGCCCTTCTCTCAACTCCAGCATCAGTATCTAATCAGTCACCAGATTGGCTTTCCCTTCAAAGTTTCTCCCGTAATCATCACTTCCTGTCCAACCACCCAAGTTCAAGCCCTGTGACCTCATCCATGTATTCTAGAAGTAGTTGGCTAATTGCACATATACACCCCACTTCCCCATACTCCAGTCCCATTATGACTTACTCTAATACTTACCTGGGGTATGTTCCTAAAACCCTCTTTCAGCAATGGAGTACCTGCTCAAAACTTCTCAAAGACTCCGCAATGCCAAACAAAAGTTCTTAATCTATGGATGAACTACAGGAGTCAATGAATGCCTAGAAATTATTTGTACAAATTAAAATACATAATTTTATTTAATTTTCCTGGGAAGTGAATGTTCGTAGTTTTCATCAAATTATCAAAAAAAAAAAAAGAAAAGAAAAGAAAAGAAAAACAAGCAGAGTACCTCCGTTTTAGAGCTGAAGTCCAAACTTAACTTTCTATAGGAATCCTTTTTAGGCCCTTGTGTACTTTCCCAGTCTTTTTTCCCACTTAACTCTAAATAATTTTCTCTTCAAGCCAATCAAGTCTATTCATTGTCACATACCCTATGTTGTTATGCAACAATCCTTTCCTTATATTATTCTCATACATAGTCTCCCTCTGCATGATAACCAATATGCCTGCCTTTTGTAGGGTACAGTTTAAATCCCATCCCTTTAATGAAACAAATTCTCTTTAGACACTTCAAGTAAAAGAGACCTTTCCTACCTTTTAATTCCTCTGCACTTATATTCAATATAAACAAGTCTCAGATATAAGAAATAAATGCTGTTTGAGTCCCAAAGGGGGAACAATTAATTCAAACCAAGAGGACTAAAGAAAACTTATGAAAGTTGGAATAATATTGAAACAGAATCTTTAAATGACCAATATTTGTGATTTTAAAAAGTGGCAGGGGGCCTCCCCGGTGGCCCAGCGGTTGAGCGCTGGGCTGCGCAGCTGCCCGCAGCCTCTGCAGCGCCGGTTCAATCCCAGGCTGCCGGGCAAGGGTCCCACATGGCGCGCAGACCTCTCCTGCTGTGCCCACTGCAGTGTGTTTCATCAGTCTGCCTGTTCTGTTCCCCACTCTGGCTCTGGTGAATTCTCTCACCCTCCCGCACTTCTGACTATACCCAGTGCTTGTATAAATAAATAAATAAATCTTTAAAAAAAAAAGTGGCAGGGAAAACATTTCTGACGAGAGAAATACCATTCACAAAAAAAAGAAAATAAACATATAAACATGTTTTTTGCAAAGATTCATGCAAATGAAAACAATGATACAAAGAATACTAGGACAGTAGGAAGGCATAAAACTTGAAGGCTAGATAATTTCTATTATGCAAGGTCATCAACGTCATAGGTGTGCTTAGACATTGTGCTATAACTATCAGAAGTCATTTATAACTTTTGAGTGGAGAGTAATATAATCAAGTCCTTATATTACAGAGAGAAACCTAGCAAATGTGTGTATTATGAATTAGCCCAAGAAAAGAGTTGGGACTTGGAAATCATGATATCCTTGCTAATCATGAAATAAAGAGATATCAAAAATGTGGGCATGGTCTATAGAAAGGAAAGTCTGGATCTCAAAAGCTCAGACTTTAGGAAGGTGGAAAATATAAGGATTATAACAGATTGAATGTAGGAGGTAAGAGAGGAGGAGATGTTGAAGGATGTGCCAAGATTTCTAGGCTGGAAAACTTATATCTGACTGGTAAAGCCATTGAGGTAAAAGATAATTCTGTTTCATATACATTAAATTTAAATATATTGAACTGAAGCAAATGCAAAATAGTAACATAAAGTGTTCCAGCTAGGGAATGGAATGCCAATCTAGAATTCAGAAGGATCAGAGGGAGAGAGGGAGGAGCACAGGGGGCTGAGGTGATGGTGCACAGGTGCATTGGTGAAGGAAATTCTATGGGGACTACACCTGAGGGGGGTGGGGGAAGCAAATATTGTTTAAAAATGAACAATGATGTAAAAAAATTAATTTTAAAAAATGTTTTAAAAAGTCCAGGACATTGAAAATGTGAGAAAATATGCATTCTTGGAAGCAAGAAACTTTGAATATTAAGCTATTTATTGTGAATTAAAAAGATAAATGCAAAATAAAATAGAATTCAGGGAAAAGTTAGGGAATTTAAATGTAGATTAGAAGAAAATTTGCATAGACTGTAAGTGGCTGAAATTTGAAATTGCTGAGAAAGTAGAAAGAATATGACAGAAAGGTTCTATTAGGCTGACAGCACACTATCTAAAGCAGATGACTGTGTAAACCCTCCTAGACAATTCCCATTCAAAAATCACCTGATTATAAAGGACTTGGAAAGTATGTGCCTCTAACCACATCCTCTCTCTTAAGTTGAACTGAATCTTCAGTTATATGTTAGAATCTTCAACATCAGGATATCCAAGACCAAATTCTCCTCATTCTCCCTCAAGTCAGAATTCCAGAGTTCACTACCTTATTCCAGAATTTCTCTTTGACTCATCGTTACTATCAGCCCTCCACTCTTCCAGACCTCATCACCTTTGACTTCTGCTTTTTTTACTGGTCAACTCCTGTCCTCTAGACTTTGTGTATGAGTATTTGTGTGTCTATTGTATATCATGTATTTAAGTCCTTCCCCCTTTCTACTGCCCTAGTCCTAGTTTGGACCTAGTTATTCTTTGTAGAACTACTGCAATGTCTTTTTCACTTTTCTTTCCTGTCATCACTTCCCTCCACCCCACTCATCATACTGCATCAAACTAAATGAAAAAATGTAGTTTTGGGCCTCACTGGTGGCTCAGGCAGTTGAGTGCAGTGCTGTGAAGCTGTCTGCAGCCTCTGCAGTGTGGGTTCCAGCCCGGCCGGCCGTGGAGATACCCACATGGTGCAGCAGACCTCTCCTGTTGTGCCCGCTGCTCCTCTCAGCAGTGTACTTCAGTCAGTCTGCCTATTCTGTTCCCTGCTCTGTCTCTGGTGAATCCTCTCACCCTCCTGCATGTCTGGCCTGTTCCCTGGTTCTTGTATACATGAATAAATAAATCTTTAAAAAAAAAAAAAGAAAGAAAAATGTAGTTTAAACATTTAGTCCAGAGCCAGGATTTTAACATTTAGTTCATGATAGCTACTGTTATCATTATCATATTATTGTTATTGTTAATAATCATTAATAATAATTGTTACAATATAAGATTGCCAAAAATAATATTATGGTTAATAATAATAACCCTAAATGTTGTTTCAGATTTGAAAATACCCTTTTAAAAGAACTACTTTTTCTACTTGTTTACTCTTTATCTTTTCTTTCCAGTGCAGGGATTGGTAGAACAGGATGTTTTATTGCTACATCCATCGGCTGTCAACAGTTGAAAGAAGAAGGGGTTGTCGATGCACTAAGCATTGTTTGTCAGCTTCGTGTAGACAGGTGAGTGTCTGCAGGACTTCAGAACAGTGTATCGGTCACAACCTTCTCTGATCGGCCTGACTGTGTAAACATCACAAGCTCTAAAATTCTGAATCTCTCTAGAAACTTATGTGAAATGCTGAAGAATATACATTATGCTTAAAAACCATGAAGCAAATGTTATTTGCAACACTGAACATCAAGAGTCCAAAACCAAAAGCTTACGCTTAATCACTTGTCATCTCTAACACAGATTGCTTGTGATGATAACTGTTAGTTCTTAGTGTAACACCCTATTTCTTAATCTGTACTCAGCATTTTCATTTGACTTTACTCAGTAATTCACTTTAGGAATCTTCAGCTTTTAAAAGGAGACAAATGTCATACTACCAAGAGTGAATCTATGTTTTTTAATTATGAAAAATGGACTTAACAAAATTTGCCATTTTACTGTTTTTAAAGTACTGTTCAGTATTGTTAAGAACATTCACATTCTTGTACAACCAAGCCACCAAAACACTTCATCTTTCAAAAATCTGTACCCATTCAACAGCTCTCCAGTTCTACTTCCAGACCCTGTGGTAGCCATTTTCACTTTCTGTATCTATAATTTCATTATTTTTTAAGATTTATTTACTTATGCACCCAAGAACTGGGGTGTAGACCAGTATGGGGGGGTGAGAAGATTCACTAGAGACAGAGTGGGGAGCGGAACAAGCAGATCTACTGAAATATACACTGAGGGGAGCAATAGACGAGTCAGGAGAGGTCTGCTGTGCCATGTGGGTAGCTCCCTGGCCAGGAATCGAACTTGTGCTGCATTGGCTGCGGATACCTTCATAGATTGTGTCTTAACCCCTTGCACCACCAGGGAGGTCCTATAATTTCATTACTTTAAGTTTTTTATATAAGTGGTATCAGACTCTTTGTCTATTTGTTATTGCTTATTTCACTTAGCATCATAGCCTCAAGGTTCATCCATGTTGTAATATGTGTCAAATTTTTCTTCCTTTTTAGGACTAAATACTATTCCATTCTATGTTTATACCATATTTTGTTTCTCTATTCACATTGGTGGACATTTGAGTTGTTTTCACCTTTTGACTATTGTGAACAATGCTGCTGTGGTCATAGGTGTAAAAATAGCTATTCAAGATTTTTTTAGGTACATACTCAGAAATGAGATTGCTAGATCATATAGTACTTCTATTTTTAATTTTTAAGGAATGACCAGACAGTTTTCCACATTTACACTCCCACCAGCAGTTTATAGAACTTCTCCAAATTCTTGCAACACATTTTCTGTTTTTTTTTTTAATACTAGCCAACCTAAAGGGTATGAGGTGAAAGAGTCATTATTCTATAAATATATTTGGTTTGATCACAACTGTGAGAAATCTATTTATGTTGAAAACAGAACAAACAAGAAATTTCTATTCTTCGTGCTCCTGGGTTAGTCTACCTGGGTGAGTGCACAGCTGAGTCAGTGACATGGAGAGTGAACAGATGCTCCTGTGAGCAGCACCGGGAGAAGGAGGCCACTCTAGCTATGAACAGCCAGTCTCTCTGTTCTACAACTCAATGTGCTATAGTAGAAGAAGCTGTTCTGAAAGGATGAAAATACTGGGTTTACTTCTATTATTTGTGCAGTAAATATTTATTAATTACTTCCTATGTCCAAGACATTGCTTTAGATGCTGCAAGCATAGCACTAAACAAGGTGAGTGGGGCTCTGCTCTCCAGAGTTTACATGCTAACAAAGAGAGAGGAAATAATAAACAAGCAAAGAAATAAACAGGATAATTTCAGACAGAGATAAATGCTGCGAAGTAAGAAAACACAAGGGTCATGGGAGCTGAGTCTTTTGGACTACAGCCCTCTGACCTAGGGTTGCCTAAATGTTAAGGTAGATGGTTATTTTTTAAAATATTCAAGAAATATTTATTGAGCACCTACTATGTGCTGGGTTCTGGGATTTCAATAAAAGAGACAAAAGAATTGTGCTGAAAACTCAGTAAAAAAAACTGTATATGTAAATAACTCAGAACAGACTCTGGCTTATAGTAAGCCTTCCATAAAGGTTCACTGTGCTATTTGCATTTTCATATTTATTAAAATTATCAATAATGTGTCTCCTAGCTCAAAAAATTAAATGTTCAAATTAAATCCCCTTATCTAGGAAGATTATTATTGGTGTTTTAGTAGTAAGTGTGGTGTAGTAACATGCATTTGAAGAGGTGTGAGCCTATACCCTAATAGATAGTGTTGTAAACCAGTATTACCTCAATAAAAAAAATTCAATTTTAAAAATTGGTGTTCTGTTGGAAGTTGATAATTAGCTTATAAGGACAAAAAATCTTATCCTAAAATTATCACCATTTTCAGATTAAAGCAGATGCAATGACATAAGATTTTATATATATATACACACACACATACATATATCTATATATATACACACATATATATTATATGTGGTATTTACTATATTTTCTTAATTGTCATAAAGATTAATTTTTTTTAAAATCACCTTGTCAAGATGAGATTTTCCCCTCCCTGTCCCTATCATTTCTTGTCTCCTAAATAATAACTTCTAAATCTTTGCAAGTGTATCTTCCCTAACTTCTCTTAACTTTGGTCTGTTTGAGGCTGTTCATCAGAGTTATAATTCCAGCCTCTGGAAATAGATTGTGTTCACATCCGCTCCCACACTTTTCTGCTTGGGTGGCCCTAGACAGATTATGGGACTTCTCCATGCCCTGATTATCTCATTCTGAAAATAGAAGTATACCTTTTAACTATTTCATGTTGATGTTGTAAGGATTAAGAAAGAATCTGTATAAAGTGCTTGGCATATAATAAGCATGTCCTCAATTTAGCCACAGTTATTTTCAACATATATAGCAAGAAACCTGAACACACATCTGTAAACTGGAACTAATAATATATACCTCACGGGATTGCAATAATCTCATTTCATTAAAATGAGGTTAAACCTGTGATGAACTGAGCAGAACACTTAACCTGTGTTTCTTACTCCTCACTTCCCCCTTCCCATACCCCACATGCAATTCCTTCCAAAAATATTTTGCTTGTGTACATAAGATCAGTTCCAGTGATTGCTCCTGCTCTCTTATAATTATAATTCCTTAGTCATTTGAAACCCCCTTGCCTTACCTTGGATATTGTTCATCCCAGCTGGAATAAGATCCAGTTGTTTCACTTCAGATTCTGGGACCTATCTTCACCCAGAACAGGGCCCTAGGTCATCTAGTAAAGGACAGCACCCAGTTAGCCTGTAGCTGTCACAGTGACCTTGATCTCTTGTGCATTATGCTTCTATATCCAGGCTCCTGCATGGGACCTCCCAACCCTCGCAGAACTCCACTTCATACCCTTGTAGGCTGCCTTCCTGTGAGTTTGTGCCTGAACTCCACTGAACACAAGATACATGTGGATCTAAGCTGACTCCAAACCAAATTGGCCTCTATCACCTCCCTTCATCCAATATGGAAAAACAGCCTGAAAAATTGGGCCTGGTTTGTTCATTGTATGAACTCCTGTTCCTGTTGAGTCTTGCCTATTCACCCTCCCATCTTCCACACCTGCTTTTGCAGCCCATTCTTCACATTGATTTCCACCATTCAGTCACATTCTCCTGTCCAGTCTAGCAAACTGTCCTCTCATTTTGAATGGAATCACAGATACATTTTTTATAACCGTATCACAAAGCCTCCTCTATCTGCCTCTTCCTTCCTAAAACAAATGGCCTGAAATGTTAGCCTTGGCCTTCCATGACCACTGAGGTTTTCCCACAAGGCTTGTCTTTTTACTTCTGATAGGATCTTCAAAACATACCCAACTTCTCTGTTGATCTGAAACCTATAGGCTCCCCAGGTCCTAGATTTGAACTTCTGCCAATATGTGTGTTAAAACCATTCTGATTTATTAATCAAGATTCATTCTACATAAATTCTTTCTGAGCAGTGGCTTCTATTGTTTATGAAACAGATCCTCTCCTTAAAACTTTTCTTGGAAGATCCTTCTATTGTTTGCCTTCATTTATAGTATCAGCATAAATTTACCACTTCTTCATTCTTCCTTCTATTGTATATTCCCCTAGCTATTATGAAAAGCAAAACTGAAAATTTTTCTCCATTCCTTTACCCCAACTTCTTTCTCTCCTGTCCTTCTAACCTCTTGCTTCTGCTCTCCTGCTACTCAGAAGTTATGATGGTTGTAGATAAAAGTAAATAGGCCTGGGCCTCCCCGGTGGCGCAGCGGTTGAGCGCTGGGTTGCAAAGCTGCCCGCAGCCTCTGCAGGGCCAGTTTGATCCCTGGCTGCTCCCCGGCCACCGGAGGAGGGTCCCACATGGCGCGCAGACCTCTCCTGCCGCCCTCTGCTCCCCTCAGCAGTGTACTTCGGTCCTTCTGCCTGCTCTGCTCCTTGCCCTGGCTCTGGTGAATTCTCTCACCCTCCCGCGCTTCTGACTGTACCCAGTGCTTGTATAAATAAAATAAATAAATAAATAAATCTTAAAAAATAAAAGAAGGGATTCCTCTTTAAAAAAAAAAATTAAATAGGCCTTTGGAATAGTTTTATTGTAATATTGCTTGACAAAAACATCTCTGATACTGCTTAGCCATTTTGAAAAATGCAAAGACACCATAATTTTAAAAGCAAAGTTTAGTGTGAATGAGAGCTCTTTCATGAATAAGTAGAATGCCTTATCAGCTGTGGCCTTAAGAGGATAATTGGAGAAAAATAGGAAAATTGCCTAATCCAAAAATATCTAGCTATGTGTACTGAATATTTAAAATACCATTATTGGAGAACCATTCTTTGACTTAAAAAGAACTTTTAAAAGTCCATTGAACCTAGAGAGGGGAGGTAAATGTTATACTTGGTCGTCTTGGTTATTAACACTTTAAACTAAACAAGATGATCTAAACTTTTCAGTATAACTAGAGAGAGTGGAACTCCCTGCATCGGGTTACGTTCAGAACTTAGCCTTTGATGAGGGGGAATGAAGCAGGGCCTCTAAGCACACCTGAGCCCTTGCAGTAGACAAGGCTGGTGAACAGCTCTGGGCACAGGGAAAGAGAGAGGCAGGAAGAGAAACAGCCCTAGCAAAGGACACCTCACACAAGATCAGCTACATCAGCTACATAATTTGCAGGGCCAAGTTTAAAATGAAAACATGGGACATTTTTTTTAATGTATGAAATTTTCAAGATGGTGACAGCAGAGCTTTTACTTAATCCTAGTGCAAGGTCTTCTCAGCCAAGAAGAGGGGACCTGTGAGACTATATGTCACAAGTCCACTGCCTGGGGGGAACAGGGAAATTTTGGATGGGTATTACTAGATTTTCCTGTGTTCTGTGTTCCACACCCAATATCTCTGCTCAGTGTGCTCCTGAATCGCATACATGCATTCATTCAATAAACATTCACTAAGTCCCTACTACTAAACATGCAGATGCCCTAGACACAGAAAGATAGTTCCTTAACAGACTTTTCCCCTGGTGTTTTTCAGGACATTGTTTAATTATCAATTGAATTTTAAGAGTCTGCTAAGTGTCAGAGTTTCTTCTACTATTCAGGAAAAAAAAAGTTTCTCACTTAAGTTGGAGAAAAGCAACTATATGTTGTATTTCTTAGAACCCCTCTCCAGTTGGATAGTCACAATAAGTATTAATGCATTAAAGGATCTGAAAAGTCACCTAGCATAGAAACCCATTTAGCTTCCTTTAAGCATGCTTTTACGATTCATTGACAGACCATGACTCTCCTCAAAGTGTAGCTAGATGGAAGGGAAAGAAGTCATAAAAGAATAAATATGAGCTTTTCATTCAAGAAATTTGGTGAAGAGAATATGGAAGATGGGATAGGAATTTGAGTCTGGTTGGGAACAACTAAAAGGGGGGTTAAAAGGCTGGGGTTGCCAATTGGAAGCATCTGGCTCCTATAACAAGGGACAGAGCCAGTGCGCCAGAGGGCTGGTATATTGTGCTCTGCAGAATACAAGCTCCATGGCCTTTTTCCCATCCTTCCCTACCCTTTAAAACAATGGCCTCTACTCACTACTGATCCAAGGCTGCACATAGTCCATCTTGTTTTATATTCTACCTCTTTCCCCTCATAACCTCCTCCTCTGAGAAGCCAGGGCATGGCTTACAACAAAGGAAAACATAAGGCAGTGATTTTAATCCTTGCAATGGGGTTTATTCATGAATAAGTCAAGAGTTGAACATTAGTCAGGATCAAAATCCCAACTTTAAAAAAATTGCAGTGCTTGATCATTGATGTTAAGCATGACAAAAACAGGCAATTTGTACTTAGATCATAAATCTGCATTTTATTGGTAAAGTCAAATGGTCTGCATTAGAGATGAGTGTGTTGTGCTGAACGGATATTTCCAGTATAGCAACAACGACAGAGCCATTTGGTAGATTCCTCATTCTCTGGCAAGACATTATTTTTGTTGGCTTTAGGGCAACTTCTATTAATAGTTGCTAAAGTTCACACTGTAGATTCATGAGTCTGTGATTCTCCTTGTAATAATATGCTTTTGAGCATATTTTGTACTAAAATAGGATTTGTTTTTTCCAAGTAGGAGTTTAAATCCAGTGGAGGCACCCACAGGTATTTTACTTAGAAGTACAATAATGAAAGATTCCTTCATTTCCACAGCATTTGTTTTTAATTTAAAAATGGGTAGCAGACAATTAGAACTGAGTACTGGCCTGTGGGATGAATAACCAGGCTTCCACTAGAGGATGAGGGGCAAGATGTGTAGGAGTTTGAAGCCAGTCCTGATTCTCTCCCTCATTCCCATGTGAGCACTTGTCACTCTAGGTCTTACTGTCTATCTATATAAAAAGAGAGAGTGTCAGTGGTACCCAACCTCTTCTAATAGGAAGATTCCTTTTTTTTTTAGTAAAATATTTCATGGACATCAATTTGATAATTCTATTTTGAAACCCATAATGCTTATAAGTTAATTTTTATTCTGTGACTCACAACAACACCTACATACATTTGAAATGAGTGTTTCTTTGGTCTACTGATAATGCTGGGAGCACAAATGGCTTTGAAGTTCCCTCCAATAGATGCCTTTCCCATCGTGGGATTCAGAGATGGGGAAATGATGAGCTGGCTTTCTAAAATCCCTTTCAGCTGTTCCACGGAGTCTTTGAACCTTTGTTTCTGCAGAGAACAATGGAATGGCAACCAAAAAGATAATCTTAACATTTGCTAAATGCCTACTAGGAAAGGGATGGTTAAAAAGAAGTCTGGTTTTAAGAATGTTGTACAATTCTCTCCTTCTTCGGGGGAATCCAAGAAATAAAAGTAATGAATGAGGAATACAAGGTCACATAACAAATTCTGACTTTTTTACTTTTTACACTCTGAACTGAACTTCCAATTTGCTTTGATTAGATCGCCTCAATTTGGATTTGTTTGGTTTCAAAAAACTATTGTTTTCTGGGGCGGGAGACCTAACTGGGTTAAGCATGAGATTAATAGAGAGGAAGTTCATATTCTAATCCTGCCTTTGACAATGACCCTGAACTAATTGTTATATAAACCAAGGGAAATTGTTTATCTCTTACAGTTTTAGTTTAGACTATTGATTTTTAATATCTGTACATGATAACTACAGTGAACTTTCTGTTGGCAGCATGGCTGTGAAAGGTTTTTTTGCTCAATCATGTTTTCTTGTTAACAGAAGGGCTATGTACATAGAGGTCAATGATTTTCAGAAATTATGGTGACTAAAAAGACCTGTAACAGTACTAAATTAAACACCATATAGTCATGTTTTATTCCTTAGAAAGTCATTCCACATCCTACTAAAGTATTACTAAAGTGAGTCTGTACCACTTAGTTTTGAATGACAATTGCTATGAAAGCTAAACCAACCAGTTTTCACCCAATGTAGCTCCTGCTATAAAAGTCTCATTTAGGTTTATATATGCCAGAGTTTCAGTGTGAGACTGTGATAGAAGGCCATTTATACATTGCATATGAGAGATGCACCTGTCCCTTTAAAAAATAATAATATTCCATTCTAATAAAATGGCCCAAGACACTCTGAAAGTGCTTCATACACACATAGAAGTTACAGAGAATGATGAAGGAGCGATACGTGACAGCCAGACAGCATCTGCTTAGGGAGGAAAGAAATGTGTTCCATTGCAGGTTGACCTCAGGCAACTTCTTCCTCTTTATATTTCTTTTAATCCCATTTGGCACCTCTGGACTTAGGAAAAACTTGAAAACAGAATTTGGGAAATGAAGCACATATTTAAAAAAATACTATGTGATACCAAGACTTTTTTCTTTTCTTTCTTTTTTTTTTTTTTTTCCTCTTCCCCAGAAACAGGAAACAATCTGTCTAATCCTCCCTTTTGAGAGTCAGTGGTGAGGCTGCAGTTGTCTTTACACATCCTTACTTTGGAGGCCTTAAATTGGAATGACATCCAAAGGCCTTATTTGTGGCTTTCCAGACAGGATAGAAAAATGCTTCCAATGTGCGTCATATCATTGTTTAAATGTTTTGATTAATCACTTTAGTTTGATGATTTTTTTCTTTTTTCTTTTTTTTTTACTATAATAATCTAAGAAGAACAATATATGTGCCACCAGTTTCCTAGGCTAATATGTGTCCCAATAACATTCTTTGTTTCCAAACCTTGGTTAAAATAATCCCAAAGCTAAAATTTATACCCATTGCTATAATTTTTATCAGCTAGTCCTATATTCATTCATATCTCTCTGCCTTCCCAACTAATCATAGAAATTGTTTAATTAGCGGATTTCAAAGATTTCATTTGAAGATCGGCAATTGAAATTTTTGGCTTACTTATTTTAAGAACTCTTCAAGATAAAGTCCTAGAAATTGGTATGGCTTTATTTGTCATCACATTTTCTGAGACTGTACAAGAGGTCCTCTTGTAAAACTGAATCTCCCAAGTGGTTGCCAGGACAACCTCTTCCTTCTCAGCTTGGAGTTAATTGAGTGTTAACCTGCATGTTCAGAAGAAAATGGACTAATTTTTATGGGGAAAAATGAAGCTCAAGACATGCTAGAGCATTGAATTAATCATTGAATTATCATTCAATATGCGTTGACCTTTAAGTCCTACAAATACCTTGGAACACACCTTTTTCAAGAAAGTGTCTCTGTTCCCCATATCTGGTCAGAATCACTCTGAATCGCATTTTTGTTTAAATTCTTTCTTCCTCCTTGATTTGATGTCTGTCTTAGACTCTGAGCAAACATTTGTCGGAGGCACCTGGAGTGACCCCAGCAAACCTTAGCTTCACTTGACTCCCGCCCACGCAATAGGAGCTTTACCCTTGAGGCCCATTAACATCCACACCTTTTGTTCTAAATTTACTGTACCAAACTTTACCAAAAGAATTTCAGGTTTGAAGAAAAAAAAAAAAAACAAGGAGCATGAGTTCCATTGTCAGCCCAGAAGTGAGTCACCGCTGCAGAATTTCTTCTGTCTACTGATTAGACCGGATACATGCTGGGCGGTGCCACAGGAAAGGCTGTCGCTCTCCCTATGTGTGAGTTAATAGTCACAAAAGGTCACAATTTTAACATGTTAAAAACCAAATCTCTCTCATGGGCATGTGGGGGAGGGGAGGGCAGTTAACACAACCTCCTGGTAGCAAAGGGAAAAAACTAAATTTATTTCCCCTCCTAACCTGAGTTTACCACCAGCTGACACAGCTACGTGCTTCGCTGCATGAAGATTAAGATGACACTGATTTTTGTGTTTGGTGGGGCTAATGAGATATGAACTATCTGACATTTTTGGAAGGGCAGTGTATCTGAATCCTCTGTGGTCAGGCCAAATAAACTGTTCGTATTCTGTGACCACAAAGAAACCAAAGCCACTCGGCCTACATGCTACTTTTTCAATAAAAGGAATGACTTTCCTCCACAGCCTGGAATAGGAGATAATTAGGGTGAGCAAATAATTTGTCATCTAAACCAAGGCACCTCTGAGTGCGAAAGATGGCCCTATTAATAATTCCACCAAGAGGAGTGAAGCAGAACAGCCCCAAGCAAAAACAAACAAACAAAAAAAATCAGACTAGATGCATACCCACCGTAGTCATAGTATTAACTAAGCATTTTCCAAAGAATCTGCAGCTTTTATAAGAACTCACTGAATGACAGCTATGCATCTGATGGGTTATTGTATTTAAACATTGCAAAACTTGAAAACTTCCTAGATAAATACTGTTTGCCAAGCCAGTGAATTTCAAATGTTTTTGCAAACAATGGGGAAAAAAAACATTGGGAATACAAGAATCTCTTACAAAACACTAATATGGAAAACCAATAAGAAGCAGAACTGCTTCCTGGTCAAAGCTGGGATTAGGAGCTGGTCCTCAAGGTTCAAGTTTGTCCTTCACCAGCCACCGCACTTCAGGCACCGCTGGGACCTGGAGTCCCAGGAATTCTGTGAATACCTTCAGTTCACATTGATATGCACACTCATGGATCCCTCACAATCTGAAGATATCTGTCAGGATACCTAGGCTGGGAAGGATTAAATGATTTGTCCAAAATCATTTAGCTACCAGGTTCAAAAGCAAGAATTTAAATATGAATCTCTCAGACTTGTATCTGCTTCTCCCCATGACTTCACCTGCCTCCCCCATAGCGGATTTCCAGGCTAGAGAAAATTTAGAAATAAATTTGGATCTTACCATCTAATATTGCCCAACCTGGGCAATATTTTATCCTTTGTCAGGTTTGTTTTTAGTTCTCCAAGGCATTCAGAGGCCTCAGCCCAAAGCTTTCCAACCAGTCCTGTTCGACTAGGTAGCATCAAAAAGTACAACATAAAAATAGTGAAATGTAGGCTATCTGTATGTGTTCAGCTGTGTGTGTGTTTTTTTGTTTGTTTTAATTTTTATTTTAATTTGGGGGGTTACATTTTTACTCCTCCATATGTGCACATGTTCCATTCACTTTCCACCAAACCACCCATGCCCACACCCCCTCTGTCCACCCCCCATCCTTTTCTCTCTCCTCCCCTCTTGCCTATGGTAACCATTATTTTCCTTCACTAAGTTTGAGATTTAATCCTACTATAGTTTGCATGTTAAAGATTTTAAATGGATTGTCCCATTTATTTCTCATGATAATGCTATGAGGTAAGTCCTATTAGCTTATTACTCATTTTGCAGATGAGAAAACTGAACACAGTAATAACTACATAATAAAGTAAAGAAGGCAATTAGTGAGTAGGGCAGACATGATTTGTTTTGACAACAGTGGGTGGTGTCTTTTTACCTCTTAACACATTTTGGCCCCTGCTGGTAACGAACAAGACACCTTTGCATTACAGACTTTACATACTAAACACTTTCACAGCTAACTCGATTCTCCCTTGCCTTACTTTTATATGACATTACTATTTTTTGATAAACTGACTCCTCTTTGACAATAGGTATTATAGTCTAATGTGTCATAACTCCTGGGGAAAGATTTGCATCTAAGAGTATTCTCTAAGGAGGATGCTGCTATAATAAAATGTACTGTGTAATGATGGTGATTTAAGGCAGGCTGCCTAACTAATGATGCTCCAGCTATTTTGGGTCCCAAAGCCTTCTCCACTGGAGATGTTCAACTTGAGACCATGGAAATCTTTTAAAATCTTAACCTTGGTTGAGTATAAGTAATTTATATCAGGTTATATGCTCCTAATTCCAGTCCAAAATTGCTTCCTACTAAGTGATAGGTCCATTGGAAGTCAATTATTATTTTAGTACCTACTCTTTAAAAGGAAGTAGGATGATGCCTTATAAAGTGGAGGGAGGAGGGGGGGGAGAGAGAGAGAGAGAGAGAGAGAATATACCCCTGCTATTTACTTTTGAGGATGAGTTTTCATTAGGAACTTTACATCAGTACTACAGATACAAATTTCAGCAAGTCCATGGAGGACTGTCTGACCTGAAAGATACCTGGATCCAAATCAGAGCTCCTCTGGGAGATGAATTACGACAGCACTCTCTTGGGGGGTCCATAACTTATCTAGCATTATTCATCCATGGAGTATAAATGGATTTTGTAGACAGGCACTATATTAGCTTTTTAAGGTATTTTTTACCTAAAAGAAAAATTATTTCTCCCATAATGGAGTAAAATCTGTAAAATGATACTTGATTTTAAGTACTTATAAAAGTCAACAAAGTGGTCGATATACCAATTTACACAACTGGACATTTATTAAATATTTCCAAAGATGATTATGATGAGTTCCTGAGTTTGAGCCAGCCCCTAGTGAATGAATCCTGGGGTGCCCTTTGTCTTCTTTTATCCTAGAAGTTAGCTGTTTTCATTTGTCATGAAATAACATAGTTGGCGTAACCTACTTAACAGGTATTTACTTAGGACTAATGAGTGCTTTTCACTATTGCAAATATGACAAGATATCACTTTTGCCCTTAAAGAACCTACCACTTACTTGGAAACAATTTTGGACTGGAATTAGGCAGCACATAACATGATATAAATTACTTATACTAAAGATGCTACTTACCAAAAAAAAAAGCCCCTACATTGGTCCTATCTTTTCCTTCTCCTTATAAATGACAGATAAAAAAGATATGGGGCATGCTTGTAAAATATCTGGAAAGCACAAAACTGGGAGGGAGAAATGGAAGGCTAATATACTGATAATAGAAATAGTGATTGTGCTACAAACAACAAGTTGAAATTGATAGAAAATCCTGCATTTAGTTTCAAAAATTCAATAATGTAAGAATAGGACATGGCAGAGCCGGGGTGAGTGGGAGGAATTGTAATTTCGCTTTCAGAAAAAGTCCTGTGGATTTTTTCATTAACTTAATGGTCACTCAGTATCTTAAAATGATTGCAAAACCCCAGGGACCAGGTAGGCATGCTGGGATCTTAGCACCTGATCTACCTGCAAATGCAGACTCATTGTCCTATAACATATAGGCCAATGGAGAAAATATTCCCACTGACGAGAACTCATTGGGTATAGACATAACAGACGAAGAAGGGCATAGTTGATAAAATGTCCTATAGAAGGAGACTAAACTGGTGAGTGACAGGGAAACCAGGCTGTATAGAAATATTGAGTGACCACAGGATGTTTAGTCTATAGAAGAAAAGATTATGGGACTTTGATGGTTGTTTTCCAACATTTAGAGAGCTATTGTTTGACTACAAGAGGAGCTCTAAGACTTTTTTGGGTTATTTCAGTTTAACCAATGGGGTGAAAGCTAGAGAAGGGCAGATTTATTTTGATGGCTTCAAAAGATTTCCTGCCAATTTGGGAATGTCTGCCTCTAAAGGTACCTGGGTCCATGAGCATTTCAGCAGAAATTAGCTGACCATCTGCTGCCTCCCTCCGAAAGGCCTGCAGTTTGTCACCCATCAAAATGAATGATGTCTGAGGACACCTCAGCTGCCAGTTCTTTCACTATTATTTCCTAAATTAAGTGAGAAGTAACAACTTTTCATATGCCTTCCTTAAGACTTCAGACCCACATGAATTTTGCTAACCTACAACTAATGAGTTTGTTTCCTCTTTTTTCCGACATTTTCTGGCTGAAACAACCTTTGATTAGTTGATGAAATGCCATAGTAAATATGCCTGAAGCATTAAAATATACTGTGAATAGTATGTAGATTATGTCTCATTCACAAGTTGGACGCATAAATACGTATACCAGAATATACAAGCAAGGGAAAATCTTGCCTTAAAGTGAGGAGGTAGCCTGGTGAAAGATATGGCAAGCCAGTAGCATGAGTTGCCCTAATGCCTGTTTGAACAGGTGGACTTAACTCATGGACTGGTGGGTGCAAACAACTTGACCTACCACAATGACCATGAGGCCACATGATGGAAAAAAGTATTAGATCCTGACTAATGATTATCTTGCGATTTCCTGGAGGGAGAAGGCCGAGAACCGCATGGACAGTTAGAACGTAACCCATCTGCACATGCCCAGGCATGCCCAGCCCAGAACAGGTGATGATGCTGCCCTCCTCCTTCCTTGTGGACTTAACTTTAATTATCCCTTCCTAACTCCCTTTTAGGTTCCCTTTTAGGAACCTTTCCTACACTGGTTCCTGCATGGATGAGCCTCTCTAATAAAACCTTACCTGGTTCAACTATACTTTGCACTCTCTGCTGAATTCTTTCCCTAGAGGACAAAGGACCCACTCTTTTGTGTTGGGGCCTATAACAGTGAGGTAAATGGTGAGAGGAAGTTCACAGACCAAAGCCCATGAGGTGGATCACATGTAAGTTCCCTCACATGGTCTGCACCTCAAGGAACAGAAGACATGGTTCTCTGAGCTCTGTGAATGCTGGAGGAAAGGAGAAGCTTCTCAGCTCCCTGGGGCTGCCCTAATAGTTGCTATGAATGTTTCTGTCTCCCAAGTCTCTCAGTCAAGGCCAGCATCTTTCAGATACCTGCTATGTTTTTAGATGTGTCCAGGGCCTCCTTGGTGGCCCAAGGGGTTAAGTCTCAGCACTATGAAGCCATCGCTAATCACTGCAACATGAGTTCAATGATCCCTGGCCAGGGAGCAGACCCACATGGTACAGCGGACATCTCCTGTCTCGCCTGCTGCTCCCCTCAGCAGTGTATTTCAGTCAACCCACCTGTTCTGCTCCCTAATCTGTCTCTGGTGAATCCTTTCACCACCCCACCCTCCACACCTCTGGCCTGCACCCCAGCTCTTGTATGCATATATAAAATAAACCTTTAAAAAAAAAAAGATGTGTCCAGATGGCATCATCCAACTAAGAAGAGAAAGAATTACCACATCCTCAAGTGGACATTTCTGTTGTCAACTTACAATTAAGCAATGCTTTGGCCAAAAAATTGCCTTCAGTACAACCAAATGTACAATTTCAGGGGGAAAGACTAATGACATATTTCTGCAAATAAGTTGCTTTCACCAAATACTATGTTTACAACTCTTTATTTCTTGCCAAATACATTATTTTGGCATTGTGCCAATCTACTTAGTTTAGTTTAGAGAGTGAGGCTTTACTGTTTTTATATCCTGTAAGCTTATATTTATAGAAATTAACAAGTAACAGAGATACAGGCTCAGTTGTCATTATTCCCATTAACCAAATGCCATGTTACAGTGAGGCAATATTTCTTGCTTTTAAGTTGAAGTGTTTAAATGGTGTAAAAGTAATTATTTTGAATAATAACAGCCACTAGGGAAAGCTAGTTAAAACATAATTTCAAATTAGTTGTACAGTTACAGATTTATGGAGACTTTATGGAACTTCAAATAGTTACTAACAGTGATGATACTATTCAGTGAGCAGGAAAAATAACTAATATTTATATTACTATCTGTTATCTGTGCCAAATAAAAGAACCATTATTGATAGCAAAATGTGATATAGTTATTTTGTGTATAAAAGTATTATAATGAGAAGCATCATTATTTCTCATGAAGGTCACTACCTTCTACTAATCCAAAACAAAAGCTCTACTTAGTAGTTAGTGATAATACAAGTAACAAAGGAGGGTTAGGAGCAAGAGTCCAATTCCCTTTTAACTCCTCTAGACAGTCACCCCAGCACACCGCACCCAACAACTGAGTTTATTTCCATACACCATACTCCAATAGACCTTTCAAAAGTAGTTGTTCTTTTTACTGTAGAAAGGACATTTTACAGTCAAATTTTGTTTGGTAAATATATTCCAATTAATTTTAATCCAAGTGCATGAAACATTTTAACAAAAGATGAGCGATGCCATTCCTCAAGAGTAATATTAATGCTCCAGATACATGGATTCATTTAAACCTCACCAAGTCCTATGAAATCAGTGGGATTTTTTTTGTTTATTTGTTTTTTTATACTCAAAAAAGCAGGTTTATTATAAAAAGGGAAGGGAAGTCAAGGATGTTTGCATAGACACAAGCAGGCAGAAAGAGTTGGCCTGAGAGAGACAGGTTTGCTAAAAGAGAGGCCTGCATAGGCACAGGTGGGCAGGAGAGCTGCTACATGAAATAGATGTTTTTATTATCTCAGTCTAACAGAGGAGGAAATTGAGGCACAAAGTGTTTAAAGGAACTTCCCCAAGATCACACAACTAAGAATTGGCAGAGAATTTGGACACAGACAGCCTGGTTGCACAGTCCAAGTTCTTAACCACTAGGCTGCACTGCATCCCAATGAAATTAATCAAGAGTCTTGTGTGTGCCAGGCACTGGGCTAATCCTTTTATAAACATTAGCATCTTTTTAAAATATTTTATTTTATATAATTCTTACATCATTTTTCATTTTTGCACAATGTATACATTTTCATTTTGGTTATATTCCCCATATAATTTCACCAGTTGGGTCCTTTGGACATAGATAAGAGGGTTAACAAAAATAACCACTTGGCCAACTGTTTTGTGTATCTTTGGCATAACCCTTTACCCTGGATATGGTCTAGGAGAGCAACATTCTGCAATACCCAAATGTACCTTTCTGGAAAAGTTTGATTTCATGAGAGGGACTCTGAAGGTTGAGTGAACTTGCTTTTGATATTTATATGAAAACTTCTTTCCATAAGGACTTCTCCCAGGAAGACCTAATCTCCTTATTTCAGTGGAGAAGGCAGATCTGAAATCTGTATACATTTGTCAAACTCCCAACTGAACTTCCTCTTTCCCTTCTGTTACAGGGCAAGGAGGGGGCACCCCAGAACCCCCTGCCTGCTCTAAGTAGGTTTTGCCATCCACCACATCAACACAAAGCATTAAAGACTTTAATGGAAAGGAACTTTAATACAATTAGTAAACAATACAGGAAAGACAAAGAATATAGTTTTTAAATCAAGTACCCAAAGTTACCCATCCCCCCATGGGTAAAAGTCCAGCCAAACGGGATTGGTCCTGAGCAAGACCCAAAAGCCTGCCACAAGCCTCAAGCAACTTCCAGTGGGGACCCACAGAAAAGGGTCAGAAACAACCAGACAAATCTGTGGGGAAAAGAGCAAAATCAAAATCAAGACAAAAGCGCCATCGTTATTTTTTCCACGGGTTTCTCACCCACATGTGTTTTAACCAGTCATGACCAAAAGACAAGCATAGTTTTTTTACATGTCTTTCTGCTCCATGTGCCTCCTCCAGGTCTCCTTCTGGCTCTCCATCCTGCTTCCTTCCTTCTTCAGTCTCTTCTCCAGCTTCTTCTTTTTTTTTTTTTTTTTTAGCTCCACTCTTTAGCTCCACCCTCCCTTGGGTGGGGCAGGGAACCTGGAACTTTTCCTTTTCCTGGGGACCACTCTGTTATACTTCCACCAACCTCCCTTGTCTAAGCTAAGCCATTTAAGATGGTGATTGAAGCCATGTAACTTACTCAATCCTGCTGGGTCTCTCTCTTGTATACAGAAGGCATACAAATTGTTATTAATCTTCTCTTTGTCTTTTTTCCCATTATCAATCTAGCTGATACTTGTTTATTTACCAACCTAGAAGAAGCCAGAGGGATATGGGATGATCTCCTTTGCACCCTTACAATGGTCTCTGTGTTGCTCGAGATTGCAAGGTGCTCCCAATAAGAAGTTTACTGTCTTATCTTTTCCTTTCAGGGGTGGAATGGTCCAAACCAGTGAACAGTATGAATTTGTGCATCATGCTCTGTGCCTGTATGAGAGCAGACTTTCAACAGAAACTGTTCAGTGATTCACTGAAGCTCACCAGACCATTGTTCTCTAGGGGTGATTAATCAATTACCCATTTGAGGCTTCTAGAAGAAACTTCCTGTAATGGAAGGAAAGAGAAGTCCTGAAGCCAAGCTGCGGCATGGATTGTGGAAGACTTGACAAATATACGGATTGCCAGCCCCTTGTGTATATGAATGCATTTGTAAGCATCCCTTAAATTATTTTGAAGGTCCTATGCTGATTGGGGCATGATAGACTTCTTACACAGCTGAGGCGGACTTTGTTTTGCCTGTATTGACTATCTGCCTCACAGAATGTATGTATGAAATACTCAGTGATGTGTCCTCAGATGATGACAGGAAGAGCTGCTGAAGAAATTATTACTGTGTTTTAGATGCTTTAATGTTTGCAAAATCTGTCTTGTGAGTGGACTGTCAGCTGTTAAACTGTTCCTGTTTTAAGTGCTATTACCCTTCTCAGTTACCAGAATCTTGCCACTAAAGTTGCAAGTGATCGAAATGGATTTTTAACAAATTAAGTCCTTGCTTTTGAAAAAATTCAAAAGCAGCAACTACTTTATATAAAAATGTGTCTTGATAATATTATCTATGAAATGTGTGTTTATCAGTACCTCCTGTCAATTAATTACAGAGCACAATGATTGTCATTAGGTATTACTTGTCCTTGGGTATTATATTACTCTCTATTATTGGGCATAGAAGTGGTTTCTGCTCCAGAATTCTATCCACTGTATTTCTACATTGTGAGTCATTTTACTTTAAAAGGGAAAACACAAATTTATAGTAATTATGATGTATCAAGAATTTTAAATACTTGTCTTTTACAAAGAAGGAAATTTTGAATATGCTGTCTACTTGGAATCTTTCTCCCAAGAAAAGGCAGATGCCTTTGGGAATGATACAACCTGTCCCATTTCCAGAGGGTCTTCAAAGGACCCTGCCATGGGTATCCTTACATTTCTCAAAGGTTTTAATCCTCAAGAGACAAATAAAGTTAAAAACAACTACACTCAGCAAACACCAGATGTTCTGCTCAAATATGAATTTTTAATGCAATCATGTTGACTTTGTTTCATACTGCCAATAAACTCCTCTTAATTCTAAATATTGAGTAAAGCATGTACTATTTTTTTCCTATTCAGAAACTGTTATCTTTTAGGGGAAGACTGAAGTAGATAATGCAATGGGTTTCATTTTAGTCTCTGCCTCTCCCCAGTGGAGATGACATCTCAAAATGTAATATTGTCATCACTTGAGCGATAATGATCTAGAAGTGCCATCATTATGTGGTTTTCCTCGATAGACTCCCACTATATGATTATACAAACAGCACATGTTTATGTCTTTATGTCACTTGTCATAGACCCTCATAAATTACATGGTTTGTGTATATTCAGCAGAATCACATCACCTGAAGAGATGTAATGTTGCAGGAACATTCAATTATCTAAGATTACAATTCCTTTCCTCCCTCTTGAGGTTAAGAAGTAGTCATGTGCCAGAGGGAACATGAGAGAAAACTTGACAGTTTTATTCAGCTGCTGGAGGCTGGAATTTTTTTACATAAAAAATAGAGGTAATCATAATCCCTTCTTTCTAAGGAAACAGACAAAAGGACACTGGTGTAAAACTTCCCCAAACAATTCAATAGGAGGAAGTGCTCGTCACTGACTTTTCCCCCCACCATGAAGGCACATTTCCTTCCTAGTCTTTGCTTCTCTTATCTGGGAGAATTTTTTTTTCCCCCAAGCGAAGCATGAACAGTTAAGTGGAAAATGGAGGCTGAATTTTACATGGCGATTCTTACCTGCTTGATCTTCGGGAGCTCAGGTGAGTGGGCCTGCCTCAGTTTCTTGAGGTATTTCTCTACTAAGCAGCAAAGACTTTCTGTCCTTTGAATTCTGTCTGAAAAAAGGCAACAAAGGAGCCAGGTTTCCATGGCAGTTTTGCCAAAGACGATGAGGGGGGGGAATAATAGGAGGCAGCTCTGTTCTCACTATTGAGAGTTCTCCAAAAGAAAATAAATGGCCTCCTCGGATCTCCAAACACCCAGGCAGCTTCTGAAATGGCATCTTTACAGCAAAGAGTAAAGTACCCTGAGGAGAAATTTTTATCATTATGTAAGAGTCTGTGGTATTGTCCATGCTTTTTTCCAATCAGGTTATAGTTTTGTTTTCTTTTGTGTTAAAAAATTATAATTAAAAGGGTGAACTGTGGTGTGTTTTATTTGGAAATTGTTATTTGGAAGGAAAATCTGAATATTTTCAAGGAAGATCTGGGTGAATTAAGTAAAAGTACATTAAAATGGTTTCTGAGCCTGAGTATTTCACTTTTTATTACTGATGTTTAACAATTAGGTATTTAATTTTCTTACATTGAGAAATGTTGATTTGTTAATATGTAACTATTTCAGGAGAAATTACAGATGTTTTTCTCAAAATAGACAACTGCTTCTCACTCAAGGACTTTCAGAAATTTAATCCTTTGATAATACTTTCATTAGCTGTTATTAGCAAGAGGGTGTGCTTAGAGAGGTGGCAAAATTCATTTGAATTTTCTTTTTGGATAAATATATGCAGTTTTCCAATTTTTATTCAAGCTATGCAATTTGTTTACAAATATTTATTGCAATGGTAACCTAAGAATAGGAAAAGGTGTGCCTTTTCTGAGGGATGGACAGAGAAGAGGTCAAGAATAAAATGGTTAAAAAAAAAAGAAATGAACGTTTCATAACTTCAGTATATTTAATTGGGCTAAAATAGCACACCATATCCTTTGGATGATTTTGTTTCATTTCCAAGCTTCCTTTTACTATCTCATTGGGGGTATGTTTTCTCCTCTAAACCATGTGAAAATATATGGAAGGGTGAACATGTTGACATTTTAACATCTGGGGTTTTAAATCACATGTATTGAATCAGGGAATATTTACCTGAAAAAATAGCAATAGCAAAAGATAAGTAGACCTGTGTGTTAACTGATTTGTGAGTGAGTTGTTTTGTTTTATAAAGGCCCTTATAATTTGCTACATAGCACTCTTTGAACTTTTCATCTTCCAGAGGGGTTTCAGATTGTCCATGTCCAGAAACAGATGTGCCTTTTCAAAACTGAGGTAGTGGCCATGGGCTCATGTAATGGCACCAACCAGAACCAGCAGTGGATGTGGACTGAGGATGGCAAACTACTTCATGTTAATTCTTCACTGTGCCTGGGCATCTTCAATTCATCTGGGGGCCCTTCCCAGTCAGTCATCTTTGCCTCCTGCTCCCAGGCCCCCAGATGGACTTGCTATGCAAAGGAAGGGTTCCTTGAGGTGGAAAATACCTCTCTGTTTCTCAAGAAACAAGGCTTCAAGGTAGTGGTCAAGAAGGGCAAGAAATACCTCCATAGCTGGATGAAAATAGATGTCAACAAGGAGGGAAAACGAGTCAATGAAAGCCTCTGCTTTAAAAAAGGTGAGCTATTTCTCAGAATCATCTCTGGAAGTTCTGCTAAATGTCTTGTTTTGTTTTGTTTTCACATTCAAGGGAAGTCTACATGTCCCAGTAATCCTAGGAAGGAATCATAAACTAATGGATCATGTGTGTGTAGTGCCCAGTGACTGGATAAGCTTCCTTATGCTCATTAAAACATACCCAGCTTTTCTCTCTCGCTCTTCCTTCCCTTCTTTTCTTATTTCAACAATATCTTGAACTTCTCTTTTATAAGCATTTTAGTTAAGTACTGCTAGATGTAAGACTATAGAGCTTGACATACATACGTAATGTGTAATAACATGCAGTAACAGTCTACATGTATAGCTAAGACCAATGATCAAGGAATCTTAGAACATCAAAATGATGATTAATAAGACTAGGATGATAATAAATTGTGCTTTTGCAAATTTATGGTACTAGTGTTTAAGGATAATATCTTTGGGGGATAGTAGACTTTTGAAATATAAGAGCCAGTGTGTAAACACTGAACTTTCTAATTTGTTGACCATTAATAGATCTAAACTAGATGGTAGGCACAATGCACAGATTCCTGGTACAGCACGTAGTTCAGTCCTGATAAAAGTTTATTTTAGGAAGCCATGAAAGATAAAACTAATAGAGTCATGGGATATTAGGAACAAATGAACCTTACAAATCACTGGAGAAATTATCTAAACATAAAGCCTTTTCTTAAGGATACTGAAATTTATCATGGTTAAGTGAATTATCTCAAATAATCTAGTGATAGATGTATGATTAGAACCCAAACTTTTTGACTCCTTGTCCTTTGTATATTCCATTATACCAATAGTTCCTAAATGTATGATCAAAAACTTTAAAAAAAAAAAAGATTTTTTGGGGGCCTCCCTATTGGTGCAGGCGGTTAAGTGCCACACTGTGAAGCTGTCCGCAGCTTCTGCAGTGTGGGTTCGATCCCGGCCAGTCAGCGAGAATCCCACATGACGAAGTAGACCTCTTCTGTCCCGCCCGCTGCTCCCCTCAGCAGTGTATTTCATTAGTCTGTTCTGTTCCCCATTCTGTCTCTGGTGAATCCTCGCACCCTCCCGCACATCTGCCCTGTACCCCGGTTCTTGTATAAATAAATAAATCTTTAAAAAAAAGATTTATTTGTTTATGCATACAAGACCTGGGGTGTAGGCTAGAGGTGCAGGGGTGGTGAGAGGATTCACCAGAGAGAGTGGGAAACAGAAAAGGCGATTGACTGAAATACACTGCTGAGGGGAGCAGCAGGCAAGACAGGAGAGGTCTGCTGCACCATGTGGGTTAGCTCCCTGGCCAGGGATCAAACTGGTGCTGCAGTGACTGCCTATAGCTTGATAGCACTGAGACTTAACCCCTTGCACCACCAGAGAGGTCCTGACTACAACCTTTTTACTAACTAACTGTATAAGAATCATTTGAGGGAGAAGAAAATTGTTGCCACAATTTCTTCCAACATGACAATGTCAAGATTTTGTTTCAAGAAATCTGAATTTGGCCATTAAACTGGATGATTTTTAAAAGCACTCCAGGTAATTTTGACATGCAACCCTATTTGGAGGCCAGCATACATGGTACATTAAATCTTTTTTATTAGGTGCTGATTTTTTATTTTCTGTCGCTCACTCACACTTAGATGCCAAGCAAATGCACTGGGCTCTTCTACAATAGAAGTTGAGCATTGCAGGTGCTGATCCTATAAAACTTCTGACCATGAGAATTAGACAAATGTCAAAAAGTTGATTAGGAAGTTCAAATTTATCAGAGAATATACAATATATATCACTAATTTTGTACAATTCCTTTCCTATTGTTCATCTAGTGAGGTCTGTCCTAAACAACACAGAAACATTATAAATTTTCCCACTGTACCATTTATACACACAAAGTGAGATTCTTCTCCAGCCCCCAATCAAAACTTACTGAGCAGAATATTCTTTTACTGGAACTTTAAAAAAATAGATAGGGATTTAGTTTAGTTTTTATTTTATTTTTTTAAAGACTTATTTATTTATTTATTTATTTATTTATTTATTTATTTATTTATTTATACAAGCACTGGGTACAGTCAGAAGCGCGGGTGGGTGAGAGAATTCACCAGAGCCAGAGCGGGGAGCAGAGCAGGCAGAAGGACCGAAGTACACTGCTGAGGGGAGCAGCGGGCGGCAGGAGAGGTCTGTGCGCCATGTGGGACCCTCCTCAGGTGGCCGGGGAGCAGCCGGGGATCGAACCGGCGCCGCAGAGGTCGAGGGCAGCTTCGCAACCCAGCACTCAACCACTGCGCCACCGGGGAGGCCCTAGTTTAGTTTTTAAACTAGAAAATACTTCATGAAAAAAACTCTTCTTTCACCTTCATACAAAAACATATACACTGATGGATTTCACTTGAAAAGTAAAGTAGATGGAATCAAACATTTACAATGAACAACTGAACCATTATGTCCAAAACATGTCTGGTAAGTATTTTGGGGGAAAATGGACATTTAGAAAAAGCAGAGTTAAAATTTGTACATTTGTGTTACCAAAAATGTCTTGTATTTGAATATGTATGCATATAACACATTTTATTTAACACAACTGTAAGTTAACAGACACATTTTTCTGCTTCACCCATAGAAAATGACATTAATTAACCCATAAAATGAAAACAAACTGACTCGCTAGAGAATCCATTGTGAAAAACTAAATTGCATTCAGATATTTGCAATGAATGACTCCTAATAACCCTTTTTGTTTTGTTTTGGTTTTTAATTTTTAATATTTTCTTCCTTAATTTTTTGGATAATATAAGATTTCTCCTCTCAGGTAGTCACCATAGTTCTCCCACCACCAAAGCACCCATAGTCCATCACCATATTCCCTTGTGTTCTCACCTTTTCTTTGTTTTCTATCCCCCATGCCTCCTCCCGTCACGAATACCTCATATCTGTGGTCAGCTTTCAAGGGTTGTCTTTGTCTTACCCTTTGTTTGTTTTTTTCTATATTCCACATAAAAGTGATGCCATCTGATATTTACCTTTTTCTTTTTTTAAATTTATTTTTTTATTTCTTTAATATTTTATTTTATATAATTCTTACATCATTTTTCATTTTTGCACAATGTGTGCATTATCATTTTGGTTATATTCCCCATACAATTGCATCCCACCCTTGTTTTGACTGACTTCTTTTGCTTTGTCAGCATCAACCTTTCCAGCTCCATTTATGTTGCCACAAATGGCAAAAGTTTATCTTTTTTGATCACTGAGTAGTATTCCATTGTGTATATGTGCCACATCTTCCTGATCCACTCATCTGTTTTGAGGCATTCAGGTTGTTTCCTGAATCAGGCTATTGTAAATAGTGCTGCAATGAACATAAGAATTTTCAGATGAAGGATACATAATGCCATCCATCATTTGGATACGTTTTCCAAGGGATGCCAAGTCTCCTCACATTCATAAATAAGAGAGAAATTTTTCTAGGCATATTTTCATGTGTTCCTGAGATGATTGGGCTAGTGAAATCACTGAAAGAAATTTTGCTGCTGAAGTAAATCACGTTGTAAACAGGTGACATAATTGCTAGTTAAAGTAATTGTTTAATTGTAGTAATTTGGGTGAGGGAATAAAATGCATAAGCATTATAAAAGGTACGTAGTCATATATGCTATTGGGAGAAAGGGTTTAAGTAGAAGCTGTTTGCTCTAGAGATTTGTAGGTGCTCTTGTAAATATTGAGACCTCAAGGTGAGAAAACAAAACAGTAAATGTCTTTTATATGTACAGATACTATTTTGACCAAATTGTCTATAGGTTTGTTTTCTTGTTGTATCATTATAGCAACACAGACCTGGTAACTGACCGTTTATTAGCTAATCATCTAAAATTATATGATCGGGCCTCCCCTGGTGGCACAGCGGTTGAGCCCTGGGCTGCAAAGCTGCCCGCAGCCTCTGCAGCACCAGTTCGGTCCCCGGCCACCGGGTGAGAGTTCCACATGGCGCACAGACCTCTCCTGCTGCCCGCTGCTCCCCTCAGCAGTATATTTCATCAGTCTGTCTGTTCTGCTCCCCACTTTGACTCTGGTGAATTCTCTCACTCTTCCCCGCTTCTGACTGTACCCAGTGCTTGTATAATTGATTGATTGATTGATTGATTGATTGATTAATTAATTAAAATAACAGATTATTATTGTCATGGATATTAAAATTTTCATTTTTCCCTGATGTGTGTGCCCTAAGACCATATGTGTTATGCTAAAGGGATAAGTCAGCCCTGGGCACACCAAGCTATTCACGCACTTTCCATCCCCTCTTCCCCTGTCTATTTACAGAGTATGTGGTTCCACATCTCTCTCCCTCATGGAAGCCACAAGCTTATAAACCATTCCTCCCCCTCCCTCTAGCATGGCTTCCTCCTATTCCTTTCCCCACACCTTCTCATCCTCCCCATATATATGACACAGGGGACACTGGAATAAACCAGACACATGTTCATAATGTTACCCATAATGTATAGTCATTGAATAGTAACTGGCTATGAAAAAGCATTTCCTTAATTAATCTTTCATTTATTATTTAATCTAATTTTTGTGTGATGTTATACTTTTATGTTTTACTCTAATCTTAGAATGAATTTCCATTTATTAATTTTACTTTATTTTTAATCTTGGATGTTTTTATATGGTCAAAAAAAATTTCTTAATCTCTGGTTATGGCCTCTGATTTGTTATGTCTGCCATTATTTGCAAATTCTCCTTCTTTAGTTTCTTCACAACTTTCCACTTCCTTATTCATTTTCTCAAATTTTAAATATGTATTTAATATACTCTTTATTTCATTGATTATATTTCTGAAATGTTATTCTTTTTTCTATTTCTAATAATTAGATGATTGTAATCCCTACCCCTTTCACTTCACCTTTATTCTACTGAATCTTACATCTAGTGTATTCACCTTTTTCTATAAATATATACACAACTCCTCTTCCTTTAAGGTATCTTCTGTTTGATTTGCTATCACTTTTCCAGATTATTTTCCACTATTAAAAGGCATATTATATCTGTCATCTTCCTACAGAGTAGGAAGTAAAAATATACTTAAATTTTCTGTCTCCAAAATGTTCTATTCAAGTTATGCTGTTTTTCAACATGTTCAAAAATTATGTATATCATTCAAAGGCAAAAAAATGTATTTATTATTATTATATAAAAATTCTATTTCTAATCATTATATCTGAGTCAATGATAAACTAATTAATAAGATAAAATACACATTGCTTTGAAAAATGTATTCAACATATGGTGTTACTATGGTGCAAATCATCTCATAGATAACCTATTTGCAATTTTAGTGCTGAAACTTTTTAGACTGGACCCAGGATGGTCTACCTTATCTTTAATTATTTTCTAAAAGGAATTGTGGGTTGTGTGGAAACAATGTAGTAGCAATGGTACAATAAAGCTTTTTAAAAATAGCTTCAACATATTGTTCCATTGTGTAAGAACTTTTCCTTGCATTTGTCAAAACACTTCTTACTCTTTCATGAACTGTAAAATGTATATATTTTTTAAAGATCAGAAGAATTTATAGATATCAAAACATCCAAAGATGTATTATTTTTAATTTAATTCCATCAATTATTTTTAGTATTACTCCACAGCACCCAATTCAACAAAGTGTTCAGAAGAGGGAAAGATGGACTTGTTTTGATTGCTTTATGCATTTCGATGATAGATTTTCTTTCTTCCCAATCTACTTTATAATCCTTCAGTACCAACATAAGGAAAGATTAGAATTCAGTTAGTCTCACATGGGACTTATGGAAAAAATCACATGCTTAGTAGATTAAAATCACCTGAGAAACTGGATAGAAATAGAGATGCATTTCTAGGTCTCACAAATCTAATGAATCATCATTTCTAGGGCAGAGTCAAGGGTTCAGTATTCTAACAAGCTCCAGATATGATCCCAATGCTTATCAAAGTTTGCAAACCACAGCTTTAAAATTCATGAAATTTGGAGATTAAATGTTAAGAATGAAGTTTCTTTCCTACTTCCTAAATAGCACAATTTAAAGACACAGACACAAAATGAAAGGGTACTGGACTTAGATATTATGTAGGTTCTTTCTTTGGAACTAAAATGGCAGTGGCCTAGAATGGAAAATGCACTTGTTTGGCTTGGGGTATTTTAAAAATATATTTAGAAGGTAATGAGAGACAATTACAGAAGACTGAAATATTTTCCCATTAGATATACCAAAGTCATATGGAATGCTAATATGCTATGTTAATTGCAGAAGAATTTCAAGAGTTCTTCAATCATTTATCTGATTTTGGGAATGTCCTGTTTCATCCATTGAATTAGGATGAAAACTCACCTATTGCTCCATTTTGAAGAATAAGCATAGGCAGACATGCTAAGACATGTAATTACATGCTAGGTATTTGGAAACGTGTTCTAGTTTAACCCCATCATTAAATCTTTTTTTTTGAGAGTCTGAGGGCTAAAATTGTCATGTGGTACTCAACTCAGAAAATAAACTTTGACCAAAGCTCAAAATGACCAAAGTACTAATCTCAATATAGGACAAAAATTTTTGCATCTCAACAAAAGTTGCCTTCTTAAAGAAACATTCAAGTACCTAGCTCAATTCAGACTGCAAAATAAGACTACTTCTTGAAATTTGGTGTAGAGGAATATTACTACTAGTACAGGTGTCATGTAGAAATACCCCAGGGATAAATAAAACTCCTGGTCTATGTTCAGAGTGGCTAAACTGTGTCAGTGATAGTGGCACAGGTTTGGAAAGATATGGAAACTTAGGTGAATGCCCAAAAATCTATCAAATCCTTAATCTGATAGATGTACAAGTAGGCTTGCCAGATAAAATAGATGTACAAGTAGGCTTGCCAGATAAAATATTTTTAGTATATTTTTAATACACAGTATAATATGACATCTGCAATATTACATACTTAAGGCATGCTAAACATGGTGAGTTATTTGTTATTCATATGAAATTCTAATTTAACTGGGCATAAACCTGGCAAAAAGGAGTACTTTGCACAACCCTCTATATCTCATGGAAATGATGCTTGATAATCATGGGTTTTTATGTTAACAAGTAGTTTTAAGAGAAATGCTGGTATTTATTATTTTGTCATGGTTTAAGTATCATTGCTTTATTTATATTAAGACTTCATTTTTTATTATAAATTTTATTTTTATATTCCCCATACTTGTTAGATTTTAAAAATACTTTTACCATTTTGATCCTCTTTTTGTACCTCTCCCCTACTTCTTTATATATATTATTTGAAACATGTTAGTCAGTTAAAATTGGAATGGAAATGAATGAACTTCAAAAGAGGGTCCAGAGGTGGGCCAGAAGCAGGAATATACAATGATTAATAACCTTTTAGGACACCTAGCACATAGTAGTTGCTTGGTTAAATAGCTGTTTTGGTAATCCAGTAGAAAATGAAATCTTTGGCTAAAGTTTATTCCAGAAATCTTCAAAGTTATGGTTTTCTAAATGGGCAATATTTTGTATGGTCCTATATCCAAGAAAACTTGGGTGCACTATAAACCTCTTAAATATACCAACTTATCTCATGATTTATACATCCTTTCTAATGTTTCATATTGTACAACTGTCCCCTAAGAGTAGTGATACATAAAGAGTGGCCCAAAGACCATCAGCATCATCATTGGCATCACTTTTATTTAACAATCTCTACTGAATCAGAATGTGCATGTCAGCAGGAATCCCAAGAAGTGGAGAGCACATTTTTTTAAAAGATTTATTTTTACTTATTTATGAATAGAGAAGTAGGGTGTAGGCCACAGGTGCAGGGATGAAAGGACCTACCAGAGACAGAGTGGGGAACAGAATAGACTGATCTACTTAAATACACTGCTGAGGAGAGCAGTTGGTGAGACAGGTGAGGTCTTAATCCCTGAGCTACCAGAGAGACCCCAAGAGCACATTTTAAACTTCTTTTCTTTTTTTTTAGTTTTAAATCAATTTGTTTTCTTCTAGAACATAGGGAGCTTAGAAAATACAAAGTCTCATTACTTGATATTCACACAATTAGGATTAGAAGCAGTATGAGCTGTGATAAAGTAATGTCATAGCTTTCTAAGGAATCATCAATCTTCATGACCAAGTTATACAAGTCATTTATAGTGATTCTCAACCTGGTATTTTAATGACCCTTTTGAGAAGCTGGTGAAAATTAAGAAAGTTCCTCACAGAATATTTGTGCACCCCAGAATTTCACATGAAGTATTCAGAATTTTTTTTAAATATTTATTTATTTATTTATTTATTTATTTATTTATTTATTTATTTATACAAGCACTGGGTACAGTTAGAAGTGCGGGAAGGTGAGAGAATTCACCAGAGCCAGAGCGGGGAACAGAACAGGCAGACTGACGAAATACACTGCTGAGGGGAGCAGCGGGCATGGCAGGAGAGGTCTGTGCACCATGTGGGACACTCACCAGAGGCCGGGGATCGAACCGGAGCTTCAGAGGCTGCAGGCAGCTTCACAGCCCAGCACTCAACCGCTGCACCACCAGAGAAGGCCCCCTTTTTTTATTTAAAGATTTATTTATTTATACAAGAACAGGGGTACAGGTCAGAGGCACCAGAGTGTGAGAGAATTCACCAGAGAGAGCGGGAAGCAGATGAGGCAGTCAGAGTGAAGACACTGCTGAGGGGAGCAGCGGGAGAGGCAGGAGAGGTCTGCCACACCATGTGGGAATCTCCCTGGCAGGCCAGGAATCAAACCTGTGCTGCAGAGGCTGTGGACAGCTTCACAGAACAGCGCTCAACCCGCTGCGCCACCAGGGAGGCCCAGTATTCAGAATTATACATGAAGTTTTTAGATATTCAAGGATTCCCCAGAACCATCAGTGCTCCGCCCCCAAAATATTCATAGAATTTTAATTGTTTTCTCCACAGATCTATGTCCCCCTGCCCCATAGCATAGTTTTCATAGATCTATAAAAGTGATAAATGAGTAAGGAATGGGTAAACTAGACAAGGTAAATGATCATTGGTACATTCAAAGTATCTTTTGTTTTTCATATAACTGAAGCTCATCTGCATGTTCATTGTTAAAAGTGTGTTATTTCTTCTTTTTCAAAGTTAAATTGCTTTTACATCAAGAATCCTTAAACACGAGGGTAATTTTAGCAACTGTCCTTTCTACCTCAGCTCGCCCAGGAGCAGAAGTTTCAGTAAGGAGCATTAGAAACACGGCTTCTCCCCATGTCCCCACGACTTTTAAAGCAATTCCATATAAGCCAGAACATCTAAGTAGGAGTACCACAGAGACCTTCACTAGAAGCACTATGGAAAACTCCAGTCAAAACAGCAGCATGAGGCAGCATTCCAATCTGCAGACGACTAGAATTACAGCAACATCATGGGTTCCCTGGACTACTCAGCCCTTCTCCAAGACCACTGAAAAGGTAAAGGAAGGTGTGGGGGACTGTGCAGTATGGTTTGTGAAGGTCTCAGAAACCCCATGACTTGAAAAGACTTGCTTTGCTGAAAAGCCACTATTAAGTAGGTGATTAGACACTTTGTGTCCTAGGTGCAAGATGTACATAAAAGCATTTTGTGTAATGCAAAAATCATCGAGACAGAATTGAGATTCCTACACCTTTATGAGGTGAAGGCAATTAGGCTGCTATGTTAAATTACATTCTTGTAGCTTGGTCACATTTCTAAGCTCTAGTCGGGACTCATAGTCTTACACATAACCTAAAACCAGGGGATAGACTTTGAGGTCAGAACCTTGCAGATCATCCTGCTTATATGTTAAAACCGTGTGTGCTCTTGACAAAGGGAAAGAGTCACAATGCAATGGAGGACTCAGGAATCACTATCGTTGATTTTGAACACATCAAATGTAAGCGAAGTCACAAAACAATTCCCCATCAATGTCCACAGGGTGACAGATAAATTGAAGAGCAGAGATGGCACACTGAGTGAGCTTGCACAATGTTTCTGTTTCTGGGGCTTGTCTGTTTGGTTTTGCTTCCCACTCAGGGGATTAGGCCACCATTTAGGCAGTCCCTATAATGATAGCAAATCCAAAAGGCTAAGATATCATTCAATAGTGTTTAGTTGCTTCTTTTTTTTAAGATTTATTTATTTTTGCATAAAAGAACTGGGGTACAGGCCAGAGGTGTGGGGAGATGAGAGAATTCACCAGAGTCAGAGTGGGGAGCAGAACAAGCAGATTGACTGAAATACACTGCTGAGGGGAGCAGTGGGCGAGACAGGAGAGGTCTGCTACACCATGTGGATAGCTCCCTGGCTGGGGATTGAACTTGTGCTTCAGCAGCTGGCGATAGCTTTTTAGGTTGCGTCTTAACCCCTTGAGCCACCAGAGAAGCCCATGTTTAGCTGCTTCTTAATAAACAACCTAATTGATTTAAAGAAAGCCTGAGCTTTCTTTATGAGCTTCTGGGTGGTAGGAACTATATTTATTCAATTGTGTATCTCCAGTACCTGAACAGAATGCTTATACTTCATAAAGTTCTGTGGGGGGAAAAGGTGTGGAGTAGAACAAACTAGAGTGGAGGGGAGGGGAGTGAAATGGAATGGAATAGAATGAACAGAATGGAATGGAGTGGAGTGGATTGTTATGGGCTGGGATGGAATGAAGTAACGTGGAGCAGAATGGAATGGAGCAGAGCAGAGCAAAAGGGAACAGCGACAGTAGGGTGGAGACTAGGGAACTGAGTCTAGGAAGTGGGTGGAATTGTTGACCACTTGAATAATGTATGACCCATCTACTGTTAATGTCGAGGTGTGAAAGTCTAGTTGAATAACCATACTTTTTATTGCCTAAGTGTCTTGAAATTTGTATGGGCTCAGTGTTTAATAAGTTTGTATTGTATGATACAAACCATTTCATTTAGAGGCTAATTATCAATTTCCTTTTTCTTCCTTCTAAATCCCTCCCTTTTATATCTTAATCACCTTTCAACTCTTCAGAAAGAGTAAAGCAGGAAAAGTGGTAATGATGGTTGTTCTGTGTAGTGGTTTTGGAAAATGTTGATTAACTTAACACATATTTCTTAAAGACCTAACTAGCATCAGAACAGACTGGCTGAGAACTCAGGCATTGAGTTAAGGCCCTGATTGCCTCCCTCTGGCTAATGACTGGGCAAGTTATTTAAATTCTCCATGTGTCAGTTTCCACACCTATAAAATGGTATCTCCATCCTTGAGGCTGTTGTTAGGACTGGAGAGGTCATCCATGTAAAATGCTTACTACAGCACCTGGTCCTGCAGGTGAAATAATTTGCAACATAATAGCTGTTATTGCTAATTTCTGCTGGGACACAAAGATAAATGAAAAATTCATTCAAATTATCACCCTGAAGGAACTCGCCTTATACTGTGGTGTTGAGGAAATAGAAAAATATATAGACTTTTATGGAATACAGTAGAGAGGTTCCTGTCTGGTGTGGAAGTTTCAGGCAATGTTTTCTGCTGGAGGGAATAGCTGGCCTGAGCTAAAGGAATATAGGAATCTAATATAAGGTGGGGAAGGTAGAAAAGGAAAATAAGAAACTCATGTAAGGTGGGGAAGGTGGAGGAACTGGGGTGGGGCAGGATGGAAAGTTAGAAAGTGATTTCAATTTTTAACTATATAAACATTTTAAAGGAAGTTGGGAATTTTGTCACTTCAAGTCAATCATGCACTCCATACTCATTTATTACTCAATTATTGAGAACTTATTATGTGCCAAAAATTTGGGGGCATATGAAAATAAATAATACATAAAAATGGTATTAAAGACTCCCATAGAAAAAAACACAGTTATTGAATGTAGGATCAGCACTTTGCTAAAAACATAGAAAAATTTTTATATAGTTTAAGGGCCCTGAATTAATTCACCTATGTACTGAAGTTGAATGTATATTAATGAAGATCTCAAACAGTTTCAAATGCAGTGATCATCTGGAAATAGTCACTAGTTGCCATGTGCTATTCTAATTAGGAACACTATTAAATTACCTGTCATGCCTTTTGATCACAAACATACTTACTCAGTAGGTTGAGTAAAGAACACTTTACCTGAAATGGAAATCTAGAAATGAAAGAATAAGAACTCAGATTTTATGCTTAGAAATGCCATGTCATTAATAAATAATTTCTGTGGCAGGACCACAGTGTTGTAGACCCACAACCAAAGAATGAGTTGGGGTTGAACCATGGGGCTGGGATTGTCACATACGTGAGTCTTTCCTTCCATTAAGAGTCCTTCTGAGTTATGAGGAATGTAACATGAAGAGATGCTGTACAGTATCTGAAGAGAAGAGACTCTCAGGGATAAATATAATAGCTAAGATTTGTAGACCCAGAACTATACTAACAATTTTCATATGTTTTTGGAAGTGAGAACATATATCCATTTCCCATTATTGTGTGACAAATTACCCCAAAACTTAGTAGTTAAAAAAAAATTTACTGCTTCTCATTCTTTTGTTGAGTGGTTGAGAGTTGTGTTGGGTACTGTGACACTCGAGAGTTCTTGGGGTCTTGCGGGTAAAGAATTTCAGAAAGCACCAGGAAAAAGCTTAACAAAGCTTATTAGGAAGCCAAGTACCTGCACAAGAAGATAGTGGGCAGCCTCCGAAAGTGGGAGAGCTGCCCCCAGCTGTAAAGCCTCTATGGTCTTTTTCTTTCCAGGTAAGGAGTCCCTCTTAATTATGTATAACTTTCTCCCTTCTCCTCCCAACTCCCAGAACTTGAATTCCCCTGCCCTTCAGAGGCCTCCTGGATTTGCCAAGTCTTATCTAGACCTTGAGAGAGTTGATAGCCTTAGCTGGAATATCAAAATGCAAAAAAACGCAGCTGTACTCCTCTGGGGAGTACGTGAAGCCCTTTTCTATCCCTCACAGATCTTCTGCTGGTTTCATCTGGCCTCACTCTTAACAGCACCTTTCAGTTTGGAGGGTCAAGGGAGCTAGAAGAGTCACAATAGCCTCATTTGACTGATGGTTGTTGAGGGCTGTAGGCTGGGACATCTTGCTCTCCATGTGGCCTTTCATCCTCCAGTAAGCTACACCAGTTTCTTTATGTGATGGTTAGGTAAGATTTGCAAGAGTGCAGAGTGGAAACCAGGAGCCTCTTGAGGCCTAGGCTCTGAAATCACACAAAGCCTCATCTGCCACATTCTATTGGTCAATACAATCACAAACCAGGTCAGATTTGGAGGTGGGAAAAATAGACTCCACCTAGACTTCTCTATTGGCCAATGAGACAGGCAGGGCTAGAGGCAGCAGGAAGTCAATTTGGTGGGGAACCCCAGTGATGGGTGTGGGAGAAGTGGCCTCAAAAGGGACAGAGGGTGGGCCTTAAACTTCCCTTTAGTTTCAAAACCTGATCAGCTTCCATCTATTGTTTGAGCAGTGGACTCTCAAGAGAGCTCCAGTTTAGATCCCCTCTCGGCCATGTGACCTTGGTGGAAAGACTCTGATGCAGTGGTAAAGAGCTCCAGGGCTCTAATGTCAGAGAAACCTGGTTTACATTTTTATATCATCTACTAGATACTCCACCCAATCATACTCATTTCCTCTTTAAAATAAGGATAATTACGTGTTTCATATCGACCTCATAAGACAGTTGCAAGGATTAAAATGTGGTTAAATAAAGAGTTTAATACATCAGTTTTACGTGCTAAATAGTTAATAACCTTAGCAACTGTTTTTGCTTCATTGTTCTTTCTCTGTCTACTTCGTGGAGTTATTGTAAAAACTAGATGAGCTACCATATGAAAATGCTTCGAAAGGAATGAAATGTTTAATTGGCTCCTTTCAATTTTGCTAAATATCCACAAATATTGTTTGGAGACACACTTTCTTCACCCCCCCCCTCCCTGCCCCTTCCCGGCCTGGGAGAGTGGCTGTATTTCCTCAGTTCATGAATAGCCATTGTGGTCCTGGGCTGGGCTTTTACAGCACTCTGTTTCCTTCCATTTGGCCTTCAAAGAGGTCACAGCTCACGTGAGTCTCCAAATAAGTGAGAAGGCAATTGCAGAAAACCCCCACCTCCTCCCACTCCTGCAAGCCCAGGGGTTGTTATGTTACTTAGAGTATACAGGAGAGTCTCCCCACTGCCAACAGTGTTCTGTGGCCAGAACTAAAAATGAGATAATAGTCCCCATTGCTGAGGCAAACCCACAGAAAGAGAAGTACAAAGATTTGGGAGGAAAAATAAAAACAAGAAACATTCCCCAAACTGTTGCTCATGAAAGAGGACTTGAGTGATTTCATGTGAACGGGATGAAATATAAACAGACTCTGAGATTAGGGCAGTGCAAAGGACCACATGAGGGGGTAATATATTGTAAGCAGGATGGTTCCTGAAGATTCTAATCTATAGTTGGCAACATTAGATGCCAAATTCTGCCAAAGGGCTTGTCATTTTCTTGCTTTGCAAGCTAACGTGGATCCCCCCAGGTCAATAACATCAAATATGATTTGCAGCCCACTCAATCCCCTCCAGCTTTAAAGTCTCCATTTTTTCCTTTTTCTTTGTTTTCTTTTGGTTAACATGATTTGCATTGCATTCTATTTTGCACACAGAAAGACTGTATTCACCTTTTGTCACAATATAAACCATGTACACGTAAGGCGCAACCTTGAAACAGAACTTGCACTTGAAATGGGCTCTTCACCATGCCTACAGGTCCCTGGCACAGAGATTTCCCTGGGCAGATGAGGTCTCTGCAGGGAGGGCTGATATAGTGGGAGAAGAGAAAGGCAGAGGAAAAGGAAAATAAGATCAAAGAGACAGGAGGATGTGCTAATTGAGATAGGAAGTCTGTGGCTCTCCTGCAGGCCTTACAAACTCCAGAATCACCTGGGAAGTATTTCTTTTTTTCCTTAAACTTTTTTTTAAAGATTTATTTATTTATGCATACAAGAAATGGGGTATAGGCCAGAGGTGCGGGGGTTGGGGGGAGGGGAGGGGATTCACCAGAGACAGAGTGGGGAGAAGAACAGGCAGATTGACTGGAATATACTGCTGAGGGGAGCAGCGGGGAGACAGGAGAGGTCTGTTGCACCATGTGGGTACTCCCTGGCCTGCTGGGGATCAAACTCATGCTGCAGTGGCTGTGAGTAGCTTCATAGGTTGCATCTTAACCCTTTGCACCACCAGGGTGCATTTCAAATATAGAGATTCTAAAGTGCTGCACCAGACCTACTGAGACAGACTCTACTGATTTAAGACCTAGCACCATCTTTGCACAATGTATGCATTTTCATTATGGTTATATAAAATAAAATATTTAAAAATAAATAAATAAAGATGTCAGTAAGACATTAAAAAAAAAAAAAGACCTAACACCAGAGTGTAAAAGCTTCCCCACTGAGTCTAATTACAATTAGGTTTGATATAGATATATATATATACACACACACACACACACACACAAGAGTGTGTGTGTGTGTGTGTGTGTGTTTGTTATATGGAGAGGAAGAGAGGATGATAAAGCAAACGTGGCAAATGTTAAAAACGAAACTATGGTTATCCGGACAAGGGAATGCCGAGACACTGCTCTATTGTGAACAGTTATCTGTAAGTTGGAAATTATTTCTAAATAAAAAAGTTGAAAAAATAAAAAGAAGAGTTCACTTAAGGACTTTTAGAGAGTAGAATCTGAGGGCTGTTACTGAGTTAGGACAACCAGTTGCTCAGACCTTATATCTGTCCTCTTCAAGGACCAGGGGCAGGAAGGGGGGCGGCAAGGAGAGGGAAGCCCCATGCGAGAAATGAAGAATTTCCAAGAAAGAGCAACATGGGCAAGATCAGTACTGGTGGATGAGCCAGCTGATAAGTATGAAGATAAGATAAAGCAACGCTGGGGGAGGCTGCTAAGTACTTTAAATCTCTGTCATTTACCCTAGTTGGTATTGGCTGTACCCACATATTCCACTCACACAGAGGAGCTTTGTAAACCAGCTCTTGTAAATGATGATGAAAAGCAGGAAAGCTATGAATTCCAGGAGCTGTCTTTGAAATAAAGATCCTTCCCATTCTTTCCACACTTGAGGGGAGCTGGCAGTGAAATATCATTGCAAAGTCTAGATGAAATTCTTATGTGGGAACCTTCTATTTTGGAGGTACATGAGAGGCATGTGTGTTTTCATTACCGTTTTGGACCTCAAATAGATCTGAGTCAATGAGCACACCCCATTTGTGTAGCTTTCCTTGGTACCTGCCCTTCATCTCTGGGCCTGAATATTTATGTTTCCTCTACTTTCTGTGAGACTGTACTTCCAGCCAGCATAGCAGAGGCACAGAGAAGATTCCCCACGCGTGCACCTTGCTGAATTTTGACCCTGGGTCTCTGAATCAGGTGACCACCTGATTGGGAAGGATTAGATCTTCCATGGAGTCGGGGTCTGCCCTCTTGGAGCACTGACTTGGACACTCACTGACTTCTCCAAAGGCTTAGGTGCTAGGTAATATTAAATTCTGCGAGGATTTGAAGGGTTTCTGGTCTGCACTGGAGTTGCTGAAGAATGCAAGCTTGTTTCAGATTTACCAATACTTAGCCATGCCCTTGTTGTGTGTGTGTGTGTGTGTGTGTGTGTGTGTGTGTGTGTGTGTGTGTTTGGTGGGGGGGAAGGGTGAATGTCTACTCTGTCAACATATTAGTAGACATTGAGTCTCCAGAACCTGGGTTCATAGGGAGATAATGAAGAGACATGACTCCTTCCTTTAGGAGATTTATAACGTAGCTGATGGTTTTATCATTACATTTTTTAAAAATGTGATAAGATCCTTTGATCTTCTACTTTGATCACTGTCAGCTCCAATACTCAGGAGACTCTGAGATGCCAGTGTCTGCTTCCTCTAGCAGAAAAGGATAAAACAGGGGTGCTCTGTGGACTGTGACTTGAGTAAGGCAGGCAGACAACAGGCCCAGCAAGTCTCCATCTTTTGGTTTTCAAAAGAAAAGTCAAAAACCGAGATTTTTTTACATGTAAAATCTCCTATTTTTCTCAATTTTCTCCTACTTATTCCATTTTTTTAAACACTACTGAGACCACACAATAAAAGCCAGAATGGGAAGCACACATTGACCAAATAGTAGGTCCTCTTTTTGCTACCCATGGAGAATTCATGGGAAATAATATTCTGGCAAAGTGATACATAGAAAATCAGATGACAGAGTATTTATGCTCCAATCATGAATTTCTAAGGGTAATGAAGTGGATGATCTTTTTTTTTGTTTGTTTTCCTTTTCCTGAAAGCCAGAGCTAGCATGTGTTATCCACTGTCCTAGGGTTTAGATCTTGTGAACACCAGGACCTAGAACCTTAACACCCAGCAGCCACAGCCATTCAGGCAGTCCCACTGCAGCCTTGGGTCTTGCTTGCCTTTCTGGGGAGCAGGACTCACTTCTCAGGGTGGAGCTTGTGCACTGAAAAGGGGAAATGAAGATGCAGTAGAAGCACTTGAGGTTGAATTGGTGATTCTTTTGCAGCCACATCTGGTTTTAACTCACTCATCTGTGTATGGTGACAAAGTTAAGCAAAGCCATTTCCTCCAGATTAAAAAAAATTAACACTGGGGGAGGGGAAGAGGGTGAGAAACCAGTGTAGGGAAAAAATATGCCAGGAAACCTTAGAGATGTGTCTGAGAGAGATGTGAGAGCTTGCTGCTAGAGAGATATCCGGCACGCCCACCCCTCCCTTCCAGGAGTTAAAAAATCTTGGCTTGGCCAAGAGCTTGAACAGTCCTTAAAGGTCCTTTGCGCTTGCCTTGTGAAGGGCTTCTCCTGGGTATGAGTTCAAAAGCAGTGACAATTTATTATGATTTGGAGGTTCTCAGAAAGATATTCTCATCCATTGACTGCCCTTCTCTACTGTTAGTGGGTGTTCAGCACCTATGATTTATTGTTATTCAGTAACTAGTACTACTAGTAATAATCATAGTATCCAACATATATCAAGTCGTTGAGCCAGAAGTGGAACTTTTCATTAGTTCTTACAACCACCTCCAAATGCCTTGATTATTTCCACTTTCCTGCAGACCTATGACCTAGGGAGGTGATGACCTAGGAATCTAGAAAGCTTCCTTGAAATATAAGTATCCTAAGTGATATCTCTAGACAGAAAAAGAGTATGTCATGATCCTTTTTTAAAATTGTTTATCAAAATTATTTTACCCTAAATATTAATGTACCTTTATGATACCTGCTGCAAGTTAAAATTGTATTCCCTTTGGCTATAATTTACTATTGAGCAAGTTCAAACTAAAACTTAAAAAAGGATTGCCATTTGCAATTGCTTTTAATTGCCGTATTCCTTTATTGTTAGGCTTTCTTCTTGTTAAAAAAATATTACATATGAGAGTTGTATAACAAAATTACTTCCTCAGAGCAACTGGTCTGTCACTTAACATTTATTAAGTTTGTTGCCTGTTGGTCCTTTTTCCATAAACAAAAAAATGGGAGAAAATACATATAAATAGAATTATAAATGAAAGAGGAGAAATCACAACAGACTCAGTAGAAATCAAAAGAATAATCAGAGATTACTATGAACACTTATATGAAAACAAATTCAACAACCTAGAAGAGATGGACAAATTCCTAGAATGATATAATCATCCAAAGCTGTACAAAGAAGAAATAGAACACCTAAACAGACCAATTACAAGCAGTGAAATTGAGGCAGTAATCAAAGCACTCCCCAAAAACAAAAGCCTTTTTCCATAAACATCTGAACTTTATTTTTATTAAGGTTATAAACATCCTATGTGCATAGTGTATAATAAATATATATCATATGCATAATATATAATAAATATGTACTATATACATGATGTGATATGTCATATAATGTGCATATTCTATATTATATAAAATACATGATCATCTATTATGTGTTATATCATTAATTTACTTATTTGAAACATTCTAAAATTGTTCAAGACCTTCGAATTCACTTACATAGCTTCCTGCAACCAGAAACCTCAGTGAAATTAAACAGAAAAAGAGCAGTAAAAGATCATTAACTCTCTTTAATTTAAAATGATATCTAGTGCAGGGTTTAGTGTTGGGGGATTAGCAATCTGAAACTATTGTTTAGAATTTGAATAGCTCCTTCTCACCAATGAGAGCAGAAAGGCATGTTAAAAAACAGATTTTGGGCCTCCTAGGAGGCACAGCTGGTTGAGCGCAGTGCTGTGAAGCTGTCCACAGCCTCTCTGCAGGGCGGGTTCGATTCCTGGCCAGCCAGAGAGATTCCCACATGGTGCGGCAGACCTCTCCTGTCTCACCTGCTACTCCTTTCAGCAGTGTATTTCGGTACTTCTGCCTGTTCTGCTCTCTACTCTGTCTCTGGTGAATTCTCTCACCCTCCTGCGCCTCTGGCCTGTACCCCAGTGCTTGTATAAATAAATACATCTTTAATAAATAAATAAATAAATAAATAAGATTTTTTTTTTTAAAAAACTACAGATTTTTGGATTCCACTATGGGGTTTCTGATTTTTCCAGTTGTGATAGCCCTAAAATTTCCATTTCTAGTCGGTTCTCAGATGATGGCGATGCTACAATTTGAGAACCACTACCCCAGTGACTGCTGCCTCCTTCCCTTTCTTCTTTTCTCCCTTTCGATTTCCTTCCCCCTCTTGTTTTTTCCCACCTCATTCTTTTCTTTTCAAAGCCAACCTTCTCTTCTTTTTGTTCCTTTGCCCATCTCTCTCGTTTTGCTCTTCTCTCTTCCTGCCTCCCTTCTGAGATGACTTTGAGACAGCCAACAAGAAGATATTTGGAAGGACTTGTTTAGAGCATCTATTCATATAACAACATTTACTAAGCAGTTTCAGGGATTCCTTCATTTAGCTATCTATTCGATAAATATTTGAAACTCTACTATATGCCACTCTCTGTGCAAAAATAAGATACAGATTCTACCCTAAGGGAATTCCCCAAATATCTAGCGAAGACAGACAGTATAAATAACTAGGTTATTATTGTGTCACTAATGCTCTGTATTAAACAAATGGGCTGCTGAGTGAAGAATGATGAAAAGAAACTTTCCCCTGTAAGGTCAGAAAGGGCCTGACCCCAAAGGAATGTGTTTATGCTGAGATCTAAGTGTTGAGAGGTAGATAGATAAGTAGAGAAACTGAGGAGGAATGATCCAAAAAGAGAAAAGAGCAAGTGCAATGGCCCTGGGGCAGGAAAAGATCCACATGGGTGTCTCCCCAAACCTAAACCATAGTGTGGCATGGCACATAGTAGGTGCTTTGGCAATCTTTGTTGGGAGAATGACTGAATGATTTATCAGATCCAGACAATTGGAACACAGAAGGCAAGCAAGGTGGGGACAAGGAGTAGTGAAAGGCGGGTTATGAAGGACCTTTGAGGTCATTGGTGAAGCATTTGAATTAACCAATCAAATTTACCATTCTGCTCTGCCCTTCCCTCCTGCCTGCTAAGAGTCCCCACACCCAGCTCAAATCCTTATCCAAAGCAGCTCTTCTCAAAGTGCGGCTCCTGGACTCCCATGACCAATTCCATGATTCCACATCTATGTTCAGAATGTGACAAGCGTTATGCTTTCAGCTATAAAGTCATGATTAATGAATATGTAAATGATAACCATTACTAATTTATGCTTCTGACAATTTGTTTAGAAGACAGTTGTTTGTTCACTCTGCTGTAATTAAAAGCAGCCCACCCTTCCCAGGTATTCTAGGAAAAGTATCCTAGTAGAAAAGAAAAAAGATTGTCCTCTGGAGTTACAGGGTGGCTGAACATTCCTGGAATGCAGTAACTTCTAAAGTAAATGCAGTGTCATGCAGGATAAATAGGTTCAAAAGAAATTGAGGAATTCTAAACAAAGCTGAGAACAAAGAAAAAAATGAATTGATTTATTTATACTTTGTACAGTAGTTTCAAATAAACTTGCAGTAGAAAACTTGGAGCTATCTAGCAGCTTTTCCCAGTTCCATGCTGCTTTTAACCAATTATAATTCTCTTTAATTCCTCATATTTTTATATGTGGTTTTTAAGGAAAAACATGGAATCAGTGACAGTCTGAGTTTAAACTTTCCCTCCTTATTTCATAATAATGTTATTTTCTTTGGATTATTTGGGATGCACTTAATTATTGGGGAGCCCTGCTGTGAGTCTTAAGGTGCTCAGTGACATGTATGTGTGTGTCTATATATCTGGGAAGGAAATCTATGACTATTGGTTCTTTATGTATTACTATGACTTCATATACAGTGATATTAAAATATATAAAAGACATAATTCTAAATGTATGTGTTTCTCCTTGATAAGTCAAAAATAAAATAATTGTATTTAAAGAAATCCTTCTTTTCCTAATTTCTATTCCAAAGGGCATTAATAGCAGATAACTGTTAATATACATTTTGAAAGCACCTAAACTATGCTGTAGTGAGGATATACTGTTATTGGCTTGTTTGATTAGTCATCTTCAAATTTTGCCTTTTTGATGTTGCTTGTTTTATAAGGAAGGATTGTAGAGAGCAAATTGGAAATGAAATATAGCTTAAAATTTAACTGATAGAGTACAGTAGGCTAATGGTATATAGTGTTTGAAAAAAGAGATTTGGGAAAGTGTGAAGGAGTTGGGATTTAAGGAATATTTTCACAAAGGGCAGAGGATATTTAGTACATTTGGGTGGGAATAATCCAAATCTCAGGGACAATTGATAAGAAAATTTTATAAATCTCAATGGAAAAGACTAAGAGAAAGATGGTTACAGAAATGAGGTGTGACCTGTGTGGTGGATGAATTTGAAAGAAAATCACAAATGTGACTTGGGCGGAATCTGTTACTAGGCAAATGGACACTTACACAGCACATGAAAACTTGCAAAGATGCTTGAACATATGTGATAATATTTAGTCTTCCTAAAAACTGTGCCAAGTATTTAGAGTAGGCTTGCAGTAGCTAATGAAGAGAGGATGGGTAAGTCTCTGGTGATGCTTGAAGGCTTGCCAGGCTTTGAAAAGCCATTGGATTTTAGGGCAAATTTCAGATAAAAGCTCTTAAGTAAGATGAGTAACCTGTGCAGAGATACGATTCCCAGAAATAGAGGGTGGCTTTAGATTTGACCTTTAAGTGCTTGCTAACTTGAAAAGGCGATTTGAAATCTCTGGTTTGGTCACAGATTGAAAACTCAGAATCTCCGAAAAGGTAGTAACTTTATTTTTTCATTAAGAGATTTTCTTGAAAACAAACTTTCTAACAAGAATTGACACAATTTTCATTTTTTTTCTGCTTTCCTCAAAGTAGATACAGCTGACATAGTAGCCAATACTATGGCTTTATGTATATTTTGTCTATTTGAAAAATAGAGAATACATCCTTCCCATTGCTTTAGCTCCAGAGTATTATTGTCTTTTGAAAATTAAAATGTGGAATTTCCTCTCTGGGAAGTTGTCAGAGTTGGTACCCAAAGAAAAGCAATCAGCCATTACAAAATGTGTTACATTATTCGTCTCTCATCACCTGTATATGATTAAACATTTTTGCTCTAAGGTTTTTGGGGACTTTTTAAAAACCCATTTCAGATACGTGATCACTTAAGGACTGAGGCAGCTGCTAAAAGACACAAAGTTAGTGTTGAAAATTCTAATTTTTGGTAATCTGTGGCGAACTGAGCCATCCATAACTGAGTCATCCGTAGCATTTTCCACAGCCAAGAGTTGATATACTTTCTTGCGTTGCATAGGCAATTGTGGAGCACAGAGCTCTAACCTCTGGGTGGTGAGGGATGAAATTGCCCAGCTTTGGAACGAACAATTAGTGATGATGGTTCTATTTGTTCTTCGTTAACACCATTTCTATAAGATTGGGGTGTGGGGCGGGAGAGGGCAGGACACTGACCTCTCTACACAAGAGAAAGGAGAAAGTGAATGGCAGGAAAAAATAAAGGCCATGCTGACCATGGACAAGCTCCTTCAGGGGTCTTTTTCTCCAGCTCGTGTCAGGGGGATGTGCACTGGGACAAAGGCTGCTTTGAAGTGGGAAGGGCAAAAGCACTCTAATAAAAAGCTTCAGGAAAGCGTGTAGGCGACCTAGGGAAATCTGCTGTGGTCAAGTTTAATCCTGGGAAAAGAGGCCCTGGAGAAAGCAGATGAGGAAGACAGGGAGGAAGACAGGGAAGCGGGAGGCGCAGGGTGTGGAGGGTGGAAAGGGGTGTGGGGGCGAAGTGGGGGCCTGGAAAGGGAGAGAGGGAGCAGGTATTGAGTGTGGCTAAAACGCTGGGTTGAGGACCACAGAGTGCGCAAAAAGTGAAAGTCTAGGAGAGAAGGAGGCGGACGGGACAGGCTCTGCCGCCTCTTACAGGACCCCTGGCCTGGGAGGCGGCGGTGCCGGGCGCGGGGTGGGGGGTGGGGGGCCACTTGGCCCGCTCCGGTCCCCCTTGGCAGCCTCAGGCGTTGACTCCTCGGGGCTCCCTCCCTCGCCGGCGCATTGTTCCTTTGCCGGGAGACGAGGAAATTGCCTTTTGATTGCGGAAGTCCGCGGCCGGGGCTCGGGGCGAGGCAGCGCGGGTCAGAATGGCAGCGTGGGAAGGGCGGCGCGCTGCCTGCCCCCGCCGCCTCTCGCGTCCGCAGCCCGCCCGGGGCGGCAGAAGCAGCAGCAGCAGCGGCAGCCGCGGCGGCTCCTGCGCGTCGCCAGCCGGGAGGGAAGCGCCCTGCGCCCGCCGGGCGCGCTGAGCGCGCGCAACAAGTGGCCCCCGGCGCCCACCGTCGGGGCCACCGCGCGCCCCGGCCCCTCTGTCCCGACTGGGTGGAGACCTCGGAGCGCGATGCTGAGCCATGGTGCGGGGCTGGCCTTGTGGATCGCGCAGAGCCTGCTGCAGGTGAGTGACCCGAGAAGGCGGCACGCGCTAATGCGCCTCTTCCCAGCTGCGGACCAAATCCCCACTAGACTGTCTAGTCTCCTGGAAAGTAGGTTGTTTTGAAGAGGGAAGTGGTAGAATTTCTTCCTCTTCCTTGGAAAGGAAGATCCTCTTCTGAGCCTCCAGCCAGACTGTCAGCTTATTCTACTGTCAGTAGCAAAAAGTCACCTTCTTTCTGCAACCGCTCCAAGAAGGAGCGGCTGGAGAGAGAGTTGCCTTCACTTCCAGTGCGGGCTCTTTCTTTAGCAGGAGGGCAAAGGGAAAGGCTGAGGCTGGGGAGCCAGAGTGGGTGGACAAGGCTTGGGAGCTTGCTGTGAACTTGACCCTGTGCAGTCCACACTGTGGGCTTCAGCTCTTGTCTCTGGTTCCTTTGCAGACTGTCCTGGGTGAACCAGTGAGATGTAACTTCACCCTGATGGAGTCCAGGGTCTCCAATCAGTCCGCGTCTCTCCAGTGGAGAACTTTGGGGTCACACTGTAACTTTAGCCTCATCTATAGCAGTGATACCTCGGGGGTCGCTTCTTGCCACCCCACGCGGATAGACAACACCACCTATGGATGTAACCTCAAGGATCTCCAAGCTGGAACCATCTATAACTTCAGGATTGTGTCCCTGGATGGAGAAGAGAAAATTGGGGTCTTGCAAACAGGTAAAGGGTGACAGGTGCAGTTGACTGAGCCCTGACTTTTCAAGTTGGTGTTCATATGAATTCCACACACAGAAAAAGTAAAGGTAAAAATACCTGTAAAGATAAATACTGACAAAGATTTCCAGTGTCTCAGATCTGACTAGAAGCAGCTAGGTTGGTGTTTCAAGGACTTCCTTAGTGCTGAAAACATCAGACTCACCTCTTGAAAGGAGAGTACAGCAGAGTCACTGGGCTGTGGAGGGAATTTGTTAAAGTGATGTGGTTTGAGTTTCCACAGCACTAAATTGTCAAGACCTGGAATAATTTTAAGTGTCTTTAGAATAAATAATGGAAGTGTGATGATTAAGGGATATGTCTTAACTTAGTTTTATTTTTGGAACTAGAATATAAAATCTTCAGGAATAGAACCATTCATAAGCTCTGTTAGAAAAGTCCCTGAAAATGAGACTATGTAAATTATGTTATATCATTTGGGAATCAAGACAATATCAGAGAATGTCTTTTCTGCATCTCGAATGAATTACTTTCCTTACATTTTTGGTAAACACTTCCATGCCAAAAAAAAAAAATGGTAAGAATTTGTCTTTTCGATCTTAGTATTATCTGTGAAAAGAGTGTGTTAGATTTGGTTATTCGGTTCCAAGTTCTTACCAACAGTCTGCCACTTAGGTCAGGGTCTCATACACCTCAGTTGCTGAAGTCGCCTTCAGATGACCAAATTTTCTGTTGTATGAGTTGGTTAGTCTTCTTAAACATTATCTGTATTTGCTTCTATAGTGAAGCCTTACTGTCATCTAGAAAGACAAGTTTAACTGAAAAATTCCAGAAGTTAAATTTAGAAATGTGTTGTCTTTACTATTCTTTCACATGTCAATCTGAACTAAGATTACTTCTGTGGCTACAATTCTTTAAAGAGGTGTGAGAACTTTCAGTTGTCAGGACCATTAACTGGGTTCATGTAAATAAGTCAATCAAATTAACTCTTATTTTTTTTCTAAGAAAAAAATCAAGAATGCCTAATTATTCATTTAACTTACTTCAGATGAAAATTTTAGATAATTTCTGAGATTTTCAGGAATTTGAATTGGAAAGATACACCACTTAAGAATTTGCTTGTGTTTTTATATGGAATCAGAGATAGACTGAATTCCACCACAAAATTAGAACATTTTACAGACATTTAAGTGTTTGAGCATTTAGTCATCAAGTTGTTGGTTTCTTGGTGTGTGGGGATAATTTTGTGAATACTTAGATGGCTAGTACAGTGAAATTTATGATATAAAACTTCTGATGTGTTCACTGCACTTGATTAAGGAGTGTTGAAGGGGGCAGAATGATTTATAAAAATAGGTGTGTCTTTAGACACTTATGGAGGAAAAAATATAAAGACATTAGCATACAAGAATACAGGCATTTAAACAGAGGTTTTACTTTGGGGAGGAAAATTGATGGAAAAGGAATCATTGAGGGTATTATTAGTTGGAATGCGCTTTGAGTTTGTGCGTGTAGTTCTTTGAAGTCAGAGGCATTTGTGAAATGTAAGAAATATTTGCCTTTTATTGACTGTGTTGAGTTTTAAAAGAATTCATCAGCATTCCCAATGTGTTAGCATTCAGGTTCTCATCAGTTTTCTTAAAGAGGTGCTTTTTACTACAAATATATTTTTCACCACAGATTTTCTGAGCTCCATGATGAATGTGAAAAATGAAATTTGCAGGTGGCTTGTGTTATGACAAGTTTTTTCACACTTACTTGTATGATGGTATAACCCTTCTTAGGATATTCTGCATTTTAAATTTTTATTTAAATGAACATTTTATTTGCTATTTTAAAAGGCTGTTTGGGGAGGGTTTTTTTTTTTAAGTTGGTGATTGCTTGTATTTTGTCATTAGTGTTTCATTCTAAAGACATTTGTGAAATTTTCATTTAGTTAAGAGAAAGTGTTAGTGTTCCTCTGTATTAATTGCTAAACCATAGAGATGGGCTCCACAAATCACATTTTGCTGTTATTAAAAATAGGAGCATGTAGTAATATAATGTTAAATCTGAAATGTAACTTCAAACAAACAAAAAAAGGTCATTCAAAAGGCCTTTTTGCCTGTCTTATAAGTCTAGAATAAAATAGATGAAGGTAATGCATGATTTGGCAAGAGATACAGTAGTTGATTTGATTATTGGTGTTATTTCAAGTGTGATTTGTCTGATGTTTTTCTTAATGTGTTGTCTAGAATGGCTAGTGATTTTTGCACCATGCAGATATAACCTTATAGATCAAAAATTTTAAGTAAATGAGTAATTTCAGCATGATTCAGTTTTCACTGCAAATTTTCAATCAGAATCAAAAAGTACCTATATGGATTCAAATTCAGTTCAGTAAACATTTATTGAGCATGGACACTGTGGGGAATTATGCCAGAGAGTGATTGATGAGCTTATAAAGATGATGAACAAAACATGGCCCTGCCCTTGTAGTCTGCAGAGGTGAGAGAAGGTCATCATGGAGGTGATGACAGAGTTTTTACCACATTTTTCCTGGATGCAGACCTTGTCCTGCCTCATATATCCATGTTTTCATAACCATAGAAAAGACATATGGAATTTCTCAGGTTTATTTAACTGCCAAATGGTTGATGCAGCAAGAATATCCCTTGAAAGTAAATTTATTTAGTTGTGAATTCATCAGAAATCAGATACTGGTGATAACAGATATTGAAGATTAAGCATCTTATAACTCTCTCTATTCAGAATCCAGTTCGGAGGCTGCAAACTGGTAGTCTCTGGGGATGTCTGGGTATCTAAATAACAGATATGTATTGTTTGGCTCACAGAGGGTGTGAAAAATCCAGATTATTTCGCTATCATTAAAGGTGAAAAATTCACATAACAATCTAAATGTATGGATTATTTTAAAATATTGGAAGATTTGGTGAAACTGGGCAAGTTTTTCTAGAATGCTCTAGAGAGGGTTTTGTGACTTCTCTCTTCTTAGATACTAACTCATTGGCATCCCTCTGGGCCACTTCATTTATTTCCTTGCCTGAATGCACCAGAAAGACCTTTGAGTTTGTTGAAATGAAACCAAGACTTTTCATTTAAAAATTTATCTGCCTACCAATTAGTTTTTCAAGCTTTTAGAACCTAAAATGGCATTTAGAACATAGTAGGTGTTCAATAAATAGTGATTTAATGAATAGATAGATGAATGGATGGATGGATAAATGATTAGGTAAATGCACAGATCTGTGAGTAGGTAGGTAGGTGGATAGATAGATAGATAGATAGATGGATAGATTGATAGATAGAAATGAGAGGACTATTTAGTGGGAGAGTGTACATATACTTAATAATAGGGTCTAGTCACCTTCAATTATGACTAAATTACAATGCCCAAGGAAGTAGTCTGATAATAGATAACCCTTTTGTAGTCAATTTCAGCTACTTATTAATCATCCTACAACAAAAAGGAAAAAAATTAGCTCTTTTGATTTGGCTAATTCCATTGTCTTTAATAAAAAAAAAATAGTTGCTTTAATTACCCAATTACCGCTTCAGCTATTATTTCCACTTCAACTGTTCGTTATTATGTTGTTTGCTAAGTCTTCTATAACAAAATTCCCAGACTGCATGGTTCAAATAACAGAAGTTAATTTTCTCACATATCTGGAGGCTTGAAGTCCAAGATAAAGGAATCAACAGGTTTCTTCTACGGTCTGATTGTCTTAGAACTGCCTGCCTCTTCTCTGTCTCCTCACACTACCATCCCTCTGTTTGTTGTCTGTGTCCTTCTCTTATCTCCTCATAAAGACACCAAGCAATTGGATTACCTTCAACAACTACCAACTGATAGTAATCTTGCTTCATCTCCACCTACCCCCTCCATAACATTTTGATATAATGCAAGTCATCATTTAATTTCATTTATATAAATATTCAGTATTCTTCTCTGATAGGTAAGGGTTATTGTTTTACTATAACCACAATATTGTCACACATAATATTAAGAAAGATTCCTTACTATTTAGATGTGCAGGTTTGGAAGCACACATTAGATAACAGTTCCTGAATCTCTATATTAGAGGCCTCTGGGCAGTAATCTGATTGGAAATAGAGGCCCACCGACTTCTCTTTGTGCTACACTTATATAACATTTTAGATAATATTGGGAAAACCTCAGTTGTTAATATCAAAGAATTAGACTGGACAGCTGGGGGATATCACAGGATGAAGGTGTTGAAGTCTCCATCAGTGCTGACTCAGTTTCCCAGTTCTCGCTAGAAATGAGTGTCTTGGAGTTAGCTTAAACTGCTTTCTCACACCACTGTGCCCTTCTGATTTTAAGTCCTACTTGACCTTCTGAACTTGTTCAATTTCTCTTCCTTCTTTGAAGCCCACCTCTGAGACTTCAGCCTTTGCATATCATGCTCATTTGTGTGACACTGGCCTATATTGCTCTCAACAGAAGCAATGCTCTTACTTACTGCCATTTAGTGAGTGTCCACCAAGCTGCACCAGAGCTTTGAACTTGGTCTCTGTCACCTCTTAACATTTACAGCTCTGTGAAGTAGGTATTGTTAGTCCTTCTTTACAGAGGAGGAAACTGAGCATCAGCGATGTTAAACAATTTGCCTAAATCTACTCTTGTAAGAGACAGTGGTAGGATTTGCATTCAGGCCTAGTATGACAGCAAAGTCAGCCTCTCTGAAATTTACCTTCTCTTACCCTTTTCACACGTCTTAGCTACCTAAGTGGACTGTAGAATGCCAGGGGCCAGTGGTCTACTACTTACATACCTAATATCAAATAAGATGGCTGGCAAAACAAGTGGCATCGTGTGCTGTTGCATGATGTAAAAGATCGTCCGAATTGCTTTAACTTTCCTTTCAAGGTTGTTAACTTTTGAAAGTTTCTTACCGTCTGAACTTTATAGCTAGAGTATAAAGGTGATAAGTCAAATGCATGCTAATCATCTTTACAGTAAATCAGAAAACTGACTGTAGCAAACAGCGACAATTACAAAGTAAAAGGAAATTACCTCTGTATAAATATATTTAATTAAATGGATGTTGTGAGCAATCCCTTTTCCAATTTTTTCTTCTGCCTATTTTCAAACACCTGCACAAAGCAAAGGGTTGTGTTTTCCCCCCAACCCTCTCCTGATTTTACATGAGAAAATTCCCAATTGTTTATATTTGTTCCATAAATGCAACTTCCAGTATCTTAGCTGCTTTTTAAAAACTAGAATAGGAACTTTATGGGAACTCTGTAAAGATACAGAAATTGGCTCTGTAATTACTAAAAAGATAGATCTCTTGCCTGGAGTCAGGTGGAAAAAAAAGTTTGTCGAGTGGGGGTGATGTCCAGTTTGAGAAGACCTTAAATGCCTGCAGAGAAACTTAGACTTCATCTTATGGAAGTTCTTGGTATGTCAAGGGTAATGAAGATGGCTAGACAAGAGAGAGATATACAGAATTTATTTGTTATAGCGGAGGAAAGATAAAATAAGGATAACACTCAGAAAACTCTTGGAGTATTCCAGGTACAAGGTGATAGGACCCTAGGTAGAGGTTACCCAGAGTAAAATTAGGAGGAAAAAGAAATGGACGAGGAAACATTTTTTTTAATTATGCAATTTTTATGGCTAAAGAATTAGATTTAGCTATCATTGTTGTTATAATTCATTTTGACTGTGCTATTATACCCGAACCATGAAGTGAAAATTCTATGAATTTACTTATTATACTCCATAGAAGACCTGTAGTTTGATTTTTTTTTTCTTCTTGTTGCTACACTGAATATGAGACTAATTTCCCACCCTGGGAAATGCTGATATTAAAGTGTGATAGAAGGAACACCCATGAAGGGGGGCAGGTATTACAGGCTCAGCCGTTCCCGTATGACATGAGCAAGCCACTTAATGTCCCTGACTCTTTATTTCAACTGAGAAGTAGATTGTAAACTCTCAGATCCTACACAGACTGTGGTGTGTTTTGACTTCAACGAAAGCTTTTGGCACCAGTCCATGGCTTGACTGCACTGCTGTTGTAAGGTTGAATTTAGTTCCAAAATAAATGCTATCATTTCAAATTCTAAATGCACTGGAATATTGATAGGTAATAATGTTTTAATGGTCATACGAAAAATATTTTATGTAAATATACTTGCATTTGTGTGTGTGTCTGTGTGTGTGCGTGTGTGTGTGTGTGTGTGTGTCCATGAGACTTGCCCCCTCCTCCTAAGTCACGTTGTTTTTTTAAAGGAAGAATTCATTTTGATTCAGGAATTTAGCTAAACTTCATCTGTTCCTTTGAGAGCAAAAAAAAGTGGGTTGAAACTAAGTCTAGTTATGAAATTGTGAGGCTTCCTGATGCTGACAGGTTCATTGAAATAGAGCAGATGAATCCTGCAGAACTTTGCATTTGGCATTCCATATTCCAAACTTCCAAATGTTTGAAAGTAAGAAGTTCAAATAAGATGTCTTAAATTTATGGCTAAGGATAAATTTTGATAATAATGATTTATTGCTTAAATTTATGGCTAAGGATAAATTTTGATATTAATGATTTATCATTTCTGACAATTATCAGATTTTGTAATACTTCACTGGTTACTGTGTATCTAAGAGGTGATGGATAGAAAAAGCCAGAAAGGTTGTAAATGCACAGAGTGTGTATTGACACCTCTGTCCATCAGCACTAATGACATAAGTCATGAGGGTTTTCAAATTACATACCACCTGTTGAGATCAGTAGATTTCAGATATATAAGTAAATTTTTCTCTTTATATATTTTTTACTATTGAGGTAACATTGCTTTTTGTCTTTTTTATTTATATATTTTTATATCATTGTTCATTTTTAAACAATGTTTGCTCTGCCCCCCTACCCCCAGATGTAATCCTAACATTGCTTTATAAATAGATTTTCAAATAACATTAAGACGCTCCCTGGTGGTTTAGTGGCTAGGATTCAGTGCTCCAAATAGCTTTTAATCTCTCTCTATAATATATATAATTATATGTATGTGTGAAATGAACACATATGTTAGTGATGGAAGCACCTAATTTGCTCCTAATAAAACATTGAAAACCTTTTTAACATAGCAGAATTTTCTTGGGTTTGTATTGAGAAGAAGTCTGAAAACTGTTTAACTTCTGCAGTAAGCACAGCAATAGTGGCCGACTGCCAGTACAGGCTTTATCACAGCAAAAATGGGGTTTTAAGTGTTTGTTTCCAGTGCAGGTTCTAGCAAGCCCAGGCACTTCCCAGTCTCATTGTTCCTTTGTTCTAGCGGATGTACAAAGGATTGACTGTTTTGTTTTCTGGCTCAGAGAGATTAGATAAAGTGCATTTCTGAACTTCACCCTCTAGGCACGCAACCTTAAAATTCATTTTCTGTAGCTCATATTTTGCAGATTATATGTTTAGGTTATACTGACCACTGATGATTTTCCTTAACCTTTTTCTGGCTTGGTTTTAAGTGGGGAGTGACAATATTGATGCTTATTGAATTGTCACTAGAAAGCATCTGTCCCTCAAATTCTTGTCCTTAAAATGCCACTTCAGCAAAAATGTGTCATCTCAGGTGGTGTGACAGGGTGGTTCTTGAGCTTCGTTAGCCATCAGAATCTCATGAAGTGCCTTGTCCTCACCAGGCAACAAGAACATGTTGTGTCAGGGCATATCATGTTCTTTCCTTTTATTATGACTATTATGTAGCATAGAAAATTTAAATAATATTGCCAGAAAAAAACCTACTAATTTTCTTTACAAACCTATAAATGAGAATCATCTTGGGAATTTTTTCGTTTTATTTTAAGGGCTAGAAAGTTAATTCATGGGAATGAACTGATAAGATTTTACCAAGGTTTTGTGTTTTTTTTTTTTTTTTTAAGAAAAAAGTTAAGGCTACTACTAGCTTAGGTTTTAAAAAAAACTTCATTTTACTTTGCTTCCATTTTGTCAGTGATTCAGAGATAAATATATATTTTTTAATGACCAAATAGACAAATAAGTTAATGTTACTGAGCACCCATTCTATGTCAAGTAAAATCACTATATCTTTTACCCCTCAAAAATCTGGGAATGTGGGCCTGCCCTGGTGGCGCAGCTGTCGAGCACTGGGCTATGAAGCTGCCCGCAGCCTCTGCAGCACCTGTTTGATCCCTGGCCACCAGCGAGGATCCCACATGGCACTTAGACTTCTCCTGCCGTGCCTGCTGCTCCCTCCTATGCTTCTGACTGTACCCAGTGCTTGTATAAATAAATCTTTTTTTAAAAAAATCTGGGGGGCCTCCCCTGGAGGTGCAGCGCTTGAGCGCTGGGCTGCAAGGCTGCCCGCAGCCTCTGCAGCGCCAGTTCGTTCCCGGCCACAGGCGAGGGTCTCACCAAAAAAAAAAAAAAAAATCTGGGAATGTAAGTGTTGTTAAACTCCCTGACACATGGGAAAATGAACACATATAGGTGAAATTACTTGTTCAAAGTCTCATGTCCACTATGTGACAGAACCCAGATTTGAATTTGCCTCATCTAATCCAGAGCCCAGGCTCTCGACAGACATCTCCTGCTTCTGTGACAAGATTTTTCTCCTGATTATAGAAGTAGAAATAATAATGATGATACTAACAATAATAATAGTTAGCATTGAACACTTACTATGTGCCAGACACTGATGTAAGTGCTTTAGTTAAAATATCCTGTTTAATCTGCATGACAAAATAGCATTATCATCCAAGACAACTAAGACACAGGAACATTAAGGAATTGCCCCAAATACATGGCTACAAGGTAGGAAAGCCAGGTTCAAGGCCAGGTCATCAGACCCTGGAGTCTATACTCTGAGCCCATGCAGTGCAGTACGTGGGTATAAACCACACAATTTTGTTCTGCAAGCTCACCTGTGGTTTGAATTCTCAACATCACTTCTGCCTCCATTTATTTGTCAGCAAACATTTACTATTATTATTAATTATTAATATGAAATGTTATGGGGCTTATTTAATTTTTGCAGTTTATTGTACTCATATCCATCATAACATAAAACAGAAATAAAGACATAGATTGATCATAAGTGTATTTAGCATCTGTATGGTGTCTATAGGTGACTGACAGTCTGAGTGTCTGGTCATAAATGTCCTTTGAATATAAAATAAGATTATTTGCTCCTATTTGTATTAATATAAACCGCAGCAAACACCTTCTTAAGAACATGTTTCTAAAAAGATTTCAGAATTGCCACAATTATTTCATCAGTAAAATGTATTTTACCAAGAGGTAGATTAAAAAGTGACACTTTCATAGCCATGCCACTAAACCCTGAAATTTATTTATTTTTTTTAAAGATTTACATTGTTCATTTTTAAACAATATTTCTTCCCCCCACCCCCTCAGGTGTAGTCCCCATAGAGTTTCCTTCACCAATGCAGCCGTGCACCATCACCTCAGTCCCCTGTGCTCCTCCCTCCCTCCTCTGATCCCTCTCCCTCCTCCTCCCCGCAGGATGTCTCTGATTTATAATTGCCCGTTTTTGCTTTGTCGTGTTCTGTACTGAGCTACCATATGACCCGGCAATTCCACTCCTAGAGATCTACCCAAAGGACACAAAAACATTGATTCAAAAGAACACTTGTACCCCTATGTTTATTGCAGCACTATACAATAGGTAAAACCTGGAAACAACCCAAATGCCCAAAAATAGGGACAGTCTTTTTTCTCAGTGCCACTGCCCTTTAGAATGACTGCTCACGAAACGCCATTGACTTGGTTCCCAACTCAGAGACCCTTTATGCTATTTCAAGTCCCACAGTGAAGATTCAATACTTGACAAGTGAGACTCCTCTAAGTGACCCACAGTTTTGAAGGTTGAAACTAAGTGAGCACCTGGGTGTGAGACTGACCCATTCCTACCTGCTCTGGGGTCTCCTGCAACTCTGAAGTATCTAAGAGGTCAGGTTTAGAAAAAATCTAGGGATATAGGGAATCCCAGTTATTAGGAAGGATTTGTTTTGGTGAGCAACCTGGAATCATAATCAGATCTGTATCTTTTGTGATTTTCTAATTTCTAGAGATACCCCAATGCTGTATATGCTTAATGCCCTAAGTCTACAATCTTAAAAAAGAAAAAGTTCAGTACAAAATTCCAAATTACTTCTTTTTTTTTTTTAATAGAGGCATGCTTTATTTATTTATTTGTTTGTTTGTTTGTTTGTTTGTTTATACATGCACTGGGTACAGTCAGAAGCACGGGAGGGTGAGAGAATTCACCAGAGCCAGAGCAGGGAGCAGAGCAGGCAGAAGGACCGAAGTACACTGCTGAGGGGAGCAGCGGGCGGCAGGAGAGGTCTGCGCGCCATGTGGGGCCCTCCTCCGGTGGCCGGGGAGCAGCCGGGGATCAAACCGGCTCCTCCGGCGCGGGCAGCTTTGCAACCCAGCGCTCAACCGCTGCGCCACCAGGGAGGCCTCCAAATTACTTCTTTTTTTTTTTTTTTTTTTAAATAATAAATTTTATTTTTATATTCCCCCATACAATTGCAAACGCCCCATTCTGACCCCAATCCTTCCCCTCCCGCCCCCCACCCCCCAAAAAGTGTCTCTGGTTCATAGTTTTTTGTTGATTTTGATTTTCACTTTCTTATATTCATTTTCCTGGTCCCTTATTTAAGTTTTCTAGATTCCTGCTATGAGTGAGACCATCCGGTATTTTTCTTTTTCTTTTTGGCTTATTTCGCTGAGCATGATCCCTTCCAGCGCCATCCATGTTGCTGCAAATTGCATGTGTTTATCTTTTTTGAATGCTGAGTAATATTCCATGGTATATATGTACCACATCTTCTTGATCCAGTCATCTATTTTTGGGCATTTGGGTTGTTTCCAAAGCTTAGCTATTGTAAACAGTGCTGCTATAAACATAGGGGTGCAGGTGCTCTTTGGAATTGATGTTTCTGTGTCCTTTGGGTAAATACCTAGGAGTGGAATTGCTGGATCATATGGAAGCTCTATGTTTAGTAGGTCCAGAAATCTCCACACAGCTCTCCATAGTGGTTGGACCAGTTTGCACTCCCACCAACAGTGCAGAAGAGTTCCTTTTTCTCCACACCCTCGCCAACATTTGTTGTTGCTAGTTTTTTTAATATGTGCCATTCTCACTGGTGTGAGATGGTATCTCATGGTAGTTTTGATTTGCATTTCCCTGATTACAAGTGATGTTGAACATTTTTTCATATGTCTGTTGGCCATTTGCATTTCCTCTTCAGAGAAGTTTCTTTTCAGCTCTTCTGCCCATTTTTTGACTGGGTTATTTTCTTTGTTGTTGCTGAGTCTCATCAGCTCTTTGCAGATTTTTGTGATCAGTCCTTTATCATTAGTGTTGGGTGCAAAAATGTTCTCCCAGTTGGTGGGGTTTATTTTCTGTGAGATTTTCAGCCTTTATCTAGGCATAGCCTGGATATGAATCAGGGTTTGAAAATAAAATCTTACATGAAATTCTAAGATTTGAGTTGGTTTTCTGTCACCTAAAAATGCTTTATTAGAAAAGGAGTTTCTGTGACTAGATGCTACATGATTTTAAAATGGCAAGTTTGGAAGTGAAATAAAATACCAGTTTATTTCACGGGCAGAAGATCCTTAAAGATTTCAAGGAAAATGAATCCGGATTAAGCAAAACATAAGTACAAAAAGCTTCAAATCATGTTTTCATTCTTCATTTTTGCCTTGCAGATCCTTTACCTCCTGCTAGATTTGAAGTGAGTCAAGAGGAGACTACTTCAACCAGCTTGCATGTTTGGTGGACACCTTCTTCTGGAAAAGTCTCTTGGTATGAGGTGCAGTTATTTGATGATAACCAAAGGATCCAAGTTCAAGAAAGTACTTTATGGAATGAATACACATTTTTTAACCTCACTGCTGGTAATAAATACAATATTGCCATCACAGCTGTTTCTGGAGATAAACATTCCTCTACGATTTATATCAATGGATCAACAGGTAACACCTGCTTACCGATAGTTGAGAATTTCATGGTCTTTGCTCCTTTTGAAGTTACATTGAACTCAAGAAAGGGGAGTCAAAATGCCCCCAGATGATGGAGAAATATATAGATAATAGATAATTGATAGATGTTAATGACTGATCAATAGATCAGTCAACAGATGTTTGTTGCTGCTTTGCGGTTCCAAAGGTGGAATAGGAATGGGGGACATGGTTTTATGAGGGGCAGGGAAGGAGACATTGTGACCATGGGTCAAGAGACATTTGCATCAGCAAAGGATGATGGTATCACAGGCAGAGTTATCCTGAGACCGCCATGGAGGTAGACACATAATCAGGTCAACAGCGGCCTAGGTGTCCCTGGGCCTGCCTCGTGATACGAGCTATACTCCATAAGTAATCAAGGATTGCTCTGCTGTGATTTGTAGATAGCAAATAGGTCACAATTGCCCATGAGTGGCCAGCTCATAGGAACCCACAAACAGATACAGATAAATCTTGGGTGATACACTGGGAAGACTGAAAATATTGAGGTGTTGCTAAGCTGCTAACTTGCCACCTGATTTGAATAAGTCATAGAACTTCTCTGGAGCTGGAATCTTCTCCAGAAGGAAGTAGCTCCTTCCAAATGGTTTTTCTAACTGAAATCCTAGGCAATTGTATTTTCAGCTTCATTGTCTAAGATGTCACCATAAAATTTAGTGTTTAAATGTTTTCCTCCTTTGCAAAGTCTTCTCTTAACACCAAGTCATGATGTGCCCTAAATATTTCTATGTTTGGAACAAGTCTTTGGTCTCTTGACTCGGTGGGAATTACATCAACTCTTGCACCCACACATCCTGACACTGATGACCTGTGATCACTTCCTTCCATAAAATCCTGTCCTTATCATTCCCCCCACCTCATTTTGTCTCCTATTTTATCTCTCTCTTTCCATTTTTCTTTCTCTATAGTTTTTTTCTTTTTCTCTTCATTTTACTGCTATTCCACATCATACTTTAATAGCACAGACTACCTATTAAGTGGGGGAATAGGCGAGTAAATTGATGATGTAGCTTTAGTCTGTAGACTTTGAAAAGAGCATTAATCCAGGTTCCAGTGAAATTTCCAGAATGCTGTTTTCATTACTGTTAGATGAACATTTCATTACTGTTAAATGAACATTACATTACAGTTTTCATTACACAAGTTATATATACAGAGAAGCATGAATGAATGTGTGATTTCTACTTATAGGTGTTTATGTCTCCTGTAAGGAAATTATAAATGACACTCAGAAATGCATTTTATTCCACTAGTGCCATCCCCAGTGAAAGATATTGATGTTTTAGCGAAAACTAATTCTCTCCTGATTTCCTGGACCCATGGCTTTGGGAATGTGGAAAAGTACCAGCTGATGCTTATGGATAAAGGGATCTTAGTTCATAGCATGATTGTGGACAGATCCGCTACTTCCTACACTTTTCAAGGACTAACGCCTGGCCACCTCTATAATCTCACCATTGTGACTGAGGCCGCAGGGCTGCAAAACTACAGGTGGAAACTAGCCAGGACAGGTAAGTTCTCCTAGCTAGCTGAACAAGAGTAAAGCTCAATTCAAAGAAATGCTTTTAGAACAAGGCATATTAACTAATTTAGATCATGGTAATATTGGACAAATTAGAATTCATATACGTTATAGGAGGCTCTTAATATGTGATATATCCACTTTTCTATGAGAGAGACTGTATTCTCTTGGCAACATTTTGAAATAGGCAGTTAGTCCCCCATAAAGCCTCAGTTTCTCTTTTTAATATGCCAATCTCTTTGATAAGGATTCCTACTTCTTTCTCTTAAGCAGACATCCACAGCCTTTGTGATATCATTCCTAGTGAAAAAAGATTACTTTTCTCAGTGCTATTCAAAGACGTGCACCTATGAAACAGCCATTTCCCAAGCCCTCTATCCATAAAACATGTGCTGAGACCCAACACTACAAAATCTGTTTTCATAGCTGACATAACCTGATAAATTAATCTGTGCTAAGTTTTAATGAATAATTCATCACACATTCATTCACTCAATTAAGTATAAACTATACACTAGGCATTATGGTTCTAACAGTGTCAAGAAAGATAGTCTTTGCCTTCATGGAGCTTATATTCTAGTGGATTCTAATACTTCTGGTGGGTGTAATATATTAATAAATCTCTCATGGTAAGATACCTAATTTTAAGAGAAATTCTAAAAATACATAATATTTAGGAAATTATTCCAGTGGGGAGAGTTCCTGGAATAATAGAAGGTTGGTAGAAAAAATATTGGGGGATAAACATACTTTTACATACCTTTCATAACACATACCCCAGAGGTATTGACTTTTCCAACAAAAGTGGTACCATGTATATTAAAAATTACTTATGTGTATCAAGAGCAATTTACACTTCTAAATGGTCAATGCAAAATCAGTGTGGCATGCCCACTCTTTTAGGGAAGTGTTGCCAACTTATATCATGTCTTTAGTGAGGCCCAAAATTATATGGCAAAAGCCTCACTAAAAGGTAAAAAATATTCTCCAAAGTGTCTCTCACTGGTAATCATTACTCATTGATGAAATAATGACACAGTTCTAAAGCTTTAACTTTATCATGATTTAAAATAAAAAAAATGAAGAGTGTTTAGCACACAGAATTTTGAACTAGAAAGGACCATTTTAGGTCTTTTTACCAAACGCTTCTCTACCAATGAGGACTCCTGGGCTCGGAGGCAGCTGCATCAGTCCTGACTACCACGATCTTGCTCTTTTCATTCACCAGACAGTCTTTGGTTTTTGCAATATTATTTTGCCTCATGAAGTGCTACTTTCTTCTGAGCAGAGAGTGTGGCTGATAGGGATTAAAATGCAGGTCAAAATTTAACCAAAAGACTTATAAGACATTTGGAGTTACAATCTCTCTTCCACTTTTTCCAAATTAGCCCCCATGGAAGTCTTAAATCTGAAGGTGACAAATGATGGCACTTTGACCTCTCTAAAAGTCAAATGGCAAAGACCTTCTGGAAATGTGGATTCCTACAACATTACCTTGTCTCATCAAGGGACCATCAAAGAATCCAGAATATTAGCACCCCAGGTTACTGAAACCCACTTTAAAGATTTAATCCCTGGACGTCTTTATCAAGTTACCATCAGCTCACTTTCTGGTGAATTGTCTGCTCCAAAGATGGCAATGGGCAGAACAGGTGAGTCTAGGACTCTTAGATCAAACTAAGTTAGAACAAAAACACACTTCCTACCATGGAAATTATCGGTCTCCATGACTGAGGGTGTCTATGGGTCAGGACCCATATGCAGAATTAAGCAGAGGGGTAATTGCTTTCATCTGAGTTATTTAAGCAAATGTGTTTGGATTAATTCCTGGATGACATTCCTGATTGGCTCTGCTCTGTGCTATTTCATGTCTCACTACTTAAGTAGCATAAATGCATTAGCATTGACACCAATGAATAAAACATATCTGATCAGCTCTTACAATGAGGGCCAGTTTAGCACTTAGCCATTTCTGTTTTTCATAAATTATTTTATTACTTTTTTTCACCAAACATTTATCTAGTGCTTTCTATGTGTAAATTACTATGTGCTATATGTAATATGAACTTTGGAACTTGTTAGAATGCCAGGGTTAGTAAATTATGTCGTCTGACTAAATCTGGCCCATGGCCTGTTTTTATATAGGTCAAAGCTAAAATTGCTTTTTGTATTTTCAAAGGGTTATAAAAAGGAAAAGTATGAAACGTAGCTTATGTGTGGCCTGCAAAACCTGAAATATTGAAATATTCATATCTTACTGTTTAGCCTGTTATCAAAAAAAAAGTTTTCTGACTCTTTTAAGGAGGTTACATTTTAATCACACAAATGAAGAATATATACACAAAAAGATAAAAATAGTACATTTTAATAGTGGTGATTGTATTGATATTTTCATATATCAGACACTGACTAAATACTTTAGACCATTATTTCATTTAATTCCCACAACAAAATCATAGAGGAGCTCTGATATTATCATTTTACAGATAATTGCAGAGGTCAAATAATGTGTCCATAGTCATTCAATTAGTAAGTGGTGGAACTGGAATTTAAACCAGAATGTCTGATTCCAGAGTCCATTCTCTGTGCCTTTTGAGATCCTAGGAAAGAGCCACAGGGCTAGAAAGAAAAGAACAAATTCTCTTTCAAAAGACCAGCAAAGACTTAGCGAGAGGAACTGACTTTAACTGGTACCTAAGAAATGTGAAATTCTGGGCAACTGAAGAGGAAAGGAGAAAGACATTTGAGGTGAAAGGTACAATATAAGCAAAGGCATGGAGGCAGAAGTGCCCAGGAGACTTACAGGTCTGCAGAATATGAGCCAGAGCCAGCATTCCAGGAGGTGGGAATGGAGGGCAAGTGGCTGCCAGGAGTAGTCAGCGTTAAGACTGCAAGGAAATGGATGGCGCTGGAAGGGATCATGCTCAGCGAAATAAGCCAGAAGGAAAAGAAAAATACTGGATGGTCTCACTCATAGCAGGAATCTAGAAAACTTAAATAAGGGACCAGGAAAAAGAATAACTATAAGAAAGTAAAAATCAAAATCAACAAACAACTATGAACCAGAGACACTCTATGGGGGTGGGGGGGGCAGGGAAAGAAGTTACTGGGGTCAAAATAAGGGGGTTGTAATTGTATGGGGAATACAAAAATAGAATTTAAATTAAAAAAAAAGATACAAAAAAAAAAAGACTTCAGGGAAATGGTGTCAGATTTTGGATAGCCACAGCTGCTAAGCCAAGGACTTGATGTTTTGCTCTGTAATTAATGAAGACACCTTGAATGTTTTTGAGAAAAGGAATAATGAGATTGGTGCTATGTTGCTAGAAGATTAATCTTTTCATTTGGAAAAGAAAGACAGGAACGTTTCATAACCACGATTTCCAGTATCTTTCTCTTCCAAAAGATGCCACATCCGTCAATGTCACCGTTATTAAAAGCAACATCAATATTGTCCCTAGGGCTGTTGTGCTATCAATAAAACAGTGTTTTTATCACTGGGTTATTAACGGTGCTATAGAAGATTGCATGATGATGTATTACTGAAATGATTTTGGCTTATACATCGGTAAGTGTCAGATGTCTCCAAAATGAGAAAAGAACATTCATTTGCTACCCACAAAGACCAGGAAAGGTCAGAAATGCTTTACATTGCACATACTAGGTATCTTATTTACTGTAACCTAAGAAAAATAAGTAAGTTCTTATTTTTGGTTTTTGGTTATCTCCTTTTTGACATCATTTCTCTATTTAGTTCCAGAGAAAGTTGGGAACCTGGAGGCAAACAGCAATGGTTCCACGAGGTCCCTAGTAGTGAGCTGGTCGCCCCCTGCTGGAGATTGGGAGCAGTACCGTGTCCTGCTCTTCAATGAGTCTTTGGTGCTTCTTAACACCACGGTGGGAAAGGACAAAACACACTATGCTATAAATAATATGGGACTCATCCCGGGAAGACAGTATGAAGTAGAAGTCACTGTTGAGAGTGGAAATCTGAGGAACTCTAAGCGTTGCCAAGGCAGGACAGGTAAGCAAATATCTATATTCATGGACCCTTAATTTGGTCTCTCTCCCAATCATCTCAGGTAATTATCGATGCTGTATCCCAGAAATCTCTGTATTTGAGATATTAAACACAGACAGAAATAAGATCGGTAACATTTGTTAAATTAAGCTGAAAATCACTTCCGCTGATTACTCCATAATTTTATAAAAGAGAAACATTTTAAACACCAAAAATATTGGAGGGAAATTATCTGAATGAAGATTATTCTTTCCCACAAAAGAAAGGTAGTTGACAACCTTGTGTGATCAGTATTAATGGCCTTGACCTCATGTTGACTAGTGTGGGAACCAAGGAAGGTTATTAAGTGCAAAGGAGAAAGAGGATTCTAAGATAAGAGTTTTTGGTACTCTTGCCGTCAGCACTGTTTTGTGATTCCTTGGGTATGCCACAGCCTCTCTCAGCCTTTTCCTCAATTTCCAAGTTGCTGTTCCCAAGCTCAATGTTTTTATGCAAATCTTGTGACATAGAATACTCCATTTTTAGTGTAAAACTCAAGTATCTGCTCTTAGTCTTCCCTGATAATAAGGAAATAATTACATTGACTCAATATTCTTCTTAGAAAGACATGAAAAAGTAGCCTGAGACACCTACTTAGCTTTTCAACTGTGTCTTCCAGCAATTTCTTCATTTTCCAAAAATTAATATGCATTGAATGATGGTCAAAGACCTCAAAAGCTTAAACCAAATCACTTTAGTATTTCATACAACATGCATCTATCTGCTCCAGTATTATTTCACTCACCTCAAATAATTTGAAAATAGTTCAAGGGACAGTAGGGGTTCACAGCATGTTAACATAATTCATTTTTTATTGTGAATTGTATTATTGTATAATTGATATAAAATTGGTTTACATTATTGTAATTTCTAGCAGTTTTAGCCTCAAACCACTACAGATGAATATTTTCACATCATACCCATCACCAAAGCCCCAATAATCCTCCTTAATGCTCCATTGGATTCCCTGCCCCCTCACCACCCTCCCTCCCATAGCCTCAGTTTTGCAATCAGATGTCAAGAGTTTGTTACAGTTTTGGTTTTGTCTTGATATATATCTTAAGAGAATTTTTCTCAAACTGTATCTCTAGATGAATAAGCTGAAGTAGGCTTTGATGTAAACAATCCAATTCATTTCTACATATTGAATAGGAAAGATACAGATTTAGGGAGTTAATTAGAATGGAATTGTAGAAAAACTCTTGGATGCACAAGTCACAATATAATTTTATATACTTGGTTGTTCCATAATTTGGTTTCTCTTTTACCAACAATTTACTTTTAATGTCTTCTAGAAATTAAAATAATAAGACTCTTTAAAGAAATGGAAACAATTTCAATTCTTTGGATAATGGCAGTACTTAACCATTACTATTTGTCGGTTATAATGCTATTATTTTTCCTTTTATGGGCACATTAATGTCCCTCCTTAGAAATGAAGGGGACTAGCACCCACTCTTTCCAAACTATGAGGAGGGAACAAAAATCTTAACTCCACTTATATACTTAAACATGAACCTTTCTCTGTGGTTTTTGAGGATGACAAGATTAATTCAATATTTTTGTATGATAGAATTCATATAAAGACATGAACATCCATGAAGAAATAATATGGTCAAAAAAATGATCCAGTAAAGTGTTTTCCTTTTTTTGTTAAGTTATATTGCTGAGGTAGTGTTGATATACATCACAATCTATGTCTTAGGGGTATAGCTTCACACCTCTTCAAATGTATGTTATTTCACTACATCTACCACCAGAACCCCAGTAATCCTCCATTGGACCTCCGCTTTCCCCTTTGTCTCACCCCACCACCTTAGTCATAGTCTAATGGGCTCTTACCCCTCCTGTTTTTACCCTACCCCCTACCCCTCCCATTTCCACCCAGGATGCCTCAAGGTTTGTCTTTGTCTGACCTTTGATTTGTTTGTTTGCTTGTCTGACCTTTATATTCCACACTTAAGTGAAACTATCTGGTATTTATCTTTCTCTTTCTGGCTAATTTTGCTTAGCATAATCCTTCCCATTTCTATCCATGTTGCTACAAATGGCATGAGTTTATCTTTTTTGATCACTGAGTAGTGTTCCATTGTGTATATATATCACATCTTCTTGATCCATTCTTCTGTTTAGGGGAATCTGTTGAGGAACGAGTTCTTTATATTCTCCTTTGTTTTTTTAGCTGCTTGAGATGAGTCCTCAAAGTTGTTTCTGAAGTTTATGTCATGGAGTTTTATTTTCCCTATGTTTTCTTCTATAAATGTATGGTTTCAGGTCTTATATTCAAGTTTGTTATCCATTTGGAATGCAAAATAGTGGTCTAGTTTCATTCTTTTGCATGTGGCTGTCCATTTTTCCCAATACCATTTATAAACAAGGCTTTCTATACTTCACCCCTTTATCATAGAGTAGCCCATAGATATTCCATAAATTTTCTTTGTAATCCTTTTGGTTATAGTACTTGAACAAAGTTTTATGTGATTAGTGTTTTTCCCTTAATGTTTATAAGCATTCAGGAAAGAAATGCTGAACTGGAATACACCTGTAAGTGGAAGAGAACAGCTCTCTAAAGAACACTCAAGTATATGAGACAATCAGTGATCCAGTCTCCATTGGTTTATTTTAGCTCCTTTGGCCGTCCTCCAGCTTCGTGTCAAACATGCCAATGAAACCTCACTGGGCATCATGTGGCAGGCCCCTGTCGCAGAATGGGAGAAATACATCATCTCACTAGCCGACAGAGACCTCTTACTCATCCACAAGTCACTCCCCAAAGATGCCAAAGAATTTACTTTCACTGACCTGATACCCGGACGAAAATACATAGCTACAGTCACTAGTATTAGTGGAGACTTAAAAAATTCATCTTCAACAAAAGGAAGAACAGGTAACATTCTTTATAAATTTTAGATTCTAAAAGTATCTTGTCTACTGAATTGCTTAACACTCCACATTCACTGTTAAGTACGTGCCTATTGTGTACTTACCGGGCATTATTTTATGGATCCTTTTTATTGTTTGTTTTCTGTTTTACTTACTTCAGCTTTTTTCTTTATTATTTTGTCTTTATTTCATCTTTTTACTTTGGGTTTATTTTGCTAAAATTAAAACAGAGCAGAGAACAACCTTTCCAAGGAATTTTCCTGCAACAGAGACCAGAGGTAGGCAGCCTATGAGAGAGGGGATTAATTTTTAAGGAAAGAAGAAATAACATGTTGTGTGCTGACATGAATGTTCTAGAAGACAGTGGAATGGTGATGATGTACAGAAAGAGGGAAAAATTGCTGCGGTTATACTATGAGTAAGCAAGAGGTATTGGGAGCTAGAGGACCAGTGAAGGAATTGGCTTTAGACAGGAACATGAGCTTTTTAATTATAAGATCAACTAGGACGAGATCTATGGGTGCAAATGCCAGTAGGTAGGCAGAAGTCAACGCATGCAGTTATCTTTTGGTAACTAATTTTCTCGTTACCAATTTCTTTACTAAGAGTTTTTAGGAACAAACTGTTAACACTTTTGTTTTTCTGGGTATGTTTTGCGATAGCTCAATCTTAAAGTATATTGTCCCTGGGTTACAATTCTATATTGAAAGTTGTTTTCTCTTAGGATATCAGTGATATTTTCTAGTTGCTTTGACTTTTATTGTTGCTGTTGAATAGTCAGCTGTCAGTCTAATTTTAATTTCTCTGGGTAATCTGTGTGTTTACTATGACTGCTTTTAAGATCTACTTTATCCCATTGCTATTCTGTGGTTTCACAGCAATGATCTAAGATCTTTTTTTTTAATTTTTAATTTTTTTTACATCTTTGTTCATTTTTTTGAAGATTTATTTATTTATGCATACAAGAGCTGGGATACAGGCCAGAGATGCGGGGGATGAGAGGATTCACCAGAGACAGAGTGGGGAACAGAGAGGCAGACTGACTGAAATACACTGCTGAGGGGAGCAGTGGGTGAGTCAGGAGAGGTCTGCCTCTTCATGTGGGTTGCTCCCTGGCCAGCCAGGGATTGATCTCGTGCTGCAGAGGCTGCGGATTGCTTCATAGTGTGGTGCTTAACCCCTTGCGCCACCGGGGAGGCCCCATCGTTCATTTTTAGTTGTAGTCCTCATAGAGTTTCCTTCACCAATGCACCCGTGCACCATCACCACAGTCCCCTGTGCTCCTCCCTCCCTCCCTCTTATCCCTCTCCCTCCTCCTCCCCTGTGGGATGTCTCTGATTTATAATTGTCTATTTTTGATATGTTATGTTTTGTATTGTTATTATTTTTTTACATTGATGTAAGATCATTTATTTTTATTTTAGTTAAGTTTTGTTATCTTGCTTCATATTATGGGAATTTCTGTACTTCCAGATTGTATTTTTCATCAATCCAGAAATTTCTCCACCATTAACTCTAATATTACCTCTTGCTTCTTTCCATGTATTTGCTCTATGGGCTATAGTTTGGGTAATTCAGCTCTTTATATTTGTTCATTAATTCTTTCCTTGTCTCTGTTTAATCTATTTTTAAATCCATCTATTGAGTTTTAAATTTTAATTGTTATGTTCTTCACTTTCAAGTAGTGTCTTTGGTTCTCTTCCAAATGTGTTTTGTGCTCTTTTGTGCTTTAGTACTCTTTCCATCTCTTCCTTTATTGCAAGAAGCAAATTGACAATTTTCATTTTACATTCTATGATAATTACACTATCTGAAATCAGGAGTTCAAGCCTGTCGTCTATTGGTTTTGCTGCCTTTTGCTCATGGTGCTTTTACTTGCTAAATGTTTGTGATTTTTTTACTGTAAATTCATCTACTTTGGAATTTTATTCTTTGGGGATTCTTTGAGAACTTGTCTGAAGTTGGTTTACAGAAAAACATTTCCTTTCATTTGAGTCTTTCAGCTGTGCAAGACTATTGTCAATGTGGTATAGGGAAGAAAAGGGAATATTTATTTTATTTATACTTTGATTGTAACCTTTCAAGATTCAGTGTTATACAGGGTCACCTATTAGGCTCCTTAGCTTGGGAAACCCCTACACTTTTTCTCCTACTCCAGATTCTATAAAGCTATAAAATCACAAATTAAATTTGTGTTTGAAAGACACTCTCAAGATGAAAGTCTGCTTCAGTGATCCAGTTACCTTATTATTACTTACTTTTGGGTCTCAGAATTTCTTAGATTCTTGACCATTCATTCTTGCATTTACATTTTTATTTTACTCAAAATGTTTTACTCAAAATTTTTATTTTACTCAAAAAGTTTTATTTATTGAGAAGGTTTTCATGTTATTTAGTTCACCATACTTGCTACCAGAAATAGAAGTCCTAGGCACCATTTTATACCTAAGATCATTTTTTTTTTTCATTTCTACAACTCTTCTGACAAATACATCTTTATTTTTTTAAAGAGACTTTTTTTTAAAGATTCATTTATTTATGCTTACAAGAGCTGGGGTACAGGCCAGAGTTGCAGGAGGTGAGAAGATTCACCAGAGACAGAGTGGGGAACAGAACAGGCAGATTGACTGAAATACACTGCTGAGGGGAGCAGTGGACAAGTCAGGGGAGGTCTGCTGCGCCATGTGGGTTGCTCCCTGGCTGCCTGAGGATTGAACTCTTGCTGCAGAGGCTGCGGACAGCTTCATGGATTGTGTCTTAATCCCTTGTGCCACCAAGGAGGCCCCCAAATACAGCTTCACAGGTTGCGTCTTAACCCCTTGCACCACCAGAGAGCCCCAGTTTATAGTTTCTTACAAATACATCTTTTAAACTGGGCCTCCCTTGTGGCACAAGGGATTTAGATGCAACCTGTGAAGCTGTCCACAGCCTCTGCAGCACAAGTTCAATCCCCGCCGGCCAGAGAGCAGCCCACATGGCACAGCAGACCTCTCCTGACTCGCCCGTTGCTTCCCTCAGCAGTGTGTTTCAGTTGTTCTGCCTATTCTGTTTCCCACTACAGCAGACCTCTCCTACTTGCCCGCTGCTCCCCTCAGTAGTGTACTTCAGTCAGTCTGCCTGTTCTGTTCCCCACTCTGTCTCTAGTGAATCCTCTCACCCCACACACCTCTGGCCTGTACCCAGCTCTTGTATGCATAAATAAATAAATCTTTAAAAAATAAATAATTTTTTGAAAGAAAAAAAGAAATTATCAAACTGTTTTCCCAAGTGATCATACAATTTTACATTGTCATCGACAATATATGAAGTTTCCAGTTTCTCCATATCCTCAGCAGCACTTGGTATTGTCAGCTATGTGGGTTTGTTTTGTTTTGTTTTTAATTCTAATAAGTGTGTAGTGGTATCATGTGATTTTGCTTTTCCCTAAGTGACGGTTCTGAGCAAATTTTTATATGCTTATTGACCACCTATATTTATCATTTGGGGGTAAATTTTCAAGTATTTTACCTGTTTTTAATAGGGTTGTTTGTTTTTTTATCCTTAAAGAAAGATTGAGAATTCTTTTTTTAAATTGAAGTAACATTGAGTTATAAAATTATAGAAGTTTCAGGTATGCATTATTCAAAATCAATGTGTATGGACTACATTAAGTTCACCACTAGATACAAACATTCATTCATAAGTTACTACACATGCATCAGAAGATTCAGTTATAATTATAAATTTTAAAAAGAAAACAAAGGAGCCAAAACAATTTTAAAAAAGAACAAAATTGGAGAAACAGTGTCATCGGTTTCAAGATTTACTAGAAAGGTACCTGGCCTCTACCCCTGTCTTTATAATTACAATTACAACTGATTCTTCTGATGCTTATTAATGCATGTTTGTATCTTAATCCAAAAGTCAATGAATACTGAGAAGGGGTGTGCCAATATATCAATGCCTTCTATTATCATAATTCAGGAAAGAAACAAAGAAAATGTGTGTTATCAAGTACCAATTTCAAAGATTGAAAGATGGATAGGCTAGACATCACAGTAGTTGTTGACTAGGAAAAGGACACAGGATCACGGGTTAGACAGATCAGACTTTGGTCCAGGTTGACTATTTGTTAGCACTGTGATATAGACTAAGATATTTACATTTTATGATTCTTGGTTTCCTTCTTAGTAAAGGGAATAACGGAGAATAAAGCAATTCAGTAAAGGGAGCTTTGAATGAGCATCAAATAAATAATCTCTGTAAAGCACAGATGCCATAACTAGTACATTCAGAAGTTATTATTATACAAGAATATAACTTACATTATTATAACATTTTATGTATAATAATAATCCTCCTGAGAATATATCAGTAAAGAATTGCTCAGTTTTCTAGACTACAACTTCATCATCAGGTTGAAAGAATTTCCTTATTGTGCCCCTGACAACCATCATCTTAGATAGGTCACATGTCTTTGAGTTGTCCTGCGGTGAGGCCAGGAAAGATCACATTCAGTAAGCAATCTTCAAAAATGAAGCCTTTTGTTATTTAAAAATTACAATAAAAACTACCTTAATAGGCTTGTGCTATCTCATTCTTGTAGTAAAATAATTTTCATCTCTGTAGGGGAGTAGTTCTCCATATATTAGAGGAAACAGCTGAATTTTTTAGCATTTTCACAACTTTCTATTTTTCACTCATTTCTGTTATAGTTCTTAAGATAACTAAGCGTCATCTGCTTTTTCTTCTCTGTGTGTCTACTGTGTTTAGTGCCTGCCCAAGTGACCGGCTTGCATGTAGGCAACCAAGGGACAACGAGCAGTTTGTTTACTAACTGGACCCGGGCTCTGGGCGACATAGAGTTCTACCAAGTCTTACTGATCCATGAAAATGTCGTCATCAAAAATGAAAGTGTGCCCAGTGAGACCAGCAAGTATAGCTTCCACTCCCTCAAATCCGGGAGCCTCTACTCCGTGGTGGTTACCACTGTAAGCGGAGGGATCTCTTCTCGCCAGGTGGTGGTGGAGGGAAGGACAGGTAAGATGGTGTCTGTGAGCTACAGATCAGAGCACAAGGCACCTCCAGAGAGTATGCTACAATTTTTATTTATTTATTTGCAACTGGTTTTTTGTTTGTTTTTTTAAAAAGATTTATGTATTTATGCATACAAGAACTGGGGTGCAGGCCAGAGATTAGGGGGGTGAGAGGATTCACCAGAGACAGAGTGGGGAACAGAACAGGCAGATTGACCAAAGTACACTGCTGAGGGCAGCAGCGGACCAGTCAGGCGAGGTCTGCTGTGCCAAGTGGGTTGCTCCCTGCCCAGCAGGGGATCGAGCTTGTGCTGTAGAGGCTGCGGATTGCTTCATAGTGCGGTGCTTAACCCCTTGGGCCATCAGGGAGGCCCTATTCTACAATTTAAAACGTCTTAAAGTAGACCACCTCTAATGTTCTTGAAAGCCAAGTTTCATTACCATCCAGTGACACATTGCTCTCCTGGGAATGGAAATTAGGTGTGGGTGAGGGGAGGAGAGAATCAATTCTGAATTTTCTAAAATCTCCAATAAAGGTGTCAGAACTCCTAGATAAACCTTTGTGATGACATGGTGGTCATTTGATTCCTAACCTTATCCCCTTATTTGGTGGATTTTTTTTTTTAATGTTTATGTCCCAGTTCAGGTAAACAAGTAATGAGATTTTTATTAAACAATAAAATAAAATAAAATCTTCCACTCTCTCTTATGTTTTTGCTTTCAAGACAAAGAAAGGAAATGGTCTCCAATGCCTATGATCAAAAATTGAAATAATAAAATACCCAAATCACATCTATTTTCACAAGCAATATTAAATAAGTGCTTAATACTATCTTCTACCTAAAAAATGTTCCTTGACCTTAAAGAGCTGTCTGTTAAATAGGACAGAAAGCTCAGTAAACAAATAGTGACTGTCAGTGGTGTGGCACCAAAAAAGGAAATCTAATTTTCTACACAACACTCACACATAAATAAACAAACAATATAAAATATTTATTTCTTTCTCTTTGAAAGAAGAATAATTACATAAATCATAGAAGCTAGATAATTATTAAACTCAGAATCAAGTCTGTGACTTCTCGATTTTAATTTTATATGATTATGATAAGTTGGATTTCAGACTCTTCCTTCATTGTGTTTCCAACACTCAGATACTAAGTATCAAGTGCACATGACACAGATATCTAAAATCTTGAATGTCATAGACTTGATGAGCCCAAAGAATATTAATTTCATTAACTCTTCCAGAAGAACAATTAAGTATTTTTGTTTATTTTTGCTTATTTTAAAGATTTATTTTATTTATGCATACAAGAACTGGGGCATAAGCTAGAGATATGGGGGTTAAGATTATTCACCAGAGACAGAGTAGGGAGCAGAACAGGCAGATCTACTGAAATACACTGCTGAGGGGAGCAGCGGGTGAGCCAGGAGAGATCTGCTTCGCCCTGTGGGTCAGCTCCCTGGCTGGGGATGGAACTCCTGCTGCAATGGCTGGTGATAGCTTGATAGCGCTGAGACTTTAACCCCTGTGCCACCAGGGAGGGCCACAACTAAGTTATTAAAAGATTTACTAACATGTATCTGTATCTCTCATTCTGTGGCAGCTGACACCTTTTTTCTCTTTTAGTGGATATTGACAGGCTCCATCAATGTGGCATAATTGGGCATAGGGTACAGAAAAACTTGAACCAGAAATCAAGAGTCCTAGATTTTGGTCCTGGCCCTGCCCTTCTTATGTCTCTAAGCCTCTATTTTCTAATCCCCATCCCAACACTGGGCATCAGCATAGGGAATGAGAAATAACAAGAAAGTTGAGAAATGGAGCTGAGAAGGACTTGGCATCCAGTTCCCAGGGAGTTACAACTGTATTAGTCAGATTACATTGACTTATTTCCTGCTTACACAACTGGACAACATTGGTGTTCCTGATTGGAGAATTCTCTGGGTTGGTTCTTTTCCAAGCAGTAATTCAGGGAATCTGGCTCCCACCATCTGTGACTCTTCCTTCCTCTGGGTCCCCAGAGTTCTCCCCATTTCTCCAGAGAATGAGAGGTTGGGGGAGGGGGAAGATTAATAGATCTGGAAGTAGACACAGCAGTTCCACCCAGCTTCCATGGATGAGAACACAGTTATGTGGCTACAATTATCTGCAGGGTGGTGGGAAATAGAGGTGTGTGTCCAAGGGGAAAAAGAAGAGGTTTGGTGAGCAGCTGGTCAAACTGCCGTTTGCCATTTTTTCAAACCAGACTGCAGTGCCACAAGAGCCGTCCAACTTTTTTGTTATTGTAACAAATGTGGTGTCTGATGTCACTTTGGTGTCTGATGTCACTTGAAATAAATAGGACGTGTAATTCTTTTTCTACCTATATTTTAATTTTAACAGAAGTATTAGTACTTAACCCATATTATATAAAACAAATAAGAAACAAGACATTCTTTGAAGAATTATCATAATGTTTTTAGTATGGGGCAAAATATGAATAGATATAAATTAGGTTTTTTATTCAAAACACTGAGAGTGCAGATATTATCGTTAGAGAGGAGATACTATATAGAAACAATAACTAGAGATTGTGAAAGCTACCTAGAATAGCAATTTTTGAACATAGTAGATTATAAGATATTTAATGACAAAGTTTTGATAATTTTACCATCTTTCCAAATTACTGAAATATTGATCAGTGCTGATATAATCTGAAAGTCTTCTCACATCTTTCTGCAGAGTTGACACATTTAAATAACCCTCCCAGCTTAGATAAGGTGGCAAAATATTTAAAATTAAGGATATTATATATGCTTCACAGGTCTAACTCTTAACATTCTTCTAAAAGAAAAGCAAGCAACTTTTATTATTATTTTTTTCTTAAACAAGAATTTCTATTCTGGACAAAACTTTTGATAATTGTGTTCTTACTAATGAAACCTTAGCCATTGCAGATATTTCTAGTAGTTGTGGAAACAAACATAATTCTTTTGGGAGCAACCACGAGATGTATAAGACGGTTAGATGGCCAACAGAAGGGAAGGAGAGAGAAAGGAAAGAGAGAGAAGGAAAATTGATCTAAGTATTTTGACTGAAAGGTCAACTTTATATCTAGGAAATGCCCATATACATGAAATAATATTAGCAGATTGTTTGTAAGGCGCTATTTATAATTTGGGGCAATGGATAACTTCTTATAAGTACAAAGAAGACTTTAGGGCTTAAATCACAAAGTCAGAGCATATTAGAATAATAGAAGGATTCTCAGGAGCCATCTAACCAAATTCTGTCTATTATTATGTGATACACTGGGCATTAGTAACTATGAGAAAATATTTAGCTGAAGTTAATAAACTAATGATGAACACAACAGTGCTGTTCATTTGTACTAAAGGATTTTATCCCCATATTCACTTCGGGCAGCACAATTTACTGTGCACTTATGGCTAACCTGTTAACTCATATACAATGGCTGATATGCACACTGTATTCTAGCCAAGGAGCTCCTTGAAGGCATCCATATCTTTCCCATTTTTGTAACAGAGAAAAGAGTAGGTTCTAAGAAAACGTCCATGGCACTAAACCACAGCAAATGGATATAGTTGATATTGAGAAACCTTCATCACCTCAGTGGCTCTGTTCTGCCTACTGCTGTTTCAGTTTCCAGACTTGCTGTGTTGAGGACCATCTCTTAGGTTTCTTTCTTGCCACTAGAGGGCATGAAATGCTTTGCAAAGGGAAAACAACCCCACTAATTGTTTTAGCTATTATTAAACTCTCCCCCATCCCAATAATTGACTTTACCATAAGAAAATCAAAGCTATTCCAAATTCTAAGCCCTTTAGAAAAATGATTGCATTCTTCATGTTCACAAACATCTTTGCTTTATTGATGTTTGGGTCAAGTTGATTCATTTGGATTGTCGTGATGTCCATGCCTTTTGCTACAGAGGAAGCCTCCTGATTCATTCACATAAAAATTGCTTCCACTTAAAATATATTACAAACAGCAACACCATAAAAATGCAGTTGCAGCATACTTGTATTTATGAGGCATCCAAAAGGCCTCCTTGCATTTTTATTTTGGTTGGCCTTTAATTGAATAAAAGTCCACTTCCAGAAGCTAACGTGAAATCCACACATATCCTTAACCTTTTTAATAATCAGATTAGATCTCCTGAGTCCACGGTGTTTTTGCTGACCAATGCAGATTACTCAAAACTTGGGTTGTGCTTTGCTTTTTATATTTTCTCCTCATTTTTAAATTGCAGTCCCTTCCAGTGTGAGTGGCGTCACGGTGAACAATTCTGGTCGTAATGACTACCTCAGCATATCCTGGCTGCCGGCTCCTGGAGATGTGGATAACTATGTGGTGACACTCCATCATGACAGCAAGGTGGTCCAGTCCCTTGTTATTGCCAAGTCTATCAGCGAATGTTCCTTCAGCTCCCTCACTCCAGGCCGCCTCTACAATGTGACCATAACTACAAGGAGTGGCAAGTATGAAAGTCATGCCTTCAGCCAAGAGCGGACAGGTAAGGCTCTATGGGTTGCGGGTGGAGAAGAAGATGGGGGACAACCTCCATAAGTACCAGCTGGCTTTGAGGCTCAGGGAATCATTGATCTACAGTGATTCTGTAATGATAGAATTAAAGGCTATTGACATTACAAAATTGTCATGGGAGTCATCATATTTTGACCCAAGACACTCCTTATGTGTATAAATGTTACCTTTAATAAGATAGATAGCACTTTCATAGCCAAAATTTATGTTATGGTCAGATAACAGTAAGAAATAACTTGTCGGGCCTCCCTGGTGGCGCAGGCCGTTGAGTGCAGCACTGTGAAGCTGTCCGCAGCCTCTGCAGCACGGGTTCTATCCCGGCTGGCCGGTGAGAATCCCATATGGAGAAGCAGACCTCTTCTGTCTCGCCCGCTGCTCCCCTCAGCAGTGTATTTCTTCAGTCTGCCTGTTCTTTTCCCCACTCTGTCCCTGGTGAATCCTCTCAACCTCCCACACCTCTGGCCTATACCCTGGCTCTTGTATAAATAAATCTTAAAAAAAATTAAAAAGAAAAAAAGAAATAACTTGTCTTAGGAAATAATTTTCCTGGCTTTACATATGTTAGCTAACTAACTTAATCCTATAACCACCTTATTGAGGTGGTAGTTGATATTATTTCCATTTTACATATCACAAAAAATGCAGCTTAGATGTCAAATCAAAAAATCAAGGTTCAGTGAGATTAAACTTTTTAAACAATCTAGATTGAAACCCAGTTCTGAATGACTCCAGAGCCTGCAAAATGAAAAATAGTATGGAGGTTACTCAAAATATTAAAAATAGATCTACCATATAAGCCAACAATTCCACTCCTAGATATCTACCTGAAGAATGCAAAACACTAATTTGAAGGGACATCTGCACTCCTCTGTCATTGCGGCACTATTACAATAGCCAATTTATGAAAACAACCTAAGTACCCAAAGACGGATGAGTGGATTAAGAAAATATACACACATACACACATACACAGACACACAATGGAAAAAACTCAGCTAAAAAACAGAGATAAACTCTTCCATTTTGTGACAACATGGAATTCAAAATAAGTCAGAAGGAGAAAGAAAAATACCAGATGGTTTCATTTATATGTGGAATAAGAGAAACAAAACAAAGCGTCAGACGAAACCAAACCAATAACAAACCTTAGAAACCTAACTGTAGAATTTCGGCAACCAGAGAAGGAGGGAGCAAAATGATCTGTAGTGAAGGACTATTGTTATGTTGGTAGTGGGATTGGTGTGGTAACATACATCTGAAGGGTATGCTCCTACACCTCTAAATCATAAATATGGTTATAAAGCAATGTTATCTCAATTAAAAAATAGTAAAAGAAAAAAATCAGTTTTTCCATGTAATCTGGAATAGTTGACATTATCCAATTACCTACCACAGGGTCTGGAGCCCAGTAGACAATAAATGTCTGGTGAGTGAATAATCAGAAATCACTTAGATCAGGGGTTTTCACCTGGTGGTCCACAGGTAGACTTTAGAAATGTGGTAACCCCAGAAATTGTCCATTTAGTTGTTGGGGTTAAAGAAGTATGTGCATTTCTTTGGGAGGAGACATCATGACTTTTATCAGATTTTCATAGTTTCTATAACCTCAGAAAATTAAGATCCACTGACTAGCATGGATACAGCATGCTAGCACTGAAAATTTCCATAGAAAGATCTAATCACATCTCCTCCCTTGAAGTTACGGTCCCAGAGAGAAACTTGGCTTCTCTAAGGTCACATGGCTGACCAGTACTCCAGCTCACCCTAACTCCAGTGCTATTCCATTCCATCACCCTATCTATCCCTGAAAGTACTACTCTGCAAATTCCCTAAACTCAAATAATTTAAAGTCTAGTTATACTGATAATTACAATAATGACTTAAACCTGAAAAACAGATGGCCACTTACACAGCAGCTTTACATCACTGCCTCACATTGCTCAACATGGAACCTAAACATCACCGGAAACTAAAGGCTATGTCATCTAACAACTCCCCACTGCTTCTGCTTGGGGTCATTTTTTTAATATTTCCTTTCCATATGGCTTTCCTATTTCCAGGACTTTTACTAGGCTGGTTTTTAAATACAAGAAATGTGATCCATTATTCAAAGCAACCTCTGGACCCTTTACCAGCATGAACTTGCATCTAGGACATGACTAAAGGCAGGCCATTACTTCCAACAAATCAGCTTAACTGGGGAGTCATGTCTGAGTTGTTGCCTTGCTGATTTGGACTGATTGTCTTAATTCCCTTTCCCTTTTCTAACGGTTTTCTATATTTTGGGTGATAATGTCAATATTTCTAATTCTGTGTCACATCATCTCACCGTGCAGCAAGGCAAGTTTCACAGATAACCTCCAGTTCTACCTGGAGAGCCCCTTATTGACTTATCATGGTATTCAGCTGGTTTTACTTCTTGTAATAGTTACTTTGACTTCAGTAAATGAACTTGATCATCAACCTTTCTTAGCCCATGCATACAACACTTCAGAATTTCTTCCCTTAACTCTGTGATGACTAAATTTTTGCAATACTGTAGTGGTTCAGATAAATATCTTGAAGAAAACATACCTGTCCTTGTTTCCTGTGTGTGGTGAGATATATTCCAATATAAAAACTAACCAGCACGTATAAGTCAATGAGGGATATTGGTGCAATCTGTAGGTATGAGAAGCATCATGAGAAATGAAACTTAGATGCCAACATATTAAAATTTCTGCATCATTTCATGCTTTGGGGGAAGATGGAAAAATAGAGTTGGAAACAGGCTTTGTCCAGTCGATTGATTGATTGATTGATTGATTGAGAGAAAAACCACAGGGACATAAAATTATTTATATATTTCTCTGGGGACTTTCAGGTAACACAAATTGGGTTAACCATAATTCTTGGCTCAGGAAACCATGCAGCAGTTGCCAACTTTATTTATACTTAGACACTTAATTTAGGTGTTTAATTAACAATTATTAATAATTTAATATATGCATGAGAAACCATCACCCAAAATAAAAGCTAAGACCTTAACGGCAAGCTACATCAAATCATGAAGTTCCCAGTCCACTAAGCCACCATCATCTTGATTTCTGTTTTTCTCTCTTGTTTTCCTTCTCGAGTCATTTTATTATTCGTGTATTTCTGAAATTTTAAACTTTTAGTTGTTTTAACGTCAATTTTTGAAAAGGTAATTTTTGGGTTATGGATCATGACACTTCATCAAAGACATATAGATGACTAATAGGCACACAAAAAGATGTTCATCATCTGTTATTACTAGAGAAATGTCAACCAAAACAACAACGAGGTATCACCTCACACCCATGAGAATGGCTGTTGTACAAAAGACCAGGAAAATAATTATTGGAGAGGAGAGAAGAATACTTGTGCACCACTTCTGGGAATGTAAATTGGTGCTACCATGTGGAAAGCAGTGTGCAGAGTCCTCAAAAAAATAAAAATAGAAATTCCAGGGGCCTCCCTGGTAGCACAGGGGGTTAAGCATCAGCACTATGAGGCAATCTGCAGCTTCTGCAGCACAAGTTCAATCTCCTGCCAGGGAGCTGACCCACATGGTGCAGCAGACCTCTCCTGACTCACCTGCTGCTTCCCTCAGCAGTGTATTTTAGTACATCTGTCTATTCTGTTCCCCTCTCTGTCTCTGGTGAATCCTCTCACCCCCGTCCCCCCACCTCTGGCCTTTACCCCAGTTCTTGTATGCACAAATAAATAAATATTTTAAAAATAGAAATTCCATATGATACAGTTATCCCACTTCTCTGGGATAACTCAAAAAACACAAAAACACTAATTTGAAGTGATACATGCACCTCCTGTTTATTGTAGATCAGAACTATATACAATAGCTAAGAACTGAGAACAATCTAAGTGCCCGTCAACTGACAAGTAGACAAAGAAGATGTGGTTTATATACACAAAGGATTCTTGTGATATTCAATAAAGATGATTTCACTCATATGTAGTACATAGAGAAAACAAACAAACAGATCAAGCAAAAACAAACTTTTGGACTGTAAGACCAATTAGTGATTGTTACCAGAAAGGAAGGGAGAAAGGAGTGGCCTAATCCGGGAAAAGGAATCAATCCTATGATGAAGAAATAGATTTGGATTTTTGGTGGTGATCTTAATGTAGTATATGTACATGTTGATATTCAACAATGAACACTTGTATGTTGTAATGCAATGTGGCCTCAATTTTTAAAAAGTAACTAAAAGTAACTAAATACAAAAACACAAATGTATTATCCTACCCAAAAAGGGGCATTGTTATGCAATATGTAATCTTTTGGGACTGAGATTTTTTACTTACTATTACATTGAAAAGTTTCATCCGTATTTTGTGTTTTGATGTTAAGAGCAGATATCCATATTTTTAGCTTTGACTTTAGAAATTGATTACTACTGCTATGTAATATTTCAATGTGTGTATGTTCCAGTTAATTCATCCAATCTCCTGTGAATGGCATCTTCTCTCATGCTTGATTTTATCAGGTTTTTAAATGTTGCAATCAACTGGATGTAAAATGTTTAGCGTATCCTGGTTTTGACTTGAATTACTTTAATGTTAATGATGTTAGATATCAGGTCATATATGAATTAGCCATGTGTTTGCCCTTCCATTTTTCTTTCGGATTGTTTGTATTTTCTTTGGTAACTTTTTGTTACATCTTGAGTCACCAGCATATGCTGAAATTATGAATATCATTCCAATCATTCATATTAATCATCAGTTATCATATTTAATGTTCCATCTAACACATGGCATTTTATGTAGGCAAACAACAGGATTAGAACTAATTCATCAGGTTCTGTTAAAAGATCTATTTAATGACTCCAAGTAATAGAACAGTCTTTCCCCTCCAGAAATTTGTGATTACAGGTCTAAGATTTTTTTCTTTAAATGCTCATGATAAAAACCTACTTGCTTCCCCATATACCCCAAGTTGGTACCTGTAATCAATTGCTCACTCAGAATTTCTAACTCTTTCACCATCCTCTGCTTTCTTTTTCAGTGCCTGACAAGGTCCATGGGGTCAGTATTAGCAACTCAGCCAGGAGTGACTATTTAAAGGTATCCTGGCTGCACGCCACTGGAGACTTTGATCACTATGAAGTCACCATTAAAAACAAAAACAACTTCATTAAAACCAAAAGCATCCCGAAGTCTGAAAATGAATGTGTATTTCTTAAACTAGTTCCTGGACGATTGTATAGTGTCACAGTTAGTACAAAAAGTGGACAATATGAAGCCAGTGAACAAGGAAATGGGAGAACAAGTAAGTGGGAAAATTGCAAAATCTAATGATTAGTTGGGACTTGAAAGTCACTGAATAAATAATTTCTTTGAATCGCAAATTTCCTCTATTTACTGATTAGTAAATTACAATCCCAGTAAGTCTCACTTGGAGTGATGGCTACTAACTACAAAATATGTATTGGTAGGGCCTCCCCGGTGGCGCAGCGGTTGAGCGCTGGGTTGCGAAGCTGCGCGCGGCCTCTGCGGCGCCGGTTCGATCCCCGGCTGCTCCCCGGCCACCGCAGGAGGGTCCCACATGGCGCGCAGACCTCTCCTGCCGCCCGCTGCTCCCCTCAGCAGTGTACTTCGGTCCTTCTGCCTGCTCTGCTCCCCGCTCTGGCTCTGGTGAATTCTCTCGCCCTCCCGCGCTTCTGACTGTACCCAGTGCATGTATAAACAAAACAAACAAAGAAACCAGCAAACAAATAAATAAAGCATGCCTCTATAAAAAAAAAAAAAATATGTATTGGTAAATAAGAGCACACATTGTGGGTGAGTAAGAAGTCCAAGTATCCTATTTCTTTTATTTTTTGTTATGACAATTTTATTGAGATATAATTCACACATCATAGATTTTACCCATTTTATATCTAAAACTCAACAAATTTTAGTGCATCTGCCCCACAGTCAATTTTATTTTTTTAATTTTTTTTACTTTTCCTTTTTTTAATTTTTTTTTAAAAATATTTGTCTCCCTCCACCCCCTCAGATTGAGTCCCCATAGAATTTCCTTCCCCAATCATGCTTGCCCTTCTGCATTATAGCATTTAAAGTTCTAGACATCTTGTTTCATCTTAAGATTGAGATCATAGTTCATTTTATAATTAGAGTCTACCAACATCTAGCACATAAGATTTATGTCAGGAAAAAAATTACAGTCTTAATAGTCGCTTCCAATTTTTCTTGTTTAATTATGCAGGAAGCAATTCAAGTGGTTTATTTGGGGAAAAGAGCTGTTTGCCAGTTCTTTGAGTGTGATTCATAAATTATTGTCTAGGTAAAGTCTGATCAGTTACTTTCCTGAAATGTCTTCTCATATTTCCCCCCTAGTCCCAGAGCCTGTGAAGAATCTAACATTGCGAAATAGGAGCACTGAGGACCTTCAGGTGACTTGGTCACGAGCTGATGGGGACATTGACCAGTATGAGATCCAACTGCTCTTCAATGATATGAAAGTATTTCCTCCTTTTCACCTTGAAAATACTGCGACTGAGTATGGTTTCACCTCCCTCACACCCGGGCGCCAGTATAAAATTCTCGTCCTCACCATCAGTGGAGATGTCCAGCGCTCGGCCTTCATCGAGGGCTTCACGGGTAATGTGAAATATGGTCCTAGAATTTGAGTAGATATAGGGGTGTTGGATAGTCAGGACTTATGTTTGAAGATTTGGAGGTGTAATGGGGACGGCAAGAAGGAAGAAAGTTACCTGGATGGTGACAATGATATTGTTCAAGCGGATTAACAAAAAGTATGATGTAAGGAAAGGGAAAAAAAAAAAGCTTTCAAAGAAATAGCATTGAGTTGATGTGAATAGATGGTGTTTGTGAGGCATATAGATTAAGTATAAACAGCTCTGTTGGTTGGGCATCACTGCTTCAAAACTCTATTAGGAGTGTCATTTAGATCATTACTACTTACTGCCAGTAGATCATTACTACTTATCTACCATGAATCAGACCCAGAGCAAAGTACTTTACATGCACATTTTGTTCCCTCACAACTCCATGGACTGGTTATTATTGATAGTTATTGTTATCATTGCCATTATTCTGATGAAGAAACTGAAAAGAGGGTCAGTAATTTACCTATGATAGTCCTACAGCTTTTGAAAGAGAAAACCAAGATTGACCAAGGCAATCTAATCAGACCCTCACTGTATTGCAGCCATTCTTCATTTCTACTCACTAGTCTTGGATGCTTTTCTAAATTTCTTCCATCAACTTCAGTTTAGACAGAAAAGTCAGAGAAAAGTGATCAATTACTATCATTCTTCATATGTATTCTTTTAGTGGATGCCAAAACATAAGAAGCACGAAAACTCTGGTTGAAAATTTCCATAGTTCATTTTCTCTTAGTGATAGCTTTCAAATTTATTTTCTCTTTCAGTTCCTAGTACTGTCAAAAATATTCACATTTCTCCCAATGGAGCTACAGACAGCCTGACAGTGAACTGGTCTCCTGGAGGGGGAGATGTTGATTCCTACACTGTGTCAGCGTTCAGGCAAAATCAGAAGATCGATTCTCAGACTATCCCCAAGCACGTCTCTGAACACACGTTCCACAGACTGGAGGCTGGAGAACAGTACCAGATTGTGATTGCCTCTGTCAGTGGGTCCTTGAGCAACCAGATAGACGCACTGGGGCGGACAGGTGAGTGGTCACCTGCAGAAGGGTCAGCCGGCAGATTGTGTCGTAGTTCTCTATAATGGGACAACGAATGGGTTTGGCATCTCACAAATCAAAAATAATCGAGTTCAAACTACCTACATGTGTACAATTCAGTGTGGTTTCAAGAGCCTTTCTCCTAGTTTTTCCTTCGTAACAAAAAATTTCTAAACACATTAAAGGTAATCCAGATCCAGGTCATTTGAGTAAATTCATTTATTTGCTAAAGGATATAAAGATTTAAATTTTAACAATGGAACTGGAAGGGATTATTCTTTTTTTTTTAACATTTGAATATGTATTTTAGTTTATTTTTTATGATTTTCCTTTTTTTTTGCTAAACTTTTTATTTTCTTTTTATTACATTGTTGTTTATTTTTGTACATCGGATTTCTCGGATCATGTGTTTTCCCCTTAAATCTACCAACACCACATCACCCATGAACCATCACCACAGTCCCTGGTGCTCTTCCCTCTCCTAATTTGACCCATCTCCCTCTGTAGGCCTCAGATGTATAGTTTAGCAAGTTTGTCTCTTTTATTTTTTGACCCTTTGTTTGGATTCCCTATATTCCTCCTATGAGTGAAATCATTTCATATTTTTCTTTTTTCCTTTTGACTTATTTCACTGAGCATAATCTGGAAGGGATTATTCTAAGTGAAGTGAGCCAGAAGGAGAAAGATAAATAGTGGAGGGTTTCACTGATATGTGGAAGCTAGAGAAACCAAAACATCAGACAGACAAACTGTAAGACTGACCCTTGAAAGCAGGGGGTAGATCAGAGACACTTAAGAGGGGGTAGATCAGAGACACTTAAGAGGGGGTAGGGACAGAAGGGAAGGGGTAGGGGAGGAGCGTGCAGTGGAGGATGGTGGAGGCACTTTGGTAGTGGGAAAACTATGGTGACCACACTTGAGGGGAGAAATCCTATATTTTGACAAAATAAAGAATGTTTAAAAAATAAAAACTTTTTAATTAAAAAAATAAAGTAAATTTTAATAAGCATTTATAACTACAATTTTCAAAATTTCCCTTTCGCAAAATTCTCTTTTAAGAAAAAATATATACACTTGTGCCATCTGCTTTAACTGGTAGCTAGTAAGTAAATATCACATAAATGAATAATGTATGTGTTTATTTATATCACTATTAATATATTACTTTTATAACAAAAAAGATAGCCCCAGCATCTGCTAGTCATATACAGTCATTTCTGGTCACAATGCAAGGTAGAAATCATTAGCTCCATGTTACAGATGTTATAGTAGTTACAGAGGTTTATTAAACATTATCAAGGGTACATGCTGTAAGACCAAGATCTGCAATCCACATCCAAGTCTGTCTCACTGCAAGCCTCATGCCTCTCTACTGTGATTAGTACTGACTAGTGTCTTCCATTCTCATGACCACTTGTTAGTTTTGGGGCCTCAGCATCTATACTGTGCCCTGCTATTCTCCTTTTCATAGAAGTACATGCAGTCCAACCCCATGTCAAGCATTATGTCAGAAAGTGGATTCAGTAGCAAGACAGAGCCCTTGGAAAGGGATCAAAACCAGGGTGGGGAAAGCACAAGGGACTATGGTGATGGTGCATGGGTGAATGGGGGCTGGAAATTCTATGGGGACTACCCTGAGAAAAGAAAGCAAGCATTGTAAAAAAAAAAAAAAGATGTAAAATATAAATAAAGTTGCTTTCTTTATTTATTTATGAAAAAGAGACTTTGACTACAAGAAACTTGAAATCAAGTGACAGGGACAGAGAAGCAAAAAGGTGATTAAAGTACAACATGATAAAGGCTAAAAGTAATTAAATTATAGAATGTTACAAAAGAAAACTAGGAGTGTCAGGGATGGCTTCCAGGAGGAAGTAACATTTAAACAGACACTAAGAAGTCACCCTGGTAAAGCGTATGTTGACTTGGTTCCAGCAGAGAAAAAAAATGCCTGGAGGCTAGAGACAGCATGACACATTTGACAACCTACACACTTTTTAGCATTCCAGAATATAGAATGTAAGTAGACAGATCAGATCATGGATCCCCTATCAAGTCACTTAGAGTTATGGAGAGACATTGAAGAAGGGCCATTGGCATAGACATGCTGTGAGAATATGCCAGATGTGTGGTTTGAAGCAATGGGAGGTAAGGAAGCAAGAGAACTGCAAGATGAAATGATGTACTTGAGAGCCTCCCTCGTGGCACAAGGGGTTAAGCACCACACTATGAAGCAATCCGCAGCCACTGCAGCACGAGTTCTATCCCCAGCCGGCCAGGAAGCAACCCACATGGCGCAGGAGGCCTCTCCTGTCTCGCCCGCTGCTTCCCTCAGCAGTGTATTTCGGTCAGTCTTCCTGTTCTGCTCCCCACTCTGTCTCTGGTGAGTCCTCTCACCCCTCACATCTCTGCCCTGAACCCCAGCTCTTGTATGCATAAATAAATCAATCTTTAAAAAAAAAAGAAAAGAAATGATGTACACGAGATGACATTGTCCAAGGTTAGTGACAGTAGAGAGAGATTTAATAGATACACGATTTTAGGAGACAGAAATGATCAGGCTTGTCTGACTATATGTAAAAAGGTGGGTGTGACAACCCATATTTCTGACTTGGACTAAGAGACAGAATCAAAACAATAAGTGTTGGTGGAGGTTGTGGGGAGGGTTGCAGAATCCAATTTGGGCATCTTGAAAGTTGCAGTGTTTGTCTGTGGAACATCCAAAGAGAGATGTCATTTTCAAAAATAGAAAAGAGATCTGAACTGAAAGTTTAAATTTGGGAGGCATCGCCATATGGGAAACAACTCAAACCATGATAGTGGATAAGAACTTAGATTATGTACTATGAGAATAAATTGAGAAAACAAAGGAGAATAATATGAGCCTAGGACAGAAAAAGTTAACAAATAATACTATTTGCCTTGCACATAAGAGCCAAATTACCAAAACTATTATATGCTACCTCTTATAAGGCTTGAAGCTTTGACTTACTAATCTTGTGTATGAATGTCTAAACAAGTGACATAATTGAGTCACGCAAGCTATATTCATTGAATTGTAAATTTTTTTCTTCATTTTCTGACTTTCCAGGTACACAGATATGCATCCCTGCATATTTATCAGTGTCATTTGCAGTAATTTTTCTGTTTGGCTAATAATTTTCTGTTTGTTTGACTTTTCTATCTATCTATCTGTCTAAATTGAGAGGAAAAATGGAGTATCAAGGCAACTATATAAATAACTCAGGCCAAGAAATACTTTGCTACACAAGGATTCACAAAAAGTGTCAGTGAATAAAAGTGACAAATAAAGTGAGGACATTATTTTCTATCTGCAGTTGAGTTAAGGGAGTGTTCCTCTATTGATTACTTTGCCCTAGGTGATGGCATCTGAATTTCCTTGCCTCTCTTCTTTCTTTGCAGTGCCGGCATCTGTCCAGGGAGTAATTGCAGACAATGCATACAGCAGTCACTCCTTAATAGTGAGTTGGCAAAAAGCTGTTGGTGTGGCAGAAAGATATGATATCCTGCTTCTAAGTGAAAATGGGATCCTTCTGAGTAACACATCAGAGGCAGCCAGCACCAAGCAGCACAAATTTGAAGACCTAACACCGGGAAAGAAATACAAGATACGGATTCTAACTGTCAGCGGAGGCCTTTTTAGCAAGGAAGCCCAAACTGAAGGCCGCACAGGTAATTCACACAGCTTACTCCTTTGAACTGACATCTTTTTGTTTGGTATCCCCTAAGAACGGTAGGGTCAGTGGGGACCTCCTTGGTGGCTCAGGGGTTAAAGTCTCAGCACTATAGGCAGCTACTGCAGCAAGACTTTGATCCCCGGCTGGGGAGCTAACCCACATGGCAGAGCAGACGTCTCCTGTTTCACCTGCTGCTCCCCTCAGCAGTGTATTTCAGTAGATCCGCCTGTTCTGCTCCCCACTCTCTCTGGTGACTCTTCTCACTCCCTGCACTTCTGGCCTACACCCCAGTTCTTCTATGAATAAATAAATAAAAATAAATCTTTAAAAAAAAAAAAAAGAACTGTAGGGATAGGGCATGAAGTGACACTGGGGAATGCTGTATGTATTTCCTGACACAATAGAAAACATTCACCGTGATTCACCATCTCCATGTCAACCAGCCTAATCACTTCACGCCAACTCAGATTTTTCTTCACAACTGGCTCTATTTCCTATTGCCACTGTAATAAATTGCTGCAGAAGGAGCAGCTTAAAGCAAAACAGATGTGTTTTCTTAAAGCCTTGGAGGTCAGAATCTAAAGATGGATCTTATGGGGCTAAAATCAATATGTCAGTGTCAGCAAGGCTATGTTTTTTCACTAGACTTTATGGAAAGAATCGATTCCTTACTCTTTGCAGTTACTAGCAGCTACTCACATTCCTTGGCTTGTGGTCGCCCCTTCCAGCACTAGCATCACTTGAACCTCTGTCACGTGACCACCTTCTCTGCTCTTCTGCCTCCTCTTTCTTCTTTTATGGACCCTTGTGGTTACATTGGTCACTACCTGGATAATCAACATAAGCCTCTAATCTCAAGATCCTTAACTAACTCATACCTACAAAGATCCTTTTCTCACATGTGGAAATATATTCACATATTCTGGTCTTCGGTACATGGGAAATTGGAAACCATTATTTAGATAATCACACTGGCTTAATTGACCACTCATTTATTGCCTTAAAGGGGGATCATGTTGATAGAGACATAGGCTGAATTAGGCATGCTGCTTGTCCTGGAAGAGCTGACTGAGGAGTGGAGAAGACAGACATATGGACAAGAAATGATAATGATCTGTGATAAGGATTACGAATAAGGGAGGAATACCCAACATCCGGGAAGCATGGAAATCAGAGGTTTGGGAAGTCCTTATAAAAGTGACATTTCAGTACAGCCATGAAGGATGAAGCAATCCTCCACGTGGAGAGAGGTGGAAGCGCACCCTATGCAGACTGTCCTGTGCCAAGATAGGGAGGTGTGAGAAAGAACAGTGAGAATCTGTGGGTGGGTGAAGTGTGGTTTGAGATGGAGAGGTGAGGTTGAGAGTGGATTGGGGCCAGATTACAGAGTATCTGGCGTGCCTTTCTCAGGAGTTTACTTTTTATCTTGTAAGCCATGAAGAGGCAATAAAAGACCTTCCAGCCAGAGAGAATATTCTAAATAAAAATGTACACCTTAAAAAAGATAAATGAAATGGTAACGGTGGGGGGGGGAGGGGTTGAATGGAGAAGAGACCAGAAGTAGCGAGACCTATTCACTCATGCATCTGTTTGTGAATACCCGTCATGTGCTAGGCAGTGATCTAAATGTTGGATGCTCAGAAGTGAATTAAACAAAATCTCACAGTCATGAAGCTTTTATTCTAGTAGGACAGAAAGGCAATAAGCTAACTAAAGAATATAATAGGTTAGATGGTAATAAATACCATAGAGAAAATTAGAACAGGGAAATGGGCTAGCCAGTGTTGGAGGTTTACGATTTTCGATAATGCAGTCCTCAAAAGCTTTTGTTGATAAAACGATGTTTGAGTAAAAATCTCAAGTGAGGAAAAAGTGGTGTAGGTGCAATAATGCTCCATTTTCCCTGGTTTGGCTTCCTCTGTTTCAGTGACTTACAGTAGACCATGGTCTGAAAATACTATGTATAAGATATTTGAGAGAGAGATCACATTCACATAATTTTTATTACAGCTTGTTATTATTATTGTTCTCTTTATTAGTTATTGTTGCTAGTCTTTTCTTTGCCTAATTTATAAGTTAAACTGTCGTAGGTAAGTATGAACAGGAAAACATAGTATATGTAGGTTCAGTAGCTGTCAGGCAGCCATTGGAGTGTTGGAATAGAAAGCTGCTAGATTTGGGCAAAAGTTTCCCCAAGCAGAGCAAACAAGGAAAAGACCCTGAAAGGGGAGTGTGTCTGGCCTGTTGGAGGAACAGTAAAAGTAACTGGAATAGAGTCAGTGAGAATGAGTTGGGGGGATGCAGTCAGAGAGATAATCGGGGACATGAGATTATTGCAGTTATAGAAATGATAAGGGTCATAAGCTAAGCTAATGGAATGACCCTGATGAAAAATAGTAGGTAGAGTCAATCAAGAAGTAGTTCTACATTAAATAATATAGTTTTTGGTGGCTGAGTAGAAGATTTAGAAGGAGAAATAGACGATTCCAGAGTTTCTACCTGGGATATCAGTCGAAAACAATGCCACTAACTGCAAGAAGCAGGAGGAGAACATGTCAAGGAGAAACATACAGCTTTCAGTTTCGTACTGGCTTCGCAATGTCTGAATGACTTACCAATGCAGATAGTCACAGACATTTGAAATTATGGGTCTGTGCTCAGAAAAGTGAACTGGAGATAAGGATTTGGACAGGCTACTATAACAAAAATACCATAAACTGGGTGGCTGAAACAATAAACATTTATTACTTAGCATTCTGGAGGCTGGGAAGTCCAAGATCAAGTGTCTGTTGAGAGTCTACTTTTTTGGTTCATAGCCACGCATTTTCTTACTTTGTCCTCTCATGGTGGAAGAATGAAAATACTGTCTGGAAATTTTTTTTTTTTTTTGTAAGAGCACTAATCCTGTTCATGGGGGCCCCACCCTCATGATCTAATACCCTCCCAGTAGCCCCTCTCCCTCCTAACACCGTAACTTTGGGGGTTTGGTTTTAAATTCTGAATTGGGAGGAGGGTAACACAGACCATAAAGTGAATGAGTGATGACTCACCTACTGTTATAGAGTATGAAGGGGCAAGGGATAGAATCTCAGGAAATACAATGTCTGAGGACCTGGACAGGAAAAGGAGAAAGCAAAAGGGCCTAAGAAAGTGTTTGGAGGGCCCCCCTGGTGGTGCAAGGGGTTAAGATGCAACCTATGAAGCTATCAGCAGTCACTGCAGTGCGAGTTCGATCCCCAGCCAGGGAGCTACCCACATGGCACAGCAGACCTCTCCTGACTCGCCCACTGCTCCCCTCAGCAATGTATTTCAGTCAGTCTGCCTGTTCTGTTCCCCACTCTGACTCTGGTGAATCCTCTCACCCCCACCCCCACTCCTCTGACCTATACCCCACTTCTCGTATGCATAAATAATTTAAAAAAAGAGAAAGTGTTTGCAGTGGAGGGAGGAGAACCCAGGGCTGAGACAGATGTCCTGTTCACTGGTATCCTAAGACATCTGTGAAATCAGGTATCATCTCTCCCAATAGTTTAGAAGCAGGTAATTTCTGGTTGCACTTGACCACCTTGCCAGCAGGTAGCACCAAAAGCTGAAGGAATTGAAAAATCCTAAAGTAAGCTGTTCTTTTTAATGGTTTTGTCTTTTTGTCTTGCTTCTCTTTCCTGTATCCGTGACTCTGATAATCTGATTTTGTGTTTCTGTCTGCTTCCCCCTTCTTACCCACTGTCCTCCCCACTGCCCTTCCTGCAGTGGCCACTTCTTTGCTCCTAGATGGCACTCAGAGATGCCTTTTTTTATTATTTTTTAAATCTCTGATCTAGCTCTTAGAGTTTAGTCACATGGGTCTGATTAACATTTCTTCTATACTCACAAAAACGTCTTTGAAAATAATTTTCCTTTATTGTGGCTTTTTTGTTTTGCTTTGTTTTGATGGTTGTTGTTACTCTCTTATGGTTTTTTTTTTTTAATTAACAATTTCAGCAGCAGTAATTCACAAAATTCAGACTTCTTTGCCTTGGGATTCCCATAAAGTGAACATCTCTTTAGAGGCAAGAACCCTATTTCAGAGCTGCTGTGTGATTGTTTCCAACCAGGTGCCAATCTAAGTCTCACTCTCTTACTCCTTGATTTTCCCAGTTCCAGCAGCTGTCACCAATCTGAGGATCACAGAGAACTCCACCAGATACCTGTCCTTCAGCTGGACCACCTCAGAGGGGGAGCTCAACTGGTACAACATCTTTCTCTACAACCCAGATCGAACCCTTCAGGAGAGAGCTCAAGTTGATCCACAAATCCAAAGCTTCTCTTTCCAGAACTTACTACAAGGCCGAATGTACAAAATGGTTATTGTAACTCACAGTGGGGAGCTGTCTAATGAATCTTTCATATTCGGTAGAACAGGTAAGACCCAGGCCCAAGTAGTAATGAATAGCAAGGAAATTGTCACAGCCTTCATTGTTTTTCCTCCATTTGTCCTTAGTTTTCTATTCTATCCAAGGTCTGGATTTTTATAAAATGTGTGACCTCTAGACTTTCTGATCATAAATCAGATATTTGCTTATATATCAGAATAGCCTGTGGTCAGTTTTTGGATTGGCCTCCACTCTTTTGCTGCTGCTTGTTTTATCTCATAGGGTCTGGTGAAAAATGAATCTGGCATTTCTACCTGCCAGGAACCCAACCTGGCTCAATTCTAGCTGTACCTTCAAGCTTTCTACAAGAAATGGGTGCCATTGAGGCAGGTACAGAAAAGGGCTCTACAAATAGAACCAACAACAAAGACTTGGTCAATCAGAAACACTGCACGATGAGATGAACACAAAGAGTTCCAGACATTGCTCTGGGTTGCAAAAACAAATGCAATCTACTCTTTTCCCATACATTTAATCCATCATCTCATTTTCCTAATCAATTTCCTCATGTGGCAATAGTCTTTGGGTGCTCCTATGTGCCAGGCACTGGGTTCTTGGTTAGAATAAGATGGAGAAAAAGACAGACAAGGGTCCTCACCATGTCAATGGGGCAGGTGTAGGGAGCCTGCACAGTGGGAGAAGCAACTATTAACACTTCTCCAAGTGAGGTCCCACCACTGTAGATTTGGGTAAGAAAGAGCATGAGAGGAGTAAGAGCCTTCAGGAGATGAAATAAAGTAGCCCAGGGCCTCCCTAGTGGTGCAAGGGGTTAAGTTGCAGCACTCTGAAGCTATCAGCGGCCACTGCAGCAAGAGTTCAATCCCCAGCCAGGGAGCTACCCACATGGTGCAGCAGACCTCTCCTGTCTTGCCCACTGCTCCCCTCAGCAGTGTATTTCAATTTGCCTGTTCTGCTCCCCACTCTGTCTCTGGTGAATCCTCTCACCCCCCAGACCTCTGGCCTGTACCCTAGTTCTTATATGCATAAATAAATAAATCTTTAAAAAAAAAAAAAGAACAAGAAATAAAGCAGCCCAGAGAGGAATGTTCATGGAAGGTGGCCACCAGTGAGATGGTGGGCTGGAAGAGCTGGGACCATCTATGAATACTTTCAGGGCCTTTATGTGCTAAGTTATACACCACTTAACTAGGTTTTAATTATTTCTGAAGATGTTGTTGTATATTCTTATCATAATGAATGTGGCAAGCATATAGAAATTACCACTTACTTTGCTTTAAATTTGCACTATATCTCTAAACTTAAATGACCTGATATGAAGGCCAAATCTGACTCTGCAATATGTACTATTCACTCATGTGTCCAAGAGAGCTCATATTTTCACCCATGGGCCAAAATGCCTTTGTTTCTAACTCAGGTTTGCCCTCTGTTTTAGTCCCAGCCTCTGTGAGTAATCTGAAGGGATCCAATCGGAACATGACAGACAGCCTCTGGTTCAGCTGGACTCCGGCCTCTGGGGACTTAGACTTTTATGAGCTGATTCTCTATAACCCGAATGGCACAAAGAAGGAAAACTGGAAAGGCAAGGACCTAACGGAGTGGCCCTTTCATGGCCTCATTCCTGGAAGGAAGTACACGCTATGTGTGGTAACTCACAGTGGAGATCTCAGCAACAAGGTCACAGGGGAGAGCAGAACAGGTAAGAAGCCGGGGCGCTGATGGCCAGTGTGGTGAGAAGCAGCTTCCAAAGAAAAGTTTTAATTATAGTTTTATTAAGAAAAAATAAAATCAATTATGATGTGGCAGATGCTGGCCCCTGAACTTGGGGGAAAGCACAGTGGATAAACGACACAGACTTTGCTCAAAGAGATCTAGGTTAACTTAGCTTAACTCTGCCACTTACCTCTGTGAATCTCTGCAGGCCACTGAGCATTGTTAAGCCTCAGTTTTCTTATCTATAAAACAGGGATAATCATAGATGTCATCTGTGTTGCTATGAGCAATACTTCCTAAATGTCTTTATTTCTTGGGCACATAAAGATAACACCAATATCTGTATGCCATCCTGGGGTCAGTGAACAAGATTAATTGTCTGTGAACTCTAGCCCCCACAGCCCAAAATCTGATGGAATCAGTACCTTCACACCCTTGTTACCCATTCAGGGTACACTCATGTTCCATAGCACCCTGGTGAGGAATCTCAGGTTATGACATAAAATACTCCAAGGCCATATCTTACACATCGTAGACACCATAAATGGAAGCTCCTATTTGTATTGTATTATCTCTTCCTCCAAAGTATGTTACAAGTATGTGTAATGTCACTCAGTTACCTGATTCGTATATGTGATGGCACAGATGTGATTATTCATTTTCTTTCACATGCAGCTCCAAGTCCTCCCAGTCATATGTCATTTACTGATATTGCAAATACATCCTTGGCCATCACCTGGAAGGGACCTCCAGATTGGACAGACTACGATGACTTTGAGCTGCAGTGGTTCCCCAGAGATGCAATCACTGTCTTCAACCCCTACAGCAACAGAAAATCAGAAGGACGCATTGTCTATGGTCTTCGTCCAGGAAGATCTTATCAGTTCAGTGTCAAGACTGTAAGCGGTGATTCCTGGAAAACCTACAGCAAACCGATTTTTGGATCTGTGAGGACAAGTATGACATGTTTTGCTTCTCTTGGTTCTTAAATGGAGTGATATGGAAGTATTTGTTGTCTTAATCCAGCGGGGCTTGATTTAAATACACATTTTTACTTAGGATTGGTTGGACTTGAATTCATCTAAATAGATGCAGGTTACATTCATTCAATATTAGCAACTATAGACAAAAATAAAGAGCTCATCTCTACCCTCATAGAGTTTACAATTAAATGATGGTCCTATCATTGAAAAGACAGTTACACATTGAGTGTGATGCAGGAAGTATCTGGCACTACAGAAATACAAGGTAGGGGCAGGTGACCCGATGCTAGGGAACTTACTCGAAGAAAAACTTCCACATATAAACTTAAGAAAATAGTAAGAGTCACTAGGTGGAGAGGGGAAAGGAAGTAGAAAATACTCCAGGTAGAGAGAATAAAATATCCCAGACTGGGCCTCCCTGGTGGCACAAGGGTTAGGACGCAACCTATGAAGCTGTCCACAGCCACTGCAAAATGAGTTTGATTCCCGGCCAGCCAGGAAGCAGAAACCATGGCGCAGCAGACCTCTTCTGGCTCACCCCACTGCTCCCCTCAGCAGTATATTTCGGTCAATCTGCCTGTTCTGTTCCCCACTCTGTCTCTGTGAATTTTCTCTCTCTCTCTCTCTCTCTCTCTCTCTCTCTCTCTCACACACACACACACACACACACACACACACACACACGCCACCTCTGGCCTGTTCCCCAGCTCTTATATGCATAAATGGATAAATCTTTAATAAAATAAAATAAAATAAAAATATTCCAGACCAAGAGGAATTAAGAGCAGAAAGGCATTTAGTTAGCCAGAGTATAAAGGGTGAGATTTAGGCGAATCATATCATAAAATGTCAAGTCAGCACTGCTAACAACCTTGAGTTTATCCTTATCCTAAACCAGTTGAAACCACTGAAGGACTTTCCGCATAGAGGTCATCATCAGATTTGCAGTTTAGAAAGTCACTCTAGGGCCTCTCTAGTGGCACAGGGGTTAAGTCTCAGTGCTATCACACTATCACCATTATGGCCTAAATTTTCAAATTCTATTCCAGAGCCTGAAGACTCCTCCAAATTTGGGGGGAGCAGGGACAAGACAATGGAGATATAGGGAGTTCACCCCAGTAAAAGACCACTGACCCCAGTGCATACTTAACACACACAACCAAAACCTCTCAGATCTTACATATTGGAGATTTGAGAACTTCTTTTTTTTTTTTTTGAGAACTTTTTTTTTCTCAGTTACTAAAATCAAAATTCAAAAGCTACTCATCTAAGTAGTACAATTTATCTTCATAGCAACCATTTTTTGTGTGTGTGTGTGGGACCCTCGCCGGCGGCCGGGGAACAACCGGCGGGCAGCCTCTCAGCCCAGCGCTCAATCGCTATGCCACCAGGGGAGGCCCCATAGCAACCATTTAGAGATGATGCACATGTAGCTGGTTGGGAAGGCTTACAGCGTTTGATAATTAACCTGCACAGTCACTTATAAGTGCTTTTTTTCCCCCCATGGTGTCATTCACAACAACAAATGAGATCAGCTATCATTCACTGAACCCCTACTGAGTCAGGCACTCTTTCAGGCAGAGAAAACTGAATGACTACAGCATTGGGGCTGGAACAGCATGGTATGGGTGGAGAACTGCAGCAGTTTCAGTGCCCAGAGCATGACTTGGGAGCCTGGAGGGCAAAAAATGGACAAAAGGAGCAGAAACCAGGCATAGAGAGTGGCAAGTCAGCAATGCAATTTCTTGATTTCTTGTTTTAAGAACTAGCATTTATTGAGCACTTACTATGCGACCACTGTTCTAGGTGGCTATGCAGGTATCGACTCATTGAATCATCCCAAAAAGCATGTGAATTAGGTAATTTAACTTCTCCACATTACAGATGGGCACAGACATGTGCAGCGACTTTCATTCTAACTGGTAAATAGGATTAGAACTTAAGCAGGGTGAACAGCTACTCTGCCCACCTTCCACCTGGCTTTTCACATTGGATTTCAATGCCCCCCTGTGCACATGTATTTTCAGTCAGGTTGGAACTTGGTAATTTTCTGTAGGGGCAGCATTTCAACATTAATGTTTCTGAGATCTCTCAGGAAAAGTTCCCTTTGAAAATACATGAGAATTCTTTCCTTGAAAAACACTCCAAATAACATTTAAAATTTATCTGATGTAGTCCCAGCTGTTTATCTTTGCCTTCACTGTCACTGCTTTGGGTGATGTGTCTGTAAAGATGTTTTTGAGGTGCATGTCATGTAGAGTTTCGCCTATATTTCCTTCAGTATATTTTATGGTTTCAGGTCTTATGTCTAGTTCTTTAATCCATTTTGAGTTGTTTTTTGTGCATGGTGTGAGGTAATGGTCAAGCTTCATTCTTTTGCAAGTGGCGACCCAGTTTTCCCAGCACCATTTATTGAACAAACTTTCTTTGCTCAAGATGTGGTACATATATACAATGGAATATTACTCAGAAATCAAAAAAGATAAACTCATGCAATTTGCAGCTACATGGATGGAGCTGGAAGGGATCATGCTCAGAGAAATAAGCCAGAAAGAAAAAGAAAATTACCGGATGGTCTCACTCATAGCAGGGATTTAAAAAATCTAAATAAGGGACCAGGAAAAAGACTAATTATAATAAAGAAAAAATCAAAATCAACAAGCAGAGACACACTACAGGGTGGGGGGGGAGAGGGAAGAAAGGAGGGATTAAGGCCAAAATAAGGGGGGTGGGAATTGTATGGGGAATATAACCAAAATGAAAAGGCATACATTGTGCAAAAATGAAAAAATGATGTAAGAATTATACAAAATAAAAAATAAATAAATAAAATTTGTCTGGATCTCCATGCTAGTTGGACCCCAGGAGATGGGGGAAAAAATGTGTCTCACAGAGTTCTGAAAGGTGTCCCTTCTTTCTCCTCTAGAGCCAGACAAGATACAAAACCTGCATTGCCGGCCTCAGAACTCCACAGCCATTGCCTGCTCCTGGATACCTCCTGATTCTGACTTCGATGGGTATAGCATTGAGTGCCGGAAAATGGACACCCAAGAAGTTGAGTTTTCCAGAAAACTGGAGAAAGAAAAATCTCTGCTCAACATCATGATGCTAGTGCCCCATAAGAGGTACCTGGTGTCCATCAAGGTGCAGTCGGCAGGCATGACCAGCGAGGTGGTGGAAGACAGCACCATCACCATGATAGACCGTGAGTGTCCATGCAGGTGTGCGCCGAGCATGAGCCCATCTGTCTCGTCCATCACACTGTTCACTGCTCGGTTCCCAGCCATGAGTGTGTCTTCTTGTCACTTGGTGAAGAGGTGCTTCAGGAAATGGAAACATTTCTCTATGTAAAGTATCCTGGCAGCAAACAAGTTAAATGATCTTAAAGAACCTGAATGAGTTAGTATTTAAATACATCACTTAGCCTGATAGAATTATAATGGAGCTTTTAAGCAATTTGATGCTACAACTTCAGGAAATCCCGCTGAGGAGCTGCCTCTTTCATTATGTTTAATGTGCTCCTGGCAAATCACTTCCTTTACCTCTTCCCTTCAGGAGAGGAGGGCGCATTCTTGATTACAAGCTTCAAGCACACACACAGTGACAGTCACACGCATGCACGCGCACACGCATTGACACTTGGCTGTTGTGAGTGGAGTCCTTCATTTAACTGAGTATCTATCTATAAAAGCAGTGTTGTGACCTCTTTTGATTTCCCTCCCTACCCCTTCTTCCAGGCCCACCTCCTCCACCTCCACATATCCGTGTGAATAAAAAAGATGTGTTAATTAGCAAATCCTCCATCAACTTTACTTTCAACTGCACTTGGTTCAGCGACACCAATGGAGCTGTGAAATACTTTACTGTGGTGGTGAGAGAGGCTGATGGTAAGTGATCATGTAGTACCTCTACTGTAAGACACAGGGTTGCTTTCTCAAAGGTTACTGTGGCACCTCTTGCTGTGACAAATTTTCAAGCATAGAAATCTTAGATTTTTTATCATTCAGTTCTATCTCTGTTGGGTACAGGAAGATGAAACAAAAACTCTGCACAAAGACTCATTTAGCAATAAAGCCTGTTACCCTCTGGGTTTACTTATTAAATGGGTGGGCATATTATATTATTAATATAGTAACAATAAGCATCATTTATTGACTCTTCAGTATGTGCCAGCCACTATTAGAAGTACATGGAATGTAGTGACTCATTCAATCTTCTTCGCTGCTCATTCAATGCTGTTCATTCTTCTTTTGTTCTGCCATTAAACAGCAATATGTCTCCCTTGTCTTCCCCATCTCAAATATATCAAACTAACCACATGCTTCCAAATGCCCCACCAACTCACAAAAATATTCAAAAACTTAAAGAAGGAAATGCGGGTCTCCCTGCTGGTACAAGGGGTTAAGTCTCAGCACTGTCAAACTGTCGCCAGCCACTGCAGCACGAGTTCAATCCCTGGTCATGGAGCTGACCCACATGATGCAGCAGACCTCTCTTGTCTCGCCCGCTGCTCCCCTCAGCAGTGTATTTAAATCAGTCTGCCTGTTCTGCTCCCCACTCTGTCTCTAGTGAATCCTCTCATCGCCCACAACTCTGGCCTGCACCCCAGTTCTTGTATGCATAAATAAATAAATCTTTAAAAAAAAAAGAGAAAAATGATGATCACGAAAATCATTCCTTTTTCTCTACAGTTTTCAATAAATGTTCCACTCTCCAATCCACTAAATTGTTCAATGTCTACCTAACTGCTACAGAACAGGAACATATTAGGAAATATATAACAACAATCCATGCAACCACTAAGCATAATCTTTAAAACATAGCAACATTTATCAAACCACTTGCTGGAGTGTTGTGTTTATGTGTGCTCATGTTCATCTGTATATCTGCCATGGAGATCTGGGGTGTTATTTCTCCAAACTAGATGTTTGTGTGTAGAATGGCATTAATCTATGTACATATTTTATACTTTTGAAATTGTTCAAGGTGCTGCACATGAGTTTCATTGATATCCCTATTTTAACCCATTTATGGGCAATGGTAAACATATTTTTTAAAGATTTATTTGTTTATGCATACAAGAACTGGGGTACAGGCCAGAGGTGTTGGGGGGGGTGAGAGGATTCACCAGAGACAGAGTGGGGAACAGAACGGGCAGACTGACTGAAATACACTGCTAAGGGGAGCAGTGGGCCAGTCAGGAGAGGTCTTCTGCACCATATGGGTAGCTCCCTGGCCAGGGATCAAACTCATGCTGCAGTGGCTGTGGTTAGCTTCATAGGTTGTGTCTTAACCCCTTGCACCACCAGGGAGGCCTGGCAATGGTAAACAGTAAGCCTGAAACAGTTCCTAGGCTAAATTGTATTTTACTCTCACTGCTTATTTAACAGTCTAAATGCTTTTATATTTTGTTTAATTGTACTAAAATTGGTTATGCATACTTAATTAAGTAATTTCAAGGGCTAGTGGTGCAGCCCAGATTTTCTTAAATCTCATAATTGGAGGAGAGATTAGTGAACTGTGGAGACTTTAGACTTACAGAGACGGCTGTGAAAAGAATGTTTCCTATAAGGCAATGACTGAGAAGAAGTGATACCCTAGAAAGCAGGCTTGTATTCTCCAGCCAGGTGGGTTTCAAAGATTGATGTTCCCGAAATGGACTGTGCCCGACCCCTGCCCGTGGTCTAAGATAACCATCCAACTCTCATAAATATATGCTCATCCTAACGGCAACATTCCTTTTCAACTTCTGCCAACAAGACAATGTTGCCAAGAGCCACCCATTTTGAGCACCTTAGTAAACAAGAATCCAGGATATGATGAACGCCCACCTCACCACTCCTCGAAGTTCATTGTCAGCGGTATCAAATCTCTATAATATTTATCTTCCCAGTTATGCTTTCCTCCAGCCAACATCAAAACCAGTTTATAGTGCCAAAACACACAGTGGGCTGGGTGGACAGGGGAGGAGTTCTGGGAAATGTTCTGTTTGATGGGCCAAATTCAAGCCAGGATTAAACTGTGCTCAAGATAGCAGAGAGCTGTACTTGGAGCGATTATCAGGCCAGGCGCAGCGTGTGGAACGTGCCTGGTGGGGTGACTGCTCTGGCCTCAGACTTGATTCTCTTATCATTTCCCTATTTCTCAGGTCATAGGGATTTCCTTATTAGCTCGGATACAATGGCTATTGGCAAGGTGGAGAGCTCACTGAGTGGCTTGACGCTCCAGTGGGGAGTGTCCAACTCTTTGGAGTCATGGGACATGTCGTCATCAGATGTGATGAGCTGCCTCTCATACATCCTTTATTTCTTTAAAAAATGACGTGTGTGCAAAATTTTGTATATACACACTTCATTTTTAATTTTTACTTCTTTTAGAAAAATTGAGTTAACATTGATTTCATTGGGAGTATCTCAGAGCATCCTTCGAGATCACAGATTCTGCACTCTGGGGGTGACGGGAGAGAGTGGGTGAGTAGGCAGTCAGTCTGAGAGATGTAGATAGAAATCTCTCAAGTTGGTCCTTCACTGTGGGTTTTCTCCCTCCAGGCAGCGATGAGCTGAAGCCAGAACAACAGCATCCACTGCCCTCCTACCTGGACTACAGACACAATTCCTCCATTCGAGTGTATCAGACCGATTATTTTGCCAGCAAATGTGCTGAAAGTCCTGACAGTAACTCCAAGAGTTTTAACATTAAGCTTGGAGCAGAGATGGAGAGCCTGGGTGGAAAATGTGATCCCAATCAGCAAAAATTTTGTGACGGACCGCTGAAGCCACGCACTGCCTACAGGTTAGATGTATTACCTTCATTTTGCTAGAAGGGACATGCAGCATTACTGGGCACTGAGCTCCTGGGCGTCTGATGTATATGAGCTGCTGTAGATTGATGATCTACATTATGAGACTGCTCTACATTTTACTGGGTAATTTATAAATGTAGTTTTTCCGCCTCCATCATAGGTAATGTGAAAAGAAGGCCCTCAGTATTGTGCAAAAGCTCCAGTTTATTATGTGAAGCACTGAAGGTTCTTAATAGGTTGTTCCTTCTCCTGAAACTTTTGTTTGAATCAAATAATTTACCATGTTAATGATTGGGAAAATATCTAAATAGAAAGATTGAGTTTAAAGCGAACCAAGAAATATGATGGCATATCTTCCACTTTTTAGTAAAGGCTGGAATTACGCTTACTTGTCTTCTAAGGCAAAAACAAAAGATGAAAGTGCTCTTTTGTTCCAGACAGAAGTCTTGAAAGGAAGGCCCCTGATTGAATGGGAGATTGTTTTCTCCCACTAATGTGGCAGATATTTGGTTGGACACCAAGAAGCACTACTGCAGCCAATAGGCTCTTCCGGCGGTGTCCTTAGTCTGTGCTATGCTCCTAGAAAGTAGTTATCAATAGAAATACGCAGCATCCCAACCCAGTGTCCTCAAGAGAAAGAGATCTTAGGCTACTGTCTTAGACATAAGGCTGCAGACATCAGAGATTAGTGTTTCTGCAGAGGGTGTACCCCTTCTCTTGGGTGTTAACAGAATGGAGATACAGACAATATGGCACCCAACTAGGTCCTCTAAGGGCCAGAATCTATTCTGGTTAGGTCGCTATCCAGGATTTTTTGACTTTTAAATATTTTGAGTATCAACCTGAATCTCTGCAGAAACTTTTTTTACTGTCTCCTAAAAGGAGATAATGACCTAGCATCACACCTGAGGGCATCCTTAGCCCCTCCCTCACATCAGCAAAGGGTTTTCCTAAAGGAGAGGACTCATTTTATACTAGAAATCTGTGGCACTACCTTTGCCCAGGAGTTAATCACAGACCTGTTGTTGTCACCCCACCTACAGTTAACACCTCCAGAGGAAACACACTAAAACTTTTAAGTGATGTTTACTTCTCCAGAGGAGAGTGTCTGGAGGCAAGACCTCAGACAGAGCAAATGAGAAACATAAGGGAAATCAGAATCCTGGGCTACTTTTAGCTCCTGCCAGAATCAAGACATGTCCCAGCTCCTGGTCACTTGGGCTCAAGGAAACTTAAACAAAGGTGTCCCCAAGGGACACCTCAAGGACTATTTTCACTTTGTGAGTTTCACTTCACTTTGGGGCTGGTTTTGTTTGCTTGGTTTTTTGTTTGTTTGTTTGTTTGTTTGTTTTAAAGATTTATTTATTTATACAAGCACTGGGTACTGGGTACAGTCAGAAGCGCGGGAGGGTGAGAGGATTCACCAGAGCCAGAGAGGGGAACAGAACAGGCAGACTGACGAAATACACTGCTGAGGGGAGCAGTGGGTGCGGCAGGAAAGGTCTGTCATGCCATATGGGACCCTCGCTGGCAGCTGGGGATCGAATCGGCACTGCAGAGGCTGCTGGCAGCTTCACAGCCCAGCACTCAACTGCTGCACCACCAGGGGAGGTCCTGTTTGCTTGATTTTTCAGGGAGAATAAAAGTTGACTCATTCTTCCATTTGAGTGAGAGAGAGGAGCTTTAGCCAGTTCACTCAGGACCAGAGACCCCCAATTTTCCAGCACATTCCTTCCTTTCCATAGCAGCAGATCCCTGGAGGAATCCCTGCATTTGAGTTCCAGCTTTGCCATTTTTTAGCTCTGTGGTCTTGTACATGGAATTACAGTTTTCTAATCTTCATTTTTCTTACCTGCTTAACATCACAGAGTTGTCCTGAGGAGTCATGAAGGAGCTAAATCAAACCCAGTCTTGTCCCTTCTAGTTTAAGGTTTCCTGTGGAACCCATTCACTTCCAGGAGCAAATGAAGCTTCTAGAGCAGGATGTGCAAAACCCTTGCCTTCTCCCTTCTGCCTTCCTCGCCAACTTTGTCTCCCACCATTTGCTTCAAGTACACGCTGCTATTTTGCTACACCTCACTCCTTGGCATTCCCTAGAATGTAACAGAACTTTCATAGCTCAGCCTTTGTACATTATTTTCACTCTGTCTAGAGTGCCTTCCACTCCGTGCCTGGCTGGTAAATTCCTTTGTACTCTTTAAGACAGTTCAGGGCCTCCCTGGTAGCACAAGGGCTTAAGTCTCAGCACTATGAAGCTACCCTCAACATGAGCTACCCTCAGCATGAGTCTGATCCCAGCCAGGGAGCTGACCCACATGGCGCAGCAGACCTCATCTATCTCCCCACTGCCCCCCTCAGCAGTGGATTCCAGTAGATCCGCCTGTTCTGCTCCTCACTCTGTCTCTGGTGAATCCTCTCACCTCCATACCTCTGGCCTGCACCCCAGCTCTTGTATGCGTAAATAAATTAAATAAATTTAAAAAAGTAAAATAAAAGTCAGTTCAACCTTCAACTAACCTCACACCACCCCTATCAACCCACAACTAGATGGGTAGGTTCTCCCTCAGCTCCAGCAGCTCCAAAGTACCCAATTCCTACATCTCTCCACTCTTCCATTCTACCGCTTTTAACCCTTTATTTAATTACCTATCCTCTTCGCTGTGAGAGCTCAGTCTAGTAGAGGAGACACATGGGGCGTTAGTATGAGACAACATGGAAGAAGCTCTCATTGAACATCTCTGACCAACAAGGAATGAGCCAAGGTGCTCCATGAAAACTTACACATTGTTATCATAGCCTAGTCAACTCATGCCATATCTACTTTTTTTCCAGAACACAACTTTCTCATAATTCTCCACTTGACTCAGTCCTGTAAAAGCATGCCAGGCAGACCATTCTTGATAAGAGGAGGCATAGTCTTTCAAAGCATGTGAGAACCACATGCTTAGTGGCCTCTGTGTGGTGGCCGCTGAGCCCCGGCCGGCTCTGTGTGGCCAGACTTCTGCCGACTTCAAGATGGTAATCACCTCCGTGACCCTCAGTGCTGTCGGATATCTGTTTTTCCAGAAAGATTAAATAGACAGGAAAGAGCGCCAAAAAAGAAAAAAGAGGATGGAGAAGAAATGGGAAATGCTAGGTTTAGCTGATCTGCAATTTTATTAAGTCCATAGACATAACATGCCCAGAGTCGTTGATGGGCCCCTTATCTGGCTGCATAATCAGCTCCATTCTATACGGGAAGAGAAAGGGCAGATCATTGTAGGTGAGAGGAGCTTGGGAGGTTAGGAAAGTGCTGATCTGGTTTTGTTTCTATTCTAAATAGAATAGCAATGTGAGCACAATCAGACAGTCAGATTCTCGACCTCATTTTCCTGAGGAAAGTAAAGGAAATTGAGCCATGTGATCCCTGACTTTGTGCTGTGGAATTCTGATGCTGATTCTGGTCACATTGAGAGTTGAAATAATTGCTATCAGAAATCTGTTCATTAGAATAATCTTATTCATATCATTCTATTTATCATGCTGGTAATAAAGTCAATATATATGCCTTCTCTGTGAAAGGCCCTGGGTCAGGTGCTGGGGGAAAAGAGAAAAGTAAATAAGATGGAGTCTCAGCCTTCAAGGAGCTTATACTGTAGTGAGGGAAAGAAGACACATCCGTAAATCGAAGGGATGTAAGAGGAGTGTAGATAAATAAATGCTGTAAAGAATCAAAAAGCTTCTTGAAGGAAGTTTCAGTTTAGCTGGACATTAAAAAGTAGGGAAGGATTTGAAAGTATGGAAATAGGGACATTCAAGGCAGAGGGGGTCCATCCTCTTTCCCCAACCTGGCTCCCCACTTCTATCAGTGATGCCTGTGTTTTCTCAAATGACCTGAGCTCAAATCTTAGAACCACCTGATTCCTCCCTTCTCTGCAGACAGGCCGACCAGTCTGGGAGGGAGACCTGCTCCCTACACTCAGTCTCTTTCCCACTACATTTCCCTCTGCCTGGAGCACAATTTTGACTCCTTCCTCCTTAATCAAATATCCTTTGATTAAGAAGACCTCCATTAAGTGAAAATCAAAATCAACAAAAACTATGAACCAGAGACATTCTATGGGGGGTGGGGGGGTAGGGAGGGGAGGGATTGGGGTCAAAATAAGGGGGTTGCAATTGTATGGGGAATATAAAAATAAAATTTATTTAAAAAAAAAAAGAAGACCTTCATTGATCCCGTTGAATAAAGCAAACCCAGGTGCCTTTCCCCGTTGCAGTCCATCCTCCTTCCTTTGCTCTTTTCTTTTTTCATAGACCATATCTCCACCAGGTATATTAGGTCTGTGTATGTACTGACTGACTTTTAACACTGGAGAATGTAACCTGAGTGGTAGCGTCTGTTCCTTGCAGTATTACCAACTCCTAGAAAAGGAACTGGCACAAAGTAGGTATTCAGTAGTGTTTGATGAATGAATAAATGAATGCATAAACCTACATCTATCTGACGCCATAATCCATACCTTACCATACATACATATTGCCCAGGTGCCTCCCCTATGTCTCCCCGGACACATTTTTCTTTCATCCCTACTATGGCCAACCACTAATTTGCTCTTAAATAAATCGGTTTTCTTTTCAGAATCAGCATCCGGGCTTTTACACAGTTGTTTGATGAAGACCTGAAGGAATTCACAAAGCCGCTCTATTCAGATACTTTCTTCTCTTTGCCCATCACCACTGAGTCAGGTAAGGCTGACTTTCTCATCCACCACATATTCTGCTGACTGACATGTCACCCATACGGGCTTCTAGAGGGAGATCAGATGATGTGGCTGAAGGGTGGGGAGCATTTTGTTCACTTGGAATTTAATCTTTATATGATCATTGATTGATATGAATGCACAATTGGGAAGAATATGGGGATTAATCTCGAAAAGAAGGTAGCAGTATCAGATTTTTTTTCCTATAATAAAAATTTATTTAAAACAGAGTGCAAAACATTCAAATCTACACCCCTCTTACATCCCTTTGATTTACGGATGTGTCTTCTTTCCCCACTACAGTATAAGCTCCTTGAAGGCTGAGACTCCATCTTATTTACTTTCCTCTTCTCCCCCAGCACCTGACCCAGGGCCTTTCACAGAGAAGGCATATATATTGAATTTATTACCAGCATGATAAATAGAATGATATGAATAAGATTATTCTAATGAACAGATTTCTGATAGCAATTATTTCAACTCTCAATGTGACCAGAATCAGCATCAGGAGAGAGTTTACTAGGTCAAAATATAAGTAGGTACAAAAGCTTTCAGTTGTAAGTAGGAATATATGTGTGCATATACATAGAAATGTATAGAACAAGATGAGAAGGTAAAATACCAGCGTCTTAACAATACTTCAGAGTAGTGGTATTACAGATGATTTTTTTTCCTTTTGTTTGTTATATGTTGCTTTTACACTATAACAATGTTAATGTGGAAGACTATATAAATTTATGAAACTTCTCTATGTATTAGAAAAACTGAGTAGTTTAGGAGCTAATATTTACTGTTTATCTTCTCTGTGAAGGTACAGTTTTAAATGCTGTACTTAGAATAATTTTTCCAGTCCTCACTGCATCCTTTTAAGATAGACACAGTTGCCATCCCTATTTTAAAAGTTACAACCAGAGACACCAAATATTTAAGCAACCTGCACAAGACACTAAGTATTTAAGCAAACTGCACAGGACAGTAAAGTTGGAATTTTGGCACTTTCTACCTGTGTACTTCACTGCTGCAGAATCTTTCCATCCTGTTAAGAAAAGTACCATTTTTCAGGACATTATGTCTTTTTTTTTTTTTTTTTTTTTGATTTTTGTAATCTTTGTTTATTTCTTAGTTTTTATTAAATTTGTCAGTCATTTACATGTCTGTATAACTTTGAGGCTACATTTTTACTCTTGGATATATACATATACAAAACTCATCCTCCACCAAAATTCTTGGGCCAATGTCCTATCCTGTTCTCTCCCATATGGTCTCTCTGATAACCAGTACATTTTTCACTAAGTCTAAGAATTGTTTTTGCTGTGCTTGGCCAATATGCATTTTTTTTCCAAGATAAGTAAAATCATTTGATATCTGTCTTTCACTTTCTGACTTATTTAGGTTAACACAATCAAATCAAGGTCTATCCATGTTTTGTAAAAAGGCACTATGTTATCTTTTTAACAGCTGAGTAATATTCCATCAAGTATATATGCCACAATTTCTTTTTTTTTTTTTTAAATATTAAATTTTATTTTTATATTCCCCCATACAATTGCAAACGCCCCATTCTGACCCCAATCCTTCCCCTCCCGCCACCCACCCCCCAAAAAGTGTCTCTGGTTCATAGTTTTTTGTTGATTTTGATTTTCACTTTCTTATATTCATTTTCCTGGTCCCTTATTTAAGTTTTCTAGATTCCTGCTATGAGTGAGACCATCCGGTATTTTTCTTTTTCTTTTTGGCTTATTTCGCTGAGCATGATCCCTTCCAGTGCCATCCATGTTGCTGCAAATTGCATGTGTTTATCTTTTTTGAATGCTGAGTAATATTCCATGGTATATATGTACCACATCTTCTTGATCCAGTCATCTATTTTTGGGCATTTGGGTTGTTTCCAAAGCTTAGCTATTGTAAACAGTGCTGCTATAAACATAGGAGTGCAGGTGCTCTTTGGAATTGATGTTTCTGTGTCCTTTGGGTAAATACCTAGGAGTGGAATTGCTGGATCATATGGAAGCTCTATGTTTAGTAGGTCCAGAAATCTCCACACAGCTCTCCATAGTGGTTGGACCAGTTTGCACTCCCACCAACAGTGCACAAGAGTTCCTTTTTCTCCACATCCTCGCCAACATTTGTTGTTGCTAGTTTTTTTAATATGTGCCATTCTCACTGGTGTGAGATGGTATCTCATGGTAGTTTTGATTTGCATTTCCCTGATTACAAGTGATGTTGAACATTTTTTCATAAGGACATTATGTCTTGATACCATTGTCTGTCCCAGCCTTTCCTAGTAACCAGTTTGCTACAATGATTGGTCTCAGGAAGTTCTTCTTTATACCTAACTGCAGTGTGTCATGCTGCAAGACAAAAGATAACTCAGACTCACAAGCACTACCATTTATTTATGCCAAATATAGGTATAATCTCCCACTGTTCAAACCAACAAGAGATCAGAACACAATTAGGAAAATTTATATGTATGCTTATAATTTAATATTAAGCAGGGACTGTAAAAATAATTCTTTCCTACTTAATGGGCCTCCCTGTGGCACTGGGGTTAAAGTCTCAGTGCTCTCAAGCTATTGCCAGTCACTGCAGCATGAGTTCGATCCCCAGCCAGGGAGCTGACCCATATGGCTCAGCAGACCTCTCCTATCTCGCCCGCTGCTCCTCTCAGCAGAGTATTTCAGTAGATCTGCCTGTTCTGCTCCCCACTCTGTCTCTGGTGAATCCTCTCACCCCCCGCATCTCTGGCCTACACCCGAATTCTTATATGCATCAATAAATAAAAATCTTTAAAAACCATTCTTTCCTATTTGAAATCGTATATAACAAAAATTATATGTACCCAAGAGAAATGAAAACTTGTGTCCTCATAGATACTTGTGCACACATGTTCATAACATTATTCATAGTGATAATCCAAATCTCTATCAATGGATGAATATAAACAAAATGTGATATCCCATACAATGGAGTATCATTCAACCATGAAAAAGAATAAAATACTAATTAATGCATGTTATAGCATAGATGAACCTTGAAAACATTATGTTAAGTGATAGAAACCAGTCATAAAAGACCACATAGTGATGATTCAATTTATATGAAACATTCAAATAAGGAAATTAATGAAGATAGAAAGTAGATTAGTGGTTGCTAGGGGCTGGGGAGAGGAAGAATAGAGAATGACTGCTAAGAAACATGGAGTTTCCTTGGGGAGGAATGAAAAGTGAATGTGGTGATATTTACAAAACTCTATACTAAAATCATTGAATTATACAGTTTAAGTTGCTGAATTGTACAGTATGTGAATTCTGTTTCAATAAAACTGCTTTCAAAATGGACTTAACTTACTCATAAATTCCCAGTAGCAATACCATACTAGATAATAAAAAAAGAGATTTCTGTTATGATAACTCTTAGCAATAAGCTGGATGTGCCAAAGTCCCAGATGCTGTGTGACTGGTTTCATACAAATGAAAAAGTATTTTTATATTAGTGACAAACTGCTAACCTTTACCTCAAGGGTCCCAAGCTTTACATAGAAGCACAAAGTCCACGATTCCTAGGTAAAGTGAACAACTTTATCTTCAAAAGTATAACTGACCTGCTGTTACAGGGTAGCAAACAGTGGTTTATCTCAGCTGCACATTTCTAGCCTTTACATAGGAGATGCCTGTGTGTGGGCAGCCTTGGGATTCTTCTGGACTAATGTTCTGGGGAGACGGGGTTCAGCAGCTCTGAAGGCCAGAGGTGTGGGGGAGAGAGGATTCACCAGAGACAGAGTGGGGAACAGAACAGGCAGACTGACTGAAATACACTGCTGAGGGGAGCAGCGGGCCAGTCAGGAGAGGTCTGCTGCATCGTGTGGGTAGTTCCAGGACAGCAAGGATGGAACTCATACTATAGAGGCTGCCTGACAGCTTCACAGTGCTGTGCTTATACCTTGCACCACCAGGGAGGCCCAGCAGCTATCTTACTTATTCTTTAGCACTGATTTCCCCACCTGGGTTTGTTATTTTCGTCTGGCTTCCCACAGAGCCTCTATTTGGAGTTATCGAAGGTGTGAGTGCTGGACTGTTCCTAATTGGCATGCTCGTGGCCGTTGTTGCCTTATTCATCTGCAGACAGAAAGCGAGGTGAGTGCAAACCTCCCTCTGGTGATCGGGCCCACAATTTTAAAGATGCAACTGAAAATGCCTTGTAGCCTCAAAAGAGAGAAGGAATTAAAAATTTCTCCAGATCCATCATCTTTGTTTCTCAGGGGACAAAAAAGTCAAATCATGACTCACTTTTTTCAGCCTTTCTAAGTAGCATTGATGAATTGCCCTTGTCTAATGAATGAGGGACCAGTTACAGCTTTATTTAAATATGAAATAACTCCATTTGCATAGATGGAAAAAGAAAACATATTTCTATGGTTCTGTGACCTCAAGAAGACAGAGATGTCTGCAAATACTGTGCCCAGCCAGTTTTCTGAAATATGCTGAAAGTATGGTTGACATAACCATTTGGTAACTAGTCTCTGCCATACTAATTTTAAGAAGAGACCAAATAGAACCAAATAGCATGAGGCCCCAGTGCCATGGCCTCTTCTCTTAGAGAACTTCTTTCATCGTCCTCTCTCTTGCAGTCATGTTTTGCATCCTAGGTTTCAGTGTTGTTTTTTCCCCTAAGGAAAGTTTTATTGAGAGTGTGGGAAGTGATTACGACCTGTAGCCAAAAACCGGAAGACAAATCTTTAGCTATTACAGAGATCCGTTTCTGAGTGGGAAAAATCTATTTCTTCTTTATGTTCTTCCCTTCCTTCAAAGAGATGTTGGCTGAGTGTAAATCTGCTTGAATACTGAGAAACCCATATTTGCACAAACATGCAAAGCCTTACCATAAATGGGAAAATTGTTTTAAGTCAAGTTTCATGATCAGAATATAAATCCTCTCCATTATGTTTTAGCCACGGTCGAGAAAGACCTTCTGCTCACCTGAGCATCCGCCGGGATCGACCATTATCTGTCCACTTGAATCTGGGCCAGAAAGGGTGAGCACCACATTTTTCTTCACATATTTTATTGAAAGATGAGTTGATTGTACTATGAGAGATTAGCTAACGAGGTTTTTCATTTTCTTTTGGTTTCCCTTCACAGTAACCGGAAAACTTCTTGGTAAGAGAAAGAACTCATTAATTACTACATTATCTGCTTTGAAATACAACTCAGACTGATTATGGCATGTTCCCTTTTCTCCAGTAACTTTTTTTTCTTTCTGTTATATTTTTAACTATAGCCCAATAAAAGTAAATCAGTTTGAAGGACACTTCATGAAGCTGCAGGCCGACTCCAACTACCTTCTATCCAAGGAATACGAGGTACACTTCAGATGCAAGGACACTTCAGCACCCCAAATCCTTAGCAGAATTTCCCTCCCTCCCCACATTTCCTGTGTATTCACAGGCTGATTGGAAGTGCAGAGGATGGTGCTTAGCATCCATTCCCTGCAAGATACATACCCACCACCCAGCCTTAATTTTGCCACCTGTGTGACCTGGGACAAGTTAGTTATCCTGTTAGTTCATCTGTAGAATGCAAATGAGCATACCTTCTGTGGGGCTTTTGTGGGGGCCAGACTCAATGCTTGTCAAATTTGGTGTTCCCTAAATGGCAGCTAATGTACATATGCTTATATTATTATGCATCTCAAGGGCTTTATGATTTGTCTTATGTTTTACTGTTCTTTACTTGCAAACTTACTTTTTACCCAACAGGACTTAAAAGACGTGGGTCGAAACCAATCATGTGACATTGCACTCCTGCCAGAGAATAGAGGAAAAAATCGATACAACAATATATTGCCCTGTGAGTTTTATTTTGGAATTTGTAATACTGTCTTCCTCTAGCCATTTCTTCTCTTTTCCAGGAATAAAATGGGGATAATAAAACTTAGGGTAAGCTACAAATGGAAATCGAAGCTCTGAATGCCTTTAAAAGGAGTGAGTTGTGTGTTACTGCGCTTGCCTCCAGAAGGGTAACAACCAACTTACATTCTGATCATGTGAGGCCTCTTGACATCTGCTGTTGACATTTCGCCTTTTGCTCCTATTGCTTCATCTTGGAAGCCTATAAGGTTAATGGCAAGGACCTACCTGGGTTTACTTAGCAAGCAACATCTCTGGTTAGAATTTTCATATATATTTATCTATTTATTTATATATTATCCTTTCACTGTTAGACAAAGTAACAGAAGGTCATTTTTCTGGACTGTATTCATTCCAGCAGTAAAATGGAGATGGCCACTTCATCAGAGAAGTGTGATGTTGTTACAAAGGAAAATACAGAGAGAACTTCAAAGAATATGGGGCTTGTTTATTTGTGTGTTTGTGGACCATCTGCACAGTGAACAAATTTGTTCTCCTGAATTTATCTGTAAAATGAAGATGAGAATACTTCCTTTATAGGGTAGTTGTTGGGATCAGAGATAATGCATGTCAAATAACATGCATTAGATAAAATGGAAAAATCACCCCAAGTCTCAGTGACTTAACTCTTGATAATTTGCCTTCCATATGAAAAAATGTTCATGGTCACGTATCATCAGGGAAGTGCAAATAAAAACCGGAATGACATATTATATAACACCTGTGAGAATGGCCCATATTAAAAAGGCCAGAAACAACAAGTGTTGCCAAAAATTTGGAGCAAAAAGAAATGTAGACTGTTCCAGCCACTATGGAAATCATTATAGAGATTTCTCAAAATATTAAAAATAAATCTATCATATAATTCAACATTTCCACTCCCAGGTATCTACTCAATGATTGCAAAAAACTAATTCGAACATGCACTCCCATGTTCATTGCAGCACTGTTTATAATAGCAAAGTTATGGAAACAATCTAAGTGCCCAATCTAAGTGACAAGGAAATGGATTAGGAAAATGTGGTATATATACATAATGGAATACCACTCAACTATAAAAAGAAAAGATAAACTCTAGCCATTTGTGACAACGTGGATGGAACTGGAGGGAATTATGATAAGCAAAATAAGAAGGAGAAAGACAAATACCAGATGGTGTCACTTATGTGATGTATATGTAGAATACAATATCACAAAACAAAGGGTCAGGTAAAATCAAAGAAATAACAAAGCCTAGAAATCTGATCACAGAACTGAGGCTTCCAGGGGAGGAGGGGAGATGGGGAGAGGAAAGTAGGGAGGGGGCACAGTGGACTGGGGGCGGGGGGCACTATGGGTGCCTTAGTGGTGGATGTGGTATGATAACATACATCCAAGGAGGTGAGCTCCTAGGCCTCTAAATCATGTACAGTATAACCAATGTTACCTCCATTTAAAATTTTTTTAAATAAACTGTCTTCCAGATGATGCCTCTCGAGTGAAACTATCCAATGTAGACGATGACCCGTGCTCCGACTACATTAATGCCAGCTACATACCTGTAAGTGGATCACTAGGCCATAGTGCCCAAGAGGAAGCTTTGGTGGGTGGCCACACTGGAGACAACTGTCCACTACTTGCTCTCACTCTTCTCAAGTCTGAAAACATAAAGGTTGAGAAGACTGTCTGACTGTCTTAAGAAGCAGGGAGTCCAATTCAGTCATTGCTAAGACCAATTTTTTACAATGACCGTAGTCACAAAAGATGCATTTTCAAAGGTCTTTTACTCTGCAGCCCTTAGCCAAGATTAGAACTCCCTATGGAAGCTGGATCTCTACTGCAAAGGCTGCCTAACTAGGAAACCTGATTCAAAGTTAAATGGAATTTTGAAAATCACTGATGCAACTCAAAGGTTGTGTCAGAGCTCTGCCTAGTATCTCGCCAACTTCAGGTTTGAATCCCATCGCTGACCCCTGCTGATTGTGATCTTGGACAAGTTATGTCACTTCTTTGGGTTTCCATTTCTTTTTCCAGAAAATGAGAATGATATTTACCTCAAATAATCATCCTTTTATTCAGTAAACACTTGTTAGGCACCAACTCCAAGTCAGAGTCCGTGCTATGTACAGGGATAGGGTCACGTGAAATCTTGACTCTGCAGAAACACTCAGCAGAATTGGGCACCAGGAAATAGCAACACAATGCCATGAGAAAGAAGCTAGTGTGGTGCTTCCTCAACACTGGCACACCCACATCGCCTGGGGGTCTTGGTAAAAATGCAGACTCTGATTCAACAGGGCTGGGGTGGGATCCGGGATTCTGCACGTCCAGCAAGCTCCCAGGTGATCCCCAGGCTGCTGGTCTTAGGACCACTCTTTGAGTAGGAAGAGACTAGAAGTTGACATGGGAGCTTCTGAGAGGAGAACATCTCCCAGTAGAGAGATCAATAAAGGAAGCTCAGCCTATCAGGCAACATGCCAAGACTCCAAGGACGAGTAAGGATTAGCCAGCTGAGAGGCAGTGTTTGGGTGGGTGGGTGTGGAGGTGGCAGAGGTGAAAAGGTAGAGGCCCTGAAGCGAGACAAGGAGAGAAAGAACTTGGACTACATGCTGCAAGTATTCTGTTGTTGGAAAGCAGAATAAGTGGAGAAGTATTGTAGCTCTGAGAACTGTGGTTAAAATTAAGATCTCTGGTTTATAGTTGCTTCTAAGGCGGTGGGGGGGGTTTTGGGGAGGAGGAAATAAGATCAAAATAATGGGGGTGGGAATTGTATGGGGAATATAACCAAGATGAAAATGCACACGTTGTGCAAAAATGAAAAATGATATAAAAATATATAAAAGAAAATTTAAAGAAAAAGGAAAAAAAAAATTTAAAAAAAAAATTAAGTAAGATCCATAAAAATCCTGACCGTCAGCAAAGTATATGGTAGATGCTCAAAAATAGGGATTTGTCTTCCCTTTAGCTTGCCTCCATGACATCCCTTCCCAACATGAATCTAATGGCAATGATCCAAAATGACTGAAACTCTTGTACATTAAATAGGGAGTCTCATATTCAAAGTCAGTCCCTAGGTCTACACACACACACACACACACATACACACACACACACACACACACACACGATGAGGATGAAGTGTTTTCTAAATCATGGCTTGAATCCTCCACTGCCTTTTAGAATAGATCCAGCCTAATAAAAGGAGTTCGACACTTAACAATAGTGTGATGTTCCGGCCTTTGTCCTTCCTGCTCCCAGGCCTTGACACTTGTGTTAATATCTTTTTCTCAGTCAGGGGCCTGGCAAAGACTTACATCTCATCTCATCCACACAGCTAAAGCTTTGTTTATAGTTCTGAAGAGGCCCATTGTTTCTGAATCTCCATATTGTAAATTCATTGCAGGGCAACAACTTCAGAAGAGAATACATCGCTACTCAAGGACCACTTCCTGGCACCAAGGATGACTTCTGGAAAATGGCGTGGGAACAGAATGTTCACAACATCGTCATGGTGACCCAGTGTGTTGAGAAGGGCCGAGTGAGTAAACAGTCTTCTGACTTCCCAACTTTGCTTTCCGCCACCTGCATGGAATTCCACCCCACTGTCCAAAGTTAGACCCCACAAAGGCCAAACAGGGTGGCAAGAGAACATTATTAGTGAATCAGATCACTCAGTGATAAAAAGCCCTAACAGTAAATCCAGGTAATGGTCAGTTCTGATCTGGGTCTGAGGTTTTAGCCAAAGATGATTTCATTTGAGGGCTGGGATTACCAGAAGTGCCCCAGACATAGACGGCTGACCCCTCGCTGCTCCTTCTTCCTTTGGTGTATGGAGGCAACTGAACCTCCCAAGAGTCTCTGCTTCTCCCCCTACTGTCAGGAAAGGAGATGTGCATCTTGGGCTGTGTCTGCAAAACCAAAATAAATTAGTTAACTGGACAAATTAAGCAAACCTCTGTTAGAAGAGTGTTTATACTCCTCTATGACATTATTTTCAGGACTAAAAGAGAGATTACATGTAAAGTGCCCAAAGTCTGTGCTCAGGAAAGACATATTCACAGCCCTCCTCCTTTCTTCCTGCCTGTACTTGGAAGCTTGAATAAATTACTTGATTTGTGGCCTTTGGTCCAGGTTAGGACAGCAATACAAAATATAAACAAAACAGGACCAAGAAGACAGTGCCTTCTTTTGTCCAGTTAGATCTTTCTTTAGAATGAACAAGAAATTGTGACATGTGGTTTATCTGCTTGTGAAACAGAAATGTTGAGGAAATCAACAGAAAGGTCAAGCCCTGGAGTAGAGTGCCTGAAAGGTGAATGAATCCGAAGTCTGGGGTGTTGCTCAGTGTCACCCCCACGTGGAGCAGTAGCACCTCAGCACAGGCCCTGACCCGGGTCAGCTGCTTAGGCTACGCAGGAGACATTTGAAAGAGGGGAAGTTAAGGTTCATAGAGGAGCTGTGTTTTCTGGACTCTTGTTTTTTTAAACATTTTTAAAGGACAGGTTTATTGGGGAAAGGAAAGAAGAAAGAGAGGCACCTGCGAAGTCACAGGCGGCAGGAACGCTGCATGGACTCACTCTTGTCTGTCTCCCTGTAGGTGAAGTGTGACCATTACTGGCCAGCGGACCAGGATTCCCTCTACTACGGGGACCTCATCCTTCAGATGCTCTCGGAGTCTGTGCTGCCTGAGTGGACCATCCGGGAGTTCAGGATATGCAGCGTATGTTCATTTCTGTGACTTCATTGAACAGTCCAGCCTGGAAAGATGAAGGACACCCATGTCTTCCATTTTTACTAGTCCTGCTCTTGTAGTTTCAGCCCACAGAAACTCCTGCCTGGGCGCGGGTGTCAAAGGTGAAGTTTCGCCTTGGGCCCTGCTCTCTTACCCTCCCTGCTCTTACAGGAGGAGCAGCTGGATGCACACAGGCTCATTCGCCACTTTCACTACACGGTGTGGCCAGACCACGGAGTCCCGGAGACCACGCAGTCCCTGATCCAGTTTGTGCGGACTGTCAGGGACTACATCAACAGGAGCCCGGGCGCCGGGCCCACCGTAGTGCACTGCAGGTACTCGGCCACGCGGGAGCCAATAAAACGGCAGCCAGGAGTTTAAAAAGAGGCATAAGCATGAGGAATCTGGTGGGTGGAGGATTCCTGTGCCAGCCAACCTGCCTCGCCCCAAAGGATGCGCTTATGTGCTTCTCCCTGGTCCTCTGCAACCTCACTCTTTTCCACTGATTTCTCCTTTTCCACTTTTTTCACCTTCCACCTCCCTCTTGCCCTTCCCCTCCACCCTTCTCTCTGCCTCTTGCTCTTTTTCTTATTGTACAAAGTACAAATTCTTTATGTGATGTTCAGTTCGTCCATTAGTGGGGCTCTATCTGACCCCCAATCCAGGTTCCTATAAACTCCTCTTCCCCCTCTAGCCAACAGAGACACCACAAGCTTATTCTTGCCTGTTCTCTCTTGACTTTTTGCTTCAGACAGTGTGACTATAAAATCTACCTAACAAGCTTGCTCTCTCACGCGCTCTCTCTCACTCTGTCTCTCTCTCTCTCTGTGGGGAGCCTGATGTTTAGCTAATTAATGTTTGCGGCCACACTTTGATAGCCCTATCTGAATGGCACTAATAAATAAAGCGCAGGAATTGCTACAGTAAGAGAAATGTCAAATGCACTCATTTTCTTCCAATCAGCCCAGCACCGTAGGAGCACTGCTTTTATATGTCCTTGGAACCCTGATGATTTTAATAGGAATGTGAGACTCTCGAGAGTTTCCTGTTTTCTGCAGAATGGCAGGCATGCTCACCTAGGAGCACTGAAAAACTGTTCTTTTTCTAATAAATATTGTAGATCAAAATCCCCAGTATTCAACCGTTAGGGAGCAATTTGGCAATCCCTAGTAAAGTTGAAGTTGTTCACACCCTATGATCCAGCACATCTGCTTCTAGATATCAGCCCTGATGCACAATGTTGCTCCCTGCAGCACAACTCCTAACAGAGAAAACTGAAGATGATGTCATTGTTTATCAGTAAGGAAGAAAAGGGTGGTGGGTGAATTAGCAGGGTGTATCCACTCTTGAAGGAATTAGTTAGATCTTCATGTAACAATATAGATGAACCTCAGGACACAATATTCAGTAGAAAACTTCCAAAAGGACACATAAAAAAAATTCACCATTTTGAAACCCATAAAATGAATACATTGTTTATGGATTTCCAGGTATATAGGAAAAATACAAATGCATGCATGGAGATGCTATGCATCAAGGGTAAAGCAGTACTGACCCCTGGGGGGATGGGGGAAAGAAGAAGAAAGAGGGAAGGCTAGAGCCCTGGGTTACATTTCTTTGAGAAAGCACCTTGAGAGAGAGAAGTATTCCAATATTCTCCCATAACTTGGGATGGGACAAGAAAGCTTGCTGTAGTGTCTAGATGGAGTTCTGAAAGGCCAATTTTAAAAAAATGCTGTCTTCCTCTGCTATTTCCAGTGCTGGTGTGGGCAGGACTGGAACCTTTATGGCATTGGACCGAATTCTCCAGCAGTTAGACTCTAAAGACTCTGTGGACATTTATGGAGCAGTGCATGACCTAAGACTTCACAGGGTTCACATGGTCCAGACCGAGGTAAGAGTCACAGGCTGAGGGATACAGATCTCTTTTCCTCCTCCAAAATGTCCAGGGCTTTGACCTGACAAAGGGAGATGACGATGACTCATCAGGAAAAGAAAAAAAAACTAAATATAGATGTTTTCCAGGACTTGTTATTTTAAAACAAATTTCAGTGACGTTGAGGATGTGTGCCCTTCGCTGTGTTGGTTGCCCATCTCTTTTAGGTGGGTGGGAAGAAAAATGGATTTTTGAACCAATGCCTTATACACTGGGGAGAGACCCAGCAGTCCATCCTCACGATCAGTGTGAGATAGACTAGTGAGTGAGCACAAGATCATCAGTTTAAAAAAGGAGAGGGGGCCTCCCCAGTGGCGCAGCGGTTGAGCGCTGGGTTGCGAAGCTGCCCACAGCCTCTGCAGCACTGGGTTGATCCCCGGCTGCTCCCAAGCCACCAGAGGAGGGTCCCACATAGCGCACAGACCTCTCCTGCCGCCCACTGCTCCCCTCAGCAGTGTACTTCGGTCCTTCTGCCTGCTCTGCTCCCCGCTCTGGCTCTGGTGGATTCTCTTGCCCTCCCGCGCTTCTGACTGTACCCAGTGCTTGTATAAATAAATAAAAATAAAAATAAATCTTTAAAAATAAATAAATAAATAAATAAAAAATAAAAAGAGGAGAGGGCCTCCCTGGTGGTGCAAGGGGTTAAGATGCAACCTATGAAGCTATCCGCAGCCACCACTGCAGCACGAGTTTGATCCCTGGGCCAGGGAGCTACCCACATGGTGTAGCAGACCTCTCCTGTCTCGCCTGCTGCTCCCCTCAGCAGTGTATTTAAGTCAATCTGCCTGTTCTGCTCCCCATTCTGTCTCTGGTGAATCCTTTCACCTCCTGCATCTCTGGCCTGTACCCCAGTTCTTGTGTGCATAATAAATAAATCTTTAAAAAAATTAAAAAGAGGAGATTCCCAACTCTTCTCTCCATCAGCCCATCCCACATATTTCCCCATCTCTGGAATCACCAGAGGAGTATATATTGATTGAGAAGCATAAATACTTCCATTTGTACAGTTTTTTGACAGTTGCAGGACATTTTTGAACATGTTATCTCAAATTTTCAATAAAACCAAATAGGAGCAGTCGAGTGTTATTTTCCACTTCCAGCCTAGAAAACTGAGGTTCCACTGCTAACAGGCTTTGCACATCTATGAAGCAATCAAACTGGAACTGGAGCTCTGTTCTAGAGAATCTAAAACCCTAAGCACCAGATCCACTGCCCACAACTTCATGGTCAGATCTTAATCTCCACATTCAAATCAAGCCTATAACTCCTCTGCATAATTGCCTTGAAGGTCCAAGTCCATTAACCCTTGTATTTCCAAATAACTGCAAAATCCTCTATTTAAAAAAAAAATCCCCATAGTCAAAAGGCAAAGAATTCCACAAGCTGCCGTTACGCCCTCTTACAATCACAGAGCACGTGGAACCTGCAGGACTCGGTACTTCCCAAAGCAGAAGTCCAGACCCCAGGGCTGGCAGAGCTCACTTGTACTGGGAGTAAGTAAGTGCAAGGTGTTGTGATCCACAGCGGCACCAAAGGAAGCGAAAAAAGGAAGGACATCCTACCCCTGGGTGGTGTATTTTTCTGGGTCCATGAGATAGTCAGTCTCAACTTTATTCTGCCTTATTTGGGATAAAAAGGGACAGGTCTTTACAAGTTTTCATCTTCTATCAAAGAAGCCACCACTGCAGCAAAGGGGCTTTAGATGGACTTTTCAAGGGTATCTGTCCCTTCTAACCTGCCTGCAGGGAAATTTGCAGCCTAACTCTGAGACCCTCAGATAGAGCAATAATTTGTTATAGAACAATAGGTGACAGTCCTACTTCGTCCATTCATCTGCTGCCTATGAGAAGGAAACGGGGATGTTTTAGGAGTTAGCATCTCAGTTCTCATGTGGGGAATTGTCTGGGTTTCCCATGACCTCTGCGCCTACATTTTCGATATACTAGACGTCTCACGGTTTCCAGAACACATGTTCATTTTCACGTTATTTATGACATTTGGTATGTCCTATTTCTTGGCTCAAATTCTTACAAATGTCACCTTTTCTCTCTGACTTGATACTTCCCTCCCCCAGAGGTGAACCATATGGCTTCTTCTTATGGTTGTAGCTTTATGAATAATTCTTTATTGCTTGATAGGTATTTGTTCATATATCTGCTCCTCTGCTTAACTGTGTACTTAGACCATAAAAAAGGCTATTAGTATAATTCTATAAATACTCTCAGGTACTATAACTTTTGGTGAAATTGAAGGGAATTGGGGCTTCACAAATTATCTAGACAGAGCAAAAATTGTCTTTTATTATCTGAGTTTCATTTATCAGACTGTCTACTTTTCATTAAGAATAAAGAGGGAAGCACATTAACAATATGAAGGTGTTAGTAGTGGTTCTACTAAAAAGGACCCTCTTTTTCCTACTAGAAAAAGAAGAATTTATATTTAAAGGCAAATTGATGACTATTTACTGGTTTCAAAGCATATGGTGGAGCATTGTTGAAGAATTTATTAATAAGGTGTAGCATAGAGGTAATAGAGCTCACAGGAAGCTAACACCAAGGTCCCAAAGTAATTTAATATCTTAGAAAATATGAAGCATGTTTAGATGGGAGGAAATAGGTATCAGTCTATAACTTGGTTGATTGTTTTCAAGATGGCAAAAAGTGACTGCCCATACTAACAATGATACACCTCATTTTTTCAAGGTGGCATAAATCAGGATTTGTGAGCAGAAATATAGAGATTAGTTAGACTTTTTTTTCAAAATGTCCTAATCTAATGGCTATACCAGGCCTACATTATAAATCATGAGGAGTAGATGACTAGGCTAGCTTCTAATCAGGGGCAATGGCTTAGTGATAACCCCCCCAAAAAAAATACTTGTTCACTTTTAAAGATTGTTGGTAAGGAAAGCTCTTACAGTCTCAGTATCTCAAATTCTTTAAAATACTCTTAAGGTTGACCACACTGACCACCTTACTCATGGGCCCAGATATGTTTTTTAATATCCATCTAACTGACAGCAGGCTGATGCATTTTATATGCCCTTTCATGGACAAAGAGTATTAGCTCTAGAAGAACCCTTGGCCTCCTTATTTCACAGATGGGGAAACTGAGATCCCAAGAAAGCTCTTGATTCAGCCTAGGCCAGCTGGAGGCAGACTTAACATCCAGTGTCCCTCCAACAGTGTTATGTTCTACCACCAGCCTTCCCTCTCTCTGGGCTCTGAGCCACTGCTATGTCCTAAAGCAGAGTCCAAGGTCAAGTACCAAGGTTACACAAACATCTGCTCCCTTACTAAGGAGGTCAGCTGGTAGAAAAGAAAAAGACCAATGCACAAGTTTAGCTGCCTGCAACTGAGCTTCTGTTGTCAGTTGAGTCCTTTGTGGTTCTTTATGGTTACCAAAACACTGACTTTTCTGTATTTATTTTACTGTGTAACCCTCTATTGTTCTCTGTGATTAGCCAATAGCTTTGAGATTGTTCCATGAGCCAGATTCGAATGCCAAGAGACCCAAGATGGAGAAGACACTGACTTTGCTCTCAGAACTGCCAATCCAGTGGGGCCTATCATATACACCTCCTTTTTCCCCCCACTATATCCCTAAAAAAGGGAACAGAACAAAAGTATGTAGTGAAATGATTGTTTCATTCAATAGTGAAGTGAAATTAGAATTCATCTAAGGAGACTGGTGTCATAAAGGTCACATACCCAGGACCAAGTCCAAGGTTCCCTGTTGTTTAGATGTGTACCCTCGGAGAAGTTCCTTAACACTTCTCTGAATCTCTACTTGTATGGATGATTATCTCTGCTTCACCAAATTATCAAAATGTTCAGGTGAGATAATTTGTGTAAAATGCATAGTACAGCCTGGCATAATTTGCTTATTTAATGATGCTTGAGGACACTCTGACTCTATCTTTTGCTTCTTCATAGTGTCAGTACGTGTATCTACATCAGTGTGTAAGAGACGTCCTCAGAGCAAGGAAACTACGAAGTGAGCAAGAAAACCCCTTATTTCCAATCTATGAAAATGTGAATCCAGAGTATCACAGAGGTAGGAGCTTACTTCACTAACTTATAAGTTCATTTATCAAGATATACTCGATTTGGAAAGTATTAATCACCTACGGCTCTTCTATCATGTGCTATCCATTTCTCCCCTATCCAAAGGCTTGAGGGGAAGGATGGGAAGACAGTGGAAAGAAATGTACCACCCTAGTAAAACAAGGTTCTCTGTGCAGTAAAATAATGTTGGACTCTTCTTCTATGTGATGTTTTTCCCAAATTTTCTAGAACAAGTGTATAAACTTTTAACTGAAAATTTCAGTGGAAAAAAATTATGTGACTTTCTAAAAGGCACTGCTCTGATCAGACAATAATGACTTGGTAAGGGAAGGACCCTCATAAACTGTCCCACTCTGAACCATTATTATGACTTCATTTATCACATAAGCATTTGCAAACTTGATGTTGCATTGCATTATCTATGACGGCCTAACAAATTACCCGTAAGCTTAGCATGTTATTTCTTATCTCACAGTGTCTGTTGCTCAGAAATTTGGGAGGAGCTTAGCTGGGTGGTTCTGAGCCTGGGTATCTCAAGAAGTTGCAGCTAAGGGCTATTTGACTGGGGCTATAAGCATCCTAAGGCTCGGTGGGGGCAGAGGACCCATTCAAGATGGCTGGTTACTCACATGGCTGTGGTCAAGGGCCTCAGTTCCTGGCTACATGAAACCACATTCACCTACAGATCAAATTGGTTTTTTGACAAACGTTATCTCAGAGCTATTTTATCTCCATTTCTAAATGGTCTTCAATTTTCAATATCTGCTAACATTTTTTCTTTAGTCTCTGCACCCCTCAGCCCTCCCACCTAGTCAATATGTGCAATAGGTAATAATCTGTAAAGCACAAGTGCATGAGAGCTACTATTAAAGTGAGTCCTGTTGTAAATCACTTAGTCTTTTTGTGTTGTAAATAAGTACCCTCTAATTTATCTGTACAGCAAATTAAATATTTTGCACGCCAGATTCTTTCAAAAGCTCCAGGATGGAAGGAGCTCTGGGGGATCTTGGTGATTTCTTTCTCTTGTTTTGACTTGTTCAAGACTTTTTTTAGAGTAATATTGGGTGCTTCTGAATGACGCTAACTATAGTCAGCATTTCTGAAAGTTAAAATCCAGGTCCTGGGTCTGCAGCTAATTAGCATTATCAAGCTGTGCAACCCTGAGTGAGTTATGCTGCCTCTCTGTGGGCTAACTTGTAAACCAGAGGAAGTGACTAGAATCACCTTTCCTTCCCACCCCATAATCTGTGCTTCTAATGGAATGGCCTAGCCCCCCAGGATGCTCTCATCCTAAACCCTGTTGAACTGAGTCATTTCTGTTGCTCTTTCCCATCTATAATTTTCATTAACAGAATACACAACTCTAACACATCCTGTTCCAGTCTGTAATTACACTGTCCTTCCTTTTCAGATGCGGGCTATTCAAGGCATTAAGAATGTACCCGAAAATCTCCTGGAGAAAAGCTATTCACCGCATGATTTAAAAAAAAATCTTGCTACATGCCCTACAGAGGTGCCAGCTGTTCTGTTGATACTGTGTATAATTTATTAATCTGGAGAATTTTAAAGAATTTATGTAATTTAAAGGTAACAGATATTATTGTACATAGTTGTATTTTGTAGTTCCTTCTGTAAATATGTATTTTTTTCATAATGTTTAATATTAAGCTTTATATAATACTATTTTTCCACACTAAAGTGTTTATGGATTGTTCTACATAAACTAACTCAACCTGTGTGACAGGTCTACTGGCAAAATGAGTATGAGGAAGCTGCAGGGGCCATCATCACTGAGACCATGGTTTTTACCTGTTTGATATTTGCTGAGCAGAAGGCAGGACTGGAGAGGGTAAAGTTTGTCTGACTTTACTGCATTGTTCTATAAAACTTGGGATGCAAATATGATCCAAAGGCTATCTGGGCAAATACAACAAAAAATTATGGGGGGAGGGTGGCTAAGCAGCACCAACGTGGAGGTGGTTGTGCCTGAACTAGTTACTCTCTCCCAATCCTCCTTCCCAGAGATTCAAGCCGAAGCAGTGGGCATAGGGGCAGTGTAACCTGCCCTGTCAGCCCTGGCTGGAGGGTTGAAAGTTCTGATAGAGAACAGACAAACGGAAGTCATGAGTTACTTGTGTTGAGAGCATTGCCACACGTTCTCCTGGCTGGAAACACTGCATCATGAGCAGAGCCCCCCGTACGGAGATGAGAGGTGACTCCACTGCATCCGTGGTGTGGAGTGTGAAGTGTCTGCCCACACGTGAGTGCATCTGTTGGACACGCATCTTCTTGGCTGCATTTTTGAAATAGTCAAAATTATGCCAGTCATACTTGGTGTTCCCATTTTAAAAAATGATGGTGACAGATAATACCCCCAATCAAAAGACCTAATGTCAACGTTTTTAGTGGCATGCCCAAAAATGCGCTAAATAATTTTAAAGGACAAAAACAAAACTCAGCGGTACTTGGTATACAATTTTTCCAAAAGACTTTTTCAGTAAATCATTGAAGACCAAATATCAAGCAGTCACTCATTTGCATTTCATATAAAAGGCACAATATGTTCTACCACTTTGGTGTTCGGTATTTGTGCCTGTTTTGACTGTAATAAATTTCAGTGAGCCAGAAAGTAGGCATTGGCCTTCTCAAGACCCAGGTCTGAGGGTCTTCTTGAGGAAAACTTGACAGGCCCTGTATTGTATGGAATCCTCACACCCACACCAGCTGGAAATATATGCCCTTCTTCTCACTACAAATGTCTCTGTAATAAATTTAAGAATTAGAGGTCAGGTCTGTTGATTTCACAGCTTTATTTACAGAAAGAGAACACATCTTTTCAAAGAAGATATTTTTGCTCCATACCATAAAGTCCCATAAGGGATATTATAGGTAAGAGGCACAATGATTTAAAAGTCATTAAGTACATCTCAAATAGTTGAGTTTTTTTAATCTCTAATCCAACTGGAAAATTTTTACAGGGTTATTTGAAGTTTAAAAGCAGGACAAATATTTTATCAGAATGAATGTGAAGCGTATTGAGAGGATGGCAAGCTTTCGGCTTCAATGTTCTCAGTGTCCTTGTAAATTGGCAGTGCTGGGTTCTGACTCTGTTTCATAGAACTAAGTGGATCTTTTAAAAAAGGAAAAATATATATGTAAGTGTGACAGACATACCAGAAAATGTAGGTCAGAGGCTTTTGAAATGTGGGATCTATTAGGAATAAAGTTCAGTATATTAAAAAGAAAAAGCAAGAGTAAAAATGAAAACATTTTTAAACTAATATCTCAATGCAAAGCACATTCAGACATGGAAAAATAAATTCATTTTGGGCTTTTCATCACTCAGGAAACTTTTAGTAAGTGCCTGCAACCTGCTTGGCAGTGTCCTAGAAACTACACATTGCTACCAATTGACACAAAGAAGATGCATCATAACAATCAAGTCAAGGTTATGGTTACTATTTTAAATTAAGCTTAAAAAGAGGGCTTCAGTGAGATAAGTGAGCCATGCAGCCCTCCAAGGCCATAATGACAAGTGCTCAAAATAAGAGCAAAATCATTGAATCCAGAGGGAGAAAACAATTAGTTGCAGAAACCAAAAATTAAAACCATAAAAAATCCACATGTCTATAATCATAAGTAACATTTACATACCTTAGTGTATCTGGGGCGGAATAAGGTATGAAATGGACATGACAAGGGAAAACTGTTTGTTCTTTTAGTCTTATCCAGGAAATATTTATTCCTATCCTCCACCTGTCTAATTTTAAATCTCCTTAGCAACAAATATTTCACTATCTTCTCTCCCCACCGTCACAGACTAAATACATAATCTAGTTGATCTGTTTATTAAATTTAGGAGGAAAAAAAGGTTTCCTTGACATTCAGCTCAATTGGTTGCATTTTAATTTAATCCCATCGTGTGCTCTGGCTTGGTAAACACCCTGTTTCCTGTCGTGGTGGGCATCCTGTCTCTGCACCTGTGCAGGGCTCTTTAATGATCAAGACTTCAAAGTACTTTTGAGCTATCAAATCTGGGGAGAGTCCTGTCTTGCATCTTAATAATTATTTATCCAAGCTCTTTATAATTAACTCCTTTAATCTCTACTCATTAAATCAATTTCATATTATCGTTCTGTTGCTCTCTGGATAGCGGCCAACTCTTCAGCTCTTGAATCAGATTTGTTAAAGATTTGTCTCCCTGACTAGACTTACACGTACCTATCCTAAGAAATTCACCATCCCATAACCTTCCTGGCTCCCTCTTCTCTACTTCTCTTTCCCCTTCTCCCTTTTGAATATGCTTGCTTTCCAGCCAAATGTGATTTTATTTTCTGTTCGTCTATCTCCTTATACCCATTGTATACCCATTGGTATTTCACAGACTATGGTTTCATTTGTAAACAGTGAAATGGTCACAGCACACATACATTTTGAGGACAGTCTTTAATTAATTTTGTTATTACCTCTTGAAAGAAAGCCCAAAATGACATGTGAAATAATATGAAACCACTAAACAGATGCCCAACAATACAAAAATAGAGCTTCTATGTTATGCTTCACACTGGTTCTCTAGCCTTAGTGTCTCAGGATCCAGCTTTTTATATTAGTTAAACATGCTTTAACTTTTGTAATAAAATTACTGGTCATATACTAAATTCTCATTCATTAGCTTTCTGGATCTTTGAGATTGATGACATCATCAACATGCCGGATTACCGAATCTCTGTAAGAGGAGTGGGAGCATCTGGGACCCAACTGTGGACACCTCTAGAACTAGGTCCCCTTCCTGGGTCAGCCCAAACTCAACCTGGGGATAAACAGTAGTCAATAAGCTGCATGTTTGAGGTAGTGGTTCAAGGGTTTTCTACATTCCATTTCAATGGGGAAATGAAAGCAATTGATTGGCCAAGATAGAGTGGTAAGAAGCAACACCTGGTCCTCTCCCGAGATGGCTGTGAGCAAGCCTGCAACCCTACCTCATTATTGAAGAGTCAGTATTTGCCCAAATGCCCTGTTAAGTTTCTGAGTATTTTTTTACCCAAAATGTTGAGTCACATTGAGTATTCAAAGAATGTTTCACATAGAAAAAAAAAAAAAAAAAAAAAACCTGTTAGCCCTGACTACAGAAAGCAAGTAAAATGATGCAAAAAGGGAAAATACTTGAAAGGGATCTAACCAGGAGGCATCATCGGGAAGAGAAAAAAAAGGGCATCCATTTTGTGTCCAGACTGTTTTTGAAAATGTCTTATGTTTCTATTAGGACATGTTATCCTCTCAGGCATCCATGTTGACTACATTGACAGATGATGAAGCTGATTATTGAACTGATTCATTAGTTTTGTGAATTCACCACATGTTTGTATATACTGACTGGGTTTGGAATTCTGAACATACTACCTTAGATTCTTATAGTGGATGATGCCTTTGAAAATGTTTGGCCATTTAGTTAAAATGCAGGGTAACATTTGATGCAGCCATGATAATAGCAAAAATCTGTTCTGTGCTAAAAATGTTTCTAGCAATGGAAATATTTCTGACTAAAAGAATACTCTTGACTTATGGGGAGGCTCCCTAGGAATAAATGTATGCAACAAAATAAGACATTTTATTTTTTTAAAGGTTGTCTATATAGATACATTCATGAAATAAGGAAACTGTTGGTGAATACTTCAAAAATAGAGGTTTATGTAATGAAATAAGAGATCTATTAACAGATTTACCAAAGATTATATTTATAACCTATATGCCAATGTATATGATCTTATATAAGATACCAAAATAAGTTGTTCAAAACTGTGAATAATGCCAGACAAATGTAAAGTGTCCCTTCCAGAATATTCACAAGAAAGGTTAGTTATGGCTATTTTCTGCCTTAAGCAATTTCTCTTAAGAAACACTATCTTTACCTAACAGCTAGTTTTCTGTTATATTTGAGATGTTGTGTTTTAAAAGCTGAGTGAGTAGATAAACATTCCAGTAAAAAAGGAGCCTGTGCAACTGTGGCGTTAGGATTTGGTAGCAGACTTGGCCGGTGCTCCACCTGCAAGCTAGTGGGAGAGTCTGCGGCAACCTTCAAGAAATTTCCTAATCTTACCACCCTGATGACCTGGTGCAACAGTGTTTGCACCTGAAGACTCTTGATCTCTGTTCTGCCATGCAACACTCCTCAGGCATATAAACTCTGCAAGGACAAAGGCCAAGTCTTTTCTACCCAAATTAGCATACAGCACACAGATATACAACATTTACATTTTAAGTGGAATTGCTCCTGGGCTAATACTTTAGGTATTAGGATAGTCAGTGTCTCAATACTATGGAAGTTCACCTGGCTATTCCTTGATTTGTCTGAAACTTAAATAAATAATGTAAATATAGCCAGCAACTGAACTTATTATGTTCTATAATAGAGCACTTTTATGTTTTTAATATCATGGACTCTCTTTCTCTGCAAACCTGGCTATTTAAAATGCCAGTAGATAATTCTATTTTTTCATACCACAGTACCTACCCACGATATTTCTAACCAACTCTATTTGAACAAAGAACTTTATTAGTCTTTCTATTTAAATAATGTATTGCTTAATATATTTTCATATTTGTGATTATGGCAAAACTATATAGTATCTATCTTATGCACCTTCTCAATACAGGAATAAAACTGTTTGTTGAAGGAAAGTGTCCTGTCTTCAATTCACCTTTTTCTCATTTATCAATTTTTGTCCTCCTGCTCAGAAGAAAGGTCAGAAGTGACTGCTTTTAAATGAGAAAAATCTTCCAGGCCATTATCATGAAGAACATGGTGGTTTTAACCTTTATTCCTGTGAGTGCTGAGCTGATTACCTTGAGTATTGTGTACATTTAATAGACTCTCCAGTTGACTCTCTCCAGCTGAATTCTCTACATTTCCCTGCTTTAGCTCATTAGTAACCAAAATGTCATCCATTACCAATAGCCCCTGGTGTATTCCCAGAGGCACTGCCCAGCTGGGTCACCACAAGTCCTTCAGAGGCACTTCACACATTAGCGGGCTGTGTGGCATTTGGTAAAGGGCTACTATGCTTAGTTCCAGAATTATTACTTTGCCCTTTAGCCTCTTCATATTTCAGTTGAAAGATCAGTGTCCTTCATAATGCCAGAGTTTCAGTTTTCCACAGGTCACTCATAGAAATCTTTATTTAAAAAATATGTACAATAATACATTTGCATATAATGCATTTAAATCAAAGCAATTCTTTTAAAAATAGCTTTTGTGGATTCAAATAATTAAGTTAAGAAAGTAATTTGACCTATGAAGCTGGACCTGCCCTCCCCACTCCCCAAAACAGCTGTTTGTTTAATACTAATTCTTAAAGAGAATAATAGAATCTGAAGTAATGAATTGGTAATTTGCTGATACATCTTCCAAAATCATAAAAAGTTAGAGCCAAAAGGGCCACCCTAGGGATCGACAATGAAAGTAAGCAAGACTCAAGTTTACAAGTGATACAATAAAAATAAGACATTTGCTTGTCCTGAGCTTGGTCTTCCTATTACTTGCAGGGGAGGGCTTGTCTACATGTAAATAGACAAATAGACAAATTTGAAAGCATCAGTTGTCCCTGGATGCAACAGTCATCTCCAGCACTGAACTCTAGTGAAACTTTTCAACAATTTGTAAGACTAATCTTATTTCTGTACCTCTTATGTCTGGAGATCCCCAATTGTTTAACAAATCTCAGACTGTCTTTTACAGTCACACCTTATGTAGTAAGTCATCACATTCTCGAAGTTGAAATATTACTGAAAAGAGAAAGCATAATATTATAATACTATTATAAAGCATTATTAAAACTAATTAAATCAAGGTACCTAAAATCCACAAGAGGTTTTTGCTGCTAGATTTTTGAAAGAATTGGCAAGGCTTTTGATATCACCAGTAAAAGGAGCATTCACAAGGGAAGAGCAAAAATTAAATGGTAAAATTTAGGCTTAGAGATAGAGACATCCAAGCCAGGATGGCTCTGTGTAGGAGTTAACAAACATTCACCTCCTCACCAAAAGAGAACAAAGCGCAGGCTCACTAAAATATCTCCCCAACTGAGTTATCTTCCAAGGAAAGTTTTACTATTATAGTAGAGAATTGTTGATCTGATCTGTGTAAAGCATGCCTTTCTTTCTGAGGTTTTCATAATGATACCCTGCTCTGGTGGAAAACTAAGGAGGCAGCAACAGAAGAATAAAATTAAAGGTGAGAACTAAAATGGTGCTAATGGGAGTCCTAGACCTCTGATAGGAGAGGATTTTCAAATTTATCCCAAGATAAAGACATTCCAAGTCCTGTTTAAAGTGCTATAGACAGGAACTGTGCCTTTGATCCTAGAACACTCATTGAAGGTTGTGACATTTTGTCAGGGCTTTTTACTGTTAAAAAGTGCTCATGTTGGGCCTCCCTGGTGGTGCAAGGGCTTAAGTCTCAGCACTATGAAGCTACTGGCGGCCACTGCAGCACTATTTCGATCCCCAGCCAGGGAGTTGACCCACATGGCGCAGGAGACCTCTCCTGTCTCGCCCGCTGCTCCCCTCAGCAGTGTATTTCAGTAGATCTGCCTGTTCTGCTCCCCACTCTGTCTCTGGTGAATCCTCTCATCCCCTCACCTCTGGCCTACACCCCAGTTCTTCTATGCACAAATAAAATTTAAAAAGTGCTCAAGGCTATTGTCTCATGCAGGGCCTTCACCTTCCTCCACCAGAGATTCATCAGTGCTCCCCTTTATAGATAAGAAGAGGCACAGAGATATGAGGAATTTCACAAAATTCAGCAGAAGAATAGGAACAATAGCAATTGCACATTAAATACTGTGTCCAAAACAGTCTCTATACAACATTTAATTTCTCTCTTCAAATACCCTCATTCTCAGATGTATATGGATGTAAGGAAGCTGAAGCTTAAAGAAAAAGTAATTTGCCCAAGTCTACAGAGTATCAAAACTCATCTTCCTGTGTGAATCCTTCTGACTTCAAAATGTGACCTTAATCTCTATGCCAGTGTCTCAAAATGAGGTTCCCAAACCAGCAGCAACCTTGTTAGAAATGCAAATTAGGGCTTCCCTGGCAATGTAGGGGTTAAGACTCAACACTATCACCAAAGGCCTGAATTCAATCCCCTTAACAATGTATTTCAATCTGCCTATTCTGCTCCCCACTCTGTCTCTGGTGAATCCTCTCACCCCTTGTACAGCTGGCATACATCCCAGTTCTTATATGCATAAATAAATAAGCAAATAAATAAATAAATAAATAAATAAATAAATAAATAAATAAATCTTTTTTTTAAAAAAAAGACCAATAAAGCTTATAATTGTATATCTTTGAGAAGTTTATTTAAAAAAAAGAAGAAATGCAAATTATCAGACCCACCACCACCCACATAACCCCCTCACTCCCCACCTCACACTGACAACCTCATTGAATCTGAGAGCCTCAGCATGATCCCCAGCAACCAGTGTTTTTAACAAGCCACCCCCCTCCCCCCAAAGAATCATTAGGATGTATGCTTTTCTTGTTTTGGGTGGAGTTTGGATAGCTTCTCTGCTATGTAGCTGCTCATCAGTCAACTCTTAACTTTTTAAGAAGAAACTTTCATACCCAGACAAAGAAGAACAGTAATGTGTAATATTTTTGAGACCTAGTGCACAATATGCTCTTAAATATGTAGCAACTATTGTTGTTGTTGTTACTATTTTTTTTAAGATTTCCTTTATTTATTTATGCAAAGAAGAGCTGGGGTGTAGGCCAGAGGAGTGGGGATGGGGGGAGGGGTGAGAGGATTCACCAGAAACAGAGTGGGGAGCAGAACAGGCCGATTGACTGAAATACACTGCTGAGGAGAGTAGCGGGTGAGACAGGAGAGGTCTCATGCACCATGTGGGTCACCTCCCTGGCTGGGGATCAAACTCATGCTGCAGTGGTTGGTTACAGCTTGACAGTGCTGAGACTTAACACTTTGTGCTACCAGGAAGGCCTTATTATTATTATTATTATTATTATTATTATTATTATTATTATTATTATTATTACTATTACTATTATAACAGGTAGTACTCTGAAATGCCTTAGCTGCATTTTTCATTCAATTCTCTCAAAACTAAATAAGGCAGGAATTTGATTATTCTCATTGTACAGATGAAGAAACTGAGGCACAGAAAGAGTAAGTATCTTGCCCTAGATGTCAGAGCTAGCCCATGGCAGAGCCTTATTTTGAATATGGACAGTGTATTTCTGGAGTCTGTGTTCTAACCACCTCATCATGTATCTTTGGTTGGAGAAAATGTTGATTAAGATCTAAAACTTAAATTCAACTTTGGGCCTCCAGCTTTCAATTCAGTTTTGCAGACATACATACATGCTACAAATCACTTTCCCACACCCTTATGCTACTAACTCTTTCTAAAAGGCACATTAGTACATTAGCTCTGATGTTGATGTCCCTCCAAGCATTTTAGACTAAATGTGACAACACAATCACCTACTCTAAATTCAATTCTCTGTTCCCTTTGGTGCCCAGGGACATAATGCTAACCAATTCTCAGAGTGACAGTAAATTCTTAGGGCAAAGGATAGTAGTTGCCCTGTACAGAACTGGCATGTCAACTCAGAACGGGAGACATAAGGAAAGAGAAATACCCACAAAGAGGAATTCACAAATAAGATGGAAAAAAAAAAGGTTCTAAAAGGAAGCTTCCAACTCTCAGAGCTCTAACCACTAGAGGAGAGAAAAGTCCCAATTGACCACTGAGCCATCTGGAAAAAGAGAGAAAATAAGACTGGGCCTCTACAACCCTTCAACGTAAGATAAAGAGAGCAAGCATTACCTAAGCTGTGAAAAGTGGGGAAAGTGAGGGACAGAGAGGCCAAAGGTGCCATTACCCCTGTATTCCTAACCCCAAGCCATGAGCAAGGAAGGTGTGATAAATGCTGCTATTCACTTCCATTTGGATAAAGCTAAGCACCAATGCATCAGAAGAGACAGCTGGTGGACTGAAGCAAGATAATAATCAAAACTCAACAAATGAAACCTGGGTCAAGAAAGGGGTCGTCTTCTTGGTTCATGGAATTTCCCTGGACCAGCAGCCTCTGAGCAGCTTCCAGGGCCTCAGCAGTCTAGGTCACGCATACACTTTTCTTTGCCCTGAAACAAGCATTGGGGGTAGAACAATAGATTCCAGACCCACTAAAAAGCTGTGTGACTGTATTCTCAAGGATCAATTCTCTTCCCCACCCATACCTCCCAAAGAGAAAGTCATCATCAGTCTCTAAATCCTGGGCCTCCCTGGTGGTGGCACAGTGAATTGAGTGCAGTGCTGTGAGGCTGTCCGCAGCCTCTGCAGGGACAGTTGGGTTCCCGGCTGACCAGGGAGATTCCCACATGGCGAGGCAGACCTCTCCTGTCTCGTCTGCTGCTCCCCTTAGCATTGTATTTCGGTCATCTGCCTGTTCTGTTCCCTACTCTGTCTCTGGTGAATCCTCTCACCCTCCCGCGCCTCTGGCCTGTACCTGAGCTCTTGTATAAATAAATTTAAAAATCTTAAAAAAAAAAAATAAATCCTGCTATTTCCATTAACTTTCTAGATAGTTAAACTTCTCTCCATCACTGTTCTGCCTGAGTTCTGGTCTCACCATCCCAGCCAAACCCAATATTCTCTTCGTGATCTGTGTACCTCTGTCTGGCACTGCAGTATCCTTCCATTCTGCCACCCAATTTCTCTAAAGCACAGAACTAACAACAGTCCTTCTGAAAATGGCTGGTGACTCCCAGTTACCCACCCAGTACAGTGTAGGTGCTAGGCCTCAGTCAAAGGCCTTTTGTGATTAGGCCTATGCCTCATTCCCAGCTTAAGGGGTAATCACTCCTCTTTGCAATTAGTCTCCCTAAATTATTTATCCTCTCTTCTCTGATACCTGGGACACATCACAAGGGCGCTAAGGATGGGAGGTTATTAATCCAGACCTCACCCTCATAAAAAGGTTAAAAATACAGCCCATTGCCCAATGGACTATGGTGGAGAATTATTGGGGCTTTGGTGGTGGGCGTGATGTGATAGCATACATTGTAGAAGTTTGAAACTACACACCTAAGATATATATGAGATTATAAATCAATGATACACCAAAAAATGCAATTTTAAATGCAATAAATGATTTATCTGCAAGTAAAATTGATGTATAGCCACCGAGACGCAGATAAGAATCAGTAATAAAGACATCTTTTATGAAACTTTAAATCTAGATCCATTATTGGGTCAATCTACCTATAATACATTATAAAGACTTTTTTTATATATATTTAAAGGGCAGGTTTATTAGGGAAAGGGACAGAAGAGTAAAAGATACTTGCATAGAAACCAGTAGACTGGAAGAGCTGCCCCAGAAAGGACAGGTTTGCTAAGACAGGCCTGCAGGGTTGCAGGCGGGCAGCCTTGAGGAGAGCAACCTCCACTGAGGGAGGTCAATGAAGAGAAGTCTCGGCAGGTACAGGTCACCAGCAGGCAGGAAGCTGCTGCCCTGTGGAGGGAGAGAGTTGGTGAAAGGAAGCACCTGCATTGTCACAGGTGGGCAGATGGAGTGCTGCCTATAAAGACATTTTTTTAAATAAAACTTATTACTTTTTAAAACAGGCAAATGTTTATTGGGCTATAATTAACATATAAATTTATATAAAATAATATTACTTTCAGGGGTATGACATAATGATTAAGAATTAAGAGATGATGACTAATACAATTTTTTTTCTTATGAGAACTTTAAAAATCTACTCTTTTGGCAACTTTCAAATACACAACACAATATTGTTAACTATAGTCACCATGCTACATCCTGTCCCTATAACTGATGCATTTTATTTTTTTAAGGCCAAGTTCTTTTTTTTAAGGATTTATTTATTTATGCATACAAGAACTGGGGTACAGGCCAGAGGCATGGGGGTGAGAGGATTCACCAGAGACAGGGTGGGGTATAGAACAGGCAGACTGACTGAAATACACTGCTGAGGGGAGCAGCAGGCAATACAGGAGAGTCTGCTACATCATGTGGGTAGCTCCCTGGCCAGGGATCGAACTCAGAACTTGAGCGGCAGTGGCTGGCGATAGCTTCATAGTGCCGAGACTTAACCTCTTGTGCCACCAGGGAAGCCCGACTTAGGCATTTTATTACTGAAAGTTTTTTTTTTCCTTTTGACCCCTTAATAGAAAGCATTATATAACTCTTTGGTCATTTTTTAATTTAAAGTTTATTTTTTTACATTACCTAAAGCCACAACAGATGGCAGTGACCACCCCCTCCCCTTGACCTCTGAGACTATTGCTGATCAGTTCCCTAACTTAGCTCTTCAAACTCCCTTTCCTCCTGGCATTACTGCTGGACACTACAGACACAGATTTTGCTGTCTGTGGCATATGATATTGAAATTATTTGTTCCATTTTCTCTGCTAGACTGTGAGTTTCTTGAGAAAAGTTTCTGTGGAGACAGGAACAGGGCCACAGGGCAGGTTTTCTCATCCAGCAGACCAGGTAAAGGAGGAGTCAGAGTCCTCAGTGGCTTTTGCAGGTCTTTTATTTAGATTTACCAGGCTTATGGCAGGCAGGAGTGCTGGGGGGCCGGGAGGCTGGCAGTCCTCCCAGCCCCCAGCAAATCCTCACTCTATCTGGGCTCTCTGGCCTTCTCTCTGTTTCTCTTCTTCTTCTCTCGGCTTCCGTTCATTCTTGGCTTCTGCTGGCATCTCCGTGACGCCACCCTTATAAACTCAGTCCCTCAGCCCAGGTGTACCCACTTCAGGTGCCCGCCATCAGGCATGCATTCAGGACCACAGGGTTCCCTCATCTATCCTAATGGCAGGAGGGAAGAAAAGCCTGATACTTTTATCTTACCCTACAGTTTCTCTAAAGCATACAAACAAATTTGAGAATGATTTCAGACATGGAATGATAATGCTCTGTTATCATATGATAATATAAAATTATGATGATGCTAATGGTGATACAGTAATATATGATACCAATAGATACATTTCAGTCAAGGGCCCAGCATTATTTATTGCATGCTAACATATTAAATTTGAATCTGAGACCTAAGAGGTCGTGGTGGGTAAATGGAAGAGTCAGGATTCAAACTCAAGCAATCTGACTTCAGAGCAGGTGCTCCCAACACTCAACAAGTGCATGTCAAACCTCAGTAGGTATCAGAATCACCTAGAGTGCTTATTGTCAAAACATGGATTGCTGAGCCGCATCAAAGGTTACACATCAATAAGTATACACATGTTCTGTCGTTTTGAAAAATAATGAACCAAAATTTTAACAGTTCTTTCATTAAATTCTTTGATAATGAGTTCATCTAATTATCCAAATTTCAGAAGGAAATAATCTTGCAGTTTTTTTTTTTAAACAGGAATGAACTTTAAAGAGGACTTTATAAATTGGTTCTCCTTTGTAATTGTTTTCTTCTCTAAAAGAGCCAGCTTTTAGTCTGACAGATCTGGCTACAAACCCCCCCCCCCCCGACAAGTGTTGTGTTTGTTCCCATTTTTCAAGGAGGATAACGGTTCAGAGAAACAAATCACCTGCTCAAGGCATGAGCCAGTATACACCCCCTCCAGATGACTCCCCTAAGAACATGGTAAGCTTGGGGGAATGTTCATCAACTATCAGATCACGCCATCATGACCCCATCCCACTTTCCACACTCACTTCTTTCTACCCTTGTTTATTCCTCAGTGTAAAGGAAAACCCTTTTCTGCCCGCCCTTGGGGATGCTTGTAGACTTCGTGCAGCGAGCACTCTCCCCTTGTGATGACCACTTTCCTATAACAATCATCTCTCCTCCGGGCCTCCCTGGTGGCTCAGGGGGTTGAGCGTGGCACTGTGGGGCTGTCCGCAGCCTCTGCAGTGTTAGTTCGATCCCCAGCCTACCAAGGAGCTACCCACGTGGCATGGCAGACCTCTCCTGTCTTGCCCACTGCTCCCCTCAGCAGTGTACTTGTTCAGCAGTGTCCTGTTCTGCTCCACACTCTCCCTGGTGAATCATCTCACCCCCACCTCACCTCAGGCCTATACCCCAGTTCTTGTGTGCATAGATAGATAAATCTTAAAAAAAAAAAAGCGAAACAAAACAATCATCTCTCCTCCACTCACCATGTTCCCTATGCTATGATTTTTTTTCAAATAAGATCTCCCTTTATCTAAATCTGAATTTATTTTGTATATGACACTAGCTGGAGTTTAGCTGTGGAAGCATGTGATTTATCATCTCCATGGAATCATAGACACACACTTAGGCATAATGCAAAACCTGCTTCTTCAAACAATCAAGATCCTCCCTGAATTCTAATTAATAGTAGTTTTAAAGTGCTTATTTCTACAACTTTTGACTTACTGCAATGTGACCACACTATGGTTTGTAATGAAAATCCTGGGTAAGTTTCCCTAAGAATGCTATAGCTCCCCCACAGAGTGCACTCCTTTGGGAGTACACATCAGACCAATGAATTGAGATGTCATATATCTCCAAAAGGTGATGTAGCTTTCTAGTGTTAATACGCAAAAAATGTATTCCCTCCAAAAGAAGACAGCAATATAAAGCTTATGTTCTGTGATAATCTCTACCTCACTGGATGGATGATGAATGCCGGAGAACTCAGCACACCATCCTTCTCATTCAGACCTCTCTCCTGGAAAACATTTCCTTATACTGAGGCAAATATTATCTGTCTGCACTTTCTATCCAGTCATAAAGCCTCATACCTTTAGATTGTGTTAAGGGTTGAATTGTGTTCTCCTCGAATTTATTTTTTTTAAGAGTTATTTACTTAGGCACACAAGAACCAGAGTACAGGCCAGAGATGCGGGGAGTGAGAAGATTCACCAGTGACAGAATGGGGAGAGGTCGATGGATTGACTGAAATACACTGCTGAGAGGAGCAGCGGGCAAGACAGGAGAGGTCTGCTGCACCATGTGGGTAGATCCCTGGCCGGCCAGAGCTCGAACTCGTGCTGTAGTGGCTGCGGAAAGCTTCACAGTGCTGAGACTTAAACACTTGCGCCACTAGGAGGCCCCTCCCCTCCAATTTATATGTTGAAATCCTCACCCCCAGAATCGCAGAATGTGACCTTATTTGGCAATGGGGTTGTCACAAATGTAATTAGTTACAAATAAGACATGCTGGAGTAGGATGGTTCCTTATTCCAGTACGACTGCTGTCTTTATAAAAAAGAGAAATATGGATACAGGTATACTCATAGGATAATGTCATATGAAATGAAAACAGAGACAAACCAAGGAAAACCAAAGATTGCCAGCAAACCACAAAGCCAGGGAGGAGGCATGGAACAGATTCTTTTCCACAGCCCTCGGAGGAATCAACTATGCTGACACCTTGATCTCAGACTTCTAGCTCTCAAGACTGAGACAATAAATTTCTGTTGTGTAAGCACCTCAGTTTGTGATACTTTGTTATGGCAACCTAACAAACCAATACAAATTGTTACAAAAGATAATAGTGTTAGATGCTAGTATTTATGAAGTTCTTACTCTAAGAGCTATAAAGTAGCCATCCTCAGTACAATGCTATGGGGCAGGTAATATTTTTATGTTCATTATATTGTTATTGTCATCTGGTAGACAGAATAATTGGCCCCCAAAGATGTTGACATCCTAATTCTTGAAACACATGAATATGAATATATTGGGTTACGTAGCAAAGGGAAATCAAAGTTGCAGAAAGAAATAAGGCAGTTTATCAGCTGGCTCTGAGATGGAGAGATTATCCTTGATTATTTGGGTCAGTTCAAAGTAATCACAAGAGTTCTTAAAAATTGAAGAGGGAGGCAGAAGAGAACCAAAGAGACAGCAAGGTGAGAATAAGTTGACCCAACATTTCTGCTCTTGAAGAGGGAGAAAAAGAAAGGGCCAGGAGCCAAAGAATATAGGTGATCTCTAGATGGAAAAGGGAAGGAGAAAGATTCTTTCCTAGAGCTTCCAGAAGACATTTAGTCCTACTAACATCTAGATTTTAGCTAGTAAGAACCACTTCTGAGTCCAACTTCCAGAAGTGTATAAGACAATAAATGTAGGCAATTTTAAGGCACTAAATTCATGATAATAACAAACTAATAAGCTCAATTTTACAGATAAATTTATATAATTTACCCAAGGTCATACGACTAAAAAATCAAAAGGCGAAATTGAGACTCAAGTAAGTCTCTGTAATTCTGAGGTCCTATTTCTATTTGATATAAAGGTTTGCAAAGCAATCTTAATCCCTCTCCTACATGACAGTGTTTCAAACACTTTTAAGTAGATATAATACCCTTCTTTAGACATCTGCAGGGAAAGCATAGTTTCTATAACCAACCATAAGGTGACAGTTTCCAGTACTTTAGCCACCCTGGAAAATATGGCAGCCAACCGAACACAGTGCCAGGAAGGCTCCAATACCACCTTTGGGCATTTCACTCCCCAAAAAAGTGAAAGCATTTTTCACTTTTTTGCCAAAAGGAAAATTATACTCATAAAATTTAAGCCATACTTTTTGAATTTTAAAAAAAACGAGGTGGTAGTTTTCTTATGTTGACAAATTGGCTATGAACCTAATGTTCCTACAAAATGAGTCATTTGAATTGGAACATTAATTTATTTGAGCAGTCGGGTCCACATCACTCTGAAAAAAAGAGTGCCTTTGTTCTGTCCTTGCACATAAGCATCTCCAAAATGTCCCAATACACTTGGCCGTAGTATTAATAGCTCAGGCTTCCTTCCCAAACCAACTCTCAGATCTTGAAGGTACTAGCGGCCCTCTGCAAAGTGTGCACACTATGAGCCCACCTGGTTGTCCTTCTTCACCCAAAGAGAGAAACTGTTCCCTGAAACATTTAATGGGACATATGCTTTGTGTTAGGGAGAAGTTCTTAGTAAGAAAAAGTGGCTGGGAAATTGAATCTCCAGGTTTGAAAGAGCCTGGCAAGAGTTGGGAATGTGTTGTAAGAGGACAGTAGGGGGTGTTCCTAAGATCTATAAAGTAACCTTAGATCTTTATAGATCTTAGATCTTTCTAGATCTTAGAAACACCCTTAACCTCATAATGGTGTTTTCCTATGAAAGCCAATGTTAACATTCTGGAACCAGGTGGTAAACATAGCCTGTGGTAAACATAGCCTGTAGTAAAAATTAAATTATAATTTCACTCATATGTGGGATACAGAAAAACAAAACAAAGGAATTGACAAAACTAAACCAAAATGGACCCTCAAAATTGGGGCTGCAGAATTGAGGCTACTGAAGGGGGGATAGAGAGGAGATGCTAATAGAGACAGAGGGTGGGAGCAAAAAGGGAGGAGCTTAATGGTCTATGGGAAAGGACTCTGGGTGCTTTGATGGTGGGGTTGTGTGGTCACAGACATCTGAGGAGGTCTGGCCTAGTCCTCTAAATCATATGGTATTGTAAAGCAATGCACCTTAATAAAAAGTAAACATTCAATTATATAAACTTCCAGTGTCATAAATTATATTAAAAGCAAGGGGAATAAGTACTCAAAACTCATCACTTCCTAACTATTTTGCCACGTTTTAATATTGCCTCTGCTCTCCAGGTTATTTTTGTATTTATCTTATGGTTGGAAAACTCTATATGGCATCTACTGCACAGCTCTTCCAAATTCTGAGTTCGATGATGTCACACTGATAACTTGCAGTCAACCACAGTGGAAGGATTTATGCCACAGAAATCAGCAAACACAGAATGACAGCTCCCCTCCGACCCCTGGCGGAGTGTCAAGCATTTCCCAGCGCACCACTTCCCATCAGTAAACTTTCCGCCCTGCACCCCCAAACAAACAGAAACACTGCACCCGACTCATCCTACTGGAGTGCAGCCATCAGCCTCAATTCAACCAGTAATCGGAAAGGGCAAAGTAAACATCTCTGTAGATTTTTTTTTTTCTTATAAGCTTTTTTTTGGCTTGGAAGATTTTATTCACACATTTATACTTCATCTGTTTCCTCTTTAAATTTCAGAGTAGATTTGAATGTTTCAATAGCACAGAATTGGCATTTAGGATATGCTGTCTCAGAAAGGAGAATTTTAGGAACTAATGTGGATGCTTCAGTGTTTTTGCTGTCTTGGTCTTTCACATACAAAGCATTATGGAAAAGCTCCCTGGGCGTCCCCCTTCCTAAATTACCTTTTATGTTCATGGTACTGGAGCTCTGTAATTAAAGATACACTGAGGTTTCCTCTCAACTCCCAATTTCATTAACCTTATAACTTAATCAAGAGTCCCGTTTAGCCACCAAAATGCTTTTGAGAGGTTGTTAGGTTTGTTCATTTATTTGGTAAAAGTGGCCAAAAAGGAAATCTGCTCAATTATCAGGGGTATTTTTCACTTTTCATTTTTAAAATGACATGTCACTGGACAGAGGCCTGCCACTCAGCCAACTCTCCCCAAGGAAGTTGGGGGGGATTATAAGAAGGCAAATGTAGAGGTAGATTCCTCCTTCAGCTGCTGGTGAGAACGAAGGGGAACTGGAGTCAAAATGCTGGGATGGAGAGAGGAGAAGCAGATGATCCTGCCAATCAGTCAAAAGGAGAAACCAGGATAGTTTCCCACTCACCTATAATGGGAACCCCAAATTCAGAGATAATTAAGCTGGAGTTTGCAGGTGCTTGCAGGTCCAGGTAAGGAGGGGTTGGGGAGTTAGGGGTTATAATACAGGTAATGTTCATTGAACATCATATTGTGCCAGGGACTTTATTAAGCCTCAAGCATGTCCCACACATTATTTTCCCAATTACCTTCAGCAAATGGCCCAGAAGAATAAATATTCTTCTCGAAGTATCTTTACACACTTCTAAGAAAGGTTTTTTTAAACAATCTGGTAAAAATAGCAAATAAATTTCAAAGAAACTAAATTTGCTTCATGGCTGCAACAAGATGAGTTTTGTTGGAGAGCTCAGAAAAAGCTGTTAAGCAAAGAAAACAGAATTTATTAAATTTAAAGCAGCAAGGGAGACTACTTTGACAAAGTATTGGTAGTCATTCAACAAGAGAAAATAAGAAAGAATATGTGTAGGATTTGAGGACCTAGGTTCTAATGCCTTAAGGCAGTTCTTTTAAGGTGAAAAACTTACGGGAACTGAGCCAACTTCATGAGATTATAAGAGGTCATCCACATATTGGGTCAGAATAGAGTTGTAAGGAAATTTAGGGTCCATAAGGACCAAGTTAGGAACTCATTAAAAAAATGTAGGGGGGCTCCTCATTAAATCAAAGAAGCATAACTGTCATCAAAGCATATTGTTGACTTCCCCAGGAAAGTGTGAACAGGATTAACTACATCAACCTAATCTAAAGGACTAAAGAAAGCATAGCACCAATTTATGAGTCTAGAATATGAAATATGATGAAATAGTAGTGGGGTTTAGTTACACAGGGAAGTAGGTACTGAAGAAATCTATATTCTCTATTTTCATCCATTGGGTTTCCAGACAATGAGGACAGTGTAGAAGGACTAGTATACCTAATCATGAGTCTTTTTTATTAGGCTTTCAACTCTTGGTATTAGTCCTTTACTGCTTTTAGCAGTTATTATGCAAGCTTGGATAGAGTTGAAACTTGATGGATTCAATCCTAAAGATTCTACTAATTTAGGTAGAATTTCTAATCCCTAAAGAGTTCAGAACTTCACAAAGATCTTCAATTTGGGTTTGATTAGGACGCAAAATACCAGTAAGTTACTTTCCAAATTAGCTTTAAAAAAGATTTATTTTATTTATTTATGCATACAAGAACTGGGTTGTAGGCCAGAGGTGTGGGGTGGGGGAGGAAGGGGGTAAGAGGATTCCCTAGAGAAAGCAATAAGCAATATGTAACCTTGATGTATAGTTCATGTTCACGAAACATAGTTCTATAAAGTAGGCCTAAACTTGGCCCTGTACCAGCTTTGCCTATAAATCATATAAAAGCTAATATGGGTCCCTGGGGGGGGGGCCTCTTGCTGGCCACTATGGCGCCACTGCTGCAGTTGGTGCTGGGGGTGTGCTGCCACTGCTGGGCACTGCTGCTGGTGCTCCCTGTGTATCTCCCACTGCTTCATAATAAAGATTTGTTCCTGCTCCCCATTCATGGGCTTCGTGCCCCATTTACTCATCAGCTGCCATCGAGAACAAGGCAAGCTTGTAGCTGAAGCCCCCACAGCTGTCATTTAATATTTAAAAACATTTTTGCCTATGGATTTAAGAGTAAATGACTTAGCTGGGTACTTGTTTTTCTCAGAGCACCTTCATTCGGTTTGTAAGACAATTGTTCAATCTTTTCTGCTTACAACATCTATTAACATCTTTACCAAGAATTTTCCTCCGTTGCTGCTTCTAGTAGCTTTATCTGTAAGAACATTAGTTTAAGCCTTAGAACTCCAGGGCTCTTTCACATTTTCCCAAAAGGGTCACAAATCTGGCAATGGGCTAGTTCCAATTTCAGTCTTTGCATGTTAAATTCCCTATGTGTGGCTTAAGGTTTATCACAGAAAACGAAGAAAGAGGAAAGGTCACATATATTCAGTATTTCCCTTGAAAACTATCAAAAGTTTTTGAAAAGTCATTCCTGGAGTCTCCAATGACTTCTTTTGGAAGCCTATTCATGCCAATCAAAAATTGCAGACAAGGGCCTCCCCCGTGGCGCAGCGGTTGAGCGCTGGGTTGCGAAGCTGCCCGCAGCCTCTGCAGCGCCAGTTGGATCCCCGGCTGCTCCCCGGCCACCGCAGGAGGGTCCCACATGGCGGGCAGACCTCTCCTGCCGCCCGCTGCTCCCCTCAGCAGTGTACTTCGGTCCTTCTGCCTGCTCTGCTCCCCGCTCTGGCTCTGGTGAATTCTCTCACCCTCCCGCGCTTCTGACTGTACCCAGTGCTTGTATAAATAAATAAATAAACAAATCTTTAAAAAAAAAATTGCAGACAATTTAGATTTTGCTCATCTGTTATTCTCAGATGCCTTTCAAGTGAGCAATTGTATTCTTTTTTTTTTTTTTTTAAGATTTATTTATTTATTTGCACAAGCACTGGGTATAGTCAGAAGCACAGGAGGGTGAGAGAATTCACCAGAGCCAGAGCCGGGAGCAGAGCAGGCAGAAGGACCGAAGTACACTGCTGAGGGGAGCAGCGGGCGGCAGGAGAGGTCTGTGCTCCATGTGGGACCCTCACCCGGCGGTGGGGGATCGCGGTGGGGGATTGTGCAGAGGCTGCGGGCAGCTTCGCAACCCAGCGCTCAACCGCTGCGCCACCGGGGAGGCCCCGCAATTGTATTCTTATCAAGCATTTCTCACTGTGATTCTGCTCAGCTTCTGCTTATGTTCATTCCGCTATAACCTCAACCCATACACTTTAAGTGGTAAGATTTCACCAAGTATAATTTAGAATTACAGCTAAGCCTCTTCCTGATTCCTGACTTTCAGAAACTATGAGATAATGTGCTTGCTGCTGTCTTAAGCTGCTTAATTTTGGGGTAATTTGATAATAAATACAGTGACTTTTCTCCTGTTTATTTAAAGAGTAGTGTATGGTATTCAAATACAAAAATATTGCTAATTTTTATAGCTGCTCATTTTTTTTAAAGATTTATTTATTTATTTATTTATACAAGCACTGGTTACAGTCAGAAGCGCGGGAGGGTGAGAGCCAGAGCGGGGAACAGAACAGATAGACTGACGAAATACACTGCTGAGGGGAGCAGCGGGCGCAGCAGGAGAGGTCTGCGCGCCATGTGGGACCCTCACCAGCGACAGGGGATTGAACCGGTGCTGCAGAGGCTGCGGGCAGCTTCGCAGCCCAGCGCTCAACCACTGTGTCACCGGGGGAGGCCCTATAGCTGCTAGTTTTAAGACTAAAATTATAATATATGTCTTTTTGTTCTTTGACATTTTTATGGGATTAACTATGCCCCAGGTACTATGTTAAGCATCTGCCCAGCTCTGATGAAGAATTTAGAATATTTCATAAAGAGCTTAGATACGCACAGAAAGCATTTAATGAGAGCTAGTTGGGGGTCATTATTATTACTATCATTGTCGTTATGGATAAGAAGATCAATAAAATATACTTTTTGTCTTGCAAGATGGGGAAATAATGAACAATCAATGGATTAACAACCATACTATACATGGAAAGATCTTAATACAAGCAAGGTCTTAACATAACAGAGGTATGTACAAATTGCAGAGAAGGAAGTGATTTTGCTGTTTGGACTGAAGAAGTAACTTGTACCTTAAAGAATATGGAAAACAACATGTACAATGGACAGAAGAGATCTGGAGGACATTCACTCATTTATCCACTCTATAGAATTTTATTTAGCAAATGTATCAGGCACTGTGCTCACAGTAGGAAAAATATCTAACATTGTTCCATCTACATGGATCTTACCATTTAAGGGGTAAGATAAATAATAGACAAGGAAACAAAGAAAAATAGCAATAAATACTACAAAGGAAGAATGCAGAATGAAGGTGAAAAGGATGAAAGGAGCTTCTTCTAACATAGGCTGGTTAGGGAAGGCTTCTAGGAAAAGTGAGTATTTGAGCTCAAACCTGATGAATAAGAACCAGAGATGTAAACATGGTAAGAATTCAGGTCCAAGGCATGGGACACAGCCACAGATGTGAGGCCCTGTGAGTTCAGAGTACATGAATGGAGGGCATGTAGCAGGAGCGCTGTGATGCTAGAAAAGTTACAAGCTTTGACAGATTTCAGTAATTTTTCAGAAGACAAATTATCTGACTCAGGTAAATGGTTCCCCATCCGTGGTGTGTGATATTTTGTTCCAGTATTTATTCTGTCTTTGCATTGTCTTCTCATCACTAGGCTTGAGATGAGCCCTAAGAATGTATCAGAGCAATTACAATATACATTCAGCGCACAGAACAGGTAAAGGGAAGGGATGACAGATCCGGCCAGCAGTAGCTGAGATCACAGGTAAAGCTGGGGATAGATGATCCTGTTCAAACAAAGGCAATATGCATGATGTCACTGGCATAGCAAACATTTGAAATATGTGGCTTTGACATGGTTGGTCAGGCAACAGAAGTAAAGAGACAGACATGGGGGGATGGAAAACAAGAGAAACGTGTTATGCTTTAACTCATCATTAGGTAAAACCGTCACTAGCAGCAACATGGAAGGCAGATATATAGCTATGGAAGAAATAGTTAGACAAAAGAAATGTTGATGTGTATTGGCTGATTTTTGCTGTTTTCTAGTAAGGTACTTTGAAAAATAGTTGCAATGTAAACCAGCTCCCAAGTAGGTAGCACAGTCTTGTTATAAGGTCTGTGCCTATGTCCTGTGCCCTACTGCTTCCGTACCCCAAACAGCAGATGACTACGTAGAGCTTCGTTCAGGAGTCTCCATTAATTTGTTTTGGCCTCGGGGCCTCCCTGGTGGTGCAGGCAGTTGAGCACCGCACTGTGAAGCTGTCCACAGTTTCTGCAGCACGGGTTCGATCCCAGGAGGCCAGCGAGAATCCCACATGACAAGGCAGACCTCTCCTGTCTCGCCTGTTGCTCCCCTCAGCAGTGTATTTCAGTGGATCTGCCTGTTCTGCTTCCCACTCTGTCTCTGGGAAATCCTCTCACTCTCCCGTTCATCTGGCCTGTACCCCGGTTCTTGTATAAAAATAAATAAATCTTAAAAAAAAAATTAGTTTGGGAGTCAGCTCAGCAGAAAAGAGCAGATAAAGGATGTTGCATTGCCATCTAAACTAGCTGTTCCAGAAGGCGACAGATGATTGTTGTTAAATGGAGGCAGGGAGATTTAGATCAAGTTCAGAGACTAAGAAATCAGATGTTGTTGCCATAAGAGCTATCATAAAGCAGTCATTGGCTGTGGTTACTTCGCATGAACTAACTAAAAGCAAATAGACCAGAAACTTACCCTATTTTTGGTGAAATTTTACCACCCATGTTGTGGGTATCCTGCAGAGGGACCCCTAATCCAACATTTGGTTCAAATGCTAAGACTAATAACCACAAACACATCAAAAGGGTATGAAAAAGAAAAAGTTTATTCTTCACATAATGAGAACTTTTTGGGGAGAGTAAGTCAGTTACCGGCAGATCCAAAAATGACTTGATTGGCAGATCCCAAAATGACTGAGGTTGTAGGGCAAAGGGAAGGGTCCCTGTTTGCAGGCCTGTGTGGGTTGAACCTCCCACCTGTGCCAAAGGAGGCATCATCAGGCTTCCTGATCAGCTTGCCCAGAAGTGGGAGCACTAAGGGGATGAGCGATGGGGGAACTCGAAAGCTCTTAGCAAACATCAGAAACAGAGTTGGTTTTCTACCACAGCCATGTAAACGATAATCCTGGTCTATAAAAGCCTATGTTTGCTCAACCTCTAAGGCAAGCTAGGTCTACAAATCTGCACCAGCAAGCAGGGGCTGGCAAAAGTAAGTAGGCCCCCAAAAGTTTCAAATGTGACTATGGAGTCTGATGAACAAAAATTTCCTAGAAGTCAAACTTGGCACCACAGGGGACAAGGGACAGAGAGTTTCTCCCAGAGAACAGACTCAGGACCTCATTTTCTACCTGGGCAAGTGGCCTCCGCCATCCCTGCTCTATCAGTTTTCATCATGGTACAGGCCATGGCTGCCTGGCCATCATTCACTTTTTACTCTAGCCTTCATTCCCTCCCTTTTTACTCTCTATCTACCTCCCTGGAGAAAACTTGGCCCAGCCATCTCTGGCATTAGGTATTATTATGAAGTTAGCACTCGGGAATGGACCAGGAGAGAAATGGATGAAATTTCCTGAAGAGGTAAGTGCTTGCTCCCAACTTCGTCTCTTTTCACAGGCCGCAAAGTGAGTGTGCTTCTTGGAGCCAGCTTTGACCAAGGAATGATAAGACCCCTGGTGATGAGAGAAACAAGCCAGACAAGTCCTGAGTCCCCTGGTGAAACAGCACTGGGCTACCTGCCTGGGACTCAGCCACTTCTGGCTTGCTCTAGGAGGAAGAAATGCACTTCTCTCTAAAGCCTCTCTAGATCCATCCTACTTTGGGGTGTATGTTACAGCACTTTAGACCATTTCCTCAATTATACCAAAAAAAAAAAAAAAGATCTAAAATACCAAGATGATGAGCTTACCTTTTATGATTCTAAAAATGTTCTCTGTTTCTTCTAGTTTTATCTTTAACAAGTATTAAGAAAGAATTTCAAATTCAACTGGCTGTGAGCAAGAATGATTCAAAACTATTTATGATCTCATCAATTCATTGTGCGTCTCTTTTCCAAAGCCAACCTACAGAATACAATCATGTATTCTCCATGGGCCTAAATACAGGCATTAGGTTAATATAAATGTATGAGCAGCAAACTAATAACTGAAAACTCAGCTCAATATATGTCAATTTTCCTTTTTTCCAACACATAATATATGCCCATGCACTATCTTTTTACCTATTCTCTGTAATCAGCTACAGAGTAGCGGATTAGAATAAAAGCCTTGCAAGAGACTTCATCTCTCGCAACTTGATGCAAAGATGATGATTTTCCTGATTCCCGGTTTTATATCACTCTGTGTGCTTCAGAATGGTTCACTGTGTTGCTAAGACAACAGAAGAAGTGGATGCTGCAACAGAACACTGGGATTGAAGTCAAGGCACGGCTGCTGCCTCCAAGGATGTCAGTGTGTTCAAGGCCATTTTTACAGTGGAACTTGTAACACTCCACTTAGAAAAAAAGGATCATACTCATCCAACGTCCTTCCAAAGACGATGACGACTAACTCAACCATGGAACAGACAGTAGTATGTGCTCTACAGTCAGGAAATCAATATTTCACTAATATGTACCTTCCTTAGAGCCCTGAGAGAAGCTTGTCCTTAAATTCCTGTCTTGATTCTACTAGAAGCATGTCTAAAGGGGATTAGGAGCAAGCTGATAGTATGTCATCAGCTGTTTCTCCACTAAAAATGTACATCTCATCAAAATGAAAGTTTGATTCTATATGGCAAATAAGTAGGTTGGGTCTGATGTTGATCGATGCCTCTGAACGATATTTGGAATTTCAGTTTCTGAAAAGATGCAATAAAGTAGTTCTCCTCAATGAACTGGGGATAAAGGCACAGAGAACTCAGCAGCAGCAGGGATGTAAGCTGGGTTGCCTCTCTAGGTTGTCCCAACAAACGGAACAACTGCAGCAACATTCTACTGTGCTACCGAGACAGCAAGGCAACAAGAAGGGGAATAAAAACAAAATGTCTGAACTGACTTTGAATATTCTTTTCTGATCTAAAAAAAAAATGAGAACAGTATTTCGCACAGCTAAAAAGTGTCCTTCACATCACGTACATTCTATAGCATAGAGAGAAAATCCATTCAGAATCACACAAACAGACGCATGGAGCTGCACAGCGCTCCTTAGAACTAGGACAGGCCTTGTTCAGAATCATCTCCCTCTCTTAAGAAGTAATCTGGTGAAAAATAATGGCTAGGCAGAGGCAAGTGTCAGAGGACATGACTCCCCAATCTCTGAGGGTCCCCTGGCGAAGAGTCACAAGAGGAGACTGGAGTCTGAGTTAATGGCTGAGTCTTCATTTTTCAGCAGGAGTCAGAAGATACCCTAATAATGGAAACTGGAGATTCTGTAGTGAGGTCAAAACTTGTCTAGGAATCCTTGTCTCTAAGTAAAAGTTTAATCGATCTGGATCAAATAAAACCCAGAAGACCCCTTTTTAAAACCCTGGTGTTCTAAGCATAAAAAAGGAAATAGAAAAGAACACACACCACTCTATTTTAATATTTTTAAGTAGCATAAATCATAATGGTTTGTATACTACACTGTACAAGTATATACTGTTACTTTTCAAAGAAAATTTACTTCTTATAGGATTTTCTGAAACAGTTACTCCATTCAGCTAAGAGCTTGACCCTTTTGCCATTGCTACGATACAAGGAACACAGTCTATGAGCTTCCAGTCTTCCAGCTGTGCCTGTTTCTGCTGCCATTGAGAGAAAGCCTCTCAGAGAGCTCTCAGAGCCCCTTCCATCTCCTGCGCCAGGAAACAGGCTCTGCAGGTAGATGTGCGCCAGGGAGGCCAGCTTCTGTGCTTTGCTTTCCGCAAGTCTACTCTCCTTCAAGTAAACTTGCGCTTCTTCATGGCTTCTGCCTTGACTGCCAGGCTCTTGGCACAGATGGTCAGGACCACAATGAGGACACCCACCACAAATGTCACCAGGGGCCAGAGGAAGCAATGCAGGAGGACAATCTCATCATGCGTGCGATGCAGGAGCACATCATCTGGTCTGCAAGACAGTGGAGGACAGGAAAGAGAGAGTGGTCAGCTGCCATGGCAGGCACTGGAGACTGTTCAACCTGGGCATCAACTTGTTTTCATACCCAAAGGGAATAATCATCACCAAAAGTGAAGACTTCAATATGCTTATAGATACTGTACTTTGTGCGCTGAAGCCATGGCAAATTCTGAGATCTTAAATGAAGTAATTGGTGCAGAGACTCATATAATTTATATGCTGCAAAGCATCAAGGGTGTAGCAATCTCTCATGCAAATATATTCCCCATTCTAAGTTGCTTAACATTTTTCTCTAAGTTGCTTCCATTTTTCTCACTCATCCTTTAATGTCTGTTGGTCAAGGTGGCTTGGATAAGTCTAACAATTACTTATGGGTTGACACTTTCAAACAAACCCTAACTAGACTTCAGCACTTAGACGGGGCCAAACTGATCTTTATTCACACACACACAAAAAAAAAACCCAGTTAAGACTATTGTTTGAGTTTAATAAGAGACTTGTGGTGCAATCTTCGGGTCAATCAGTTTCAATATGTGAAGGCTTTTATTAGTGACAAGTGAATGTTGGTTTTAATACACTTTTTCAGCTTTTGGGTGGAATTAGCCATAATTTTAAGCCATGGCCCACTTTCTTGATTCATTTTGCAAAATCTTAGCAATATGTCTACTTGTTCTTGCTTTGCAACAAATGGTGTTGGGGAAATAGCTTCATGCCAAAAAGTAAAAAAAAAGAAAGAAAAGAAAGTAGATCCACACTTTACTCCATACACAAAATTAATTAAAACTGGATTAAAGATGGGCCTCCCCTGGTGGTGCAGCGGTTGAGCACTGGGCTGCAAAGCTGCCCACAGCCTCTGCAGCTACAGTTTGATCCCCGGCTGCCAGCGAGGGCCCCACATGGCACAGCTGACCTCTCCTGTCTCACCTGCTGCTCCCCTCAGCAGTGCATTTTGTCAGTCTGCCTGTTCTGTTCCCTGCTCTGGCTCTAGGGAATCTTCTCACCCTCCTGCGCTTCTTACTGTACCCAGTTCTTGTATAAATAAATAAATAAATCTTAAAAAAAAAAAACAAAACTGGATTAAAGATATGAATAAGAGACCTGAAACTATAAAATACTTAAAACATAGGTGATATATCAACCACAGTGATGTACTTGGGGATGTAACCCCAACAGCAAGAAAACCAATCACCAAAAAACAAACAAGTAGGACTACATCAAACTAAAGTTTTGTACCTCAAAAACTTCACAGTAACAAAAAGGCAAGTTAAAGACTGGGAGACAACATCTGTCCATCACATGCCTTACAAGCAATTTTCACTTCCAAAATATATAAAGTGCTTAACAACAAAAAAAAAGACAACGCAGGCCATAAAAGGGCAAAAGATCTGAACATACACTTCCTCAAGGAAGACAGACATTAAAAAAAATGTTTCTGGTTAAGCCTCAGTGATATCACTGCTACGGCCTGATTTCAATCCCCGGCCAGGGAGCTACCTACATGGCGCAGCAGACCTCTCCTGTCTCGCCCGCTGCTCCCCTCAGCAGTGTATTTCAGTCAATCTACCTGTTCTGCTCCCCTCTCTGTCTCTGGTGAATCCTCTCACCCCTCATATCCTTGCAACTCTGGCCTACACCCCAGTTCTTATGCAAAAAAAAATATTCCTAACACCTGTGAGAGTGGCCTGAGTCAAAAAGAATGGGAAGAACAAATGTTGGCAAGGGTGTAGAGAAAAGGGAACACTTCATCCATCATTGGGGGCAATGTAATTTTGTGTAGCCTCTATGGAAAACAGGATAGTGCTACCTTAAAAAACTAAAAATATGATCCAGCAATACCACTGCTAGGCATTTACCCAAAGAATATGAAAATCTACTATGAAAAGATGTATTCACTCCTATGTTCATAGCAGCACTGTCCACACTATTCAAGTCATGGAGCCAACCTAAATGCCCAAGGACAGATGACTGGATTAAGAAACTGTGGAATACAAGAGACTATGGGGACAGTTCATGTGGTGGTGGGAATTTTATGGGGATTATATCTGAGGGGAAAAATCAAACATTGTAAATAATTGAAATAAATAAAAAATAAAAATAATTTAAAATACATATAAAAATAGAAATCATGGAGGGCCTCCCCTGGTGGTGCAGTGGTTGAGAGCTGGGCTCCGAAGCTGCCCGCAGCCTCTGCAGCACCGGTTCGATCCCTGGCCGCCGGTGAGGGTCCCACATGGTGCGCAGACCTCTCCTGTGCCCGCTGCTCCCCTCAGCAGTGTACTTCGGTCCTTCTGCCTGTTTTGTTCCCTGCTCTCGCACTGGTGAATTCTCTCACCCTCCCGTGCTTCTGACTGTACCCAGTGCTTGTATAAATAAATAAATCTTAAAAAAAAAAAAAGATTCCTTTTTAAAAAAATAGAAATCATGGAATATATATACTCAATGGCATACTACTCAACTATTAAAAAAAATATAAAATAATGCCCTTGGGAACAAAATGAATAGATCTTGAGGTGATTATGCTAAGTGAAGTCAATCAGAAAGTAAAATACAGATCCTGATGGTTTCGCTTATTTGTGGAATATAAATAACCAAAGGGTGCACACTAGCACAACAAAACAAAAATAATTCTTAGACTTCGTGAAAAAGAAAAAATAAACTGGTTACCAGAGTGAATGGGGAGCAGGAAGGAGGGGGTAGGGGAAGGAAAGGACTAAGTCGTGGGCTCAAGAGTACTGACGGAGGGTGAGTGAGGCTGTGTACATACCGAGGTGTGAAATTGTACGCCTGAAGTTATATAGATATGTAAACAACCAACAAAGTAATAAAATTTTGGTGTAAATATATGAGGCTACTTATGTAACCAGGGCTGAAGCCAAAGACTGTTACAGGTTGCGCCCCCTGGAGGTGGGTGCTGGTGAGGATGCACAGCCCCAGGCAAAATACAAAGTAATTTCTGAAATTGCTTAACTGCTTCTTTTATCCAGGTTATTTTCATGACCTCTACTCACTTTTGTCTGGAATGTGCAATGCATGGAGGTGCCCTGGAATAAGAAAAAAGGGGCAGGGGTCTGGAACTTGGGGGAAACTTAGGGGATGGGAATCCAAACCCTGATGCTAGATTTGCCCAGAGGGAATCCTTTGTTCTAAATGGCAAAATGGCAACTCATAGGTTCACAGCACACCCAGGCATACCAGATAAAAGAAACAAAGATCTGGTGTATACCCTCCTTAAAGTAAAAAATATATTTATTTTGATGTTGTTACAACAAATGAAATTTCTTCCATCTCACAAAGCTGCTTCTGTGGCTAACTGGAAGAGAAAATAGTGAACTGTTTTTTTAATGGACTGAAAAATTCCTTAACAAATTCATGTAAATATTTGAAATGCATTATAATTTGTTATTATGACATGATGGTTAATTGTACCAATGAAGAAGTAAGATTATTTCAAAGTGCTTTCTCTACAATATCCAATAGGTAATAGAAATCTTTCTAGTATTATCATCACAAATACTTGTTTATCAGAGTTTTAGCTGCTAAAGGTTAAAATTTTGGCCCATCTCTAGCCAGATTATATGATTGTTTTGTGGCACAGACCTGTCATGCTTTGTTTTATTTTCTTCATGTTTCTAATTTATTTCATCTTGCTAAATTATATGAATCAATAGAGCACTCATTAAGTCCTTCTTAGAATAAGCATACCAATCATTTACATATCAGGTATATAATATCAGGTATTTACATATCAGGTATACAGTAACTTCTGGAAGATTTTTAGTAGTCTAGCTTTACCCATATTTCTATGAGAAAAAAAACATACTGCATTATTATAATAATAATGAATTACGTATTTTGATGAAATATTACTTTAAAGTCCACAAATGCTTCTCTATTACCATGATCATAAAATTGTAGGTACAATGTCAGTCCAATATACCAGGTCCTTTGCCAGAAGCAATACCAAATGACCAAAAAATAAAGATAAAGAACAATTTCATTCTCACGACCTTTTGAATAAGTGATATATAGTCTTACTCCAAATCCTGTTTATTATTTATAACATGACCTACTTTTTACAAGAATCTGAAATGGGGCCTCCCTGGTGGCTCAAGGGGTTGAGCACAGCACTATGAAGCAATCTGCAGCCTCTGCAGCACAAGTTCGACCCCTGGCTAGCCAGGGAGCAACCCACATCGCGCAGCAGACCTCTCCTATCTCGCCCACTGCTCCCCTAGCAGTGTACTTCAGTCAATCTGCCTGTTCTGTTCCCCACTCTGTCTCTGGTGAATCCTCTCACCCCCCCACCCCCACATCTCTGGCCTGTATCCCAGTTCTTGTATGCATAAATAAATAAATCTTTTTAAAAAAAAGAATCTGAAATAGATACTAATAAAAACAAAAGACTTAAGTACAACAAAACTCTTAAACTGACAGTAAAAAGCAAGTGCAATATAATTAGAATGAGAAAACTGTTATTTAACAACCCACATTCTTCCATACAATTATTTCCCCCTTTTTGAAGATCAGTACTGTATTATTAATTCAGATTTTAGCCAGAAGTGGAGAAGCTTAAAGATGACCCATTAAGTTCACAAAGGAAGACTCTCAGGCTCCCTTTCCACCTCAGCAATGCCTATTCCTGGAGAAAAGGCCTCGGGAAATGGAAATGTTGATTCATGATGTTAATGTGCAAAATACCCTCTGATTGTTCAATTACTTATTTAGAAGTACTAATTCTTTTTTTTTTAAAGATTTATTTATTTTTATACAAGAGCTGGGGTATAGGCCAGAGGTGTGGGGAGGATGAGAGGATTCACCAGAGACAGAGTGGGGAGCAGAACAGGCAGATGACAGAAACACACTGCTGAGGGGAGCAGTGGGCGAGACAGTAGAGGTCTGCTGCACCATGTGGGATTCTCACCAGCAGGCTGGGATCAAACCTGCACTGCAGAGGCTGCGGACAGCTTCACAGCACTGCGCTCAACCCTCTGTACCATCAGGGAGGCCTAGAAGCACTAATTCTTAAACATCAAAAAGTACTTGTGAGTTGGCAAGTCTGAGAATAGAATGAAAGAAAAAGGATCCCCCAAACAAGCCCCAGGGACTAAAGCTCAGCCAGGACATTGGTCTCCCCATCACTGAGGAAGACAAAACAAGACCTTCCCTTATTTACTTGGTGAAGCTGCGGGAATGTGGAACCTGACATAAGTATTCTTAGCCATTGCTTTGTCATTTTGTGTGTAACTGCCATTTTAGAATTTTAGGTTTTCCTGTCCCGGGAATGATGACTGCATTCCAGAGATAGTTTCAACAGTTTCGACCCTCACTCCATCCTTACCCTCCAGTCACCAATAAGGGCGTACTTGCCACAACTGGAGCAGCATCTCGGCCGGACCAATCAGCTTAGAATTATTGCTGCACAAAGTTGAAGAACACATCCTTGTAGCCAATGAGTAACTGCCAGCATGATTTAATTTTTTAAACCTGCTTGTAACCCTATAAAAAACCCCTGCTTCCTTTGGTCGGGCCTCTCGATACCTGCCACTGTGTTGGTAGGTGCCATGAGCCCGGACTCGAGTCTGTAATAAACTCCCTTTTGTGTCTGCATCGGCTGTCTTTGGGTTCTTGGAGGCTATCCTCGCCGAGTCCGCCGATCTTGGGCACAACAAAGCCAAATACCAAATGCCCAAATGGAAGAAATTCTTATAAAAAAGACTGTAAACATTTAAAAAAGAACCACCTGAGCAAAATGTTCATGTGCCTTTTTCTTAAAAACTTCAAAAACAGGGTGGAGGCTTCCCTTTGAAGTTAAGTAAAATATGCTACCCGAGGGCTTAAAAATTAAGCCAGTGTCTTCTAAGACCTTCCGATACCATCATTCTGAAATCTTAGTGTTCAGATTCTATTAATTCAGGTGAGGGGAACCAGGGGTTACACCCAGCACAGCAACCTCACACATAGCAAAAGATTTCTAAAAGATAACTAACAGCTATATTCTATCCCTTCCCCAAGCTGAATCACGCTCTCAGCCCTCACTCCAGGCAAAGAGGACACTGAAAACTAGCAGGAGATATAATCACAGATCACACAGTTGCAACGTGGGTGTGAGAAACTGTTTCCAGGGAGAAAATGACAAACATACTGATGCACCCAAAATATGCACATGAGCAGGGATTCCATTAGGTATTTGGAAGGCTGGCAAGAGCTTCAGAATTTGGTTCTCAAGGAAATGGGGCGGGTAAGGAATCCCCCCCCCCTCAAATGTCAATGTATCTTCTCACCATCTGAACAACACTGGGCATATTGTGTGCTGCGGAGATGTGGCATTTAAAAGGAGGTCGAGAAACATCTTCCTCGTGAGTTTTCTTGTTATTTCAAGATGACAGGGACTCCTTAACTAGTAAAAGTGAAGTGGGGGCAGGGCAAGGAGAGTTCATTCATCTCCCCATGGGCTCAAATAAAAGCCCCCCTGCAAAGAAACATGGTCTCAGCAGATCTGCTCAAGCCCACAAAGCCTGGCCTTTTTCCAGTGGTCCACACACCTAGAAGAGCGTTCCACTGTGCTAAGCTGACAGTGAGAGGTCAGTTGACGTTAGTGCAATAAGAAGGGAATGAAAATCCCGTGTCCCAGAGTTAAGTTAAGCAAAAGTGGGGAGTGCAGAGAAGGTGGAGGAAAGGCAGAATCTTAGACTTCATGGGAATTCTTTCAAAGGGCATTTATATTTGTTTGGAACTGTAAATACCATAGATGAATTTGCATAAACAGTCATGTGTATTTGCTTGTGCTTTTATAGATCGTGCCAACTATTTTCAGATAATTTCCAAGAGAGAGTGATCATGTTTACTATTCTTTTTTGTCACTGCAAAATTTATTTTCTTTTCTCCTTGCTTGGTTATTTAAAAACCTTTCTCTAGCTCAGCCAACCCACGTGTGTGTAACTACTGTCACCAGTGGTTCCTGTTCCTTCAACTCACCTGTCCCATCCCTCGTAGGGGCTTTACCCTCCTAGCAAAGAGTGCCAACACTGCTGCTCCTGACACGTCCCTGCTGGGGACCTAGCACACTAGGACAAGCTGCCTGGGCCTAGTTAGGCCAATGCTAAATGAGTCTAAGCAGCAACAGACATTCCCTTTTATGGGCCTCCCTGGTGGCACAAGGGGTTAAGATGTAACCTATGAAGCTACCCTCGGCCACTGCAGAATGAGTTTGATCCCTGGCCAGGGAGGTGACCCACATGGCGCAGCAGACCTCTCCTGTCTCGACCATTGCTCCCCTCAGCAGTGTATTTCGTTCGGTCAATCTGCCTGTTCTGCTCCCCATTCTGTCTCTGGTGAATCCTCTCAACCCCCACCCCAGTTCTCGTATGCATAAATAAATAAATCTTTAAAAAACAAAAACAAAAACCAGACGTTCCATTTTTTCCAAAGCTCTGAAAAAGATTCTGTAGTTTATTCCACACTAATTCATTCAAACAATTTACTCTCAGATCACCATTAATCTCTGATTAAGTTATATCTAATTCCTTATAATTAGATCCTCAATGAACACTAATCAGTCAGTTGCCACAATATTTTTTTAAATATCTCTCTCGCACCAGTACAGCTTCATTATTTTGGTAGCTCTGAGGAAAGGGTTTGAAAAATGTATTGGGATGGGGGGATGTGGATTGCATGTCTTTTTGATTATTATGAAAGCACAAAGGAAACAGGGCTACCTCATAATATTATCATTCTAGAAGTTTCCCACTTCATTGAAATGTATTATGCAACAGTTATTTTTTTAATTAAGTGGCAGAGTATATATACTTTGCTACTGCATGTAGGAAGACAGACATAGGCTAGCATTTCTATCAAGGCTAGCAATGAATCATTCATCCTAACCTCTAAATTATATAGTAAAGAATGCATGAATAATAGCTTTACATTCCATTTTATCGTAGTCTGGTAAGCAGTTATTTCTCTTGGTAAAGTGCATTGAAGAGATATTGAAATACTCTGCACAGTAAAAGTAGCTACATTCGTTTTGAAGCTCTTTTCCTAATTGATAAAATGCTTAAGAACAAAAGTTTGAAAGAGAACTATGCGTAACATTAATGACTTGTGATATAATAATGGAATTTTTAAAACAACTAATAAAACGATCCTATCAGTCAATCTGAAAGTTTTTCTTTGATGTGCCCGCAGCTTAACTTGCCCAGAAGCACATGAGTTAAAATTCGAGAAAATACAAGTAAAAAGCCATCAGATTATTGGAGTAAACATAAGGATTTTAAAATCACTAAAAATTGATAGGCCTGGGTACTCCTAAGGATATTTGTTTTCTTTTCATCTGCCATGAGACTGGCATGAATGTCCCAGATAGGGGCTACTCTTTCAGCCAGGCCCCACAGTGATACCAGCCTGCAACAGAGGTGCCTCCGACTCAAGACAGGCTTGTACTGTAAGCAGGAAATAAACTCTTGTGATGAGTGGCTGATATTTTCAGGTTGTGACCACAGCACAATCTAGTTTAAGCTGATCAAAATACACAGGTATAAGCTGGGCATCTTACAGTTTCTCTAAGTAGATTCAGCCGTCATTGTTAAAATTAGTCCTCGCTTAATCTGAAGCATAAAAACAGCTTACAAATGCATATTTGGGGGGGTTTAAAAGGTTTTCTTGCTACACAGCTCTCTTTGAGTCAATCACTCAACAATATCCGCAGAACATGGACAACGCAGGAGGTGCTGCAACGGGTCTTGGGGTGTGGGCTCTCACTGGCTGGCTGTCACAGGGCAGCAGTCAGTCTGCATCCCAAGATGCGAGGAACACACTCTACCCCTATAAATGTTTGTTGTTTGTCCATTGTTGAACTATGTTTCAAAATGCAGTGGACATTTGTACAAAGTGCAGAGGTAAAGAAAAAGGAGTACTTAAGTGAGCCTGGGGAAACTGCCATTGAGCAGACATGAAAAAAGAACGAGAATTTAGCATCCAGGTTTCTTGGTAGAAGATACAGCACATACAAAGGCACAAGAGCTTTTGGTCTAGCGTTTCAGAGTATTTTGTCACCAATGGTCCACTTAGAGAATCTAATAGCCACCTCATTGATCACCTAATAGAGTCCCTTATGTGAGTGTATCCCAATATGGGCTGCAACCCTGGCTGGTGTCAGCGGCAGTGCAGCAAAATGCTAATGGATGTGGACTCTGAAGATGAGTGCATAGGTTTGAATTCTGCTTCTGCGGCTTGCTAGCTGTACAATTGGACAAGTTGCTTGACTTCTCTTTGCTTTGTTCCCTCATGTATAAAATTAAGATTGTGACAATAATTCCTCGTATGGGTGTTGTACAGATTCAATGAGATTCAATGTATAAAGCACTTGAACAGTTTCTCAAACAGAATAAGCATTTACATGGAGGTGTTGGCTCTTCTGGGCTCTGGGTGAGGTCAGAGGAAGACCATCAGTGAAAGAGCACAGTCAGATCTCTGTCTAGTCCTTTTTAGCATTTTTATTAATAACTTGGATAAGGGGATTGACGTCACTTTGATTTATAATAAGATAACATCTTATGACGGAAGACATAAATGACGCCTGCCAGAACCAAGATTCAAAATAATCATGAGAGAGTGGAGCAGTAAAAAAACAGTAATATATATTTACATAATGGTTAACTTTTAAAATCTTGTATTTAAATCCAGAACACCATTCTCACAAGCTTAAAAGTGGGAGGAACCTGCTTTAAGAGAAGCAGATATGAAACAGACAAGGTAGGAGGAGCAAATCTGATTAATTGTAAGCTCTGTATGAATCAACAGTGTGTTGTGGCTGCCAAAAAAAAAAAAAAAAAAAAAAAAAAAAAAGCCAGTGCCATATCAGGCCTCATTAACTGAGTTTTAATCTCTATATTGAACAGTAGCAAAAATGTTCTGTCATCCTCTGCACAGGACAGCTCAAGGCACAGTAAGAAGAGCACCACAGACAAGAACTAGTCTAGACTCAATGGCGACAATAGTGAGGACTTCGAGGACTCTGGTTCATATCTGTGCCCGGCTCCTCCCTGGCTATGGGACCCTAAAGACTGCTTCCTCTTCCACAAAACTCAGGTAACATGGTTTACCATCCCATTGAGACCATAGGCTAACCAAGATGATAAAGTATTTTTAACTGCGGTACACTGTATATAAAATTCACCATTTTTGCCATTTAAATACACAGTTTAATGGCATTTATTCCATTTTCACATTATTGTACAACCATCACCATTATCTATTTCCAAAATTTGTTCTTCATCCCAAAAGGAAACTCTATAACCATGAAGCAGTAACTGCCATTTTCCTCTTCCCCCATCCCTGATCACCTCGAATCTACTTTCTGTCTCAAGAAATATGCCTGTTCTGGGTATTTCCCAAGATGGATTCTTGACAATTAAAAATGTTTGGGAATGGAATGGGTTTCTTCACAGCAATTTGTTGTCTACTGTCACCAGAGTAGTAAAGAGAAGGGAAAAAACTTCACTGCAAGGGGATTCACTTTGGTGTGGAGCAAATGACTGGAAGGCATGTCTCAGACTGGAGAGTATGTGTGTCTCAGAACTCCACAGACCCTCTACCTGTGTTAAAAGCCAGTTCTGCACCCATGTCATCTAAGATGAAACTGAGGAAAGAACACTTCAGTAAGTAGCCCAAGGTCATACACGGCTGATTCACGAAGAGCTATGGATAGAACTGAAGTCTCCTGGTGCACAGCCCTGCCCTGCACTCCCCACTCCACCGTAGAGGCTGTGCTCTGTGACCTACTTGTCCTGAGGATCTTGTAGTTTTCTTGCCCAGTTTCATCAGAGCTTTGTTAGATGGCTGCGCAAACTATCTTAAAGGAAAAGTGAGTTAATCTTGTCAAATTCTTAACTTGTGGCCATAATCATGAAAGTTGTTAGGCTGAGCCTCACTGGTGGTGCAGCGGTTGAGTGTTGGGTTGCGAAGCTGCCTTCAGCCTCTGCAGCTCCAGTTCGATCCCCGGCCGCCGGGCAAGGGTCCCACGTGGCGCGCAGACCTCTCCTGCCGCCCGCTGCTCCCCTCAGCAGTGTACTTCGTCATTCTGCCTGCTCTGCTCTCCCCTCTGGCTCTGGTGAATTCTCTCACCCTCCCACGCTTCTGACTGTACCCAGTGCTTGTATAAATAAATAAATCTTTAAATTAAAAAAAAAAGTTGTTAGGTTAAGTTGTAAGCATAAAAACCATCAAAAAACAGACCCTCACATTTGAGAGTAATGCATAGCTGTCTGGATATAAGACTTCTAAAGAACACGAGCAGGGATTCCATACATATTCCGCAGCACACTGGAGAAGTCACAGCAAACACTGCTTTAAAAAAAAAAAAAAAAAAGATACTAATTTGGAGACCAGAGAACTATCAATTCTGATGTAATCTCTCTTAATATGGAGCCAGACACAAATGTATATGGAAAAGACTCAATGTGGGTAAGATTCTCGATTTACTGTTTTGTTTTTAAGACTCAAGATATATCTACTTGATAGCTAAAGAGAAAACCAGTATGTTCCTTTAAAAAATAACTACAGAACCAGTGTCTTATTTAATAATAGCTTATAAGGCTATTTTGCAGAGCAAATAAAAAAACAAAAGAAAAGCTCTATTAGAAATTAAATTTTCACCAAATCTTGAGTTTAATATCTAGTAATTCATTCAAAAGTCAATAAAATTACCCTATGAATTTTAATGAAAATTTCAATTCTTATGTTTTCATGCACATTTACCACACCTCCCCCATCTGTATCCCAACAGGTTTGTCAGTAAAGACAAGGTTTTTTCCTAAGGAATACAAACTATAAAAAACTAAGAAGGAAAAACGCAGCAACCAATTGATTAAACCCAACATTTAAATATATTCCAAAAAATCTGTTTTTAGAATGTTCTAAGTCAAAAATGAATGAACAGACACTACAAAAATCAACAACAATAGACCAATCACTTTTCCAGACTGATTACGTGCATTCAGTGACACTTATCTAAACATATAAGTGTCCATCTCACACAACAGGAAATCCAGAGGCAGGCAGGCCAGGGCAGTGACTCAACGATGGTGCCAGGAGCCTGATTCTCTCTCTCTCTTTTTGCTCTACTCTTCTTACGCCATGACCTCAGTGTTACAGAGTGGCACCTGCACTCCTGCCACCAATCCATTCTTCCACCAGGACAAAAGTAGGAAAAAGGGAGGCAGTGGCTTTTATATGAGGGAAGCAAAAGTTTTCCTAGAAGTTGATCTTGTCTCTAATACCTTCGCCCAGTACAGAACTCAGAGTCACCCAACTCTATTCTCTTCTTAACCTGAGCCCCATCAAACATTATGTGCATCTCTAAGTTTGTGGGTTCCATTTTCTTAAAAGTCTCATGTCCATTCCTGCCTTTCCTTCCCTTAGCTCCTCTTTTCATCCCTTGTATACACTGATTCAGTCATCCAAATTCTTCACCTTTCCCAACTTCACCATTTTCCAACCCTTTCTCCAACTATCCTTGCAGCCATCAGCCTTGTATTTTCATGACAGTCACTCCCCCACACTCAGAGAGAATAAAATCTAAATGCAGGTGTCACAGAGGCCCAGGATTATCTGATTCAACCTCTTGCACCCTCCAGGCATATGAAGTTCATTACATTTCTTCTGGGGGCCTATGATATTTCAAATCTAATGCCTCTCAACATGCTATTATTTCCCCTAAAATCCCTTTCCCTAGACATCATTTATCTGGAAACTCCCTACTCTTTCTTTAAAATTCCACTCACATTCTTCCTTTGTAAAGGCTTTTCTCTTTCCACTCCTCAAAAGCCATGTATCCATCCATCCATCCATCCATCCATCCATCCATCCATGAGTATAGCATTTACTGTAGTGCATCTGGTTACTTATACACATGTTTGTCTTCTATACTAAGCAGTGAGATCCTTGAAGTTAGAGATATAGTCTTATTATCTCTGACTACTACTGCCTGACATACAACATATTATATTGGCATAATAACCAATATTAATAGGTCATTAATAAATGCTTGCTGGATAAATGAAAGAGTAAATGAAATGACAGAAATTTCATGGGTGAAATACAGGACATGGAAAAGAGCAACACCACAGAGAATAATGAAAAGCTATTTTGTGGCAGGAAGGTCTCTGTAGTACTTAAAGTGAGATTGCTGACTTTGTGGAGAGGGAGAACATGTTCACAGAAGCAAATTTTCCAAATAACCGAGGCTTAATCTTCCTTTAAGTTGAATAAAAACTAATACAAATATTAAAATACTACTGGTGAAACTGTTTCCCAAAAATGCATTATACATCCCTTGCCTTCTGTTTTTTTTTTTTTTTTTAAAGATTTATTTTATTTATACAAGAACCGGGATACAGGCCAGATGTGCCGGGGCGGGGTGTGTGTGTGTGTGTGTGTGTGTGTGTGTGTGAGAGAGGATTCACCAGAGAGAGAGCGGGGAACAGAACAGGCAGATTGACGAAATACACTGCTGAGGGGAGCAGTGGGCGAGACAGGAGAGGTCTGTCTCACCATGTGGGTTGCTCCGAGGCCGGTGGGGATCAAACTGGCACTGCAGAGGCTGCGGACAGCTCCACAGCTCTGCACTCAACCACCTGAGCCACCAAGGAGGCCCTACATCCCTTGCCTTCTAAGGAGAGTATATGGAGCCAAATTTGACCTTTTTTGATGACACAGTGTCATCATTATGAAACTCAATTACTGTTGATGTAGGAGAACTGTCTGCTCCTCTATTGACTGGCTCTAGACTATTAACCATTTCATTCTTTGCTAATTTTCTTATTCTTCCACCATTAGGATTTTATCTGGCACCTTCAGTGGTAATAATTGTACAGGCTTCAGAATCAGAAAATCACAAAGCTATAAAATTTGAGCACTTAAAGGAATCTTAGAGATTATTTAACCTGTCGGTCTAAATCAAGTTTTATAGATAAGAAAAGCCTTAAGTAAGTGAGCCGTCTGTTTCTAATCGGTTGCTTTTAATCTTCTATTTTTAATGGCTTTCAAACAATATTCTGCAAAGCACTCTACTCAATTTTAGCTCTGGCCATTATGTTTATCTTTATCTAAAATGCTAAGGGCAGATTTAATTTAAAAATACATACTGCAGGATAAACATACTTTCAATGAACTTAAACTTTAAAATATGTCTGTTTGGTAGCAGAAGACAACATATCAATGTTATTTAATGTTATATAATTTCTTCTTTTTAGTTATTTTTGTGTGTTCTATTGCTTTACTCATTAATAAAATCCCTATTATTTATTAATTTAACACTTCACAGCCTCCAATCAGTGAATAATTAGGTTGTTCACTGATTAGTTGTTTCTACCCTAGTTAGAAATTGTAGCTGGAAGATTTAGCCTCTTACAGGGGAACAGAGGAAAAGCACATACATTTACTAAGTGCTCACTGTTATGCAGACAGAGATCTTATTCAAAACCCCTCAGAATGGATTACATCACTCTCATTTCACAGATGAGGAAACCAAGACTGAGAAGCTGCAATTTAGCCAAAGTCACAGTTAATAAGTGGCAAAGGGGAATGGAAACCAGAGGTCTGGTGTCACGGGGTTGCTACCTTTGATGAATTCAAAACCTATAAATGGAAAAAGTACACGTTCAACTGGTGATCTAACAGGTGACAAAAGCAACCAAAGCAGTGTGGGAGCGCAGAAGAAGTTGTAGTTACACCTGAAGAGGTGTGAGAAGGCTGCCCATGACCCTAGAAGGAAGTCTTTTTATAGGAATTACTACAGCTTAGGCACACACCTTCTTATTGCTGGGCTCACACAACCTACCTTATTACTTGCCCCTTTTACAAAGGGAAGTGAAAGCAGCATTTCCAAGACCACACAGGCTACCAGTATACTTACTCCTCCTATCACCACTGTGGTATGCTAATTTTCAGGAATAAAAAACATGAAGGTGTGTCCAGCTAAGAAGAGAGCAGCGGGATAGAGGCAAAGGCATGTAGGTCTGAGGGCATAAGAGCCTGAGAAGCAGAAAGTAATCTGGGATGACTGGAACCCCTGGAGTAAAGGTTAAAACATTTAAGTCAGATCATGTTTCCACTCCTCTACTTGCAGCCCAGCGCTGGCTCCTCAGTACATTTGAGAGGAATCTAAACCCAGTCTGCTTCTCTCTCTCAGTATCAACTCTCTCCATTGTCCTTCTCACAGTTCCTTTGCCACTGCTGGTCTTTCAATTTCTAAAACTCACCAACATCTTCCTTGCCTCAGAGCCTTTGAAATGGTGGGATCGCATTCTGAAATATTATTCTCCCCACTTTTAACCTAGTGACTATGAAAATTCTGTTGTCTCCACCAAATTAAGATTTATTCAAATAGATCTTCAAGATGCCCCACCTTGAGGTCTCCCTGGTAGCCTAGGGGTTAAGTCTCAGCACTATCACCTCTACGGCCTGAGTCCGATCTCCAGCCACGGAGCTAACCCACATTGTGCAGCAGACCTCTCCTGTCTCTCCCACTGCTCCCCTCAGCAGTGTACTTCAGTCAGTGTGTCTGTTCTGCTCCCCACTCTGTCTCTGGTGAATCCTCTCACCCTCCCCACACCTCTGGCCTACACCCCAGTTCTTTATAAATAAATAAATTTTAAAAATCTTTAAAAAATAAAATAGACAAGAAATAGAACTATTGAGAGGATCAACATGGCAGTGGGGAAATGCTGCCAATAAGTCCTCCCATTAAAAAAAAAAGTTACAGGGAGGAAAAGCGGCAGGTCCCTGTGAGAACCGAGACACAGGAAGATAAAAAGATGACTCTGGCAAACTGCCCGAAGAGGAAAGTTGCCATAAAAGAGGACAAGAAGAGAGGAAAGCTCAGAACCCTGCTACCCTCCCCCACCCACAAAGCCGGCTCACTCTGGCCAACAGAAAGGAGGAAAAAACAACAACAACAACAACAAAAACAATGAGAACAAACTAGAGATCAGCAGGACTGTGAGTAGAAAGGAACTATTGCAGACACTACACCCCATGAACAGGAACTGTGGAGAACCGTGCAGGAATCGCCATGGAGGTGAGCAAATGGCTCTGGGTACCATTAGAGGAAGATAAGGACTTGGCAGAGACCAGCAAATAGCCCAAGGCCTGCCGGTAAGCTTGTGCAGAAAAACACGCAGGCTTGAAAAGCATACATGGATTGCAGATACCAGGTCCCTGCGCCTGCGATCTAGGTTCATGGGGAGTTGCACCGGAACTGTCACTGAGGTGAATGACCCTGATGGGCACCTGGGCATGGGAGCGGGGTGCAAAAGGCGCCATTTCTGCGGACACTGAACTGGTCTACCGCCCACGTCCCTGAATCTGAGGGCTTTGGAACTGAGAACCGGGGCATGAAATTCGGGGCCTGGGATCCCCACTATGGCAGGACACAGGGCAGACAGGGCAGACAAAGCTCTCCACACCGTTGAGGCGCTCCACACCACCCCACTCTATTCCCCAGAGACCCACGAGGAAAAAGCACAGCTCTGGAAGGATACTAGGAAAGATCTCTGGTGGCACCTAGTGACCAGAACAAAATCACCAACTTCCTGATAGTTGGAAGGCAGGGATCCCAAAACAACCCTGAGGTTCTGAGACAGGGTGGGCCATGCAAATGGGGGTAAGAAGGGAAACAAGGCATGGAGCAAGACCCCATTCTGGAACAGAGAGCTAGACACAGGATCAGGGCGTGAGATGTGCCCTAACAGTGGGCACTGCACAGGGTGACAGCCAGCATTTTGGATATGATAGTCCTGGAACTGAGACCTAGAGCGCAGAATTTAGGGTGCGGGATCCATACAGCTGCAGGCACAGTACTGGGTGAACACAGGGCAGACACGGCACCCAGCTTGAACAAGAGCCCTTGTATTGAGGTGCTCCTCTCTCCCCACCACTCCGTTTCTCAAGAGAACCACTGGGAAAAAGCACAAGTCAACAAGTACAGGTCTCTGGCGCTACCTAATGACCAGAACAAAATCACCAACTAGCTGATTCCCTGCTAGAACTGAGTAAATACAGAGGGAGGGAACTGTAAGGGACAGTGCCCAGCAACACAGCCACAGCATCAACACCCTGGTGGAGTTTTGGCATACAGTGCTAGACTCAGTCTGCTAAACAGTTTCTGACACCACTGAAGGTGCACCCCAAAGAGATGTCCGCCAACAGCAGTGGCACAACGTCCCAACATATAGAACTAATTAGAAAGCAAACAGCAGGGAAAAGGAAAAATATAAATAACCAAGCAAGCACACAGGAAGAGGACACACATAAAAAGAAAAACAGTCACCAGAGCTCAACAATGACATGGAAGAACTGCTCGGTCTGTCAAACAGAGAATTAATGATCATCATGATTAAAAAGCAGAAAGAAAACAAAAAGAAAAAAAAATGATTTGAGACAAATAATCACTGAACTGAAGAACAAAATTGAGACCTCAAGAAAGGAAAGAAAAGAAATGCAGGAGATTAAAAGATTACTAGAGAAGATTAAAAAAACTCAGGGAAAAACAATGAAATCAGAATCTATGAAATGGAAGAATGGATCAGTACTCTCGAAGATACAGAAATAAAAAGAGCCAAAAGAGAAAAAGAGAAAGAACTGCAAAGAAGCATGAAGGTGTTCTTCGACAATTATCAGACTCCATGAAGAGACGAAATGTAAGTTATAGGCATTCCAGAAGGTGAGGAGAGAGACATAGGAACTGAGAAATTATTTAAGGAGATAAATGAAGAAAACTTCCCAAGCATGAAAAAGGAGATGAATATAGACATACAAGAAGAGAGAAGAACCACCAATTACCATAATGAAAAGAAAACTACAGCAAGACACATGATAGTAAAACTTGCAAGAGTCTAAGACAAGGAAAAAATAATGAAACTGGCAAGGGGGAAGAAACAGATAATGTACAAGGGAAAACCAATCAGGTTAACTTCAGACTTCTCTGAAGAAACACTACAGGCAAGAAGAGAATGGAGTAATATATTCAACAAACTTCAACACAGCAAATGCCAACCAAGGATACTTTACCCTGCAAAGCTCTCCTTCCTCTATGAAGAAAAAATATGGACCTTTTCAGACAAACAGAAACTCCAGAAATTCTTTACAACTAAACCCCCACTCCAAAAAATTCTACGAGAAATCCTAAAGCCAAAACCAACAGAGGAATGAACAAGAGGAACAGAATAAAGCAAGGAATAAAATCACAAAGACAAACAACATGGCAAATACAGATGCCAACATATCAATATTAACTCTAAATGTAAATGGATTAAACTCATCAATAAAAAGACACAGAGTAGCAGGCTGGATTAAAAATCCAACAAAATCCAACATTCTGCTGTCTCTAGGAAACACAATTAACCACAAAAGATAAACATAGACTGAAAGTTAAAGGTTGGAAAACAATCCTACAAGCAAATGGACCAAAAAAGAAGGCAGGAACAGCCATACTTATATCAAATACTTATATGAAATAGACTCCAAATTAAAAAAGATAAAAAGAGACATAGACAGATACTACATTATGATCAAGGGGACAATACATCAGGAAGATATAACACTCATCAACATATACTCACCAAATGAAGGGGCACCAAAATATATTAGACAATTATCAGCTCTGAAAACAGACATTAAAAAAATACATATAAAGTGGGAAACTTCAACACCCCACTCTCACTAGAGCCCTAAATAAAGACATAGAACTCATGGTCTTAACAGACATCTATAGGACACCGCACCCAAAAAAATCCAAGTACACATTTTTCTCAAGTGCGCATGGATCATTCTCCGGAATTGATCACATACAGGGCCACAAGACAAACATCAACAGATACATGAAGATCAACATCATTCCAACTATCTTCTCTGATAATAAAGCATCAAGCTAGAAATAAATCATGAAAAGAGAACAAGGAACCCTCCCACTTCATGGAGGTTGAAATCCACACTACTGGAAGACCACCGGACTAATGAGGAGATCAAAGAAGAAATTAAAAAATACTTTGAGTTGAACGACAAGGAGGATACCACTTTCCAGAGTGTATGGGATGCAGCAAAAGCAGTAATAAGTGGGAAATATATAGCAATACAGGCTCACATCAAGAAACAAGAAAGAACTCAAAGAAACAACCTAATCTCACATCTCAAAGAGCTAGTAAAAGAACAACAAAAAAACCCCTAAAGCCAGTAGAAGAAAGGAAATAATAAAAATCAAAGCAGAAATAAATGAAATAGAAATTAAAAAAAAATCCAAAAGATCAATGAAACCAAAAGTTGGTTCTTTGAAAAAATAAACAAAATAGACAAACCTCTAGCCAGGCTCACAAAGAAAAAAATGGGAGAAAACACATAAATAGGATTATAAATGAAAGAGGAGAAATCACAACAGACTCAGTAGAAATCAAAAGAATAATCAGAGATTACTATGAACACTTATATGCAAACAAATTCAACAACCTAGAAGAGATGGACTAATTCCTAGAATGATACAATCATCCAAAGCTGGACAAAGAAGAAATAGAACAACTAAACAGACCAATCACAAGCAGCAAAATTGAGGCAATATTCAAAGCACTCCCCAAAAACAAAAGTTCAGGCCCAGACGGCTTCACAAATGAATTCTACCAAACATTCAGCAGAGAATTAGTGCCTATCCTACACAAACTCTTTCAAAAAATTGAAAAGAAGGAATACTACCAAATACGTTCTACGAAGCCAACATTACACTAATACCAAAACCCAACAAAGACAGCACAAAAAAAGAAAATTACAGCCCAATCTCTCTAATGAACACTGATGCAAAAATCCTCAACAAAATCCTTGCTAACAGAATCCAACAAAGCATCAAAGGAATAGTACACCACGATCAAGTGGGATTCATCCTAGGGGCACAAGAATGGTTCAACATATGAAAATCCATAAGTATAACCCAACACATCAACAAAAAGAAAAATAAAAACCATATGCTCATATCAGTAGATGCTGAGAAAGCATTCAACAAAGTCCAACATCCATTTATGATGAAGGCCCTTGAAATTCTCGGGATAGGGGCCTCCCCGGTGGCGCAGCGGTTGAGCGCTGGGTTGCGAAGCTGCCCGCAGCCTCTGCAGCACCAGTTCGATCCCCGGCTGCTCCCCGGCCACCTGAGGAGGGTCCCACATGGCGCACAGACCTCTCCTGCCGCCCGCTGCTCCCCTCAGCAGTGTACTTCGGTCCTTCTGCCTGCTCTGCTCCCCGCTCTGGCTCTGGTGAATTCTCTCACCCTCCCGCCCTTCTGACTGTACACAGTGCTTGTATAAATAAATAAATATATCTTTAAAAAAAAAAAAAAAAAGAAATTCTCGGGATAGAAGGAACATACCTTAACATGATAAAAGCCATATATGACAAACCCACCACCAATATTCTTCTCAATGGTGAAAAGCTGGAGGCCATTCCTTTAAAATCAGGAACAAGACAAGGATGTCCTCTCTCACCACTGCTCTTTAATATAATACTGGAGGTCCTCGCCAGGGCAATAAGACAAGAGAAAGACATACAAGAAATCCAAATAGGGAAAGAAGAAGTAAAACTATCACTATTTGCAGACGATATGATAATATACACAAAGAACCCTAAAAACTCCACAGAAAAACTAAGTAGCAGGATACAAAATCAACACATAAAAATCAGTAGCCTTCCTATACACAATCAATCTGAAGAAGAAGAAATCAAGAAAACCATCCCTTTTATAATTGAAACCAAAAAAATCAAATACTTGGGACTAAACCTAACAAAAGAGGTGAAAGACCTATACAAAGAAAATTATAAAACACTGTTAAAAGAAATTGAAGAAGACACAAAGAAATGGAAAGACGTCCCCTGCTCATATCTTGGAAGAATTAACATTATTACAATGGCCATCCTTCCAAAAGCAATATAAAGATTCAATACTATTCCAATAAAAATCTCAATGACATTCTTCAAAGAAATAGAACAAATACTGATGAAATTAATATGGAACCACAAAAAACCACAAATAGCCAAATCCCTGCTGATGAAAACAAAGGAGAAAGGAGGTATCACACTTCCAAACTTCAAGCTATACTATAAAGCCATAATAATTAAAACAGTTTGGTATTGGAACAAAACAGACACACAGACAAATGGAACTGAAGAGAGAGCCCAGAAATAAAGCCACAGTTACATAAACAACTAATCTTTGACAAAGGAGCAAAGAATATGCAATGGAACATGGGCAGTTTGTTCTATAAATGGTGCTGGGAAAACTGGACCTCCACATTCAAGAAAATGAAACTAGACACTACCTCTCACCATGCACAAAAATCAACTCAAAATGGATAAAAGAACTGGACATAAGACCCAAAACCATAAAATATATAGAAGAAAATGTAGGTAAAACACTACAAGACAATAACATCTTTAAAGACTCATAGCCCAAAGCAGTGATAGTGAAGGCAAAGATAAACATCTGTGATTACATCAAACTGATAAGCTTCTGTACAGCCAAACAGACATTAACCAAAACAGAGAGACCTACCCCACTGACTGGGAAAAAAATCTTTGCACTCCATTCAACAGATAAGGGACTGATCACAAAGATATACAAAGAATTCACAGGCTCAACAAAAACAAAATAAATAATCCAGTCAAGAAATGGGCCGAAGAACTTAAAAGACATTTCTCCAAAGAGGAAATGCAAATGGCCAATGGGCATATGAAAAAATGTTCAACATCCCTTATCATCAGGGAAATGCAAATCAAAACCATATTGACATATCACCTTACACCAGTGAGAATGGCACATATCAGAAAAACAAGCAACAACAAATGTTGGCGAGAATGCGGTGAAAAAGAAACTCTCCTACATTGCTGGTGGGAGTGCAAACTGGTCCAACCACTATGGAAAGCTGTCTGGAGGTTCCTAGTCTACTAAAAATGGAGCTACCATATGACCCGGCAATTCCACTATTAGGGATCTACCCAAAGGACACAAAAACATTGATTCAAAGGAACACCTATACCCCTATGTTTATTTATTGCAGTACTATTTACAATAGGTAAAACCTGGAAACAACCCAACTCTATGGGGACTACACCTGAGGGGGTGGAAGGAAGCAAATATTGTTTAAAAATGAACAATGATGTAAAAATATAAAAAAAATAAAGAAAAAAGAAAAAAAGAAAATAGAACTATTGTATCATCATATAGACCCACTCCTTGGTATATACGCTAAAGAAAATAAACAACAGCCTCAAAGAGATATCTATATTTTTAAAAAATAATAAAAATAATAAAAAGGACTCCCTGCCTTGTTATAATATTTCCTATTAGCCTTCAACTCCCCTTCACAGCATTTACCTTACTTTGTCATTATCTGTCTAATGGCGTTAACAACAGACTCTAAATCCCATGAAGCAAGGACTATGTCTGTTTCTGTTCCCTTTCTGTTTTGTTTTTGTTTCCCATGACTGGCACATAACTAGATGGCGGAAGTTTAAGGTAGAGTTGAAAGAACACAGTCTTTAGCCAATGGACAATAACAAGTCAGAACAATTTAATCAAGGATTGTGTTATGATCAAAGGGGAGCTTAAATAGAACAAACTAGAACCTAATCTAATGTGAATGATGGACAAGAGCAAGGCCAAGGCTGAAAGACCAGTTGAGTATGATTTCAACCACTTAAATGAGCAATACCAAGAGCCCGAACCCAGATAAATTCAAGGACAAGACTTTACAGGGGATGTGGCTGTATTTATTCACTTGATGAGTGTGTGTGGGTGTAAGCGTGCTCGGTGTATTCTGTGGACTATCCATTCCGGATAAAATAAAATTTAAAAAAAATCTGGGGCCTCCCTACTGGCACAAGGGGTTGAACACAGCACTGTGAGATTGTCTGCAGACTCTGCAGCATGGGTTCGCTCCCTGGCCAGGGAGCTACCCACATGGCACAGCAGACCTCTCCCACCTCGCATGCTGCTCCCCTCAGCAACGTATTTCAGTCAATCTGTCTATTCTGTACCCCACTCTGTCTCTGATGAATCTTCTTACCCCCACACCTCTGGCCTGTACCCCAGTTCTTTATGCATAAATAAATAAATCTTTTTTTAAAAAAAAAAAAAAAGTAAATCTGTATAGCGCTATACTCCCAATAAGAGAAAAAGTTCAAAAAATAAAGACTGATCACTCTGCCTGACTTACAGAACCAGAGGGAATGGAGGAATGAGGAAGCATTTTACAGGGACCTGGCCTCTTCAAGGAGAAGCCAGAGAGAATTGCATGAAAAGGCTGATACTACAGAGAAGTTTTCTGGTGATGGAATGGGTATTTCAAAGGGTAAGAGGACACAGAGAAACCAAAGGTCAAGAGACAAAAAAAAAAAAAAAAAATGGTACAGGGAAGGTAAGCATGCCCTTACCTAAGTAAAAATGAGTGAAATAAAAATCTACACATTGGAAGCAGTTGTGAGTCCCAAGCTTGAGAGAGGCAAAGAGCTGAGAGGTTACATAGAAGGGCATGAACTTAGTAGCCAGAGCCAGGCTCTGAGTCCTTGGTCTGAAGTTACCAAAAGCACATCACCAGCATCCTCCCTGAGTGCAGGAAGAGTAACCACATGGGGGTGGCCCTTCTCAGCTGGTGGCTGCTCTGACCCCTGCAGATTCTGCTCCCGAGTACCGCTTGCCTAAATAAGGCTTAAACAGTGAACAGCCTTGAAGATTCCAATAATTGTTATCTTTGATGTTAAAAATAAGATCCTTTTCTTGAAAATGGAGACTTCTTGGTAACTATTCTCCCTAATTTCCTGCATTTGAGTGAAATCTAAAGGTTACTTTACATATAAAGTTCATTTTATCAAGAGCATCTGGGAGTCTCTACAGTAAGTCTATTTTTATTTCATATTTAGCAGTAGTAAAAAGTGAATGAAGAGTTGATGACACCAGGGAGCTGCCATTTTTCACACCTCCAACCAGCGCTCTTGTTTCCTCTTGCATATGTCATGATAAAGAGCCAAACTCTAAACTTCTGTTTTCCTGGAGTCACTTAGAATCATGTTTCAAATGCTGTTGGGTTGTGACAACTCACCCCTAACTTCTATTTAAATGCCAACAGTTTGGGAATGGGACATGGTCTCCCCAAGGAGAAGCCAGAGAGGCGAAGATGGAGAACTGTTTGAAAAGGCTGATACTACAGAGAAGTTTTCTGTCAGTGGAATGGGGATTTCTCTCTACACCCTAACAGTTTGGAAATGGGACAATGAGATGTGGAGAGGAAAGGGGTACCTATTCTGAGCACAGGACAATGGGCTTAAAGTTAGTGGCATTAGTCTCATTATTCTAAAGAAATGCGTCTTCTTGAATGGCACTGAGGATATGGGAAATCATGACCTCATAGGAGGCAACTCTCCTGGGGGAGGGAGAGAACTTGGTGCCTGAGTTTGGGGAGAGATGGGGAGAGGAAGTTTATTTAAAAATTTTTTTAACAAAGCTTTCTTTTTTAAGATTTATTTATTTATGCATACAAGAACTGGGGTACAGGCCAGAGGTGTGGGGGTTGAGAGGATTTGCCAGAGACAGAGGGGGGAACAGAACAGGTGGACTGACTGAAGTACACTGCTGAGGGAAGCAGCGGGTGAGACAGGAGAGGTCTGCTGAGCCATGTGGGTAGCTCCTTGGCTGGGGATTGAACACATGCTGCAGTGGCTGCAGGTAGCTTCATAGTGCTATGCTTAATCCCTTGCGCCACCAGGGAGACCCTGAAGTTGATTAAAATTACCCTGTGTTCCTATTTGTTTCCAACTGCAAGTTCAAGCTCATCCATAATCTGGAACCAGATCACCTGATTCAGAGTGGTGGGTTTAATATCAAACTGTCCATTGTTGGTGCTTATTCCCTGATACTAGGTTCCTGACCTAGAGAAAAGAAAAAGAAATAGATGTTTATATATATACACCCCTATTTCTTAACCTTGTATTTCAGCCTATGTTGTTTTCTTCAGGGCATGCTTCATTTTTTGCCTAACTTACTAATCTATATTCAACATTTTTTTCTTCCTCAGCAGTTTTGCTATTGCAGGCTCATTTCTCTATCCATTCCTGCTTCCTTCTCAATTATTCACCTTCTTCCCAAATTCTTATCCCAGTGATGGCAAACTTCTCCAAAGAGTAGTCTGTGCTTATGAATGCCTTCGCATTCTCAGCTCAGGTGAACAGAAAATGGTTTCTATCCCCCTATACTCTGAGACTGTATTGAAACTGTTTTCACCAGGATGACTAACAGACTTGAAATAACCAAAACCCATTACTTCTCAGTTTTTCTTGATTATTCCTTCCTCCCTAACACACTCCCCTTCCAAGATAGTCTTCTTTGACTTCCTTCTCACTGTTAAGCCACTCTTCATCTTCTCCCAATAACTTAAATGGGGATGGCCTCAAAGCCTGTCATTTCTCTTCTTGGTCTACATCTTCCCAGTATGCACTCTCTCCTATTTCTTACACCCTTGTTAATTTTTGGACAATATAAGATTCCTCCCCTTAGGTGCAGTCACCATAGTTCTCCCACCACCAAAGCACCAGTGACCCATCACCATATTCCCTTGTGCTTCCACTCCCCCCGCAGCCCCTCTCCTCCTGGATGCCTCACATCTATGGTCAGCTTTCAAGCTTTGTCTTTGTCTGACCCTTTGTTTGGCTTCTCTGTATTCCACATATAAGTGAAACCATCTGATATTTATCTTTTTCTGGAAGAACTTGATAGAAATCTATTAATATTATATTAATAGTGCTGAGACACAAAGTGGCTCTGAATCACAACTGGCAGAATGAAGGCAAAGAAGAGTCATTACAGAGGCAAAATCAACATGATGGTGAAAATAAGTTATAGAGTCTAAAGGAGAAAAGTGCATGAAGAATCACTCAGGTTTCTGTCCTCGGCAACCAGTGGGTGATAGTGCCTGTCATCAAGAGAAGGAATAGGGGAGGAGAAGATTTGAGGCTACTCTGGAACATCCAAGTGGAGATGTACGGTAGGGAGTTGTGACAACTAAACAAAAGTTTGATGGATAAATTACTAAGATTAATCTGGTGTTCTGTGCTGTAATAGTTGAAGGAGCTCTTGTTACAGTGCATAACAGTTGGGTTTTTTTTTTTTTTTTTTTAAGATTTATTTATTTATTTATTTATACATGCACTGGGTACAGTCAGAAGTGCGGGAGGGTGAGAGAATGCACCAGAGTCAGAGTGGAGAGCAGAGCAGGCAGATGGACAAAATACACTGCTGAGGGGAGCAGCAGGCAGCAGGAGAGGTCCGTGCACCATGTGGGACCCTCGCCGGCGGCCGGGGACCGAACCGGTGCTGCAGAGGTTGCGGGCAGCTTCGCAGCCCAAGAATTTTTTATTTAATTATGCATACAAGAGCTGAGGTGCGGGTCAGAGGTCAGGGAAGGGTGAGAGGATTCACCAGAGACAGAGTGGGGAGCAGAACAGGCAGAATGACTGAAATACACTGCAGAGGGGAGCAGAGGGCAGGATAGCAGAGGTCTGCTGCGCCATGTGGGTCAGCTCCCTAGCCAGCAATCAAACTTGTGCTATAGTGGCTGCTGATAGCTTCATAGTGCTGACACTTAATTCCTTGAGCCACTAGGGAGGCCCTCTCAAGTACAGTTTTAAATGCTGTGAATTCATTTTATCTACATTTCCTCAGAATAGAAAGGTAGAGATCTGATGCAGTCCAAAATGCTGACAGGACTATACATCATTTAGTTTACGTGCATTAGTCTGTAATTCTCCAGGAACACCACTAGCTTCCTCCTAAAGGCACTTTTTTAGTGTATCCAGAGGGTAAGCTCTATGACGCAAGTTCTTTTTTTTTTTTGATTGGCAGATTGTTTACATACCTCCTGCAATGGCCTAAAAGGGATCTTCCCTAATGACATGCTAGAAAGAGTAGAGATTATTTCCATGCTTCCTATTTTGTCAAGTAAGCACAATCTATGATTTATTAGTGTCATAAACTATAGGGCTACAAATAATTTTAATATGCACATGTAAACATTGGCTTACCTTTGATATTGATTAAAATAGCAAGTAAATGGCTGGGAACCAATCTCATCTTTCCAGTACTGTTGCCAACTCATGACACTTTCCAAGTTCTTCTGATTTTCTCTTTTACAGGGAGGAATATAGGAGCACTAACAAAACAAAACACAGAAAGTGAACCTATTATTCTAGAAGATATTCAGATTTAGTCCATTTTTATAAAGATGGCATTATGCAGATAGTACATTTAATTTTGACCTACTTAATTTTTAATATAACCAAATTGAAATTACTCAACTATACAGCAAATTTCCAATTTGGCACAATTATAGAAACTATCTCAATAACAAAATTACAGCAAAAAAAATTCTCAATCATTACCGTGTAAAGACATATTGTAAACAGTTACGATTTTATGGCAAATTGAAAGCAGAATTTATTGTCTCTTTTTGAGAGTCTGAAAATCAACAAAGTAAGAAAAAGTTCATTTTTACCCCCAATTTCTATTAGTATATGCCTTGATATTTTCCTCTTTCACCTTTTACTAATAAATCAAGCACGCGGCTCTCCTCAGATGCTGCACTCAGCTATTGAAACTGCACTTTTCTTCTCGTATATTCTCTTGGACAACAAAATCAATAGGAAAGTTCCTCTCCAAGTACATAATCAATGCAGCGCATCTCTCTAACCAATGGCTTTTCCTACACATGCCTCTTACAAAGCAGTTCTCTCCAATGGAACTTGATTACTCTAAGTGACACAGATTCAGTAGAATCAGAAAACTGCTCTTAACTCTATATGTAAAAGGAAGTAAGCATTCTAATCCATTTTCTCCAATAAGGTCTTTGATAATGACCATGAAGAAAACGCCACCTTGTAGTTATAGCTGATAATATGCCAGATACTATAATAAATGCTTAACAAGCCTTCAAGCACATACTTCTTACAACAGCCCTGTAAATAATCACCATTTTATAGATGAGGAAATCAACAGGTCAGCTCTACAGCTGGAATTAGATTCTGGTGATTTTATAATGTGAGCACCTTCCATTTCCTGGTGAAATACAAATGTTTTGGTACGATGTACAAAGCTCTTGAGGATCTGGTCCCCACCTGCCCTCACTCTCACTTAAGCCCAGTTTGCAGAAAACATCTGCTTCCCAAATCTGCCACCTGCTGTAACACCTACCTGCCTGATACATGCTGTCCTCTCCTTTTAATGCTCCTTTTCCTGAATTCCCCACTTTCGAGATGCAGTTCTGGTGTTACCTGTCTTTCTTATTCCTCTGTTAGGTCCCCCTCATTTGTACTGCCCCAGGTGTCACAACCCACGTGATCATACTTGGAATCACCATCATTCTCCTCTGTTTTACGTCCATCTCCCCAATTTTCTGGCAACATGGGAACATGACTCTCATATTTTCTGTACCTTCACACTTAGGACTATGCCTGGTAACTGTGAAGTTTTGAAAATGCTAGTGGAACTAATTAATAACAGAGATCCATTTTTATTCAAGATGATGAATCTATTTTCACAGTGGTTAAACATTTAAAAATAAACAACACAAACACATTTTAAATTTTAATAAATTTGGTTATTTGTTATATATAACAAATTCCTAACATGTTATGCAAATATTATTTTAGTTATTGAATCACTGGATACTTAACCTCTGCACACACAGTTCCACTTCTATTAATAAGCATAAGATAAAGTTAGAAGTTTCTATGAAATTTTGATTTCTGAGTTCTTCCAAAACAGCAGTTGGGCATGGATACCTGGACAGTGTCAGCGAGGGCTCCAGCTTATTACTTGTTTGGTGTTTGGTTCTGAATAAATTACTTCCCTTTTCTGGATTTCTTTTAAGATTTATTCATTAATGCATACAAAAATTGGGGTACAGGCCAGATGTGCGGGAGGGTGAGAGGATTCAACAGAAAAAGAGTAGGGAACAGGACAGGCAGACGGACTGAAATACACTGCTGAGGGGAACAGCGGGTGAGACAGGAGAGGTCTGCTGCACCATATCTCCCTGGCCAGCCAGGGATCGAACCGGTGCCTCGGAGTCTGTAAACAGCTCCACAGCACTGCGCTCAATGCCTTGCGCCACCAGGGAGGACCCTGGGTTTCTTTATTCTCCAAAATAATCTCTAGCTCTACACTTCTATGATTCTCTTCTTCGAGGTATACTGAGAACGGATCCAGCAGAAGACAGACTATGACACCGTTGCTGTACTTTTCCCAGATGAGAACCACCCCCACTGGAGAGGTGGCTGGGAAGCCTGACTAAGCTACTGTTGCAACCAGCAAAAGGACAAGAGAGGAAGGCATTTATATTTTGCATTAGGAAATGTTCCTTAGGAGCCCTTAAAATTGTGATTTTTTTTATGTCTTATAATGCATTGAATATTCCTTTCTTTCTATTAAAACATTTTTTCTATGTCATAGTAAATTAACTCATAAAGTGAAGAGTATAGATTGCTGCCAGTTGGTTGCACTCTTTGTAGGAAGGAGCAATTTCTAGATTTAGAGGTAGAAAAATTTATCAGAGCCCTTTTTGCAATGAGTATACCCCACAAGAGGTATAAGTGGGGAGGGGCGATCACAAAGTGGTGAGAGCACAGTGGATTTTGGTGGTGGACTATCTGGGTGTTTGGTGGTGGGTGCGCTACGGTAACTACACTTGAAGGGGGCTCCTATATTTCCAAAATACAAACAACAGGGCCTCCCTGGTGGCGCACGGGGTTAAGCACAGCACTGTGAAGCTATCCGCAGCCTCTGCAGCACATGAATTCCATCCCTGGCCAGCCAGTGAGCCACCCACATGGTGCAGCAGACTTCTCCTGTTTGGCCTGCTGCTCCCCTCAGCAGTGTATTTCAGTAGATCTGCTTGTTCTGTTCCCCACTCTGTCTCTGGTGAATCCTCTCACATCCCACACCTCTGGTCTCTACCCCTAATCTTGTATGCATAAATAAATAAATTTTAAAAAATACAAACAACAATGTAAACCAACATTACAATAAAAATTTTTTTAAAGATTTTATTTATTTATACAAGAACCAGGGTACAGGCCAGCTGTGCTGGAGGGTGAGAGGATCCACCTGTGACAGAGTGGGGAACAGAACATGCAGACTGACTGAAATACACTGCTGAGAGGAGCAGTGGGCGCGACAGTAGAGGTCTGCTGCGCCATGTGAGACCCTCGCTGGCTGGTGGGGATCGAACCCGCGCTGCAGGGGCTGCGGACAGCTTCACAGTGCGGCGCTCAACCACCTGCGCCACCAGAGGAGGCCCCTACAATAAAAATTTTAAGAAGAAAAAAAAAGAGGGGGCATCCCTGGTGGTGCAGGAGTTAAGTCTCAGTGCTATCAAGCTATCGGCAGCCAGTGCAGCACAAGTTCGATCCCTGGCCAGGGAGCTGACTCACAAGGAACAGACCTCTCCTGCCTCGCCCATTGCTCCCCTCAGCAGTGTATTTCAGTAGATTTGCCTGTTCTGCTCCCCACTCTGTCTCTGGTGAATCCTATCAACCCCCATCCCCCACTGCACCTCTGGCCTGTACCCCATTTCTATGCATAAATAAATAAAATAAATCTGAAAAAAAAAGAGGTATATAACAAACATTTTAGGGAACTAACCAAAATGTAATTAAAGTAGATTTTAATGTACTGCAAAATGGTATAGTTTGAATTATTTGTTAGTTTTTTGGAGGAGGAGATAAGGTTTTTGAAAGTAACCTGTACCACATAACAAATCTATGACCTGACTAGGAGACTGACACTTACATGTTGCTGAAAAAGTCAGATAAAACTTTCACTGAGTGTGTAAAGTTTTGCATTAAGTATGTTGTGGCTCCATGTGGGATAAAAGAAACACTTCTTGCCTTTAAGCAACTCTGAGAAGGTATGGGTGAATTTTTGGAAGCAAAGTACAGTTTTCATTGGGAAAAACAAATCTGACATCAAAATTCAGGTATTTTTTTCATGGACTGCATTATTTTCAAAGAGTAGCATAGATTAAGTAATGAACTTACAATATTCTACTACCTTTTAAAGTTCACACTGCCTTGAAAGGAAATTTTTTAAAAGGTCACGCTTTATGTTCTGAAAAGCATTATTGTGCATTTGCATTTTCTGATTCTCCAATTAGTTTGTCTTTAAAATTTCTGTGTGGCCTAATGCAGATTCTTCCTAGATCACTTTTCAGTTCTACTTAGTGACTAGACTAGTACTACTTAGTGCTAGAATTTTTATATATAATTCAAAGGCATGTTCTAGAAAAAAGTTTGGAAATTCAGTCATAGACACTCCTTTCCTTTCTAGGTTGTTAAAGCCTGATGGTTTCCCAGGTTCCATAAAATTCCACCATGAGTATCTTTTGTTTGGGGGACAGGCACAAATAATAATGCATATCATCATCAAATCTCATTTAGTGCAAATAAGCAGGTATTGTAATTATTCCCAATTTATAGATGAGAAAATTGAGGGGCACAGGCATTTAAGGAAAACTTCCTGAAGTTACCATAGTAAATTTAGGGGTGCACCACCTTCCATGTCTCTATCTATAGGGCTTCCCCATTTTCTCCTTTGAAGCTCCTTCATCCAGGGTAAGGGAGATGCCATGACTTTTGCTTCCCTCTCTTGGGGATCCAGGGTAGTCTCTCTTTGGGAGTGGAGTTGGTGTGGTCCTCTGGAGGACTGGCAGGCTGGGGCAGTGTGGTGCAGTCCTTCGTTCTCCTGCTACATTCTCAGAGAACCGTAATGGAAGTCTTTGCTTGTTTCCTCTCGTCTCAGTTTGGCTTGAGAGTAGATTTTTGGTGCCACAGATGTAATTTCCCTTAGGTGATACAGACACAATGTCTTTGATCATGGAGAACAATGATTATTCTCCTGGAGAAATGTCCAGTTCTGACCTTTTTGATTTTCATTTGCAAAGGCAGCATTTCCTAATTCCTAACATCATTATCGCCTGAATAACCTTCACTAGTGTTTGTGTCATGTGCTGCCTAAACTTGCATGAAATCACTTTCTTTAAAAAGTCAGGAGAAAAAGAGGCATGTGATTAAATATATTTGTTTAATCCTTATTTTTTAGGGGGGAAAAAAGATTGACTTTTACATTCACGAACAAAGTTGATAGAATTAAGTGGGCCATTGTGAATGTATCGATGTAAGGACTTCCCATGAGTCAATTAAGGAAAGATACCGTCATTACTTGACATGGAATATTTGATAATGTACTTATTACTTATTTTTCCGTTATCTTATTTTAGGGTTTATCAAGATTTATATTAGCATCTTTTTCAGCCTACCACAATGGATTAGTATTTTAATAGAACCCTTCTTGAGTGGGTTCTTTGTGATAATTGTCATAAGGATTGCATTTCAATCATGTGGGAAGAGTGGGCAGAATTCATTTTCTTCCTCTACTGAGTCATTTAAGAAAAACATTGCACAAAACACGTGGTCTATTTAACTAAACATTGGGGACTAGGTTCTGTGTTAGGCGTTATCTAAGAACCATTAAAGGAGAATTGGATTTTTTTTTCCTCCAGTTTCTTTTCTGACTCCACTTAGTTAGGGAAAGCAGTATTGAAAAACACAATACTAGGATGGTTCTAGCTGATTAAATAGTTTCTAAAGTGGATCTGGTTAGAAAACGAGTTCTTAAGACATTGTATAATACGACGTAATCTAATTTTATAGCATTATCCCCCATTTCTGAAATTCTGTAAGTCATCTCTGGTTCAGCTATGACTTGTAATTTTAATGACATTTTGGATAATTGTAGATACAACTAGAAGAGCACTGTGGAATAAAAAGTATAACTGGGTCATTTAGCTCCACAATGTTTAACATGCCCCGAGCGTCCATTCATTGCACACACACATGCTTTTCTACAAATGTAAGCTAAAGCAAACACAGGAAACTGTATATCAGCTGAAAATTTAAATTCCACAGCAGGGAGTTCTAGAATGTATACCATATCTGAAAGTTAAATGAAAATAATCTCATGGAAGAATTTGAGGGTTAAAAAAAAAAATAATGGTTTAGAAAATGTGAAAAGCAAAACTATCCAAGAACAGAAAATAGAATGAGCTCTTTGCAGAGAGCAGGGAGGGCAGATCCAGAGACGTGCCTGCACTAGAACAGTGTTCAGCAAAGTATGTTTCAGACAATTTGGATTGTTTGTCAAAAAGATCCACCCTCTTGAGAGTGATTCAGTAGACTAGGAAACAACACTTTTAACAACTCTGTCTTGAAATGGTAGTTTTTAAACATATGTAATTTAGGCAACAGTGTACAAAGACGAGACGCTACTCCCTGCCCCTTTCTCTCCTCCATTGGCAGAAGCACATAATACACTAATGGTGGCACATCCACAAAGTGGTTCATGGTTATAAAAGAGAGCATGGAAATTTTGGCTTGGGGGTATGAGAAGACTTCACAGAAGAGATGATTTGATTTGTGTCTTCATGGTTCATGGTTGAACAGGAACATGCTTCTCAGAGAATGAGTTGGGAAGATGCATTCCAAGAAGTAGAATGTGCCAAGACTGTGTATAGAGGTCCAGAAAGACTGTGTTATCTAATGCTCTTGGAAGACAGAGGGCATGTGGTGTTGGAAAGACCCCAATTATCTAAATTACCGCTCACTGAAGAACTGCTTTCTCCTTAAATGCTTCCCTGCAAAGTTGCTCTCTACCTCTTGCAGAATATTCCCAAATACCCACCAATGATCCTTTAGTTAGAACTCATTATCAAGGCTGATACTATACCTGCGCTTTCGTAAAGTAACACTACTCATTTAACTTCTGGATTTGAGCAGAATGCTAACTTGGTGATGTTATTAAAACTGAGAAAAGTTTGGAATGACATTCTACTTTCAAATGAAAATAGTTCATACAGTTTCAGAGTTACAAAAATAAAAATACAGAGGTCGAATCTAAATACAACAAATCATATTTTTAAACTGGATGCTCAATAGCGAATACTTACAACAAGCATGACAGTACATGTAAAAATGTGTTCAGTGGCTTATAATGTCCATTTTAAATCCTCGAGGAGATAGACAATCCTCTTGTAACAAAATAGAACACTAAAATGAAATAAAACCTTAAATGCTGCTCTGCATGCATTCAGATATGCCACATTGATGGCATTATTTGTATACTGTATTACATAAGGTACACAGACTCAATATGTGTATATACAATATTAATAAATATTACAAATGTCATTTTTGCCTGAAGGAGACCAACAAGCTCCATCCCTGACAAGTCCACCAGAACCAGGATTAATGGATGACAGTGCTGAAAACTTGATGTTTCTTATTTGTGGCAGAATATATTTTCCAAAGATGGTTGCACCAACATTTAAACCGTTTCACATGTTCTTACATAACACTGACAATTCTCTATTGAGGGGTGCAGGTGTATCTCCCCTTTCCTAGAACATGGATGAGTCTATGATACAATAAGAGTGGTGCTGTGTGACTTCCAAGAACTTCTGATGATTATACCAATATTTATAACCTGTAGTGATTTGTCCAAGTAGATATTTTTCACCAGCTGTGAAGATCAAGGAATGGAGGTGGTAGACGACCTTGAGAGATCAGAGCTGTGCTGTTGCCTCAATATCACAAATAACATTGGTGACAAAGTCCCTTAACTCTTTCTTCATCTATGAAATTTTCCCGCTTGCTACCTCAGTAACTTCCAAGGCAAATACCATGGTTTAATTATTCCCTAAATATATATACCTTCTTGGAACATTTTATGTATTCTCTATAACCCTCAGTCTGAAGAAACTAAGGATTAAGAAGTTAAATGACTGGCCTACAGCTACACGCCTTCCTGCACAGGCAGACACCAGAAAGGGGATGCCACAGCCTTTTCCATTATACTGGACTTAAATACCTGCTGTGTGCACAGTGCTGCCTTGGACACCGAGTGACACAGAAGATGAGGTCCCTGAAGTGGAGACTGTTAAAGAGGAATTTCCATTTTTTTCATCAATGAGCTGATGTCAATGGGATGTGTAGGCAGGGATACAAGTACTAGGTGCTGTGGTTTGCTCCAGTAGGAAGCTTCATCTTAAATATGCTGATCCACTCGGTTGTATTATTCAGGCTTTTCCCGTGTGTTTCACAGAGCACTTAATTTAAAGTAACATTTCTGGTTTTTTTCTCATTAAAAAGGTAAATCATCTTCATAGGAGAAATTTTAGAAGCTGGAAGCAGTCAAAAGGAAAATTACTGGTTTGTGCACACATATAATAAATACACAAACACTTTTTATTTTGTCAAATATGGAATCACACTGTTTTCCAACCTACGTTTTTGTCAATAGCATGTCATAAAAATATCCTTCTATGTCAAAAATCTATATCTAAAATATAATTTCACACATACTATTTCATCATATAAATGTACGCCTGTGTTGATTCCTACAACTGGCACTGTATGACTGGACATTTAAATTGTTTCAGATGTTTTAAATGATGCTGCAAATAATATATTTATAGCTACCTCTTTCAACATTTCCATAATTTTGTTTTCATTAGGATGAATTGTCAGAAATTGCATTACTGGGACCGGTATTACTGTAGCAGGATGAACAGTGTCTTCCCTCAAATTCATGTCTACTCAGTACCTCAAAATGTGATCTCACCTGAAAAGTGTTTGCAGATATAGTTAGTTAAGATGAGATCATTCCCTTTTAGGGTTAGGCCAATGACTATCTTTAGAAGAGAAATCAGAGATACAAAGACACATACACAGAGAGAAGATGTCCTTGGAGGAAAGATCTCTGTGAAAATGGAGGCCAAAACTGAAAAGATACACTGCAAGCCTAGAATAAAAAGAATGGTGTGTGCCTGTCTATCTGTCTCTGTACCTATCTATCATCTATATATCTATGTATTTCTTTCTCTCTCTGTTGTTCTCTCTGTCTCTCTGGACATATAGAAAAAGATTTATTAAGGGGGTTTGGATCACTGGTAAGTCTCACAGCATGCTGTCTGCCAGACAGAGGCCCAGGAAAGCCAATAGCATAATCCAATCGAGTCTGAAGGCCTGAACACCAGGGAAGCAAATGATCAAGTCCCAGTCCGAGTCCAAAGGTCTGAGAACCACAAGTGCCAATGTCATGTCCCAGCCAAAACAAGTGCTGGTAAGGGTATCACTTACTGACTCTACCAGTTCAAATGTTCCAGAAACACCATCACAGTCATGCCCAGAAATAATTTTTCCCAGCTATCTGCATATCCTGGGCACATATAATTAGCCATGATGCCTGGTTTTCTGTTAAACGGATGGTCATTTGATCTAAGCGTTCTTTATATCTTGAGTTTTGGGTCATTTCTGTACCGTGGTGCTAATATTCTCTACATTTGTCATTTTTTGTTCAATGTTAGTATTTTTCCTTAAAAGTTTTTAAATAAATCAGTGTGTCCCCTGGGGTCATCTCTAGGTTTTTCCATCCCCCAAAATTAAGTAAATATCTAATGATATTTTATTTAATATTATCAGTTTATTTTTGTAAATTACAATTCTTATTCCATCAAAATTTAATAATTTTTATTTGGAAATAAAAAAAAATTTATTTGAAAAACAGCTTGTCAATATATGTTTTTAAATAATTGGGCAGTTTTGACAGCATTTATTAAGACATCTCTTTACATTAAAAATGCCAAAATTTGTAAAGTAAATCTCCTATCGTTTGTTGTGGTCGCTGTAGTTAACGGCCATTTTGAAATGTGATTCAATACTCTTTAGCTCACCCTTTTAAAGTGTACCTTTGGGACTCCCTGGTGGCCTAGGGGTTAAATCCCAGCACTATCACCTCTACAACCTGAGTTCAATCCCTGGCCAGGGAGTTGACCCACATGGCGCAGCAGACTCTCCTGTCTCGCCTTAGCAGTGTATTTCAGTCGATCCGCTTATTTTGCTCCCCACTCTGTCTCTGGTGAGTCCTCTCACCCCTCCCCTCCCTGCAGCTCTGGCCTACACCCCAGTTCTTCTGTGCAAATAAAAAACAAAGTGTACTATCAATTTTTTTATTGTTTAGTAGATTCACAGGTATGCAGCCACTGTTAGAATCAATTTGAAAATGTCTTACATCACCCCAAGAAGACATCCTGTATTTTTTTTTTTAAGATTGATTGATTTATTTATTTATATAAGCACAGGGTACAGTCAGAAGCGCGGGAGGGTGAGAGAATTCACCAGAGCCAGAGTGGGGAACAGAGCAGGCGGACTGACGAAATATACTGCTGAGAGGAGCAGCGGGCAGCAGGAGAGGTCTGAGCACCATGTGGGACCCTGGCCCAGCGGCCGGGAATAGAACTGACACTGCAGAGGCTGCGGGCAGCTTCACAGCCCAGCGCTCAACCGCTGTGCCACCAGGGGAGGCCCAAACACCCTGTATTCTTTAGCTATCATTCCCAGTCCTCCGACAGATTTCCCCATTTCTAGACATTTCACGTAAATGGAATCATGTAACACATATTTTGCGGCTAACTTCTTACACTTGGTATGTTTTTGAAGCTCACTCATGTTTCAGCATGTGTCAACACTTCATTCCTTTTTGTACCTGAATCACATTTTTGTATGGCCTAGCACGTTTTATTTCTCCATTCATCAGCTGATGGAAATTGGAGCTGTTTCCACTTTTTGGCTAAAATGAATAATGCTGCCGCGAACAGTCACAGACACACTCTCGTATAGACACCGGTTTTCACTCTCTAGGAATGGAACTGCTGGGTCCTATGTTATCTCTATATCTCTGTATTTGAGGAATTGGCAACTGTTTTCCAAAGTGGCTGCATTTTTTACATTCTTACCAGCAATGTATCAGGTTTCCAATTTTCCCACACACCCCAATGCAAGTTACTGTCTTTTATTATAAAATACAACAGGGCCTTCCCTGGTGGCGCAGGTGGTTGAGCGAGCAGTCAGCCTCTGCAGCGCGGGTTTGATCCCGGCTGGCTGGCGAAAATCCACATGGCGCAGCAGACCTCTCCTGTCTCGCCCGCTGCTCCCCTCAGCAGTGTATTTCGTCAGTCTGCCTGTTCTGTTCCCCGCTCTGTCTCTGGTGAATTCTTTCACCCTCCTGCGCATCTGGCCTGTACCTGGGTTCTTGTATAAATAAATAAATAAATCTTTTTAAAAAATATAGGCAAGACTTATATGACTTTCATGCAGTTTCAACTAGGGAGAACTACAGGTATGTTCATCAGGCCAAAAATGCTACAGTAGATTTAGAAGCCTAAGAATCATGGTGTAGATAAATGTTTCCAAAACAGTTACCAATATTTATCCCAAACATCAATCAGACAAGCCTTGAAGAATGGGTTTGGAAACTCCTCCAGTATCCAGGGATTTCAGCTTCTTCATCTCACCCTACCATGGTGCCCTTCTGACTCCAGGAGCATGTGGCATTAGCACAAGGTCTGCTTACAATACCAGACAAATCCTGTATACTCTCTGGACACTGGATGCTTATCTCCAGTATCACCAGAGCTCCTCCCACTCCCAGCATGAGGAACAAGACTGAAGTACAGGAGATCAAGCTTGGAGGGCTCACTGGCTGGTTAGGGACCATTTTCCATTCATATTGTCATATTTAATTTTTTAATATTTATTTATTTTATGCATACAAGAACTGGGGTATATGCCAGCGGTGGGGCGGGGGGGGGGGGGGGTGAGGATTCGCCAGAGTCAGAGTGGGGAATGGAACAGGCAGACTGACTGAAATACACTGATGAGGGGAGCAGCGGGTGAGACAGGAGAGGTCTGCTGCGCCATGTGGGTAGCTCTCTGGCTATCTAGGGATCAAACTCATGCTGCAGAGGCTGCTTATAGCTTCACAGTGTTGTGTTAACCCCTTGCGCCACCAGGGAGTCTCCCATATTATCACTTTTTTAAAACAGCCATTCTAGTGGATTGGAAATGGTATCTTAATGTGGTATTGACTTGCATTTCCCTGCTAGCTGATGCTGTTGAATAGTATTTTCCTGTGTTTACTGGCCATTTGTATATCTTCAATGGAAAAGTATCTATTCACAGCTTTTGCCTATTTTTTAATTGTGTTATTTGCCTTTGTTGTTTTTGAATTGTAAAAGTTCTTTATATATTTTGTATATCTGACCCTTCTCAGATATATGGATGACAGATGATTTCTCTTATTCTGTGGTTGTCTTTTCACTTTCTTGATGGTTTCCCTTGAAGCACAAATGTTTTTAATTTTGACTAAGTCCAATTACCTACTTTTCCTTTGGTGGTTTGTGCTTTTTGTGTCCTATTGATATTTACAAAATTGCCAAAATCAAAGTCAGAAGGATTTACACCTATTTTTCCCCCAAGAGTTTTATAGTTATAGATATTGTATTTTAGGTCTCTGATCCATTTTGAGTTGATTTTGTATGGTATGAGTAATAGCTCAAACTTCTTTCTTTTGGATGTGGATATACAGTTGTTTCGGTAAGACTGGTTGAAAAGTCAGATTGTTCTTTTCCTGTCGAATACTCTCAAAACCTTGTCAAAAATCAATAACCCACATGTATTGGCTTATTTCTGGACTCTCAATTCTATTTCATAGATTGGTATGTCTATTTTTATGCCAGTAATAGTCTTGATTACTGTAGCTTCTATAATTATTAAAATTAGAAAATGTGAGTCTTCCACTTTTGTTCTCCTTTTTCAAGATTTTGGCTATTCTGGGCATTTTCATACAAAATTCTTCACATACATTTCCTTGGACATGTGTTAGATTTTTTTTTTAGGGTAAATACCTTGAAGTGAAATTGTTGATTTTGTCAGTTTTGCAGTTCATTTTTCAGTATGTGTGATTATTTTTCTAATCCATGAGTAATTTTCCAGCAATGAGCATTGACTTGCCATTTTCTCAAATCCTCGCCAATACTTGGTTTTATGAAGCATACAAGGTTTTGTGAATTTGAAGTGTGTAAAATGGCACTCCATTTGAATTTCCCTTATATTATGGGAATTGAACAACTTAGAACAGTTATTGATCACTTGCATTTCTTTCATGAATAGCTTATAAGAGCCTTTGTCTGTTTCCCCAATATGTTATAAGTGATTTTCTCAAAGTTTTAGAGATATTTTCATAAATTCTTGATACTCATTCATTAATTACTTATTTTGCCATTATTTTCTACTAATTTGTAGTTTACATTTCACTTTACAAGAATTTCAAATATATAGAAGTCATTTTAATGTGCTCAAGTTATCGTTTCCTTTTATAATTTGTTGATTAAGCTTCATTTAAGAAAATATTTCTTAGTCTATTTCCTAAAGATATTTTCCTATGCCATCTTTTTAAAGTTTTATAGTTTCTGTTTAACATTTAGGTTTTATTCTTTTTGGAATCTGCTATTATGGGTGTGAAGTATGTATCAAATTTAATTTTTCTATGTTAAATTTTTTTTTATTTTATGTTCATTCCATTGATGAATCCTGCCTTTGGACACATTATTTTATATTTCTTCTTGAGTTGTTTTAATTTTTTTTATTTTTATGTATTTTGAGGTTATATTTTTAGACACATACCTATAGAATTGTTGTATCTGTTGGACCAATTTTTTTATAATTATGAAAAGTGCCTATTTAACTCTAGTAATACACTTCTACCTCAAAGTCTATTGTGTTTCTTATACTAAAGGTATTTCAGTTCTCCTTTCTTTTATCTTTTTTATTTTTTGGAAGATATTTATATGGTATATATTTTCCCATCTACTATCTTTCAACCTTTCTGTATTCTTATGTTCTATGTGTAACTCTTGAAAACAGCACAGATTTGGTTTTGTATTTTCCACTTTAAAATCTCTATATTTTCATTGGAAGAGGTGGCCCATTTATATTTAATGTAATTATTTATAAATTTGGGTTTAATCTGCTACCTTATTTTTTATTTATTCCACCCGTCCACATTTCTTTTGTCCTCTTTTCTTGACTTTTTTAGAATTGTTTGCTTTGTATTATTTCATTTTCCCCCACCTATTAACAGTTGGTAGTTACAGATTTCTGTTTGCCTACTGTATAAATCCCTAACTTTAACAAAAACTTACTAAATCAGAAAGTGGGTGGAGTTCCTGATTCAGTATGTTAGGATAGGACTTGAAAAAGCACATCTCTCACAAGTCCACAGATGATGCTGATTCTGCTAGTTCACTGATCACACTTTGAGAACCAATGGTTTGGAAGACAAAGTAGACTACGGATATGAGACCAGTGAAGAGATATTGAAATAATTTAAGTAAATGATAATGTCCTGTTATAGGGGAGTGGCAAAGAATGATGACACCATAGATAGAAATACAATAATCCAGGATAGAAGCAAGTTTGGGGGAAAGATAAATTTTGTTGCATTTTGAGGATGTAGCTCTCACTAAATGGTATTACTACCTGATTTTCCATTCCTTAGAATTATTCTCAAACAAAGTTGCATTGGTAAGACAATTATATAAATATATGTAGAAAAAAGGAAAAAACTAGATTAAACCTCTATGATTTAGGGCTTTAATTTTCTCTAGTGAAATACAGTATCAATATATATGGCTGCAGCACAGTTAGATCATAACTAGTAAATTGGACCTTGGATAAGGTTTCAAAGTCCACTTTGTCTATTACATCAGTTAGATGAATGATAAAGAAAATTAAATGAACGTTTATTCCGTCAAACATTCTTGTGTATACAGAGACCTTCTAGTGGCCCAATCTGCTGGGTTCTGATGCTGAACAAAGCAAATACTTGGATGAATTTGAATTTGTTCATTTACAAAATAGTCACAAAAATAATTTTATAAACACATGATTTTCAATTTATAACTCCTGTTATTTTAAAAGAAAAGAAGATACCACTACAACTCGAAAGCACAAATTTTTACACACTAATATATGTAACTTAGAGAATCCCTAAGGCACAACATGACAACTATGCAATAATAAAAATCATTCTGCTCAATATTTTACTGTAAGTATGGTTTATTGTAAATATAAAGATACTATTTATCTAGGAACTAAAAAAATCAATCCAAGGTAAATAAAACTTCATGAATGAGTGCCAAAAGCATTCTTGATAAACAAAATGTGTCAACAATTTACAAAAATGAGCTTTATAAGTCCGAGACAACTTTATGATAAAATAAATGCATTTTCCCCAAACTATATCTAAAACAAATTGGGATAGCCCAAAAAAAGTAACAACAAAAAAACATGATTAGTGCTTTAAATACATCATTGTTGGACAGCTTACAAACAAATGAGATCTTCATTAGTAACACCCACAAAAGATTTAACAGTGAATGATGAAAAGTGATATGAGACAGAAAGATCCTAGCAGCCTGCAGATTAAATTGTTGCTAGAGAGCTATAATATATCTGGATCTTAATATGTTCTGACCAAGTCTCTAACTATCTGGTCATATGAGCCATCAACACAGAAACCTTCCTTGGCTTCTGTATTAGTTTCCCATTGCTGCTACACCACAAACTTAATGGCTTAAAACAACACTCACTCACTACTCTGGAAGTCAGAATTCCGAAGTGGGTCTCACTGAGTGAAAAATCAAAACACCAGCTGGGCTATATTCCTTTCTGTGGCTCTAAGGAAGAATCTACTTTCTTAGAGAAGAAGCTGCTGTATTCCTTGACTGTAGTCCCCTTCTGTATCCCAAGCTAGCAGTGGCCAAAAAGTCCTTATCAAATTGCATCACTCAGATCTCCTTCTTCAGGTTTATAAGGGACTTTGTGATAACACTGAGCCCTCCAGGATAATCTCCCCATGTTAATACCAACTGAGTAGCACCTTTAACTCCCCTTTGCCAAGTAACAAGATATTGACAGGTTCTAGGATGAGGACTTCGTGGGGTGGGGCTGAGGGTGAGGGTATTATCCTTTCACCACGATTCTCAAGGACTTTCACATCATTGGCTCCAATTTTCTCTCCTGCCTCACTCCCAAGACGCTGCTCTTTGCGCCCTGCGTTCCAGCCACGCAGTCTAGCTGCTGAAAATGGGGGAAACACAAGCCGCCCTTGCAGGACTCCACAGCTCCGATCCTCGTGTTTCCTCTTCCCTGATGGTCTTTTCATTCCCTCCCACTTTGCCCTCCCACCACGGTAAAAATACTATTCATTCTCAAAATTTAATGGCAAGTGTTTCATTCTCCAAGTAGCTTTTCCTGTACTCTCTTTCCTCTAGATGTCCACTTTCCTCTAGATTGAGCTTCTCTATAGAATCTGACATTTTTGGCTTATTGGATAGTTATTTGTGTCTTCATCTCCAATGCTAGATAATCTCTTGGAGGGCAGAAAGTCATGGCCTCATATTCACTTGTCTGTGTGTCAGGCATTCATGCAAACCCCCAAACTCCTCTAGTTTTCCCATCTAGAAAAATTATCATCCAGTGGTGCTTTCCACAAACCCTGGAGTCATCCTCCGCTCCCTTTCCCTCATTCCTCACATCTAACCCATCCGCACCCCTTACTGATACTACCTTCTGCTCTAAGCTCCCCTCACCTACTGGACTCCCAGTTTCCAACCTTAGCTCCCTTCTCTCACCCTGCACAAGCAAGCATGTTTCCACATGCATGCATGTGTGTGTGTGTGCGCGTGCGCGCACACACACACACACGCACACACAAATTCTATTCTCAGCTCAGCAGCCAGAGGTATAATTTAAATTTTGTCTATCTAAATCTGATTATATCTCAGTTCTGCTTAAAGTCAGACAGTTTATCATCGTGTTTAGAACAGACCCAAAATCTTTATCTTGTTCTCTAAAGCCCTAAGCTCCTCTCCCAGTGTTCTTGCTTTGTTCACCATGGTCTCACCTCATTGTCATCCTCACTGTTCGTCTGGCAGTCACTTGTCTCAGGGCCTTTGCACTTGCTGTCCCCTCAGGCTGTGGCCCACTCTGCAGACAGACACATGATTCACTCCTTCACATCCTTTAGGCTCCACTGCTCCCTCCTGCTCTGAGTCTTTGTGTAAATGTCACCACAGCCATCTCCCTGACTATCCTATGCAAAGAGCAGCCCTTTGCTTCTTCCACCACTATCTCTACCCTCATGCTGCTCAAATGTTCTTTACACACATATCGTCACATTATAAATGTCTTTGTCTGTCACCCTCTTGAATATGTAAATACAATGAGGGCTGAGACTTTATTTTGATCTCTACTCTAGTTTTAGAACCTGAAAGCATGCAGAGCACAGAGCAGGCATTTAATAAATAGGTGCACATGAATAAAATCTTCTTTCTGTGTCCTCTTGTTTCTTGTCGATTTTTTGAATCATAATAGATACTGAGGAAGTATTTGCAGAACTGAATTTTATGTACATACCAAAAAGTACTTAAGGAGCCTCCCTGGTGGCACAAGGGTTAAGACGCAGCATTATGAAGCTATCCTCAGCCACTGCAGCTGGTCATCCCCAGCCAGGGAGATGACCCACATGGCGCAGCAGACCTCTCCTGTCTCGCCCGCTGCTCCCCTCAGCAGTCAATCCTTCTGTTCTGTTCCCCACTCTGTTTCTGGTGAATCCTCTCACACCCCCACACACCTCTGGCCTGTACCCTAGTTCTTGTATATATAAATAAACAAATCTTTAAAAAAAAGTATTTAATATAATCATCAGTGATAAAACAACCATAATAAACCACTTTTTCATGGAGAAATAAAGATGGTAGCAAAGTCATTACAAATGAGCCTTTTTACTTCATTTTGATATGATGTACCTCCCAAGGGAACAAAGTATATCACACTGAACATTTATTCACAAGGATGGAGTGCAGAAATTAAGCCCACCAGGGCCTCCCTGGTGGCACAAGGGGTTAAGTCTCAGCACTATGAAGCTATTGGCAGCCACTGCAGCACAAGTTCCATGATTCCTGGCCAGGGAGGTGACCCACATGGCACAGCAGACCTCTCCTGTCTTGCTGCTGCTCCCCTCAGCAGTGTACTTCAGTAACTCTGCCTGTTCTGCTCCCCACTCTGTCTCTGGTGAATCCTCTCACCCCCGACCACTGCACTTGTGGCCTACAACCCAGTTCTTGTATGCATAAATAAATAAATCTTTTTAAAAAATTTTAAAAAAAGGAATTAACCCCACTAGATTACACCATCTACAAGGGAAGTTGGAGGTGAGAGGGAGAAGGGGGCATTAGCATGATGTGAAGAAAACCCAGAAAATGACCTTAAGCCAGGAAGGCCTGTAAATTAGTTTCAAGTGGTGCACTTAAAGCCTAAAGCCTCTTCTGGTTCCACCTGTTTCTCTTCTAGTCAATGTGTTTCTCTCACTTTTACAGTACTGACTTCTTAGAGAAAGATTTTTGTCCTTTGTTTCTAGGTTTTTTATATGAGATAGAAAAACACCTCAAGTGCTCACTTTGGCAGCACATATACTAAAAATTGGAATGATGCAAGAAAAAAAAGAAAAAGAAAAACATCTCAAAATCAACATATTCACCTACTCTGTTCCACATGCAAAGAGGTCAGTTTTTAAAAATCATCGTTTTTTGGTCATTCAATGTATGAATATAAAAGCAAATGTCTTGCACTGCATAAGTGTATTTAAATTAACCAATTTTAAATGAACATTTCCACACTAATATGAAATGGTATTCTTCTTTTCCTTCAGAATTCCCTGAAATCCCTGCTCTATACTAGCTCCCTATATTCAGCTGGATTGGTAATATCCTTTAACCTAGAAACAGAAATATAAATCACAATGAGTCCTCTTGGTTCTGATTGTGCTTTTCTTGCATAAAAGATGAATGTATTTTCTTTTTTTTTAAAGATTTATTTATTTATGCATATACAAGAACTGGGGTACAGGCCAGAGGTGCAGAGGGTGAGAGGATTCACCAGAGACAGAGTGGGGAGCAGAATAGGCAGACTGACTGAAATACACTGCTGAGGGGAGCAATGGGCAAGATAGGAGAGGTCTGCTGAGCCATGTGGGTAGTTCTCTAGCAGGCCGGGGATCAAACTTTTGCTGCACAGGCTGCAGATAGCTTCTCGGTGCTGTGCTTAACCCCTTGGGCCATGAAGGAGGCCCAAGAAGAATGCTTTATTTTTTTTTTTTTTTTTGTGGGACCCTCGCCGGCGGCCAGGGATCAAGCCAGCGCTGCAGAGGCTGTGGGCAGCTTCACAACCCAGCGCTCAACCGCTGCACCACCAGGGGTGGCCCAATGAATGCATTTTCTAAGCCACTTATTTCTGTTCTTTCTCTGTGTTAGAATTACTTTTAGAAATTTAAAAAAAAAAAAAAATCAGTGCCCTGGACCAACCCAAGTGCAAGTGGCCATCTCTGAGGCATGGACACAGGCATCAGAATTTCTTTTTAAAGTACCCCCATGTGCGGCCTCCCCGGTGGCGCAGTGGTTGAGCGCTGGGTTGCGAAGCTGCCCGCAGCCTCTGCAGCGCCGGTTCAATCCCCGGCTGCTCCCCGGCCACTGGAGGATCCCCGGCTGCTCCCCGGCCACGGGAGGAGGGTCCCACATGGCGCCGGGGAGGAGGGTCCCACATGGCGCGCAGACCTCTCCTGCCGCCCGCTGCTCCCCTCAGCAGTGTACTTCGGTCCTTCTGCCTGCTCTGCTCCCCGCTCTGGCTCTGGTGAATTCTCTCACCCTCCCGCGCTTCTGACTGTACCCAGTGCTTGTATAAATAAATAAATAAATAAATAAATAAATCTTTGAAAAAAAATAAAAAATAAATGAAAGATACCTAAAAAAATAAATAAAGTACCCCATGTGAATCTATGGGGCAGACCAAGTGGTGAGCTAATGCTCTCAGCAGGCACGACTATGAGTCACACAGACATATAATGTGTTGAAGGGAATAGCAGCACGGGGAAGTGGACCCTAAGATTTTGCTGTGGTTAATTCATGGAGTAGCACATTGTCCTGAGGATAATTATTGACATGAATACTATTATCTATTATATGATTGGATACAGTGATTACTTTAGACTATAAGGATGTGATTCAAACCACAAATAAGTTGAATAGGACTAAAAGGTATTTAAAAGAAATTATTTGTAAAAGATCAAAATTATTCACACTATATTCTTTGGCTCTCTACGGCCTAAGAAATATTGCAATATTCTTTCCCCTTCCCTAGTGTTCACTTTAATTAATGCACCAAACTCAAGGGAGGAGCGCTGGTCTTGTTCTCTAAGTGTGGTTCTTGTGATAGTGGGACATTAAGAAGAAAAGTCTGAAGAGTAGGGGAAAGCCCTGGTGGTGCAAGGGGTTAAGACCCAGCACTGTGAAGCTATCAGCAGCCACGATAGCATGAGTTTGATCCCTGGCCAGGGAGGTGACCCACATAGCCCAGTAGACCTCTCCTGACTCTGGCCTGTATCCCAGTTCTTGTATGCATAAATAAATAATTTTTTTAAAAAGTTTGAAGATTAGGATCCATGACATTGTCAGGAATCAAAATATTCTACAGAGACTATGGGTGGAGGACCTAAGCTTTCAATCAAGAGGTAAGGAAAGGTAAGGTCAGGTAAGGTAAAGAAAGCTCTAGGCAGTCAAGATGCAACAGGTATAGGCAATGGAGTTTGCCTAATCGTGTTGACACTGTGGAAACATTCTGCTTATGGACTGGACTCTGGCACAATATTTTGGTCATGTTGAATTTTTCTGTCCCTGCTTACAAGAGCTTCAAAACTGAGAATTTAATGGTCCAAAAGTAGAAAAGTAACTGCAAACTTATTTTTCCATAAATGCTACAATGCAATCATGATTTGGAGAGAGATATATGCTGATTAGGTGAGGAAACCTTAACTAAATCGACCGGGATGTTGTTGACCGCTTTTCTGTAACATAAATATGTCTTTCTGCAATACCCTGAACACTTTGTAAAATACTAATTTGCTTGGCTACCTCTTCAAAACCATTGTTGCCAGGATGTGAACTGCCATTGGAAGAAAGATTATTTGCAACAATGAGAAAGAGAATCTTAGTATTGCATAAAACATTATTGTATAAAACATTATGACTGTTTCCAAGTGATTCATAAATCTATGTTCTAAAGATCACAGTTTACTTTATCTGCCAGAGTCTTCAAAATTGCCTGGAAATTGTCAAATAGCCTTTTTGTAGTAAATTAAAATTTTTCAATATCTTGTTTAGCTAGTAGCCATTTACTGGTCTGTTTGCATGATTTATGAGTGCCTGACAAATTATCTTAAAGTAATTAGTAATGTTTCATCAACTGTAACACCTCCTAAGTGATGGTTTACCATACAATTTCTAAGTAATTATTACTGCTTGGCCCTTTTCTTTCATAATAATGGTTTAATCCTGGAAAAAAAAAAACAAAAACCAAAACGATGCTTCTAAACCCCTCAGATTTCTTTTGAAATCCCTGAGCAATAAGCATATAAACTTGTCACATTTGCCCTGTATGTACAGATTCCTTCCTTTCCACTCGGCTTCCCTGCTCGATCTTCACACACAGTCCTTACAAAAAGGGAGAACGTCAGTAACTTTAACGAAGACACACACCTTTACTTTGAGAGTGAAACAACAAGGACAGTAAAAAAGACCAAGAAAAGCAGAGAAAATCCTTGCAGAACAAGGTGTACTACAAAGCTGAATTAGTTCACAGACCCAGGACACTGCTTTTTATAAGTTTTTCCTCTACTGGGAGCAATTTTCTGAGTCTTCCTCTCTGCTCTCCATCCCTGGAGCCCTAACCAGGTTTTATTATTTTTTTTTTTCCTTTTTGGCTCGTGAGAACGAAAAAAATAAAGTTGCCAGGGAAAGAATATTCGGTACATTTCACAGAGGGTGTTCTATTTCCAGTGTTTTACCGTTCTCCAGATGGTTCCTGAGAGTCCGTAGACACACAGAGTCACTAGACTCCTCGTAGACCCTTTCGAGACTCTATGCATGAATACTAGGAGCCCTCGGTCCCTCCCCAAATAACCCACACCGAATTTCGCCTGACTGTCGCCTTGTCAAGCCTCAAAAACTCATCGTTGGACTCCAAGCTGCAAACGGCTGTCCAGAGTTAAAAGGCAAGGGAGCCTCACCTTCCAGGGTGCTGAAAGCACCCCTTCACCTCCCGAGATGAGTTCTCCACGCGGCTAGTAGCAGGGAGGGGTCGGAACTAAGGGCTCCAGAGAGGAGGTGGATCCCCGCCACCCACCGGCTTCAACACACGCAAAAGTTAACTTTCGGCTCCTCGCACGTCCCCCAAACCCGTCCTGCAGGGAGGGGCCCGCCCCGACCTGGGCGCTGACCTCAAATTCCGAAACCAGACGAAAGAGGTGCGTCCGGAAAGCCTCGGGGCGCACAAGCCGCTCCGCGAGGCAAGAGCCGGGGGGGCTCCTGGAGGTGCCCCCCACCCGGGGCCTGAGTCCAGCTGGGGCTGCCGCGCCTCCCTCGCCAGGTCTCCCTCTGACGCTCCCCAAACCTCCAGCCCGCGCAGGGCCGAGGCGCCCCCGCGGGGCGTCCTTACCTTGGGGTTGGTCAGGAGCTGCTGCTCGTCGCTGTGCAGCAGCGCCCTGGAGTTGGACTCGGAGTTGTTCACGTAGACCTGGACGCAGGGGTACTGCGAGGTGCCCCGGCAGTCGGCGCCACAGGTGAAGGTGCACTCGAACACCTCCCCGATCTGCTGCACCGACAGCACCGTGCAGTTGGCCGCCGTGGCTTGCAGATCCTGCAGCGCGGGACTGAGCCAGCAGAAGCCGAAGATGAAGAGCGACACGACGCCGGAGATGATGAGGAACAAGCCGAGCCGGATGCTCTTGTCCTCGGCTTCCGTGTACTCGTAAGCCACCCGGAGCTTCGCCATCGCCCCCCACTCGGGCGGCTGGCGCGCTCCCCCCGCCCCCGCCCGCCCCCGGCGCCCAGCCCGACCGCCCCGGGCGGGAGGAGCCGCGGCCGCCGCGCGACAGCAGGGGAGTGGGCGGCGAGGGGGCGCGCGCGAGAACAAAGGGGCCGCGCCGGCGACGCCCCAGGCGGCGGCAGCGCCCCCCGCCCCGCGCCGCCGCCCGGGCCCCGGAGGCTCGCGGTGCCGCCGCCGCTTCAGAGCCTCCAGCACCCTCGGGCGCGAGGAGCGCTCCGGCGGCTCCGGCCTCCAGCGCCCCCTGCCAGCCTCCGCCCCCGCGCTGTCCCCGCCTCCCCCACCCCGCCTCCTCGCGCCCGGCGGCCCCCCGTCGCCATCGCCCGCCCGCGGTGGCCCCGCGCACCAGCCCGGGAGCGGCCCCGAAGCCAGCGGCGGCGGCCGGGGGGCAGCCCGGGGGCTCCCCCGCGCGGGAGGCGACGCCCGCCCGGCCCCGCCCGCGGCCGACCCGGGCGCTCCCGCCCCGCCCCGCCCCGCCTGGGGGCGTCCCGGGTGGGCAGGGGCTGGCGCGCCCCGGCGGGGACGGCGGGGGCTGGCGGCGGGCGCCCCGGGCGCGGCTGGCGTCCGCGCGGAGGGTCCGAGGGGCGCGCCCGGGAGCGCCGCGGCCGCGCGGGAGTGGAAGTCTGGAGGACAGCGGAGCGCGAGTGGGCGCAGCGCCGGGGCGCGGCGGGAATCTTGAACGCCGGGCGCGGATTGGTCGGCCTGCGGGCGCGGCGAGCGGCGCCCGCCGCGGGGGGCTCCCGGGAGGCGCGCCCGCAGCGCGGGGGACCCCGGCGCGGCCCGCCCCGAGGACTGGCGCGGAAGCCCCGCGGCCGGCGGCGGGTGCGGGGACGCGCCCCGGGACGCCCCGCCGCCGGTTCCCACGCCGCGGGGTGGTCCGCTGCCCCCGCCCCCAGCCCCCACGCCGGCAGCGAGTGGGGTAACGGTCCAGCCGCGGGGTCCCGGCTCCCGCAACCGCCCCGGCGCTGACCCGCGCGGGACCCGGCCGGCCCCGCCCCGAGTGCGGCTGCGGGGAGCGAGACCCGCGCGTCCGGAGGCGTTGGCCGTGGAGGCGCTCGGGGCAGGAGCCCGCAACTGGCCAGATGTGGACACCGCTGCTGGGGCCCTGGGAGGCTCTTGAGGCAGCTTGAGGCCTTCTGCACCCAAGATGACCCCAAGTCTGTTTGCCCCAAAGCTGAAGCTGACTGAGTAGCAGCGGAGGAAACGAAAGACTTGCGCCCCGAGACACCACTTTTCCCCATCAGGACGGTCCCCTAACTCCAGGACTGCCGAGAACAGCATCCTTTCTGTTCTGTTTCCCTCTTTAGGAGGCTGCCACCCTTGGCCCGCCCGGGGATTGGGAGGTGAGCTTTCCAGGAGCGCTGTGCAAGGCGACAGTCGCGTGCAGACCCACTTTGGGACAGGTATCGTTTCTAGAGCCGCGTTCTGCTCTCAGTTCTTACCGTTGCTCCCTCCACCTTTTTTTTTTTTTTTAAATGTATAAAAATTTAAGATTTTTTTTTCCAAACCACACTTTTAACGTATTAAACTTGACTGTTTCGACCTACATTTTGAAGAATCAGATTGCTTACTTCTTTGCAAAATATATAAACATTTATTACTTGGTTTGCAAGTCCCAAAGGAATGTACTCTTAGTTGCATTCAGTTCTGTTCCTGGTGAAGGTGGAAACACCTAATCATGAAATTCTTCACTTCTCTTCCTTGGTTTTCCAGTGTTACTTAATGGGATATGTTCCTTCGAAGTACTACATTCCTTTATGTGATAGGTAATAGTATTTCCAAACAAGGGGCAAATCGAGTTATTGGGTTTTTCTCTGCAAATCAAATTTAATGACAGGAAGATCCTATTTTTTCTGAATAAGAAGATGCCAGGGAGCCGCTATACTTTAATATCTTTCAAGTTTTCAAAGAGTAGATTTCTTTCTTTACTTTAGGATCATTATTTTCTTCTTTTCCTGTTGGCATAAAGACAATTGTTAGTAACTACATTCCCTGAAAGAAACTTCATTTTAATAGTTGAAATACTTAACCTGGGCTCCCAGATCTTCACAATGAACTTTCCAAGTGCAGGTTAATATGTCTTGCTTTTCAAGAAGGCTAAAGGGAGTATAAGATCTGAGGAAGTGGTACGCAAATAACAAGATCCAATTATCTTACTTGGTATGCTCAAGCTTAACCTTGAGACTGGATTAACTCTTTACTAGGGCTCATAAGACAGCGATGAGGGTGTATAAGAATAATTAAATGTAATAAAATATTTGGCATTTCCAGAGCTTGAGAAGTTCTGTGAATGAACCCTCTGCCTCAAAACTAAAGCAAAATGGTCTAAGTTGAGAGAAGAAATGTCAGAAAATTCTGTCTTAATCTAAAATCTTAAGTACTTTTAAATTCATTTTTCAAGTTCTGCATTTAGTAACTTTCTTTCCTTCTAATTATTCTTAAAATATTTGAAGAAACCACTGCCATGTAGCCTTCTGTTTTTTTAAACAGTTACTTTTCTTATTTCCCATCTTTAAATTAGCTTGCTTCTTTAATGAACCTTGGGGTTATCTTCATGTTTTTCTTATTGATAACCAAACTTGTCAAAGGATTTCACAATTTCTACTTTATCTATAATGAAAACACTGTTTTTGTTACTTTTGAGGTGAGGCTGCCTTATCACATTCCCAAGGAAAGACTGGCTACGTCAGCCCCTGGGTTTCTCAAAACAGGTCACCATTGACTCTCTTAGAATAGTAATAACCCCCGGGACCTCAAAGAAGGTAAGCTCTGAGGTCACTTAGCAAGCTCCTGTTTCCTGTGGAGGGTTAGCAGCAGCACAGAAAAAGACTTTTCTTTGCATAGTTGTCTACCCATTAAAATTGAGATTTAAAATGTAATATTCAGAACGATACTAATGTATTTGATGTACATCATTGTCTGCGGCAATATTATCAGGAGACTCATGGTCAAATCTCGATGAAGTTCTGTTTAGAACTAAACGAGGACATTAAACAAGATTAAAACTGTTGTTATTTGTAACTCCTTCTCACGATCAATGTTCTTCCAGAAGCCCTGCGACTGCTGTTGAAGTTGCATTTTCATATGTGTATTTTTACTAAAAGATTCTAAAAAGAACTAACAGAAGGAGGGTTTTGGTATTCTAGGAATAGAAGGGAATATCAAACATATTGGGAAATGTTTATAAACTTTCAAAAATTGGCACACTGAAGTTTTTCAGTAACACTGACCCTGCACTCTTCAGTAGCTAAAATACATAGGTGAGAAAATCAGTAGGGTATCATCACCTCTTCTCACTAAAATTCACATTTGGATAGGTTTTGATGTTTGCAACTAGAATTAGATAAGAATAAATATGAAAGAATGAGTGATCTGACAACATAGAATTTTTTTTCTTTCTGTCGTAACTCATATACTTGTAGATATTGTCATAGAAAACTAAGTTTTCTTTCCATTTGGTCTTATCTTTAAAATACTTAGTCGTACTAAAGCATTTCCAGGTTGCTGAAATAGAGAAATTAGTTGCCTTACCATGCTTCATTGTGAATGTTAACTATTTATTACTCTGAGAATTTAAAATTCAAAATAAATTTTTTATCTGGTCACTAGTTTTTCTAGTTATTTTTATTGCTTTCCATCCATAAGATTTATTTAGTATATTGAGTGTATAATTATTGTTGAGAATACTGCTTAGTATTTCTAGATACGTATAATGATATTATAACAGGAAGGAATCTTAAATATTACTTATAGTTCAGTATTTTAAAATAAAAGCTTCTAAATGCTTTGTATTTTGTTTGAAATAGCAAAGAATGATTACTAAAAATATTTTTTGAAGTAAATTTCTCACTACCTGTTAGTAGTCTCTCATGTTAATGTAAATGAACTTCTATGGAATATATAGATATATACACATATGTCATAAAAGGGACATCAGCTTTGGAATTTAGAAAGCAAGAAGCTATGAAGTTTTGGTCCCAGCATTAATAGGAAATATTTTGACATGAGGTAAATAATTGTTTGTTTCCTCTTTTTCATATGAAAGGGTTGAATCAAAAGATAGTGTTAACATTCTGTGATTCTTATTCCTAGTTGATGTTGTTCTTGCTCTGTTCTCCCAAAACTTGGGTATTAACTCTGTAACAAGTTAAAAAGGTTTTTAATAATACCAAAATATGGAGACTGTTAGTACAATGGCTAACAGGGAGAATGTCCTTGGAGAAATGTACTTACATCTACTGAATACCTAATGTAGACAATGCCTGATTTAATCTTATGAGGTGAAGAGGGAATCAGAGATTAACTTTTCCAAGGCAGCACACACATTAAAAGTGACAATGCTAGGGCCTCCCCGGTGGCACAGCGGTTGAGCGCTGGGTTGCAAAGCTGCCCGCAGCCTCTGCAGCGCCAGTTCGATCCCCGGCTGCTCCCCGGCCACCGGAGGAGGGTCCCACATGGCGCGCAGACCTCTCCTGCCGCCCGCTGCTCCCCTCAGCAGTGTACTTCGGTCCTTCTGCCTGCTCTGCTCCCCGCTCTGGCTCTGGTGAATTCTCTCACCCTCCCGTGCTTCTGACTGTACCCAGTGCTTGTATAAATAAATAAAAATAAATCTTTAAAAAAAAAAAAAGTGATAATGCTAGATTACAAAAGCCATCTTTTTTCTACCATGTCACCTCTAAGAAATTTCTCTAGTTAAAAAAAAGTGTAAGTAATACAGATAGATTTAAACGTGTGCTTAGATACTTAAATTCAAGTAATATTAGGCTTGATCAAATTACATATTGTGAAACCTGACTTTGGAAGGGGATGGTGAGTAGAGAGGATAATGGAGCCGATGATTTAATTTGGTACTTGTTTAATTTCATGCAGAATCACGTGTTGAAAATAACATATCAGACTCATAGCAAATAGTAGTACTGTTTTATGATGGAGATAAGTATTTAGATTTCAGATCTGTTAGAAATTCAAGCTAGATTCAAAGAAGTGAAAAAAAAGTGAATACAGGAACAACTAGGTGTTGATAAAAGAAGTCATTAACTAGTTCTAGACAGAACTAGAACTGTTACATATGATTATCTTTATAATGCAGAACTTCATTATCATATACTTCCAGTGATGTAACATTCATTAACTCCTAATGTTAGCCATTTGATTTTGGGATCTTTATATATATATATAGTTCTTTCTTGTAAATTGAAACCTGCCTCACTATAATATCCATAAGGGTCTTTATTTTTCCCTCTGGTGTTATGTAGAACCAAGATTATTATGCTTTACAAATGACGCCACTAAGATGTGGAAGACAACCGTCATTTCCCTCCTAGATTTTTCTTTCCAATTCCTTTAGTATTCTCTTTTGATATAGTTTAGAAAGCAAAGGTGATATCCTTACTCCAAAATACTAAGAGAAATAGATAATTTAGACTTGGAAACGGTACCCAGTTTTAATATTCCCAAAGACAAAAGTCTGCATTTTTCTCATTCTGTCCAAACTGCAAACACTTCTGGGATGAGGAGTTTTGTTCTAAATAATTAATAATGTCATTGCAACTAGAGAAGCTAGGAAAATTATTTTGGTTCATCTTTGTTAGGCAGAATTTCATTTCCAAATAGTGATGTGCTAGTCAGCTAATTTAATATTCAGACTAAATCATTTCGTGAGCTGGAAAAAAATTACTTAAAATTTTAGATTTTAAAAAAGGTATATCTGAAAGTAACTTTGAGGTATTCAGTAAAGGAATAAACCTTGTTATATATTTGGATATTATTTACCACTTGAACATAAATCACTTAACACATTTAAAATAAAAAATCAAACATGTCTGACTCTCTTAAGGGAAAATACTTAACAGCTCAAATGTTAAGACATTTTTCATGCAACTGTTATATATGATAATTAAAACTACAGCTTAAAATAAATGTTCGGTATGTAACAGATTTAAAGGTAGCTTCCAAACATTCTGGCTGCCCCAAATCTTTATTTTTACATTTAAGATGAAACAGTTTGTCATTCTTGCACATATATATTTTTTTCTATTGAGCTGTAGTTTGAATAATCAATGTTTAACAGTCTTTCCATTAAAAGTATTGGTAAGGCTAAGCCTAAAACTCGAACTGACTCAGCCATTGTTGACATCAGGGCACCCTTGAAATGTGATGTATTTCTTCCACAATGCGTAAATGTTATTGCTAAAATTCAATATATACCAAATAGTAGTTTGGCTAGAAAGAAAAACTTTGTTAAAGGTTTTAAAAATTAAATTATGTGGTCAAAATGTCACGTAGGCTAAATATACACATTACCGGAACATTCTGTTTCACAATTATGAAAATTAGAGACCGGCTCTGATGCAAACATTATGTTTGCTTCCCTCAGCTGGTATCTTCAATCATTCTTTAAAGGAACGACCACTTCTGGAATAGTCAGGACTTTTTTGGGGTCACCATTTTTTTCACCCCCGAACAACGTCAAAACATATTTATGGTGCAGCAGATGACTATCAGTTATCTCACGAAGAATGAAAAATTAGTTTTGTTATATAACAGATAAGTAGATTATTAGCAAAAGAATTTGGGCATGTGTCAACTGATGATCACAAGTTATCAGACTGCAAATAATTTGGGGTTTTGACAGAAAAGTATGGCAATGAAGACAACTATCATGTAAATTTTAGTATCCTCAAAAAGTCATGATTGAGGAAAAACTATGGCAAATGTGAAAATGATTCGCTTTGAAACTGAAGTCTTATAAAAAAACATTGAAATCTTATCCATGGTATATGTACAACAAAGTGTGACTAGATTGAAAAAACAAAACTCTCAATTAATGAACATAGAATTGATAAGAATATAATTGCCACTCGATTTTCATGTATACAAACTGAAGTGGAAATCTTAGATCTAGGCTAGCAATAATACTCACAAAAAACTTTACTGTATTTATACTTGGGAATGAATTAGAATATCCTTGTATTTGGCTCTAATACTACTGAAAAAATACATCTCTGCACTAGAACATTGATACAGGAAAAAGTAAACAAATGCCTGATGCATAGGAATGTATTACTCTAAGATAATTTTATTGGGCTTTATCAGAAACTTAAGACTTTATTCAATTAGTGCTTATACAGCAGGCAAAGTAGTTGTCTTGAAGTGTGATTGGTAGTTTACTAACTTTTAAGAAATAACTTGTGGCATTTGCTAAAGTGTATATTCCTGGCCTCTCCATAGACATTTGAAAATCAAAGTATCTAAATGAGACCTAAAATTGACATTTTAAACTGTTCCCTAGATTTTTATGCACATTGAGGTTGAGAATTACCTAACCTGGGGTTAATTGACTTTGGTGAGTTCTTGTAGCAATCTCAATCCAAATGAAGTTTTATGCAGCAAATGTAATGATCACTTTTGAAAAACAGGAATGATTATTACTTAACCTAACTTTTGTGATCAGTACTATAGCAGAAAACAGAAGCCTGCACACCAGTGAATATATATACATGGTTTCTCTTCAAGTTCTATAAATCTGTAGCTTTTTTTTTTTAAGATTTATTTATTTTTATACAAGAGCTGGGGTACAGGTCAGAGGCGTGGGAGGGTGAGAGGATTCACCAGAGACAGAGCGGGGAGCAGAACAGGCAGACAAACCAAAAGCACTGCTGAGGGGAGCAGTGGGAGAGACAGGAGAGGTCTGCCAACCCATATGGGAATGTCCTTGGCCTGCCGGAAATTGAACCAATGCTGCAGAGACTGCAGACAGCTCCACAGTGTAGCACTCAACGCACTGCGCCACCAGGGAGGTCCCTAAATCTGTAGCCTTTTAATGAAATGTATAAACAACCTCAGGCCAAATCCTTGAAACTTCTTAAAAACTGTTAAGTCACTGGAATGTAGAACGAAAATACACATATAACTGGTAAATAACACACATACACGATTTATTATTTGTTATGCTTTTACTGTTTCATGTTCCAATACGTAATGTTTAAAAAAATGAATTAAGTTGTCTTATGATTTAAATTTCTTTTCAAAAATACAGCAATAATTTTAGGTAAAGCTTATCTATGACCCACAAAACAGCATATTTTAGATTAGGTCAATACTGTATGTAATTTTTAGTTCTGGGACCATATTCCTCAACTACATATAAAGGGCCTCGCCACCTTAAAGAGCTAAAAACAGGCCTGTAAAGGATCAAATCTAGCTTTTCATTAAAAAAGGCAATCCTCTTAGTAGCAATTCTCAGTCATCCAGTTTCTGCTAGAACCTGTTTCTGTTGATGGAAACTTTATGCAATGCTTAGTAGAAATGTTACAGGGCAAACCCCACTCTTAAAACGGGTTGCCTGGCTGTGGGTCCTCACCCGCGTGCTTAAAAGGGACTTACACGACAGGCACACACAAAAGGTTAACAAAGGTTTATTTACAAGGGAAGGGGAATGAGGAAATGTACAACTCAGGGAGAAAAGAGGGAGATAAATTCTTAAATGTGCCCGAACCATTCCACTGTCCTGAAATCCCGTATCACCTGCGGAGACCAAATCTGCCTGGCTAAGAGCACAAGCCAAGTGCCCCAGACCCCACGAACATGGCTGGTTTTTATTTACAAACAGAGAAAATGGCTGCTTAACTCCACCCTTAGGTCCTCACAACTTTCCTTTGGGGATCATGGGATTTGTAGTTCCCAGTGCCTTGATGGAGTGAGGGTAGACTCCACAAAGCCTGTATGGAGTTTGCTCAGGACATCCTTTCCCTTAACAGAAACAGTGGCATTTTAATACGTAGAAACAAAATCTCTCTGCGCTTCCACTGGCTGATTTGACCTGCCCTCTTCCTTAAGTTCTTCCTGTTTGAAGACAGCTCTCATTCCTCCCCTTAGATGTCTTTAGTTGTCTCTTCTCCAAAGGTCTACAGCTCAACTTTAGATGCATTCTCCCTACACAAAGTGTCTTTGAACTTAGGATACATTGTGATGACGTGTCACTAGCATGAGCTACCATTTCTTCCTAGGTGGTAAACAAAATAAGTATATTTTACAACTGTTGGCAATTAGGTTTGCTGAAATAGTCATCTCATTTCCCATGACAATTTTTCAATAAATGATGGAGACATTCAAGACCAACCCACCCAGTTCAACTCCTTACCTTCGACATAGAACACTAGGTTCTGAGGTTGAATCAAACATCTTACAAAAGTATTTCAGGAATTACTTTTTAAAATCATTTCAGGAATTTTCATATTACATTAAAATCTCTTTCTACCTAGGCCTAGTGCTTCTGTCAGCTTATTCCCTAGTGCCAAATAGCCCTACTTCTTTGGTATTTTTTTTGTGACAGATAAAATTTAACATAAAACAGAAATATTAAAACCTACCTCATGACGCTATGCTGAAGACAGGAAGCAGTAATACATGTAAAACACTTGGTAATTGCTTGGCAGTTAGAAAGTATGCCACATCTTGTTCTCCTTCTGCCTTCCAAATATGGTGGCTCTTAAAATGTAGCAGATTTCCTACCTGTTCTGAGCATTGTTTTTATTAAGGTAGCCAAAGATTACATTGTATTTTTGGCAATAGAATCTCAATTTGCATGGTTCTACATATAAACTACTCACAAGTCATGTCCACCATCTTTTAGTAGTTTCAGCAACTGATGGGCAAAACTATCCTGATTCAATGCATCCTATTGATGCAACTCCACACACAAATAACCAGGTTAGATTTAGATCCTAATTGTGACTATTTATTTGCTTCATTTTCTCCATCTGTCACCTATTCATGACATAATTCACTAGTAGTGCTAGCACAAGGAATGCTTTATTACACACCATTAAAGATTTACCTTTTAAAAGGACATGACGTTTGTGTGTCTTATTCTGTCCTAGTGGAACCAATTAGGTAATTCTAGGTCTCATCTGTATTAACTAAACTAACAATGGTTAAGAGAACATTAAATATAAGCATCCTGTTTACACACTTGCATGTTTTCAGCAACTCCTTGCAACACTGATGCTCTTAAATCTGAGTTAAATGAAATGTGAGTCTTCCTTTGCAGTTATGCTTAGATGCCCCAGAATGGAAGATCCATAGGTTTTGAATGATGGATGATTCAGATGAAAAATCAAATAGAAATGGTAGTGAGATAAATTTGAAAGTTAACTGAAAATGCTTTAAAAGACTTTTGAAAATGAAATTACAGCAAAAAATAGTAAATTATTTTAGAGCTCAATGCTTGAATTTGTACATCTTATTTTTAAATTGAATTATCAATTTTTATAAAAACATTAATGTCAGACATTTATCAAAAACCTACATTGAACCATGTTCAGTGGCCAAAAAAAATTGACCAGTTAAGTGGTTTGGATTTTTATATACTGGTAAAAATTCAAATAAACTTTGTTTTTACACTTGTTAGATATACCTAAAGTGAACAACAGTGCATTAAAATATCCCTGAGGAAGGGATATATATGACTTAAGAACACCTGGATACATATATGACCTATATCATATACAGTATCACCACAAAAAAACACATAATAGTTAAAAACAAATAGCTAAAAGGACTCCATTTTGCAATGCAGTGGCTTGTTTCAATTATAGTGTAATCACAAAATTTTTTTGACACAGTACACATGCATGTATGTTAACTACATAGGGAAAAATTAACAATTAAACTTAAGAAAATGTGCAGTATTAGTTCTTCACAACATCTGTGTAACCATAAGATATAAAATCAGATGTGTTATATCAAAGGTTAATGTAGTAAAGATTTCAAACAAAATTTTGAAACTTGAAGAGCATGGTGATTTCTGACATTAACAAAAAGTTGACTTACATGCAGTTTTCTCATGTGATTCACAATAAAAAGAACTGGAACTTTATATGTGGCAGTTAAAACAAAATCCCCCAAAACTAGAGCCTAGACAACAGATCACTTGACATGAGCTATCTTCTTTTTCTGAGTCATTTATGTAGTAACAATCAGGATCATGCTTCAGTTGACATTTTATATAGTCTTGTTTGTACTCACAAGAAAAAGATCCGCTTCCATTTTTTCTTTCTCATGGTTGTGTAGGAAAAATTACACTTTGCACAATAAATTGCAAAAGAATTTTGCAAATTAATCATGAAAATGTCATTTTTAAAAAGGAAATTGACTCTTTTGTGTAAAATATGGTGCGTGTTCTGTGAAGGGATTTTGCACAAGAGTTTCAATTATAATTATGTGCCATCTTCCCCACAGAGGAGCAGCTCTGGTTTAAATCTGAAAGATTAAAAATCCTAATGTTTTCAATTTTTCCTATCTCAAAATACATAGAAAAAAGTAAAACTCGGGCCTCCCCTGGTGGCGCAGCGGTTGAGCGCTGGGTTGCAAAGCTGCCTGCAGCCTCTGCAGCACCAGTTCGATACCTGGCTGCCAGGTGAGCATCCCACATGGCACGCAGACCTCTCCTGCTGCCCGCTGCTCCCCTCAGCAGTGTACTTCGTCAGTCTGCTCCCTGCTCTGGCTCTGGTGAATTCTCTCACCCTCCCGTGCTTCTGACTGTACCCAGTGCTTGTATGAATAAATAAATCAATCTTGATAAACAGTAAAGTCATGATTTGTTTTCAAACACAATTTAGTAAATGTCAACAAACTTTCCTCTTCACAGAATAGCTAAAAATGAAAATGTAAAGCATCAAAATTCACCTTTTAAAACCTAACTCGTGCTGCTTTTGTAGCTTCAGTTTTCAGACATTTTGAAATAGTGTTTTGTGTTTAGATGGGTAAGAACCCATCAACTTCTAAATATGAAATAGCTAGGTCAGCAATTTGAATGTAACATCTATCCCACCACCACTTTTGGCTTGTTTATAACCTCCTTAGATTAAAATCTTAGAGATCAAGAAATTTTCTCACAAAAAGTATTTCCATTGGGTCCCAAGAGTGTCCAGAAAGTTTGATATCTAATGTTGCCATAATCCATTTAAATAACAGTTTTGTTTTGAAATTGGATTAAGAATGTTACATTTTAAACCTACAAGTGAAGTGGTATAAGATTCCCTTAAATTACTTGTCAAAGGCCAAAAAAGGAGACATTTTATGTTTAGTTACAGCATTCAACTGGTATTTGTAAAAGTTTGGGTTTCTTTCTCTATTTTTCATATTGAAGAAATAATTTCACAAACTCAAATCAAAGTCAACACTGCAGTGAGGAGAGCTTTTCTACTTTATTACAAAGAGAAGAAGCCTTTATGTGGTCAGAAAATACAAGATTGATCTTTATTTTTCTTCCTATGAAACGCTGCTGTTCAAACAGCCAGAGTGAATTGTCTCAGTTCACTTCTTTAAGTCCCATCACATTCACTTGGGTATGGATGTCCTTGGCTGCTGAAAATCTGGCCCTTTAGTGCACAGGGCGACAAAGTCCCCTGACCAGCAGTTCCAGAATGTCCCATTTTCATATATTGCATCCATGCACACCTCCTAAAAATGAGGTACAGCAGGGCAAACATTTTCCAAAATAGATGTCATATATATAATATATACACATTCGTACATACATACCTTTATTCATGTGATGTCCAAAAATTTAAAAAAAATGTACACATTTATTACAAAATCGTAACAAAGACTGGACAGTGTTTTGCTCATTCTGGAAAGATGAAGCTCAGTAATAACACAACCCTGGAAACCATCCAGAGATTGTGGCAATATCTTTCTTCTAAACAGTCAGATATTCTTGCGTTAAGCTTGGCGAAACTGCCTTTCAAAAACAGAAGGGGAAGTAAAATGAAGGAAGCAGACCTTGGTCATCTTTCCAAATGAAATACGAGAAGGATCTTCACATAAAAATGCACAAACATCTGTTATTTTATTACCAATAGTGCTACAATGAACAATGCAATTTTTGTGGTCTAATTTTGTTGAGTCTTTTGTGGGTTTTCTTTACATTTTAGAAACTAAATCGTAAACTTCTGTCAGTGTACTTGCTTGTCTTTACAGACCCAAGTCTGTCTGCTGGCAAAAAAAGAAAACGAAAAATCCAGACCCTGCTTGAACTAGAGTAAAACAAATTACAAATTTAGTTGTTGGGCAGCACATAATTAGTAAGGCAGGACCTCAAATGGTGACCCTTTGCGTAAGCCAATTGCCAGATCCTCAAGGAATTAAAACCAGGGTGCCTGAGCCACATCAGTTCTGCAGTTATGTTGAGTATTGTGCTGAGACAGCCATACCCCAAGAAAAGGGAAGTCTTTTTAGAAGGCTTGCTGAGCAGGGTTGTAGTTGAAGGTGGATGGCAGGTGAGGTCGTTCTTCTAATTTGTCATATTCCAGATGGAACTCCTATAAAATCAAATTTAAGAATTTAGATGATTTCCTCTCCCTCTGATCTTGTATTTTTGTCAAAATCTATTTTATTAGTTGAACAAATAAAATACCTACATGTGTGAGAATGAGCACAGATATATCAATTTTTTCTCTCTCTAGGTTAAATATAGCTTGAAGAAAGTGTCCTGGAGTTTCTGATTAAGAACAAAATACAGACTTTCTGCATAAAGTCAGATATTATTCATTGAGATCTATTTTACAGAACTGAAATTCTGTGTATTCTTTTTGCATAAAAATGTTTGAAGGAACCAATCACTGTATCACTAATAAAAAGCACTGCATATTATAGGATATTTAAAGTTAAGCCTCCTTCAGTGAATATAAAACCTAAAAATTAATCTTTCCTATGAAGAGTTTGGAAGAACTTTCCAATTTGCTGTATCATGCATTTTTTAAAAATCAAACATAAAAAGTTATTATAGCACCCTTGGAATTTACATGTTAAAATGCCATGCTACTTCAATTTTAAAAGTTATTCTAACCTCATAGAAATTTGAGGGAGACAATGAACTTACACCTGCACATCTCCAGAATTTTCAAAAACCCAATACTTTGACTTAAAGATGATGTAACTGTTACAAAAACAGGACAGTGATTTTGATTGTAGGCACATTTAAAGACTATTTATACAAATCACTTGATCAAACTTTCAAAATAACTGAGTTTTAAAATTTGAGAATGGTGAAGCAATTTTTTTCTGAATACTTCCCCAGGACCAAGGAAAGATACAGAATGTTATATTGAAAAAAAGTACATTTATAAATCCAAAGAGGTTCTAAAATTACTAATTCCAGGACCTGAATTCAATCAGCACAAACTATTTTAATAAATCTCATTGTAAGAATTATGAACCTCACTCGGTATTACGTATTTTAAAAAAAGCCAAAAGCAATGTTAGCACCAAGGGTTAACATTTTACGTTATCTGTTTTATTTCAAATCTATCCTATCATTGATGTTTCCATTATTATGTGAAAATTTTATAATGAAAACCTAGGCCACAATGATTAAATTTGGAGGTAGAAAAGCCAAGTATTTAAAAATTAAAGATATTATATTAACTGCAAGTATAATTTATCAGTTTAATATGTATCAAAACTAGAGACAGAAATTATTTTATTCTAGTATTTATACTGTAAATGTCGTATTTTCATTTTGCACTGAGAAAAAATAAGGCTCCAAGTAACTTGCCCAAGTCTTATACTAAATAGAAGATCTAGGGTTAGGACTTGGTGTGTGGAACTAAAGCCCATGTCTTTTCTTGCAGGACACATTAAATATTTTTAGCCTAAGTCTCCAAAATAGAAATACTTCATTACACCCCTATCCAGAAATGCTGAAAAAATTCAGTGTACTGACAAGTGTTTATAAAGTACACTGTGAGGACTATAGGCTAAAATGGTTCACTTTACATGACCTATAGGGTAAATAAGGCACAGTGGCGCTCAGCAGCAGAATCCAGTGAACACCAGGATCACCACAGCAGTCACAATGAATTATGTAGACATCATTCTCTTTCCCACACCCCAATGGAGACATTAAAATAATATTACTGCCTTATTGAAGATGAATATCTGTATTAGTTGGGGGAGGGGAAGAGCATCTTGTTATACCATTCTTTAGAAATTGAAATTGGCATTTTGGTTCCAAAATATGTGTATAGGCTCAAAATCTTATTTGTGAGTGTGATAAATCATACACCCTGCTATCTAAGCTATATAAAAATAAAAATTTTGTTCAATTATCCTGTCATCATTGTAAACACTGGTGAACAAACTTTTAATATTAGAATTTAAAGTAGAGTAACTTCATTGTCAATACATCTAACCTTTTCCCTACCTAGTAAAAAAAAAATCAGTTTAAAGCTAGGTATAAAAATCTCCAAGACCTTATATATCAGATTTTAGAATTTATATAGGCAAATTTTGTCTTCCATTTTTTTAAAATATTTTTTTGGTCTTCCATGTATTTTTAGTTTCCTTAAAACTGACAATATACTGCTATCTCCTTGTTTGCTTTATTAATAACATCTCTTTTAAATGTTCATGTTTACACACACTTTTGTATAATCTGTAGGGGCAAAAAGTGTGTCTTTTTTGTATACCACTAACTACTAACTGGACTAGTGCCAGGCCTAGTGCAGGTGTGTAACTAATGGCTGATTAATAAACACTAGTTGTTGTCGTTTTAGGAAAACAATTTTTAAAAGTATGCAAAAAGGTATTAGGAGGTCTATGTATAAATTTGCTATTAATGGAAGAGGGGGATTTTTTTTACATCAGTTCTATGGCTTAAAAGGCTGAAAATATTTCTAGATCTTTTATTTAAACATCTTTTTGATGTCTTAGCTTTTCTATTAATAAAACTAGGCTATATATTCTCCAAAGATTACTGGGAAGTGGAAAAATACACACTGGATTCAAACGATCAAATCATTACAAAAGCATGAACATCATCACTGATGTAATTACAGAAACACCCACCAAAGGAATGGTTCCTCAAGTACTCAAAAATGTCAGCTTTCTCTTAACAAAAATACTCAAGTTAAATTTTAGGAAAGAAATAGCAAACTACCTTAAATATAATTATTAGAAATTTTTATTATTTTGGTGAAAAGCACATATTACTTATTAAAGTATAAAGGTGTACTCCAGTAAAATCAGTGGAAAAGAAAAATCACATTTCTATCAGGTTATGATGAAATTAAAAATATCCTAAGTATTAAAAATTCTATACAGCGTTGGATCCACAGGTGAAATTGAGTTTCAAAGAACTGTTAAATTTTTGTCTTTAGTTTAAGAAAAACTATTGGTAACAGATAGATACCCATTTCATCCCCCCTCCCACCATAAAAAATGTCTATGGATGAAAATAAAAACATTAAGATTACATACACACAAAATGATCACATATACTGTCTGAATTACCTAATTTAAATTAGTAGGATATGAGTAATTCCAGCTAAATTACATTGGACAGAAAATACAGCCTTACTAACCAGATCATTTAAATAGGGAGAATGAACAAAGTGTCAAAATTTTAATGCACATAGATTATTGACACATAGGAAATATTTAAGTATGGGGTGGATCTTAGAACTCAGTCACAGAATTTTTAGGGGAAAAGAAATACTTCTGATTTAAGTCATCTAACCCTTTAATTTACAATTCTTTATGTCTCTGAATATATCAGGTGATTTGCAGGAGAATGAAAGAACTTCATATAAGATACTGTGAATGGAGACCTGATAATGGTCTAGATCAGGTTAATACTTTTCAATGATATCATATTATCATCAAACTATAATACCAATTCATACTGCTTTTCATAATAAGTTTAAGCTGTTGAATGTATATTCTTTACCTCTGACTAGTAAACCACAGCCAACTTTACAGATGTGAGGCCAATGAAGTTAATTTGGAATAGGCATTTTAATGGATTTTGTGTACACTGGAGAAATCTGTTAATAAATATACTATGAATGGAACTAAAGTTTTTATTTCCAAATCCAATTTCTGGGAAACCACTGAAAACATTCTCAAAAACAAAAACAAACAAACAAAAAAAAAACCCAAGTCATTCTGAAAAAGTTATTCTGAATTTAAAAGTTCATGCATTTGTATTTTGACATAACCAAATGAACTATATTAATAGTTGACAGAAATCAGTAATTTTGCTTGTTTTCATCAACATGAAAATAATTTTTTTTGAAAAGTGTCTGTGCACATGGCCAGCAATTTATCTCAAGAGATTTCTTAAAGAATAGTTTAGTGATGTACTTCAAATTTACAACAGAAGCTCAGGGAATTATCAGCTGAAATTATTATTTTTATATATAAACAATTTTCTTTAAAATGACATTTACCTATATAGGGAATTGGCTTTTATGGGAAAATAAAGGGGCCCTATTAATATTAACTTGTGTTTTAAGTTTATGGGGAGAACTTATTTCTGAAAAAACTGCTTTCACATAAGGTGACTTCTTCAAATACATCGAATTAAAATCTAAGTACAATTATACATCTATCTACTATAAACATTCTTTTGTGCTTATGTTTAGAATAACTTACAAAAATCTTCAAATTGGAGCAGAATAGCAGTTAATTATTAATATAGATTTCCCCTCCTGTCAAAACATTTTTTCTTTAGAATCAACTGAGAGGCTCTCAATGAATGACTCCAGACAAAGGCCAGCATCATCAATGACATCCCTTGGGAACTTGTTAACTTGTAGATATACTAATTTCCAGGTACTGTCCACAGATTTACTGAACCAGATACAATGGAGGCATGGCCCAGCAATTTGTGTTTTAACAAGGCCTTCAATAATTCTGATGCAAGCTGAAGTTTGAGAACCAATGACTTAACCTAACAGTGAGTTACAATTTTTTCATCTTTGGAAGACTATTATTAATAAGCTGTAACAACAAAGATCATAAAAACAACAGTTAACAAACTACCACCACCACTCTGTATCTCAAATAGGCAACACATGGCAAACACTACACATTCTGTGTGTATAGTGTGTATGTGTGTATCTTGATTAATCTTATATGATAATCTAGAGGCAGATATTTCAATTTCAAAGGAGGCATGGAAAAGAAACATGCACAAGGTCAAAGAATAAATAGAAATAGGAGTTAAATTCAAATCCATGATACAGACTCTGGCTTTCTATTATATACTACTACTTAAAGAATAGTTAACATATCCAATGTCTCATGTACTATGTGTAATCAACTAAAAATTAGGTCACATATATTCCTTTGGAAATCAATATGAGCATTAATTACAATTGTTAAAATAACTCAAATATAGTGTGAAGTATATGGACTTGGTCTGAGAAAAAAACTTTTATCATTGAGAAGCACTCCAAAATAATAATTAAAAAATTTAAGCTCTTGATATGTCTAGCTGTGGTGTTTGTTGTTTTCCTATGTTGTTTTATGTGATATCTTCATTTGCTATAAACTGTTTTATGATAAATATCTAGTATTTATTCTGCCCTGTCTTAAAGTAGTTTACCATTTAATCCAGTTTATTAAAGCTGATCCAACAGAATGAAAAAGCTCAAACCAACAACTAAAAAATTATGCAATGAACTGTCAAGTATTTCTCTCATTTTTAAATTTATTTAAAACAAACAAAAAAAATTTTTTACTTTTTAATCCTAAGAATCATTAATGGAAGAGGCATTCAGAAAAACCTGAAGTAAGAAAATTAGATAATGTGGGTTATAGTCTCTACTGGGTAAGTACAACATACATTAAAGTACTGAATACAGATGTTAACTATGTATTGACACTAATGAAAATTTTACACATGGGACAGTTAGAAAGATGTTTTTGTCAGGAAAATTTACAAGCTAAAACAAACCAAAACAATCAACTGTTTTCACATTTCTCTTACTTAGCATACTAATCATAGAAACGATTATAGTTAACACTTGCAATTTTTTTCCGTTTATCAATTATATATAAAAACTGAGGTATCTTTCCTGTGGTGAATGCCAATGTTTGAAGGAGTCAGTATCTACTTAAATGATGGTTTTAGGAAAAATCTCATTAATTTGCTTAATTTAAAGTAACAATAATATAAGAATACATGATTGGAATTGCAAGAGGGTGTATCTTTATTTTACAACTGAGAAGACACAAAAACATTTCAAATATGACCAAGGCTTGTGAAAAATTACAAAATCTCTTACCAAGTTCAACCATTTTCTTAATTATTGGTGAAATGAACGGTTTGTGGATATTGTCCTAGAGTTTAAATCAAGACAAGGAGGTAGAGACAAAAGACTTAGCAAAATATCTGGCACATCACTGGAATGGATGTATTGGGTACATATAAACAAAAAAGAGGACATGTCTTTTCAAAGTCTAGATTTATACATTTACACATGGAAAAAAATATACCTTAGCTACTTTCCTCCAGTTAAGACAGTCAAAGAAGTAATATGTTCCCCTCTCATATGTATTGGTTTTCATTGTTGGCTCCATGCCTGGTGCCCTGGTAATCCATACTCGTTCTTCTTTGTGGTATCTCCAATCACGGTTAAAACTTCAATTTTTAAGAGAAAAAGACAATTAATTTTTCCTGTGGCTCACATAAAACATTTTCTACATTTTGTAAAACTTTTCTCAGAAGATAATTACCCATAAAATACACAAATCTGAATGCTTCTTTATCCTGAATTTTATTGTTATGAAATACAACCCCAGTGAAATAAATATAGGAAGATAGTTTCTTAATTTGCCCACAACCACACTTTAATACACACATCTTTAATGGAAGAAACTTTTTATGCAAGCAAAATGAGATCTTAAAAGCTCTATGAGCAATGTGATAAAAAATTAAGACAAAATAAAAATACACTGTGTTTCAGAAACTTCAGTCCTTTCTTGTTCTTCTTAACATTCAATAAAAATTGAGGTATCTATTAAACAAACAAAACCCCCAACTATTTGTATTATTTTGTAAGTACTAAATATGTATTCTATTTGAATTAACTATTTCAAGTCATATAATTTTATAACTGTTGAAAACATTCATTTTGAAAATTCTTCATCGAAAGTTTTATTTTTATTCATATCTCAATGATCCTAAATTCTTCAAAGCTAAAAAGATAGCCATTAGAATTCATGCAAGAATCATTGAGGATTTATAACACTTGTAAACTGGGAAAGTAACATCCAAAGGAGGTAACGTGCCACCAAAAAAAAAAAATCTGTTAGACTGAACCTCCAGGAAACACATTCCTTCCTATTGAATACAGTGAGGTAAATTTTAGACATAAATAATATATGAAACAGAACTGCCAGTGATGGATGGATGAATGACTGAATGAATTTATTTACTTGTAATTATAAAAAGAACAGATAACAATTGCTATCTTATAAAAATGAAGAGAAAACATGGGAAAAAAACAAATTCTCAACTGAGAAATAAAAAACAATTTATTATCGTTACAGTAAGCTTTACATTTTAAAGTACCTGATTCAAGGTCATTTATAGAAATGTTATTAGGATTATGAAAATAAATAGGTAAAAAGGTCTTCCAATCATAATGTCATAAATTTTCAGTAACAATTCATTCTACAGTAAACAAGATTAATAAAATAGCCTATTGGTAACAAAATATGTTACTGACTGGACATTTGAGAAATGACATAAAACTTTTATTCTTAGAGCATCACATAAAAACAGAAATGCTCAGAAAAGAAACATCCAGTGGACCAACTTCTTATATTAATTTAAATTGGCTGATAGGCTTCTGATAATGAAAGCAGACTTTATTTTATCAACACACAACAAAAATGCACAGTGTCTTGCCCATATAATACTCAACAGATGTTTATTAAATGATGAAATTCACTGTCATTAACATATGTGGTTCCACAGGAATAAGATGAGCCACAGTTATGAAACATATCTTGTACTTCCATGTATTAGATTCACCAAACCCATAAGTAGATTTTTTACCTTACAAATTTAGGGTTAAGTTTCAAGTTCTTTTTATATATACAGTGATTATGAAGCCATGGATTCAACCTAAACTGAAAATATTTCACTAAATATAAAACAACTTAAACTTCTTGAACTATTTCCAGTTTAAAAACAAAAGCCAAAAACTACATTCATCATTTAAATAAAGACGTTTTCAGAATAAACAAGAGCCACTATCATACAAAAGTGTTTGAAAATACTTTGAACATACAGCTCTACTGCAGCTAAAAGTTGTAATACGTCTCCTCCATTCATGTAATAGAGATAGAAGAGAAGGTCTTCTCCGTATCGGCCAAGTTTTATTGCAGCCAGCTGAAAAAGAGAAATACATTATTCTGAAATGTAAAACAAGTTTTAAAGTCCTAACATATAACTGCTACCACTGAAGTAGCACACACTGCTATCAACATGATTACACAGGTACTTCTAAAGTAAATTCATCAATTAAACTACTAAAACCACTTAATAATTACTTCTGGTACACTTATATACTAACAGAGAAAAAAGCTAAAAACTTCTAAGACGATCAAATGCTAACTGTCTAACTTTAGGGATGTATTAATACCCAATGTGGCAATAATAGGGAATCCTCTGCTCAAAGGTGAAGAATTTATATTCTATAAGCCTTAGGTGCATTATTTATTAAAGTGGCCATGACCATGTTATTTAATGTCTCTGAATTTTAATTATAAAATGTGCACAGTGAAATTTATGAGGGTTAGTAAGAACATACATAAAATTAAGTCAATGTTTTTGAAGGTACCTTAGTATAGAGTGACTGAGACATAGATTTATAAGAAATGTTAATAGAATCTATATCTGACAGTGAATCATGAATTAGTTCATTAAGCCTTTTTAATAAATCACAGATGCTAAGTACAAATATCATAATGGGACAGCTCTTCATTTTGTTCAAATGAATGACTAAAAGATGACTATTCACACTTTCTTCCACAAAACATAAACATAAATACCCACCAGACTACAAAACTAGAGTTCAACAGTCTTAGATTCTCATGCTAAGATAAACTTTTATTAAAAGCTCAACAAAATAAAAAAACACTTTCATCTTTTTACCTAATCCTGTATTCTCAATGTTTATTTGACTGTTACACATTCTTTGTAATTTTTCCCTTCATTCATATTATCCCCGTCAGGCAACAGTTCCAATTTCAACAAATTCTCTTAAATTGGAATAGCTTAAATTGCCGTAAAAAATAGGTTCTAGAATACTAGGTAATTACAACAAAAGAGTTCTGTAGTGGAGGTGGCAAAAAGTCACACAATTATAAACAGAAAAAACTAGCCTGCTCTATATCTCATACTTGTTGTCTTCCGTCTACTCAAGTATTAAAAGGTTTATTGAGAAGGGTATCTTTTTATTTGCGTGTTTACAACCTCAACATCCATTTGACTACACAACTGTATGGTACAGACACAGAACATGATCATTTATATATATTTATATCATATACATTTATAAATATATGTATAATATAAACATGTATGTTGTACTAATTTTTATCCTGTCACAAGACCAAAATTTCTTACTTCTTTCCCCTAAACCTAAAAAGCATTTACCCTTTTATTTCTTAGATTAAAAAGAAAATAAGGCCCTCCCTGGTGGCGCTAAGGGTTAGGGGTCAGCACTATGAAGCAATCTGCAACTACTGCAATGGAAGTTATATCCCCGGCCACAGAGGTGATCCAAATGGCACAGCAGACCTCTCCTGTCTCGCCTGCTGTTCCCCTCAGCAGTATATTTCAGTCAATCCACCTGTTCTGTTCCCTACTTTGTCTCTGGTGAATCCTCTCACCCCCTGCACCTCTGGCCTGCACCCCAGTTCTTGTATGCATGAATAAATAAATCTTTAAAAAAAATGAAAAAGAAAATAGATAAAAGCAGCAATGTGCTAACAGTTACTTTATAACTAGAAATTCAGGTAATTCAAAAATGGAAAAAAAAAATGAAAAAAAGCTGAAGGTCTTAGTTTTTAAATACCTATATATTTATTTCCATTAAAAACACTAATGTTTGCAAAGGAAAATCTTTCTAATTGATAAGGGCATAAAAATGAGAATATCAATAGGAAATATATCAAATTATCCAAGTTAGTTTATTCCCATCAACTGTAGTTATAGTTGTACCCTTTTATCATTATCTGTCTGCCAGTCCTAACATTTTTTGTTCTGAAAATTTTAAAAATATAACCCAGGATATCATCAAAATGTTATAATTACTAACAAAAATAGAAATAAAATTGTTACATCTAGCTGAATGGACATATGAAAACATACCCAAGACCACTGATTATTATTTCAAAAATATTAACTGTCTAACTGAAACACAATACCTGAAAAATAAAGTCATGCTGACTTAATAGAATAATAAACTACACTCACCTTATCCCTAATGTGAATGTTCGTTAAGTATTCAGATGGAACATGGAAGTCTGGATAATAAAATGAAAAAAGCCTTATTAACTGATTCTCAGTTACAAATATCTTTAAAAGGGTATAAACACAAATAGATTATCCTACCTATATCTTGAGGTCGACAAGGTGAAGATGCCCAGGGCGATGCGAATTTGGGGTAGAGATTTCTAAATAATGGGGAAAAAAATACTCTGAAGTCCAAAGTAGAAAAGAGATTTCCAATTTTATTTTAAGAAATCAGAAAAAAAAAAAAAAAACAACAACCCAGCTAATTTCAAATATAAATGAAGCTTATTTACTTCTAATTTCCTTTCTTGTATCTACTATGACTTATATAGCAGGAAACTAAAACAAGGTTAAATAATATACTATTTCAACTCAGAATGCTTTATATTCATGCCCCCACACAAATTTACATTCCCAATTATATGGCCAGGAAAAAACTAGCAATTAAAAATAAAGGTTCAAATTCACCAACTATTTACTAGTGCCTATTTCATGTGTGTCACAGTTCTAGGTGATGGGGTACCTTGGGAAACAAAGGAAAGATCATCAGCAACATGAAACTTACTTTCTGGCTGAGGAAAAGTAGATTGGAGGGAGGCAGATAAAAACAATTAGCATAAAACATACAAACACATATACACACATATACATAAAAAACAAAAAATCCATGTTAGTGAAAGGGTGGGGAGGTGAAGCTGGCTGCACAATTAAATAATGGGTAGAAAATTACATCTCATTGAAGAAATGAGATGTGAATGGTGTGAAGGATATAATGATATCAATTATTTGCCAAGAGATTATTTTAGGTTGAAGGACCTACTGCAGAAACTAAGGCAGAAATAGAAGGAACATGTTTGAGGTATAGCAAGAAGGCTTGTAAAGTTGGAACAGAATTTACTATTGAGGAGAGGATAAGCGTAGACACACAGATCATGCAAGACCTTGCAGGTCTGTAAAGATTTGGGGGGGCTTTAATTATATCAAGCCTTTCATCCTTACTGGGTGTTGAGCTGAGAATTAGTTTATTCAAAAAAGATGGTCCAGGCTGCTACACACAATGAGTTTTTAAGGGACACAGGGAGAACCAGGGATATCTGGTGAATGATTAATGAAATAATTCAGGAGAGAGGATGATTCAAATGAGGGTGATCACAGATTAAAGTATTAAGAAGCAAAAAAACAATGATTCACTTATGTAAAAAGCTCCTCACTGGTCAAGGACTATGTATTTCTAGAAGTGAATAGTGACTTTAATAACAAAGAGGTCATTCAGCGATCTTGATGAGAAGTTTTACTGGAGGGGATGGGGATGTGGCAATTTCCTAACCAAAATGAGTTCAACGAAGAATGGGAAAAGACAAACTGGATACCAAGATGGCTCTTTTTTGAAGAATTTTACTTCAAAGAGAATAAAGAAATGGGAAGGGGAGTCATGATAGCAGTAACTCATAGAAGTTAGATCAAGGGAAGGTATTTTGCTAACATGGAAGAAGTCATGGCTTATTTGTATGCTAATGGAAATGATCCAACAAAGAGTAAACATATCATCAAGAGGGGGTGTTAAGTACAAAGTATTTGATTAACTATGGTAACAGGGTTTAAGTTAAGAATATGGTGGGTGCAGATGGTAGTAGGTAGCTACATTTGATGGCAGGACTACAAAGACATTCTCTTTTTGATTTAGGTCCATCTTTCTTAGCAAAGTACAAATATTTAGTAACATCATCATCTGAGAATAAGGACGGGAAAAAAGGAGTAGGCGAGGTTTGAAGAGGCAAGAGTAAAACAGTTGCACAGGATGGCAAAAGAGAGAATGGAGCAGGTATGGTAACTTGGCAGAATTAAGGGAACATATCTGAGGTTCCTATATCATGAGATCAGGCACTGAAACTGCTTTTCTCTAGCCAGGCTCAGGAGCATAGGTAAAGAATGGAACAGGCAGATATAACCAGGGTTGTGGTTTTTATTAAACAGGAATGACAAAGCAAAAGAGGGACAAAATAGTCAAAGAGACGTAAATGAGCAATTATAATTTAATAATTTAACTGTATAAGAAAGAAGTGAGTTCATCACAGGAAGAGAGGCAGGCTGAGGAACAGTGAAAAGGTACAAGAATCAATGGACTAAAAGTCTCAGTGCAGTCAAATAATTACAAGAGTTACTGGGAGAAAAATGGAAAATAGGAAGTGACATGAGTAACAGATTCAAAATTACAGAGAACTGCAGTTACTAGTAAAGGTAAGGTCAAAGGGATGACTAAAGAAGAGAGTAGCTGAGTTATGATAGAAGATGCCAAGGATCAGACATGTGTATATTAATACTACCAAATTATAAGAGGAAAAATATTAAGTGACACTGCTTCAAGAGCTAACACGAGAAATAATTCAAAGAATCAGTAGGTAACAGTAACAATGAATGGTGACACAAATTGAAAACATGAAATTAAAAACTGGTAGGTATTATACACAAATTTGGAAGGAAAGAAAAATACTTACTCAGGAGAATTCAGATTGAGGCCTAATGTTGTTAAATCACTTCCTAATGCAAGATGTACCATTCCTGGGTCTGTCTCTGCTGCTCTGATAAATGTTAATAGGCCAATCATCCCAAATTGGTCCGTCACCATCCCTTGAGGAATGTTAGTAACCCGACCTGGATAAAGGACAAAGTCATTTTTATCTTTGCGGAAAAAGTAAAGAAAATACATTTTACAACATGTTTTACATAGTCATAAAGTCCCACCATCAGGTAACACCTGGATCCCTTTCTTCTGCTGGTTATTATTTTGTGTTGTTGAACTTTTATCTCCGGGGAATTTGGGTCCATCTGTACTTGAAGTTGTCTTGCCAGATGTATTCAAATTCTAACATGAAAAAGATTAAATGTGACATTAATACTTGTTAAGTGTAAAAAATTCAAGTTCACATATTAGTACCTTTTAATTATTTTATTTGAATTGATAGTAAAGTATTACCTGTTTAAGTTCTACATGAAATTTTTGATTCCACAACTCTCCCATAGCATACAAATAAATCCTGTATTACTCACATTCGAATATTTAAAGGACAAGAAATGTATGGTATATGCTTTTATCTAGCTCAGTCTTCAGTAACAGGAAAAAAAAAAATTTGTCTGTGGGTCTCTTTCTTTCCCAGGACTTTATGCTTTGAGATACACTGAAAGTTTGACCACTTCTCAATACTTTTATTTGGAAGAGAAACTAAATACAGTACATTACCTAAAATAGCTTCATAAAAACCTCCAAGGTGAGTTAGAATATGTGAACTTTTAAAATTCAAATTTAATTCTTACCCAATAATCTTCTTCATCAATTATTTTAACAATATACAAAATCTCATCACACACACAAAAAGTTATTTTCAGTGAAATGTGGAAGAAATAAATACATTCGTTAAGGCAGAAAGAGGAAGCTGAGTTGGCTGAATCAACACAGGAATAAAAATGTGTATAAAGATTCTTCAAGGAGAAAACTTACTCAAGAAAAACACAGCTCCTTAGAAGGCTATAATATCAAACTTCATGGGATCCAGCTGACAGGGACTACAATAAAAGTCTAAATTATCTCTGAGAAGTTCAACAGAAATTTGCAAACCTATATGAAATAGGAAAAAAATAGGCTATCTTCTACGTTATAAAGGTTTTCCACATTCTTCAGAAGTTAGATTATTACAAGATATTCAAGATAAACAATTTTCTAATAGAATTTAGTAAATCCTTAATACGTCTATAAAACTGTTAATATAAGAGAAATCTGAAGGGAAAAACTACATCACTCACATACGTAATTTTCAGTTACTTACAGATTTACTGTCATCATTACTTGATGTTGGATCTTTGTAACTGGAACCAGGTAATGCTGGAAAATCTTCGTTGTGTATTGAGAAGTCCTGGGATTGCTCATTTGCTGGTTTTGTTACCATTCCAACTACGTAATGAAAATAATCCAGAGAATTGTAATTGATATTTATGATGTTTTGCTACAAACTATAGTTAACTTTTCTTACAAGACACCAAAAGGTTTTTCTTATTATGCTATGAAAGCACACTTCAAAAATTAGTATTCAGGATGACTATGAAGAACTAAATTTTACATGCTGATTAATAACTCAATATGCAAAATAATACAAGGGAAATAAGTGGTAATCCTACAATGCTAATCTAATGTCATACATAGATGCTTTAAAATATAATTTGACATTGGTAAAAATTAACATTTTTGGTTTAAAACTTGATTTAATATTTGACCAGCTAATATAAATAAATACTAGTTAATTGTCAAATACAAATGAACAAAATAAATTTTAAAAGAACATGTCAGTATTCTACTTGAAAGTGACTTACAGAGTGAGCAAATTGCAATCAATTATAAAACAACTCCATATTATTTCTGATTTTCTTGGACTCCATGTAATAGATGTAAGACATGCAAGAACTGGGAAGTAATTCTCCCACTATACTTGGCATTAGTCAGGCCCTTATTGGAGAACAATATCCAGTTTGGGGCTCCACAATTCAAGTACGATATGGAGAAACTAGAGATGGTCCAAGGAGAGCAACGGGAATGATTAAAGGGATGAAAAAATGGACCTATGAGGAAAGGTTAACAACATTAGAGTCTGAACTGAGAATCAAGTAGCTAGGTACTCAACTTCCAGGGCAGATCATTTTTTATTATTTTTGGAAGACTGATTTGGAAATTTTAGTACATGAGTAATAAATTTTTCCCTTTTCATATATTATTATTAGTATTCACATTCTGAAAGCCATGGAAAGTCCTTCTTGGTTGAAAATGGGAAAAAGTTATTTTAGATAAAGGGTGAGATGATTCTTCTATGCGCATTGTTTCTACTATTGGTCTCGACTAATTCTCCTAACAGGAAACAACTAAGTGCAAAGGATAAAAAAATTAAAATATAGCTAGGCTACATTGCTGTTACATAATTTTCATTTCTAAATTGTTACTGCATGCATTTCATGCTGCCCCTATCTTTTCACTTAGGCTCTATTAGCCAAATCTCTTAGTTATTAAAGATAGTGAACAAAAGTATTAATGGTAACCAAAAGTCTACATGAACTATGCACCACCCACAAGCAGTGGTTCTCAGCACAAGGTAATTTTTTTTCCTCTGATGGAAAAAAAGGCCAATGTTCAGAATCATTTGTGGTTGTCACAAGGGGAGCGGGGGAGTAGGATAGGGAGTACTACTGACCTCTAGCAGGCAGAGGCTGTTAAACATCGGATGTTGCTCAACATTCTATAATGCTCAGACAACACCTCCCCATACCCCCACAACCCCCGCAATTCACAAGGAATTATCTAACTCAAATGTCAGTATGGAAGTTTACTTAAAAAAAAAACAAAAAAACCCTTCACTGTATAGTCAGTCATTATTAACCCCTAGGAATGTGTTCTTTTATCAAAATGTGTGATAAATTGAGAAGAAATGGCAGAACAAAAAATACCCACTTAAGGTGTATTAAAGCAGAGATAGCCCCCCCCCCAAAAAAAAAACCAAAAAACAAAAACTTCTGCATACCACGGAAGACCTCCTTTTGAGGTTTCTGTGCAAAGTAAAATTTCTCACTTAATTTTGTTATCATGGTATTCTGGGAGAAAAAAAAAATCACTTTGCATATTATTAACTGACAAAATTATACCTATCTGATTAGAAAACACACACACATGAATGCACACACATGCATTATGTTATATCTGGAAATGGAAAGTTTCTGATGGTCATCATTATATAGCTTAATTACCATAAGGAGCTCTTCCAGCCAAGGGGTTTATTAATGGAGTTGGGTTACCACTTCCTTCCCTTCTGTTTCGGTCTGCTAATGCTGGAAAATCTGAAAGGTCCAATCCTGTCACATTTTCACTTCCATCTAAATAATAAGAAAGCATACGAGTTATTGATTCTACAAATATTTTAAAGAGATCATATAGACCAACCATGATGTAAGTTGAAATGACAGTTCATAATGCAAAGCACAGTAGTAGGTATATGTGTAAGTACTTGATAAATTCTTGTGGATTTACTTCATGTGAAAGAATTTTATGAACAGTTCAGCAAAGCAATATGTAACCAATATAATAAAAATCCAAAATTCTAAACACTACAGACTTAGGAGTAAGATGGTTTATTACATCCCCTGTGAAAGATGGTAATTTAAAGTTATAACTAATAGTTAACAAGAGGGAGATTGTTGTAAGGTAGCTGTTCTTTTCCCTGTATCAAAACACAAGATCTATATGGAATGCTTGGAGCTTCTGTTGTGTAGCTGAGGAACAGGAAAAAGAGCCCTAAAACCTGCTATCCTATGGTTTATTAGCCCCACATACAAATATGTACATGTGCATGCATGCATTTTATATTTCTTTCCGTGTTTTGTAATTGAGGGGGGTAAGTAGGACAGAATAGGTAGGGTATACATGTGGTTCCCATGTCTGGCAAATTGTTAAGTATGGGAATGTGATACAAAGCCCAAAAGTCTATATTACCTATTACATAGTAGGCGCTCAATAAGTATTTATTAAACACAATTTATTTTTGTTTATTTTAAATTTAAAAGGTAAGCTTGCTTCCTTTTAAAAGTTAAAAATAATCCTGTTTTCAACTTTGCCTATTTTAATCATTCTATTGATTTCTTCTCAACTTTTATTATTCTATTATTCTCACAACTTGTATTCTTAAATTTCGAAGAACTTCATTTTCTACCTTACTTTTAGCCTATACTAATTTTTTTAATCTTTGTTTCATCTAGTGTTTTACAACTTTTCAATTTATTTTACTTTTTTTTTACAGTTAGTTTTTCCTCTGTTTGAAGTTTCACAATGGGAAGAATCTCAAAAAGAAACTTATTAACATGTTGATAGAAAAACAATACACTCTATTAACATTCCAAGTCAGGTGACAACTGAAGTGTAAAAGATAAAATTACTAATATTCATTGTTTAAAAACATTGGTTTATGAATTTTGAATTAAACTATTATGATATAAACAAGACAGTAAAATAGAAATTAACAATTCAGTGGTTTAATTTACAAAGTAATTCAAATTATTTGATTATAATTATAAACTGAATATATGTATTAAAACACATGTTCAGAGTCCTCTATGATGGAATTTTAAATTGTCATATAATATTTGAGAATATATTTTTCCCTAAAAGTTGACAAAATCTCCACATTTATATTTTTATGAAGAGACCTAGGAACAAATTTTCCTAGTATAAAATATACTTAGTTAAAAATGAATGAAAAATAATTCTGAGTTTATGGATATGTATAAACTAAATGAAAATATAAGCTGGCATTGTCAAACTCACTGTTATTTTATGTCCCATTTAGGAAAACAACTTGCCAATTAAGATATGCAGCCTAATTTCAGAAATAAAACATGGAAAATGTGTTTTGTAGAAACAATGGAATATAGTATTCAGTTTATTTTAACTTCTTGATCACAAAACTGTAATTTTCAAATGCTGAAATTTAGAATTTCAGAATCTCATCACTCTACACTACTAAATACATATTAACATTTAAAAATTAAAAGCCCAGAGCCACAAATAACACTTTATTATTAAATCTTCTCTTCTGCTTCTACATATGCTTCATATTGCTGTTCGTTCTTTCACTTTCCACTCCCTCTACGTATATTTCTCTCTCAACAATCTTACTCATTTTTGTTCCTATGATCAAAAATCCTTTATTTCATTTTTCAAAAAGGGCCTGGAGAGAAGCAGAATAGCAACAAAGCTTCCTGTTCTCTTCTGTCTGAAGCAGTTGAAAAAAGAAATAAACCAACAGATGGCAAGGACTCTATTGTCAGTATCAAAATTGGTAGTCCGTGTTAAAACTTGAATTTTACACATAAAATCTGGATGAAAAATTCATACAGGTTAACGCCAAAATCAATTTCAAACTAGTAAGAAAAAATGGGAAATATTCCATATAAATTTAAAGATTTCTTCAATCTGGGTCTTTATAGTCAGAATGTTATACCAACTAACCTCCTTTAGAATGTAGTTCTCACAGTGAGAGGACTGAGATAGGAAAAGCTCTTGAAGCAAAAAGATTGAGGCATAAATACAGATTAAGGTAATATTTAGCCTCTCTGTACTTGTTAAAGGAAATGATCTTGATGTTTTAACACCATGCCATTACCTTGCCAAATGCAAAAAATATTTAAATATCTTTCAACTATTCACCAAATTAGTCCTACTCCTCTCAAATTTTCACTAAATCAAATTCTACCATTTAACATAAAAAAAATTTCTATATTTTAAGACCAGTAGGTTGAATTGCTTTATATTTTAAAGCTCTACTGTATTTTTAATAGGGTGCTAGCTCCAGAATAAGCTTACCTGTTCCATTAAAAATGTTACTTGATAAGGAGTTATTCATTCCAAATGCCTGATTCCTGTTCATTCCAAATCCAGACATACTGGGTACATAGAAAATAATTTTAGATATACAGTAAGAACACTAACTTACAGATGAAGAAAAACAAAAGTGTATACTTTTGATCTTCTCATACAAAACAGCAATGTTTAAAAACAAGTACTAATTTTAATTTTAATCTTTATTTTCATAAAAAAAAAAACTCCCTTAAAAGTCCTTCCATGAGCAACTGAGAACCAAAACATCTTAAACAGATTAATTAAAAAAACAAAATCAAAGAATGTATATATAAGATTAAGGGTACCTCTTCTGTACTTGGAGAGCCAACTTACTACTGAATATACTGGAAGAAGTAACTAACTTCAAAACACACAGTTTAGTGAAAGACTAGTCTTCTTGAATATTTGTTTTGCCTTGACTAATGGTGCAGTGTGCTATTATTCTTTTCACAAATAATTTTTTATGCAGAATGTGACTATCCCTACTAGAATATAAACTCTTCATGGATGAAGTCCATGTCATACTCATCTTTGCATCTTCTACCTTTAAAATCAGGAGGATACAATAGACCCTCAATATTTAGTTAACCTGAATTAAATGGTTCTTTTCTTTAAATGATGCTAAATTAAATGAATTAAGTGTTCCAAAGCATATTCCTATCTAAACACAATCTTTCAGCTAGTTAAAAGAAAAAAAAAATCTCTGTTCAGTGCCCTCGATTAAATTAATGCACAATTAGTACTGAATTCCCCACCCCCCTTTTTGTGCACAAGCCTAAACAGGGGTGGGGGCGGGTACTAGGACTGAACTTTAAAAAGACCAGGAGTAATTAAGAAAATCAAAAAGAACTGTTAATTTCAACTCTACAATTAAAGTGTACATCTTTAACATCAAATAATTTGATAAAAGTGTTATCAGTTTTATGAGTAGGATAAAACTGAAAATAGGGATTTATACCTATATCTGTTAACTAACTATGGTCAAACAATATTTTCATAAAATATGTAGCCAGTGAAACAACAATACTCTAAAGAAGAATAGGAAAGCCAAGGGAAACTTTTGCTTATTAATAGCATGTTGGAATTGCTGGTGATATAGGTGTACCCTCAAACATTAAAGAAATGCTAAGATATGAAAACATTTTATAATACAACTTGTCAACAATAATAAGCAGGAATTTAGAAACCTGTGTTTCATTGACAATTTATAAGCAAAGTATTTTTCAAAAACAATTAAAATTTGAAAAACATGGAAAGGCAAAATTTTTAATATACATTCAATGAACAATACTAGAAGAATGCAGAAAAACTGTGATAAAGCCCAAGAAGTATTATATGATTAAGAAGTTATCAAGGAGATGAGAATTTTGATGACCCTTTACAAACAACATTTAAAAAAATTTAAAAAGCGGTAGAATTATAAAAGATATGCTCATAAATCTAAACAAAAGAATAGGAGTTAATGAGATGAAGAAATGTGCTAACAGCCCATTTTAATCAGATATTACAAGTACTACATAGAAGAAAGTAATTTAAACAGGTTTGATAGTAACTAGATCAAGGTCCCTTTTCTCCCAAAGTTCCCCATTAGAAAAAAAAAAATTGGCAAAAAAGCTTAAGATTTTAATAAGAAAGTCTTTATTGTAGATAAATCTCATAAAATACCTAAACTGCTTAAAAATTCTAAAGAAGTAGATATGTATCTTCATATTGCTATTATTTGCATAGCAGTGTATGCAATGGAGTACAAAAGGAGTGAAAAAGCACAACAGTTAATTTTGTTTTAAATCCTAGGATATATCACTCTTCAAACACTGTAGATGTATTTGGATTTTAGTCGTTAAATCTCCAAAGCACAAAACTCAATTTTGGCTGAAAAGGTACCTAACCATAAGAGAAGTAACGGCAGTAATAATCAAACGTCTCCAGTCCTACTAAGTCTGGAAATCTTACCACACAGGTGACCAACCTCACTTAATATAAGAGGCAAGACATACTAACAAAATTCTGCCTGATGGCATCATAACAACAATCCTTTTCTAAGAACAATGAAAAGCTTTGATATGCTTTTAAAAATCGAAATGGTTTTCCAAAAAACGAATCTTTAGTTTAGGGATGTTCAAGTTGTGATGTGAAACAGAAAATCTTTGGTTGTAATTATATGATGAAACACGCTTATGAAACAGAAGAAGCTAAGACTCAAGAAACAGAGTGCTGAATATGAAAAAGTAAATTTTACAATACCCAAAAAAGACAATTATACACAGTATCAATAAGCATCTTACCTGTTCACAGTAAAAGGCTGTCGAGAAGGCTGCTGCTTTGGCATACATATTATGCTTGGCGAGCTTCTGTTGGGGCTACCTAACCCTGAACTGCTCATGCTATTTGTCCTGCTAGGAATTCCAATGCCCTGACCAACCTGGGAGTGGTTCATCATATTCCTAGGATTCATAGGCAAAATACCCCTGAAAGAGAAGTCCATTATACTAAATAAGCTCTCTATAATCACTCATTAAAATTCTCTATAAATAATCAATTGGTCTAATCTTAGAAATTGCTCAAGTATATTTTCAAATTGCATGGTTATTTATGTACTTCTTTTGCTTAGTCATTCTAGTTCTTTGAAAAGAAAAATTAAATCAACAAGAAAGGGCAAATTACAGTGAGACTAATATAAAGGTGATATCTAAGATGAAAGAAATAATGTGACTGGATGAAAAATACAAATTTCATACATGTATTTATATTCTCATTCCAAATGTATGTCATTGTATCTTCCTATTAATATGCATCATTTATATAATCTGTTTTCTTTTACTCTGCTAAAGCAATGGATGTGTGGGTAAGAGAGCAATGATCACAAATACCTGAGGAGTAATTTTACATTGCACACCCTCCCTTGAAGAAGGAGCTGGCTTTCAAAGAGATCCCCATGTGGTGATTAACCCTTCATACCCACCCAGCTGACAACCAGTACTAGCTGCAGGATAAACATGTCTTGCACTATACTTATCAGTTTGCAATGAAATAAGCATAGGGCGTAACTTTCTTTTCCTCAGTGAAAGGCACTGAACCAGAAAAATCAAATAATTACCTTATTGAAAAACTAAAAAGTCTGCTTATTCTACAACGATACATTCTGAAAATATTCTGGTCCATCAATAAATACCTGCTTGGAGATGGAGGCGTGTGAAGTGACATTGTTGGTACCCCTGTTGTTGGCGTGACGTGGCTCGGTAACTGAGTGCCTTGTGATAAGCTGCGATTTAACTGAGGGGTATTGTTGCTCATCCCCCTCATTGGAAGGCCTAGTGCACCTATTAAAAAAATTTAGAAGAAGGAAATTCATTGCCATCAGGAATGAAATTGTTATCCATCTTCTGGAACTGGCAATTTAAAACAGTTTTAAATGACCTGATTTTTAATATAAAAATTTTAGAGATATATTCAATTCACTTCAAAGGGAATACTGATTTTAACAAAAACATACATTAGTCTGAAATTTAATATTATGAGTATCACCTTCCTATTTCTATCTTCATATTTGTTTTACACTGTCAATGACTATAAAAAGTTAGATGAATTATTTCAATAAAATCATTGTATAAATATTATCTAAATTTATAATCTTGTATTTTTATGTTTTAAATCTTAACTGAGGTACACAGACATTTAACCCTGTTTTACTGAAATAGCTCTAATTTTTATATGATCCTTTTTTAAAATAGTTAAGAGAAAAATCTCTTTATTACTATTTATACATTCATAAACCTCAACATTAATATTTATAAATCTAACATAAAATGTCAGCAAGTACTAAAAACTCAACCTGATGTAGATCTAAAAGACAAACATTTCAAATATTTAAAAGGATTTCAAAGTACAATGACCCTCTATTTGTCTCGTACTCCTGGGGTCACATAAAGGGATAGATGTGTTTCAATAGATGCATTTTTTTAGACTACTGAGATATACCATTCTGACACAAAGCAATTAAAAAAAAATTAACCACAGGGATTAACTTACTTCAAAAATTTGACATACTTTTTGCTTTTAATTACTAACAAATATAGCATAAAACAATAAACTACTATATTTTAGATGATCCAGAATAATTGTCGTAGATAGCTAGTGTTCTAGATATTTCTTTTCCCCCCCTTTTATCCTCAAAGTAAGGATGTTCAGTTGTCACTTATATTATCATTCTATCTGCCTATGAATGTCTCTATGCCTTCAGTTTTCTTTTTTTTTTTATTTTATTTTATTTTTTTTTAATAGAAGCATGTTTTATTTATTTATTTATTTGTTTGTTTTTGGTTTATACATGCACTGGGTACAGTCAGAAGCGCGGGAGGGTGAGAGGATTCACCAGAGCCAGAGCGGGGAGCAGAGCATATGCCTTCAGTTTTCTAACCCGCAACTTCTAGCACTTTATCATCTGCTGTAGAATGGCACATCAGTCAACCAAATTTATTCTGAATTAGAGATTAAATAAAAGTGAGAACATGGAGAGCTAATGAAAAAGTAGATGACTTGAGCTAGGAATTTATGGTGACATTTCCCCTGCTTTTGGGTCTAATTTTGGATCCAAGAATTTCAAACACCTGAAAACTTTGAAACTGTAACTTTCAAAACATTGTAGTACTGTAAGTGCTATGTATGTTTTCCTTTACATATCTTTGCAAAATTTACCTTTTGGCATGTCATTGTAATACCTTCAAACCTAGGGATACCAGTGAATCACAAAGAGTACACTGATATGTAACTACTACAATCTAGCATACTCACTACTCAGTCTAGATTTCCTTCTCAATTGAATAAAGCCAAGGAACCCAGTTGAAATTTAGATAGCTACTATATTCCAAGTGTACTCTTCATTTTTCATAAAGATCTGAGCTTGGTTCCGCTTTTCTTTAAGTCACTCAAAGGGAACTGGCATAGACTATATGTTGTCATGTTTTGACACAACATTAATGTATATTCTAGTTATTACAAGTATTGTGACCATGAGCTTGCCCCTTAGCTGTGGCCACTTTCATTGAATGTGGGACAAAATAAGGAAGAACAAGAGATTATGTATCAGCTCATTTTTAAGATTTCTTCAGAAGAAATCTGTTTTTTCCTTCTCTCTTTTTCTACAGGCCATCTAGGTGCTCCCCTAATAAACGACCAAAGTGACACTTTTAACAACACTCATTCAACAATCATTTACTGAGTGCCTACTATGTGTTAAAGCACTGTGCTAGCTGCTGGGAACACAGTAGTGAAAAACAGACAAAAATGGATCTAACCCAAGGGAGCTTACATCCGTCCTTCTCCCAAAACACGCTGTCCTAAAGTAAGCTATAACTGCAAATTTCTCCACAGAAATGTGTTTCTTATCATTACTGACCACCAAGAAATACTACACAATTTGAGTTGAAAAGGATCTTAAAGATCACCTAATTCAATGTTTGCATTTTACAGATGAGGAATCTGTGTCTCAGATAAGTTAACTGATTTTTCCAAGGTGATATATAAAGAAACAAGACTAGACTTTAGATCTCTTAACTTCTAGTGTCTTAACAGTAGCACAATGGGACTCCAACATAACAATTAGTACCCATGTGAGTGCCTACTGAATTATAACAATTCTTTATTCTATTTTCTTTCTCGCTATTTCTCTTTCGAAGATGTTTACTTTTCTTCACTTTTCTTAAACCTCCACCTCTTGTTCTCTTCCATTTTCTTTCTCTTTCTCTATATTGTCAAGTTTTTATTCTTCTAGATCTATTTTCCCTTTCCTCTGCACTCTTTCTACATCTTCACCATTATAGACAAACATTTCCAAAAATCTTGTATCTTTGGCTCCTTTCTAATAATCTATAAATACTACAAAAGACTCATTGCAAGACATTTACTTCATAAACATATATATATATATAACACATAATACTGTGCTATCTTACAAAAAAATTGTAATTTCAGAAATACTTTAGAAATTGGAGATTCTCTGAATATTGGCACAAAAATTTTTGGAGAAGAAAACAAGAACAAGGAAGGCTATTTATTTGGTCAATTACGGATTGGCATATTTGAACTAATTACAGTCCAGAGAGTAGAGGAAGACAGCATGAAGAACAAAGGTTTTGTATTTATTTTCCTTCAACATTATTTACTTCATAAAAACAGCTAATAAATTCAGAAGATTTGAGTTGCACTTTGTTAAAATAGTAGGTATTGAAAGACAAGATTGGAGAGTAGTACATGAATTTCGAAGTGGATGACTGGCCTCGGAATACTTAATAATAATCATCAAGTTATTTTAAATGTAATTTACAAACTAATTCTTTTAGAACATAAAGATTATTACTGAATAGGAAAATATGCAGATTTATTCTTCAGAAAACAAAATACACTGGAGTCATTAAATGTGTTATTTTAATCAAACTAGTACAATTGCATAGGATCAGAAGGAGAAATTTATTCTTTTTATTTTTTTTTAAAGAATCATTTATTTATTTATACAAGCACTGGGTACAGTCAGAAGCACAGGAAGGTGCGAGAATTCACCAGAGCCAGAGCGGGGAGCAGAGCAGGCAGAAGGACCGAAGTACACTGCTGAGGGGAGCAGTGGGCGGCAGGAGAGGTCTGCGCACCATGCGGGATCCTCCGCCAGTGGCCGGGGAGCAGCCGGGGATCCTCCAGTGGCCGGGGAGCAGCCGGGGATTGAACCGGCGCTGCAGAGGCTGCGGGCAGCTTCGCAACCCAGCGCTCAACCGCTGCGCCACCAGGGAGGCCCGAGAACTTTATTCTTCACTAGTATAATTAGAAACAATCATAGGAAAAGATTTCCAATATATTGGAAAATGCAAAGAAATGCTTTAATGAATTATTTCCACCACACAACTGATTTAATAGCACATTCTTTAAACACCTGTGGCAAAATATGCCCTTCAATCTTTCAGTAAATATAAGTATTAATAAGAAAATTTTAAGAAAAAATTTAATCACAGCAACCAAATCCCTGAATACTCATACTTAAATCTCCTAAAATCTTTTCTAAGAAAGAAAATCTTTAACTGATGCAACAGTGTTTAAAGTGTCCCCCTTTTCATTCCCAAAGCAACTAGTTTCCCCTAGGAATTCACTATCCTGCCCACACCAACAAAGAATAAATCATCTTACCTCCAATCTGTCCTGTACTTGCTGGTTAATCTTCCCTGTAACATTATTTCACTATGCAATTTCCTTCACTACAATCAAAGGATTTTGGAAATACAAAAATCTCCAGAGATCATCCAACTAAGTTACCAATGGAAGGTCATACAATTAAATTACAGAGGAAGACTTAACATCAGGCATTAAATAACAATTACTGAAAAATAAAAATAATGATCCAATTTCTTGACTTCTATTTCTATTTTTTTTCCCCAACCAATCACTTTCTACTTCTTACTAGTTGCTAACTTTTGTGTCATTTGGGGAACTGTAATATTTGGGCCCCATATGCAGAATTATGACTTCCTTTGTATCTGAGTAATTCATGGGCAGTGAGATTTTTAAAAACTCTCCAGGTATTCCCAGAGCTGAAGTTTTCCAGAGTCAGGAATGAAAGCCACTATCCTACAGCATTAAAATCCAACTCCAATTTAGTCCATAATGTTTTCTGTCAGGACCCCAAAGTGTCTGATAATCTTTATTTTATTTTTCCCCATCTTTATTAAGACATAATTGGTATCTGAATCTTCTAATCTTAATATTTCACCCACCCCAACACACTGTTTTTACATATTACATATTTTACTTAAAATCTTCCTTTTTTCTCCCTCCCCCAATCTGCCTCTGCACCTTTACTCATAACCTTCAGTCCACCTAGAATACTTTTTTCTACAAAAGATATATATGTGTGTATATATGTATACACACACTCTCTCTCTCTCTCCCCCTCTACACACACACACACCCACCCACACTCACACCCACACCCTATATATATATTGAACTCAGACATGAAAGTAGATGGCCTTGGGGCCAGAAAAGGTTTCCTGGAGGAGAAAGAACATGAAATAAACAATGAAAGATATTTAGCCAGGTATTCAATAGTGGTGATGAGCTTGGTGGGCAAAAAAAATTTCTGACCAGTTTAGTCAGGAAAAAAACCCCAGCAAAAAAAACCCCTCATTTCATAAATTTCATGAAATGAGGTCACTGGAGGAGCAGACTTGCTTCTGGGTATGAGGTAAGAAGCATGGATAGCGCTAACTATCTTCAAAATTATGAATTGTAAGAAGCTGCTACGCTAAAACCAGCTGAATGTCCCATATAGTATTTCACTGACCTCTGCAAGAATTGCAAATCTAGCTGTGGAGCAGCTGTGTCAATCACCTACATAAACTTTGTACATCTTCAACCTAAATTTCCTCCATTATAAGGGGAGGGTTATAAATAACCAAATAAATAAAATAAATTTCCTCCATTATAGATTAGTGTACCCATTCACAAGGAAATGCAGGCCTCAAACCTTAAAAAAAAAAAAACACAAAATCCTTGCTCCCTCTCTTTCTTTCATGTCCTGCACATCACCAAAAATATTAGCTCTATTTCCAAACTATCCCAAATGTCTTAGATCTTGGAATAATACGTTACTCATGGGTAGGTACTTGAAACTGCTTTTCTCAATTCAAAATTCACAGATTTATTGTATGCTTGCTATAGCTATGTTCCTGAACTTGGAAAAATATCTAAGATTATGAGATACATTATTCTTCAGAATTCTGCAGAATTCTTGGCTGAAACCAGCAATATCCTAGTAGGTTTCCTTCGCCCTGATGAGCTGAACCACTCCCAAAACCTATTCCATGCTGTGAATGTTGTTCCCCCTACTAAAACAAACTTACCATAGTCTCTTGAAGGCCAATGTCAAAAATAACCTCATGTAAATCCTCCAAGACATGTAACATAGCCTTGCCTTTGAAATACCCAGACAATTCTGTACTACTTCACCTATGCCTTGTGTATCTTATCCTACTACACTACATGTATTTTACTTATCATATAGTCAATAAACATTTACTGAGTGCCTATCATGAACAGAGTACTGAGGTTACAAAGGCAATGAAAGACATGCAATAAAAGCAAGAGCAGTAACATAACAGTAGAATTTACACTGTACCAAGGTGGCATGAGAGTGAGTGATGTCTTCTAGAACATATCTACAATATCTACCTTGTTATACTATGTATAGAAGGCACTCAGTAGCTGTTAAATTCCACTTCTACTTCTTTTTTGAAGCTTTATTTTACCATAATAGCTTACCATGTGTTTCTCTCTAGAGTATAAAAGTTTGCCTGTACTATTCAACATTCAACCTTTTGATCTATGCACTAGCAATGTAGAGTGTTATTTAATATTTTATATATAAAAATGTCTTGATCTCCCTAACTACAATGTGTGCTTCTTGAGAGCAACATCTCCCAGAGTATTCAATATTAATTCATGCATTTGTAAGATGGTCCTACAATTTCCTGACACTGCCAAATTGAGCCATATGGATAACTACACCATCACTAGTATCACTTCTGAACTACCCACCTTTGCTCAGGTATACCACCAAACAAATAGTCTTCACAAAGTTGTTCTTAAAACAGGACACTAAGGGATGCTGCTGAAAGGATGAGACTCTGACACTGCTCTCACCAAGGAGTTTGGATCCCAGAAAGGTAAGTATATTTCCTTTCCCAGGCAGAGACTTAACTCCTCTGAGAATTTCTGATACAAATATGAACGGATTAATCCAGACAACTATTTAGCTTATGTGACTATAAAATACTAAGCACATAGAAAGCACCCAATAATTATATTTTCCTTTTCCTCCTCCAAGACACTATATTTGTTGGTAAGTAAGAAAAAGTAATTACAACTACACACCCACTTAATTTCAATGCACTGACTATTCAACAGAAATTAATTCCTGGTTCCCTGTTCATTCCAACTTATAGACAGCTTCTGGATCCCAGGGGTCTATATACCTGTAAAGTATACCTTTACAGTTATGCACATATTCAAGCCATACAAGTAAAGAATATCAGGTAACTTGAATACAAAATTCCATTCACTGGTTTTTATAGTTTTCACCTGGTGCATCTTATACAGATGAACCCTTGAGTGAAAAGTTACTTATGTATTTGGATACAATCATACTATACTAGAATCTGTGATCTTACAAAACAGCACCAGTCCAGTATTTTCTGGGTACCCTTATGAAAACCCCATCACTTCTATTCAAACCTGGCAAAATGTAGGTTTAAGCAGCTCTGTATCCAGTCCAAGAGGAATTCCCTCCCTTGTTTAATCTCAGTTGAGTCTCAGTTTTGGAGAAGGCACTCTTTCCTTCTCCACCTCTCACCTCTCTAAGTCATCAAGAACACAACAGATAGTACACATCCATTCTAATGGTACAAATTCTTATTGAACTTTCAAACACAATGCACAATTAAAAACAGCTGCCATAAGAATATTATCACTAATCTACTCCCATCTTATTTTATCTCCCCATTCTTTATTAAAGTGAGCTCTTCAAGTTTTATCAATATAACTTATTCCACACAGCAGCTGGTGTTCTCTCTGACAGGGTGAGTGTTCAGACTACTTATAGCTAAATAAACTACCTGGCCCTCTCAGATCTATTCTAACACAGAAAAACTGGGAATCCAATCTCTTTTTTCACTAACTGTAGGCTTCTAGTTTGTATCCTGGAAAGGAAATATTGTACCCAGTCTTGAGATATTTCAGTTCCAGTTGCTCTAAGGTTCAGTTTTTCTGTAGTCTAATACTACAATGTCAATTGAAAGAGTGAGCCATACATAAAAGGACTGGTTCACCAATGCTGCAGGAATATAGCCATTTTATATGCTGAACTCAAAAGGAAATATTTATCATGGTTTTTTTTTAAACTAATAAGTACTTTAAAATACTTTTTCTAATGAAAATAACTTTGCTCATTTTTTTTTATCATCACTTTTTTTTTTTATAGAGGCATGCTTTTATTTATTTGTTTGTTTTGTTTATACATGCACTGGGTACAGTCAGAAGCGCGGGAGGGTGAGAGAATTCACCAGAGCCAGAGCAGGGAGCAGAGCAGGCAGAAGGACCGAAGTACACTGCTGAGGGGAGCAGCGGGCGGCAGGAGAGGTCTACGCGCCATGTGGGACCCTCCTCCGGTGGCAGGGAGCAGCCGGCCGGTGGCAGGGAGCAGCCGGGGATCGAACCGGCGCCGCGGAGGCCGTGGGCAGCTTCGCAACCCAGCGCTCAACCACTGCGCCACCGGGGAGGCCCACTTTGCTCATTTATTTTTGTATTTATCTTTGTATGATCTTAATCAGCACACTCACTTATAAAATTAAAAGGTCAAAAAATGTCTATCATATTAATAAAATAACTATTTCAAACCCATTCCATTTCTTATCTTAGACCAATACAATTTCACATTTGGGACTAAAAAAAATTAGGTCAGATTTTAAAAATCCATACAGCTAATTATGTTGTAAGATAACTGTCATTCTTTTTCATCAAATAACCTTACCTTCTCAAGTACAATTTCCCTTCATTCTATATCTACTTTCCTCTGTGATAAATTGTGTGTTTTAAAAGATAAACTCTTTGCAGTTATGCTATAGAAGTAAAAGGTAGCTTTAAAATAATTAATATTTCCATGGGAAGGGCTTATCAGAAAGGTAAAAGCTAGCTAATAAAATTTACTCAACAAGTAGTATGAACATTGTGGATAAAATATAACACCTTTATGTAATAAAAATGGTTTTAAAAGGTTTTTGACTTAACTAGAGGAAAACTGCTAATATCCATAGGCATTTAATAATTTACTAATTACATATTAACAAAATTGTGTTCCATATCAAAAGAGGAAGGCCACATACAAAAGATGGAGAGAAAAAAGTAGATGGAAATTATGTCTTTCTAACAAATTAAGTTTCTTCCCTCTACGAAATTTCAAAATTATTTTGAAGAGTAAAATGGTATGACAAACTAGTCTGATACCTGCCAAAACTTTGCCTTTTATTATACTGGTAAAGCATTTCAAATCAAATAAGTGATTTTCATTTGAAGCTGGTTAAGACAATCATTAAAGTTGTCATCTCCAGTTTACCCAATTATTCTGTAATCTTTAATGGGAATTTACATCCCTTTTAACACTCCCCTTCCCATTAATAGAGATGAGAGATCAGCAGTCTCTGACATTAACAGAGATGATAAAATCTTATATAATTGGGAAAATTAATTTGACAAAAATAGCAAGATTTTATAATTTAGTTTTATAAAAATTTTATGATAGTGGGTAACATTTATTGAGCGCTTACTATGCGCCAGGCACTGTGCTAAGCGCTATAAAAGTATTTCAATACTTTAAAAGAAATGAATCTTTCATATAGAAAAAGCTTTGATCTGTGAGTCAAAACAAATTTTGTGCCAGGATTGAGCTAAGGGAAAGGAAGAAATATTTGCTAAACAAAGAATGTTTCACAAACTGCTAAGTAATGAGCTTTACAATAAAAAAGGCCAAGAAACAAAAATAGACAACTTAATCAATCGGTTCCCCCCCAACAAAAAAACCTGTAACTTCCTCTTGCAAGGATGTCTATTTTTAATTTGTTTAGCAAATTCTTCTTCAAGAATACTGCAAATGAACATAAGATGCAGAAACAAATTTCAATCGATCCTATATCCAAATAACAACAAATGATAAATTAGAAAGGACTGAAATAATGAGGTTTTGTTATGGCAAGTGAAATAAAGAAAACTGAAAATTTAATTATCTTTCCTTTTAAATCCTAGGATATACCCACAAGGGCGGCACTATTTTTTCTTTATTTGGTAGTTTTTTTTCTTTAAATAAAGTATTCCAGAATAAATACAAAATTCTTACTTTGTTGCCCGTATAAACTTGCCCCAAACTGAGACAGCTGACCTGATGTAGATGGTGATGCCAGCATCTAGAAACAAATTAATTATATTAGAGCATAAAAGAAAGTACATAGAACATTGCATTTACACTTTACAAATCTGTACATACCATGTGAGTCAAACCTACACTTCTCATTGTTCAGAAAAACATAAAACAAACATATAATAAAGTCGCTATTTCCTAATACCAAGATTGAATGAAAGTATCTGTGTGGATTGGAATGAACTTTTAATTACTACAGAAGTTTTTTCATATTACTATAAATGAAACTACAGGAACACTATTACTTCTGTGAAAAAATAAAATGAGGCTAACAAAAACAAGAAGACAGTATCTTAAAAAGCCAGTCTATATAAATACATAAGTGACTTGTTTCTAAGATAATACATTAAAATTCTAGTCATTTTATTAAACTAAAAATAAAATCACCTAGATAGAAAGTTCTGTATTTTATAAGAACAGATGTGTATCAAATGGGTAGATATATCTCTTAATCATATTCATAACCATGCAATAAATGGAAAGAAAATACAATACCAAAGAAAAAGTCAAAAATACTGACAAAAATATACATTACTATTTATACTATTTATCAGATAATTTTACAGCAATTGCTTTTAAACTTAATGCATCAATATCATTTTTTCCTACTAGAACATAAATTGTTTGAAGGCATGTAACATTCCTGGAATAAGCTATATTCATATTTCCTCATAGAGACTAGCATGGAATGTGGTAGTATATGCACATAGTAGATATTTAAGGTGAGTAAATGGAACTCTGTGAATACTGGTACGTGTTTGTATATTCTGTGTCTTATAATAATCATCGAAACACCTTAAATACAGCATGGACCATGTATGTCATAAAGAGAGTTATAATGTAAGTGGAAGGCTATTGTGGAATAACAGAATGAGTTATGTACCTAATTCATTCTAAGATGCAATACAGTACATGCTCTATAGAAAACAGAAAACATCACGGGATGAAGACAATTCTAAATAAGGGAGAGGTAACAGAAGTACTCTGTAGGGCAGTAATATCTGATGTAGGTACAGATAACGAGTATTTCAGGCTGAAAAAACACAGTTCAAGTGTGATTTAAGTTAGTGATATAATCAGAACACAAATAAAATAAGATATATGAGTGACTAGGTAATAGGATAATTGGGGAAAAGAGATAAGGCTCACTTCACTGCAGACTGGGGCATAGAAGAATGGAAAATAAAGAGAGTATACTGAGGTTGGATGGTAAAGGGTCTTTTTAAATGCCATACAAAGATGGCTACCAACTATGATAATGAAGAGGAAAAAAAAGTTAAGCAAGAAAATGACATTATCAAACTGCTTTGAAAAGGCAATTTCAAAAGCAGAAAAGATGGAAATGGTTAGATACTAATCTAGAACAGTACAAGTGAAATTACTGAGGAAAGGCACTCTGGTGGTAGAGCAACAGTATTTGTTGTCCTGCTGAAATGGAAAAGAACAGGGAAAAAGGAGGTGGGTGGAGAAGTACCAGGCAGGGAACTATCTATCAGAGGCTAATCTGCAGTTTCCAGAGAAGAACTATGCTAACAACGACCACATCAAACCATGAGGAAAAATATTTAAACATTAGAGATTTCATACAACACTAATTTTAGCTGTTTTGAAGTCAAAATTTTGAGTGGTTTTAATTATTCTAAAATTCACCAAAAAATTGTATAAAACAGTAGTTAGAAACTAATGATATACTTCAGACTCTTCTAAGATAGGGCTCAGTTACACCCTACCTAAAAACAGCAGCATTTAAATATAGTAACAAATTCTAATTTTTAAAAAAAAGCATCAAAATTCAAAAATACTCCTTTTCAAATGCAGAGGGTGTGCAATCTAAAATTAACCTGAATATGCATTTTATACCTGATCAAATTCTTTTGCTAGGTGTAGTCATCCTTACCGTTACCACATAACTGGAAATATTTAAAACACATTAAAGGTTCATTTCCAAATTGCAAGATCAAAGGAAATGTGTAATATATAATGAACTTTAACTGGTGATAGCAGGTAAAAGGTTTACGTAAAATTCTTAAGAATCACGATTACCTATTGTTAGTACAAACTACAAATGAAAGCAAATGATTATAGCTGTTTCTAAGGCCAGCAATGATTTAGAATGATCCATAATGTGATCATTTTAGAATGGACCACTTAAACTTAGTTTTCACAGAAATTTATGTTTATTTAATACATAACTCCAAAGAACAGAACCTTTAGTCTATTTTTTCACAAAGGTTACACAGTCATTAATGAATTATAGGTGTGTCAAGATACCAGCCCTTTCAATACTGGAAGGCACAGCATGACCACAGAGGGGCTTGAGGCCTAGGGCCAAGTACTTGAGACCAAAAGCACTGGGGTCATCCATTTACCATTATGACATACTAAATATTATCATTTTCTCTAGATGTGGGTACATGAAGATTAGTAAACACCGAATTAAAGGAATATGAAAGTAGTTTATAATATTAAGTTTAATAGACTATAACTTTCAAAACATCTATGTAAACAAAGCATTGGTCAGTTATACAAACATGCTAAAATGACTGCTTAAAATGTGTCCAAAATGCAAATATATAATTTCTTATCAAATCAATCCCTAACACTGTGTAATTTTAAACTCCAAAAGCATGCCTCATGAACTACATCAGTGTTAAAAATGGATTTAACACACAATAAAGTGAGGGAAATGTTATTTATGAAGGCAAAGAAATACCCAAGAAATGCATGCTGGTACAACTACAATTAATAGACAATAAAAATATTTTTTTTTAAATGCTGAAATGTAATAACCAAAAGGTAAATTTCTTAGAAAAACAGAGAACTTTAGATCAACAGATACATTAAGGAAGGGAATGCAGCTTAATAAGAAATAACCCAGCTTGAGAGTAAGGAAAAAAATGTGGGTTTGAATCCTGATTCTGCCACATAAATATAGGACAGTCTAGCCTCTGTTTCCTTCCTATTAGATGGAAATATCACTACCTACCTCAGAGCTAAAGTGAAGATTAAATGAAGTAAAATATGACACCCAGTAAGCTTAAGTGTTTAACAAATGGTAGCAGCAGTTGCTAATAAGCCAATCTTCCTCCCAATGCAGATCTGGCTCTTATTAACAGCAGTCATAGAGGGTTATTCAACTTTTGGGGAATTTATTGACGAGTACCCTAAAATTAAATAAATTTTTGCATAAGGAGTTAAAGAAAGTTCATCATCACAAATTGAGGTAAAATAAAGAGAATTTATGTTCTTGGGGGGTACTGGTAGGAAAACACTAAGTATTACATAATCAGGAGAATGTTAAAACCTATTTATCATGACTTCAGTCTAAAAAATCATAACTATACTTTTCCTCATTTCTCAGCCTATAACATGCACTTCAGTAAAACAATAAAAACCAAGAAATAATTAAAAGAAATAGTAAGGTGAATCAAGTTATTTCCTTGAAGCAACAAAGAACCCTTTTATTTTTTGTTTAATGTATATATAAGATATCAAAGAAATCAAATTAGAAACTGTTTTTAAAATTACTTCTATTTTTACTAGATTCAAGTCTGAAATCCAGGATTATAAAAAGCTAAGATCTTTGTTTAGAATTTGTCTATTTTAAAAGCTTATAAAAGGCAAATCTGGCTCCTGTTAGCAAGCCATAACACAAGTTTTAAATATTCAATACTGCTCCTGCTAATAGTGATACCTTTCTTAATTACTCCCTCCCATAAATACACCTGCAATGACAAAACCTTTTTTAAGAAACATTAAAATCAACTACATTTTCTACATAAAGATAAATGATTTCAAAATGCAACAGAGTTTTATTAAGTAAAGATTCAAAAGTCACAAAAGTCATTTAAAAATGAAACAAAGGGCCTCCCCGGTGGCGCAGAGGGTTGAGCACAGCACTGTGAAGCTGTCCACAGGCTCTGCAGTGCGGGTTTGATTCCCAGCCAGCCACAGAGATTCCCACATGACGCAGCAGACTTCTCCTGTCTCGCCCGCTGCTCCTCTCAGGAGTACTTTTGGTCTGTTTGCCTGTTCTGCTCCCCACTCCCCACTTTTGCCTGTTCTGTCTCTAGTGAATCCTCTCACCCTCCCATGCCTCTGGCCTGTTCCCCAGCTTTGTATAAATAAAAAATAAATCTTAAAAAAATAAAATAAAAATGAAATAAATTTTCAAATGTTCTTTAAAATTTCATTGTATAATATACTTAAATGTATGGCTATGATATAATTGCTAGCATTCTATTATTATTCCAGAACAAGTATGATTGACTATACCATATCTACAAATTTGAAAAAGAGACAAAGGGAGAGAAAATGCTAAATTTGGATAGAATCTGAAGAACATCTTAAAATTAAAAACAGTAAAAAATAAAGTCACTGAATTCAGCAAACAGGCACAAAAGAAAAGACTATGAGAAGATTAATATATTTAAATGTCCAAAAGAAGAGACAAGTAGCAGAAAAACAGTGACTAAGTCACAGAACCTATAAATCAGATAGCAAATTATAAGTTTACAAGATATTTCAAGTAATTTTGATTAAAACATTGTTTTCAAGATCATTTTCAAAAAGTGTAGTATAAGCTGAAATAGTTAATAATGATGTCCTAGTAAACATTTAACATTCAAATTCCTTTTTTTTTTTTTAAGATTTATTTATTTATTTATACAAGCACTGGATACAGTCAGAAGCGCGGGAGGGCGAGAGAATTCACCAGAGCCAGAGCAGGGAGCAGAACAGGCAGAAGGACCGAAGTACACTGCTGAGGGGAGCAGCGGGCTGCAGGAGAGGTCTGCGCGCCATGTGGGACCCTCGCCCGGCGGCCAGGGACCGAAGAAAAGTATAGTAATGAGCACTGTATTACAGTGTCTGAATTTTAGATCAAAGAACAAATTTATAGAAAGGCTTATGCCTAAACAATAAATATGTACTTTCACATAGAGGTAGGTGTTAGGATTGCTAAAATGCAAGAAAGAATTTAGAATGATAGTGGGACTAGTACTGACAGTATATATACAAGGATACTTAGGAAAAGTGATATTAGAGAGAAGCCTACTTAGGTAAGATATTGTAGTAGATTTAGTGAGAGAGAACCATTTATAGATCTGAAAACAGAAAGTGCCAATGTCCTGTGACAGAACAAATTCAATGAGCTGCAGTCAGTCAGCATAACTGCAGTATACTAGTCATGAGTATGACAATGACAGTAGTAATCAAAAATATCCTTATTTTATACTAGATTTTAATACAGTATTTTACTAATTGGTCTGAGAGAAATCCTAGTTGCCATAACTGCTGCAGGTTGACATAAGCATGAAAGCTAGGTATAAGTTCAAAATGGTTGCTGTTTTATCAAAATAAGGAAATAGTCTGTGTTCACTACTTTTAAGACTTTTCTAGAAAGTATAGTGTCACACTTCCATGTCTTTACAGCCTGTATTAAAACAAGGGAAAAGAAGCTCCCATAAGGCTGCTTCTAAAATGATAATGCTTAAGAACCATGAAGTATACAAAGACTCATAAAACTAGAAATAGAAAATGTTAGCAATTAAAATACCATTTAAAAAAACTAAAACTGTCTATGATTTATTCAATCACATGAATACATTTAAGTAACAGATAATACTTACAAATTACTTTTATACTTCAAAATAGAAATGTCAGCAAAATTAGTGAATTCCAAAGAAGACATATACATGTCAATTTAACTAGTAAACGTCTCAAATAAACCAGTTTCCCAAATATTTATACAGCCATGCATAAGATAAAGAAACTACATTTTATGTTCTATGAACAGGAGAAATCGGGAAACTGATTTTTTTGGTTTATTTTTTTAACAGGGGGCTTCAAGATTCAATCAACTACTGGTCAGTTGTGCTTTACCATAAATTACAATTTAAGATTATTTTCTAATTTTGCAGACAGACAAAAATATAAAATTACCCCAAATATATTTAAATTTTTTCTCTTCAAAAATATTATAAAGGACAAAAAGATAATTATTTGCATGTGATATATATAAAAAAGTTGAAGAAAATCAATGGAATAATAATGTTGCACTTTATTTTCACATTAATAACAACATTTATTTATATTTGCTTTCTGAGCTTCTGAAAGTTTTGCAGTTATTCCTTCAATCCATCCAATAACCCATGAGTCATATACTATTATTTATTTTTGTCACATGGAAGTGTGATGCTATACTTTTTAAAAAAGTCTTAAAAGTAGTGAACACAGACTACTTCCTTATTTTGATAAAACAGCAACCATTTTGAATTTATACCTAGCTTTCATGCTTGTGTTAACCTGCAGCAGTTATTTATGGCAACTAGGATTGTTCTCAGATGAGAACACTGAGACACATACTAAAAATCTTGCCCAGGACAACAGAGCTAGTAAATCATGTAGCTAAGATATAAGTTCATAAAGTAGGATTCCTAGAGCCCACATTCCAAATTTAAAAAACTAATAAAAATTCAGTAAGGAAGTTGGTTATAAAATACACAAACACACACACATTCTACATATCCATACAAAACCAATCAGAAAAATATAACAAAAATGACAGCTATAAAACCCTACATATTAAAAGGCATTACCTGATCCTTTACAGAAAAGTTTTCTGACTTGTGATCTTAAGAACTGGATAACCTCATGGAAAGAAGGAAGGGCATAATAAATTCATTCCTTAAACCAAAATACATTTCTAATGGACACAAGTTATATATCAAGAATGAAGTACAAAAGTGCTAGAAGAAAGTAGTTGGGAAAAGTTCAAGTATGATCTCAAAAACAGATACCATTAAAAAAAAAGACTGATAATTCAAATTCAATACAAAGATAAAAAGGTAATACATGAAGGAAGAAATAACAAATGTCCAATAACTACATGGATAAGACCTACCACTTCTGTATGTTTACGTGTGGCTTATAAATTTAGCAAAAATTTCTTCTGTCTATTTACAAAGACAAAGACATTAATTGGTATTCTTGAGAGCACGGAGAGAGCTGATAAGAGTAAAAATTAGTACTTTCTAGGAGAAAATCTTATTATGCCCCAGAGATTTATTTATTTTTAAAGATTTATTTTTTTATTTATACAAGCACTGGGTATAGTCAGAGGCGCGGGAGGGTGAAAGAATTCACCAGAGCCAGAGTGGAGAGTAGAAAAGGCAGAGCAACGAAGTACACTGCTGAGCACAGCAGCGGGCAACAGGAGAGGTCTGCACTGTGTGGGATCCTCGCCTGGCAGCCGGGGATAGAAACGGCACTACAGAAGCTGCGGGCAGCTTTGCAACCCAGCGCTCAACTGCTGCGACACCGGGGAGGCCCACCCCAGAGTTTTTTTAAAATAAAATAAAATAAAATATTTTTTAAAATAAAATATTTAAAAAAAAATAAAATATTTAAGACTAAAACCAATATCTTAGAAACAGTGTAAATAATAATTATTATTTTTGGTTGACAACACTAGGGCTATTTTACTCTTTTCACACATATTTTCTAAAATTGTATAATATCCCTGTGCTATTTTGCAATAAAAAAGTATAGCAACAGCATAAATTTGTAAGTTACTACTATATAATTCTAATCCATAGATGAGAAAATTAAGTCTTCTTGCTATCTGAAGTTCTAACTATCTGAAGTGCTAACATGCAAAGTCAAGACCCAAAAACGTAACTATACTCATTTAGAGTCCCATTTCTTAATATCTAGGCCTCATTACCTTCTTCATTTTTAAAAAAGGTTTTGTGAAGCAAACTATTCTGAATTATTTGTGTAACAAACAACAAAACTGGAATGATAACATGTATGTGTGTGAGCATTTGTAATAATGCTGACTAAAAGTCACTAATACGTAGTATTCCTGCTCTCTAGAAGACAGTATCTGACTAAAATCTCTGTACATAGTTTACTCCAGATTTCAGTGTGAAAGCTTCGTATTTCCTGAATAAGAATGCTTTTTCATCAGTAAGCAACATTCCACCACCATTTCTTCTTCAAACTTAATTAACACTACAGAATCACAGTAATACATAGATTAGTTTGATAGTTGATGTACCATTACTAGTTTCTGCAGTGAGGTACTGGAAAGACACCCTAAATTCTTTAACTATAAGATCAATATCTAAGCATTTATATTATGTAAGGAATAATTCACTTATGATTTATATCAAATAGCAAACAGTTAGAAGAGCAGTAAAACAACAGAAAATTATACAATATTCAATGAACTATTCAACTGCATTTTAATTGTAAAAAAAAAAGCCATCATACACGTAATTTAAAGAGTCCAAATGATGCAACTGACATAATCTTCAAGTAAAAATAAATGATACTGACACTAATATAGAAAATAATAGGAATAGGAAGGGAAAGCCTAGCCCACCAAAATCCTAACTTAAACCTTGTTAAGTCAATTTGCTATGAAAATAATAATAAAATTCTAAAAGGACACAGAAAGTGATTTACTAATAATCAACTTTGATGGAAAAAAATGAGGGTGTTTGTTATATATCTTAGGATTGGATAAGTATTTTAAACATCAGCAAAAATCTCATTACGTTAATAACTAGAATATATTGCCATATAGATAGAGAAATTACAAACAGTGTATCTGTAAAGGCTGGAGAGAGGAAAAAGGCTGGGCAAGTATAAAGTGCAAGAATGCAACTGGTTTAACTATAATATATAGTGCATTATTTGAAAGTAGCTTACCACGTTTAAAATAACTGAAGTTATTTAAAAATATTTTATCAACTTATTATGACTTGACTAGATCCTAAATACCTTTCATTCTAATAGGATTATAGAACTAGCCTTCCAAAGCACTGATTCATGCTTCTATAATATATCACTTTCCATTATTTTGTATATAGTTGTTGAATAATTTGTCTATTGTAGCATCCCTATGGTTGAAGAGAAAAATGTTCTTTCTACCTGAGGTCTAGGATTACAGTTAGGTTACAAAACAAAATTAAAAGTTCATTTATATGTGCCATTGTATCTTTACATCTGTATAAGTCTGTTTTCTATACTATGTGTACATTTTGTTTTAAATTAAAAACAACAAATTACTAAACAAATTAAAAAACAATGAATGCTTTAAAAGTAATACCATGTTTACTTCATGTCTTTGAGGACTTCCTACCCTACAGGATTTCCATATCCCAACTTGTGAATCATGGGGTTTTTGTGTCCAATTAGAATATAAGCTCATCATCTTTGTTTACACAGTCATTAAACTAAAGATGGGACACTCAGCAGTTCACATACTGCATTTCAGAAAACCCAAAGGAAATAAACATAAACTGCTGAGTAAATACAATGCAACTGATTAACTTACATCTTTTTCTGACCGATGTGGAAACATAGAAGACTGGCTGTAGTACATGTTTTCATCATGGTAGTCACCGTCGACCCCCTCTACAAACTTCTTTCTTGAAGCACCAAACATGCTGTTTGTCACCTAAACAAAAACATTACATTTATCAAACGTAACATTTTGGGAAACGTGAGACTTTACCTTACTTCTGTGTGAAATAGAGAAAATAAAGGCAGTATTTCTGTGATAAAGAATCAACTAAGGGCTGATGGGGCACATGAGAAAGCTGTAATTCTCACTTTTACAGAACTGTATTATATGTTTTTTCCAGGTTCTAAAAGAGGAGAAAGTTAAAGCCTGTCTCATGCAATAATTCCACTTACTTTAAAAAAAAACCGAAAGTCGCTTTTAAAAAACAGCAAATATAATTTCAAATATAATTTCAAATATAACTTCTCCAAGCAAAGATTTTTTTCCTCAGATTAATTATGCAAAATGCATAATTAATTCACATGCATCTTCAACATTAGTGCTTTTGTTATCACTATATCTACTTTTTAAATTATCTCTTTTTCTAAGTTTACTGAGATAAAGCACTATTAGAGTTGCTGCAAAATGCCATACTGGAAATTTTCACATGTTCCCACTCATGAAACAAAAGGATAAAGGTGTAAATTTATGACCTCCCTTGTGTATATAACCTGCTTACACTTGTTTATTAAGTTTTTTTCATATGTAACACTAGTAATTTTGAGCAATCACCAAGATAAATACTAAATCTGTGCTAATTTTTATTTTTATTTTTTTAAGGTGACCTCTACAGTTTCCAAAACTATGTACCGACTGAAGTTGTTGAAGATCATTGTGTTTTCCCCCTAAAAGATTTGTAAAGACTTGAATACACACACAATTTTGGGAGGAAACTCACATCAAGTTTAACATCAATCTGGTACACTCATAAATGACGAAAGGTATTTTCTTTGATTATAAATACAATATTTGTTTTACTTCTCATTTTAAAATGAAACACTGTAGTGACCACTGTTTATCAGCAGATTTGATGAACTGATTTTGAAAGCTTTAAAGGCCAAATTTTATGTGCAAGTCTGTTTTAGGCTATTTTAATTACTCTATCTTAAGGCCTCTGTTAAATTTATAGGAAATGCAAACTATGCTTCCTATTGAGGTCTGAGAAGAAGCCATTCAGTTAAATCGGAACAATGGTCTGAGGACATCTTAACCACAACTTTGCTAAGTTTTGAAGATATTAGTTTCTTTAGGTATGAAATATTTTTTTGAAGGGTCTATTAATTGGTAAGAACACAATTTTCTTTGGGCAGTGGCCTCCCTAGAGAATCTCATGAAGTTATTCTATAATTCTGAATGCAATCACAGGATTAGCATTCCACATCCCTATCCATCAAGGCCCCTAAAAAGTTCCTACTAGGGAAGAAAGTATTTTTAGTGAGTTTTATTTCACAAAAGGGTGCGAAAAAGCACTTTCTGGCCTGCAAGTTAAGACTCTATATCTGAGATTTTTAAAGTTTGTTTTGCAAAAGTTAAGGATTCATTTAAATTGTCTTTGACTACTGAGTTCTAATTCTAAACTAGACAGACATGAGAAAACTAGCATGAAACTTAAAGAATGTAATAAAATTTCAAGAGAATACCAGGGTATTTCTCATTAAATTTTGTACACATAAATTAACTCAAATGGATACAAAGTACACTTCTCTTTTGACAGTTCTTGTATAACATTTATCATCAAAACCAATTAATAACTCATAGAATTCCAAAACTGAAACTGCATAGAATAAAAAAGTTCTTGCTAATACTGTACAAAGAAGATTTTACTGTTTTGAAAGCAAAACTAAACATAAGAAATGCCTGAAAGGAAAACAGAAATGTTACTCTTCCATCAATACCAGATTTTCCCAGATTCACTGTTTTGTGTCAGAGAGAATACAAATATGCAGAATTTTGTTTTTGTTTTGTGTGCTTCAACACAGAAATTAGACATCAGTGAAAATGCTAATTCTTATGTGACTTCAGAAGAGAAAAAACCCCACAACACCCCAAAGAACTAAATATGCTGCTATCCAAATGAAAGAGCATCAAGGGATGGATACTGGAATGAAACAGAATTCTCTGACACATGGCAGAATCTGAAAGAAAAACAGATAACATAATCAGTTTTTTACAAAAGCTAGTTTTAAATGGGCTGTCCTTCATTCCATATAGATTGATGGAACAGGACAGGAAAATATTTTAGAATAGTCAGAAGGGGTGAAAGTAGGAAGTAACAATCAAGCAAAGAAGAAAGAGGACCAACCATGCAAAGGCCTGTGTAGGAAGAAAATTCAGTAGAGAGAGAACAGCAAGATCCTGGGTAGTATGGTTAAAGCAACATGAACTTAGTAGAGAATGGTAGGAACTGAAGTCAGAGATAGTGGTGGGGCCCAAGTCCTATGGTGCCTTGAGTGGCCTTGAGTGGTGCCTTGAGTGGCTTTGGACTTTATTCTATGTGAAATGGAAAATAGAGGGTTTGAGGCAGTTTAAAAGTGACAGTTTGGCATACACACACACACACACACACACATGCATATTTTAATGACTATAGTTACTCTGTGAGGAATGGACAAAACAGGTAAGAGAGGAAAAGGTTGATGAGAGATGACCATGGATCAGACTACCCTGTGGTAATGACAGGAGTAAAAGATGTATTTGAAGGACAGCTGACACAAATGAATGCTTGATATGAAAGGGCAAGGTATTCAAATTGCCTCCTGGATAAGAGAAAGAATCAAAGAAACGGAGAAATCAATTTTTATCATTTCAAAGAGGGTATGTAAACACTATATCAAAATTTACTGATATGTTGTATATATTAAAGTCAATTTGGTAAATGGAAATTTAAAAAATGAATTTAAAAATAAAAGTATTTCACAATTACAAACAAAACTCACTGAATTCTTTGGTATGTACAATTTGTCAGGTATACATATCAAATGTATAGATCAACTTTGTTAACTATTTTATCTCTAAACAATTATACCAGATGATTGCACTGAGATTGTAATGATTGTAATGATTATAATGAGAAATAAAAACTGAGATTATACCACAAAGGAATATGAACAGGCATGTACCAAAAGCAATGTTTCTTAAGCCTTTTTTGAGTAAGATCTAAATAATTTAATCAACGCCCTTCATCTTTCCATTGATTCCACAAAACAAAGCAGAAAATATACATATATAGGTTAGCTTACACTAATAATCTTTTCAATCAATCTGACCCTAAAAAGAGTTGGCCTCAAAATAAAGTAGTATACGCTGACAAGCAAAATGGAGGGACTAATTTTGCTGAATTTTCTCAGCATAATTCTTCATTGTTTAATTTGAACAGGCTAGGAATTCCTAAGGCATGATACTCTCAATATTTATAGTATTTCCAAGTTAAATGCAGTAAATAATAATTATCAGAGACAAAGCATTTGCAGAATTTCAACTTGAGATCATCATAGCAAACAACTTCAGAGAAGTCCAGGTGGTATTGAAAACAGAAGGGATAAGGAAGGCTTGGTGCTTTATAAATGGTCTGGGAAAGAAAATGACAACAGTTTATAACTGGTGCTTGAAAATATGTATGTATACCTGAAAAGATAAATAGGGAAAGGTTAAAAATAAACTAAGATCATATTCAAACTATTTAATTTTTCACAAATTTCCTTCAGCAAGGCCATATATTGTCTATAATGTTAGTAAATGCTAGGCCAGGCATGAAGTCCTATTTCCCAGGGAAAAAAAACACATCCCAGGGCAGAGTGATAGTTTTCCTGTTTGTAAACAAATGTAGGTTAATTTAAAAATCTATCTCCAATCTTAAGTCAAGGTTCTAAATGATCCATGGTCATCTCTCATCAACCTTTTCCTCTCTTACCTGTTTTGTCCATTCCTCACAGAGTAACTATAGTCATTAAAATATGTGTGTGTGTGTGCGTGTATGCCAAACTGTCACTTTTAAACCGCCTCAAACCCTCTATTTTCCATTTACACAGAATAAAGTCCAAAGCCACTCAAGGCACCACTCAAGGTTCTAATATTTCTACTTGAGAGGCACAAATGAATAAACTAATCCGTAATATTTAAAAATTATTTCCTGAGTTACTTCTCTTTCTTTGTTCTATCCCTCACAGTGGCTTTCACAACTGCTTTTTCAATACCTTCTATCATCTAAGTTCTAGCCTAGATTTTTTTTGTCTACTAACTAGTCTCTCTTCATATTTTAATGAACATAGTAAGAGTATAATCTATGAATTATGCCAAAAGTTGTACTAATAAAGACAAAGGCTGAAGAAGTATTAGTCTCAAGTTTAAAAAAAAAAACAAAAAACAACTCAGTATACCTTAGGAAAAACCTGTAAAAAAAACAATGACAATACAAAAGTCTATACAGATGCTCTGGGAATACAAATAAGGGAATACCTAACTTAGAGGGGGGAAGACTGAAAGATTTTATTATAAAAGAAATGTTTGAAAAAAGCCTTGATAAAAAAGAAAGTGTGTGGGATGGGAAGAGGAAGCAAATTTTGACTTAAGAGACAGCATGTACAAGGGCTTAGAAGTGAGGAAGTACAGTAAACAATATAACTTTTAATATAGCTAATATGGAGAATGTCCAATAGGTGGTAGTGATAAGACAAAGGAGGCTAAGCTAGCAATGTCAGATTATGAGAGCAAGAGTAGGGAGTGAAAGCAGTACAAAATCTAGGTGAAGAACTAACTAGACTTCAACTAACACTTTTATTGCGGTGTCATATTAACCACCACTATATTGACTTTGTCAATCTCTTATTTTCAGATCTTTTGTTAATTTGCTCTACCTAGAGGATATAGACCAAGACACCAGAGATTGTGACTTTACATAACCTTGAAGCAATAATTATCTCAAAATCTAACACAAACCTTATGCCTCCGCTTAGTTTGTGTTGTTCATATTGCCTTATGCCTCAGCTTAGTTTGTGTTGTTCATATTGCTCATAATCATGATAATCTCTGAAAAATACCACTCATAACCCCTGTGATCTTAAGCAATTAAAACTCAGACTGATCAAACTAACGCTAAATATTTATTAAAATCATATTTTCCCATCTGTCATTATTCAGCAAAAGAATTTCCAGTATCCTTGAAACAGGAATCAATCTACTCTTATTCCTCTTAAATCTACTCTCCCACATCAGCCAGAGTAAATTTATAAAACAAAAATTTCATCATGGCACTAGTGACTGAAATGCTTGCAAACAGGGTACAATTACAAGGCCTTAAGTATTTCTCTGACCATGACTCTCTCCACAAGTACCCAGACATTGTAATGCTCATAATTTACTTAATAATAATTACATAATTTACTGAATGTAATACTCATTTTCAGATGAGAAAACTGACAACCAAAGATACTAGGTTGCTTGCCCAAGTTCATATACCTATTGATAATTTGCCCAAGATTATGTATCTGTAAGTGACAGAGATGGGCTCTGAATGCAGATAACCTACTAGAGTTTCCCCTTTTACCCCCTGTATTATCTTATCACACATATATACTAATAGTTTAATGTCTATGTTCTCCCCAAACGGTAAGCTTCATAAAGGAGCAGTAGTAAGGGGTAAAAAGAGCTCTTCAGCAGAATTATGGGAAGGGGTTGAGCAGAGGTGTAAGAAACGAAAGTCAGTCTTTAGCAGATGGACAGTAGTTGTTTTAGATAAAATTATGTTAAATAGAACAGTTATGCCACTTAAAAAGTAGTTATCAAGGGAATACTTTAGAGAAGTAGAAATAAATATTTAAAAATTATATACATCTTATTTTTAAGTTCTTTTTAAATTTAGTGAACATAATGTAGTCATTCAAAGAATTTGGATGATTGTAACAAAACTCTGACTTTCTTTATAAGCTACTGAAGCAGACACTGCAGTATTAAATATGTAGATAAATCTAGAGACTGGGTTAAAATTCTTATGGATTTTCTCTCTAAAGTAGCAAGGAGTTTTACTGCTAACATGCTTGAAACATGTTTTCTCATTATAAAATCAACAATTCCACATCAACAACCTAGAAATATTTATAACCCAAGGAATTTCTGTTTTAGCTGCCTTTTTTGGTAACAGGAATCTGAGCTCCAAACCTGCATCACAACTGTTACAAACAATCCTAATTTTATTTCACTCCTGGAAAACACATAAATAAGGAGGCTTAAATAAAGGAGAAAACTGCACATGTAATGAACACAACAACAAAACCAAAACCAAACCTAGTTTCTCAAAACAAACAAAAAACCTTAATACCTGGAAACCCTTAGGAGAACAAATAATCTTCATTTTCTCAAATAAGAAACATGTAACTTGGCGCAAGGGGTTAAGTCTCAGCACTATGAAGCTAACTGATGCCCGGCCAGGGAGGTAATCTTACATGGCACAGCAGACTTCTCCTCTCTCTCCTGCTACTCCCCTCAGCAGTGTATTTCAGTCAATCTGCCTGTTCTATTCCCCACTGTCTCTGCAACCCCCCACACCTCTGGCCTACACCCCAGTTCTTGTATGCATAAATAAATCTTTGAAAAAAAAAAGACCTCTCTGGTGGCGCAGGTGGTTGAGCGCTGCGCTGTGAAGCTGTCTGCAGCCTCTGCAGCACCGGTTCAATCCCGGCCAGCTGGGAGAGTCCCACATGGTGAGGCAGACCTCTCCTGTCTCGTCCGCTACTCCCCTCAGCAGTGAATTTCGTCAGTCTGCCTGTTCTGTTCCCCACTCTGTCTCTGGTGAATCCTCTCACCCTCCCGTGCATCTGGCCTGTACCCTGGTTCTTGTATAAATAAATCTTAAAAAAAAAAACAAAAAAAAAAACATAACTCCTGAAGTCCTATAGTTCTAGAAGAGACAGTGGCTTAATTTTTTTTTTTTAAGATTTTATTTTTGCATAGAACTGGGGTGTGCAGGACAGAGGGGTGTGTGTGTGGGTGCTAGAGAGAGAGACGGGGGTGGGGGGAAGGATTCACCAGAGAAAGAGTGGAGAGCAGTGGGTGAGACAGGACAGGTCTCCTGTGCCATGTGGGGTAGCTCCCTGGCCAGGGATTGAACTCAGGCCTTCTCTGTGGTAGCGCTGAGACTTAACCTTTAGGCAACCAGGGAGGCCTACTGGCTTGATATTTTTAATATGATAAATGTATATTGAATAGTTCATGAATCTACTTAGGAGGATTCTAAGAAATAGAGGGTTTAGATAAATTTTGAAGGTAGAATTTCTAATTCATCCACTTGAATTGATAGCATGAAACTAAAAAGTAATTGATTTCATATTTTTAGCCAGTGTATAATGTCTGATAAACAAGTAATAAAATCCTTCGTGAATACTGAAAACAGTTAACAGGTAAACAAAAGCTCAGAAAACATGTGTTCCTGTGAAATGTGATTCAGGAGAAAACTATTAATAGAAGCCTATATGAACATATCCACAGGCAGTGTTTTGCAGAGCAGATAAATGTTCTGGCCAAGTCTTTTCAGTGGCTACAGGAATATTTTTAAAACAGTATTATTAAACAAACAAACAAACAAATAGGATAACCTACAGCTCAGAAAATGAAGAAGAACACAGAGAAGACCAAATCACTCAGCCTAATCCAAAAACCTTTCACTAAAATCTGGTTCCTGCAGCTGCTTTACTCAGATGATATCCCCAAAACCATCCCTTTATATGAGACCCAAGAAAACCTATGAGTTCTCTGAGTGTTACCATAGCCTCTAAATGCCCCTATCACTTTACTCTGATCTAGTGAGAGTACGTCAGGTATGCTGCAGCCTGAAGAAACAGACTTTGTGGTTTTCCAAAATCTAAAAATCACCTTATCAATATGCTTTATATATTAAAATCTAAACCACCAACATATAAACTTTAAAAAGTGTAGTGTCATATAATTAAAACTCATAATCATTCAGAATGTGCTAATCCATTTTAGAAAAAAGCACACATACAATCATATACCCAACTAAAGAACCAACCAGAGTTGGTATGCCTTATGAGCAATAATCTAAAGTTAAGAATTCATCCAATAGGGTCTAAAATTAAAATAAGCAGCATTTTATCTTCAAATATTAAGATGCAAATTTATAAAACACAAGTGAAAGGACATTTAATAGTAAAAAGCTTTAAGTTTAGATAAAATACAAAACAAATCCTCCAGTCACAAAGGAAATTTAAAAATAAGGGTGAAATAAAACCAATCCTTAAAGGTGGGGGAGGATAAAAAGTTAACCCATCTAATAAAGAGGGAGGAAGGAACTACAGAATAAACTGGATTACGGCTGGGGGCTATCTATAGAGTTATCAGTAAATTAAAAACAAAAACAAAACAAAATTTGAGAGAGGAAAGATAAATTGCTGAGGATTCTATATTTTAAGAACCTATTTTAAGACCCCAAATAACAGGGACTTGGTGTTCCAATCGCTCTAAGCCTAACACACATTCTCTGATGAAATGATAGCATCATATGTCATATTAGTTTATTTTTCCTGGGTATAATTCTGAGTATCATTTATGTGCAAAAGAATCTAGAAATCATGAATAAGAACTATGCAAGATAGATTAGGGAGAGCTAAATTTTTAAAGCTGAGAAATGACAGTGTAAGAGGATAATATTAATAAGCAAAGTAGCGCAGACCCAGGGCTATTCTGCTAACAATTATTTTTAAAAATAATGAATTAAGGAAAAAAAACATAATGTTTGATCATATTTAGGCAGTAAGAAGACAGGCAGAAAATGCCAGAAATGTTGAAATTTTACACACAAACACACACACACACTCTCTCTCTCTCTCTCTCTCTCTCTCTCTCTCACTCAACTCTCCCCTGTTACTCATATACACATAAGAATTTGGTGAACTTATTAATTCAACAAATATTTGATGAACTTCGTATAAGATACTGTGCCTTCTACACTTTATTTAAAAAAAAACTTTCATTTATTTATTAAGATTTATTTATTTTTGCAAACAAGAGCTGGGGTACAGGCCAGAGATGTGGGGGGTGAGAGGATTCACCAGAGACAGAGTGGGGAACAGAACAGGCAGACTGACAGAAATACACTACACTGCTGAGGGGAGCAGAAGGCGAGATAGGAGAGGTCTGCTGCACCATGTGGGCTGATCCCTGGCCAGCTGGGGATCGAATTCATGGTGCAGAGGCTGCGGATTGCTTCATAGTGCGGTGCTTAACCCCTTGTGCCACCAGGGAGGCCCTTCTACACTGCTTCTATACTTACTTCTGTTAACTTCAAATCTAGATATTGGTAGAAATGTTCCAGTCTTTCTTGTTATACTTCACAGAAAGAGATGTTTGAAATTTTTATTCCTGCAGAAATTAAAAACATAGGTACTTCCCTAAAATGTTGGGAAAGAGAAAAATGGCAGATCTAAAGCTAGTGAGGGAAACTAAAACATGTCTCCTTCTAAGAGAAGTCACACAAGTCAAAATTTTAGTCTATGATATAATGTTTCTTTTTCTAAGCTTCTTCTGAAAATGAATTTTCTGATCCTACTAAATACTGTAGTAGTACCACACGAAGTTAAAAATAAAACTTAACAACGTTCTTCCGCATTAAAATATTAATGGTTTATTTAGTTTAAGGTATTCCCTGTTTCATATCTTACGAGAAGCAAAATCATTTCTTAGAGCACGGACTCCTTTACTTAATAACGAGATAGCTTAGGAGAAAAAGAATTTATAAGAAATTTATTTTTTAACAAACAAAATCACTCGCTGGTAAATGGCCCAACATCTGCCTCTGAAATACTAATGACAGTAGCATTTGTTCCTCAGCCTTTCCCACCAAACTTACCTGTACAACTTTCAACATTTGCTACTCTGGGGGTTAGAAAAATCAGAGCTGGAGGCTGAAGTTAAGAAGGAAAGGTTGGAGGTTGAGCCATGGTACCAGCCCCACACTAGGAGTTCCCCTGAGATACTACAGCAGGGTTGATAACCATAGCTCTGAAGTTCAAACTCCAGCAAACAATAAGAAAGGAGTCCAACCAGAACACGAAAAACAACGGGATTCTTCTGCTCTTTGAAAAATGAGGAAATCATGCTATAAAGATACGAATGTCCATTTTCAACATTACGACTCCCTGCTTACATCCCGATTATTTCTCAGCCCCACAATCTTCTCTCTCAGACTGATTCAAAATACTAATCAAGAAAGTAGTTGGGGAGGGACAGAGCTTTTTATAAACTTACATACTTTTCTAGAAAATGTACAAATAGGGCTAACCTGGCCACACAAAAATATCTAAGACAATGTTAAAATTCTTTGCCTGGCCACTTCTGTTTTCTTTGTTCTCCTAAGAATTCAACATTTCATGTAAGGTTCTTGTACATATTGATAACATCAAATAGCAGAATGACTACTGGACTACATGGATATTTAAATTTCTAAAAGTGGAACGGTGAGTCTGTAAAAAATCAGGGATACCTTTTGGCATAGGTGTATTTCACCGGGAGGAAATTAATTTTTTAAAAGCATTTTACTCTGATAAAAACAAAGAGTCCTCAATTAAAATAATTTTAACCATACTAGATAACAGTATTTTAAACAAATCAATCCAGTTATAGGACTTAAATAATGTGAGTTCTTGTTTTATAATATATAAAGTTACTGATTCAGAAAAACTAGATTATGACTATAAGGAATACTAAAGCAAATAAAAATAGATGCTTAAGTTATTTTATGATAATGTCTATCCAATAACATAAATATTATTGAAGGTGGCAAATGTTTTATAGAGGACTGTTAGAATTCTGAACTAAGTTATATGAAGCAGTTAAAAATGAAAAATATTCCTCAGTAAGGAAACACAGGACCTTCAAATACTAATAAACACCTTGCCATATAATTTAATTCAATAAAAACATTCAGTGACCATCTTCTATGTAATGTGCTAGATACTGCATTTCAAACACTTACATTCTTTATATACTTTGTCCATTTGATGCTCAAAATAAAGGAACATCACAAATCATAGTAGGCAGAATCACATTTACATAGCGGCTCCCCATACCATTATTATGGTCTTCAAGGCCTAAGAGAACTTACCCTTACCTCTAATCTCCTAGCATTTGCCTCTTCCCTGTGTTCCTGTCACACTAACCCCTTGCTCCTCAAACTTATAAGGAATACAATACACTCCTGCCTTCAGACCTTTGTACTTACTCCTGCTTACAGGATATCTATACAGCTTCCTACCTCACCTTACCTCAGGCAATGAGGTATGTTAGTGAGGATTTCCCTGTCTATTCTATTTAAAATAACACATTTTCCCCCTATCCATTAGGTGCTCCCTGCTTTTTATTTTCTCCACACAGCACTTATCAATATATAATGCATAATTCATTTTATTTTGTTTAATGTCTTCCTATGTTCTAAAATGTTAATTCCATGAGAATATAATTTTTGTTTGTCTTTTTGTTTACTTCTTTCTCCATAGGACCTGGAACTGTGCCTGGCACAGTTCAGACCCACAGCATGAATGTGTTTTCCTCTTACTCCATGCATGCTGTTAACTGAGTGTTATCTGACACTAACTGACCAATACAACACAAGTAGCATATGCAAAAAAAAAAGAAAAAATGAGCATAACAATTATTTTAAAAAGTAATGGAATTATGTAAAAAAATGTTAAAATTTTGTATTTCCGAAACATGAGTAATACTGTTTTATGTCTTTTCCCACTGAAGTTAAAAACCACTTCCAAAATATCAAAAAGAATACCAGAAACCTTTAGTGGTTAGCACGCTATACTATGAAAGTACCAGATAAAAACAAAAAGATTTAGAGATTAAAATTGTTTTTATTTCCCAATTTTTTCTCAAGTTAGATTATAACTAAAATAAAAAATCTTGTTTCCAGAGTATTTCAAATGTACAATTTTGTAAGAAAAGATAATACACGTCTCTTTTCTGTAACAAAATCCCACTAGAAGTATACTACTCAAAGCCACTGGGTTGCAGTGTAGTCTACAGGAATATGTACTCCTTAGTTAAATTCTTTGTTTAGGCAGTACACTGTTCAATAGTGGACAAGCCAGTTTTCAGTACAAATAAGCATTAATATATATTGGGTGCTTACCTCATAAGTACTGCTCAAAGAACTCTGTATACACCTCACTTAATCATAACAAAATTTAAGGTTGTTACTATGAAAGTGAGGTCCTCCCCATGAAATAGCTACCTCAACTATATATTATCAAGTTCTGTCCATAAACACTGTTACCATTTTTTTAAAAAGCAAACAAATTTGTTATTTGGAAATAATTTTAGACTTAGAAAAGAGTTGCAAAAATAGTATTGCTCCCATAATTCCACTTTTCCCTAAAGGTAACACAGCAATGATCAATCTAAGAAATTAAGATAATAACTAAACAACTTTATATAGATTTTACCAGTTTTTCCATTAATGTCTTTTTGCTATTCCAATATCCATATTACATTTAGTTTTATCTTTCCTTAATCTTTTCCAACATCTAACTTTACCTCAGCTCTCCTTTGCCATTCCCAACAACAATGTCATGCTAACTACACTGAAGATTGTCCTGCAATTTGCATATGCCTGATGCTATTTTCATGACAAGATTAAGGGTAGGCATTTTTAAAGCTAAACACCAGAAGTGCATAGTACATGACAGAAACATTCCAATACGTGATTGCAGATGTTAATGTCTTATTATACAGGTGATATTAACCTTTATTGGGTTAAGGAAGTTTACTTGACAGTTTTCTCCACTTTAAATTATTATTTTTCTTTTTAAATTATAAATATTTTGAAAAAAGTACTTTGAGGGCATGCAATACCTATGTGTCCTTAAATTCTTGCTCACCAATTATAGCACTTATCCATATATAGTACCTGCAGCAACTATTATTGTGAGGTTCTAATGGTGATTTTCTATTATTATTTCTTTCATACCCGTTAAGTGAATTACTCCTCTAAGTAAACCAATCATCTTTTAATTTTAGAGCTAACTCAAATATGAATACCTAACTGGCCCAAAGTGATATAAAGCAGAGAATAATGTTTCAAAAATCAGGGTTCTGCGCTCTACCACATTCTGTCGGCTTTATTACACTGTCTTTATCCTACTGGAAAAGAAGAGGTTTAAATTTTCATACCCACTAAGAAATATGTTACTACTTTCATTAAAACATGTACTATAATGTCTTTAAATTTACTGATCCAGATTAAACAAGAGATAATATACTATTCTCTGCTACTGAATAGATTTTTTTAACTAAGGAATATTAATTAATAAAATTATTACCTTAACTGAGAAGATAAATGGCTACACTGTTTGTGGGTCCATTAGATTCTAGGGAATCTTAAGTTAGTGAATTCAAGGGAGTTCAAGGGAAAAAGTCCAATGTTTTGGTTCCCATAAAATAGATTCTAGGCTATGATGATTTTATATATGATATATATGAATTCATTTGCTGATTTGTACTATTTTATATTTCTTTCCAAAAGATATTAAGTGCTGAGATCAGGTCTTAATATTTCTGTATAATAAACATAACAGAAAATACTTAAGCCTTGGCTAAATACTGGCACAAAGTCTTTTCTCTTTGACAGGAATGATTTTTCATCCATTGTCTCAACCAAAATGTAAGTTAAAAGAAATAAATTTTAAGAAATCTACTTCCAGTCAAGATGCAGGGAATCAGGCCTCTCCCTGCACCAGTCTTGCTTAAAACTTAAAAATGGATAAAATATAGTAAACAATCATTTTTAGACATCAGCAGTACAAGACCACTATGCCTGAGAGAGCCCGACAACTGTCTTTACTTATACTGAAGGAGCTTCCAAGCTGCAAGGCAGGGATAGGGCGCTTTAGTGGAGTCCAGCAAACTTTGTGATAGTGGAAGTGGAGCTGAGAGTCTAGGTAGGACAAAGCAGTTAAAGTGAACAGGAGAGTGTACCAGACAAAAGAGATGAGGGGGGAAAAGCACTCTAGAGACCTAGAAAGACTCTTGAGACTTAGCTAAGTATTGACCAGGGTATGCATTTAAGGAAATTACCAGATGCTTGGAAAAGAGACAGTAAAAACAATCTCTGACTCACAAAGGGCTATTCCAAGAAACCAGAGTAAAAAAATACTATAAATTAGGGGGTACTGGGAAGAGTACTAAGAAGAATACAGTCTCAATAGTTGGGAAAAATTTGCCCTAGACTAAAGCCTACTGTGGTTCTATGTAACAAAGTTTTAAATTAAAAAGAAAAGTTTTCCCCAAAATCTCAAAACAGATTTTAAATAACAATACTCCAAGAAAGCTCAAAAGTATTAACAGAAATATAAAAAAATATATAGCACTGAATAAGCAAAATTTCCAAGTACTAGCACCCAAGCAAAACTACCAGGCAGGCAATGAAGCAGTAAAATAAAACACATAATGGGTAAGAAATCAAAAACCAAACAATCAGTAGGAAAAAAGATCCAGAAATGACACAGATTATAGATGAGACAATATTACAAATTATAACTACATTTGTATGTAACTATATACATAATTGTATGTAAGAAAAAATAGTGAACTTGAAAATAATGCAATAAAAAGTATTCAAAATAGAGAAAAAATAGTAAAAAAAAAAAAATGCAGCAACAGCAAACCATGGGACTTCAGGTTACCTAATATAAGTGTAACGACAGATCCCAAAGGAAAACTGGGCCAAAATAAATGAAGAAATAATGGATGAAATTTTCTAAATTTGATTCAAGCTATAAACATAAATTCAAAATGCTCCATAAATCTCAAGTATAAAAGTCATAAAGAAAATTACACAAAAAGGTCTTAAAAGTAGCCATAGATTATATATTATGTAAAGAGGACCAAAGATAAAATGACATAAAACGAAGACTTTTCCAGGCATATAAACCTTAAAAGAACTCATCACCTTCAGAAATACATTATAAAACTATTTTGTAGTTGAGATCTATACTGATGGGTCTTTTTCGGTAGGACCCATATCATTGGAAAAGATTTATACTCTTCTAAAGTGTGAAAGGTTAAATAGTGAAAATTATTTTAACTTATTCATGTTTAGAAGATGTCTGAATTTGAATAGAATATCCATCTACTCTGACCCAAAAGCAGCTGTAAAGAAAAATGCTTGAAAGAAATTGGATCCCAATGTTATAAGTGCAGATATTTTGAAACAGTGATTAGTATGTCCATATTCAAGTAATGATCAAAGAAGACCAACTGAAAGAATTATGGACTGAATGACATGATAAATGTGAAAAGGTAGAAGTTCTTTTTAAAAGGGCTATCTTAAAAATATGACTAAAACTTTGGAGGAACTATGGTGAAAAGCAGTGAAAGGAATTAGAACATGTGAAATTCCTTAAGTAAAAATTTACTGACTTTTAATAATTTTGTGTATGGTTACATATACACTTTTAAAATCCTTTCAAAATTTTTTTCTAAAAGTCCTTCAGGTAGAAGAATAATATATACTATAAACAATAAATGATACTATAAAGAAACAAGGGGAAGAAATGTGAGAGGAGGAAGCAAGCAAGAGAGAAAAAAAGGGAAGAACTGGGATGGAAAGAGAAAATAAAAGAACGGGAAGGAAAAGAATCATTTAATTATAGGTGTAATAACTGCATTCAGTAAAAAAAAACAGAAATAACACTACCCACCATTACCGCCACCACTCAGTCAAATTACAATAACCAATGAGAATATATAGCATATATCTAAGTTGGAAATGCTTCCCTTACGTGAAATTTCATCCACTCCTACTCAACACAGTATTGGAAGTCCTAGCTAGAGCAATTAGACAAGAGGAAGACATAAAAGGACTCAATTAGAAAAGAAGTAAAATTATCACATGACATACTACATATAGAGAGCTCTCAAGATTTCACATAAAAATTAAATGAAACCATCAGTTTAGCAAAGTGACAGGGTATAAAATCAATACACAAAAATCAGTTGCCTTCCTATATACAAACAATAAGATAGAAGAGAAGGAAATTAAGAAAGTGATCCCATTTACAATCACACCAAAAAAAAAAATTAAAAAAAGTAAGTACCTTGGAATAAATCTAACAAAAGAGTTAAAAGATCTATACAAATAAAACCACAAGACACTGTTAAAAGAAAACAGAAGATACAAAATAGAAATATATTCTCTGCTCATGGTTTGGAAGAACCAACATTGTCAAAATCAACATTGTCTTATCCAAAGCAACATACAGACTCAAATGCAATCCAAATAAATTTATATCAATGGCATTTTTGAAAGAATTGGAACAAACACTATTAAAATTCATATGGAATCATGAAAGACTCTGAACAGGAGATGCAATACTGACAAAATGAAAGGGAATGGCAGTATCATGACTGCAGACTTCAAACTATATTATAAAGCCATAAAGTCTGGTACTGGAACAAAAACAGACATACAGGCCAATGGAATAGAACTGACAACCCAAAAATAAACCCCAGCTATATGGACAGTTAATCTATGACAAAGCAACAAGAACACACACTTAAACAAGGATAGCCTCTTCAAAAAATGATACTAGGAAAACTGGACAGCCACATGTAATGGTGAAACCTGACCACTATCTCATACTACACACAAAAATAAATTCAAAATGGACAGAAGACTTGGATGTGAGTTCTGCAACCATAAAATACATGAAAGAAAACATGGGTAAAACACTTTACAACCTAAGCGCCAGTGATGTCTTTAGGGATTCATCCTAACAACAAGGAAAACAACAGAGAACATAAACTGGGGCTACACCAAACTAAAAAGTTTTGGCACAGTGAAAGAAACTGTAACTTGGAAAGATATCTTACCGAGGGGAAGAAAATATTTGCACACCATATATCAGACAAGGGACTGATGTCGAAGATTTATAAAGAACCCACACAACTCAAGAAAAAAACAACCAATGATCCAATCCAAAAAATGGGCAGGAGAACAAAACAGTTATTTCCCAAAAGACATACACACTGCAAAAAAGCACATGAAAAAAATGTTCATTATCATTTATCAGGGAAATGCAAATCAAGACCACAAGAAGATACCATCTCACACCAGTGAGAAAGGCCCTTATCAAAAAGACCAGACACAAGTGTTGGAAGAATGTGGAGTTAAAGCGAAGTCTCCTGCTCTGCTGCTGAGAATACAGACTGGCCTGGCCTTTATGGAAAGCAGGATGGCGTTGTTTCAAAATATTAAAAATGGATCTACCATATAACCCAGTAATTCTACTCCTAGGCATCTACAGGAAAAACTCAAAAACTAATTCAAAGGGGAACTTGCATTCCTATGTTCACTGCAGTTCTATTTCCAATATTCAGATGATGGAAACCACCTAAATGCCCAAAAATAGATGAGTGGATGAAAATGTGGTATACATGCACAATGGAATATTACTCAGTGATCAAAAAAGATGAAATGCATGTTTTTTGGTGGCAGCATATTGAAGCTGGAAGGGATAATGCTAAGTGAAGTAAGTCAGAAACATAAATACCAGATGATGTCACAATATATGGAATATATAGAAACTGAACTAAGGGTCAGATAAATACAAGCTTAAAAAGCAACCCTTGAAAGCTGACTATATTAACTGAAGCATCCAGAAAGGGGAAGGGGATGGGAGTGGCATTAAGAACAAAGAGGAAAAGAAGCAAAATGGACTATGGCGGGAAATGAGTGATTTTGGTGGTATGTGCACTACGGTGGCAATTCCTGATGGGGGAATCCTAATATCACCTCATTTAAAAAAAAGACAAGGGCCTCCCTGATGGCACAAGGGGTTAAGCACACACTATGAAGCAATCCAGCAACCCACATGGCACAGCAGACCTCTCCTGTCTTGCTTTCTGCTCCCCTCAGCAGCCTATTTCAGTCAGTCTGCCTGTTCTGTTCCCTGCTCTGTCTCTGTTGAATCCTCTCACCCCGCCACATCTCTGACCTGTACCCCAGCTCTTGTATGCATATATAAATAAATCTATAAAAAAAAGAAAGGAAGAGGATGGGAGGGAAGGAAACATGAAACAACATACACACAAGGAAGCAAGGTACCACACAAAAGAACTAGCAGAAACAAAAAAAACAATAGGATGATCTACAGCAATATGCAATTGTTGGATCTATCACACATTAAATGTCAGAATGCATACATGATTAAAGAAATAAGTAAGAATATATTGAAACCCAGATCTAAACGAAGTAATCAATAATGGTAATATGTAAATAGAGGTAAACATGCAGGTATAGGAAGATAGAAACACGATCAACAAACTTGATCTAGTGAACAGAAACAAAGCAACATACCCAATGTGCATTTTGTTCAAATACATAAACAAATCATTGGTATATACAGACCATATTCTCTAGCTACAGTAAAATTACATCAGCAACAAAAAGATAACTAGAAAAATCTCATTAAGTTTAAAGAAATTAAACACTTAGGATTAAATAGCAAAACAAACCCCAAAAGTAAAAAGGGAGAAGGATATGTAAGTTGAAGAATATAAAACAAAATACATTTTACTAATTTTTAATAGAATTTTTTCATGATACAGCCGTAAGTTTATTAAATTGAGAGAACACTACTTTACAAGTTGTTTGTGTTTTTTGAGGTGTAGGATCTCTCAAAACAGGAGATCTACCACAATATAAACTAAAAAACAAAAACATAAAAAACCCACACTACATGAAGCTGAAAGCTGATTCCTTGTAAATTGTATAAAACTGGCCGTCTCTTAACAAGACTGATAAATAGGGGAAAGACACAGTAAACAAACCTTAAAAATCAAAATAATGCTTCAATAACAAAAAAAGTAACATGACAAACCTTAACAATCAAAATAATGCTTCAATAAAAAAAAATACATGAATAATTTTTTATTCTGATGTAGTACATCTACAAAAAAGATCCCACACCAAACATTTAATGGTGACAACTTAAAACTTATAAACAAGTAAGGAGAAATACTCTACTACTAACACTTTTTCTTGACATTGTATCAGAGGTGTAAGTGAGTTCAGAAAAGAAATGCAAGTTACAAAAATTACAGAAAAGTATCAAATCTATGATGGTAAGCTTATTTACATGAAACCCTCGAAGAATCTACAAATTTTAAATATTAAAAAGTTTAGCAACATCAATGGATACAAACTCAATTTAAAAAGTCAACTGTATTTCCATATAACACTAACAGCTATAAAATATAATCTTAAAAATACCATTTACCAAGAAAAGAACAAAGTACTTATGCATAAACTTAACAAAAGATTTTTAAGTTCATTATAAAAAAACACAAAACTTTATTGAGAAAAAAAGAGAAAAACTCCATATATGAATTCAAAGAGGAAGAATATCATGAACTTATTATGCATTAAATGAAAATAAAATCAAAGCAATTCCTGTATAAAATCAATACTTTTTCAATATTCTAAATTTATCACTGAATAAAAAGCCAAGAAAGTCAGGATTCATAAAGAATAAGGTGCACAGACAGGCATGAAGATTTAATGAAAAGCTACAGTAGTTAAGAAATAAGTATGCCTACTACAAACACATCACAGTAACACAATGGAAACAGATACAACAATATAAGGAAACTTGATTTACAACAAAACTAGCACTGCTGATTAGTTGAGGAAGGCAAAACAAATCAATACAAGATGCTAATATAATTATTTTTAGAAAAAAAGAAATTGGGATGCTGAACTCATACTAATCTCAGTGGCACAGGGGTTAAAGTCTCAGCACTACCAAGCTAACACCAGTTACTGTGGCAGGAGTTCAATTACCTGCTAGAGAGCGATTACCTGCTAGAGAGCTAACCCACATGGCTCAGCAGACCTCTCCTGTCTCACCAGCTGCTCCCCTCAGCAGTGTATTTCAGTAGATCTGCCTGTTCTACTCCTCACTCTGTCTCTGGTGAATCATGTCACCCCCAACAACTCTGGCCTACAACCCAGTTCTTGTATGCATAAATAAATAAAAATATATATTAAAAAAATCAATTTCAGATAAGCTTAACTATGAAAAAAATTAAAAACTTTTAAAAGGTAAAGAATACATTCATTTGCATAATTTCAATAAGGAAATAAGCCTCTCAATAAATTTGAAAATAATTAAATTTATTGCAATCTCAATAAATTTGAAAATAATTAAAAATTTGGCATCATCAAATGTCAGCAATATGAACTTGTTGAGGGAAGTAGAAATTGGTACAATCATTCCTAAAAATATATTTCTCAAAGACCTTTGATGAACTTAATTTTCCCTAAATTTTTAAAATAAGACTTGGTTCAGAATGCTTTCTTAACTTCACAAAGCTCCCTTTTGTGTTGCTTTCATGTAATGTTTAAAAATATTCCTCTCATGTTTATCTGGACCATCTCTTTTCTCTTTAACTGCATCCTGCTCAATTTTTATTTCACTAGCAGAAACTTCTTGGCAGGATCCTTGAAGGGGGAACCTGATCAGTTTTGAGAGTTCAACAGAACAAGGCTGCTCAAGTCAATTTGGGTCTCAAGTCTCTTACATTGATCAAATAAAGTGGGAAAACCTCTCCCAACTTCAAATTGGCTATTCACCACTTTGGGAAGCTTCCATTCTCAGGTCCAGACACCTCAATGCTTCTCTCTACTTCCTTATGCAGAAGCCTAATAAATGTGGGGTTTTTGTTAGTTCTATCTGCTCATATTTTGGAATCCACAAGATAATCATCATCAAACTTTGGTAAAAATGTTTTCATGGGTGTGGTTTTGCTTCTACCTGTCCTATTTTCATGTAGGAATTCAGAAAGACCAAAAATATCTATATATAGTGATCCATCAGTGCAATCATCTCAGAATCTAAGCAAGACCTAAGATTTTATTTTAAAAGGTAACTTTACTTTTATATTTTCCTTGATTCAAAGAAATATCTGCACTAATGTTTTAAACTCATATTTAGTGTTGAATAAGTTCCATATTCATGAATAAGACAAATTACATAAATGTGAAATATTTTTATGAAACAGAACACATTTCACATGGAAAACCCTAGGGTCTAAGTCCTCAAAAGAAGAACCATAGTGAACACACAGGAATGCAAACAATTATTTATTTTTGTGTATGATGGTCTATTTTTAATGTATTTTCAAACAAGGAAATTTATTATTTTTCTTTTTTTTCTTTATTGAGGTAACACTGGCTTGCCACACTATATAATTTAAGGGAACAGGTTCATACCTTCTCAGATATATGTTACTCCCACCATCAAAGCACCCACAGTCCTTTAGCCTGGACCAGTGAGCCCCTCCCCACTTTGTTCCAGTCCTTTCCCTCCTCCCTCTCCCACTCTAGCAGCCTCAATTCCCAAAAGATATTTTATTGTTTTATTTGTTAAGGATTTATTTATTTATGCATAGAAGAACTGGGAGAGAGTGGGGAGCAGTGCATGAGGCAGGAGAGGTCTGCTGTGCCATGTGGGTTGCTCCTGGCTGGCCAGGGATCAAACTTGTGCTGCAGTGGCTGGCAATAGCTTGAGAGAGCTGTCTTTAACCCCTGCGCCACCAGGCAGGCTCACCAACAGATGTTTTAAAGCTTGGGGAAACAGCAGTATCAGTCAAATATCATGTCAAACAGTATTACAGGTAGCTCAGGCCTAATTATATAACAGAGTTGTTAGCATTACTTTAGGCCTAGGGGCATGTGAAAAGAAAAATTGCCAAGGTACTAACAAGAGATTAACCAAGTATCTTAGTAAAACGTCCTTTCTGGAAACCAAATGTTACCTCATTTGATGATTTTAGATAGGGAAATAAAGTATCAGAACATATAATGCATCCAAAGCATTATATAAAGACTAACATTGTTAGCATCATGAAATAGAGTCAACCAATGAAGGACCTGGGAGTTGATTTAACATGATGCTCTTGGTTGTCCAGACAAAAGAGAAGTCATAAATGATAAATTAATGACCAAATTTGCTAAAAAAAAAAAAAAAAAAAAAAAAAAAAAAAAAGGTCAGAGTCAAAATTACTTCTGGTGCTAATAATGTGTTCATGACATAAGCCAAAGAAGAATCACATTCAAAAGTGTAATTATAAGAGAAATCTCATTTTAGCAGGAGCTGTATTAAACTACAGAAGGAAACTTAAGTCATCTACTTTGAGTTTTTTCTATTCCTTTGCTTCATCTCTGGCTACAGACAATAAGTCATAGCCATTTATTTCTAAGAATTTCAAGAACAAAGAAAAGTAAACAGTGAACACTGGATTCAGGCATTTATTCTTTCAAGTAATTTCTTCTTCCACTCACATTTGTTTCACCTCAACCTGACACCAAACAGCAACAGTGACTAAAATCCTCTTTCTTTCTTATCTAGGGACCAGATCTACTCTTACAACTCTAGAACTGCTAATAATGATTATAAAAAAGTCTTTGCTCATTTTATTGTTTCCTCATTATAGTTTAACACACATGAACAGATTAATACATTTTAAGATTCTTTGATACCTGTATTTTTTTTAATACTAGAAGGTTTCAACAGGTTACAAGCTATATTACAACTAAGATTAAGATAATTCTTTTTAAGACGAATCCTAATAGTAAAAAGACAAAAATTCTCAGTAATGTATAACTTACAAGATGGGAACATTCCATTGCTCATTTATGTTTAATTTTATTGAAGCATAAAAGAAAAATGTAATTTGCATACAGAACTGTGTGACATCCATGTATACTAAATGGAAACATATTGACCGATGTATTTATTAAATAATTAGGTAACTCGTGCTTTTTAAATACTTTCTTTTATGCAGAAATCTTTGGTAAATTGTCAAGTAGGTGTTGAGTACATTACCAATAACTGGCAAATTGTTTATAGTTTTGGATAGAATGGAAATTATTTTTTCTACTATATTAAATAACTAAGTAACTGAATGGGTACCACTTTACCAAAAGTTAACCACACATAAAGAAAGATATCTCTGTATATATTGAAATTCACATAGGTAAAAAAAAAAAAATATTAAAAAAAATGAAACAAAAGTAAGCTAGGGATCGCTTCTCAGGAAGAAAAAAAGTGAAAGGATAGGACTTGGAAACATCTCCATTAATTATAATACACAAGCTGCAGAAAAATGCATGTTTACTAAAAACAAAAGCATATCACATTTTCACCTACATAATCACATGAAAAGATGATATACACTAAACTGTTGTGAAGTGTTTCCTATTCTTTATTTTTCTTAAATTTTGCAATGCCTATCTATAACTTCTGTGATTTAAAAAAAATAAATAAAAATGAAATAAAAATCTTAATGACAGGGCCTCCCCAGTGGCACAGCAGGTTGAGCGTAGTGCTGTGAGGCTGTCCGCAGCCTCCACATCGCCAGTTTGATTCCAGGCCTGCCAAGGAGATTCCCACATTGCTTGGCAGACTTCTGTTGCGCCCGCTGCTCCCCTCAGCAGTGTATTTCAGTCCTTCTGCCTGTTCTGCTCCCTGCTCTGTCTCTGGTGGATTCTCTCACCCTCCTGAGCCTCTGGCTTGTACCCCAGTGCTTGTATAAATAAATAAACCTTTAAAAAAAAAATCTTAATGATAAAGACAGGAAGGAGGAAATGGCAATACAATCACTGCTACAGTTCTCTGACATTCATTGTTCCACAAAGTTAAAGGCATTTGAGATTGTGAGGTATGCTTTAGGATCCCAGAATGGGGTACATTAGAACCAGTTCTTAGATATTGAACTAGCAGCACATGATGTGATCAATGACCTCATAAATGAGTTTCATTCAGAGTAACATCTAAAAATCTTGGGAAATATCAGTAACCTATAAGCCAGCACAGTGTAATTTCTTCTTTTCACGTCTTTCATCTTATTTAGCTTACTGAAAAAACATGCAATGAATACCTACTATGTACCTGACCATTCTAGATACTGGCAGTACCAAAATAAACAAACATGGCTCCACTTTTCACAAATCTTGTAACATACAGTACCAATGACCAATTTTCTGAGATGATAGAAACATTCTATATGTGCACTGCTCGCAACAGTAGCATTAACAGCATTTAGCTGTGTTAACATTTGAAATGTTGCTAACATGGCTGAGTAAAATTTTTGTGCAATTTAAATGAACTCAAATTTAAATAGCAACTATGGTAGTGCCCACAGTACTGGACAACTAAGGTCTATAGGAAGATAAGGACAAATAGACTACAATGTATTACAGTAAACACTGAACTAGAAGAAGCACTAATCCCATTGGAGAATGGCTTCTGAAAAAAACTGATACCAAATTTTTGAAGCATGTGAAGATGAGGCATTACATGAAGGTAAAACAAGTAAAGGTTTGACAGTGTAAATGAAAGTGCAAGGTAGAGATGAAAGACAATTTTTGTATTCATTCAATTTTTGAATGAAAGAAATGAGCAGAGTGAGTCACAGGAGAGACTGGAAAGGTAAAAGTCACAATATGGGTAACACTATGTTTAGGAGCTTGGCTTTATTATGTAAGAGAGGGGAAATCAGTTAAATTGGTAATTAACACATATAAACATTAAGTTAGAGGAAGATAGGAAAAGTCTAGCAAAATATTAGAGTTATTACATTCTTTGGAAAAAGTCTGACAATCTTTCCATACAAGAATGAACTAAATAAATTATCTTACCTGAACATAAATGTATCAGTCTCTCTATGCAAATAACTTTCAACTACTCTATTCAAACTCCAAAATTTTAATCGGGCTTAAATTTATAGTTAAGAAATAATACAAAGTAGATATGAGTAAACAATCAATACTTTTCCCTAAATACCCATTTGAAGGCCCTTAGTTTTTAGCACAAAATTGAGGGAAAGTACCATGCTAAACTAAATTCCTAAGGCTTTGGCGGGCAAACGGAAATAAGAATAGGAGAAACTTTATCATTCTTAATAAACTCTGGAATTTATTAGTCTGCCTATTAAGATATTTAAATATCACTGGAAGACATCAAGTACCTTCCATAAAAGTCTTCACAAAGAAAAATGAAAATGAGTATGAACATGGGTACAAAGAAATCCCACTTTACCCATGCAAAACAATAAATAAAATTTCTCCAACATGGAATCTTTAAAAATCCAAACATCTTCATCTCAGCATAGAACCTCTTATCTCTACCGAAATAATTATGACTTATTTACTATTACTCTGAATTTCCCCTATGCTCATAATATAGTCTTCATAATACCACACAGGAAATTAAATTTTTAAATGTGTATTTTTCAGAAGAGGCTTCAAAAATAAAATGTCACAACGGAGATTTAAACAACTGTTTCCAAGAATATTTCACTAATAACAAAATGGGAAACAGAAAATATTTTCAGGCAGAAAAACCTTAGCCAAGAGCGCATTTTCCAGGTAGGCTCAAAAATCCAGAGTGTAAATAATGTGGCTAAAACAAGCAATATTTTTAGAGTACAATGAGCAAAAATTGGATATCTCTTCATGTGTAAGATATAATCTTACTTTATTCCTTTCTCAAGGGCAAATCTTGGAATTCTCTATTATGATTCCATGAAATTAGCTTTACTGCATAATCAAAGTTCCATATGTAATACTTTGCAAACTGGATTCCCAGCACTGAAAAGTCACATCACTAGAATCACAATGTTCTTAAAATAATTTAGCAGAAACTATTAAAAGATGCAACAGTGTAAATAGTGTGATTAATTAAAATTTTATGAGTCAAGGTAGCTGGAAGTGGTTGTAAAGCAGGAAGAGCTATCGAGCAACTATAAATAATTAGCAAAGGCCATATTGGTCACACCTATGAGAACAACTCATAACAGAAAGAGTAAAGGTAGAATTAGTTTAGCACAGCCATTCTGTCAATTTAAAATCATAAAGATCTGGCAAAAAACTTCACACACCCAGTTAGGTGAAATCTAGAAAGGTTAAATATGACACTGTATTTATTAGGGACAGTGCCCAAAGTAGAACCTAAGTCTTATAATCAAAGGCTCTTTGCTATTATCACCATGAGGACCTACTGATAATTTTCTCTACTGTTCACTTTTTCAAGTTGAGGGGAACAAATTAACTGGGCTAAAAAAAAACGACCAGTAAATAAACTGTTGTTATCACACTAGATGTCTGCACATTCTAGAGGAAATGAAATTGGTGGGTGGAAGGGGTAGAGGGAGGTTGGGGAAATATCTGTGTAAGAAATGTACAACTCATTCTTTTTTTTTTTAAAGATTTATTTTTTTATTTATGCATACAAGAACTGGGGTACAGGCCAGAGGTGTGGGGGGTGAGAGGATTCACCAGAGACAGAGTGGGGAACAGAACAGGTAGATTGACTGAAGTACACTGCTGAGGGGAGCAGCGGGCAAGTCAGGAGAGGTCTGCTGCGCCATGTGGGTTGCTCCCTGGCTAGCCAGGCATCAAACTTGTGCTGCAGTGGCTGCAGATTGCTTCATAGGTTGCTTCTTAACCCTTGCGCCTCCAGGGAGACCCTACAACTTATTCTTATTTGAGCTTTGAACTATTCTGTATAATGAAACACTATAAAATTTGACAATGGATAGTATCAAAAGAATAAAGCTGATTTTATTTTGAAAAAAATAAACTAACAGGTTATATTTTAAAAATCAGATTTTAAAAATCACTGTTTAACAGATTTTAAAAATCACTGTTTTATGATACTATCTTTAAAATTCACTTATTTTAAAAGCTTAGAAAGAATAGTATACTTCAACCACCCTTTCGGTATCCCTGCACACTACAAAGAGGGTGGAATATTATTAACCAACTTAATAAATGAAAAAACAATCTAGCATTATAAGGTCAGCAAACAAATTCAAAAGAATTGGGATGTCTGGGATTTTCATTTCTTTCTTTTTTTTTTAAAGATTTATTTATTTATACAAGCACTGGGTACAGTCAGAAGTGCAAGAGGGTGAGAGAATTCACCAGAGCCAGAGCGGGGAACAGAACAGGCAGACTGACGAAATAACACTGCTGAGGGGAGCAGCGGGCATAGCAGGAGAAGTCTGTCGTGCCATGCAGGACCCTCGCCAGCAGCCAGGGATCGAACCGGTGCTGCAGAGGCTGCGGGCAGCTTTGCAGCCCAACGCTCAACCACTGCGCCACCAGGGGAGACCCTGGGATTTTTATTTCTATTTCTTCTATACTCTATCCAATTTTGCCTACATTTCTATGATGTTCTATTACCCTGAATATAGTCTGAAAAACTTAGGGTTAATATTCCAGGACTCATATGTATTAAAGTAACCAAAACTTTGTTGTACAGACTCCTAGCTCTGAATCCAACCATGAAGTCATAAATTTATGTTTTGACACTAAAAGAGTATGTGTTATAAACATTTCAAATTTCGAAAAATATTCCCCATTTTTCAAATGTTCAACCCAATACATGAATTAAAATTATACTCAAAATTTTCAAACTGAGCTGTATCCAATCTGCTAATTCCAGTTAAACCCAACTTATCAAATGGCTGAATGTAGTTGTATGACTAATAGAGGAAAAAAGGGGAAAAAAATGAATCTTACCTGGTAGTTTCTTTTCTCAGATAATGTATGTCCATCAGTCCTCACCATAGAGTCGTGTCCTTTCCTCACAGTACTGGAGGCAATCAAATAGAACTGTCACTCAAGGGTCGTGTCACAGGAAGGACCGCCCACCAGTTCTCCCTCTAGATGGAATTATCCAAAAGCCATCAAAATTACTAACATGTAAATAAATGAACAACAGCAAAAATATCCAATATGATACATATAGAAAATAAAAATAACTTATATTGCTAAGTGATCTCCCTCTTAACCATCTAGGAAGAGCTAGGCCAGCAGACACACTTCATGTGAGATATAGAAATTATTAAATATTAAAAACTCTTTCTTCCCACACTTCTATTCTTTCCAATTAAGAACGTCACCCAGACCTCATACACAAGGAAGAGATGTAAACTGAATAAAAATTGAGCGGGCAAAAAAGTTCAACCCTCAATGGACGTATTTTTTTAAAACAATATTCTTCTGTTACTCTCAAGAATAACGGTATTAGTTCAGATTCAATCACGCGCTTCCAAATGCTTGTTTTTTCACCCTGTTTATGAGGTTTATTCCTATACCATAAGATGAAACAGCACATATTTTAGCAAATCTAATTCAATATGCTATTAAAATTTACTCCAGTAAAGAGCAACAAAGGTCAATATTCCAGATGCCTTGTCTATCTTCTAATTTCATGTATGCTCTAATGGAATTTTCCATTTTCCATTAGGGCAAAAATAGAAGTTCAAAAAGTGACTAGGCACCATGCACAAAAACATCATTGAAGCAGAGGTGATAGTCACCAAACAAGTTGACTCAAAAATTAAAGTAAAAAACTACAGTTCGGGCCTCCCCGGTGGCGCAGCGGTTGAGCGCTGGGTTGCGAAGCTGTCCGCAGCCTCGGCGGCGCCGGTTTGATCCCCGGCTGCTCCCCGGCCACCGAAGGAGGGTCCCACATGGCGCGCAGACCTCTCCTGCCGCCCGCTGCTCCCCTCAGCAGTGTACTTCGGTCCTTCTGCCTGCTCTGCTCCCCGCTCTGGCTCTGGTGAATTCTCTCACCCTCCCGCGCTTCTGACTGTGCCCAGTGCTTGTATAAATAAATAAATAAATAAATCTTTTAAAAAAAAAAAAAAAAAAAAAAAACTACAGTTCAAAAATTCAAAATTGCTATCTACAAAGAATTTGTAAGTACACATTTTCAAGAATAAGGTCTCTCATCTAAGTTTAAGCAAAAATATTTACCCAAGGGAAGTAGTAAGATACACATTAATAGTTGCTAACCACTAAAAATTACATTCAACTACAACAATTATTCAACATATGAAATCTGCTTTGGAAGAATAAAAACATCTAGTTCAAATCATAAAACATATAAATCAATTTTATTAAAACTAACAAGCACAGACTTACACATACTATATGGATTATCGCTAAAAAAGCAACCTAATAAAGGCAGAAAACATTTTCAGGGACACAAATAATTAAAAATTAATTATTATTAGATTTAAGTTTTAAAAACCTACATGATGAAAACCAATATTCTGGTTCTTGTTTTATGTTTGATCACAAAATAAGTGGGTGCTATTTAACTGATTAAAATTTGACCATCTTACATTGTATATATTTAGCTGACATATTTCAAAATGTCTGGCTCTACATCAAAAATGTAAGTACTCTTTACCATATGTAAGTGCACCATTGGAAATAAATTCTCTCTTGAAAATAACAAAGGAAAAGGGTCTTTAATTATACATATATTTACTGCTATAAATATAATCATTACCATCTACCAAGGAATTAGGTTATTGATAAGGAAAAATTACCAAGCAAATGAGAAGTCCAAGAATAGTTAAGTGACACACATTCAGCTCCAACTTAAATTTTCATTGCCACAAAATGAGAGCAAAACTATTTTATTATGCATCCCCCAAATACTATCCCTGTTCCTGTATGATATTTGATAATATTAACAGGTTTTAAAAGAACACTGTGCTTATTGTGAATGTATTATGGTAGTTTGAATTCAAAGGATAATAGTACAAAATTTCAGTTTCTTTTTATAAAGTAAATGTTTTCCTTTTTAAATAAGGTATGTTTGAATTAAAGTCCACGCAGTACCTTCAAATTATACTAGTTTTGTTAAAAGATATAATAGAAACCTAAAACAGGTAAGGCAATTTTCAATAGCATACTCTAATTATACAAGTAATTAGGACTTTATATCCTAACTACTTTAATTAAAGATAAAAATTAACAATTCAATCTGCAAATTTACCAAATAGAAGAAAAATATTAACTTTTGGAGCACTATGGAGAAACTAACATTTGTTGGGTTGTTTTGTTTCTCTCTTGAGATAACTTCACATATTTCATGGCTTGGGGTTTAAATTAATAGCCACTATCCACATTAATAATATAGGAACCAATATTCTTTTTTTTTTTTTAAAGATTTTGTTTATTTATGCATACAAGAGCTGGGGTACAGGCCAGAGGTGTGGGTGGTGAGAAAATTCACCAGAAACAGAGTGGGGAACAGAACAGGCAGATTGACCAAAGTGCACTGTTGAGGGGAGCAGCGGGCGAGACAGGAGAGTTCTGCTGTGCCATGTGGGTTGCTCCCTAGCCGGCTGGGGGATCAAATTCGTGCTGCAGAGGCTGTGGACAGCTTCATAGGTTGTGTCTTAACCCCTTGCGCCACCAGGGAGGTGCCTAGGAACCAATATTCTATTCTGAACAATTACTGAGACTCATTATCTCCTTAGTAAACAAAAGTTTAAAAAGACTGCTAGCACTATTTTCTCCTGAGTATACAGGAAAATCTAGTATTTGTCACCACTATTGAGTATTTTTCAAAAGCTCAGTAATAAATTGTGCTGATTATTTGTTATATCAATTAAACAATGCACAACAGATGAAAATAAGTTTGAGTGTATATGTGAGACAGAGTATGTGAAAAGGAGCAAGTATGAAAGAGAACACCTACTTGAGTTCCCTAAATTCACCATTGGTTAGAAACTGGTTTTCTCATAAAAATCCTACAAATTTCAAAATGTGAAAAGGAACATGCAAAACTACAATGAAATTTTCTATACGGTAGGGAGGTTTTATGTTTTCCACAATGGAAAAAGAGACTAAGTTTACTCTCCTACTTTATTTAAATAACCAGAAAAACAGATAAATTTCGTGAAACAATGATTTTCAGACACTGGATGTCATCTCAGAATAAAGAAAAAGAGAACAATGAAGTAAGTCCAGTTGCCTGCCTGGTAATGAAGGTAAAACATCAGGGTTGGAGGGCACACAGGAAAAGTTCAAAGTTAGGGGCTAGTTCAAGGCTGCTAGAAATTGAAAGGCAAATGGAAAGAAGGAAGCTACCACAGACAGAGTGATCTGAAGCAAGATACAGTGATCTGAAGCAAGATTCCCCTCAGAGTTTTCGCTGAATAATGATCCATGCATGCATGTGAAAAAACTAATAGTCTGGAGGAAAAGTCTGTGAAAAGTAGAACAGTCTCTACAGCTCATGTTCCCATCAACTAAAGGAGGACTTCTGAATACATGGGGCACTGATTAGAGTTCAGAAGGTAACGAATGCCTTGATAACAAAATCAAATAAGCTTTAGAATAAAGGATGTTCTAGACCAGCACTATAACAAAGCTTAAAATCAAATGTCAAAAGAATCAAGTTGATTTGAAAACAACTGTATCCTAAAAAAAGCCCCGCAATGTTTAAAATAATACAACAAATTCCAGCATTAAAAATGTAAAATTAAAAATCAATATCCAATTAAAAAATAACAGCCATGCTATGGAGAAAATACAACCAATAATAAGGTAAAATGTAATAAATAAAAACAGACCCTGCCATGATAAAGAGATGACAGAATTAGTAGACTTAGATGACAGAATTAGTAGAATTAGCAGGGATTAAAACAGGTATTGCAAATAAATACATATTCAAGAACATAAAGAAAAATATGAGCATGATAACAAATGCAAAGCATTGAAAAGAATGCTACAATGGCAGCACAAAGAAATTTCTTTATGGTGACAGAAAAATTTTTTCTTGTGTGTGGTGGTAGTTATGTGACTCTATCTTATACACGATAAACTATCACAGAATGATAAAGATACAAAAAGGTGAATGTATGCAAAAATTATGAAATATGAATTCAATTTGTAGTGTAACTAGTTACAGTATGGCAATTTGTCATGTTGATAATGCAGCAAAGTTAAAGATGAGATCATTAGAAGATGACAGGTCATAGGCACTTGGGACCTCCCTGGATTACTTCAGCATCTTCCTACGAGTTTCTAATCTTAAAAGTGGAAAGTTTTTTTTAAAGGCTCAAATTCATCTTCTAGATATAAAAATTCAATACACGTAACTAAACAGGCATTGGAGAGGATGAGCAGCAAATTAAATGCTTCAAAAGTTTAGTGAGCTTGAAGACATAAGGAAAAAAAAAATCCAGAATTAAAAAGTGAGAAACAGGATTAGCCAAAAAATAAGTGTTGTGGGGGAACTGTGAGGCATTATCAAGCAGCCTTACAGAAAGAGTGGAAGAGAGTGGAGAACAGAAAACAATAGTCAATTTGTCCCTAAATCTGATCAGAACTATAAATTCACAGATCCAAGAACTACAACAACCTGTAAGGAGAACAAAAAATACACCACATGGTAGCATTTTCTGAAAAACACTGATAGAAAAACCTTAAAGCACTTGGGAGTGGGGGTGGGGAGATATAGAGAAACACAGGACTGACAGACGACTTCTCATTCGAAACAATGCAAATAAGAGGACAGTGGATCAACATTTTTAAACTAAAGGAAGAAAAAAATAGCAAAAAATTCAGCAAAAAATTCTAAGCCCAGCAAATTTATCTTTAAAAATGGAAAGCAAATACAGCTACTATGGAAGGGTTTGGCAGTTTCTTATAAAGTTAAACAGAGATTTAACATACAATCCAGTAACTGTGACCCTACGTATTTATCAAAATGAACTAAAAACGTACGCTTATACCAATACCAAAACTTGAATGTTTACACCAATGAAGATGTCCTGTAATAGGTGAATAGATAAAAACAGCGGTACATCTATTCAACAATAAATAAAGAGTATAAGCTACTATTTCATACAACATGGATGAATCTTAAGTGCACTTTGCTAAGGGAGTATATCCAGACCAAAAAGGCTATATTCATTGAATGATTCCATTCAGATGACATTCTGCAAAGGCAAAACTACAGGGATATAAAGTAGAGACTGGAGAGGGGGTAGAGAAAGTACTTGACTATAAAGGGAGCACACAGGGAAACTTTTAAAGCAATAGAATTATTCCATATGATACTGGAGTGGTGGAAACATGACACTATCCATATGTTAAGATCCACAGAACTAGGTAATATAAGTAAATCTGATCGCATGCATCTTTGGAAAAATAAACCAGGTTAGAAATGCAGACCTGATAAAAGAATGTAGCCACACTGAAGGAGGTTGGGGAAATGGTGCTGACCTAAGTAACTTTGGAAAATGGTACTTTCACAGGAAACTGTTAAGAGAAAAAACTACACAAATACTGCATTCTAGCTGGTAAAGTGATTCCTCATAGGGCTATGGCTGAAAAGTTGTGAAACTGGAGAGAAATAATGAAGTAAAACAGACAGCTGTTAGTAGGAAGCAGGTTTTCACTTTCAGAGAGGAAGTTCCAAATAAGCAAAGCAGGCAGGCTAGACTGAATTATAAAGTACTAGATTAGAGTAACAGACATCACTATTGGTATTTACTCAATTATAAAACACTTTAAATACAGTAATCATGCAGGTTGTTAAAGAATAAGTCATTTGACTGATGAGTTATATGTCGCCTGAAAATAAATTAAGTCAATAAAATACTAAGTGATTAACAAGTACATCAAAATTCTATTTTAAGAGATGTAGGCAAAATTAATCTTGAAGTCTCCAGATTTTAATGAATATTTGCAAATAATTAAATATGCTTATTTTTAATCTTTTAAACTGATACAGAATTAAATTTCAAGAATGCAAAGTAACTCATATATTATTAGGATCTACTCATGTGCAGTAATTTCTCAAACTTAACATACTTTTGGAATAAATTACTGCATACACTGTACAAATGATAAAGAATACACATTTCACACCTTTTTTTATGGGTTAAAAAACCCTTAAATTTATCAGGTTTTCAGTTTAAAAGACAATAGGACGTCAGTAAGAGGAAAATACAAACCAAATCTTCATATAAGAAAAAAGCTAGTAAGATTATCCACCTTAGGTGTTTCCCTGAGTCAAAACCTAAGAAAAATTAGTGCATAATATTACCTAGAACAAATGCTAACTCAACCCCAACTTTACTCCTTTCACAAAGTATTTCATTGGGTAGGGGAAATAACTTCTCTCTCCAAATTCTAATAAATTTTGAATGTCACATTGTCACACACAAAAAAAGTACCTTGAATGGAATAAGAATAGAATATCTGAATTCTAGTATTGGCTTGATCAATTTCTCCCCCCTGTTTCCTAATCTGTACAATAAAGTGACTAATTTAGATGAATTTTTTAAAAATTTGTGCAGCTCCAAAATTTTGTATCTTCAATATTCTATGTCAAGACACGCCACTCCTTCTAGGAAAGCAAACAATTACAGTTGTTTTTTCCATCTTTTCTTTTTTCTTCCACTTTATTATTTAATAGTACTTTAACAATGCCCCAATATTTTGGAGTTCAGGAATGGTATCTAAAGTATCTATAATATGTTAATCACTACCACACTGAACTAAAATGTGAATTTGGTCAAGTTAAGGCAGTTAAGGCAATTGAGCCTGGGCCTCCCTGGTGGCGCAAGGGGTTAAGCACCGCACTATGAAGCAATTGCAGCCTCTGCAGCAGGAGTTCAATCCCCAGCCAGGGAGCAACCCACATGGCGCAGCAGACCTCTCCTGACTCGCCCGCTGCTCCCCTCAGAAGTGTGTGTTTCAGTCTATCTGCCTGTTCTGTTCCCCACTCTGTCTCTGGTGAATCCTCTCACCCCCCACATCTGTGGCCTGTACCCCAGCTCTTGTATGCATAAATAAGTAAATCTTTAAAAAAAGAAGACGACGACGACAGTTAAGCCAGTTGGAAAAGTTTTATTTTTCAGTACAGAGGACATTATAATCCAGGATGATTAATAAGAACAGATTATCAGATGTGACCAATAAAAGCTGAATTGCACTTAGCCATTATCTTTAAAATTTTGTGTTTCTTACCTAGAACTACGTCAAGCAAGTTTTCTTATTAAAAGGAAGACTATTTCCAAAAATGTCTTTAAGAACTTATCTCTTGAACTTTTAATTTGATCACATAGAAAAATGTTTTCAAATTTCTGAGTTGATGACATGATACATATTAAGAAATGAAGGCAAATGAAGCAAACAAGTAAAACTCAAGAATTTCAATGTCATAGCACACTCAAACTGGGAAAACAAAAAACAGTTTTTGGGAATATATTTAAAATATAGGTTTCATGGCTCCATAATTAACATGGCAAAATTGAAAGTTGCCTAGATTTACAAAGAAAATTTTAAAAAATCAACTCTATCCTCTTGAAATCAATTTGCTCTCATTATGATTTAATGTTTTGTTAACCATGTTAAGTTTTCTATACTGGCAGTCCTATTGATGCACTGATTCTAACATAGTTACAAGTGTAGTTCTTTCACATAAATTTCAAGGCTTCTAAGCATTTGATACATAGAACTTATAATAAGTAGAAAATCAGTAAAACTATCAGTCTAAAAGACCAACAACAGGACAGGAATTTTCTACTGCTGAAGCTTAAAAGTGCCAAATAAAATGAAATGTTAAAAGTCCTATTAAACCTAAATGACAGGGCTTCCCTGGTGTCAGAAGGGGTTAAAACTCAGCACTATGAAGATATCCACAGCCACAGCATCCCCGGCCAGGGAGGTGACCCACATGATTTAGCAGACCTCTCCTGTCTTGTCTGCTGCTCCCCTCAGCAGTGTATTTCAGTGTATCTGCCTGTTCTGCACCCCATTCTGTCTTTGGTGAATCCCTCACTCCCTTCCCCCGTACCTCTGGATTGCACCCCAGCTCTTGTATGCATAAATAAATAAATCTTAAAAAAAAACCTAAATGACAAAATTCAGTAATTTCTGAAGCAGAGGCTTGAAAAATCAAAAGTTCCTCCATTGTTTGAGGCTTCAATGAAACAGGTCCAAAATTAAGACAACTGGGGTGCTTTCTAATCTTCCTGTTGCATGAAAATGACACTCATAAGGTGCTTAACCTCTTTGTGACAGTTTCCTCATATGAAGAAAATAACATCTACACAGTCTAGTTAATAGCTATGATGGAACGTTATGAATTAGATTCATAATACATAAATTCTTACTTAAATAAAAAGCTGAGGGCCTCCTTGTGGCGCAAGGGGATAAGCACAGCACTGTGAAGCTACCTGCAGCCCCTGCCGCACAAGTTCAATCCCCGGCCGGCCAGGGGGCTACCCACATGGTGGCCAGAGAGCTACTCACATGGTACAGCAGATCTCTCCTGTCTCTTCCGCTGCTCCCCTCAGCAGTCTGCCTGTTCTGTTCCCCACTGTCTCTGATGAATCCTTTCACCCCCTGCACCATTGGCCTGTACCCCAGTTCTTGTATGCATAAATAAATAAATCTTCAAAAAAATAAATTAAGTTGACTTGGTATTAATTACAACAGACCGTAAGATGTGAATGCAGAAATATAAAACGAAGTATTTACTAATTTTCTGCAAGTTTACTGTTAAAGTATTAGAATAATGAAATGCTCTAGGACCTTTCATAACAATTCACTAAAAATCTACAAGGGTTTGGAAATATCTAAGCAGTTACTGCTAAAATAAGAGCTAGTACTATTATCTCGCAATTTACTGTGGAAAGGACACACTGGCTCCATTAAATCAACAAGGGAATTTAAGTTATAATCTATGTGTAAAACTCCTTAAAATATGTAATAGTTCTCTTCTTTGTCTCATGCAGTGGATGTAAGGTTATTATTATATATTACATTTTATATGAGCAACTGACATACTGCATGCAAAGAAAAATATGAAAATTGTAGTTTTAACACTAACAATTTCATAAGTAATATATTTTTTCCTAATACTAATTATATAAGTTGCTGACTCTACTGACAGGTGATAGCAAAAACTGATTAGTTTATATCATCTGCTTAGACTTAACAAATGCATAACAACTAATTAGGATAACCAAATTATCTCAGAAAAAAAGATAATGGGGAAAATTATGTGACTTATTATAATTAAAAAATGTACTTTAAACACAAATCTAATATATCAATTATATATTAAAGTGTATTTTTAAACCTGAAAACGGTTTTCCTAGTTTTCATAACAAAAAATATTAAAGCTTAAAAAGCACAAAAGCATACTTATAGCTATCCATAAAAATGAGGTAACATACCAGTTGATAAATACAAAGTAGACATTATCCCAACCCCTAAAATGTATATAAAACAAAAGGAGTAAACAGTACTCTTTCTTGTGCAATGAACAAGGGAATATAGCCAGAGATACTTTGCAAAACACTTCACATGACAGCCTATGGCAGGATGATAGAGAAGAGGAAGAAGGCAAATTTACAGAGAACAGGAACTGGCTAAAGGATTTACCTTAGTATTATCACAAGCTGCACATCAGAATCACCTAGGGGTTTTTTGTTTGCTTTTTAAATAAACCAGTGGTGCTCACTTCAGAAACACATATACTAAAGTTAAACTGAGTCAAAGAAGATTAGCATGGCCCCTTGTGTAAGGATGACAAGCAACTTCATGAATTTTCCATAATTTTCAGGAAGAACTAGAAAACCTGAACAAACCAGTAACAGGAAATTAAAACCATAACCAAGTCTCCCAAAAAACAAAAGCCCAGGCCTAGATGGTTTCACTATTGAGTTCTACCAAACTTCCAAAGAAGAATACCTATCCTTCTCAAACTCTTCCAAAGGGGTGTATCCAAACAAATTCTTTGAGGCCAAGATAACGCTTATATTAAAACATGACAAAGAATTAACAAAGGAAAAAAAATTGCAGACCAAGATCCCTGGTAAACATTGGATGCAAAAATCAACAAAATCTTAGCAAACTTTATTCAACAATACATCAAAAGGGCCATACATCATAACCAAGAGAGATTTAGTCAAGGGACACAGGGATGGTTCAACCTCCAAAAAAAATCAGTGTAATTCACCACACATCATAAAAGATAAAAATCATATGATCATATCAATAGACATAGAGAAAGCTTTTGACAGATTTCAGCATCCATTTATTATAATGCTCAAAAAACAGGGGATTTGGGGTTGGATGCAATATACCCCAATATAATAAAGGCCATCCATAACAAACCCACAGGCAAAATGTCTCAATGGTGAAAGATAGAAAAAGTGTTTGCTCTAAGATTAGTCCAAGATAAGGATGACCATTTTCACCACTACTGTTCAATATAGCATTGAAGTCTTTGCTAAAGCAGTCAGGTAAGAGAAAAGTATAAAAAGGAACCCAAATTGGATAAGAAGTAAAACTATCACTATTTGCAGTAAAACTATCACGATCTGTACATGGCATATTATATATTGAAAACCCTAAAGAATCCACTAAAAACAAATTGAAATAATATATCACTACACTAATGTGGCAGAATACAAAACCAATTTACAAAATCGAACATATGCAAACAATGAGCTACAAGATCAAAAAATCAAGGAAAGAACCTCACTCGTAACTGCAACAAAAAGAATACTTACTAGTATAACTTTAAAAAAATAAAAAACCTAAAATATTGTAGAAAAAAAATATAAGACACAAAAAAATACAAAGATATTCTCCACTTAGGAATTTTGAGAATTAACATTACTAAAATAGCCATCTTATACAAAGACTAGATGCAATCCCTATCAAAGCACCAATGGCATTCTTCAGAGAAGTAAAACATACATTACTGAAATTCACATAGAAGCACAAAAGATCCCCAAAAACAAAAAAAAAAATTTTAATTTCTTACATCATTGTTCATTTTTGTATGATATTTGATTTCTCCCTTCAGCTGTAATCCCCATAAATCTCGCACTACCACCTCACCATCATGATAGTCCCTTGTACCCTTCCCTTCCCTGTCCAAAATAATCTTAACAAAAAAAGAATAAATATGGTGACATCACATGCCTAGACTTCAAACTATACTACAAAGCTATATTAATCAAAACAGTATAGCACCAAAACTAGACACACAAACCAAAAGAATTAAGTAGCCTAGAAATAAACCTGCATCTCTGTGAACAGTTAACCTATGCTAAAGAGTGAAGAGCATGCATTGGAGAAAGGAGTGTCTTCAAGAAATGGTGTTGGCAAAACTGGATGGCAACAGGCAAGAAAATGAAATTAGATCACTATCTCAAAACCTACACAAAAATTAACTCAATATGGATTAAAAATGTGAACCAAAGACCCCACATCACAAAATACATTAAAGAAAACCAGCAAAACACTCCATGACATTGGCTTCAGGGATCTTTGTGGACTCGTCTCCAACAGGAAGAGAAACAAAAGTAAATATAAACAAATGGGACTAAATCAAACTAAAGTTTCTGTAGGGCTAAATAAACTCAGCAAAACAAAGACAATCTACTGAATGGGAGAAAATATTGACACATCATACATCTAACAAAAAGCTGATAGTCAAGATATATTAAAAAAATTCATGCAACTAACAATAAGAATAATAACCAATCAAAACACAGACAGAAGAGTTAAACACTCCTCCCATGGTCAACAAGCACATGAAAAAAATACTCATCACCGCGTATCATCAGAGAAATGTAAATCAAAACCACAAGGAAATACCATCACATACTGGTGAGAATGGCACTTATCAAAAAGTCTGGGGAAAAACAGGTACTGGAGAGGATGTGGAGAAAAAGAACCCTCATACATTGTTGGTGATAATGTAGACAGATAATGCCCCTAATGCAAGACACGAAGATTTCTCAAAATATTAAAAATAGATCTATCTTATGATTCAGCAATTCCACTCCTACTTATCTACCCAAAGAATGCAAAAGCACTAATTTGAAGGGGTATATGTACTCCCATGTTCACTGTAGCACTATTTACAGTAGCCAAGTTATGGAGACAACCTAAGTGCCCAAGGACAGAGGAGTGATTACAGAAATGTGTAGCAACAGAATAATACTCAGCTATAAAAAAAGATGAACTCTTGCCATCTGCAACTACATGGATGGAGCCAGAGTGGATATTAAGTAAAATAAGTTCGATGAGAAAGACAAATACTGGATGGTGTCATTTATATATGGAATGTGAAAAATAAAAGATCAGACAAAGCCAAATCAATAACAAACCCTAGAAATCTGACTGTGGAATTGAGGCTATAACATGGAAAGGATGAGCTGGGAAAACAAAGTGTGGAGGATTCATAGTGGACTTTGGTGTAGGGCTGAACGTGCCATTATGGTAGAAGCAGCGACATGTTATTCTTCCAGGTATGTGAGAGAATTTTCCTTATTGTTTACTCAGTTGAACCTAAAGTTCTAAAACCTTCAGGCTTACTCAAAAAACATAACCATTAAATGGGAATCTCTGTAGCACTTTGTGTGAAGATTTTCCAAATAATTCACCAGGCTTTTCATTTCAACCTTGCAATTCTTTCTATATACACTCATATTTCATTAGTTTAGGTCATAATTAAACTAAAAGTTACATTAGCAATGGCATAAAAACAAGATGCTCTTATTAGGCATTTTAACTAAACCAGTGGGGTAGAGGGGTGGAGATACAAGAGTAAATTAAAGAGTAGTTCACTAGCTTTAAGGATTCAGAATACTCCAGACTACAGCAATTGAAGGCAATTTTAAAAGAGCATGCCAGTTAACTGGAGGTTCGTCAAGAACATGTCACAAACACATTTCAGAATATCATAGACTCTGTATATAACAAAGAGACATATACCTATTACCAGAATCAAAGATGTAAGGGTATTAGTCTATTTAGTCTCAACTCCAGTCAACTCCAATCACAATGGTAAGAGACTATGGAAATTATAAAGAACCCCTACTTAACTGTCATTTTTTACACTAATAAATTGAGAATACTGACAAAGCTTTGAATTCAATTTTTCAGGTAATACAGACAAAATGTATTATTGAGTTCCAGTTTATTGTATACTATAATAACTGTAGCAGTTGTATTCCCTTTTAAGAAGCAGGCAAATTATTTCAAACACAAATTTATCAGAAACTTTGAAACAATTATTCAATATTAAAACAAAGATCCTTGATAGAATTCATCATACACATCTAATTTTCTTCCAAAAATACTTAATGACCTCTACTATCTGTCAGGTAATAAAGACAACTCAATGGAAATGTCCATAAGAAGAATAAACTCAGAGAATGTATTTATGGATTAATAATTCCAATTGTAAAAGAATCATATTTTCAAATTGTTTCCTACGGCATTATAAAGCACCAAAGAAAGCAAAATTACAAATGGTACTAATATTCATGTTTTAATGGTAAAATTTGTTCACTATGAAATGTATTTAATATTCATTATATATAATTTATGTTTACCTAACACATAGGTAAATCAAATGTCTTGGTAGACTGCTAAGAACAGGAATTCTTTTTTTTTTTTAAATAAACACTTTATTTTTTTTTATTTTTTTATATAGAGGCATGTTTTATTTATTTATTTGTTTGTTTGTTTGTTTGTTTATACATGCACTGGGTACAGTCAGAAGCGCGGGAGGGTGAGAGAATTCACCAGAGCCAGAGTGGGGAACAGAACAGGCAGAGTGATGAAATACACTGCTGAGGGGAGCAGCGGGCGGCAGGAGAGGTCTGTGTGCCATGTGGGACCCTCCTCTGGTGGCCGGGGAGCAGCCGGGGATTGAACCGGCGCTGCAGAGGCCGCGGGCAGCTTCGCAACCCAGCGCTCAACCGCTGCGCCACCAGGGAGGCCCCAGAACAGGAATTCTTAATCTCGCGCCTACAAATCAGTGGATCAAATGAGGAGAATACATGAACTTAAAATGGGAACAAAATTTCATCTTTATTTTGCCAACTTTGAAGTTTAGTATTTCCATAATTAAAAAATGTAGGCAACAAGTCACAGTGACATTGCCTTCTACCTATCATTGTTACTATTAGAAACCACAGATACTTTTAATATCACTTTAGTTGCTCCAAATCTAATTATTATTTATGCTCACTAGTAATTTAAAAATTACTACATACCACTAGACTTTATTAATATGCACATTACTGAATTGATTATTTTAAAAACTATTTTAATATAACATGCTTTCATAAGCATTTCTACTTAATTTTGAACAATTAAAATATTATTTTAAGAAGGGATTCACATGAGTTGCCAGAGAGTCAAAGGACTGCAAAAAAGAGTAAGAAACCCTGAGTAGTCTGTTTGCTAAGAGTAAAAACTAAAAAATGTCTCAAAGCAAATTTACTTGAAATTCCTTATTTTAAAGATAAGAAACGGTTACCTGGTGGAATAAGTACCTTGTTCAAGGTCACAAACATAGCTAATTAATAACAGAACCAGAAAAATAGAATCCATGTTTTCTGGCTCACAATTCAAGGTTAAATCAACTATGATGTGACTTGGCTGTAAGAATTCAAGACAGGGCAAAGACAACTCTGCATATACATGCCAAAAATTTATTAGGGAAAAAAAAATTATACAATGGAAGAGTTACTTTGAAAAATCAAATGACGGGATGAGGTGTTAAATCATTATGAAAATAAAATTCTACAGCATGACATGCCAATTCAAATGTTCAGAGTAATCAAAAGACAAATAGGTCACCCTGTTTTCATGATGAACATGCAGAAATATTCTGAATATCCCAAAAGATACTAAAATATATTGCCTCTTCTACTTCTACTGAAATATGTACTTCTGGGTCTGTTTTCCCACTTGGAGACATGGGCAAAGCGAAAATTTCACTTCCCTCCTGGATCTACAATAAGTACAAAAGCATAGACACAATGGTAAATATCAAATGACAGTTGGCACCAATTTCAAGAAAACAACAGAAAGCAGAGACAGACAAGCTGGAGAGTTTATGAATCGGCTAAAAAAGGCAATTACTATTAGTCAACTTAGCTAAATGCTGTCAAGAACTGTCAACCCAGACGTCTATGCAGAACAAAAGAATACTTCAAAAATGGAAGGTAAAACAAATACACTTCTAGATTAAAGTAAACTAAGATAACTCCTCATGAGCAGACCTGCTTTAAAAATATGAAATTTCTCTGAATAAAGGGAAATAATAACAGGAGGAAACTAACACCATTTCATGAACGAAAAATAACAAAAATGGTAATAAATAAGTATAACAGAGGGGTGGCAAACCTTTTCTGTAAAGGACCAGCCAGATAGCAAACATTTTAGGCTTGGCAGGCCAGACTCTACTGCAACTAATCAATTCTGCATTGTAGCATAAGAGAAGTCATGGATAATACATAAACCAAACTGAGGCTGTATTCCAATAAAACTTTATTTACCAAAGCAAGTGGCAGGCTGGATGGATTCTGCCTACAGTGGTAATCTGCCAATCTCTGTGATAAACTTTTCTTTTTAAATTCTTTAAAATAAGCATAATAATTTAAAGCTAACTTTGCGTTATTGTCTGAAGGAGTATTGGAACCATTTTGATATAATAATACAGCTATAATAAAAATGGATTAGGAAGAGCAATTATAGGTTGACAAGATTTGCATATTGCACTTTAAGTGGTAAAATACAAATTGGAGGTAATTTGGGTTGAATTGTGTATCCCAAGAAAGATATATTCAAGTCCTAACCCCTGGTACCTTTGAATTAACCATATTTGGAAACAGTCTTTCCAGATGCAATCAAGTTAAGAAAAGGTCACTGCAGATTTGGATGGGGCCTAAATCTGATGACTAGTGTAAGAATAAGAGGAAGACACAGACACACAGACAAAGGAAAGACAGGCAATTCAGAGGGAGACAGAAGTGGGGCGTTATAGCTATAACCAAGGAACACCAAGAATCTAGAAGATGAAATCAAGAATTCTTACCAAGAACCATTAGGAGGAAGTTCCTACTAATACTATGATCTGACATCTAACCTCCAGAACCAAGAGAAAAAAATAATAGTTTTATATGTAACTAAAAATTTAAATTCAAATAAAAACCTCGAGGCCCAGAGTTTTACCAATGAATTTACCAAACATTTAAAAAAGAAATCATACCTATTTGACATAATGGCTACTAGAAAACAGAACATGGAGGATTACTGCCTTAAGTCATTTTTATGAGGCTGATACTACATTGATTAACAAAACCAAACACAATACAAGATAAAAAAAACCTTATAGGCCAATATTCCTCACAACACAGATGTAAAATTTCTTATGAAAGTGTTAACACATCAAATTCAACAAAATACCCAATGTTTGATAAATAATGAACAAGTAAGGTTTATTCTGGGAATATACTTGCTCTTTCTTCTCTCAGTTTAACACAAAATCATACGAAGTTGTGTTTATAAAAATTTAGTTTCAATATGTACAACTACCATAGCACAACAGGGGAAGCAGGAATAGAGCCATATAGGAGTAAGATATCTAGATCTCAGTGGAATTAAATTAGTATAACTCTAAAGTAGATCCTGATAAAGTAAGCTATATATAGCAAACACTAGCCCAAGAACTAATAATGTAAGAGAATGCTGCGAAAATATCATTTATGTAATTGAATGGTACACAAAAATAACACCACTTAATTCAAAAAAACCTATAAAGGAGGAATCGAACAAAGGACATGAAAACAGAAATTAAAGCAAATGGCACACATCTGCAGCTACCTCAATATTAAATATAAATGATTTCAACAATCCAATCAAAAGGCAGACAGCATAAACAAACACAAACTACATGCGGTCTATAGGAAACAAACTTTGCCTTTAAAAATGCGAACAAACTGTAAATGGTGGGAAAGGTATGTCACAAAAAAACAAACAGTGAAGCGGGAATGGCTAAACAAAACAGACTAAAAAATATTAAAGGTAAAAAAACTTTATTATGATAAATGTATCAATCATAGAAAAAATAACAATTATAAACATGAGCCTAACAATGGAGCCCCAAAATAATTAAAAATTTAAAGAACAGAAGAGAAGTGTTCAATTCAACAACAACAGCTGTGAGACTAATAAGTAACTTTCAATAAGAGGCAACAATTAGACACAAGGTCAATAAGAGACTTGCAAACCAACATAAAAACTGATCTGACAGAGCACATGCAATAACAGTAAAATACAAGTTCTTCTCAAGTACTAATGAGACATTTTATAGAACAAGCACAGGCTAGTCCAAAGACAGGTCAAAATAAAATTTAAAAGATTGAAATCATACAAAGTATTATTTCCCAACCAAAACTGATGAAACTGGAAATAATGACAACTTTAAATTTGGGAAATTTACAGTTATGTGGATATAAAAATTAAACTGATGAATAATGAAATGGGTGAAGGTAAAAAAAAAATCACAATGGAAACTAGAAAATACTTGGAGAATGAAAACAAAAATAGAGATATCAAAACTAACAGGGTACAAGGAAAGCAATACTTAAGGAGACATTTATAGCTGTAATATAAAACACTAACATTTAAAAATATGAGAGTTCAATAACTTCCACCTTAAGAAATTAGAAAAAGCTGAGCAAACTAACCAAAAGCAAACAGAAGGGAGTAAAAGAGCAGAAAGAAGTGAAATAGAGAAGAGTAAGACAAAAGGGGGGAAAAAAGCAAAAGAACTAAAGCTTATCTGATAATCTAATAAAAATGAACAAGAAAGTAAAACTCAAAATACCAAAATCAAGAAGAACACATTACTACCAACCTCATAGATATACAAAGGGTTATAAATGAATAATGTGAACAATGGTAATAAATTAAATAACTGGATGAAATTGATAAATTCCTAGGAAGTCACAACATAAACTGACTCAAGAAACAATCTGAATAGACAAATAACAAGAGACTGAAATTAGTAATTTGAAAAAAACTTCCTACAGCATAAATCCCAGGCCCAGATAGTTTCACCAATGAATTTTACCAAACATCCAAAGAACAATTAATATCAACCTCTTTACAGATTCTTCCAAAACATAAAGACACCTACAGCACTTCCTAACTCATTCTGAGGCCATTATTACTGTTACATCAAAGACATCACAAGAAACACAAATTACAGACTAGCATCATTTATGAAAAGACACAAAACCCCTACCTCCAAAGTTGTAAGAAATGAAATCCTGAAACTTACAAAGGAATTATACACCATGACCAAAAGGAATTTATCCCTGGAATTTAAGACTTGTTCAACAACCAAACATCAAATCTTGCAAAGCATTGTATAAATAGAAGTTAAAATTAACACGATCACTTCAAAAGATACAGAAAAAGAACTTGAAAGACTCCAACAGCACTTCATCATAAAAACTACGAAGAGAAAGGCACTTCCCCAAACTGATAAAGGGCACCCAGGGGAAAAAAACACAAGACTATACACTCTCTGACTACTTCTATTGCACTTCCTAAAGGTTCAGGCTAAGAACAATAACTGAAGCTAAGAACCTTACTGAAGTTGTCCAGAACAATTTAGGCAAGATAATAAAATACAAAGTATCCCACACTGGAAAAGAATGGAAACTATCTCTATACACAGGCAACACAACCTTGTATATAGAATGTCTGAAGAAGCTATTAGAAAAAGACTTGGTTTTAAAGTATTTTAATAACATTTAATTTTAAATATTAACAAATTCTGTAACAGTTTAAGAAGAGTTCAGCAAGATTGCAGGATATGAAATAAGTTTGCAAACTTCAAGTTTTCATTTCTATATACTCACAAAGAACAATCCAAAAATGAAAACATGCCCACAAAAACTTGTATATAAATACAGCAGTATTATTCATAATAGCCCCAAAATAGAAAAAAACCCAAATGTCCACCAATGGATATATACATAAATAAAATGGGACATATCCATACAATGGAAGAGTCTTCATCAATGAAAAGGAGTCTGATAAATGCTTTTATGATCTTTAAAAACATATGCTAAAATTGGGGCCTCCTTGGTGGTACAAGGGGTTAATATGCCACACTACGAAGCTATCCGCAGCCATGGCAGCAGGAGTTCGATGCCCGGCCAGGGAGGTGACCTACATGGTGCAGCAGACCTCTCCTGTCTCTCCTGCTGTTCCCCTCAGCAGTGTATTTCAGCAGACACACCTGTTCTGCTCCCCACTCTGTCTCTGGTGAATCCTCTCACCCTCCCCACATATCTGGCCTGCACCCCAGCTCTTGTATGCATAAATAAATATTTAAAAAAAAAAACATATGTTAAAATACAAGCAGTCATGAAAAACCACATATTCCACTTATATGAAAATGTACATGACTGACAAGTATACAGACACAGAATGTAAATCTGTGGTTGCTGAGGGATGGGTTGCATGTGAATGAGTGCTGAGACAAATGGGGAGGAACTACTGAAGAGTACAAGATTTCTTCGGGGGGGGAGGTGATAAAAATATTCTGAAATTAAATGTGATGGTTGAAAAGATCTGTGAATAGAGTAAAAATGATAGAAATAAACACCCTAAGTTATTACGTGGTATGTGGGGGCCTGCCCTTGTGGTGCAACGGTTGAGCTGCCCACAGCCTCTGCAGCGCCGGTTCGATACCCGGCCGCTGGTGAGGGTCCCTCAAGGCATGCAGACCTCTCCTGCTGCGCCCACTGCTCCCCTCAGCAGTGTACTTCGTCAGTCTGCCTGTTCTGCTCCCCGCTCTGGCTCTGGTGAATTCTCTCACCCTCCTGCGCTTCTGACTGTACCCAGTGCTTGTATAAATAAATAAATAAATCTTTAAAAAAAAAAAAATGTGGTATGTGGGTTAGAACTCAATAAAGCTGTTATATGAAAGTTCCCATCAGTGTAATGCACCGTGTTAGACAAAAGAAGAACCTAGTGATAACAACTGACACACAAATTATTTGGCCAAATTCAACATCCCTCTATCATGCAAGCTTTCTGTGAACGAGGAATAGACAAAAATGCCCTTAATTTGACAAACTTTTATCTATCGTCATATAATGGTAAAAGACTGGATTTTTCACTTTGAAATTGCAAATAAGGAAAGGATGTCCCAGGCAATGCAATAATGCAAGAAAAAGGGAGAAAAGACAGATCGATTAGAAAAACAGAAAGAAGTTTTCCTATTTGCAGATGATAAGAATTGGCTAAGCCAAACAAATTATCAAAATAATTCCTAGAACTTACTAACTTACTAAACTATATAAATAGTTTCATCAAAATGGGATATTAATGTAGAAATCTGAGATATGTAATTGTAAATCTAACAAACCCCACAGGGAACCTGTATGCCTAAACAAAAAAAGTGATTAATGAAACCGAAGAACCAATAAATGGCCAGACACACGATGTCTGTGAACTGAAAAACTCAATAGAATTAAGGTGACAGCTCTCCCCTAACTGATCTATAGGTCAATAAATGCAATACTTATCAAAATCCCAAAGGGATTTTTTTTTTTACAGCTAATGAGACGCAGATTTCCATCGGTTAATGGGGAAATTCAAAATTAAAATGACAATGCAAAATTACTAGAACAGTTATGTTCACAAAAACAGACAAAAAAAAGTGTCAGAGAGAAAGTGGGAAAACATCATACATTGCTGGAACAAGATACTAAGTAAAAACAAGGCAGGCAAGGTACCTGCTCTCATAGAATTTTCATTTCATTAACTAAAAATCAACAGAAATGATTTTGGATAGAGATAAATGCTAAAACAGACAGAGAGCATTATGATATTCTGGTGAGAAACGGCAAGAGGTACATTAGATGAAAGTAATTAGGAATGACTTTCTCACATTACAACTCAAAGGATGAGCTGGCTACATTCACTACATATGTAGAAAGACTCACTCATTCAGTAAGGAGTCAAATATATGTAACTACCAACAAAGGATTCTAATCTACAGAAGATGACCACTATTATCATAAACTGATACATTTTTTATGAAGTCAAGAACACTAATTTCAATCAGTCTGTTCAATCTAAATGAAAGTAATAATCTTCATTAGGAGTGATATTTTGAAATAAAGATTCCACCCCTATCTTCAATGACACCTTTGGGATTATCACCTATAACCCCATTCAATATCCCATTTGCACATGTTCACTAATTTCTTTTTTTAATCTTTTTTCTTCTACATTTTTTTTTCCTGCCTTCATCTAATAACTTTTCCTACTGAATATGCTGTTATACTAAGTTTGGCTTAACCAGTTACTAATAAACAATAAACCAGTTATACTTATTCTGAAAATGTGATATACTGGCAAACTAAAATTTTAGATTGGGGGAAAAACACCAAAAGACAGCCTTCAAAATTTACTTTGCTTATTCTAAATTTTCTATGTACCATACATAGATGCCAAAACCTATTATCCTCCTCCCCCCCCCATTTTTTCTTCACAAAGGTCAAATCTAATTCAATAAATGCATAAATAGGAGTCACTTAAACCATATCAATGCTTATGTTTAAAATTTAAACTTTTAATAACCTGTTGGCTACTTAGGCAAGTGAAAAACTACCTTTAGGACATACTACTGATTTAATCTGCTAAAAACCACATTAACTTTCCTCAGTTCAAAGCCAAATAAAAATAGTAATACATTAAACATATAAACATAATATAGTGGGATTTAAGTGCCAGGCCTGAAACTGAACAAGGGATTAAATACATACAAACACACACACACACACACACACACACACACACACACACACATATACACAATCTCAAAAGCCATAGAGAGACCTGCCCTAGAAAAGGATCTAGTACCTAGTTAAGTATTAAAATAAAATTTACTGAATGAATAAATGATTGGGAAAAGCACTACTACAGAACCTGTTTCAAATAAATGTTATTTTCCTGTTGGCTTGCTCACTACTGGCATATTACTCTTTGAAAGAATCATCCACCAGTAAAGAAGACTCAAGGATACTATTAGTTTTTACTTTTTATACCTCACCAATCCCTTCAAGGTATTAAAAAGTTCAATGAATTATAATTTTAACCATGATTTAAATTAGCAGAAACCTACAATTTTGTGCCCTGAAAGTAAACTAATCAAGACTTAAAAATAATCACTTTTGATAGATGAAACCTTAAATAAGCATAAGCATGTGTTTCTTCAAAGTACTACCGAAAACTAATGAAAAATACAAAATATCAACTCTGAATGGGTACAATTTTGTAAGTAGATAAAAAAGCAAGATACCAGCACCCAAAATCACCACTGAATTAAATTACTGATTTTTACAAGTCTAATATGTTTGTTGTACATATAATTACCTCCACTTTAGAAAAGAGGAAACGAAGTCAGAAGCTAAGCCATTGGCCTGTAGATACATAAGGTGGTAGAACAAGGATTCATGCCAAGATTATTTAGCTGTAAACCTTGTACATTTTTCACTGCTAAATCATTCCTTCACATAACCTCTAGGCAAATTTTAAGTCTAACAAAATACACAATATAGAAAAGGTTTTTAGCATCCTCATGAGAGAGAAAGAAATGCCCTAAAATTGTGGGGAAAGGGATATTTACATATCAAATACAAATTCATTGGCCAAACATGTTTCAAGTACCAGTTAGAATAGTAAAACAAAATACTATCTGGAGAAAATGACTGATACATTAACAAAAAATTATGTTGACCAAAAGATGTCAGACACTAAAGAATATATACTGTACACTTCCATTTGCTCAAACTTCTTTTTTTTTAAAAAGAAAAAGTCTAATCTATAGTGACAGAAGGCAGGTCAGTGCTTGCTGGGAGGTCATAAATGAGAACTGCCTGAATAGTGAACTTTGGAGGGTGATGGGAATGTTTCTCTTTAAATCACAGTGACTATTACACAAGAGTATAAATTTGTCAAAACTCACTGTAAAGGACACTTAGGTGGGTGCCTTGTTTTATATGCAAACTTCCCCGACAAAATTATTGAAAATAAAAATGGTACTAATTGTACAGACATGAAAATGAAAACAGGCTTTGCTTTGAGAAAGAGCAAGATCTTGAGATATACACACACACACACATACATACATACATAAAATTTTACAATCCATTGTTTCAACTTAGTACAGATGTTCAAGAAAGAATGGTTAGCATGGCATGCTGGTATGTACATATTTTTTAAAACTTCCTGAAAATATGTAAGTAGGAGATTAATGTGCTTTATAAGTGACAAAAATCAGAAGTAGCAACAGCAACATTAACTAGCTTGGTCTTAATTACCCTGTCCTTTCTCTATAAGATTTAATTCAGCCATCGAAGTTTCCTTGCTGTAAAAGTTGCAGTTTTCCTGCAAGGAATTTAAATCACAGATGAACTTGCAAATATCATACTGATTTCTATCTCTTAACTGCACTGTTTTCTCAACCTAACAGCTAGTTTTATAGATATAAGAATTTACTTTTAAGTAGACAAAGCAGCCATACTGTAGCATCATAATTCGAGTCAAATTTGGAAATTGCAGCATTTCAAAATAAACAACTTGCTGTGATCTTCAAATTATGGTCTCCAACAGTGGGCCCCAAAATCAATTCATTAGGTCAAAACTAGCATATTTAAAAACGATACATAACAGAAAGCATTTGACCGTATCTTGCAGGAAGGGAACTATTTTCTAAGCTCTTTTGTTTCCCAGTCACACGCATGTGCATGGAAATGCACACTAGATCCACACTATGGACGCTGCTTTGGGGGGGGGGGGGACTAAAATCTCCACAAGTATGCTAGATCAAGAAGTGTGATAGTGTAATAAAAACATTAAGTCTTCTAAGTTCTTTGTTCATGACCTTGGATAAACACTCCACTATACTATAGAACATTTATTCAACTGTAAAATGGGAAGAATTTGACTAGTTTTGTATAATACATACATGTCATGACTTTTTCTCCATACCTGTACCATGTTATACTAACAGTTAATTTTCTTATTGTGTACATTCTATACTCCTAGGACCATGGTTATCACATAATAAGAATTAAATGTCAAATGACCATATAAATGAGTAACAAAATATCTAATACAGTACCTAAATGTTATTTTGCCTACTCCCTCAGTAGCAGACTACTTATTTTTTTCAAATATGTCCAGAAATAAGGTGAAAAAAAAAATACAACCTGAGGTTTATATTAAAAATGCCTTGACTGCATTTTTAGTGGTGATACAATAAATTAAATTAAGCAAAAATCCTTAAACTTTTATACTATTTATCCAATTTCAAGTACTTTGTGATCAATTTTGGTACAGTACCTTCATATGTTAATCTCAATTTGCATTTGTGTGGTATTAAATATTATTTAAATTTCCCCCTAGGAAATAAGAAATATGGAATGATGCTTGGGAGGGAACAAAGGACCAGATTATAACACTTTATTAGTACTCATTTTTATTCTTTTAACTACTGAGAATGAAGGCTATGTATAGAAAATATCTAACATACAAATTACATAAAAAAGATTCACCCTTTCAAAAAAAAAAGTACAAATTTTAAGTATAACTTTCACTTTAAAGTTTAGAACATTTTTACAAGACCATATTCAGTTTATCATTGACCAAAAACCTGAAAAAAGCAATTCACATATAGATGGCGTGGATGTAAAGTTGCGCAGCCTTTCTGTAAGGGAAAAAGGAAGTACTATAAATATTGCAAGTTTTGGAAAATAACCTTTCATACAGTATTCAATGAATACTTTGTCAGTTTCTATATATAAGATTTCAAATATACACTGGTAAATAAGATTGACTCAATCCCCACTGATGATCTAGTGGTGGAATGCAAGACAAAATTGTTAAAATATGACAGATGTTATGGGAAGAATGGTCTATTTAACAATTAGATGGATGCAGCCTCTTTGAAAGGTATCCTGTATGGGGCCTCCCCTGGTAGCTCAGCGGTTGAGCGCTGGGCTGCGAAGCTGCCCACAGCCTCTGCAGCGCCGGTTAGATCCCCGGCCAGCCGCTGGCCTGGCGAGGGTCCCACATGGTAAGACAGACCTTTCCTGCCATGCCCACTGCTCCCCTCAGCAGTGTATTTCGTCGGTCTGCCTGTTCTGTTCCCCACTCTGGCTCTGGTGAATTCTCTCACCCTCCCATGCTTCTGACTGTACCCAGTGCTTGTATAAATAAATAAATAAATCTTAAAAAAAAAAGGTATCCTGTATATACTATAGTCTGAACTAAATGCTGTATATACACACACACTTATTTACTCTAACAGTCCTATGAAGTACATTATTAGACCTTTTAAATGGAAAGAACACTAAAGCTTAAAAAGTAATTTGACTAAGGACACAAGGGTATTATTTCCAATATTTTTCTAATTATTACAAAAATGTTTTCTAATAATCAAAAGTGCAAACAAAAATTCAGGTACAAGAAGGTTCACCTAGTGTGTTATAAAAGTGAAAAATCAAAATAAAATTAAATGCTCAATAATAAATAATTGTTAAGTCAGTTTGCTTTGACCATAAGAATCATGTTTTGGGGGCCTCCCTGATGGCGCAGCGGGTTGACCTGCAGCGCTGTGAAGCTGTCCGCAGTCTCTGCAGCATCGGTTCGATTCCCAGCTGACAGGGAGACTCCCACATGGTGATGCAGACCTCTCCTGCCTCACCTGATGCTTCTTCACTCAGCAGGGTACTTCAGTCCCTCTGCCTGTTTTGCTCCTTACTCTGTCTCTGGTGAATTCTCTCACCCTCCCGCACTTCTGGCCTGTACCCCAGTGCTTGCATAAATAAATCTTTAAGAAAAAATTAACAAAAAATCATGTTTTGGATAAATATTAAGAGACACTGGAAAGTGATTGTGATGTAAGTTTTTGTAAAAAGTACAGGTTACAAAATAGTAAATATAGTTCAACTCTCAAGGGCAAACAGCGGTTGTGTTTATGGATGTTTTTCCTATTTTGTGCATTTTCTTAATTTTTCACATCCCATTGTGTTACTTTAATAATCAGGAAGAGGGCCTCCCCAGGTGGCGCAATGGTTGAGCACTGGGCTGTGAAGCTACCTGCAGCCTCTGCAGGGCCTGTTCGATCCTCGGCCACAGGCGAGGGTCCCACATGGCGTGCAGACCTCTCCTGCTGCCCGCTGCTCCCCTCAGCAGTGTATTTCGTCAGTCTGTCTGTTCTGTTCCCAGCTGTAGTGAATCCTCTCACCCTCCCATGCTTCTGACTGTACCCAGTGCTTGTATAAATAAATAAATAAATCTTTTAAAAAAAAAATAATCAGGAAGAAAAACAAAAGCAACCTTTCAAACAGAGAGACAACAACAAACAGTGTTTAGACAGGCTAACAGTTCTCTGTGAGGAATTGTAAAGTCATTTTGATTTTCTTCTTTTCCTCATCTTTATTTCCACTTTTTCTATATGCACATGCCATCATTACTACTTTTATCATAGGCTCCTCAACTGACCTCACATAACTTCAATTACTTGCTTCATAATTTTTTTAAAATAATAGTACTATTTCCTTGCTACACTGCAATAATACACGTGTATATTCAAGAACCCAAATGACAAAAATAGATAACTTACAGAGATCATTTCTATTACAGAAGTTATCCCTATCAAAAAAAACCTCAATGTCTCAAATCATTAATTTGAGAATTAGAAACTAAAACTTAACTGTCTTTTTCTGTGTCAAATGATTAAACAGTCTAATTTTCTAAGCACAAAAATACTTATCTTGCTTTTTCTTGAGATTTTTATTATGTACATTTGCCCATACAAATAGTATGGCATATGCAACTAAAAATAAAAGTTGTTTAACTATGCAATTTAGGGTACAGACTATTCTGAAGAACTATCCAATTACCTCTAGTTAATTCCAGCAAATTAAGCAAAAGTCTTTGGTAATGAAAACTTTTCTAAAAGGTGTAAATTGCCCTTTTCTTTGAAAAGCAAACATAATAAATATACGTATGTGATGCCACACAAACTGCTATACGTAATAACCATTATTAAAAAACCATGAAAAATTATGAAGGGGCATATCTTGAGCAAGATCTTCAGATTTCCAGAAGTTTGTAAGTTTTACATTATAAAAAGGTTTTACAAGTAAGTCTTAGATATGAGTGAGTTGTTTTTGCTCCAATTAAAATCATTTGCTTTAGTTAATATGAAAAAAATTGAGGCGTCACCTAAGAATTTGGGGTAGCAAGATTTAAGTTTATAAAGTTTTTGTGCATGTTTTAGAAAGAAGGTATTTAAAATTGAAAGCAGCTTTTGTAATATAATAGTATGAGATTAAATGATCAGGAGACTTTATAAGCACATAATCAATAACTAGATTTTATACCAATAATACTAAAAGCAATACCTTTTAGTAGGTATTGTTTGGTTAATAATGATCAAGAGAAAGCATTAAAAAAAAAATGGGAACAATCTAAGACTATTCAAGCTCTTTCATGCATAATGAATAGAGAATAAAAATGAGGTAAATTTTCTGGTATATATACTCATTTATACACATCTAAGTATTAACTGGCCTGCTGTGATGAACACAGCAGAATCACCTTTCCCCCCACATGCCAACTCCTGCCCCCAAATGTCCAATAAACCAGATATTTTGGTATACAGCAGTACAAGGGAAAAGTAATGAATATATGGATGAATGAGTGACTCAATCACTCACTCACTCAATAAACTGATAATTTTATTATAATTCCTACAGGGCAGGATGAGGGGCATCCCAACCCCAGCACCCTCAAACCTGCCTGCTCTAAATAGGTTCTGCCATCTGCCACATCAAAATGAAACATACTTTAGTGCATAAGACCTTTAATGGAAAGGAACATTAATACAATTAGTGTGCAACAAAGACAAGAAAAAGAATAAAGTTTTTAAATCAAGCATCCAAAGTCACCCATCCCCTCATGGGTAAATGTCCAGTCAAACAGAGTTGGCCCAAAGTAAGGCCACAGAGCCCCAAAAGCCTGTCACAAGTCTAAGGCACCTTCTGGCAGGGATCCATAGGAAACGGGCAGAAGGGGCCAGCAGGTCTGGGACAGAAGGAACAAAATCAAAATCAAGATAAAAGCTGCCACAGTTAACCTGTGGCATCTAACACAATGTCATCTAAACAAAATCCCTGGCAGAAAAAAAATGTGTCTAGACTGTAAGAGTAAAATTGTATCTTTCTTGTTCACATTTTTTCTGTTACAAGAGAGCAGTGCACTGTGAAATAAATTGTGGCTTATTCTCATTTGCTCAGAAGCTCATCTTTAAGTAGCAAGTCCTACTCATAAACAAAAAAACAATGCCCCCCAAGAGCCTTTACTCCTTAAATCAACACTATGAGGTATCATTTATCCATACTTTGAGATTGAAAAAAACTGAAGGACAAGTTTAGGAAGGCCAAGTCATATAACTTATAAAAAAAGTCAGACTGGCAGTTCCAATTCAGGCTGGCTCTAGTACCTGAGACTTTAATGACATGTAAAGTTCTGGCACAACTCTTCAACAGGAAATAGTTATAATCAGCTCCATTTTATCAGCCAAAAATTAGGCAATTTGGGCAGTTCTAAGTCATCATGGTAGAAATAATAATTTTTGCTATGAAAAAAAATGGTACACAGCATACCACCAAAGCAGTAATTATGTCAAATTGTACTTTTAAGGAATCGATTCTTTTTATTAAAAACATTTAGGCTTTCTTCTTTTGCATGTCAGAATAAATGCTAACAACCTAAAATAAACACAAAACTGTTATGTGTGTGAGTAACATATATTATCTTAGCATAATAAAATAAGCACATCAGATAAGACAGGTATATCAATTCCTTTGAAAAATACTGCTAATTTTTTGTATTATTCTAATGTATTCAAACAATGTTAAGCCTAATGCCTGCAAATAATGTCAAACAACATTCAAATTCTGCCTGCTCTAAAACTTATGCAACACATTCCATCCATTAATGTAAAACTTTAAACTACTAGCATTGGTTTATATGTAGAAAAGTTCTTTGGGAGATACAAACTATAGTTTCCAAGTCATGCAGTTCCTAATAAAACCTCCTGCCAATAGGAATACAAACTACTCAATTTGTGTAATGCAGAGAAAATAATTCTTAAAAACTTTTACAAATATAATAATTACCATGCTTATAACTTTAACTATAAATCAACTGCAGGAGTTAAAATTTCCTATGAAGCACAATCTGGTCCATGCTCAGTGTTTAAAAATACTGGTTACTCCTCATTATGTAAAAAACTCCCTCACACTATGGCCAGCTCTTTCCTACAGCCAACTTCTCACAAGGTCCCAGAACTTCATTAAGTGGGGGAGGAGGAGGGAGCAGGTTCAAAACAAGAGGGGGGTGGGAATTGTATGGGGACCATAACCAAGATGAAAATACATACTTTGTGCAAAAATGAAAAATGATGTAAAAAATTATGAAATTAAAAAAGTAATAATAAATGGAATCACATAAGAAAAAAAAGAGACCTATAGCAGATTACTTTGCTCTTCTCCAATTCAGCATATTCTCTCAGGTTTTGTGTATCTGGATTACTGATTCTGTACACTCCTCCACAAAATTATCCTTCAAAATCCAGCTCATTAACTCACGTAAACAAAATTACTCTATTCTAGTATTATATCCAAAGCATGCACCACAAAAAATTAACTTAATTATTCAGCACACTTTTAACAGTGAATGGCACACAATAATATTCATAGAACTTTACAAATCTGGTAAAGTATGAAAGTCACTGATTTCTAAGAAAAATCTACCAAAACTTTGCAAAGCTAAAAAACTCCTACACGCTTTGATTAGTCTATACAAGCACCAAGAAAGTTTTAAGTTTGCTATCCCTTATAATTTCCCACTAATAAAGATTGACACCTTAACTCCATCTGATTTGAAAACATTATCACAGTCTCCTAAGGAAAAATAACCCCTCCTCCCTCTCTATATTGAAAGACAGAGATTACGTCTGAATTATCTCTTCCTCTTTAAAGTTGACCCTTATTTACGTAGGAAGTACTAAATGCTTATGAAACTTTTTCTACCACCAAACATATAAAACTTGACCCCATCTTGTGTTAAGTATTCTTTCTGCCTGCAAAACCATACTCCCAGATTTTTATATGGTTTCCTCCCTTTTTGACTTCTGCTCAAATGCCACCTCCAATTGCTGTGTCCTGATCCCTTTATTTTCTTTATGACAATTACCACTACCTGAAATTATTTGTTTACTTATTTATTTTTCTCTACTTCTTTAAGGACATTAACTCTATAAAAGGAGAAATTTGTCTTGTTCACATATATATATATAGCCACTACATATAGCAATATCTAAAAAAGATATTCACTCAAATTACTGAAGGATATCGTTGAACATGCCGAGAATGCTAGCATCCAGCCAGTAGAGCCTAAATTTCAATTAAACAATTTCTATCTAAACATCACTCAAAAAAAACCTAAGTTCTATAAATTATGTCTTTGCAAAAGGAAAAAAAAAATTTAAAAACAGAATTTTATATTAGATGTGACCTTAAAGGCATCAAGAGATCAATATTTTCAAACTATACTCTAAAACATCTTAATGCTGTCTACAGATAAAATTCCCTGACACACTGGATGACCAATGTTTGTTTTTTTTTTTTGTATACATCTATTTTAGAATGTGTGATTCATCTGCAACGCATGGAAATATTTTATATATCTGATTTAAACACTTTGAAGTCTTATCTTTGTTGCCAGATTAGTTTTGCTATAAATCTCAAATAAACATGATTATATCCATAATTTCTCCTAAGAGTACATACATTTAGAAAGGTTACCATTGTAACTTTTTTCTTATCTAAGGCCAGACACATTGCCTCACATAAAAATCACAAAAACTAGACCCTTCATCACCCCTACAGCATTATTTTGTTCACTAAATCAAGGTAAAATTTAAGGAACACCTACTGAGTACATGGATATTGCAGAATTAAGTGTGCAGTAATAAGTAAACTTGTAAAATGTGGCATGTGATAAATTATCACCTACTTTCATTTGGGTTTTTCTGATAAATGTTCACAATTTTTAAAAATATAAGAGCATCTGATGAATACTACCAGAAAGTCAAACTTGAAACAAAATTTTCAACTACTTATTTCAACTGTCTACATTAATTTTACTTTCGTGAATCTGCAAGATGACCAGATGAAAGCTAAACAAAACTTTTGCTTTGCTTACACCTTCTTAATTTGATATATCAGGATTTTCCTAATAGAATAACATTAAAATAAGTGAAGAAGAATAGATGCTGAGCCCAGTTTAACGAAAAATTGGCCCTCATAAATTACAATTACTAATTTTCATACTAATTGAAGGTTTGATCATTCTATCTGTTAATGTTAAAATTTAGCCTGATTTTAAAAGTTAACTTCAACATGGCTACCATATAAAGTTGAGATAATGCATATGAAAGTGCTTTGTAAGCTGTAAAACATTGTTCAAATATTTAGAAAAATAAAGTCAAAAGGAATCAGGTCCTTTGAATAGCACTTCAAACTTATTGAATATTACTTATTGAATATTACTTATTGAATACTGAATATTACTATTTTACCAACTGATGAAAAATTCTTATACAAGTTGAAAATTACATACAAAATTTGTATGAAGAATAAGCATGATTTACAAAGTAAAAGTAACATTAAAAACACATTTCTGCCAAATATGACACAAAACCAAATGTTCCTCTCCCAAACACATTGTATTACATAATCAGTCATTACATTTTGTCCAGATGCTGATACAAAATGGAGCTATGTTTCAACATCCAAATACATAAATGGAAAATGATTTATGATATGTTTGAAAAAATGCACGCATACTATTACCTAAATTACCAGGACATATAATTTTCTCTGGTTTATTTTATCATTCCTTGGCAAAGTAAAAATTTACTAAATATGCATTCTCATCCACTTTTACATAAGGAAAGATATTTCAATTCAGTAAAAGCAGAGACTGGTATCTTGAGTACTGGATCAAAATATCTTGTAAAACAATACTCTGTATGTTTAGCAGTTTTTAATTTAAATGGAAAACATATCACATGAAAATGATCATGTGAAAAGATTTCTAAAATCTCAAGTGACAGATTATTAACATCTCCACTAAAAACAATTATGGGACTCATTTACCCTGTTTTGATTTCTGCATTTCTAAAAGACTTCTGATACAAAAAATTGGTGTATTGGCGTTTGAATTTTATTCAAACCCTTAAGCTTAGCTAGATGTTTCTGAGAACTGACTTTTTTAGAAGGTGAAATAGTATATAAATGATGTCTGAACTCACACCTCCTGGAATGACCTAGGAAGCACCTGTAATCAAGCACATTAATATTTCTGCATCAAGATATTGTAAAATTAGGCAAAGACTATAATTAGGCTACCAATTTCAGGTGGAATATGCCAGCACAGCACACTTTCTTAAAAAAAAATAATCAGTTTTTAGGGATTTTTGGATTTTAGGCTACCAATAGAGAGGTATTAAATCATCTCACACAATTTTCATAAGAAGAGTTATAGTAGAACTAGAGAATTCCTACTTCACTGTATTGGGCCAGGCATTAAAGAATCAAAAGGTAAAAAACAAAGCAAACAAACATACAAACACACAAACCTATTCCAACTTCAAAAAGTCCAACTGAACAGGAGTTCCTGGTTAAACAATGGTAAATATATATCATCATCTAAATACATACACAAGCTCTCTTCTTCAATCAATGACTTTACCATACAAAATATGGCAAGCAATGCAGACCAAAATATTCTATAAGAAGCATTTTTTTTTAAAACTAACATTCTTCCCTTATTTCTGCACTCAATCTACATGCATTTACCTAAGATGCTGGTTACCTAGTTTACCATACGTAGGTCATTAAGAAGCAAAACTGTAAGAAAGGACTCAAGGAAGTGATGGATATATGTCTTTTTCACCATCCTCTTTTCCAATCTGTTGTTTCTTATCTGTGGATTGGGAAACAAAGCACTCTGATAGCATTAAGTGTCAAGTGACAGTCAAGCACCTGTTCAGTTCACTGCCTATTTATTGATAAAGTCTAAGTATTATACACAACAGAAGGTACTTAAAATGTAAATATAAATAAAACAAAGTCCTACCTCTAAGGGGCTCATAGTACAGAGGTTATGATGGGTGGTGGGGCCAGACAGGGAAATACAATACAATACGACACAGAAGTTTGAATACAGCAGTACAGAAGGAGTTGGGAAGTCAGGTAAGTTTCATTAAGAAAGCAATGCTAGCGTAAAGTTTCAAAGAAGAAGTATGCTAAGTAACAGGGAAATGATAGTAAAAATACCTCCCCACCACACCTACAGGTGTAAAAATACACATGAAAGCAAAAACAAACAAAAAAACAAATAAACAAAAAAAAACCAAAAAAAAAAACCAAAAGCAACTAATAGAATAAGTGGCAAATATGTACAAAATACCTACCCATGACCAAATAGAGTCAAGTTGAGTCTAAAAATTTCTAAAACCTTATAGTCCATTCAGGCAAGGGAAACTTTATTTTTCTAGACAATTCACTTTGCATTTCCATATTATATAAGCTAAGAGGTCTTACCAAAATATAGACATTATGTGCCATTTTATTACTTCATAATGCAGCATACATCCAAGAGGTCTGCACTTAAATTTCAGTGCACAAGCTGTCAGGAAAATATTTAGGGATAGCTTCCCAGGTCATCCCTAACAATATAGACAAAGTAAATAAATAAATAAGCCATGTCAGCATGACTTGTCATGAGAGGCGTTTTAAGAGTTTTACAAAGGATGTCAAACAAAAACCAAAACAAGGAAAACATATACAGTAAATTGGAGGAAGAAAGGTTCAAAGAACAGAACTAAGGTAAAAGTTGTAATTTTAAAAACTTAAAATTCTAATTTTCGCTTTCTTTTCAAAGCAGACTTTTAGATAGTAGCCTAACTTTTCAAAATATCTAGTGAGTCACAATAAAATCCAATTCCTTTAAGTATCACAGGTAGAAATCATCCTTAGTTAAGTATGAAAAACCTCTATCATCAACCAGAATGACACCTATCATAACACTAGATCCCTTGATATCCATACTGTAATTCTATGCAAATATTACAGTACAACTCAGATTAACTCTGCCTCTAAAACTGCCTGATACCTAGGTTTCTTTTGCTTCTCTGTGTTACAAAATCCACTAGAAGATCAGGAAACAAATTAAAATATTATTTAGTAGCATCTTTTCCTAAGACTGTATCACTATTTGCTGATCTCAAATACCTACCAATCCAAGGAGGCACATGGGAAATTTGCTTTCATATATGTGAACATAACAGAATGAAATTTCTACAGTTAAAAATTTTAAGACAATTTAAAAAGGCTATTAACACTGCTTTTAACAAACAAAAAGAAAAAAAAAACCCTGTTTAACAAAATTATATTTACCAATCTATTGTCAATTATTTCACCCATAGATGCGAAGCATAATTTTCTGTATTTTTCTGTATCAGAAAATCTCATGAAGCAAATTTACTACTAAAATGGGTAAAACTGGAACTTCCCACAGGTGGTGAAAAATTCTCAATCTTTCAAAATACAAATACTTTTAATACCTATACTTATCATGGAGATGAAAACCAAAAACAACTAAGTTAGAAGCATTCCAATGAAACCTACACATAAAAGTATTTATATACTTTTGAACAAAGGAATTTTTAGGTTACAGCTAACTGTAAAGTAACTCTGAAAAATCAAAATATAAATGAAACATCCAAAATAAAAAAAATAGCTAATTAGTTCTCTTGGAGAAGAACACTGTTGAATTTTATCTTCAAGCAAGCACTTCTCAAAGAAGACCATTACATAATTTACTCATGCATTATGCCTTCACTTTCCACGGTATGAATTTACTTTCAAGTGAAGTATAATTAAAAAAAAAAATTTTAAGGCTGTTTTTGTAGCTTGGTTAAGCATAAAGGCATTTCTCATTTCTCAAAAGTATCAAATTAAGTTACAGATATCTCTATACAGAAAAATTACAATAAAAGAGTTCTGCCAGCAAATGATGGATAAATTTATATTGATGCAGCATTAGTCAGGATGCAAAAAACATGAAATACAGTTACTCAATTTCATCTAAAACACAAAGAATTCAAAGAAGACACTACAGTTCAGGTCCTCAGAAAAAACTGAGAAGAGTACCTTCTTAAAATTATATAAGGATCCTGTAGAGTCAAAAAAAAAGTGTCACAGTAGTTACGTTTTTTATGGTACTTCTCCTATAGATTTAATATTACAAAAAAGAACTTCAAACAAAAGAGCAGTTCACATACAGAGCTTACTAATCGTCTTGATGCTTTAAGAAGAATATCAATAAAAAGAAATCTGAATGTAAACATCTATAATCACTTGAACACAGACATTTAACTATTTCAGTTCACTGTGATTCTTAACCAACCCTATAAATGTGTGAAGTTATCTTCCCAAAGTGCATGAGACGTGTCACTGATGTCTGAGAAATAACTGTTGTCAAATATACCAAATATTTCCAAACAACATATACATGGTAAATTTCCATCCCCTCCCCATACCTTATATTTTCACCTATGCTGTTTTAAAATCCAAATAAAAAGGTGCACTTACAATTCTAGAGCTCTAGATATTCCAATCATCAAGCAAGACGACTGAAATGTGTTCAACTTTTAACTCTAAATGCAAGTATGGCCTCCACTGTGAACAGATTTTGGTCACTGAGTACTTTCTACCATATTGCCAAGAATCTAGGGGTTGGTATCAATTATTAGAAACTTTCCCGAAGATCAAGAAAGAAGTAAGGTTTCTGAGTAGGAGTTTTATGAAAATGAAAGACATTGTGTTGCATTCGGGCTTCTGGATACAGAAAAGTGAAGGCATCTCCTAAGATTCCAAGGAAGTTGACGTTCAGTTTCCTTCCGAGAGGATGGTACCCGTATGTACGACTTTTGTGGCGGTAATACAGTACCCACAAGGCCTGGAATAAGTGCAAATTCTATAACCCCAGAAAGGCTTTCTACGAGAAAACTACCACCCGCATTCGCTAAAGATAGCTGCCAAAAGTTACCGAGGCGCTCTCGTCTAGATGGAGCAGAGACTTAAGAACTACAAAGGTCTCTTTTAACCCCACTCATTTTCTTCCGTGAAACTTTTACATTAGACCCGAGGCTGTAAAAGGTAGAGAGGCGCTAGCGGAAGTAGAAACCCAGGGTTCGCAACTTCACAGACACAAGAGTATCGGGTTCCTCCGCCGGCCCAACACCATCGAGCACTCAGTCTCTCCATCACGGAAGCTGCACCCTCCCCGTCCGCTGGCAGCAGCATCACAGCTGCACTCCTCTCATCCACAGCCTTCGGTGTCCCAGGGTCTGGAGACTCAGGAGTCCCGTTAGCCAGTCCAGTGTCCCCCATCTTACACTTGCACGCACACACACACACACACACACACACACACTGTAAGTCGCAAGTGATGTGCGTGTACTGAGAGAATGTGAACCGTCAGCTCCCGCAGCAGCTGTTGGGAAGGCGGCAGCGCGGTCTAACCAGGCCTGGGCTCCTTAGCCACCGCCGCTGCCGCCTTCTCTTTTCCCCAGGAAGCAGCGCGGCGGAGGCTCCTCGACACTGGCGGGAGCCCGGGGGAGCGGAGTCCGGGGAAAGCCCCATCGCCCGCCGAAGGGACCAGGCCTACGATCCGGAGCTGCAGCTGCAGCGACCCAAGTACAGCGACGCTTTACGTCCCGTCCACCACCCTCCTCATACACACCCCCTCCCTCCCTCCCTCCACCGCCGCCACCCCCCTCCCCGCCCGCTCCGCTCTCCCTCTCTCGATTGGAGCCGAGACAAAAGCAACGGGAAGCGGAGGGCCGGGACGCTGCCCGCGGACCCCGGGCGCGACCGGCCCGGCCCCGAGGCATTCCCCCGCCTTGCGGGGGCCCCGAATCCGCCGCCCCCGCCGCGCGCCCCGCTGCCAGACTTCCGAAAATTTGCCAAAAACTCACCGCATGAATTTTCTTGTCCCGCGGATCCAAGATGGCGACGTATCCACCGCGGAGGCTGCTGGGAGCAAGACCTTTACCCTCTGACCCCCGCCGTGACCCCCGTGGTTCCGGCTTCTCTCGTGGCGGCGGCGACCGCAGCGGCGGAAGGTGGGAGCGGCGATTGCGGACGGGACGGAGCTGGGGGTGGTAGCTCGCTTCCCGCGCGGCCGAGATGGCGGTGGGGAGAGGCGCGTCCCTCCCTCAGCGTCCTCTCCGCGGCCGCCGCCGTCTCCCACTGACTCACGGAGGAGGCTCGTAGCTGCTCCGCGGCCGTTATGTAGAGCGGGGCCTCTGCGGCCGCTTCGGTCCCCTGAGGCCGGTGGCTGCGCGCCGGGCCCGGGGCGCTGGTCCTTGGGGCGCCGCGGGGTCCAGGGCCCGGGAGTGCTGAGGTGGCGTCGGTGCGCCCTCCCCGGGGACGCGGAGCGTGCTTGTGTTTGTGTCGGACACCCCGCCCCCTTCCCGGGTCGGCCTCAAACGTCCCTCCTCCGCGCTCACCCCCAATCCCACCACCTGAAGCGAGTCTGACTGTCCCTTTTTCCTCCTGCAGCCCCGCCGGCCCGGGTGTTGGTGCAGCGCTTCCAGGACCCCGCAGCGCGTCAGCATCACCTCCAGAGAAGTGAGTTCCCCTCTGCGTGACCGCTGGTGTTTTCTACTCACCGCCCTTCCTTTCTTTTTTTTTTTTTTTTAAATGGTTAAGTTTCATGGGAGGGAGCTGATGGGGGAGCAGGTTTTTTCAGCAGTTAGATGAACCTGCGCCTGCCGAGTTAGAGCCCCGTGTTTAGCTCCTGCTCGGCAGCGTCCACTCGGTTTGAATGACCCACTGGGAGGTGTATCGGCCAGACGGCCTGAAATTTTGATGGTTTTGGTGGACACTTAAGTGAAGTGTCTGCTTTCCCGAAAAATAATCGTCAATCAAAGTGAAAATAAAATGTGTTTCCTTTGAACTTTTTATTCCTTTGTATATCGATCGACTCTTCCCCTTTTGTATTACTCGACATTTTTATTTTTGGACTTGAACACCTCTGAATATATATATGCGAGTTTGGAATTTTGTGCTTTCATAAAGTGAAAACTGGCATTCCTTTCTGTTTGAGTGATAGCATTTATTCATGTAAAATAATTCATTTGGAGTAAATGAAATTTCTGCTTTCTTTTTTTGTTGTTTTATAAAATCACCTTTTCTTTCCAAGAAAACTACTGTAAATTTATCATGGAAGGTCAAAGGGCATATGTAGGTTATTAATAGTAAGAACAGTAAGCATACTTTAAAGGTGACTGTTGTACGGAATGCAAGGTATTTTGACATACTGGTAAACGTGAGTTTATTTAAACTTGAATGGTAGTGATGTAACTTGTGGGAAATGTTTTGCCTGATATTTCACTGCATTAATCTTTCTGCTTTACTGTGTTTTTTACTTAAGGAAAATTCAAGGAGGAACAACATTTCTTTTATGACCCTAAGTCCCCTTTTCCTCCTCTTGACAGCTCCGTCTGCTTTTCAGCTTTTACTGATATGTAAGATAGTGTATTAAAAGTCTAAATATGCTTCAAAGTATATTTAATACATATAGGTATTTGAAGATATATACATGTCTTTATGTATTGCTGAGAACTTTAATCTAGCTTAATAATTTGAAAGAGTAACTTAACATTTGGAATCCTAAGATGAAATAATAAAAATGGGATAACCTTATTTTGTTTTGCACATGTAAAGTAGCATCATATATTACTTAACATTTTAATCTATTATTTAAAACTTTAAGGCCAAGGAATAGGCTTTATTCTTAACATCTCTGTATTTACTCAAAAAAGCATGGAATTTTAATAGCATAAACATTGAAAAATTTGGACAAATATCTCCAAAAGAGGACAGGTCTAATTTAAGGGCTTTCCTCTTTTGGAAGACTATTTTACTGAATGAGATGGAGCATATATTTTCACAATAAATTTGTAGGATGTGAGTGTTAGAAAAAAATACGCTGATACTATTTTCTTGGGGACACTTTGTTTAGGATAAATATACTGTGAGCTTTATTGAAAACAAGTTTTTGATTGTCCTCTTACTGATGCCCAATCTATTATTAATTTCTAAAACTTGTTTAAGAAATAACTACAACTCACTTTAGAGATGAGTTGGTTATAAATGAAGAAAGAGCTTATATGTATGATTTCTAGTAAGCACTCTAAGTGGTATATCTTTTTAACATTGTTCTTTAACATTGTTCTTTTTGCATCAAAAAGTTCATCTTTATTGCCAGCTTTTTTCCTCTCAGATTTGTTAGGTTTTTGGTTTTTGTAACTAGTCACATTAATAAATTTTCTTTTACTTGAAAAAGTCCACTCATTGCTTATTTTATGTGTTTGTATGTTTTTGAAGCATAAGTGAGGTAAATTCCAGATGCACTTTTAATAGTTACTGATTTAGATTAAAGAAAAAATTCCTTAATCTAGAAAGAATGAATTTGTTTATAAGTAGTTATAGGAAAGGGGGGAGGGGACCTCCAGTTTGCAAAAGGTTTGGACAATACTGAAAAATCTTACAGTGGCAGGGAATTAAAAGCACAGGCATCTCAAATTTAACATGTTGAAACAGAACATTTGAATCCAAACTGTCTTCCCATAGTCTTACTGATTTCCATAAACCAGCTGTGCACTCATTTGCTCAAGTGTAATCTAGGACTCTCCTGTGATTCCTCATACCCTAGGTCCAGCTCATCATCAGTATCATCTGCTTTTCCTTTTTTTTTTTTCTTTTCTGAATTTAGCCACTTCTCATCACTTCTAATGCTACCACCCTGTCCAAGTCATGCAGCAGGATCCACTGTCCCTCAGCTTTCACTTTTCCCTGCACCCCTTCAAACCATTCTCTACATATTAACCATAGTACTCATTTAAGAAATTTCATTAGGTTACATCACTCCCTTGTTTAAAACTGTCCAGAGGCTTCCCTAGGGATAGAATAAAATCCGTTTTCTTTCCATGGCTTTTAGAACTGCAAATCTGGCTTTTGTCATCCTCTTCATTTTGTTCTCACCCCTTCTCATTGCTTCCTGTTTCTGTTACGTGCCAAACCAGTTATGGTAGACACAATTAGTTGTCCTCTTAAAATTTCTCCATTTTTTTTCATACTGTTAGATGTGGACACATGGCCCCCTGTAAGCCATGTGGTAGTTCTAGCCAATGGAATATAAGCAGATATATCATGTGGGGCCTTATCAGAAACATCCTTAGAAGATAATTGATGTGTACCTTCACTGTGCTGCTTCCCCTTATATTGCTATACCCTGGAATACAGATGTGATGACCTGGAACTCTAGCTGTCAGTTTGGGCCACATTCAAGAACCTTCATTCTAGGAAATACAAAACTTTTAAGTTGATGGAAACATGGATTCTTGACATCTTGGTGGAGCACCTTACTACCCAGCTTGCCTTAGGCTTAAATTTTTATGTGAGAAAAGATAAAATTTCTGTCTTATTAAAGCTGCTATTTAGGGTCTCTTGTTCTCAGTCTAATTTAATCTTAACTGACATTTCTTAGTGCCTTTGCATAGCTGTTTTTTTTTATGCCTGGAACGTGTCTTTATGTGGCTCATTCAGTCTCATCCTCTGACCACCATTTTATTCCTTTGACCCTCTATTTTCTTAAAAGTATTTCTAATTTATCATTATCATCTAAATTCATTATCTGTTGTATGTTTTCCTTTACCCCGCTGGAAATATAAGCTCCAGGAGAGCAGGGACTACATCTATTTTATTCACTGCTGTGACCCCCCTACATCATAGACATTAGACAGTAGACATAGACCTTTGAGTGAATGAGACAGTAAATAAATGAACCATGGAATGAATGAAATAGATCCTTATCAATAAGATTAGGTCGTTCCCTTTTTTAAATAAATGTTTTGAAAGATTTCTTTGAACTTAATGTGTAAAATCCAAACAAGGAAACAGCTGGGGGAAAAAAGTGGTAATTAAGATACATACATTTTCCTGGGAAGTCTGTGAAATCTATAAAGTTGTTATAGAAAATAAACAATTGGGAAGGCAGCCAAGCAAATACTATATCTGAAACAAAAATATCATGTGCTACAAATTTATTATGAAAATTTATGTTCCATCTCATTCACTTATTAGATCTCATATTATCTAAAATAGATACAAGAAAAACTACACAAAGTAACTTCAAGAAAATTTAACAACTGACTTTAATAAGTGAAAGAAAATTAATAACTGACTTGATTTGGTCATTATTATCTTAAATTATTATTAATATTGGCAAACATTCAGAGAAATAGGGTTTATATTGCTGAGAGTATAAATTGACACTTTTCTGGAATACAGTTTGGCAATATGTATCAAAAGCCTTGAGCATGTACTTTTGACACAAGGAATCCTCTTGTAGAAATGTATCAGAAATAAATAAGGACATGTATGCAATTTAATTGCAAAAGTATTCATTATTGCTGTTTTGTTTTCTTTTTTAGGCTTCCCAAGAACTTTATTTGCACAGAGCCAGAAGGGGAGCACCCTGAATATAAACGAAGGTGTTGGGCCTCTTGGTGGTGAAGTGTAGTTTGTACTGGTGACATAGGACCCAGTCAGGCAGTGGGAACTTGATCTTGGAATCATGGTCCTTTTTATTAGGATATTACTTAATTAAACTACATTCAAATTGCAGAATAGTATTCAGTCTTTAAAAATGTTGCGAATTTTATTGACATGATATATTAAGTGAAAGAGAGAATTTTTAAATACAATTCCAATTTTGTAAAAATTCGAAAGTCTCAATGAAGTCTGAAAGGGTATATACAAAGTATTAATTCACTCTGATAAGTAGCTTATAGTTATTTTTCATAGTTTTTAATTTTTCAGAGAATAATTTTTATAATGCAAAGAGGCTACCTTTATCTTTAAAGAAACAAGTGAATAACTGGGAAATGGTAGCACTATTCATCTGCCAAAGCTGAATTTTTTAATCCTTATTTCTTCCCTGTACCCCACAATTAATTACCAATTCTTATATATTTTATCTTTTAAAAAATGTCAAAGATAAGGATCCACCCTTATCTCTCATTCCTTCAGCCATCCTCTTAATCATTGCCTCGTAATCTTCATTTGAACTTTGGAAAAAGTTTTTTTTAATGGAGAGTTTAAACTCTGTCCATTCTTCCAAACTACCTCCAGATTTTACAGTGCACATCTCTGAAGACTTTCCTGCCTGGAATCTTTGATGTTTTATAACCTACTGAATAAAAGTACAAAACCCTTTCTATGAGGTTTAATGCCCCTCCTACATTTGCAGCTTCTGATACTACTTGTGGTTATATCCCAGTATTTCAGGCTGCTTCATATTTCATGCCCTTGCAGTTTTCTTACCTCTGCCTTGAGTGACTTCCTTCCCCCCCAAATATCTTTAAAAATTTCTATTTAGTCTTTTATACTGGTTTTAAAATTATGCCCACAAATTGTTTAATATCTCATTTTTCAGGAGATGGAAATTAATTCACCTCTCTCTCAGTATGGATTGAGTTTTGTCACTTCTTACAGAATAAGGTGAAAGTGAAGTCTTCAGGACTCCTCATACATAATGATTTGTTGAATCATTCTGAGAGAAGCCAGCTGCCATGTCAAACAGCCTAGAGAAAAGCCTGTGTGCCAAGGAAGTGAAGTCTGACCACCAATGAAGAACCAGAGCCTGCCAACAACCACGTGACTAAGCTTAGAAGCAAATTCTTGGCCCCCTTAATAAAATAACAACCTCAGTCAGCAGCTTAGCTGCAACCTCATGAGAGACCCTGAGCCAGAATCACTGAGGTAAGACTCTCCTTAATCTAAGATAATAAATATTTGTTACACAACAGTAGATTACTAATATACCTCCAGGACTCAATTTTGGTGAAATTTTTTTCTTCACTTAACCTTCCTATAAATTGGGTTATCCCTTACGTAGGACAATAAACTTCTTAAGGGCAAAGACTATGTTCCATTTACCTTTTTTCCCCAAGTTCTATCATAGTACTTAAAAATTTTTGATAAGTTCTCAAAAATATTTTGCCAGAAGAAAGTGAAAAATTCTTTGATAATTATAAGCAATTTGAGGGTAGAAACTATGTATTTTTATTCTTCATACTTTCTGAGTACAGTATATATATATATATATATATATATATACAAAACAGATACACACATGCTTCAGAGATGCCTTTGTAGTGAATAAGGGGAAACCTAAATATTTTGTACATAAACATGCTCTTAGTACTTAAATGCCCACTATTACACTAAAACTAGTAATACCATGATTTGATTAAAGAAAAATAAAATTAGAAATGGTAGTAGCAGCAAAAGAGGTAACAAACACTCAGACTCCATACTAGGCACTGGTTAATCTTACCTTCGTTAACTCACGAAATCCTTACATCAGCCTTATGTACCAGGAATTGCTAAAATATGTGATACAAACTATACATTCTCAGCTAAGTCAGAAAAAGAAAGTGGACTGGCATTTTCGGGATAAGTAACTTCACCAAGTGACTATTTTAAGTTCCATGTTGGATAGATATGAATGATAGGAAGGGACATTTTCAATGAAGCAAAAAACATGAGCAAAGGCAGATTATATTAATTTGCAAAAGCTGCCATAACAAATTGCCACTGACTGGGCAACTTAAACAACAAATTTATTTCCTTGCAGTGCTCGAGTAGAGACTGCAAGTTCAACAGGATTGGTTTCTTCCAGGGAATCTACCCTTGGCTTGTAGATGACCACGTTCACATGGTATTTTCCTTGTATGTAAGTCTTCAGGCTTCCCCATTTTTTAAAAGACTTCAGTCGTGTTGGATTAGGTCATACCCATATTACCTCATTGAGCCTAATTACCTCTTTAGAGATCCTGTGTCCAAATACAGTCACGTTCTGAGGTATTAGAATTAGTACCTCATAAATTTTGGATGACACAATTCAGGCCAACTCAGCAGAAATGATCATGGGCCAGTGTCTACAATCAATGTAAGGAGCCAGTGGGATTTATAGAGAATAAAGTGGCAGGATTTTGGAGTGTTTTAAATGCCAGGCAGAAAAGTTGATATGGGTGGCATTCAATAAGTAGCTGCTAATCAATCCATTCCCAAGAGCTAGTCAGCACCAAAAAGGAAACAAAAGAAACAAAAAAATTAGCAAGTTAAGTAGAATAGTTTGTAGAACATGTTTGATCACATCCACTTTTATCACCTAACATCTCTGCTTTCATCTTTCCAAGATAATTACCCTAAATTATCTATGAATCATCACAAGAATAATGTGAAGTTTTGCCCATTTAAATAATTTCATACAATAAAAGTTTTTTCTCCCATATCATGCAAAGAATCAAGAAAATAATTTTTACTCTGCTTTTTCAACTATATCAATATTGTTGAATGTTTAAGTACATGGCTTAGCTGTCTCAATAAAAATCTCAATTACTCTGTATGAATTAAGTTCTCTTCCACTTAAAGTAAAATTACTTTCCAAAAAAGTCTCAGATCCAATGACTGTATAGTAGCTGTAGTTAAAAATGACATAATCAATCAGCCAATACATTTTTTCAGCTGCCAATGAAAAATTAACAAATCTGTTAAAAGTGAAACATGGGTTACTACTAAATTGAAAGAATGAATGAAACTAATTCTTATATACACAATAGGTCAATAAATCTGTGTTTACTGTTGACTATTTGGGTTCTAAGTGCTAACCTGTTTTAAATGAGGAACTTAATATACATTCAGTATAAAAAACATGACGATAAAGAGACAATAAAGATTATGAGGTATATTGGTCCCAAGAAAACCTTGGGTCTAGAATAAACAGTCTAAATACCATCTGCTTCAAACTGATTCCATCCTATTTAGTAATTCTTTCCTCAGAAATTTATATATAACCTAGATCTTTTGCTCTACTTTTTATTTTTTTTATTCCTCGAAACTGCCCATATTGACATTGTTATGGATGAAATATAAAACTGAGCAGAACTTTTCCTACAAAATTTTGGTATATACTTACTCAATTTTCTGATTGCTTATAAGTCTTTTACCACAGTTTGTAAAATAAACCCTGTACGGAGTGAGTATATAGAGCCTGCTGCAAGGTATAAAAAGTAGGCTAAATATGAGCATATAAATTTATTACTGTGATGTAGTACTGAATGTTTGCAAACATTTTAATGGGAAATTTTTTTCAAACAGATAACAGTTTATGGAGACTCCCTGGTGACCTAGGTTGTAAGTCTCAGTGCTATCACCATTGTGGCCTGAGTTAGATCCCCAGCCAGGGATCTAACCCACATGGCACAGCAGACCTCTCTTGTCTGGCCTGCTGCTCCCCTCAGCAGTGTATTTCAGTACATCTGAATCAGCCTGTTTGGCTCCCTACTCTTGTCTCTGGTAAATCCTCTCACCCCTCCCCTACACCTCTGGCTTACACCCCAGTTCTTCTATGCACATATAAAAATAAATCTTAAAAAAAAAAGATACAGGTCAAACCTGAAAGGGTTAAGTAGAACCTTACTGTATTATTTCTAACCATCTCACATTACAATTCTCAAGAAAACTGTTGTAGATTTAATAGTCTAATCTTCCCCATTTTTAATATGGCATATATATGAGGCAGATGTCCAATTTGAACTTATGAATCGTATTTTGCCCTTCATATATCCTCCTTAGATTGAATTTATTTTTTATTCATTACCTTTGGAATTGATCACAGCAATATTAAAGCCCCTTATTCTAAACCAAACAGTAAAGACTCTCTGGTGCTTTCATGAGTCACTATCATGTAAAAGTAGCCTGAAAAAGGAAAGGCTAAATAAATGAGGTAATCAGTGGGGAGTATGTAAGATCCTTAGACACCAGGAAGTGGCTTGCAGTGAACCAATCTGCATAAGAAAAATTCAGACAACGGTAATTAGAAATCAAATGGGAGGTCAATATTGGTCTCATAATTATATTTGACACTACTAAATTGCACCCACCATAATTACATGATATCACTCAATCTACATAAAATGAGATGGTATTTGAATTTTAGAGGTGAGGAAGGGAGACTTAAAAGACGTCTTAGATTACAGTTTATTTCTAACTTCAGTGCCTGTTCTATATATTTTTTTTAATGTATGTGATGTTTAAATATCTTACAAAAAATCCACTTTTCTGGGGAGGGTGCATAGTGAGAAAAAAAGGCTTAGCCACCAAAACTCACTGTGAGGCCAATGCATTTATTATGAATAAGAAAACTGGTATAGTTTAGCTGAATCAATCAAATGAATAAATATGGAGAACCTAAGTATAGAAGTAAAATTCTGATTCAGCTAACATTTATCAAGTTCTCAGCTCAAGTAACCCAGCTTTACTGATTATATAGTACTATTTCTCAATCTAGTACACCTTGTAAGAATTGTTATGTATATCCAGTGTGACAAATTATTTTATCATGAAGTTATCCTAATATGTGCTACATAGAAATCAAAGACTTGGTGTAAACTAATGTTGATAGCTTTTTTAACTATTAAATTGGAAAAAATAGGAATTAAAATGAAATGTTTTACATAATAACATTTTTATGAAACTGTTAGGAGGAACAGGATGTCCTAAAGCTAGGTGAGGACCTACAGCCAGGAACCCGTTCAATATCAGGGCTGCTCTATAACAAAACTAAATCATCATTGGAAATTAATACATCACAGATTTAATTTGGAATACCTATATTGTTATAATAGCCCAATTTCCCACCAGTTTTCTCGATCACAACTTTTTAAAAATCGTTACAGAAGTTGTCACAATATTTGACCTTTACTATCATGTATTTGTTTTCTTTCTATACTGTAGCCCAGTACAATTTAAATTTTACAGCTTGGCTCTAACTCAGTTATAAACACAAAAACAGACTCAAAACAGGTGAAAATATATAGTGGTTTTCTTTTGTTCCAAAGTATAATTACATTAATATTCTTTTTAAATATTTACTAGTTCCTCAGACTAGTACCATGAGATACTGGTAAGTGTTGTGTGGGGGGGGAAAGAATACCATTGTAGAGTAAGCATAAGAAACGGTTAAACTAAGTAAAAGAAGTTTCATTATCACAACATTTGCTGCAATTTTTAATATGCTTTTATATAGCCTTGTGTGCGTTAGTTTTTTTAAATTAAAGGCTTTAATTAATACTTCACTAAAATATAAACTAACTACATTTAAGAAAATACTATACTTGAAAGCCTGAATTAGGTTCCTGTAGTCAGAGATTCAGGATTCTCTACCATCGACTTTATTATGTGGAATTGACATGGGATGTGAATTGGATACCACAGGATATTTGAATAGAACCAAATAAGAAATTTTTATAATTCTCTTAAAACTAAGGTTTACCAATACATTAAACAAGAACTGACTGACATTTACTATTGCAACACAGTAGTTCTAGATGACTAGTTTTGTGCATATTTTTAATATATTGAGTAGCAATTTTCCCATTTTGCCCTACAGTTATGCACCAAAGCTGAAAATAAATGTATCAAATGTTCCACATTGTAAATAGCTCTAGTAAATTAAAATAGCTCTGAATATGTGCACAATCTTAACTGAGTAGTGTCACAGTCAGCTCTACCACCACGAATCCTATCCACTCTTAATAAAAAATGAGATATAAAAAGAGACCTTTGGGGTAAAGCAATGTTTGTGGACAAGCGTTGTTCCCAAAATGTGTTTGGGGTAGATGGTGCTCAAAGAGAACCACTTCTAAAGATTGGATTATAAAAGGGAGACATTTCTTTTCTCTGCTGAATGTTTGGCCACAAGACTTGTTGATCTTTTGGAGCTGAGTGGAAGAAAGAATTTGAATGATGATAGACTGAGAGAAGCCAGACAGCAGGAAAGTAGTCTCCATAGCCATAATTTAATGTGGCAAGAATGATGGAGTTTCCTATAAGTGGTATGAATACCAGAGAAGGTAGGTGAGCTTGAGCCATTTTGTTGCTATGAGAACTGACCACAGCAAGAAGGAACTGCTACAGCAAGCAGAATGAAAAAGGCCCAATAAGCTGGAGCCAGATAACCATCATCAGGAAACTAGGTAGCTAACTCATAGGCTTCCTCAAATTAGTCTCACTGGAGATCCAACTTGGAACACTGTCACATAGAGATTATTAGTACCTAACCAATGAAAATTGCATCCTCACCCAGTCAAGTAAGGAAACCTTTGCTCTTTTTCAAGAAATATTTGCCCGGTTTACTCTGCCACAACCCAAGGTCACTAAACCTAGGAGGAAGTAGGTGTCTGAGAGCCAGATTTCCCCCCACTACATCTAAATTCCTCCAGCTTGACCTGCAGTGAGAGTAGGTGGGTGGAAGGAGAACGAAGAGCTTTGAATTGAGCTAGAGATTGAAGTATTCACATTAACAATTCTTTAATCTTAGACTGTGACTGTTCTATTAACCTCAAGTAGCTGACAATCATAGGATATATGTAAGACATCATTAAAGGAACCATCACTGAAAATAGGGTCATTCTACCTGGTATTCTTTAAAATTTATTTTGAAAAAGGACATTTATGAACTCAGCAGTTTTTTGCTTAAATCATACAGGTATAACTTGTGTTAACTTAGAGTTATATTTTGTTGGTAAGAAATGTCTATTTGGCCTTCATTCCCATTCCTGGAATCCTTGGTGATAAGAGAAATAAAGGTGTCTTCTTATGCATAACAAGTCCTTGTCAACCACACCTGAATTTATGACTGCCTTTTGGAAAGTCCCTAAAGATGTGGGTGGTTGCCAGGGGGAACCAATCATATATAGATATACATTAGAGGATTGGAACTTTCAGCCCCACATCACCCCAGTCTCCAGGGGCCAGAGGTGGAATCAATCACCATTCACCAATAATTTAATCAATCGTGACTGCTGTAACGAAGCCTTCTTAAAAACTGAAAAGGACGGATCAGAGAGCCTTCGGGTTGATAAACATGTGGAGGTATTGGGAAGACAGTGAATTGGAAGGGGCCTGGAAGCTTCCCCTGTACTGTGTCTTGATGGCTCTCTTCCATCTGGCTGTTCCTGAGTTGTATATCCTTTTATAATAAACCAATAGCTTATTGAGTAAATTGTTTTCCTGACTTCTGTGAGCCATTTTAGCAAATTAATTGAACACAAGGAAAGGACTGTAAAAAACTGCTTTGGGCCTCTCTGGTGGCTCCAGGGGTTAAGCATAGCTCTGTGAAGCTGTCCGTAGCCACTGCAGCACGAGTTCGATCCTCTGCCATCCAGGGCTACCCACATGGCACAGCAAACTTCTCCTGTATTGCCCGCTGCTCCCCTCAGCAGTGTCTGTCAGTCAGTCTGCCTGTTCTGTTCCCCACTCTTGCCTATACCCCAGTTCTTGTATGCATAAATAATTCTTAAAAAAAAAAAAACTGCTTTATAGCCAGTTGGTCAGAAGCACAGGTTGCAAGCACCCAGACTTGCATTTGGCATCTTAAGTGTGAGGAATCTCTTGAACCCTTAACCTATGGGATCTAGTGATATCTCCTGGCAGGTAGTGCTAGAATTGAATTGAATCGTAAAACACCTAGGTGGTATCTGCAGAGAATTGAAGAATTGTTTGATGGGGGTCGGGAGGTGGGGGAGGGGGAATGTATATTTGGTAACTAAAAGAATCAGAAGTGAAGTGTGTTTTGAGAAGGAAAACAAATTTTTTTCTTTTACATATATATATACACACATTAAAACATAAATATATTTGATCTATACGTATCATGCTATAGTTTACAAAGTTATATAGTACTATACTCAAATTGGAGTCTCTTCGAGTTTGAAAGTGTTTATGTAGCATGTGTCCCTCAGCTAGGGAAAAGAACAGTTGGGTTTTCCACCATTCATTCTTTCTCTGTGGCAGAGGCAGTTGGGATTCTATTACCTGAAAAATTGTTCAGCCAAACTGGCTGTCTCCAGGTTTTAGGTATAAAAAGTTGGTTATGAGGAGTACTAGGTAGAAATAAAGTCTAGCCCCCAATTGGTTTTGTTTTATTGTCAATTAAAATGTTACTTCTTTTGGGCCTCCCTGGTGGCACAGCAGGTTGGGCGCAGCAGGTTGAGCACAGCCTGTGAAGCTGTCCACAGCCTCTGTAGCGCTGGTTCAATTCCCAGCCCGCAAGGGAGATACCCACATGGTGCAGCAGACCTCTCCTGTCTCGCCCACTGCTCCCCTCGGCAGTGTTTTTGGTCTGTCTGCCTGTTCTGCTCCCCGCTCTGTCTCTGATGGATTCTCTCATCCACCTGCCTCTCTGGCCTGTACCCCAGTTCTTGTACAAATAAATAAATCTTTAAAAAAAATTAATTTCTTTTATATCAACTCAGTCTGAGGATTCAAAAGATAAGCTAATGAAAGGGCACCATTCTAATATTGTCCCTTCTAATCTGCACAAATACAATAGAAATATAACTGTAGTCATTTGGTATTAAAATATGAACACTATGAAAAGAACTGAAGCTTCGTGTGAACTTTTAAATTCGTGACTGTGGGTAGTGCAGATTAAATGACCCATGCCAACTTCCATTTTGCCAGAGCTTTTTACTGTCATATTTCTTTTCATCCTACTTTCAGCCTATGTTCACATTCTCCCTGGAACTAACATTAAATATGATCTCAAAGTTAAGTGATCCCTACTTTAAAAAGGGTATCAAATAGTCTGATAATAAAATCAGGCACAGAGCACAGTGCTCCTGCACACGTTTCATGTACAAGAAGCTGCCCCTATATAAAGTTATTTTTCAGTTTTTATAAAAAGATACATTTTAGTAAGCAGTCTCAGACCTTACTTTCTGGAAATTAATGGCATCAGTTTAACTTACCATAGTTTTAGTAAAACATTCTTTTGGCTTCATTAATAAAAAGTAGGCTTAGTAAAGGAACCCTAGTATTATGCCAAAAAAGCTGTTTCATCGACCTAATCATTAATAGTCACTAGGCAAATAACTAGAGGGAAAAAAAAAATTTCACATTTGTCAGACAAACTATAACTTTAGAACCTAAAAAATATATCAGTTAAGTTGCAATGTGCTTAATCAAGCTTGTTTAGTTTACATATTCTTATAATGTGGAAAATGGAATTTGACCAAGAACCTTTCAACCTAATAGCCCTCTCCTTAAAAACTTTGTAACAGTGAAGAAAGACAAACCTACTTGATTTTTTTTTTCCTTCTAGTTTGAATTTTTAGGTTGGCTACCTGATTAGTGGATTAAATGGATATACTGGCATTATAATCCCCACTGTGACAGTTTTTAGTAAAACAAATTAATGGTTATATAAATAGAGAACTTTTAACCCTCCTAAATTGCTTTCTTGGATTTTACAATTTACTCTTGGCCTTCAAAAATGAACCACAGAATAAAAGTTCTCACACTACCCTCTCTAGATAGAAATTTAGTACCTCAGTTGGCAAAGGACACCAAAAGACCTGTCTTGTAGAATTTAAACTCTAGAGAGAATGAGACAGGTAATAGACAAAAATACATATGTAAAATTTTGTTATGTTAGATGTGCTTAAGTACCAAAGAATATAGGGAGTCCAGGGTAGGTGGGGAAGGATTATAATACTGATTATTATAAGGAAGATTTTGCTGAAAAAACAGTTGACTAAATGGAAATCTGGAGAAAGAAAGAGTATGATCCATGTATATTTGGGCGGGGTGGGGAACATTCCAGGCAAGAGGAAAATGCAAAGGCAAAACCCTGGTATGCTCAAGGTCCAGCAAGAAGACCACTAAGACAGGAAAAGAGTGAGCAAGTGGGTGAGAACTCAATATGCTGTAAGATAAGAGAGGTAAAGGGGTGAGATTTGAGAGTCCTTTGGACAAGGATACAGAATTTCAATAACAGTCACTGCGAGCTATTTTGGTAACTTTGTCTTTTACCCTCCCAGAGATAACAAGCCATTGGAGGATTTGGAGCAGAGGGGTGACACACTATGTTCATTAATATCTGACTGAAGTGGGAGCAAGAAGCGGAAGCAGGAAGGCCAGTGAGGATGCTATAGCAAAAATCCAGGTAAAAGAAGATGATGACTCAGACCCCAGCAAGAACACAGGAGGTGATATGAAATCATAAGATTTGGAATATAGAGTTAAGAGCTTCTAAATCTACTTAGTTTATCATTGATCGAAATATTCGTATTATAGTCAATTGTATTATACATTTTCATGGCAAAATAGTATGATCGTTACCCTTTTATTTAAGTATTCTATCATTATAGTATTAGTGATTGCACAGTTTAGTTTGCATATAGCATAATTTAGCCACTGTATAGATAGAACAATTGAATAACAAGTTCTCTGTTATTATCTATGTAGGCATTTTCTCTTTTTTCTCTTATAAATACCATCAAAATTAACATCCTCGTTGTTATTGCTTCACAAATATAACTGCTACATTACAAGTCCCTTTTCTCTTTAGGGATGAGTGCCGAATTTGAACTAGAAAGGCACCAACTAGAAAAGCAGAAGTACTACTCTAAACTGACAACTTAGATTGGTATTTTTTTCGGCCATAATCCTAGAAAGATGATTATCTACATCAGATGCACAATGATAGAGTTTAAAGAGTATCAAAAATATATTTCAGAATTTGTTTTCTATTTCTGATAGACTTCATTAGTGGGAACAGATGACCAATTTTAAGAACTGTCACCATTTTAACATTCTACATGAACTGTGACCATGCTGGATTTCTGGCACCTGATCTTTCACATCCATCTGCTTATAGGGCACTATGCCCACTCATAAGGTTTATGCCAATGTCAAAAAGTCACGTGTAAATCAAAATAGGGGACATACATACTTTGAGATATAAAGCATCCATTATTTAATCTCCTGAAAAGTATTATTTTAGAAAAGTCTTTAGCCACTTACTAATTTGAGATAACTTTCAATTAGATATATAAACAAAATATAAGCAAAAATTTAACCCTAAGTAACAAATAGAGTAAAAGGCTTTAACATGAGAAAGTTGAAATTAGGAAAAGTCTCTTAACATAACCTTTAAAAGAGTTTTGAATATACTATATGAGGGGAAGAAACTAATATTTATTTAGCACTTGCTATGTGCAAGGTTCTTTTTTTAATATTTTTTTAACATCCTTGCTTATGTGTTGCATGTTTCCTTTATGTGATTTGTTTACATAATTCTCATAATAATTCTGTGAAATAAGTATCCCAATTTTTCAGCTAAGAAACTAAAAATATGACTAACCCAGAATCACTCATAAGAGATAACCAAGACAATTTCAAGTCCAGTTCCAAACTGCTAACCTCATGCTTTTAGCTACGTGACACTACTTAAATGACTGGGATCCAAATGTTAGAACAAATTGGCAAATACGTAATATTAATTTAAAGTTAATTTAAGGAGTTAAAATTGGAATAAATAATCAGCCAAACTAGTGATTATTTTACTCTTAAAATTCCACTAAATAGGGCCTCCCCGGTGGCGCCGCAGTTGAGCGCTGGGTTGCAAAGCTGCCCGCAGCCTCTGCAGTGCCAGTTTGATCTCCAGGCGAGGGTCTCACATGGCGCACAGACCTCTCCTGCCGCCCGCTGCTCCCCTCAGCAGTGTACTTCGTTCCTTCTGCCTGTTCTGCTCCCTGCTCTGCCTCTGGTGAATTCTCACACCCTCCCATGCTTCTGACTGTACCCAGTGCTTGTATAAATAAATAAATATATATATATATTTTTAAAGTAACCTGTTTTTTTTTTTTTTTTAAGATTTATTTATTTATTTTACAAGCACTGGGTACAGTCAGAAGTGCGGGAGGGTGAGAGAATCCACCAGAGCCAGAGTGGGGAGCAGAGCAGGCAGAAGGACCGAAGTGCACTGCTGAGGGGAGCAGCGGGCGGCAGGAGAGGTCTGTGCGCCATGTGGGACCCTCCTCTGGGTGGCCGGGGAGCAGCCGGGGATCGAACCGGCGCTGCAGAGGCTGCGGGCAGCTTCGCAATCCAGCGCTCAACCCAGCGCTCAACTGTGCCACTGGGTAGGCCCAAATAAATAAATCTTTAAAAAAAAAAATTCCACTAAACATTTCAAGGTAAGTGTGAGGATGCAAATTAGCTTCATTACCAGGAAGGCAATACTAAGTAGCAATTAATTCGTTTTACTGTAAGAAAATGTCTACTGAGGCAAAATGTTTATGAAAAAATTCTGATGAGCTGTTGGCTTGTCTGTAGAGCAGTGATATTAAGACTATTAAAAAAAAGTAATTTATTTTCACCAAACAAAACTACAAAAGACAAATGAGAATAGTTGAAGTGAGGATGCAGATGGGAGGTAGAGGTCATTACTCAGCTCCCTACCCAATTTCTCCCCCAAGGACCCTTGTAACCTCAAAGGAATACTTGCAAATCCCAGGACTCAGAACATCTTTTAAAGTTTATGTTGTGGCTGAAATACTTGGTTGGGTTTATTTTTTCAGTTGTTGATTCATTTTGGGTTATCAATTAATCACAATAAAAAATGTGATTTGAAAGTGGTGGAAAATTTTCTGGGACTGTGGCTAAGAACTCTTTATTTTATACTGAATTATCTTTATATATCACAGTCAGAAATCCATTAGTTCATTCATCTATCAAATGTTTTTTGAACCTCAACTGAATGCCAGGCACTATTCTGATTCCTTATTTCAGTACACTTGGATTCTATGGAAGAGATGGGTAATAAAAGAAGTAAAAAAATAAATGTGTGCTATAAAAAATATGTTTTTAATAAAGAATGGTTATGTGTGTTGAACTATTGTTTTTTGGTCTTATTGGCATAAGTTACTTGTATTAGATTGATCATGGCCCCCAAAAGTTCAGAATGCGCCCTTAGAAATAGGGTTTTTGCAGATGTACTTAGTTAAGAAGTGATATTTGACTCGGGCAACCTTAGTGACCAATGTCTTTTATAAAAAAGAGTAAATGGAGACAAATATAGGGGAGAACATCATATGAAGAAGGCAAAGACTGAAGTAATAATATGTAAGTCAAACAACAGCAAGGAGTGTCAGTAACTACCAGTAGCTAAAAGAAGGATTCTTAGACAGATACGGGAAAGACAAGGTCCTTCCCATGACTTAATTTTTTTTTTTTTTTAAAGATTTATTTATTTATTTATACAAGCACTGGATAAAGTCAGAAGCGCGGGAGGGCGAGAGAATTCACCAGAGCCAGAGCAGGGAACAGAACAGCCAGAGTGACGAAATACACTGCTGAGGGGAGCAGCGGGCGGCAGGAGAGGTCTGTCGCACCATGTGGGACCCTCGCCCAGTGGCCGGGGATTGAACCCCCACTGCAGAGGCTGCGGGCAGCTTCGCAGCCCACCGCTCAACCGCTGCGCCACCCAGGAGGCCCCCATGACTTAATTTTGCGTTTCCAGCTTCCAGAACTGTGAGAGAGTAAATTTATATTGTTTTAAGTCACCCAGTTTGTGTTAATTTGTTATAAAAATAACACAAAATTAATATACTACAAAACTAATACATTTCTTCAGATAGAATACTTAGGAATACTTGGTCTATGGTTTTCAAACAGAGCATAAACGATAAACTTACTATTATTTCACCTTAAGGGTAAATATTCTGTAGATATTTAAATTACTAGTTCTAAAGCAACGTCATCCCCCCCCCCACTCCAAATGCCTTTTCTTTGCAGAAACATATGAAGTAGAGTTTAATATCTCCACTTTTCATACAGAGGTTAAGGAACTTGGACCACTGATCTACATTCAAACTCAGGTAATCTGACTTCAAGAGCCCAGATTTAGCAGATTTTCCTGCATTCTTTCTCAAGCTTTAGAACCCGTGCTTTCATTCTGTCCACAGACTTCCGCAATTGTCCTTTGCAATCTTCTACTTCATCTATCCTTGTATGTGGATTGTAGCTTCTCTCTCATCTGCTTTTCATCCTCTCCTTTATAATAAGAGTAGTAATGATGATAATCACTACTGCTAAATTTATCAAGCACTAAATGTGTTAGTTCTCTTAATCCAAGCAACTACCCCATGAGGTAAATATCCTTATTGTCCACATGAGGTTTCTATAGCTTACAGAGGTAACATGCAGGATCTTAACACTGGTAAATGGCAGACACTCTCTAACTTAAAATCTCTCACTTAAAAAAAAATTACTTTTTTATGCCAAGATGTAACTTACATATATAGTAAAGTGCACAATGTTAAATATATAGTTGTATAAATTCTAATAAATTAATATACCTGTGTAATATTAACTACCAAAAATATTCTCAGCTCGAAAGTCTCCCTTCCAGCAGCTATTCCTACAAAGGTAAATACTCTTGTTATCTTTCTCTGTGGATTATCACCTATTCTCAAACTTCCTAAAAGTGGAATCATACAGTATATACTTTTTGGTGTCATGTTTCTTACCATGTCCTCTGTCCTGTTTCACTAGGCTCTTGCTAAGTTAACAGATGTTGATGATATAATAAACATTCTTCCTAAAATTTTTTTTTTTTTAAGATTTATGTATTTATACAAGAACTGGGGTACAGGCCAGAAGCGCGGGAGGGTGAGAGAACTCACCAGAGACAGAGCAGGGAGCAGAACAGGCAGACAGACCGAAAACACTGCTGAGGGGAGCAGCGGGCAAGACAGGAGAGGTCTGCTGTGCCATGTGGGTAATTCCCTGGCTGGCCTGGACTTGAACCGGCGCTGCAGAGGCTGCGGACAGCTTCACAGCGCTGCTGTGCTCAACCCGCTGCGCCACCGGGGAGGTGCCCTTCCTAAAATTTTAGTGGGCAAAGTAGTGTGTTACCTTTTATAAAATAATTTATTATAACTCACCTTAAACTAGAAGAATGACTGTTATAGAAAGTCTAAGCAGCATCTGAGAGACATTTTAGAGGAAGAATAGAGAAATGTTTGTTTTTTTTTTTAAGAATGAATATATAATTTTTAAATTAGTAGACTAGTTGGGGTTGGGTACCTTTAAAATTTCTTTCTAAAATGTAAATGTTATATCTATGACTGCAATTGAAATACTATAGGTGATATTCTAGATGCATAAAAAGAAAGGCCATTTTGATATAGAAAAATAAGCATTGAAGTTGGGGGTTTTGTTTTCTGCTGTGCAACTTACTTAAATCACTTGTCAGAATTAGTGTGGAGATCAAATATGAAATAAGCTAACATATATTAAATTGCTACACAAAATCTCATATGTGATGTTATGACATTTGGCATGAGATTACCTAGATAGATAACTTTATAATCACACTTTCATAAAAACAGTTAATATAAGCAGTTAATAAATTAATGGATATATGTGAAAACTGAATATAACCATATTAGTGAAATTATTTTTGAAGAACTTTAATAACATGGATTGCTAATCTCTTGATTCAAATTTCCCAAATCTCTGAATGAGTTGATTTGGGAAGACAGAACAGAAATTTTCTTTTCCACTCTCTTTGACCTTGTTTTTATGTTTTACCTCTCTTCAGTTCTAAGTTTTGTTGCAGCATGTAATTTTTACTTTTACTTTTTTCTTAGGATTTCTTTAATGTCAAAAATGAGCTTATCTAGAGATTTTTCTATACAATTATCTATATGCCATATAAAATTGTGAACAATTTATTGGAAATAAAAATGTGAAAGGCTATTTTTTCACTGATAACCTCTTACTCATTAATCTATAACCAATGAAAAAAGGGTGGGGATGAACAGGAGAGTGGGTAGTTACACTATTTCAGATTTACTTTGGAGCGCCACCTGCTGGTAGAATAAGTCCACTAGTGTGGCGAACAACGATAAGAATTGCGCTGGGAGACTAAACAATCATTCATATTTTGTTGTTGTTGTTTGACTTAAAAATTTAAATTTTATGTGTCCCAGTATATCAAATACCATAAATTCAATGTCAGCTGCAAACAAGGAAAGTATTTACAGCATACAAAAAAGAGAAATAGTGAATTTCCTTAATAGGAAAAGTGCTCTTACAGACTATTAAAGAAACAATACTCAAAAGAAAAATGGACAAAACATTTTTTTAAATAAAGCATCATTATTTTACATCCTTGTTAGCCCTCCTCCCCCCAACAATATGACATTTCTCCCCTCAGGTATGGTCACCATAGTTTTTCCCACCACCAAAGCACAGGTAGTCCTCCACCATAGTTTGCTGTGCTCTGTCCTGACCCTTTTCCTTCCCTCTCCCCTCCTGAATGTTTCATATCTAGGGGCCACTTTCAAGGTCTGTTGTAAAGTTTACCTAATCCTTTGTTTGGTTTGTCTATATTTCACCTAAAGTGAAACCATAGGTATTTATCTTTCTCCTTCTGGCTTGTTTCACTTAGCATAATCCCTTTTAGTTCCATCCATGTTGCCACAAATGACATGAGTTTATCTTTTTTTGATCACTATGTAGTATTCACTGTGTATATATACCACATTTTCTTGATCATCTCATCTGTTCTGTGACATTTAGGTTGTTCCAATATCATGGCTATTATAAATAGTGCTGCTATAAACAACAATCATACATACTTTGTATGTACTTTATACACAGTACATAATAGCTACTAGAATCATAGGAAATGCTAATTTTATTCATTGACTCAGTGATTAAATTATTAAAGATATTTTTTGCAAGGCATTTTTTTTTTTTTGAGGTTTCTTCATTCTAAGTTCTGAATTCTGATCAGGAAAACCACTAATCACTAATACATGTTGAGGGTCCACTAGGTTAGTCAAATATGTAAATGTTTATGTACCACACAGTTCTAGACACTAGGCTAGGCAATGGTGTCTCATGGAACTAAGAGTTAAGACCAGAAAAGAAATAAAATGATACATTGCTAAGAGATGATATGAATAAAACAAGAATCAGAGAATACTGAGTGGTTGAGGGTAACTACTTTGCATGAGACTTTCAGGAAAGGCATCTAGGGTTTTTTCCTCCTTTTTTTTTTTAAGATTTATTTTTATTTCTTTATGCATACAAGAACTGGGTGCAGGGGGTGAGAGGATTCAGCAGAGACAAAGTAGGAAGCAGAACAGATGGATCTGCTGAAATACACTGCTGAGGGGAGGAGTGGGCAACACAGGAGAGGTCTACGGAGCCATGTGGGTTAGCTTCCTGGTTGGAGATCGAACTTATGCTGCAGTGACTGGCAATAGCTTGAAAGCACTGAACCTTTAACCCCTGTTCCACCAAGCAGGCCCCCAAAAGCATTTCTGCTAAAACCTTTAAACACTGGTTCTTTGCTATATTTCTAGTGTTCAGCACGGTGCCTTGTACATAGACAATGGTCAATGAATATTTGTTGAATGAAAAGATGAATGTCAGTGGGTTATAACCTTGAATAGAGGCATTGAACAGAGCTGAAGCATCACTAGCTTTTCTTCTCGTTCTGGTCATATGTACATTGGTCAGGCTAGCCTAATGAAAATGTTATGGGGAAAATAATGCAGGACAATGCTGGAAAATGTATACATTATAGTCTTTTTGCCTTGCAGCTGGGCCTTCTTGTAAAATCTAAGCCGGGTTCAAAGATTGGTTGAGAATGATGACTCAGTTCCAGGCTTTCACTTTAGTTTACTTTCACTTTAGTTGACCACTAAACTACCAAACAAACAGTCCTGAGAATCTGTATACCAAATAAGGATGCAAATGAGCAGATGCAGCTCCCTAATGCCTTCCTTGTACTTGACAAATACCCAAGTTCAGTCATCAAGGTAGTCCACGAGGACATATCAAAAATCTTCAGAAATGCAGGTTGATAACACCAGGCTTTTGAGGAGTCATACAAAGGATTTGTTCTATTATTACATAAAAAAGTACTGCAGTCACACCTCTCTGCAATTTGTTTCTTCTGCCCTCAGTATACCTCTAGGTCTACCAAAACCTTTAGTTAAGCTAAATCTATTTGGAGAGCTAAAAGCAAGACACAAACTTAGATGGCATAATTAATTGTTAGCTTATAACTATAACAGGAATTTATGAAAAAGAAAGGAAATGTCTTTTTGTGTGATCTGTTAGTTCTTGTGAAACTTGCTCCCACTGACAGCAAGTTTCCAATACACCTATCACATATATCACATGTATCCTGTCTCCATACATAAACTTTATTTGTATAAATAACACACCCACAAATACAACCTATCAGTGTTATTAAGTCTCCTTCAATAAGAGAAAACTGGTTTTCAGTTGGGCAAGTTCTTATCCAACCAAGACATTTCTGAACCTTCAGTTCTTCTAGGAGTGACTGTGTGATGAGTTCTTGCAAATGAAAGTTAAGAAAAGTATTGTGTGGTGTCTCTGGAAGATCTTGAAAGAAGAGTGTGTAACTATCTTTCCCTTCTTTCATCATCTTGCTTGAAATTTGGCTGCCGTGACTGGCGCTCCAAAATTCGTACTGACAGGAGGACAAAGACTCTCTCTACCTGAGGCAGAGCAGTAGAAAGTGAAAGGCTCTTGATATGGTGAGTCACCACACCTGACCTGACTATCTCTTGATTTCTCTTAAATGAGGGGGAAAAAGCATTTGTTCTGTTTATGACATTGCTCTTTGGAGTTTCTATTACTCCCTTTTGAACTTTATCCTAATCAATTTCATGAGCAATATCAATTTTGCTAGTGTTTTTCCTCACATTTGGAGGGGAAGGCAGCATTTTACACCACACAACAAACCAAGCCTTTTCATTATTCAAGTCCTCTCCTGGTCTCTCCCCAGATCCAAATTCCCTTCAGACCCTCCCTTCTCCCCCAACCACCTGTGACATCTTTGTCCTCTCTGGAATCTTACTCCCATGTCTTGGATCCTACAGTGACACTGGGGTAGACATTCATCTTGCCTCGGCCCTTCTTCAGGGATTCTTTCCCCTGTAAAGCAAGATAGTTACTTTAGCTGAGCTTTTGCTCAGTGAATATTTTGAATAAGTGTGGCTGGTCACAAGATGATAGTAACAACAGTATCAGTGACCACCCACAAGATGAAGTATTTACATTGGGCAGTCATTTAATTCTCACAACAACCCTGTAAAAAATTTCCTGTTTTACAGACAGGGTATGTAATCTGCTTGTAGCATAAAATTCATCCTCCTCCTTTGTTAGAATGAAATATTCTCTTTAAATTTTTAAAAAATTTTCTTATGGCCTCCCTTGTGGCTCAGGGGTTAAAGTCTCAGTGCTATCAAGCTACTGCCAGCCATTGCAGTACGAGTTCAATCCTGGCCAGGGAGCTGACCCACATGGCGCAGCAGACCTCTCCTATCTTGTCTGCTGCTCCCCTCAGCAGTGTATTTCAGTACACTGCTCCCCACTCTGTCTCTGGTGAATCCTCTCACCCTCCAACTCTGGCCTATACCCTGGTTCTTGTATGCATAAATAAATAAAATAAATCTTAAAAAATTCTTATATATATCATTGTTCATTTTTGTATTTTGATTTCTCCCCTGTCAGGTGTAGTCCCCATAAACCTCCCACCACATCACCCATGAACCATCACCATAGTCTGTTGTGCTCTTCCCTCCCCTGTTTTGAGCCATCTCCCTCCTCCTCCCCTGCTGTATGCCTCAGATCTATAGTTTGCCTATAAGTTTTGTCTTTTTCCTGACCCTTTGTTTGGTTTCCCTATATTCTACCCATAAGTGAAATCATCTGGCATTTTTCTTTTTCCTTCTGGCTTATTAAACTTAGCATAATCCCTTCCAGCTCCATCCATATTGCTGGAAATGGCATTTTTATCTTTTTTGCTTATTAAGTAGTATTCCATTGTGTATATATACCACATCTTCTTGATCCATACAATGGAAATTTCATTGGCAACTCATCACCTGCTATAGCTAATAATAATATAACCAATAGGAATGGCAACAATTGGAGATAGGAGTAATTTTTTTTATAATTATGTTTTTCTCACCTTTTTTAAAAAAGTAGATTATGTAAACTACACAAAATAATGTTTCCTCCAAAAATTGTTATACACAAGAAGGGAATATAGGTTACTGTTTGTTTGGGCCTTGAGACACTTTTTGATATGAAACGATATATATCATTTGAAATCTGTCTTCAAGGGATATGGACAATACTTTTGAGCCATAGATAAAGAATGAGTCTGTTGTGTCAGAAGCCTGTTGGAGTGCCATCAGAGTCAGAATAAGATTATGTTTATTCTATTGGATGTTTTATTCCTTATCTGGACTTTAAGAAGGCAAATGACATTATAAGGAAGTCTATTGGTGATTTAAATTAGGAGGCATTGTCAATGTGAATTAGGACAAAGATGTAGAATAAATAAATTTAGATTTACATGCTAGGGAAGATTCAGTGGGATTTCACTTCAAAAGAAACCTAACAGCTTGGAATGGCAATGGGTTCCAGAAATTCTCGGAATAGGAAACTCATAGAAAATGATAACAACTAAAAAAAGAGAATGGAACTTCAAAATGATATAAAATATGGTATGATATAAAGATAAAATACCCCACACCAAAAGGTATCACTATGCCCTTATATACATAAATCTTCCATCTCAAAACCTATGAATAGAAAGACTTTTGTTAGTGTACTGACAATATAAACATTTTTTGATGGGGAATTGAAGATGGTATCAAAATAACTAACAAATGGATAAATCCCATATAAAAATATAAATACAATGTGAGGGTATTGGTGTTAGCCTCAGGATCCATTTTGAAAGGCAAAAGAGGAAAAATTGAAAAGAGCAATAGAAGGAAATTGCTATTTCTGTCCTCTATTGTATATTATGTTTTTTCTCTCTGCTGTTTCATTGAAAAAAAAAAAAAAGCATGTGTTTTCTTAATAAACCCTTACCTATCTATATGTCTTGGAAAGGGCAGTCAGGTGGGGAAGCTGAAGCTTGCTCTGTAATCCTATGAGCATTCTTGGTATCTCGAGGGACCAGCACTGGTATTGTTCAATTTTTATCATCCACTCACATTTTTGGAATTGGTAGGACTAGGATTCTTTCAGAGTATCATTTTCAGGGCATATAATAGTCTGTCCCCTCCTATTTAATGTCATGATGAAATTCAATATGTGACTGCTAAGCAGTGCGGTCCTTTCAGAATCACATGCAGATGGTACTGCATCTGATGTTAGAAGAATTCCACCAAAGATTCTTCTACTGATGGTAGAAGAATTCCACTAAAGATCGCAAGAGCTATTTAAATTAAAAGCTGAAATCCTCAGAACTAGTAAAGGAGCTAATACATTCTTACTAGGCCACAGGTAAGTAGGAACAAATTGTTCTGCAAAATATAATAGAAATGTTAAGTGCTGTATGTTAGTAAATGGAACAGAATTATAAGGAAAAAAAGACATAGACATACTTCTTAGTATGATTTTTAGTAAATATCCTTTCAACCTCTAGTTTTAAGAAAATGTTTAGCCTTCCAAGGAAGCAGTCGACATTTACCAATGAGGACTTTAAAGAGTTTAAAAGCAACAACTTCAGATCATCACCCAGGAAAAGAATTAGAAATGATTTGGACACCAGATTTTCCCTTTCTCTACTTGAAGTTCTGGCTGTTTAAAAAATTCAGATGTAACATAGCCATCTGGAATGCTCTGCTCTTTCCCAACCAGCACATATGCTGCTTGTGATCATTTTCTTAGACCAGCAGGCTATTTTGATAGAGGGCACTGTGTCAGCATTAATTTCCTCACTCTATCCTTTCATGAACCAATCCAGGGAATCCTAAGCCACATCCTCTTCCCTTTGCCCACTCAGTTCAGTCTATTTGAGAGATTTGGCTTAAAAAGAAACTCAATGAAAGCCCACGACTCTTCCAATTTATAGAACAACAATGTGGATTGTACTGTCAGATCACCAGGATCTGTGGAGGCACAGTGGTAATTAAAAATAATTTATTGAAGGCATCAGATAAAAGTCATTATTGAAAGAATTGATTTAATATTCAAAGACCTTCAAATAAGTGTTTTATAATTGAGGGAAATCTGTTTCTGATTCAACTAATATTTATGGGGTTTATTGATAGGTACCGGCTACATGATCTGGGTGTTATTTATTTAATTTCAGTCTTAGTAAATACCAAGTATTGTACAAGTGCTGAGGCTACAAAGATAAATAAAACCTAATCACTAACTTCAGTAGGCTCACAGTCTAGTTGGGGAAAGAGTCTAAATATATAATTAAATTTCATAACAGTGTGGTAAGTGTAATGAGAGCCCTGCATGGAACACCAGTTATGGAAACACCTCAGAGGTGTTAGGGAAAGTTTTCTGCAGGAGGTAACTTTTGAAATAGGTCTGTAAGATAGAAGGAAGAAGTTGCAGCTTGAGTGAGGACCATGGGCTGAGAAACAACATTTCAGCAGTACCAGGAAACAGAGTCGGACAAAGGAAAAGGGAGAAATGATGGTGACAAATCAGGCAGAATCTCTTGGAAACTTAAATATACTAGTATGCATTGTGACTGCAAATCGAGGAGATATATATATATATAGTTTCTGACCATGAACTACTATGAAAGATCATCTTTTAGCACTAAAGTTCTGAGAAGCACACTTTTGGAAACAATGCACAAATTTCTAGGGGAATTATTTAAGGTTTCAAATAGATTGATGATACAGGCAGTTTTGCATTTTAGAACACACTAGTTGCATTTCAGAACTCTCTAGCAGTAGTGGAGGAGACAATTGTAGGGGGACAAAATTGATGATAGAGGGATCAGTTTGAGACCATTGCTCCTAGGTAATAGAAGGAAGATAAGCATTTGAAAAATACTTAGAAGGTGACACTGACAAACTTGTTCATTGATTGAAGGTAGGGAGAATGAGGGATAGACAAGATCCATTTTCTAACATAGGTGATAAGTAAATGGGGTTTCAATAATTGGGAAATTAGAAGAGGAGGGGTAGCTTTAGGGAGTATACCATGAGTTCAGTTTGGATAAGTTGAGATTGAGGATATCTACATCATATCTGGTGGTCGTTTCAGGAAATATTTGGATGTGAGTATGAAGCTTCTGTTAAATACCTAAATTTGGTAGCCAACAGTATATATTATGCATATATTATGCTGTTGGCTATGGCAATGTTAAAAATCATCCACAAAGAGCATTACAAGAATATAGGTCAAGAATAAAAGCCAGGAAAATTTGAACATTACGTACATAACTTCAAAACCTTAATCAACCTGACTTAAACACAGTTGCTATTTAAAAACAACACAATTTTTGATGTATATCAAGGATTACTTTATATTAAGTCTATGTCTTTCCTTACTTAGACTTTATATTGGTCTATGTCAAATATTTTAACAAGCATTCTCCACTCTCTCCTATTAAATTACCAGAATTTTAATTTTTTGACTTCAAAGAGCTTTCCTTCTTTTTAATTACTCTGTGATAACAGAGAGTTTCAGCAGCAAATGGAGATTTGAACTGAGACTGTCAAATTCAAACCTATGATTTTGCTGATTGCTAGTGGTGACTCCACGCTTTCAACAGAAGAAGGGCTTGAGCAGTCAATGTGGTTGAAAGAAATTGCTAAGGCAAGGTTTATATGCAAAATGTTTTTGCTAAGACTGAATATTTCTTTAAGGAGATTCAGGATTGATGAAGATTAAAAAGGGAGCTAAGTTTTCCATCGAGTCTCCACTTGGACCCATGACTACTTTTTCACATAATTAAATTGACTATCTAGTTATCAATGTTTCCAGTTGATAGTAAAATTTACCCTTGGTATCTTTTGTTTTAGTGGAATTTTTCTTCGCTTTACTAAAGCTTCTTATTTATTTATTTTTATTGCGTTAACATTGGTTTATATCATTATTTGTATTTTAGAGGTTAAAAAATACAAATAAACCAGTCAAAAAATGGACAGAAGAGTAAAATAGACACTTTTCTAAAGAAAATGTACAGATGGCCAACAGGTAGAGAAGATTTTTAATCTGATGTGTTCCCGCTTGTTTTTTTATTTTGTTTTCTTGTTTTAGTTGAGTCCCCAAAGGCATCTCTGAAGCCATTATCTCTGGGTATTTTGCTTGTGTTTTCTTCACAAGGGTATTTTGCTTGTGTTTTCTTCTGTGTGTTTTGTGGGTTCAGGCTTGACATCAAAGTCTTTTCTCCATTTTGAGTTAACTTTTGTGTATGGCGTAAGAGAATGGTCTAGTTTCATTTTTTTCATGTTGCTGTCCAATTTTCCCAACACTATTTATTGAATAAGCTCTCCTTTCTCCATTGTCTATTCTTGGATCTTTTGTCACAAATTAACTGTCCATATAAGTGTGAGTGTATTTCTGGGCACTCAATTCTATTCCATGATCTGTGTCTATTTTTATTCTAATACTATACTATTTTAACTATTCAGGAATAGTTAATAATTAAGGAGCTCAAAGGTGGCACTTAAAAAATGATTATTTGTAAAAAAAAATCATAGTAAGGACAGGAAATAATGAAAGAAAAATAAGAATAGGCAATATCAGGTTTGCAGAAAAGATACTCCATATCTTTTATTCTTTGTTATAAAAAAACAAAACAAAACAGAGTTCAGGCCCTGAAGCTGAGATTTCAATTAATGGGATTGTGAGGTATATTAGTTGCTATTTCTTAAAGAAAATTTAACTGGTATTTCTTAGTAATATCTTGAGAAATTCTCATAAAGTCTCTTGTTATGGATGCATAATGCAACACTTATGGGACCCTATCACTCTTATAGAGAAATGTCAAGGCTTTCATTGATCTGAATTCTCTGGTTTTAAATGGAAAAGGAATCTCAGAAAGTGTGACTCGAAAGCAGAAGGATGGCTGAAAAAGAAAAGTCAGAGTAGACAGGCTAAAGAGAATGCCAAGCTTCTGAGGTGCTGGTTCCACTCGCCCTCCCCAACATTCCCTATTCATTCTCAGAACATAAACAATCCAAAAGAGACATTAGTAGGGTAAGGAACTAAAAATTTCATTCAGATGTATGTAATAATTTTATTATGAGCATTCATCAGAGATAAAGGTTTTATTTGGGTCATTTTATGAAAACCAGATCACATAATTGGCAAACAAATCCAAACAAATGTTTGTGAAACAATTTTGATAGATTTCTTTATGTTTAAATATGTGTATTCATTTAATCCACTTTATAGTAATATTTAGTTATTCTACAGTAAATTATAGATTCAGTATTGGTTGATTTTTCAGGTAACATTCATATATCTGTGTTATTTCGTTTCTTTTTTTTTGGTAAAGATTTATTTATTTATACATACAAGAGCTGGGGTACAGGCCAGAATGCAGGGTGGTGAGAGGATACACCAGAGACAAAGTAGGGAACAGAACAGGTAGACTGACTGAAAAATACTGCTGTGGGTTTCTCCCTGGCTGGCTGGGGATTGAACTTGTGCTGCAGAGGCTGTGGATTGCTTCATAGTGCAGTGCTTAACCCCTTGCACCACCAGGGAGGCCCTGTCTTATTTCTAACAGTATTTTCAATTTTAAGTAATGGCTGTTTTTGGTGATAATGTGGTTTGCTTTCTATTTTTTATATATGTGTAAATGTAATTATTTATTATTTATGTCTCGATTATATAAATAATTTTTATATTCATATTGTTTGTTCTTATTATAAAATGGACTTGAAGCTGTCAAGTTTTAAAATGTTAGTCTGATTTTGCATATAAACACAGATTACTTAGTTGCATATAAACACAGATTACTTAGTTAATATCTAAATGCATATGATAGTTCTTCCATCTCTATTTTATCTTTTCCAATTATCCCTGTAGCCATCTCTTCCAGTTGCTACTTTCAGTCTATACTATGTCTCCTTACTCTTGCTAACTCAGGTTGGAATGGCCTTGCCTAGGAAATTGTGAATTCAGACATAGTAAATTTAGATTTTCCAAAGCTATGGATAATATTTCTATTACAAATAATAATAATCTTGAGAATAATTTAGAAAAATATTCTCTAAAGTGAAACTTCAGGACACAGGGCATGTGCAAGGTGTTCCATGGGGTATGTGATAAAGCTATCAGTGAGTGTGTTTCTCTCTGTTTCCTTATCGTCTTAAAATTTTAATCTCCGCATGTTTTATAATAAATATACAATATAACATTTATATAATATATGAGCATGTATATACCAGTAAACATTTTTTACTGTTAGGGTGTAAGGTCAAAGAAGTTAGAAAATCAGGAGTGTGAATATTAAGAACATTTGTTTAGTAGTCTGATAGATTTAGATTTCAATGACTTCTAACACTTACTAGCTGTGTGACCTTAGGCAAGTTTCAAAATCTGTGCTTCAGTACCCTCAAATATAGAATGGTAATAATGATATAATACATAACTCATGGAGTTGTTGAAGAGTAAAGTGAATGATGAATGAAAAGTATTGGTACTTAGTTTATGCTAAAATATATAAAATAATTATAAGACTCTAAAAGGTCTAAGTTGAAGGTTTTCTTTCTCTTTAAGTCACTGATTAAAGTTTTATTATGGTTTGAGAAGTTTCAATTATCACATGTTATCCAGAAAGATCATTCATATTTTAAAGAACATTGACCACAAAATCACTTTTCAGAGACCATTGAACTAATACTTGGTAGTCTGAATTGTACACAGTGTTCATTTTAGTCCCATTAAAAAAACACTACTCACTCAATATACATAGAAATTGAGTGCCTAAGTACATAATTCTAGGTGCCCTGGAGGCAACAAATTGTTTTTTTATATTTGAGGTTTGTTGATGTTCAACATAGTTGCAAAACTCACTCTATTGCAGAGAATCTTTAATTTTTGTAAAAAGGTAAAATGAAGTAATTGGTAACTATTTATCTACTCAGGAATTATTATGCATTAGCACTATTTACAATAGCTAAGCTATGGAAACAGCCTAAATGCCTAAGAATAGATGAGTGGATCAAGAAGATGTGGTACATATATACAATGGAATACTACTCAGTGATCAAAAAAGATAAACTAATGCCATTCGTAACAACATGGATGGAGCTGGAAGGGACTATGCTCAGTGAAATTAGTCAGAAGGAGCCTCCCTGGTGGCACAAGGGGTTAAGCACCAACATTATGAAGCTATCTGCAACTGCTGCAGCAAGAGTTCGATCCCCAACCAGGGAGGTGACCCACATGGTGCAGCAGACCTCTCCTGTCTTGACCGTTGCTCCCCTCAAGAGTGGATTTCAATAGATCTGTCTATTCTTCTCCCCACTCTGTCTCTGGTGAATCCACTCACCCCCTATACCTCTGTACCCCAGTTCTTGTATGCATAAATAAATCTTTATTTAAAAAAAGAAAAATATCAGATGGTTTCACTTATTGGAGGAATATAGGGAAACTAAAAAAGGGTCAGGGAATAAGAGATGAAACTTGCAGGCAAACTATAGATCTGAGGCATACAGCAGGGTAGGAGGAGGGAGATGGGTCAAAACAGGGTAAAGAGGTAAAATAAAGTAATAGACAACTTACTGGGGGAGGGAATAGCACAAGGGACTATAGTAATGGTTCACAGATTGTGGTAGTGGGAGACTTAGAGGGATTGCACCTGAGAGGAGAAATCAAATATTGCACAAAAACATGAGAAAACAATGAAGTTTAATAATAAAAAATAGTAAGCATTAACATTGTATATGTGTGTATAAAAAAGCTTGTTAATAATAATAAGTACTGGAGTCCTGCAAATCGTCCTCAAAGAAGTGATCTGTTGATAAACTTACTCCAGAATTAAAGACTCAGCAGTGTAATTTTTAAAAAAATCAGTAAGAAAATAAGCTTTTATTCTCAGGAATGTAGTCTTATCTCTAGGATTTAGGAGTCTTTTTCGGTCTGTTATAGTAGAGCAGGGATTCTTTTTCCTCCTACCGCTTTGGTAAAGATCAAAATACATCTTAAAAGGTTTATTTTGTCTTGTTTTGTTTAGTTAAGGCTGTGTTGACCCAGTGCTCAGTCACTTGTTTCAGAAAAACCTCCTGGAACCGGTGTAGCAAGATGCCTTGATAATAGTTTTGTTATATGCTCACTGTGGAATTCTAAGAGGAAAGAATGAAACAAACAGTAAAGGTAGAAAATGGAGACTGAATACTTAAGACAATTGACCAGACATCAGACATCAGACTTTCATCTAAGTTAATATGTGACTGAGCAGATATGTGTGTTAAAGAAATGTCTAATGAAAAGTCAGATGTGATGAAATATTCAGAAGGGGCCCAACATGCTCAACAAAATATACAACAAGTACCTATTACATGTCAGATATTGCCAGATTCTGAGAGTGATTCCGGGAGAGGAAAACAGAATATACAGATGACTAAGATATGTTTCTCCCTTAGGAACTTCTGGTCTGGCAAGGGAGATGCATTTGTACAAGATAAGCATGGAAAGTATAAAATAAAATTGTGGGGTGGTAAAAGGATAAGTCAGGATGGATTGTAGGATTGAATTCAAAATGAGTTCTTATTTACTGGTCCAGGCTAAGTTGCCACATAAAATACAGAACACTCAGTTTAATTTGAATTTTAAGTAAACAATGAATAATTTTTTTACACATATACCCCAGTGTATATATACCACATCTTCTTAATCCACTCTTGTCATCGAGCCCTTAGGTTGCTTCCATAACTTGGCTACTGTATATAGTGCTGCAGGGAACTTAGTGTTTTTGCAGTCTTAGGTAGATAGGTAGGTTAGGGATTGCTAGATTATAAAGTAGATCTAGTTTAATATTTTGTGAAACCTCCATATTGATTTACGTAGGGGCCAGACCAGTCTACATTCCCAATAACAGCGTATGAGCATTCCTTTTTCTCAACATACTCACCAACAACAATTATTTCTGGGTTTTTTTATATGGGCCATCCTCACAGATATGAGGAGGTATCTCACTGTGGGTTTGATTTGATAAGCATTTTTTTCATGTGCTTGTTGACCATCTGTACCTCCTCTTTGAGAAGTCAGATAAGATGTTAAGGCATCTATTGTAACTAAGTTCAAGGATATAAATAAAACTATTATAATGAATGAAAGTTAAATCTCAGCAGATAAATATAAACTATGATGAAATTCTAATCAACAGAATAAAAAATAAGCAAGTGGGACTACATTACCTAAAAATCTTTTGTGCAGCAAAAGAAACAATCAACAATATTAAATGGCAACCTGCAAATGGAAGCAAATATTTGCAAATCATATATCTGCTAAGTGGTTAATATCCAAAATATGAAAGGAACTGATACAACTCAATAGAAGAAAATAATCTAATTAAAAAATGAGCTAAGTTTTTTTTTTCAAAGATTTTCACATTACCAACAGGTTTCAAAGATGCTTGATATCATTAATCACCAGGGAAATGCTTATTAAAACTACCTCTCACGTATTAGAATGGCTATCATCAACAAAAGAAGAAATAATGAATGCTCGCAAGGATGTGGAGAAAAGGGTACTCTTGTGCACTGTTGGTGGAGATGTAAATTAGTATAGTCACTGTGGACACTGGTGGTTCTTCAAAAAATTAAAATTAGAACAACCATACCATTCAGCAATCCTACTTCTGAATATTTATCTGAAGGAGATTTCTGCATCATGCTCAGTGTACAGCTCACAGTAGTCAAGACATGAAAACAATGTAAGTGCTCATCAACAGATGAATGGATAAATAAAATATCACTCACACACACAGACACAAACACAAAGGAATATTATTCAGCCAATAAAAAGAAGGAAATTCTGTCATTGCCACAAAATAGATGGGCCTGGGAGGTATCTTACTAAGTGAAATAAGCCAGAGAAAGACAAATACTGAATGGTATCACTTACTGTGGAATATAAAATTCTTCAAAAGCTAGCAAGTAAATAGGCAAATAAAAATTCATACTCAGAGAACAGATGTTGGTTGCTAGAAGTTGGGGGTGGTATAGGCAAAATGGGTTAAAGAGATCAAAGAGTAAAACTTCCAGTTATAAGATTAAAATAAAACCAAACTTATAGAAAAAGAAATCAAATTTGTGCTTACCAAAAGTGATAAGAAAGAATTGCATGAAAGCAGTTAAAAGGTACAAATTTCCAGTGAGTAAATTCTGGGAAGGTGGATAATGTACAACATGATGATGATAGCGAATATTGCTGTATGGTTTATTTCAAAGTTGCTAAGACAGTAGATCTTAGAAGTTCTCATGATATGGAATAAAACATTTTTTTTTTCTTTTTGGTGATGATAGATATGATAGAGTTTACTAAAGTTACTATGGTAATCATTTCACAGTATATATGTCAACTCATAATATTGAATTCCTTAAACTCACACAGTGTTGTGTGTTAATTATATCTCAATAAAACTGAAAGAAAAATGTACTAGAACTGAAATATATAATATCTGAAATAAACACATCTGAACGAGCAAGGAATGAATATGACAGAAGAAAGAATTAATGAACTCAAAGGTAGATCAATAGAGATCATGCAATAAGAACAGAGAAAAAAGATTGGAAAAAAACAAAGAGTTTTAAGGGCCTGAGGGATAATCAAAAGGTCTAACACTGTGTAATTGGAATTCCGGAAGGAGAGATTTATCAGTAGTTTATGAATGAATCTGTTTTATTCACTTGCCGGTGAATTTTCAGGTTGTTTCCAGTGTTTGGCAGTTATGAAGGAATAAAGATGTCCTAAGCTTTTTCACACAGATCTTTATGTAAACATGTCTTTATTTCTCTTAGGTTAAGAGTGGCAATTCTAGGGCAATATGTAAGTGCTTTTTTAACTTTATGGGGTTACTGTCTGACTGTACTGGGGAAATGGGCTGGAGGGATTGACCAACAGCCTCCGGAGCAGAATGGAGTGCTGCCTACTATCCAAGGGTATGTTGGGATAAAGCATGAATGCTTACCGTAAACCATCTTACCAATTATGGGAGTTTAAAACCAATTATGGGAGCTTAAAATAAAAACAATAATTTGCTAGAAATTCTAAAACTTGGAAAGGAGTCAGGATTGTTGGATTATTTCTGTTTTGTTGGCTGATGCTGTCTCTGCTCTGCTACTGGATATCTAAAATGCCTTCACTCCCATATCTGACACCTAAGCAGGCATGGCTGGAACACCTGAAGTCTGACTGAACCTCTCTCTCCAGTAGAGTAATTGGACTAATTTACATGGTGACTCAGACTCTAGTAGGGTAATAATAGAAGCTGCAAGATCCCTTAAACTCTAGGCCTGGAAGTCACATAGCATTACCTTTGCCACATTTTATTGGTACAATCCCCATTTCAAAAGGAAGGAAAATAAAATCTGTTTCTTCATGGGAAGAATAGATAAGTCATACTACAAAAGGGCAATGAGATAAAGGGGGAATATTTAAGCTAGCTTTACAATCTCTCTCAACCAGCTTTGTGTTTTTGCTAAATTCTGCTCAATTGTGCCACTTGGAGGGGTGATGGGACCTCAGAAGAAGGGAAGAAGTGTAGGAGCTAGGAGGGAGTAACTAAATGCCAGAATAAAATCTATTCACGCAGATCAGGAGAACTAAAGTTGAGAGGTACTCAGGGTTGCAGATTTCCAAAGAGTCAATAAAATTGTCCCATGGGAAAAAGAACACAAAACCACCTTACAACAACAATAGTCATGTAATAGATTTCTCATTCCTTGCATGTCTTTCCGCTCTCAACCCCAACTCCTACTCTATTGCAAACAGGAAATCAGAAACCACAGTTAATAAACTAGGTGAAGAGGAGCAGGGAAGGAAAGGACTGATTCATTCCCAACTTGCAAGTGTCCAGTCTACAGCAGACCCTTGTTGGGAGAGGTGGGATGATTTGAACATTAAAATAATGTTAGCATTCTGATAATTTTCTGATATTGGCCATTTATAATAACTGTACTCAGACTGTATTGGTGACCGAACATGATTACATGCCCTTATCTAACAGTCAAAAAAAATCTGGGAGCTTCTTGACTTCTACTCCAAGAGAAAAGTTTCAAAAGAGTAGTAAGGGAACTGTTTAAAAGCAAATTGTTTAAATATCAGCTATGTAGTTAGGTCCATAATAGGTGAGTTTTCATGACAGTTAAAGAATAAAGAGTGAACAAAAATCTGTGTAACAAATATTTGCTATCATATGATATACACTATACACATTTGCTAGTTGTGTGATCTGAGGCAATTCAATCTCTTTGTACCGCCTATTTTTCATGTCTAAATGAGGTAAACTATATCTGCCTTGTTAATTGTGAGAATTAGATCAAATATAGACAATATGGTATTGGCATAAAAATAGATAGCTCGGGCCTTCCCAGTGGCACAGCGGGTTGAGCGCAGCGCTGTGAAGCTGTCTGCAGACTCTGCAGCGTGGGTTCAATTCCTGGCCAGCCAGGGAGATTTCACATGGCGGGGCAGACCTCTCCTATCTTGCCCGCTGCTCCCCTCAGCAGTGTACTTCGCTCTGTCTACCTGTTCTGCTCCCCACTCTGTCTCTGGTGAATCCTCTCACCCTCCCGCGCCTCTAGCCTGTACCCCAATTCTTGTATAAAAATAAATAAATCTTAAAAAAAATAAACACATGGCTCAATGTAACAGATTTGAAATCCCAGAAAGAAATCCAAATATGTATTAATACTTAATATATGATAAAGCAGCCATGACCCATTGGGGAAAGGAGAATTTTTTAACAAATGGTGCTGGGAAAGCTGGATGGCCACATGTAAAAGAATGAAAGCAGATCACTCTCTACCACCATGCCCCCCCCAAAAAAAAATTCCATATGGATTGAAGATTTAGATAATAAGACCTATAAGAATAAAATATATAGAAGAAAACACTGATGATATATACAATGATGTCAATGATAAAAATGTTTTTGGAAACTAGACCCCTATGGCAAGGCAAAAACAGCAGAAAATTAGGATTGCCTTAAGTTAAAAGGCTTTTCATACAGCAAAAGAAAATATACATAGATAAAGAGACTTCTACTGAATGGGAGAAAATATTTATATATTACCCAGCTGACAAAGGGTTAATAACTAAGATATATAGAAAAAAAAACATATAATTAAAAAAACACCCATTTAATAAATCAACACCAGCTCTCAAATGACAATTTTTTTTTCCTTGGTGACAAAACTTATCCAGAAGACCAATAGATACATGGAAAAATGTTCATCATCACTTCTAATAAGGGAGATGCCTATTAAAACTACAATGAGGGCCTCCCTGGTGGCGCAGCAGTTGAGCACTGGGTTGCGAAGCTGCCTGCAGCCTCTGCAGCACCGGTTCGATCCCCGGCTGCCAGGTGAGGGTCCCACATGGCGCGCAGACCTCTTCTGCCGCCCACTGCTCCCCTCAGCAGTGTACTTCGTCAGTCTGCCTGTTCTGCTCTCTGCTCTGGCTTTCTCACACTCCCGTGCTTCTGACTGTACCCAGTGTTTGTATAAATAAATAAATCTTAAAAGAAAAATGTATCTATTTAGTTATTAAAAAAATAAAACAAATAAAGCTACAATGAAATATCATCTCACAACCATGAAAATGACACTTACTAAAAAGATCCCCAACAACAAGTGCTAGGGAGTATGCATAGAAAAAGCAACCCTATTATACTACTGGTAGGAATATAAACTGGTGCAACCATTTCAGAAAGCTATATGAATTTACCTTAAAAAACTAAAAATGGAAATACTATATGACCAAGCAATTCACTTTTGGACATCTATGCAAAGAACATAAAACATCAACTGAAAAAGCTATATACTCCACAGTATTTATTGCAGCACTATTTGCAATAGCCAGGACATGGGCACAAATCCAATTCCAAATGGTAGAATTGGATCAATAAGATGTCAAATATCCACACTGTGGCATACTATTCAGCCAGAAGGTAAGAAGAAATGTTGCCTTTTACAGCAAAATGGAAAGAGTTTGAAAGAATTATATGTAGTGATGCAAGTTAGAGTGACAAAGACAAATATTGGTCATTTACATAATGGGTGATTTGACAAAGCAAAATGCTTATAAAACTAACAGACATTAATGAATGAAGTAAGGTCTGTGAGTTTAAGAGGGAGGAGGTAGGGAGAAAGAATAAGAGGTGGCAATAGTAGTAAAAAAAGAAAACAGAGCTTGTTAAAGAACAGTTTGGCAGTTCTTCAAATTGTTAAATATACAGTTATCATATGATCCATAAATGCTACTCTTTTAGGATATGTCAGAGAAAAGATGAAAACATGTCTTAAAAAAACTGTACAAATGTTTATAACAGCATTATTCATAATAGGCCAACAAAGTGGGTATAAATCAGGGCCTCCCTGGTGGTGCAGGGGTTAAAGACAGAGCTATCAAGCTATTGGCAGACACTGCAGAACAAGTTCGATCCCTGGCCAGGGAGCTGACCCACATGGCGCAGCAGACCTCTCCTGTCTCGCCCACTGCGCCCCTCAGCGGTGTGTTTCAGTCAGTCTGCCTGTTCTGTTCCCTGCTCTGTCTCTGGTGAATCCTCTTACCACCGCCACACCTCTGGTCTGTACCCCAGTTCTTGTATGCATAAATAAATAAATCTTTTTTTGATAAAAGTGGATATAATTCAAATGGTTAAGTACTGATAAATGAACAAACTGTGCTATTCCCATAATAATAAATAAATAGAAGTGAGAGAGGGCATAAATCTAAATGCTGGGCTCAGTGTCTGACAAATAGTAACTGTTCAGTAAATGGTGGTTATCATCATCATTGTCTACTCTAAAATGTTTGCTGAATTAAATTTTGTGCATCTATTTTTTATTTCCCTTGTTAGTAGATATTCATCTGTGGACTTTAAGAAACTAATTTTTTAACTATGGGGACTACATCTGTGCGAGAAATTAAATATAATAGGAGGAAAAGAAAGAAATTCAATTATGAAAGAAAACTAAAACAAAGGGGAAAACGCACAAACATTGTAATATTTTTATAATGCACTAATTTCTTTGCAAATGCTTAGCATATGACTGGAACATAATGTGTTCAACAATAGTAGTTGTTACAGTCAACTGAATGCATGTCCTTTCCCTCCCTCTTTTCACCACGTACTAGCTAATCCACCATTGCTGGTGCTCCATTTAATCTCTTCAAATCTCAGTTTCTTCATGTGTAAAATAGGGATTTTACTTACTTTACCTATCTAACATGCCTTTAAGGAGAATAAGATAACTTTTGTGTATGCACTTGTAAAACACTATTCAAATATGAGTTAGCATTGTTGTATGATGCACTTTACTTTTTAATATTATTTAAATGTGTTTCAAGTGATTTTGAACGACATTCAATGTTTTTCTGCAAGAAAACAGAGCTGGTATCTCCACTCCCATATAAACTGCTTTCTAAAAGTAGATGTGTAATTTTTAGTCCTTATACATAGATCCTGTGATTGCAGTGATTACAAGATCCTGTTAGCCCACCAGTCTGTCTTCTTGGTGCTGAGCAGCTCTCTCAGCTTACCTGAAATTTCTCAGCTTACCTGAAATTTCTCAATTTGTCTTTCTAGTATAGTAGAAAAAAGGGCACTAACTTCTAATAACACATCCATATTTTACCTGGAAAGTTAAGGTGGACTAAGGGGCTGAGAGAGGGCATCATCTCCTACAATGTCTAAAGTAACACAAAATAATTGATTAGACTAGCTCAGAGTTAGCTACGAGCTTCCATTCTAAAAGCATGAGATCCTAAGATGGGCACATTTCAGTGGGAGAGCAAAACATGATAGCAACCATCTAAGAATAAATAGCTCAGCAAGCTAGCATTCTATTTATGTCCAATAGAAGGTAGCTGCTTCCCTAAGATGCCTCCCACCAGATGGTGACTTCTCAGTTCATTTTTAACCACCTGTACAATTATGGCATATTGTTCTGACCTGGTTTCATTTTAGAATTCACTGTTGTTTCAGCGCTGGATTACTATGGTTTCTGATTTTCCTCTGGGCAAAAAAGTTCCATAAATGATAGGAGGTCAAAGTTATGGGCAAACACATGTGCATACAGACCAGATCATTTATGTAAACAGCTTACTCTTCACAATCTATCTGTAGTTATGGGCAACTGATTTTTTTCAGACTAATTACATAATAACAATTATCTCTATTGATTCAAGAAACAAAAGCTGATTTTAAATTATTCTAAAGAAAACATAATTATGAAGGCATATTAGAGGTTCCCTCTATATAATACATTCTAAAATCAATATAAAATCCCTGGGTTATCTATATCAATCCTCATTCTGCAAATCTCCCCCCTGTTACTATTCATGATTGAGAATTGACAGCACAATTATACTAAGCTTCTAGAGTAATCAAGATAAGACCTTCCAGGAATGTAAAGTCACTAAGGAGCTTAACTACCACTTTAATCAATTACTTTGTTTTGTCTGAATTTACAACCACATACTGCATCCTGAAAATTAGCCAGGGGCAGACATCTTACAAGTAGGTGCTGCTTGTAGAAGGAGATATGCAACCAGCAGAAATATCAGGGTTTGTTCATGATCACTATTAGGAAATTAACTCCCAGTAACTCAAGGGTGGATTATTTTGTTATAGCCTTGGATACAATTTAGCAGATGATGTTTTGGAGAAATGACGTCAATGCTCTGCTCCGCCATCAAGAATAAAGTCATCTCAACTGTTTTCACCTTTATTTCTCAGGGTGAATTGATTGTACTGAGTACAATAAATAAGTAATTGGGAAATTTTATATATATATATATATATATACATATATATATGAAAACTGATATTAGTTAAAGACATAATGGAAATATTTATTAGTTTCCTAAATGATAATAGTCATTGTTAATATCATACTAAACACTGTCATAAGTATCCAGTGAACTTGAATACTTTTTGAAATTTCAGATTTATAACATAGGGCAATACAGTCCTACAACATGAAGTTGGAAAGAGTATTTGAGAATAACTAGTCCAGTATCCGATTTACATATGAGTTCACTAAAGCCCACAGAGATTTGGTGACTTTCCCAAGGACAAAGCTGGCTCATGACAAAGGATCGCACCAGACAGACATAATCCCTCACCTAACTTTTAGTTTTGCATTCTTCCTACTCCCATGCACATTCTACAGATGGTAAACTTATATTAAAAATCAAAGTAATTTATGCATGTAGTTAAAAATAAAATTGTACTAAAAAGTGATTCTCCATCTTAATCTCACATTGAAATCACCTGGAGAGTTGTTACAACCTCAGACTGTACCCCAGATCAATCACATCACCGTTCTGGAGATGGGTTTTAAATCTCCTTGGGTGATTCCAACGAGCATCGATGCTAAGTTCGAGGATAGCTGCACTAAAATGAATATAATGAGGGCCTCCCCTGGTGGCACAGGTGGTTGAGCGCTGTGCTGTGAAGCTGTCCGCAGCCTCTGCAGTGCCAGTTCATCCCCGCCGGCCGCGGAGCAACCCACATGGTGGGGCAGACCTCTCCTGTCTTGCCCGCTGCTCCCCTCAGCAGTGTATTTCATCAGAGTGCCTGTTCTGCTCCCTGCTCTGTCTCTGGTGAATCCTCTCACCCTCCCGTGCATCTGGCCTATACCCAGATTCTTGTATAAATAAATAAATAAATCTTTAAAAAATTTAAAAAATAAATAAATATAATGACAAAAGTTGTTTTTATTTTTTTCTCCTCTAACGCAAACTTTCATTCTGCTTTCTATAGTACTTCTCAAAATCTGGACCTCGGACCAACAGCTTTGGCATTATCAGTGAACTAGTTAAAAATACAGATTTATGGGTGATCCACCCTCACCTATTCAATCAGGATCTCTGGGGGTAAGTTCCAGTAAAATGTGAGTCTTCCTCTTGTTAAAACTTAAGAATCCTTACCCTATAGCCTATATTTTCCACTAATTTTAGTGATTTCCTCTGTATTTATCACCACATCAACTGAACTGTTTATAATCCTATTTCTTGATTTGATAATTTTCTACTTCATCAATTGATTTGCTATTATAGTAAAAGAGGACATCTTTAGTTTTTCTCAGTTTCTCCCCTGCACTCATACCTCTGGTAGTTATATCACAAATTTTTTTCTAAATCAATTGGTCTGTTTTTACATTGTTAATCTCATAAAAAATATTGTTTCCTGTAAAACTAAGGTAAATCTATGCTCATATACTTTTTTGTACAAACTCATTTTTTCTCAAGACTAATAATTACCTGATTTGTTTCTTAATTTTCTATCTACCTTTATTTTTTTACTTGCTCCATTATATCTGTTATGTGCCTAATAATATAACTTTCAAATGTCCATGCCAAATATTCTGCCCGTTCGATTTGGAAACCATTGCTTGGCAGTCCTCTACTCTCCTGCTCATAGCTGGACAGGTTACTCTCTGAGATCTGCTATATAGCAGGAGTAGAATCATCCTCCAGCCCTTTCTCTCAGGCAAATTAATTCACTGCCTCTACCTTCAAAATGTATCCAAAATTTGATTCCCTCTCTCAACCTTCTCTGCTACCATCCTTCTCAAACCGTCATCCTCTCTCACCTATATCACTCAAATTGTCTCCTTCATTCTTCTACTCATTCTTGCTTCAGTCTAAACTTTATATGGAAGCCTTTCAAAACAGCTCAGATCATATCTCATGTATTTATTGTTAAATGTAAGTAAAGAAAGGTACTATGTACTGTTTGAAAAATACTTATTTCTTTCTCTATATATGCATAGGGATGGGGTACACACATTGAGTGTGAGGATTCCATGTATCTTTTCACTAATTGCCCTGAAGCAGATCTAAATTATGGAAAACAAACATAAAAAATAAACATTTGTAAATGAGTACTTGTATGCACTGTGAAGATATAGAAGTAGACTATATCTTAGCCTGTCAAAATCTATAAAATTCTATAACATGTAACACATTATACTAAAAGGACAAACCCAGGATTGATTTTGTACAGAAAGTAGTAGTATAGGCACTATAATTTCAGAATAAGTAAGAATGCACCATTTCAGAATGAGTAAGAATGCACCATTTGGCAGACTAATTAGTACATTGAAACTCTATGAAGTTAGGATTTAAAATATGAGCAGTATTTTCCTTGCAAAGACTGGATGGAGAATTTTCAGAATGAGGTATCAATGACAATAAAGTTTGGGACAAAGAATTATAAAGTCAATTTAAAGAGACTATAGAGCTGCTTGTGTGTGCATTTGGTGGAGCTGGTAGCTCTTTGGTGTAGCAGCAGCCGAAGAGACTCTGGCGCTCCTCATGGTTGATGAAATGCCCAAGGAAGGAACCAAGACTGAGAACAATGAGCATATTAATTTGAAGGTGGTGGGTCAGGATGGTTCTGTGGTGCAGCTTAAGATTAGGAGGTGCACACCTCTTAGTAAACTAATGAAATCCTGTTGTAAGCCACAGGATTTGTCAGTGAGGCATTTCACACTCAGATTTGATGAGCTGCCAATCAATGAAACAGACATACGTGCACCATTAGAAATGGGGGATGAAGATACAATTGATGGGTTCCTGCAGCAGTACACAGGGGGTGTTTACTAAAGAGGGAACCTACTACTTTACTCCAGAACTCTGTTCTTCCTGATCAAGAAGAAATTCTCAGTTAGAAAGCCTGCAATTCAGTTCCATAAATCCCAAGTCCTATGGCGCAATTTTCTCTATTCTTTCATTTTCTCCTTCCACATTCCTTTACTGTACATGAATAACTGGCATATATGCAGAAGCATATTGATTTTTTTAACAAAATGGCCAATGGTAATTTGACATTGACATCAAATGGAGATGGGATGGGGGAAAATATTGATTCTGTAAAAATACCCCCTTTTTTCCATTAGTGCTATGCTCCTTCAGTTATCTTTATATTCCAATATGTTATTTTGCTCTCACTAACAGAAAAGAGGGAACAACATAAAAATTCTTGCATACCTTGTTTAACTGAAGAATTTTAATGTTTTTCATTTATCATTATAAAACCAAGGACAATTTTATAACATTTTTGTATGTAGCTATTACATGTAGAGCAATCTGTCTTTAAGTAGGGATAAATTATTCTAAAAGAAATGAACTCATTTCCCCTTCAAGTCAAGTATAAATAAATTTCTTGTTTAAAATGGAGAGGGCCTCCCCTAGTGGCACAGCGGTTGAGCACTGGGCTGCAAAGCTGCCCGCAGCCTCTGTAGAACCTGTTCGATCCCTGGCCACCAGAGAGGATCCCACATGGTGTGCAGATCTCTCCTGCCGCCCGCTGCTCCCCTCAGCAGTGTATTTCGTCAGTCTGTCTGTTCTGCTCCCTGCTCTGGCACTGATGAATTCTCTCACCCTCCCGTGCTTCTGACTGTACCCAGTGCTTGTATAAATAAATAAATATATGGGCCTCCCCGGTGGCGCAGCGGTTGAGAGCTGGGTTGCGAAACTGCCCGCGGCCTCTGCGGCGCCGTTTCGATCCCCGGCTGCTCCCCGGCCACCGGAGGAGGGTCCCACATGGCGCGCAGACCTCTCCTGACGCCCACTGCTCCCCTCAGCAGTGTCCTTCGGTCCTTCTGCCTCCTCTGGTCCCCGCTCTGGCTCTGGTGAATTCTCTCACCCTCCTGCACTTCTGACTGTACCCAGTGTATGTATAAACAAAACAAACAAACCAGCAAACAAATAAAGCATGCCTCTATAAAAAACAAATAAATAAATAAATAAATAGATAAATAAATAAATAAATATATCTTAAAAAAATAAAATAAAATGGAAAGAGAGACAGACAGACAGACAGACATGGACTAGGAAAGTTTGAAATACTGAAATTGTGCCAAGAAGTTGTTAAAATAAGGTGGAAAAGGTAACAAGTTTTTATTGATGCTGGGCATCTAGTGGATTGGTTGCCTTTTTCTTGTTGATTTGATTAACCATGTATATATTATGGGCAATAATAATGACTCCTAGCTAACATAGATAAATAGATTTTATTATCTTCATTTTGTAGATTAAAAATGGGAAACCCAAAGAGGTTAAGCATGTTGCCTAAAGTCAAAAGATTAGAATATGGTGTAGCTAGTGTTTGAATGCATGTAATTTCATTCCTGAGCCTGTGTTCTTAAATACAATCTATACTGGCTTTATTTGTCCATTATATATATGTTGCAACTTTTTCCCAGTTTTCATTTGTCACTTTAACTTTGCTTATTGTGTTTTTCACTGAATAGAAGCTTCAATTTCATGTAGTGGATTTTTCAATATTTTAAAATGCTTTACTCAATTTTGTTTCATTCTAAAAAGTCATATATAGAGAATAATAAAATATTATTCTATCACTGTTCATTCTGAATGTTTTTACTTTTATTTTTAATTTTATAATTAATCATGAATCTTACTCTCTGTGTCTATGGTCTGGGATAGTGATCTAATTTTTTTCCCCCCAAATGGCTAGAAAATTGTCCCAAAATATGTTACCATGACATCTTGGTATAGTAGATGTTAAGAAGTTTGCCAGGGTAATGTACCAATTAGTATTTTACTCTCATTCATAAAGGTGGGAGAAATCACTAACCTCTTCACAATTTTGCCTTTCACATTTTGCCTGTGAAAGGCAAAATGTAACCATATTTTGATGACAATTATTGAAGGCCGTTTGGTACCAACTGAAGTAATGAGGACTTCACTTTTCAGTAAGCAAATCTCTTCAAATTTCTTATGTCTCCCATCTTTTGGTCAATGGAAAAGCCATCAAGCAAAAACACCCATGGGGACTGAAGACTCGTCTCTTGAAATGTGAAACTATGATGGGTTTGGGGGTAAAATGCCAAATCCTTTCATATCTTTCAGGACATCATGCATGTATATTGGTGGGACTTCTGTATAGGGTATCAGAAGATCAAATGCAAATATTGAATAACTCTCCATTTAACCATGGGCATGCTTTGAACAATTAATGCCCTTACTTGCCTTCATAATAGTTCAGTGTGATTTAATACAGATTCAACCATCTGTCTGTGTTTTCTTCCATTTACAACATTTGTTCATCCTGCTGATCTAACTGCTGCTTTACTCTGCTTTCTGATTCAGATAGAGCAAGCTGTTCCCAAAATGTACTTGTTAGCAAAAAGCAAGTCCCTTGGACTACAAAAACATAAAATTCACCCAGATAGTAACATTTAAGTAAATTGTTAGTTTTTTTTTTTTTTTTTTAAGTGTGTTGCCTGGAAAGCAGAAAAAGGTATTACTGATGGAAGATTTTTAACCTGTTGGCAAAATCTTGTATATGTAAATGAAAACAGAGCTTGAAAGAAAGAAACAGAGCTTTCCTTAGACCTGGCCCTGAGGCTCACTAGTGTCCTAATTCAGTAAAGTTCCAATATCCTTCTTGAGAAGCCCTTTTCAGTACAAGAATTATTTACCTTCCTCTTACTGTGCAGTAAGAGGTAGTGATCAGTGATCTTTTTACTTGCTTGCTCAGTGATCTTTTTATGATAAATCCTCTTGGTTTTGTATTTTTTGAGAGTATGTGTCATTTCCATTCTTAGAAGATCACTTCCATTGCATATTACTCCATTTTTCTGGCTTTCATTACTGTTTTTAAGAAACTAGCTGCCAATCTAATTATATCTACATTATGGACAATCTATCTTTTTTTTCTAGTTGCTTTTAAGATGTTCTTCCTGTCTTTGTTGCTCTGCTCAGCTATATTCAATGTGTCCATGTGGGAATTTATCTTTACTTATATTGCTTGGGATTAATTGTGCTCCCTAAATGTGACATTTGAGTTGTTGCATCAACTTAAGGAAATTCTTAGCCATTTTTATGTTGCTTTTTCTTACTTAAATTGCCTCTTCCAAAAATTCTAATTTAACTAACTCTTTCATTCTACTTTGTTTCCAAAACTGTCTTAGTGTTTATGCCTATTTTTATCTCTGAGCTGCATGCTATTTTTTTACTCTCATAATCCATCATTTATTCTAATCAACTGTATCTTTTCTCTCTCTTTTTTAAATACTTTAGTTGAGGTTTAATTTTTTTTTCACACTTTTATTTTTAAGAAGCTCAGGATGGTTAGTTTTCAAATCTTCCTGATCAGTTCTCTATCTGGAAGTCATTCACAACAAAGTAATTAAGAGGGAATGCCTTGTCAGCATGTGGAAAACCTGCCAGAATAGCTGAGGAGAGAGATTTATCAAATGATGTGTCATTAACCCTTATATTTCCAGTTTGCCTTGTGCGTTCGCAGATCTTGACATGCACCTTCCAAATAAATGTCAGCTAGGTCTGTTCCTAGACTTCCAGGGAATAACTTTGTGTTCATTCTTATCAAGACAGATCAAAACCCCAAAATAATAGTGTCTTAAACCAGATAGCATTTACTTTGCTTTTACAGAACAGTTGTCACATAAGCAATCTTACCTGTTTAGAGTCCAGCACCACATCCCTTTTATTTTGTTGCTCTCCTTCTCAACACATGACCTCCACCTCATGGTTAATCTCTAGTTCCTATCTTCACATTTTCATTCCCACCAGCTAGATAGAAGACAGACCTAGACATCTCCTATTCTCTTTCTAAGGGCATGATCCAGAAGGTGTACTTACCACTTCTTCACACTTTCTTTAGCAAGAACTTGGTCACTTGATCACATCTGGGAGTCAGGAAAATTGGGAATAATAGTCTTTACTTTAGGTAGCCAAATACCTTTTTAAAGAAAGAAAAATAACCTCAGATACCAGGGTGAAAGTGGCCATTTTTACCACAATCCTTATAATTTTCTGTTTGATGTAGCAATTGTTAAGTATGCTATTTTAAATCTATTATGCTAGAAGATTTCTCCACTTTTTGGATTCTGTTAAATCTTGCTTAATAAATTTCTAATCTATAGTTTTAGGTGTATATTCTTTTAGAAATATTTTATCTTCCTGATGAAGTTAACCATCATTAATATGCTATGATTTTTTAATCTCATATTTTTTGTTAATTTTCCCTAAATTAATGTTTACCCCATTTCTTCTGTGTTTTCTTTATATACCTTGTTCTACCATTTTACTTTCAATCACTAAGTTCCTTTTCTTTTTTAAAGATTTATTTTATTTATACAAGAGTGGGGGTACAGGCCAGAGGTATGGGAGGCTGAGAGGATTCACTAGAGACAGAAGGGGCCAGAACAGGCAGATGGACCAAAAGCACTGCTGAGGGGAGCAGCAGGAGAGACTGGAGAGGTCTGTCGCGCCATGGGGGTATCTCCCTGGCCAGCCGGGAATCGAACCCATGCTACAGAGGCTGCGAACATCTTCACAGAGCTGCACTCAACCCCAATCACTAAGTTCTTATATTTCCAAAATATTTCTAATTAACAGCACACAGCAGAATTTTTTTATTGATATTTGATCAACATTTTAGTACTTTACTATAGTGATTTATTCATCTAGAGTTCTATCCAAATGACTATTTTAGTCTTTTGCTATTACAAATGAAGCTATTACAGATTTTAAGCTACCAAGCAGGATGTTTGTACAGGAAAAAATTTAGTAAGCCCAGGGATAAGATGATGCTATCTACTTTGTACTTGATGGTAGAGATTAAGACTTGGGCCAAAGCTGGGATATTAGTGGAGAAGTCATTTCATCTTGTCTTGTCCTTACCTTGATAGGGTAAATGAAATTGTCAGGATTTTCCACCCGCCTGCCATTAGCATTAATGATAGACCCCTGCGGTCCTACATGTATGCCTGATGGTGGGCACCTGGAGTAGGGTGTGGGCATGCATAGGTGGGCACACCTGGGCTGAGAGACTGGGCTTATTAGGGTGGCATCAGCGGGTTGTCAGATAAAATGAGCAGCAGCAGCAGCAGCAAAGCACAGATAAGAGCCTGAGAGAGGCCAGAGAGCCCAGAAAGAGTGAAGATTTCATCGGGGGCTGGGAGGCCTGCCAGCCTCCTGGCCTCCCTGCCTCCCTGCCAACCACCCCATCCCCAGCCCCCCTGCCTGCCATGTACCTGGGTGCCACACTACAAATGGTGTTAAAAAGCTCAATAAAAGCCTGAAAAGCCACCGAGGGCTCCAGGACTCTCCTTACCCATCTGCCCATATCATAGAGATCTTGCTCTGTGCCTTGCTGGCCCTACACCTTGCTACCTTTTCAAGTTCTCATCCCTCACAGATATTACTATGCTGAGTTATGACTAGGATCTCAAATCTCATGGAGCTTACATCCTAGTGAGAGAACCATCATAAACAAGTAAGCAATTATGAACGTAATTTTAGATAGTGATATTGCTATGAAGAAAATGTGATAGTGAAATAGGGGAGGTTAACTTTAATTAGAGTGGTTAAGGAAGGTTTCCCTAAGGAGGCAAAATATAAATTTATTCTCAATGTGAAGTTAGCCACTCAAGATTGTCAGAAAAGTGCTTCAGGGAAACAAATACTTAGGAAATGATTTGATTGTTAAATACATATACCCTAAACTGTTTCAGAATTGGCAATCTTTTGGTGAGTAAGAAGAGCTTTAGTTTGTGTTGGTGTTTGTCCGAGCTTTAGTTTGTGTTGGTGTTTGTCCTAACTTTAGTATTTAAGTGTTCAGGGGCCTAGTCTGCAAATAAACTTGGAGGGTTCTTGTATGTAGTTCTCTTGTGGCCTTGTCAGTTTCTGCCCTAGCTCCTAACGGGGTGTAGCGACAGGAGGGCATAGAGCAGGATCTCTATGATTGCAGCAGACAGGTAAAGGAGGAGTCCTGGAGCCCTTGGTGGCTTTTCAGGGTTTTATTTGACATTTTACCAGTTTCACAACAGGCAGGCATGGTGGGGGTTGGGGGGAGGGTTCAGGAGCCTGGCAGACCTCCTAGCCCCTAGCGAATCTTCACTCTTTCTGGGCTTTCTGGCTTTCTCTAATGATCTCTGCATCTCTTCTGCTCTGCTTTTCCACTGTTCCTCTGGCGTCCCCGTGACGACGCCCTTATAAGCCCAGTCTTTCAGCCCAGGTGGACCTACCTATGCATGCCCACACCCTACTCCAGGTGCCCGCCATCAGGCATGCATTCAGGTCTGCAGGGATCCATCATCAATCCTATGGTGGTAGGGCAGAAAAGCCTGACAATCATTTATCCTACAAGGGGAAAGACATCTTCCTAGTGGCAGCAATTATTTATAAAGATACCTGCAAGGGTTCTTCTCATCTGTGTACAAATGTTCCTTTGTAGCTTTGACTTTGCCACTTCTCTCATCAGGGTCTTTTCTCCACACCCTTGAATCTAGGCTGTCCTTTGCCAATAGAATTCAGTGAAAGTAACACTGCAGGACTTTGTGAGTGTAGCCTTCAAGAGACCTTTGAGACTTCTGCTCTTGTCCTTTAGGAACTGCCATCAACATGTGAAAAAGCTGGGCCTCCTGGTGGCGCAGCCATTGAGCACTGGGTTGCAAAGCTGCCCGCAGCCTCTGCAGTGCCGGTTCGTTCCCCCGCCGCCAGGTGAGGGTCCCACATGGTGCGCAGACCTCTCCTGCTGCCCGCTGCTCCCCTCAGCAGTGTACTTCATCAGTCTGCCTGTTCTGCTCCCTTCTCTGGCTCTGGTGAATTCTCTCACCCTCCTGCGCTTCTGACTGTACCCAGTGCTTGTATAAATAAATAAATAAATCTTTAAAAATAAAAAGTGAAAAAGCTCCTGTCAATCTTCTTTAGGATGAACAACCATGTAGCAATAGAAGCCCACCTAAGGCCATCAGCAAGCCCCAGACCTTTGAGAAAGGTCAGCTGGGACCATGCATTCCTAATTGTCTCCAGAAGATTGCAACGAGTGACCAGCATCAGAGTAAGATCAGCAAAAGAAACTTCCAACTGAACCCAGCTCAAGTTTCTGAACTACAGAATTAGAAGTAAATAAAATGGTTTTCATGTTAAGCCACTAAGTTTGTTATGCAGCAATATTGCAGCACTATTTACAATAGGTAAAACCTGAAAACAACCCAAATGCCCAAAAATTGATGACTGGATCAAGGTGATGTGGTATATATACACAATGGAATATTATTCAGAAATCAAAAAAGATAAACTCATGCCATTCTGTAAGGGGCAGGACTGGACACGGGGCAGGTTTTCTGATCCCATGCAGAACGGGTAAAGGAGGAGTCAGAGTCCTCAGTGGTTTTGCAGGTTTTTATTGGGGTTCAGCGGGTACGTGGCAGGTAGGGGTGCTGGGGGGCAGGGAGGCTGGCAGTCCTCCCAGCCCCCAGCAAATCCGCACTCTATCTGGGCTCTCTGGCGTTCTCTGCTTCTGCTTCTTCTTTCTTGGCTTCTCTTTCGGCTTCTCTTGGCGTCCCCATGACACCGCCCTTAAAAAAAAAGCACAGTCTTAGCGCAGGTATACCCACTTCAGGTGCCCGCCATCAGGCATGCATTCAGGATCACAGGGTTCCCTCATCTATCCTGATGGCGGGAGGGCAGAAAAGCCTGATACATTTTACCTTACCCTACACATTCACAGCAACATGGATGAAACTAGAAGGAATTATGCTCAGTGAAATAAGCCAGAAAGAAAAAAATATCAGATGGTTTCACTTATAGCAGGAATATAAGGAAACCAAATAAGACATTGGTGTAAAAAAATAATAACAGTATAAAACACAACAAAGCAAAAACAGACAATTATAAATCAGAGACATCCTGCAGGGGAGGAGGAGGGAGAGGGATCAGAGGGAGGGAGGGAGGAGCACAGGGGACTGAGGTGATGGTGCACGGGTGCATTGGTGAAGGAAACTCTATGGGGACTACACCTGAGGGGGTGGGGGAAGCAAATACTGTTTAAAAATGAACAATGATATAAAAAATTAAAAAAAATATTTAAAAAAAAGGAAAGAAACTACCTAGGCGCCAAAGAGTTTTCTTTCTGACTTTATGTCATGTTGCTCTGACCTTGAAGTTGCTGACTGAATGTTTCTTTAAGAAGCCTCTTGAAAGGTGCCAAGATGTATTATGCTAGGCTTTCATACATTTTTCAATTCATTTTAAGTATACAATTTCAGCAGAATCAAAAGATTGTTTCTATTTTCTGCTGGAGAAAGGATTTTTCACTTATTATTCTGAACTAACAGGGTTATAAAAGCAGAGAACCTGAAGATAGATTCAGAGTCCTTTCTCACTGTTCCTAGGCTTATACTTTCAGTGCATATTGTAAATTCCCAGCTTGGGAATCTTTTACATACCATGCTACTCACCAAGTATGAGTATCTAGGATTTGAATACTAGAATCTTGACTACTGTTTGTCTATGGGTACTGGGTATTTCAAGTATCTATCATTATTAATCAAATGGATAAATAATGCAGCGATATTAATAAAGTAGCTATTTATTAATCAAATCAAAATAGAAATTTTGATATACAGCATTTTAAAGATATGACCGAAAATAACACATCCCACATTAATGACAGTCAGACATAATTCTAATGTACTGTATAGCTCTGGTCTTTTTTTTTTTTTAATTTTTATTTATTTTTATTTATTTTATTTTTATTTAACATTTATCATTTTTAAAAATTTTTAGACAATATTTGCTTCCCCTCACCCCCTCAGATTGAGTCCCCATAGAATTTCCTTCCCCAAGGCACCCATGTAACATCACCACAGTCCCCTGTGTTCCTCCCTCCCTCTGATTCCTCTCCCTCCTCCTCCCTGCAGGATGCCTCTGACTTATAATTGTCTGTTTTTGCTTTGTTGTGTTTTGTACTGTTATTATTATTTTTTATACTGATGTCTTATTTGGTTTCCCTATATTCCTGCTATAAGTGAAACCATGTGATATTTTTCTTTTTCCTTCTGGCTTATTTCACTGTAGCTCTGGTCTTAATAACTGTTTCCTCCCTATTAAGATTGGAAGGATAGGGAGACATAGGTTACCATGTCTTTATGATTTTCCATTGTTCTGGCTACACTTATTCCCTTTTGTTACTGAGCAGATGATCCAGACTAAATAATTCTTCAATTATAGAAAGATGCCTGCTGCAGCTCCTTTTAGGCATCTTATTTTATTTTACTTTCTACTATGGAACTAGATGAATAGTCAGCTTCTGACATCAGAAACTTCCATTACTCATAATCCCACCATTCAATGGTTATTTTGCGTATCATTTAATCAATAACCTCCTTCTATTTCCTATCAGCACCAACTACAGTGAAAGCTATCCATTTGCTGATCCATTGGGGTTTCTGTGGTTTACTCATGCAATGACACTTGCACGTGGATTATACTAGTGTCTCAAATTATTTTCTGAATTGCTCATGTAATACTGCTGTCAGTTTTTTCTTACTCCAGTTTTCCAGTATGGCATCATATTCCCCAGAAATCATGGCATCAGATTCCCCAGAAATCACTCTTTATTTTTCTAAGCTTATATTCCCCATTTGCCCATGCACTCAACTTCCTGCTTCTTTAAATAACAGTTTAGAGTAGAAAGAAATGATACTTCCTGAGTGCAATCAATTGTTGAGAGTATGCTGCTGTCATTCCTTGGATTGCATATCTAGCTCTGTACACATATACTTTTTGGTGATTAGCACTCACATATTTTTAAGAGATAATATTTCTAAATATCCTTTAATAATAGTATTACAGTGCCTGAAACTTCAAACATTTTGAAATAAGAGGCATATAAATCCCATTAATGCTCTCCTTGAGGGATAGAAAGTATACAGATGAAGACTTTTATAGTTCTATAAGCCTATAAAATTCTGTATCAGGAAACTTTTCTTATGATTCTATGTTATCAATTTCCAAATGTGAAAAGCTAAGAACAGAATAAGTTAGAAATATTTTTAGGAATTTAGCTTTAAATTTTTAGAGATTAGAAAGATGTAAAGACATTGATTATCATTTATCAGGACTCCCCTTAGTAAATCAAAACACAAAGCCTTAAATAATATTCCAACTTCACAGGTCCTATTGTGGTTTGACCAGGATAATAATTACTAATATTTTTTTGAATGACACAGATCCAACATGAATATGTTCTCATTGTGAAACTTAATGTTATTTGGAAACATGCAGAGTAAAAATGTAACTGTCTCTTATCTTAGTTTGGGTTACCCCCAAAGCAGAACCTGGGAGAATGACTTAAGTATAGGTGCATGGGGAAAATTCCTTGTTTTCTTCCTCTACTCATCACTCACTATATACTTCTTGATTCCAAGTGTGTGTGTGTGGTTTTCCTATACAAAGCAATTCTCCAACTCTTTATAGACACCAGCTGGGCATCATACATTTCAATTCAATTATGACATTATTTTCAGGTAAATAGAATCCTACAAGTTAAGAACTCATTCTTACAAGACTGCCACCTGACATTAGAGGCCAATCACAAGCCCAGATGTCACTATGGATTTTGAGTGACCAACTATAATATGGAGGGTTCCGTTACTTCCTCCCCAGGTATGACACAATTTGCTAGAATGGCTGAGTCAAAGACCAGAAACAATAAGTGTGGAGGGTGTGGAGAAAAAGGACTATTTGTATACTGTTGGTGGGATGTAAACTAGTCCAGCTTCTGTGGAAAACAGTATAGAGGTTTGTCAAAATGTTAAAAATTGATCTACCATATGATTCAGCAATTCCACTCCTAGGTGTCTGCCTGAAGAATGCTAAAACAGAAATTTGAAGGGGCACATGATTCTTACATTCATTGCATCACTATTTACAACAGACAAGATATGGAAACAACAAAACAATGGAAGTATCTGATGACAGATCAGTGGATTAAGATGTGGTATACATACACAATGTAATGCTACTCAGCTATTAAAAGAAGAGATGAAATCTTGCTATTTGGAACAGTATGGATGGAGCTGGGGCGGGGGGATTATGGTAACTGAAATATCAGAAAGTAGAGCACAAATATTGGATGATCTCAGACATACAGAATATAAAGAAACAAAGGAAAGGGACAGACAAAATCAAAACAAACCCTTGAAATCTAACTGCAGAACTGAGGTAACTAGAATGAGAGGTTAGAGGGTAAGAAGCAACGGGGGGAGGGGGAAGGGGCTCAATAGACTATGATGGAGAATTAATGGTGCATTGATCCTGGATGAGGTGTGATAACATACATTTGAAGAGGTATGAAACTAGACCCTGTTGTAAACCATTATCTTAATAAAATAAGTTAATTGGACAAAAACATAATGAAAAATAAATTTCTGTCATTTAAGCCAAAAAAAGAAGAAAAATACTCAACCTCTCTAAAGTTTTAGTTTTAAAAAATATTAGTGTTACTTTCCTCCAGGAAAAAATAGTTTGGTAACAGAAAAGTGTGTGCAGATCAAATATGCTGACTGTGGCACAGTAAAAGGTCAATATTCTGCTGACCTGATTAAACTAGTCAGTCAGGAACTCCCTCTAGGATACAGCTGGTAGCTGTTAAAATTTCAAGATAAAGGAAAATTAGCATTTATAACTTCTTAAAAGGCTCTTTTTGCAGAGGATTTCATTTTACTTTGTTCAGCTGGGCCAGGTACAGTCTCTCCTTGGGTGCATTATCATTGATCAAAGTTAGATGTCTATGAAGATTTTATTGTTAGCTGTTTTACTGCCATGAAGCTAGCAGAGAAATCCTCCGGCCTTTTTGTTAAATGGTGGTCAGAGAACAAGGTAGATGCTTGTCGACCACAGGGAAGGAGATGACTTGTTATGATTCTAGGTTTGCAGGGATATAGAAAGACATTCTGAAACCCATTTTCTAAGAAGGACTATATTTATGAATCAGGATTAGGTTCCATATTTAAAGATAAGCCAGTTTTGTATTTTTATTATTGTTGTTAAATAGAGTCCAAATTGTGCACAGGTACTATTTTTTTTAATATATTATTTGTCAAGTCATTGTTAAATGAAAGAAAGCTATGGCAAATTGGTATAACCTAAATCTATCAAAAGGAGAAACATGACTCACTGTTCAATTTATCTCATCATTGTTTTATCCTATTTATATGTATAGTGATAACTGGAAATTACAAACTTCTCCAAAGATTAAAATAAGAAACAAGCAATAAACAAACAAGAAAAACCTTTATTGACCACTTCATCAAATCAGAATGCAAACATGAACTTTTGCACATATATTTAAAGTTTTGTAGGAACAAAGGAACATGATTTTTTTTTTTTTTGGGTGGTGGTACTTATTTAAGAATTTGAGTTGGATTATCATTATCTGTTTTTGGGAGATTGCAGTACAACTTTATGCCAATAAAATGTAATTTAATTGCTCCTGATGGATACACTACAAGAAAAAGTTTCCATCTGACTAAAGTTTTATGCTTTGATTTTTTCTTTTTTTTTTGTTTCCTAGATGCTAATTTTAATTTTCATGTGGGAGGGAGTAATTTAAATCTTATTTGTATTCAGTAGTGTATCTCAGAGATACAAACAAGGCAAGAAGAGATAAGCCTTTTAAATAATGTTTAATTTTGACTGGGAAGAAAAGTGTACTGAAGATATTATGCTATATACATTTAGGATATCACTAAACATTTTAAAAGAGTTTAAATAAACTTATCTTGTTTAAAAAAATAAAACCTAACTCCAAATGTGATGATATTAGAAGATGAGGGCCTTTGGAAAGTGATTAGGTCATGAGGGTAGAATCCTCAGGAATGGGATTAAAGTCCATATAAAAAGGACTGCAGAGAGCTGTCACCTCTTCTGCCATGTGAGGACAGAGTGAGCTGTTTGTGAACCAGGAATCTGGCTCTCAGTAGATACCATATCTGCCAGTGACTTGATCTTGGATTTACCAGTCTCAAAATAATGAGAAATTAATTTCCATTGTTCATAAGCAATGCAGCCCACATATAATCTTAAAGCAGCTAAAACCGACTAAGACAGACATGGTATGACAAACACAAAAGTAGAGTTCTCCTATGAAAATATCACAGAGAAGGAGACACTTGACTGAGTGTCTATCAATGGCAGCGAATTTGCCAAGTGGCTATTTGTGCCAAAGTGTGAGGCGTATTGAGGAAGAAACTGCATGTGCAAACATACCAAATATTAGAGAGCAATGCTGTCAGACTGGCTGGGCTCTTAGAGAGGGTAAGATCCTTTGTGATGTCAGAACCTGGAGTGAATGATTGCCAGAAAGGTCTAGCAGCGGAGATCAAGTTCTCTTTAAATTAAGACATTATCTTTGTATTTCCTATAGAACTTTGTAGAAAGGAGGATTAATAACACCTTGATATATTTCAATTTCTTTTACAAAGATAGTAAGTCCGCCAAAAACTTAACTTTCTCTAGAGTTTAACTCCATATCTGAGACATTTGTCGCTACAATTAATTTAAGAAGATATACAAAGAGGTGGATAGTAAGAAGTGAAATGGGTTTGCCTATGTAGGCAAAGATAGCTGTCATTCTTATTCTTTGATCTTTGGCTCTGGTTTTTGATATTATAACTATAACCAAATAGGAGTTTGATGTAGTGAATAGTATAATTTGGGATTTTTTAATTTTTCAGTAGTGAACGCTTAAAGTAGAAAAGGTCAATATTCAGTAATGTATCCCCATTAGGCTAGGGTATTTAACATTACACTATTTTCTATGTTATGTAATCAAGGCAATGAACTTATATAATTTTTTAAAAAGAATATCTTTTTTTTTTTAAAACATTTATTTATTTATTTGTTTATATAAGCACTGGGTACAGTCAGAAGTGCGGGAGGGTGAGAGAATTCACCAGAGCCAAAGCAGGAACAGAACAGGCAGACTGACGAAATACACTGCTTAGGGGAGCAGCGGGTGTGGCAGGAGAGGTCTGTCGCGCCATGTGGGACCCTCTCTGGTGGCCGGGGATCGAACCAGAGCTGCAGAGACTGCGGGCAGCTTCGCAGCCCAGCGCTCAACCGCTGCGCTACCAGGGGAGGCCCTGAACTTATATAAATTTTAATGCTACAATTTCCCATATGTCATGTCTGTGTCAGTGGACAGAGGACATGGCCTGTGTAGTCATACATGTTATTTTTATGGTTGATTGAAGAGTATACAGTTAAATTGAGTATACAGTTAAATCAGTTATTACAATCTATGGTACAATAGTTATTTTGTACATTTGGCTTTGACCTAGTGGAACAAAGTATCACCAAGGTAAATCTTTGTCTAAAAAAATTTTTTTATCCATTATCCATTTAGCTATCACATATCATTTCTGTCTTTGTTCCCTTATTAAGCTACAAATTGAAGTGTTCACAATTCCCGCTGAATCCCTGTCATCTGATCCTGGCTGCACATGATAATGGATTTTAGTCTATATAAAAAATTCTGTGTTTTTAAGGATTTCATGTAAAGATTTCAAATCGATTTTTTCCATCGCTTCCATTACAAACACCGATATGTCCACAGAAAATACGTTGGATGAGGAGTAATAAAATCAGTCTTAGGAAAGCAGCAAATCCTTTAAAGTAAGCATTATAATATTTAAACATCATTACAAATATATCCCTAACAAAATAAAATGAAACATATCTTCCACATTATCATTAGAGAATTCTTTTGCAGACAGAAGTTCTCAAAGGCTGACTGCACACCAAAAAATAAACTCTAAACATTTAGTGTGATAGATTTGTATTAACTTACTTCCTCGCCACTGTTCCCCATGAAACTTCTTCCATGAAACCTTGCCATTCTCTGAAGAATGTGGTCTTGCCTAAGAACCTTTTCATTTACTTTCCTCGCTCTGTTCCCAGCAAGCTTCTATTCACTTTCCCCTTCTACTATTTTTGTTTTTTTACTGAGTGCTCAATATCTTACATATATTACATTATGTAATTCTCACAATAACTCTATGACACAGATACTTTGATTCATAGATGTAAAGTAATTTACTCAAGGCCATATATCTAGTAAGGAGACACAGCTCTGATTTACATCCAGAGGTTTCAGAGTCAAGGACAGGAGCTCTTATTCACTTAGATGGACACTTTCAAGTCAGCAATTTCTTTAAGTCTCACAGGGGACTTAGTCTCCCATTTCACATTGTTGAGTAAAGCTATCTATATAAAAACATTTATTAAATTTTAAATGTGTGGGGACTTTGGTACCTTCATTGTCTAAAGTTCTCATTTTTTCTATTATTCATTTCAGGTTTGTGGCTATAGCATACATTAGGAACTTGATAAAGATCTTCCCATGGACAATATTAGTAGCATAATAGATGGCAAGATAAAGTATCTTACAAGTTTTTTGCTCAAGCCCTAGTTTATGAGTAAGAAAAAAAAATTTTTTTTAGTTCTTTGCAAGCATGTGTTTAAAAGTGGGAATATAAAGTAGGGGTTAAGAGCTGAGACTTATTTTTAGACAGCTTGAGTTAGAATCTGGCAGACTTTTTGATCATAAGTCAACAGCCTAATATTTCAATAAGTCAAAAGCCTAATAGCTTAGAAATATTAAATATTAAATATTAAACTAATATTTTCTTCTTCATAAAATGAGATATAATAATACCTATATTATTAGTATACATGGTTGTAAGTACATAGTAACTATTTTGTTTTGGGATCATAGGCATGACACATGGTGGAAATTGTGCAAGGGCTTAGGGAAACATTAACAAACCATCATTCCTTTTCTCAAGAAACTTGCTGTTTACTGTGGCCTATAACTGTCATGTTGGTTAAGTACACTATTGAACTGTTCATATGTTATTATTAGTGTATGAAGGAGGGAGGGCCAATTTCTGCCTGTGAAGGTCAAGGGACAGGGGGAAAAGGGAGTATATGGGAACATTTGTTCCTTCTGTTTGACTTTTCTGTAAATCTAATGCTGCTCGAGAAGTGAAATCTATTAATTTAAGCAAATAAGATCAGGGTGACTTCTCAGAAGGGCCTGTGTGAGAAATGAGTCTTAAAGGATATTGTTGGTGAGGAGGCCTGAGAAAATGACTGGAATAAAGTCTGGAAAGGTAGGTTAGATTCAATGATATTTTTGGAGTTCTCTGATATGTCATTTTTTCAATTGAAATGTCATTTTTAAAATCCTTATGGAAATATTACTAATGGAATAATTTATCTTATATTTTAAGTTACCTCACATGTATATTTCTATTTAAAAGTAAATTGTGTTATAACATAGTTCATGAATCAAGCATACATAATTTTTGAAAATATTCTTTTTTTTAAAAGCAAATAATTTTTTTAAAGATTTATTTATTTATATAAGAACCGGGGTACAGGTCATATGTGCGGGTGGGCAAGAGAATTCACCAGAGACAGAGCAGGGAACAGAACAGGCAGATGACAGAAATACACTGCTGAGGGGAGCAGCAGGCGAGACAGAAGAGGTCTGCCCCACCATCTGGGTATCTCTGTGGCTGGCGGGGATCGAACCGGCACTGTAGAGGCTGTGGACAGCTTCGCAGCACAGCGCTCAACCACCTGTGCCATCAGGGAGGCCCGAAATATTCTTAATGTAAGTGACAAGGGATTAATATCTTTAACTTTCAAATAATCCAAAAATATCAATAAGACAGAAACTGCATGGGCAAAATACATGCAATTTGCAAAAGAAAGAAATATGATTAATCTACATATGAGCTGTTCAACCTCAGTAGAAAACAAAGAAATGCAACATAAAGGATACACTATTTTCACTTAACAAATTAGCAAAAGAATTATGCATATTTTTGTTCAATGTAGTCATAATTGGCCTAAGTTTGGGAAAATGGGCATGGTCACAAAGACGACTTGGCAGTAGGTATCAAAGGCTCTAAAAATGGTCACTGCTTTCTCCAGCAAGTCTACTTGACAAATTTATCCCAAGTATATGATCATATATGGGCACATAGATTTAGTTACACTGGTTCAGTGTAGCAACAATAAAAAGAAAGAAAAACTGGAAAAAAGTCACCTCTATCAATAAAAAATAGATCAATAAATACATATATACATGATATGGGATACTATCCTTAAAAATGATTTTTTAGGAAAATAATATCATGAAGCAATATTGATAATGTACTATAATATTTAAAGACAGTATGTATAAATAATCCTATTTTAGTTAAAATGTATACATGAATAAAAAAAGGACTGAAAAGATATATGCTTGGGACTCCATGGTGACCCAGGGGTTAAAGTCTCAGCACTATCAAGCTATCGCCAGCCACTGCCACATGAGTTCTATCCCCCATCTTTGGCCAGGGAGCTGACCTACATGGCCCAGAGACCTCTCCTGTTTCACCCATTGCTCCCCTCAGCAGTATATTTCAGTAGATCCTCCTATTCTGTTCCCCACTGTCTATGGTGAATTCTCTCACCCCCTGCACCTCTGGCCTACACCCCAGTTCTTGTATGCATAAATAAGTAAAAATAAATCTTAAAAAATACATATGCTTATAAAGAATATTAAACTAAGTAATATTGACCTCTAGATGGTAGAATCCCTGATAACTTTTATTTGTTCTACATAATTACCATTATTTTTCATAGAGAATTTGTAGTTATACAATTTATCAATATTTAGATATCTATTTCATCTAGGTTGATTATAGGCTCCTTTATATCATATAATAAAGGTAATTTATGTATTTAATTACATTATTAATATATTTATATGTCATTTATAAGTATATTGTACATTGGCTAATATATTTGTGTTTATATATAAGGAATCTACCTTAGTGGCTGGTATAGAATAACTACTTATTTGATAAATGATCAATAAAATAATGTTTTTCACTGTTGATTAAAACTCTTTGTGTGTGTACTCCCTTTTTTGTTTCATTAGTGTACTTTACATTACTTAACACATAGAATAAATTCATTATAGATTGTTGAAAATTGACCCACATTAATAACTTTTAGGAACTATCCTATTCTGCTTTAATTTTTGATGAGACACAGAGATGGCTCTAAAAGAATGAAAGTAGCAATATTCAAGAATCAGCTTTGGCCCTATTTAAAAAAAACATGCTAAATTAGCACCTTAAATAACACTTATTGTTTCACATGGACTTGTGGGATGGCCAGGATTTCTGGTCTTGGCTGGTTTAACTGATTGTTAATTGTTCTGGATATAGGACTGAAAGGTGTGACGTGGCCGCACTACAAGTCTGGGGGTTGGTTAGATGACTGCTGGGGCCCCAGGGCCGGCTTGCCACACATCTCTCGTTACTCAGCGTTAGTCTAAGCTTTTTCCATTCCTGGACGTCACAAGGTTCCTAAGCAAGCCCTCATACATCAGCACTTTAAAGCCTTTGTTTGCTATGTCTCGTTGACCAAAGTGAGACATGACTAAGCCTAATTTCAGAGATTGGAGCTACAAAGTCACAATACAGAACAATATACACAAGGATAGGAAGAATCGGTTGCCACTTTGGCAACTGACTGCAATTTATAATAGTGACATTATTGGAATTGTGAAGATATTCTAAATATACTAAAAATATTTGACATTTGATTACATTTTATAATTTTTGAGCTTTTTAATAAATAAAATATGTATACCGTAATCACTCAGTACTTGTGTTTATTACTGTGTGCTAAAGGAAATTCATCCCAAGCATGAAGCAATACTGTGAGTAAACGGTGACTGAAATGTAAAATCCAAAGGAGGTAATACTAAATGATAAAGATAAAAATATAGAATAAAGCAAGATGGCAAAGTACTTTGATGGCAAACTTTAAGGACTCTGGATTTTGTCCTATGAACAATAAAAAGCATGGAGGCTTTTAGGCAGATGAGTAGCAAAGTCAGATTTGCATTTAAAAAGCTTAATCTGAGCTATATGAGATGATTGTTAACTATTGTGGTAATCATTTCACAATATATGTAAATCAAACCATCATGTTATACTTCTTAAAGTTATACAGCAGCAAAATTGTTGCTATTGCTGATTAAATGATTGCATTTAATCTGGAGATGATATAAGGGATTAATTTCAAGGGGGAATGATCAGGAAACTAATGGAGTTTCCAGGCAAAAGAAGAGTCTAGACTTGAGGAGTAGAATCATAAATGGAGAAGTTTTTAGGAAGTAAAATTGTATTTTAATTTTTTTAGATTGATTGGTTGAGGGGATGAAGGTGAGGGATATGTAAAGCAATAATTCCTAGGTTTTTAAATGACACGTACAGGGACTATTATTCCACCAATGGAAGTAAATATAGGGTGGAGAGGAAGATAAGTTTAATGGTGGACATGCTGAGTTTTAAATTTTGGTGGAGCATTCAGGAGATCTTCAGTAGACAATGTGACTCTAAAGTCTGAAGGAAATTCTAGACCAGAACTATAGAGTAAGACAGTGCTATGCTGGTAAATTTTTAACAACCAGCTCTGGAGTGAGTGCAGGGTCTTAATTTATAACTTTTTGCCAATTTCTGTAAATATTTCCACTATGCCAATTTTAAGTAATCAATGTGATATCACTGAGGTTGGAATTGGAAAAAAAAATAGTATGGTCAGATATTGTGAGCTGCTGAGAGCTAGTTCTACACTAGTGATCATAAACATATTCTGAGTCTAGTTACTTTATTTTTTTAAAAGATTTATTTATTTATTCATATAAGAGCTGGGGTACAGAAAAGAGGCATGGAGGATGAGAGGTTTCACCAGAAACAGAGTGGGGAACAGAACAGGCAGATTGACCAAAGTACATGCTGAGGGAAGCAGTGGGCGAGACAGGAGAGGTCTGCTGCGCCATGTGGATTTCTCCCTGGCCAGCAAGGGATCGAACTCATGCTGCAGAGGCTGTGGATTGCTTCGTAGTGCGGTGCTTAACCCCTTGCGCCACCAGGGAGGCCCTGAATCTGGTTACTTTACCTAAAATAAATCTAATTCTCAAAATCCCAGCAAAGTAATTATTATTTCCTTTATATTCAAAAGCACATGGCTAGTAAATGTTAGAGCTAGTTTCAAGTCCAGCTCAGTCTAACTCCTAAGACCATGCCTCATATATTCCATTAATTTTTGTTAGTAATTTCAGTTTATTTTCTTAATGGACTCTTTTTTTCCCCCTGCTTAAGTTGCCACACAAAATCTGTAGTTACACTTTCTTTGTAAAGCTATTGTGCAGGATGTATATACCATATTGAAAAAAAGCATAAAAGTTTCTGCACAATATGTCATTTTCTGGTTCAGGCAGACTCTGATCACTTGCATCAAACATTTATATTAGAAGTGTTAGTGCACTTTATTCTGTGCCTTCTTATATTCTTGGTCAGGTTCTCCCTCAAAGCAGAGCCTGAGAGGATGATTCTTGTTTAAATGTTTTAAGAAATTTCTTTCAGGATAGGAGGAATGACACAGGGAGATAAGGGAGGCAGGCCAGGCCAGAGGGGACACAGAGTGATGGTGGGGGTCTTAGCTTCACACTACGTTTAATCTGATTTCACAGGGATGTTGTGACATATAAATTATATTGCAGAATTAATCTTACATTGAACGGAGCAGATTGGTTTTTGAAACCTACTTATCAGTCAGTTATTAGCAATGTGGTGTCCTGTGAGGGGTGGTAGAGGTAGCTTGTGCAGGGAGGGAAGCTTAACTTCACAGGCCTGGTGGCTCCTGTCAGCTGAGGTGAATTCTCTGGAGAAAAATCTGCTCCCTTGGCACCTGGTATGGGAGCCTGGGTCAAACACCAACATTGTCCACCATAAGAGTAATTCTCAAAGTCCATTGCCTTGTGTAGCAGCATCAGCACAGTAACTACAGCAACAACAAAATGTCTTCTGAAGTAGCATCATGAATTGTTAGATTTTATTCATTTCTGTGTGAAAGCTGATGAATTTGCAAACTGAAGAAGAAGGTTGTAGATTAGGAGTCAATATAAAAGTTTAATAATTCATGAGAGAATAAACTAATTGTAGCACCCAACAACTTCCATTCAGCCAGTGTTGTATTGAGATCTTACTATGTGCCAGGTCCCACACTAGGGGTTGGTGATGTAGAGGTAAACAGATATTCCACCCTCCCCCAATAAGGAGTCTAAAATACAGTGGATTAATAAAATGTTATATATATAAATGCACACAGATCATATGTGATAGTTGCATATTTTTGTCAGATAAAAAGCAACTCCTATGTTTTCAACATTATATGATGACAAATTTCTATTTCCGTTTTCCCTTCCTGCACTCAAAATTTTTCCCGTGGGTTTGATGGATAGGATAATGATATAATACGGGAAAAATTGGAATGTTATGACTAAACAGATATATATTTAAACTTCAGAGCAGGATCATTCTGTAACTTAAACCTTGGCAAGTTACCTAATCAGTTTGAGCCTTTGTTTCTTCATCTCTAAAGAAAGTGGCATTAAAAATACCTATTGTGGGGCCTCCCCTGGTGGCGCAGCGGTTGAGTGCCGGGTTGCGCAGCGCCAGTTCGATCCCCGGCCACCGGCCACCGGCGAGGGTCCCACACACACACACAAAAAAAAACCTGTTAATGTGTGGTGTTCAAACAATGTTCGCTCTTTCCTCCTTCCAGTAACTATATGTTGAATGTGGGCTTTGAAAGAGAAGGAAAGAAAACAGAGAGCCGGTTCTCAATTACTTTAGGATTATATGACAGTGTAAAGCTCTGAATCTGCACAATTTCTGTCCTGAACATTAGTACTGCTACAAATTGTTGGTGCTAGGCAAAAATCTGGGGAAGCTAGCCTTATTCTTTGTAAACTGAAAAATTCTAATTATTTTCCTATTTCAAAGTTATTTGAGGAAAAAGGAAGCCATTGATCAGGATGGCCTGTTTCTCTGACTGAATTTTTCTATTTCCTTCTCCAAGTCATCACGAAGAGAGAAAAGCAGGGTCACCTGACTCAGGGTCCTGTAGAAAAGAACTCACCATCAGCTACTTAGCTAATCCTGCAGATGAGATTTAGCAGAAAGGTGGTGAGACCAAAAAATGCAAGATTTTTTGGGCCTTATTGCTTGGTCAAAACTACAGAAAAATGTGACAAAGACAGTTTTTTCCTTTGATGTTCCTGACTGACCTCTTCTTCCTCTCCCCTTCTCCCGTCGTTTTGGGCACACAGGGCTCTCAAATGCTTTCCTCCCTTTCCTTTAGAGGAGGGTCTGGTCAATTAATTTTAATTTATCAATGTTATAATCCCATCAGGGGTGTTTTCTTATCTCCAAGGGAATGAGGACAAAGTCAGATAAATACATATTTTTTAAAAATGAATTTTATGACTTAAAAAATTAATCAATGAATTAATTCATTTGTAATTTAGGTTTCCATTGGATAACCCCATTGGGTATCGCCACCACCAAATTACGCATGGTCCACACCATCGCCCATTGCGCTTCCTTCTCTCTTTGTTCTAACCCTCCTCTGCCCCCTTTAGACAAGCTTAAAATATATATGGTCAATTTTAGAAATCTATGAATCTATAAGCAATATGAGAAAGGTGTTTAATGAATATGTGACTTTGTCTAACCAAGACAGTTGAGGTGGTAACACGAGAAAGCAACAAGTATGGTGGTTTATTCATTCTGCCTTTTCGAGCAATAGTGTAATAATATTCTAATTTTCTTTTGTGGAATTACCTGTCCCCTATGAAATGAAAATGCCGTAAGTCCATAAAGCTATGTACCTGCCTCACTAATTGAGGAGTGAGCAGGGGTCCCAAGAATCTTTCTGACATTCTCTTCTTGGTTCTTTGACTCTTCAGTGGAATGCTGGGATAAGGGGAATGCGCCTCTTGTTCTGTGACGGCTCTCTGTCCAAATAGCCGGACAGTTCCTATTCCTGACACTATGGACACTGCCTGTTTTGCCCTTTCTGGTCTTGGCACTTCAGATTTTGCTTTATTTCTGTGAGCATTCCATTATCTTCCAGAACCAGGGACACTTATTTAGCCAGGGCACTCATAACCAAAGAGCCACATCTGACACAAGGTGTCAGGAGACATGATGGTTTTCTGTGAAGTACTGAACACTTCTGTCTTTCCTTTTTCATGTGTGAAAAGGAAATGGTTGGGTACATGGCTGCTGATTTCTGCTCTAACTCAAAGAGGAATGACCATATCAGGCTAGCCCTTTAACTCATTCTACTCTACCTCTTTCTGTTCACTTCAAGTATAAGGCAAGAGTGATTAATAATTCTGTACATATGCCTGTTCTTTGATGTACAGGTTGGGGGCTAATGCACTTTCCCATTAACAGCAACTTCTAATTTGGTCTCTTAGTGAGCTTCAGCCTCTAGGCCCTGGAGTCCATTTAAGGTCATTTATGCGGAGGCCACATCTGTGGTATCTGAATTATCTGGCTAAGCATCCTGAACTCTTTGGATATTTGCCAACTACATGCTAGATCAGGGCCTGTGAGAATGACCTCATTTTGAAAGACTCTTTAAATGGCAAGAAAAATCACATCTGAGAAAAAGGAAAACATGGGCAAAGAGCCTAAGGAAGGGGCACAGCTGGGTATCATTAGCAATAATCAAACAATATCCAGTATAAAAGAAACCGAAAGTGATATGGGAGCAGGATGTATATATGTGTATGTGTATACATGTTTATGTATATATTTATGTGCATGTTTGTATGTGTCTATATAAGAAAGTAATATTTAAACGTTTTTAAAAAATCTTATCTCCTCACACCTAACTTGAATCATTCTACTGTATCCCAGTGGGAGTGTTTGATGTATCAAAATCATCTTAGAATGTCATGGGCTTTGAAGCAGCTACTTTGATCCTGTAGATACAGAGGAGGGTTAAATAATTACATTATTAACAACAAAAAATGTGCAAATACTAAACAGCTGCTGGAAAATCAAAGAAGTGTGAAAAGCAGATCCATGAATGGTTCCTATCCTTTTTTCTCCAGTGATTACATATTTTATAAAGATTAATTTTCTGAATGTAAAATAATACTTTTTTTAAGAATATGTAACTTGGGAAATTTATGGCATATATACAAAGGAGTAAATAAATATTACCTGTATGCTTACCATCCTGAGATATTACTAATATTTTGATGTGTTTTCTATATATAGCTGGTTTTATTTTTTTTTAAGATTTATTTATTTATGCATACAAGAACTGGGGTACAGGCCAGAGGTGTGGAGGGTGAGAGGATTCACCAGAGACAGAGTGGGGAACAGAACAGGCAGACTGACTGAAATACACTGCTGAGGGGAGCAGTAGGTGAGACAGGAGAGGTCTGTTGTGCCATGTGAGTAGCTCCCTGGCCAACCGTGGGTTTGAACTTGTGCTGCAGGGGCTGTGGATAGCTTCTTAGTGCTGTGCTTAACCCCTTGCTCCACCAGGGAAGCCCCCAAAGATGGTTTTAATGAAATAATTCAAATTTTGAATTTACTGAACTTAATTAGGGAATTCTTCTAATTCTGAACATGTATTTGGGTACCAATTTACTAAACAGAAACAAAAGTTTCCTTAGCACTTATTAGTGGAGCTTTACAAATAGACTTTCAAAATGGCTGTCCTACACAAACACATTGATTCAAAAGAACACCTGTATCCCTATGTTTATTGCAGCACTATTTATAACAGGTAAAACCTGGAAACAGCCCAAAACCCCAAAAATAGATGATTGGATCAAGAAGATGTGGTATATATACACAATGGAATACTATTCAGCAATCAGAAAAGATAAACTCATGCTATTTTCAGCAATGTAGATGGAGCTAGAAGGAATTATGCTCAGTGAAATAAGCCAGAAGGAAAAAGAAAAACATTGGATGGTTTCACTTATAGGAGGAATATAGAGGAACTAAATAAGACATCAGTGTAAAAAAAAAAATAATAATACAAAACACAACAAAGCAAAAACAGACAATTATAAATGAGACATCCTGCAGGGGAGGAGGAGGGAGAGGGATCGGAGGGAGGGAGGAGCACAGGGGACTGAGGTGATGGTGCACGGGTGCCTTGGAAAAGGAAATTCTATGGGGACTATACCTGAGGGGGTGGGGAAAGCAAATATTGTTTAAAAATGTACAATGATGTAAAAAATAAATAAAAAAACCAAAACAAAATTGCTGTCCTAGTGTTGTAAACCAGTGTTACCTTAATTAAAATACCTGTCATGAAGATTTTCTCTTTGAAGCTTAAATTTGACCTTTATTCTTTGTCCCCACCTCTACCCCATTCTATTCACTTTAACTCATGGTACTCTACCACTTTCTGTTCACTTCAAGTGTAAGCCAAGAGCCCTCACAACCACACGAATCCAAAGCACATGCCAATGTAGTAAGACACTGTCAGTAATAATGCATGAGGTACGACACCAAAGGCTTTTTATATATTATTCATTTAATCCTCACAAAACCTTATGATAAAGAGACTATTAAAATGCTTGTTTTACTGATATAGAAATTAAATCTCAGAGAAATTAAGTGACTTACTCAAGATAATCATAAACTGGTTATTGGTAAAGCTGACATTGCAGCTCAAGTCTATCAGATCCCAAAGCTACCATGCTGCTGTAGCACAAAAGGGAGAAGAAGGTTCTTTCCTGGTGGTGCAGGGGTTAAAGTCTCAGTGCTATTAAGCAATCACCAGTCACTGCCACCTGAGTTCAATCCCCAACCAGGGAGCTAGCCCACATGACATAGCAGACCTCTCCTGTCTCACCTGCTGCTCCCCTCAGCAGTGTATTTCAGTAGATCTGCCTGTTCTGCTCCCCGCTCTGTCTCTGGTGAATCCTCTCACCCCCTGTCCTTCTGGCCTATACCCCAGTTCTTGTATGCATAAATTAATACATCTTTTTAAAAAAGGGAGAAGAAAAGACATATTTAGATAAAATTGTTAACGTCTGTGTTTAGCATTCTTAACTCTCATGCAATAGGACCCCTTTGCAAGAGTAGTGTTTGATGAGAAAAAGAGAATCCATTAAAGGTTTTCTGTATCAAGGTGAGTGGAATGCTCTGAACATCATGCTGTTGATAGGGAACATTGGCTTCTAGAATAGTAAACCATCTAAAGCTATACCAAGATCTAACTCAACTCCTTCAATGTACAGATTTAAAAAAGGCTTGAAGAGGTGACGTTACAATTTCTAGGCAAGAATACAGTATGGCCCAGAATATAGGTCTCTTGATCTAATCTAGAACTCTCTGATCACACCAAGTACTGTTTGTTTCATAATGAAGATTAATCTGATGAAACAAAATTATTTGGAATAGACTTTGGAGAGTATTGCTGTTCTATCTGCTAGATGAATTCTCTAGGCTCAATTATTTTAGGCCAAGGACACAAAATGACATCTTTACTTTGAAGGCTTTTGTATCTTTCTGGTATTTTATCAGTGAAATCACATGAGTTTCAACCTATTCATATCCCTAAGTTCTGAAATCCCCTTGTGAAACTTTTTCTGTGCCATCTGTTCCATGTGTTGTTTTAATTTATATGGAACCACTTAAGGCAGAAGTTATGCCTGAAATGGTTTCATATTGCAACGTGTGTTCTCTTTCTCTATTTGGCTCTTTGTTTTAACTTTTAAAATGGAAAAATATGTTGAACACAAAGAGTGACCAAATGAAACAGCAGTGTAAAACACAGTCCTTCATGTAGTTTAAAGAACAAGGCATTTAGAATATAATAAGAAAATTAATGCAGATAGATTTATACCTGTTTGAATTCCTATGACTTCCTCATAAATAAACTTAACTTGGAAGAGTTTTTTTCTGAATTTTTCCATCATAAATGATGTGCTGATCTTCAATCTAGAACTGAGAGTCATATTATTTTTTATTCAGGTGTTTTAATTGAAGTAAATTTAGTTTATTGTATTATATAAGTTTTAGATATATAGCATTATAATTTGACATCTGGACAGAGTTCATCTTGATCCAAAAAAGTCAAATCTAGTTTCTGCCTACTACAATGGAATTGATCCCCTTTACCTGTGTCACCTTCCCAACCATTTTTCCCTTTGATAACCACTGACCTTTTCTTTGTGTCTAAGAATTTGTCTTGAAGGTAGTTTGGAAGGTAGTTACTTGTCTTTCCCATTTGCTTTGACTTTAATCTTGACCTTGAGTCTCTGAATTTGACGACTTAAAATAACTAGGTTGCAGAAATAACAAGAGCATTTCTCATAAGGATACAAATGATGAGAACAGAATGTCCATTTAGCTCACTTCTGAAAAAGTGAGCTGGAATTCCCAGAAGACTGGATAAAAGTAGATAGTGGGGAGAAGATGTTATCAGATTTGTAGAATTCTGAAATAATTCAGTGAATGTCATTTGACTAAGCATATGTTTTGGAAAACTAAGCTCTTTCAGCATACACCCACAACATTTACTATAGTGTCATTTCAAGTGAGTACATATGGATTTCTTATATTAATGCTTTTTCTTTGTGTTTGTTAAAGGCTGGGTTTGTGTAAATGAAATGCAGAGAAGGATATTAAATGCTTGGTGACAAATTAGGGTGATGCACACCTACAATTTATACATCTAGGTATCTAATGCATCATTATTTTAGGAAGAAAAGCAAGTATATAATTAAGGAATGACTACCTTTATAAATCTCTTGCATTTAAAAATGCTCATACATTAAGCAAATTCAGTTTCATTTCATATATATTTAGGTATGTAATATGAAAATGGCCATTTGTACATTTTGTAATTGAAATATGTCGGACATATAACATTGTGTACATTTAAGGTAACTAGTATATTAACTTGATACATTTATATATTGTAAAATGATTGTCATTGTGCTAATAATTAGTACCTCTCACATTATATAATTTCTTTATAGTGGGTAGAATAAGTTCTAATCACTTAGCAAGTTTGATGTTTAATACAGTATTAGGGCCTCCCTGGTGGCGCAGCGGTTGAGCGCTGGGTTGCGAAGCTGCCCGCAGCCTCTGCAGCACCGGTTCGATCCCCGGCTGCTCCCCGGCCACCGGAGGAGGGTCCCACATGGCGTGCAGACCTCTCCTGCCGCCCGCTGCTCCCCTCAGCAGTGTACTTCGGTCCTTCTGCCTGCTCTGCTCCCTGCTCTGGCTCTGGTGAATTCTCTCACCCTCCCACGCTTCTAACTGTACCCAGTGCTTATATAAATAAAATAAATAAATCTTAAAAAAAATAAAAATAAATACAGTATTATTGTCTGTATTCCCTGTATTACATATCTAAGGCTTATTTACTACTCTTTGCAAGTCAAACAACATCTGTATTATCCCCATAAGCCAAATCCTCACATGACCAGCATTATATGCTGTTTCTATAAGTTTGACTTTTTTAGATTCTATATAAGTGATCTCATACAGTATTTGTCTTTGTCTGAATTACCTTACACAGCTAATGTCCTCAAGATTCATCTGTGTTGTCGCAAATTGCAAGATTACCTTCCTTCTCAAGCCTGCATAATATAGCATATATAAAATAACATATATTTCACATCTTTATCTATTCATAGATGAGCACTCAAGTTTTTTTCAATATTTTGTCTATTGTGAATAATATTGCAATAAATATGTGAGCACATACGTCTTTTCAATATCACATTTCCATTTCTTTCATGCATATTCCTAAAAGTGGAATTGCTGGATCATAAAGCAGATCTATTTTACATTTTTTGAGTTACCTCCATGTTGTTTTCCATGATTTACATTTTCACCAATAGTATACAAGATTACTCTTTTATCCACATCCTTACTAAATTTGTTATATCTTGTCTACTTGATGATAGTTATTCTAACAGGCCTCATTGTGGTTTTGATTTGCATTTCCCTGATGAGTAGTGATTTGAGCATACTTTCACATACCTGTTGACCATTTGGATGACTTTGAAAAACTGTCTAGTTAGTTGTTTTTGCTCATTTTAAATTGAATTTTTTGCTATTGATTTGTATGAATTTGTGCATTTTAACATACACAAGTTATATAGTATTTATATATATGTTTGTCCTTATAACTTTGGCATGTAACACAAAGAAAATTCACAGTATTGATCCATTCAGAAGTCTTTTTCTCAATTCCCTGACAGTGGCAGAAGTTGAGGGGAAAAGAAATGTTTCCACATTCCACATTTTCATAAAAGAAACCATATGCATGATGTTGAGTGATGCACTCTTATGTGGGACTTAGATTCATTTATCATCAAATATTTATTAAATGTGTACTCTATACCAATTACTGGGTTCAATTCTGCATACACATTGATGTATAAAATTTACGCTTTCCATACTTCCTGAAACTTCCAATCCTATGGGGAAGACAAAAAATAAATATTCATAAGTTGTGAAAATACAATAAAAGAAACAGAGAAGTCAAATAGAAAATATTTGGGGTCAAGGAGATGGGCAGGGAAGTTCTCATGAAGAGACAACATTTAAATGGAATGTCTGATAAAATGAGGTGGTGCTTTTAGTTGCTATCATTTATTGAATTATCAGCCTGGGCTAATTTTTTTAGTATATTATTTAACAACTCTATGATATTATGTCTACATTACAGATTTGCAAGTGATGGTCTTAGTTACAAGTGTCATAAAGCTAGTAAGAAGAGGAAGAAAGGCAGGGCAAGGCTGGGCATAATCCTGGTTCTGTATCCAGAGTCCATAGCCTGTAAAAGCAGTCATTTCATTTCTGGAAAAATTATCATAAAGGAATAACCAGAAATTCAAATACAAATTCTGGTTAATGGATGATTCCCTCAACTCACAGCTTATAAAACATCTGCTAGTTTCTTAGTTGGGAACGGAAGAGGGATTTCAGATTGAGTTATAGTTTCATTGAAAACCACTTCCCTTCTTCCATTTGTAAATGATTTATTTGTCAGAGGTTATAAAACAGGTAACCGAAGTGGTCAGATTTTATCAGGTCATACTCAGAAAAAGGCAAAGAAAGGGAGTGGAAAGGGAAGAGAGAAAGTAAAAAAGCAAGAAATAACCACAGAAGAAATGGATTTTGAGCAATGAGAGAAATCTTTCAGTTATAGGTTAACCTCAAAAATACTGTTTTCTCCCCATAATGTAAAACTAGTGAAGGTTCAAGGGTCATCAAAACACAATTGTAGAAGGAATTCTCAGACCTGTTTCAAGAAGCCTTAACACAGTGTCCTCACCTAATGGACATATCTCCAACATTTTTCCTTAACTTCATGGAATTGTGCAAAATTAAATAGATACAGAAAACTTAGGGCAATAGAAAATATATTTGAGGAATCTACATAACTGGGTTTGAAAGTTGACAGCTTTTGTAATGATCATTGCATAAAGCAGGTGGAGAGAATGAAAACTCCTTGTCAATTAGAAAATTCATCCTGATCCAGGGACTGGTTTGGTACCACCTAGATTATGGTCCCTTAGGGGGCAAAATAATGAAACATAACAGAAAAATTACCCAAAGATTGGAAATAATACAAAGAAGAAAAAGGCAGCCACTTAGTACATAGCAAGGATTACTATTGACTCAAGACCTAGACTAAGAAAGTTCACTTTGTAAGGTAACTCGGAGACCTTGACAGGTAGAGATGGTGAAGCCCAGTGGAACAGATAAACCCAGACTTATGGCCGAATGGTCATTACCAGTTTATATTTAATCCAACAATCTTACCCTAATATTACTTTGTTATATTTCCTATAAGTACCTTGGCACTCAGGCTTTTTGTACTTGTCATAATATCTTACTCATTAATTCCCTCAGTTATTGAGTTAAATAAAATCTTTTACATGTGTTAATTTTATATTGGAGAGCATGATTTGACTTTTTGAAAATTATACTATAATATGGAAGACAAAGAATCTATCCTCCTGCCTCAGTTTTATTGATGCCCAGTGAAATGGGTTGTTTGTATGCTTTTTGTGCTTTGCCTATTTATTTCTATTACTTAACTTTTAATAATATGTATATTTATGCCTGTTAATCAAACCTCCACAAAGGAGGTTTTAGTCTTTTAAATTATTTCTTTTGCAAACAAATGCTCACAAAAAATTAACTAGGGCAAAATACCCAAATTTGATGAACCCAATTAATATTTGTAATCAGGATTCTAACTGCCTGGGGAAGACAAAATAAGCAGAGGCCAATTTAGTACTACAGCTGAGTAGGGCTGACTTAACCACAGATCCTTCTGTACCTGATTTCCTCCTACATATGCTTTGCAGGGTTTTTTGAGACAAACTTTCTAAAGAGCAGTTGAGTGGGCCAGTAATTTATATCTGCATATCTTCGGTATTTGCCATTCAATAAAGTGAATGGATACCCAATTTTATCATGTATGCTGGGGGTTCTATGTCTACAATGTTCCACCGACTTAAAAGAAAATAGATTCCCATTTGACAAGCAGCATTCATTAATGGATTTCTCCATTGTCACACTGGAAGTTAATGACAGTTGAGATTGCTTTGCGTGATGAGGAAACACTTTCATATGAGTAAAATGGACTGATAACAAAGCATTCCCTTACTGATTCCACATCTCATTTGTCTACATTCCATTAATTCTATACAATGTCATCTCATTGACTAAATGTGTTTTGTTTTTGTTATGCTAATGTATTGTAGAAGTAACACCTTTTAAAAATTCCCAGCTCAAAATATCCTGTATAACAGGTGAAAGGGATAACTTGAACTTTAGGGGGGGTATATAAACACCATCAGTATTTTTCACTTTTGCAAAACAACAGTAACAAAGTAGTTAAAATGTAAATATTCCAACATTGCGTATCACTGTATAAGGACAGGTGCCTTCTATTTCTCATAGTAATTATGTATAGATCCATTAGTCATTTTTCTGCATCGGAGGAGGAAGGGACCAGGGCACTCATTGTCTTGTTATTGAAAAAGAAACTAGATGTTTCCTTTTTATTTTGTTTACTTATTGTAGGCAAGTTAAACCATTGTTGAGTTCCTGGATATGAACATCTTGAAATTTGAACCTTTTTATTGTATCCTGAAACTTAAATCTTTTTCTGAAACAATTCTCTTGCTTTGACAGGAGCTGGTGATGTAATGTTTGGTTAAGTCTGATAACCTTTCCCGTCTAGGTTTTCTTATGTTGAAGAGTTGATCCTTGAAGTAGGTCACTGGGAAGTTTCCTACATAAGCATTTTTGAGTCTTTAATTTGTCCTTCAGTCTAGTGATATCCAGAGACTTACAGGCTCTAATTGATATGTGAGTATTCTCTTAAAATAACAATACTCTATGTCTCATTCAACATAGTGACAAGGCTACAGGCTATTTTCTTCCTGCCCTGAGCAGGGCCTACACAGGAGCACCATGACTAAAGGACCTGAGTTGGCATTGATCTTGGCACCACCTACTCTTGTATGGGTTGTTCCAGCATGGGAGTGGAAATAATTGTCAAAGATCAGGGGAACCAAACCACCCCAAGTTATGTCAACTTTACTGATAATGGATGATTGATTGGTGATGCTGCAAAGAATCAAGCTGCAATGAAACTCACCAACATGGTTTTCAATGTCAAACACCTGATTGGACATAGATTTGATGATGCTGTTGTCCAGTTTGATATGAAACATTGGCCCCTCATGGTGATGAGCAATACAGGCAGGACCAATGCCCAAGTTGAATACAACGGAAAGACAAAAATTTTCTGTCCAGAGGAGGTGTCATCTATGGTTCTGACAAAGAGGAAGGAAATTGCAGAAACCTACCTTGGAAAGACTGTCATTAATGCTGTTGTCACAGTCCTCACTTTACTGGTACAAAAACAGGAAGAGGAAATGGCTACCGGTGAGGTAAGGAACACTGTCTTCTACACATTACCCAGCATACCTATGTCTGACTGATGTCCTCTGTGTGACAGCCTGTTCAATCATGATTTCCAATCTGTACTATCTTTGTCTTTTTAAGCTACAATGTCTCTTGAAAAGAAAAAAGACATATGCAAAAGAAACAAACGAAAAACTTAACAGCCTCTTTCACTTAAGCATTACTGAAATAACTACTATGGAATCGAAGAACACGGAAAAACAATTTGTAAGCCCCTGGTATAGTTTTCAGTTTTTCTTAAATTATGAATCCAAAACAAAGACATAATTTGGCGTTGGCTTGACAGGCACAAAATTGATCTTCCACTCCCTAGTTTATATCTGGTTGATGCTTTTTAACCCTTCTATCCTCACCTGATACCAGGTTAAAAACTCTTCATTTCCTTAGTAAAACTTACCCACTGAAGCCTCCCATGCTGAAGACTCGAGGCTGGGACACCTGTTATCTAGTTTGTGATACCTGCCTTCTCTCCCAGTTGTGTGCTTATACCAAGATTGAATATGCTTTTGTCCTGTGCATGAAGATTGTATTTGCCACTATAATAACTTGAATATTATATAACCAAAGAAGTATGAAAGAAAAAAATAAAAGTTTTGTTTTGTGAAAACTAAAGTTGACAGAAATTAACTTAAAATGAATCATTGACCTAGATATAAGAGCTGAAACTATAAAGAACGTAGGAGATAATCTGAGATTTTTGGTTTAAGTTAAATCTCTTAGATGGGCACAAAACAAAAGGAAAAAAACTGATAAGTTGGACTTCATCCAAAATGAAAACTTTTGATCTCAGATGAAAATAAAAAGGCAAGCCATGAACTGATAGAAAATATTTGCAGCACATAGACTTGATAAAAGCCATAGCCACAATTAAAAAAAAAACTTATAATTCAATAATAAGATAAACAACCCAATTTAAAATAATTTAAAAAAATGAGTAGAAAGATTGAACATATAAGTAAATGGGTAGTGGATGGTAAGAGCATGATTTCTCACTATTGGAGAGGGAATTTGCAGGTGAGCAAGAAGAGACAGCTAGTGAACTTTGCAGGGATTAGAGTGGGAGAAATTTTATGTAATAACTTAACATGTACATAAGTTAATAAATACAGAAGTAATCTCTACACACACAAACAGATCGTGTGCATACATGAGTCAGCAGATGTAATAATCCAGCACTGTCTGCGCGGAGGGCACAGGGAATTTCAAACTCAGTCTGGTCTCCAGAGAGCAGGCAGGCAGTCTATGTCATGAGGCCTCCTGTAACTCATCAGGCGGTTTCCTCTCTGCCTCTGATACTCTGTGTGGTCACATGGTATTTTTATGATTTCACCAAGTACTGCTACATTCTCCAATTTTTCTTACAACTGGTAGTTTTAGCTGATGGAACTGCATGTACATGCGTGCAAATGGTCATCAGCCTCAAGTCCACATGAGTTTAGAGCTCAAGGCCCACCACATCATCTAACTGACTTGTTCTCTCTGTCCCTTAGAATTCTTCAGAGAGGATCTAATTGACCCAGTTTGGGTCGTGTGTGTCTAGGAAACCATGTCACTTGTGTGAACATGGCTCCCGAGCAAGTGACTTCACAGCTCCTGCTCAGGGTCCTGGACTCAGAGACCACTACACTGTCATGAAACTCTTAATTTTTAAATGAAGTCTCCATAAATAACACAGCTAATCCTGACACTGGGCTTAGATGTGAGGCAAAATTTGTCAGCAGGGTAGAGTCTCTTCTAAGGAGATAACTGGCAGGTAGGGAATATTTGTTATATTTAGTCTTGATTTTTTTAAAAAAGATTTCTTTGTTTATGCATGCAAGAACTGGGGTACAGGCCAGAGGCACAGAGGGTGAGAGGATTCACCAGAGACAGAGTGGGGAACAGAACAGGCAGATTGACCAAAGTACACTGCTGAGAGGAGCAGCGAGCGAGTCAGGAGAGGTCTGCTGCACCATGTGGTTTGCTCTCTGGCTGGCTGGGAATTGAACTCGTGCTGCAGTGGCTGCGGACAGCTTCATTGGCTGCATCTTAACCATTGAACACCAGGCAAGCCCCTAGGCTTGATTTTTTAAAACTAGGCTCATCCTGTTTTTGTACTTAGATTTCTGTGTAGTGCCTTTTTCATCTCATCAGAAAACACAGGTTCCTAATAGGTGCTAAATATCTGTGTGAGGCACTGGCAACACATGTGAATAAAAGAGCTAAAGTTCCTTCTCTCATGGAGCTTAGTGCTAAGCCAAGTTTACACTAGTCCTAAAGTTACTGCCTTTTTCAGTTCCTTCTCGAGGAACTGGCATTGTCTTTAAGGAGGCCCTGCCACTTTACCCTGAAGCTTCCTGTGTGCTCCATCAAGGTAGGCGTAATTGAAAGACATACTGAAACATTGATGGCAGAAGCTGGTAGGGAGAAGCAGCCAGTAATAGAATTCATGCACTTGCCAGGGTAAAGTCTCCTTTATTGCAGTACTTCAAGCACACTGAGTCCTAATAGATGGATACTGTGTGGCAATATAATGTGGCAAGTCAAAGGGCATAGTAAACTTCCTTCCTGCTGGCGTTAATACCCAAGTTAGTCTTATCTCATAGGAAGTGGGAGTGCAGGGCTTCAGGGAGTAGTAAAAGTCAGATGGATAGTGACATTGTAGTTTTAAGTCCTGTGTTTATTTTGTAGAAAGTTTTCTAGCCTGTAGCTGGGAATATAAGAAGACTAAGTCTTTCTTGCAAAGAATGTTTGAAGAACAAGGGAGGATGTTATGACATGGTCAAGTTTATAGATGATCTAACAAGGAAGCCAGTACAAAATGCAATCTAGAAGGCCTTCAGGTAAAACTGAGATTTCTGAACTCCTCTCAAATCATGGTCAACATTACAGGTATTATCAGACCCAACCAGCTACTGCTGCTTCCTTATGTTGCTCAGAAGTGGTTCAGGAACTAAGTGAGCAGGTTGAAGGTATTATGATCCAGAACTGATCAATAATGCTTAGATGCATACATTTGTGAATTTTGTTAGCTCTGGAATATTCACAGCTGAATTTTAATCACTTTTCAAGATACTGCTTTGTGATAGAACTTCCCTATTCTGACAAATTCACTAGAGCATCCTTTATGATCTGTTTACTACTATGAAGTCAGCTTACCATGGCAGGAACTGCTAACTTTCCTTCCTTTTAGTAAGAGGATACCTGAGTTTTGGCTGATCACGAGGTTGCCCAACTTGATTTCTTAGCACACCTGGCAGCAAGATGTGGCCTATGGAAGACTGTGTTGCAAATGGAATGTGAGTAGAAATGGGTGCAACTTCAACTTTATCCTCAAGAATACCCTCTTTCTTGCAAATCAAAACTACCATGAGATACCATCTTACACCAGTGAGAATGGTACATATTAAAAAAACTAGCAACAACAAATGTTGGCGAGGTTGTGGAGAAAAAGGAACTCTCCTGCACTGCTGGTGGGAGTGCAAACTGGTCCAACCACTATGGAGAGCTGTGTGGAGATTTCTTGACCTACTAAACATAGAGATTCCATATGATCCAGCAATTCCACTCCTAGGTATTTACCCAAAGGACACAGAAACATCCATTCCAAAGAGCACCTGCACTCCTATGTTTATAGCAGCACTGTTTACAATAGCTAAGCTTTGGAAACAACCCAAATGCCCAAAAATAGATGACTGGATCAAGAAGATGTAGTACATATACACCATGGAATATTACTCAGCATTCAAAAAAGATAAACACATGCAATTTGCAGCAACATGGATGGCGCTGAAAGGGATCATGCTCAGTGAAATAAGCCAGAAAGAAAAAGAAAAATACTGGATGGCCTCACTCATAGCAGCAATCTAGAAAACTTAAATAAGGGACCAGGAAAATGAATAACTATAAGAAAGTGAAAATCAAAATCAACAAAAAACTATGAACCAGAGACACTCTATGGAGGGTGGGGGGGTGGGGAGGTGAGGGATTGTGGTCAAAATAAGGGGTTTGCAATTGTATGGGGAATATAAAAATAAAATTTATTAAAAAAAAAAAAGAATACCCTCTTTCCACTGAAGGATAATGGCTACAACTGCTGCAGCAGCTTTGACCCAAGGAATGGCAGAAGCACCTATCAGGGCCCCAGGATGATCCCACCAAAGAGAGCCCCACCCACCAATTTGGGACTGGTAAATGAGAAAAAAAGAAACCCACTTTTTTGACCTACTGTTTTAGGGGTCTCTATATAGCAATGCAGCTTATCCTCTAATTCACCCTTTTGTGAGGTACCCATCATGAGGTCTCATCTTATACCAGGCTGTGCTATAAGCACTTTGTATCATCCCATCCAGTTCTCTCAACCCCACTGTCAGAACAGTACTGACAATGCTGTTCGCAGATTGCCAGATTGAGATCCAGAGGGGTCAAGTTATTGAACTTTTCACTGCTACTCACTGGAAGAACGGCTCAAATTCAGAGCTGTTTGACTACATATTCCTTTCTTATGTCTACCATATTTTGCTATGAGCCTTTTAGGAATTTTCTTTCTCCTGCTAACTTGAACTGGTAGAAATGTCAGTTACACATCGTAAAACTTTTTCCTTCCTATATCCACCTTTCCTCATCGAAAAAATGGGAGAGTTTATACATGTTATTACTAGACATGCTAAAACACATAGTATGGGTCATAGCACCTTATTCTATTGACTCCATAAATGCTGTCTCCATGTTCTGTAACATTCTTGATGTGGTTATGACTCTATGTATCCAAGGAGTGAGGGGAAGCTCTGAGACCGTTAGAGAAATTAACCTTTAGACTATGTAAGGTTTTCATTGCTTATATGTGTCTTGGCATCAGAATATATAAACATGGTCTCCAGTGACATGTGCCACATAATGGGAAATTTACTACTTCAACGAGGATAGTCTCAGTAGAAGAAAGGGTATGAATTAGGTAGAACTGAATCCAGCAAGGACTTACCATATTTAATGATTTAGAGCCAGGAAGTGCGAAGATTAAAAACATACCAATATCTTGAGGAAATACTTGTGAGTATGTGGTATTTGGAGAGAGGATATGGTCTAAGTCATATAAATATCAAATATTTGACTTCACTAATTGTCAGGCAATGGGGATACAAAGAAAAAAAGACTATGTATAAGGGTTTTTGGCTTTGCTTTTTCATTTGTTTATTATAAGTTTTATTCCTTGGATTTTCTTCAGTGTAACCTACAGAAAATAGGGTATAGATTTATCTTTAAAAGAATTTTGAGAAGTAATAATGTTTTCAACCTGGAAATTTGTCCCTCATTGGTATAGCTAGCTACCACTACAATTTCTGCTTGTGTTGGGGTGACTGGGGGCAGCTCAGCTTTACACCCCGGTTACTTTGGGGCTGCTGGTGCCATCAAGGACAGAATTCTGTCCCTGATGTCCTGAGCAAGAAGGCTGCTGGGAATGGGCAGGGGAGGGGTGGAGCTGAGCAATTTGTTGGCTTTAAAAAGAAAGAGGGCTTGCTCTGTTCTCCAAGGGACTGCTGCAGAAGGCAGGGGGTGGTGGGAATCCCCACCTTGGCAGCAGCCCCACCCTGCTGCCCTCGTGGTGGGAGGACTTGGTAAGACTTTGCCCTGGAAGACAACAGGACTCAGTTCCAGGTAAGCATTCATTGCACCTGCCAGCTCCTGTAGCTGCAGCTGCACCATCTGTCAGGAATTGGACCTACTCTTCTTCTACCTGTCTAGTTTTCCCACTCGCATCTTGGTTAAAATAATTTTTTTTAAATTTGTTTGCTTCAGTGGTCTCTCTGGTGGCTTAGGGCTTAAGGCTCAGCACTGTCACCATGATGGCCCACTGTGATTGATTGAGTTTGATCCCCTGCCAGGGAGCTACCCACATGGTGCAGCAGACCTCTCCTGTCTCCACCCGCACTCCCCTCAGCAGTGTATTTCAGTAGATCTGCCTGTTCTGCTCCCCACTCTGTCTCTGGTGAATCCACTTACCCTTCCCCACCCCATTGCACCTCTGGCCTGCACCCCAGCTCTCCCACGCAACTATAAATTAAAAAAAGATCTTAGAAAAAAAAAATTGTTTGCTATAGCAAAGGCTCTTTGTTTGCATTTGTGGTGGTGGGTGGCCAAGCAGAACTGGTGAGAGAGGTTGTGACCTGGTGACAATTTTTAGACCCTTTCCTCAGTAACACTTGGACTATTCAGAGGAAATAATGGAAAAGGGCATAGGGTCAGGAGAAAGGGACAAATGGAACTTAAAGTATGTTTGCTTTGGAGACAGAGGTTTGCTTTAGAATATCAGATGAAAAGCAATCAGAAATAGATTTTCTGAATTTGAAGATCTGTGTTTGAACCTGACCCTACTGTAGACTTCAGGCAAGTTACTTCAACATTAAACATACATTTATTAAAAACTGACTATGTAGCAAAACACTGAAGTAAGTGTAAGTAAGTGTAAACTGTAGTGACTGTCATAGATAGTTTTCTGTCCTCATGTCAGCTTAGTGTAAATATTTGAAGAAAATAAAGTTGATAAGAGACTAGATAAATGCTAGAAAAATCTAGTTTTTATCTAGATGGATAAATATAGAAAACTGTCAGAAAGCCATCACTGAGAACATGTCATTTGAACTGACACTTAAATAAAGCAAAGATATTATCTGCTCTGAACTTCAGTTTCTCCCCTATAAGATGAAAGATAATAAAGTTCTACCTTAAAAGATTGTTTGAAATAGAATGGTATGGTGTATGGGTTCAGTAAGCCATAATCACTAATTGAAAATGAGGAATTATTATTTTTATAGTTACTCTTAAGTTTCTCTTTGGAAATAATATTTTAGGCATTTTTGGTGTCTGGGAGGGAGAAGGGGACAAGTTATAGAGGAGGTGAAAGTAGATTAAAAAAGAATAAGCTTCATGTATTTTATAATCTAGTATAAAGCAACTGTGGTACTTATTCACCCTTTTATATAATCTAGATTTTATATCACAATTCTCTAACAATTCATTTTTTGAAGGTAACATTTCCTCCTAAATTTAAAAATGATTTTTTTAATCAGTGGTAAACTTTACTTAAAATTAAAGAAATACAAATCAGAAAAGTGATCTTTTATATATAAGTATATTATCAAGTATCAAGTATAAATAATCCTTGGTTATTATTTCTTGGAGAAAAGATTGTGGGATATCCAGGTTCACATGCTTTGTTGGTAGGAGAGTAACTTGGTGTCATAAACTTGAAGAGTACTTTGACATCTAACAAAATAAAAAATCCACACAGATTTTTACATATTTTTAGTGATTCACTTTATAGTCATTCTTATAAAAGAACATAAAGCTATTTTGAACCTTATGTCAGCATTATAGCTTTTGGAAGAAGCTGGAAATATATTTAAATTTACATCATTTAACTAAGTTAGGTCCTGGGTTTTGACTGTTCTTCCTTATTTTTGGTCAGTTTAGCATGTGTCATTCTCAAAACTTAACTTCTTTTAGTTGTTAAATTATACAGTCACCCCCTCCAACATGAAGATGGTTAAATAAATGATGAAAGACAATATGGCACATATGGATCTAATTTTTTAATTTTATATGTCTCTGCAGTATTTTGCTTATCACCCTGTGAGAATGGCCTGTAATAGAAAGATTAGAAACAACAAATGTTAGTGAGGAAGTTGAGAAAAAGAAACAGTCATCTGTTGTTGGGAATGTGACTTCGTGCAGACTCTGTGGAAAACAGTATGGAGATGCCTTAAAAAAATAAAAATGGATACCCCATATGACACAGCAATGCCACTGGTAGGTATTTACCCAAAGAATTTAAAAACACTAATACAAAAAGAAGTATGTATGCCTATATTTGTAGCAATATTTTTCACGATAGCTAAGACATTGAACCCACCTATATGTCCACCAGTAAATGACTGCATAAGAAGTTGTGGAATATAGACTCAATGGGATGCCACTCAGTTATTAAATAGATGAAACTGTCTTTGGGACAATGTATATTTGTAACCCTTTATTCCTTCCTTCTTCCATCCACTTTCATCAATTTTTTACAAGATTTATTTTATTTATTTATGCATATGACAACTGTGGTCTAGGCCAGAGGTATGGGGGTAAGAGATTCACCAGAGACAGATTGGGAAGCAGAACAGGAGGACTGACTGAAATACACTGTTGAGGGGATTAGCAGGGGAGACAGGAGAGGTCTGCTGTGCCGTGTGTGTCAGCTCCCTGGCTGGGAATCTAACTTATGCCACAGTGACTGTTGATAGCCTGATAGCACTGAGACTTTAACCCCTGTGCTAACAGAGAGGCCCTGAATGCATCTGTTGGTTTTTTTTTCTCACTTTTTAATCCTCTTTTCAACACCTACTTTCTGTCAACTATAACTTTAAATTTTTGCTGTCAAGAATGTTGAAATTTGCATTTTTTGTCTTACAAAAACTAATTGAAAAACAAGTGAGTTTTATGACAGTAAATTTTTTTTAAGGCCAAGTCAATTTACTGTGCCAAGATTACATTTCCTTCTTTACAGATTCAAAGTAATAAACTCTGGCCTATTTGAAGGAAAAACGTTACTAGCTTTAGTGTCAAATTGACATTTTACTGTATTCATTTATCATTTCTAGTAGTTTTTTGGTGGTGTCTTTAGGGTTTTCTGTGTCTATCATTATGTCATCTGTGAATAGTGATAGTTTTATTCTTGTTTTCCAAAATTTGGATTCTTTTGTGTGATTTTTCTTGCCTAATTGCTCTGGTTAGTTCTTCCAACACTCTGTTGAGCAGCAGTGGTGAGAGTGGGTGTGCTGATCTTAGAGGAAACATTTCCAGTTTTTCACAATTGAGTATGATTCTTCTGTTTTTATTTTGTTTTCTTTTTCTTGGATTTCTGCTTGCCTTTCATTCCCTCCTTGCATTATTGGTCTCTGGCATGTATTAGTTTCCTATTGCTGCTCTAACAAATTTCTGCAAATGTGGTGCCTTAAAATAACAGGTATATGCAATCTTATAGTTCAGGAGCTCAGAAGTTTAAAATGGGTGGGAAGAGTTGCAGTCTTTCTCATGCTCTAGGAGATCATTTGGTTTTTTGCCCTTTCCAGTTTTAGAGAATATCTGCTTTCACTGTCTCATCACCCTGCTTTTCTCCAACCTTTGTTTCTGTTGCCACATCTCCTTTTCTCACTCTGATCCTCTGTCTTTTCCTAAGATATGGATATAGTGATGAATTTAATGGTTCCATGATGGTTTAATGAGACTCAATCCTGGTGTTATATAGGGATAATTGACAATATAACTGTTTATTCCTCCTCTGTTGTTGTGCCTACAGAGTTGTTAGTTGGAGCTGCTGTTGGGCATCTTAGGATAAGAGGTGAGTTTGACAGCAAAGCCAACAGAGAAAAAGAAGGCTCATGATTTGGAAAGATGGATAGAGAGATTGCATCTCAATAATAGTTTTTAAGTTCCTTGATCTGGCTATAGCTAAAGTCAGCTAAATGACACAATAAATTCCTTTTTCATCTCATATGTTATCTGGTCTTAGTTTTCTTCACAAGTTAAACACAGCCTTTAAGATAAATTCATGGAAGCACAAAAATGAATCAATACATTACTCATTTGAAAATTTTGGGGGGATAATTTATCCCATCAAAATATCTTATGTCTGCAGTCTATAACTTCTTTTCTCAAAAGGAGCAGTGGGAAACATAAATGCTGTTTCCTAATAGCAATTTCTGGTACATGTTTATTTACTCATATCTCAGAATGAAAATTTGCAGTGGGAATTGGTCATCATTACTTTCCAACAGAGGGAAATAAAATGTCACTTTTAAATACTTTAAAATTCCCATTGCCTTCGTAGTACATTAATTTTACCTCTCTCTCTCTCTCTCTCTCTCTCTCTCTCTCTCTCTCTCTCTCTCACACACACACACACACACACACACACACACACACACACACCATACTAGAGAAGGAAACTAAAATATTCCATGGTAGTTTTATTTATTTGAAGATTTATTTATTTATTTTTACAAGCACTGGGTACAGTCAGAAGCACGGGAGGGTGAGAGAATTCATCAGAGCTAGAGCGGGGAACAGAATAGGCAGACTGATGAAGTACACTGCTGAAGGGAGCAGCGGGCACGGCAGGAGAGGTCTGCATGCTGGCAGCGGGGGATTGCTTAACCGCTGCGCCACCAGGGGAGGCCCTTCCATGGGTAGTTTTAATAAGGAGGTCAAATTCACGTTCTTTTACTAGTTAGCTCTCTTTTATGTACATAATTACTTACAAAGGAAAAAAAAGACCCATTCCAGCATCTATATATGTACCATGTAATTGTCCTGCTGGATTTACATTGGATTTAGTTTTCAAAGATAGCTCTAAAATCTAACTGAACCTAAAAGACAAATAGACTACAGGAATCCTATTCTGAATTCTAGGGACATGCCCTCCTCTAGCATTTTAAATTTTAATAAAAACCATCTTATCTTCCAATATGCCCTTTAAAAATATTTTCCACACTCTTTTTGACTGTTATCTGCTGACAGAATAGTAGAATGGTTTGTCTAATGTTTTTGCCACAGACTGACTTCTTGGAGCTTCAGTAACTACACTGTGCCACCCTCCCCAAAATCTCAGGATAATCCCCTTTGAAGATCTCATAGAGGGCCTCCCTAGTGGCGCAAGGGGTTAAGTCACAACACTATGAGGCTATAGGCAGCCTCTGCAGCACGATTTCCATGCCCCAGTCAGCCAGGGAGCTACCCACAAGGCGCAGCGGACCTCTCCGTCTCTCCCACTGCTCCCCTCAGCAGTGTACTTCGGTCAATTTGCCTGTTCTGTTCCCCACTCTCTCTGGTGAATCCTCTCAACCCCACACTTCTGGCCTGTACCCCAGTTCTTGTATGTGTAAATAAATAAATCTTAAAAAAAAATCTCATAGAATTATTATGACATTCAAAGTGCTTGCAGGGCTGTGAGCCACACAAAGTATTTCCCAGTATGGTAATTAACTGTCATCTTTTTACTGCCATGTTCTTTAAAATGCTCATGAAGAAAAAGTCAACATGGCTTCCTCTTGGATACCTTTGATTTTGTTCTAGAAAGACAAACTTTGAATCTGAAAGGTAGATAATGCTATTCAGACTCACAGTTTCACTGTGTACCATTATTCCCAAGGGACTGATAACTTTAGCCATACCTAGCTTCACTGGTCCCTTCTCTCTCACACAGCAAAATTTCCCTATTTCCCAATATTTAGGGCTCCCGTGCCCAGGTGTATTAGTCAGGGTGACCACCATACTAGGTGTGATAGCACCTGCTCTTAACTCTTGAGTTTGTTCCCAAATTTGCATCTCCAGTGCCTGAATTGACCTGATGAGCAGGAGAGAAGGGGTGTGGGAGTATCCTCAGAGCAGGGGGAGGCACTGCAGACAGTACTCACACAGCCTGCAGGTTGGCTCATATACAGTCATCAATTAGCAAACACATTACCAATTTAGAGGAATTGCTTTTCTCCAGGATGATGGCCTCAGAGCTTAGGACTACAGAAATAAAGTTTTGATGTGGGGGAGAGAGGAAATATCATTTTGAATGCCTGGGTGTTGCCCAAATCTACGTGGATCCCCATGAATGGCAGTGCTGGATGCTGAGGGAGTCCAGGTGACAAGGGAAGAAGCTAGGGAAAGAGGCAGCTCCAGGAGGCAGACGGGCACTGGTTCATGTCAGTTGTTCTGTCTTATAGTTTTGCCAAACAGCAGCTGTTTCAGAGCTAAGCCCATTAGGTTTAGAGATAAACAATTTATTCCCCTTCCCAATTTGATCCCTGTTTTGAATTTTTGTGTGTGTGCTCACATCTCAGTTTGCCTGACTTCTACATGTGCAGAAGAAGCAATTTTATGTTTTTTTTCACATGGTAGATCAGTGAAGAAAAATAAACCAAAATGTTCACATTTTAGGGCCAAACACTGATATTGCTCTGATGAAGAAGCCCTGTAAGTAAAATTTCTCATTATTAAAAAAAAATAGGGCCTCCCTGGTGGTGCAAGGGGTTAAGCACCGCATTATGAAGCAATCCACAGCCTCTGCAGCACGAGTTCGATCCCTGGCCGGCCAGGGAGAAACCCACATGGCAAGGCAGACCTCTCCTGTCTTGCCCACTGCTCCCCTCAGCAGTGAGTTTCAGTTAGTCTGCCTGTTCTGCTCCCCAGTCTGTCTCTGGTGGATCTTTTCACCCCCCTGCCCCGGCATCTCTGGCCTATACCCCAGCTCTTGTATGCATAAATAAATAAATCTTTAAAATAAAAAAAGTCTATGGCATTCCAAGGAACAGTCTTACAATATTTCCTTACTACTATTTCTCCACTGCTAGACCTATATCAGCAGAGCACAAAATAGTTATAGTTGTCTGGTATTATTTGGGAAAAGTAATTATCAAAAAAAGAGAATATGTAGACAGACCGATTTAACAATCTGTATATCAATTTTCTCCTTCAGGTACTTCTTATTAACATAGAAATTAACGTATAAAGTATATTCAGCACAGTGCATAAATGCTGCAACAATTAGAGAAGATAGAACCAACATAATAAAGTCTCTTCACACACAGTAGAATCTGCTGTAATTCAAAATGGAGAAACAACATTCTGGAAACATGTGAGACTGCCTCACTAGGCCATGGGATTATGTGTCATTTCCATTAAAAGCCTTTCTTTAATGTTCGGGCATAGATTTTTTTCCCACATAAATTTTCAAAATTATTAACATAAAGGGTAGAGACTATTTACACAATTCTCAATGCTGTGCATCTGAAACATATAATGTCATAATGCAATGTTACTCCAACTAAAAAACAATCTTTTCTGTGTCTGTGGTTATATTCTCTTTTGAATTTCTAACATTATCATTTTTATTATAGATGTTATTCTAACATCTCTTTTTTATTCTTTTTCGTTTTAAAAATTATATTATTTTTATTGTGGCAATGTTGGTTTACAACACTATATATGATTTAGAAGCATAAGCTCACATCTCTTCAGATATGTGTTACCACACCACACCCACCTCCAAAGCACCTATCATCCTCCTCCATAGTCCTCTGTACCCCCTCTCCATTTTGCTCCCCAACCATTATACTCCCCCTCTGGCAACCTCAATTCTGCAGTCAGATTTCTAGGGTTTGTTTGGGTTTAATTTCTTCTGTTCCTTGCCAATCAGGTCAGCAGAAGGCCCAAAACACAAGCTTTGGAAGCTCTCCCTACGTGTCCAGACAATCCAAGTCTTGCTCAGCTACTTAATATTCATCCTCCACTTGTAGCCTCAAAGGGCAGATTTTGCAAAATGCCCACTTGAAAAAGAAGATTTTCAAATCTACTAGAATAATGTTCAGGAATCATTGCAACTGTTTCTAACATCTAGTCTCAAATGCTTTTGAAGTCCAGGAAGTGGGTCATGCCTAAATTCCCCAGGGTAGGTATTTAGGGGTATTGTAATAATTCTAAAAGTAAAATATTGTTCAAAAAATTAACAATAATATAAGAAAATAAATTAATTAAAAACAGATATAGTCTTCAAAAATATTTATAAATGGTCATGCATACTACATGGTGATTGAGTAAATTTTAATATTTTTTCATGGTATCCTTTTGCCAGATTAATGAGATCCCTTTCTGTATTTGGTAACTTCTTAATAGTTTTTCATCATAATTATTCATAGTATTCAAATTTAGAAAATATAATAAATATCTATGCTTAATATTTATCTCCAAAATATTAGCTCTTATTCCCTTCAAATATTTTTTCTTTTTTTAGTGAAACATTAAAATTTCCATGTTTTCTTTGCCAAGCTCTTTCTCTTCCCTTCCAAAGATCACTATCATCTGGTAGATGCATTCCAATTCTATTTCTGTTCTTGTACTATGTAAATTTTATTTTATATTCTTTAAAGTGATTTTGTAGTATTCACCATAGATGAATACTTGCTCAACTTAAACACATTTTATATTTTCTAATCATTTTTGTGAGTTTTTAAGTAGGGTGATCTTACTTAAATAGGGTCTATTGATCTTAAATAAGGTAATCTTATTTTAGTTTGCAAGTTGTCTGAAGATTCTTTTGAATTTTCTAGGAAGGAAGAATATAGAAAAATTCTTTTGCCTCTTCCGTTCTAATCTTTTTACCTTTTTTTCTTTTGGTATAATTGTTTTGGTAAGAACTCTAGTTCAAGGTTGAATTGTAGGATGATTACAGGATTCCTTCTCTTATTTTTATTTTACTAGAAGTGCTTTTAAAGTTTCACAACTTGGACAAATGTTTATTGTTAGTTTTTGATAGATTAACTTGATTAAGTAAGATAAGCTGGCATTTCTGCATATCTTTTGAATTTTTTTGTTTTTTTTCCCCTTTATTGAGAGGAGCATATGGCATTTCTGTGTCAATTTCTAGCAGCAGCAAATGTGATCATTTCATTTGCTAGGTTTTTTGTAGTGGTAAATTATCCTTGCTTTCCTTGTCTTAATCTATTCAGTCATGGTGTGTGTGTGTGTGTGTGTTTGTGTGTGTGTGAGTGTGTGTGTGTTCAAAATGGTAATTTGGGGAAGGTAACTTTTTTTCTATTTCTTTCATCTCATTAAAAAATTTATTTATATGGTTCCCCTATATTCCTGTTATAAGTGAAACCATCCGATATTTTTCTTTTTCCTTCTGGCTTATTTATAAATCAGAGACATCCTGCAGGGGAGGAGGGAAAGGGATCAGAGGGAAGGAGGGAGGAGCACAGGGGACTGTGGTGATGGTGCACGGGTGCCTTGGGGAAGGAAATTCTATGGGGACTCAATCTGAGGAGGTGGGGGGAAGCAAATATTGTTTAAAAATAAAAATAAATAAAACCTAAACAAAATAAAATAAAAATTTATTTATAATTAACATATAACATTATATTGATTTCAGTTATGCCACCCAGTGATTCATATTTTTATATACTGTGATATGAACACCACAATAAGCTTAGCTAACATTTATTACCATATATGATTTCAAATTTTTTCCTTGTGATGAAAACTTTTGAGATTTATTCTCCTAGCAATGCAAATACGCAAGAGTATCATCAACTATAATGCCTATGCTGTATAATATTTCCGCATGCCTAATTTATCACAGAGCTAAGAGTTTGTACCCCTTTCTCCCATTTGTTACCCACCAATCTGTTTACTCTTCCATGAGTTTGTTTCTTATTTGATTGGTTGGTTTTTGATCTCACATATAAATGAGATCATACAGTATGATCTTTCTCTGTCTTTGTCTTTCTCTGTCTGAAATATTTCACTTAGTATAATGCCCTCAAGGTTCAGTTGTCAAAAATAGCAAGATTTCTTTCTTTTTAATACTGAAAATATTCCATTTCATATGTGTGTGTGTGTCCATTCACACATCAGTGGACAGTTAGATTGCTTCTATGTCTTGGCTGTTGCGATTAATGCAGTAATGAACATGGGGATGTAGATATCTTTTTGAGTTAGTGTTTATATTTTCTTTGGATAATTACCCCAAAATGGAATTGCTGAATCATATGGTAGTTCTACTTTTAATATTTTGAGGAATTTCCATACTGTTTCCCATAGTGGCTGAATCAAGTCACATTCCCACCAACATTTAGCAAGTTTCCTTTATTTTCACATTCTTGCCAACACTTTTTATTTCTTATTTTTTGACATTCTAGCAGTTGTGAGGTGAGTATCTGTTTATGGTTTCAATTTGCATTTCCCTGATGACTAGTAATGCTGAACAACTTTTTATATATCAGTTGGTCATTTGCATGTCTTCTCTGGAAAAAAAGTTTACTCAGATCTTCTGCTTATTTCTTAATCTGATTGTTGTTTGCTGTTTAGTTGTGTGAGTTTCCTTATGTTTTTTGGATATTAACTGCTCATCAGATTTAAGGTCTGCAATATTTTCCCCCATCTGCTAGGTTGCCTTTTCATTTTGTTGATAGTTTCTTTGCTGTGTGGAAGCTTTTTTTTTTTTTTTTTTAATAAAATGGTCCCACTTGTTTATTTTTGGTTTTATCGCCTTAGCTTTTAGCGTCAGATCCAAAAAGTCATCACCAAGATTGATGTCAAAGAACTTGTTCCCCATGTTTTCTTCTGAGAGTTTTATGTCTTATGTTCAAATCTTTGATTGATTTTGAGTTGATTGACAAATGGGATGAAACACTTCAACTAGAGTGTAATAATCATGTTTCTTGATTTGTTTTGTTTTGTTTTGTTTTATGATGCTTTGACATCTTGGGGAGAGACTGCCCCTCTCAGGGTTCATGAATTCCTTGAGTTGGCAACCGCTGGGGGAAAACTCCTGAGAGTGCAATATTCAAATGCAAACCAACCAACCCAGAGCCTATACCTTCAAACACCTCCTTTCCTGGGCCAAGCCATTACATCCTGGCTTTAATCAGCCCAGGGCCACATATCAGACACCTTATACCCCAGGATCCAATAAAACAATTCAAACTAATCATCACTAGGCCTTCTATCACGTTCACCCTCCTCATCTGTTCTGTCTCATGAAAGCCACAGTGAAGTCTCTCTCTTACTTTCCCCTCCCTTCTACTGACTGGAAGCATATGTGTGCTCCCTGTAGCCCTCTGTGGCATACCATGCCTCTTGTCTCTAGGGGTCTAGGAGTATAAGCTTCTTCCCTGACAAGAATCATTTCCATGTCCCTGTGCCTTACAATGTCTAACTAATACAAATCCTGAGTATATTTTAGAGCACAGAGAGTCACATATAGACCATAGACCTGTGTGGCCAATGCCATTAGAATTTGTTTATTTCTACTTTACATGCAAAAGAATGAAACTAGACTACTATCTTACGCCATATACAAAAATCAACTCAAAATGGATAAAAGACTTGAATATAAGATCTGACACTATAAAATATATTTAAAAGCAAACATAAGCAAAACACTCCATGACATGAACCTCAGAAACATTTTTGAGGCTTCACCTCCACAAGCAAGGAAAACAAAGAAGATAAACAGCTGGGACTACATCAAACTATAAAGCTTCTGTACAGCAAAAGAGATGGTAATCAAAATGAAAAGACATCCTACTGAATGAGAGAAATTATTTGCACACCACACAATAAGTAAGGGACTGATATAAAAGATTTACAAAGAGCCATTAAACTTTGTAACCAGACAATGTGTAATCAGATACCATTCTCAGAAGGAAGAACTTGGGGAGGAGGGAGAAGGATTAGAATCCATGAATGGGGATTTAAGCATGCTTACATACAAATCTTAAAGCTAATGAACTAGCTCATTGTTGACCTTCGTGGAAAATTTTATTGTTAGACTACATTTTAAGGATAGTGGCAGCTGATTATTGATGACACTCCTCTAGCTGCTTAGCCCCACACTTAGCACCATTAAAAGGCTTCTGAATTCAGTGCTTTAAATGAGAAATTTCTGTTTAAATGTCCATTGATTTACACTACATGCAAAGATCACAGAGTTTTAGTATAATTTTGCTCATAGTTGCCATGTATTTAGCACAATAGGGCAGTACTGTGGAGTCAGATCATCTGAGTTTGAATCTAGGCTCCATCATATAGGTTGTATAGCATTGAACAAGTGACTTAACCTCTCTTCACCATGCTTTTCTCATCGAAAATAACTTAACAGTATTTACTTCATAGGGTGGTTGTGAGGAGTAAATGAACCAATCCATATAAGTTACTAGTGCAATGTCTGGCATTTATTGAGCACTCAAGAAATATTGATTATGCAGCCCCCCAAGGACAATAGGAGAGATATCTGGCGCCACCTAGCGACCAGGAAAAAAAAAGTCACTAACACCCTATAAAACAGGACATTTCTTAAGACTGCTTGAAAAGGGCAGAAGGTTTCTGGAGGACCCAGTGGCCAGCCGGGAAGTTATTCCACGCCAGGCCCCTTCCGACCAGCAGTCTGAGCCCACAGAGGGAGCAGGCACCCACGTCCGGGGCAGACCGGGTGCGCAGAAGAGTGTGCCTGAAACCGGAGGCGCAGGGACTGCATCCCGCTTCGCCATTTGAGAACAGGGACATTTCTTCAGTAAAAACTGCCTAAAACCAGCAGAAAGCTCCCCCAGAAGACAGAGATGGCTCCTGGAAGAGCCAGAGGGGAGCGGAGAAGTTCACCCAAGATGTCAGTCAGTCCGAGCAACACAGTGTCCCAACGCATACGACAAATTAGAAAACAGACAGTAGGGAGTAGAAGAACCACACGCAACCTAAAAACTCCTCAGGAAAGAAGCACACCACAAAAAGAAAACCACTCCCCAGATTGCAACGACAGCAACTTGGAAGAACTTCTGAGCCTTCCAGAAAGAGAATTTAAAATTGCCATGATTAAAAAAGTGATAGATCAGAAGAAGGAAATTGAGTCCCTAAAGAGGGAAGTAAGAGAAATGCAGGAGATCAAAGAATTAATGGAGGAACTAAAGAACTTTGGGAAAAGCAATGAAAGCAGAATAGATGAAATGGAAGAACGAATAAGTAATCTTGAAGACACAGAAATAAAAAGAACCAAAACAGAAAAGGAAAGAGAAGTACGAAGGAAAAAGAATGAAGAAAGACTTCGGGAACTATCTGACTCCATGAGGAAAGGAAATATAAGAGTTATAGGAATACCAGAAGGAGAAGAGAGAGAAGTAGGAACAGAGAAAATATTCATGGATATAATTGAAGAGAACTTCCCAAATGAGAAGAAGGAGCTGAAAATTGATATACAAGAAGCAAGAAGAACACCAAACTTCCACGACGAAAGGAAAAACACAGCAAGACACATAATAGTAAAGCTCCCAAGAATCCAGGACAAGGAAAAAATAATGAAGCTGACAAGAGGGAAGAAACAGATAACATTCAAAGGAAAGCCAATCAGGCTGACATCAGACTTCTCTGAAGAAACACTACGGGCAAGGAGAGAGTGGAGGGACATAGTCAACAGACTCCAAGAAAACAGATGCCAACCAAGAATACTCTATCCCGCAAAGCTCTCTTTCCTCCATGAAGAAAGAATATGGACCTTCCCAGACAAAGAGAAACTCCGGAATTTCATTGCGACTAAACCCCCACTCCAAAAAATACTACAAGGAATCCTAAAGCCAGAACCTCAGAGGGACGAATAACAACGAAAGAAGAAAAAAAAAAAGTTATCAAAAGAATAAATAAATAAAATCAAAGGAAAGACAAACATAATGGCAAATACAGATGCTAACATATCAATATTAACTCTAAATGTAAATGGACTAAACTCTTCAATAAAAAGACACAGAGTTGCAGCCTGGATTAAGAAACAAAACCCAACCTTTTGCTGTCTCCAGGAAACACATTTAGCTACAAAAGATAAAAATAGGCTCAAAGTCAAAGGATGGAAAACAATCCTACAAGCAAATGGGCCAAAAAAGAAAGCAGGAACAGCTATACTTATATCAGATAAAACAGACTTCAAACTCAAAAAAATAAAAAGAGACCCCAATGGTCACTACATTATGATTAAGGGGACAATACTTCAAGAAGAAATAACACTCATTAACATATACTCACCAAACGAAAGAGCACCAAAATATATCAGACAACTGTTGTCCTCTCTGAAAACAGACATCAGAGAAAACACATATGTAGTGGGAGACTTCAACACACCACTATCAACAATGGATAGATCAACAAGACAAAAAATAAGTAAAGAAACTAAAGCTCTAAATAAGGACCTAGAGCATTTGGGCTTAACAGACATCTATAGAACACTAAACCCAAAAAAAACGGAGTACACATTTTTTTCAAGCGCACACGGATCATTCTCCAGGATCGATCACATACTGGGGCACAAGACAAACATCAACAGATACACCAAGATTGAAATCATACCAACCATCTTTTCTGACCACGAAGGCATCAAACTAGAAATAAATCATAAAAAGAAGGCAAGGAACTATCCTACCTCATGGAGATTAAAAGCCACACTACTGGAAGACCACTGGACTAACGAGGAGATCAAAGAAGAAATTAAAAAATTCTTTGAATTGAATGACAAGGAGGACACCAATATCCTAAATGTATGGGATGCAGCAAAAGCAGTAATAAGAGGAAAATATATAGCAATAGAAGCTCACATCAAAAAACAAGAAAGAACTCAAAGAAACAACCTAATCTCGAAGCTCAAAGATCTAGAAAAAAAACAACAAAAAACCCAGAACCAGTAGAAGAAAAGAAATAATAAAAACCAAAGCAGAAATAAATGAAATTGAAACTAAAAAAACAATCCAAAAGATCAATGAAACCAAGAGCTGGTTCTTTGAAAAAATAAATAAAATAGACAAACCCCTAGCCAGGCTCACAAAGGAAAAAAGGGAGAAAGCACAAATACACAGAATCATAAATGAAAGAGGAGAAATCACAACGGACACAGCAGAAATCAAAAGAATAATCAGTAACTACTATGAACAGTTATATGGAAACAAGTTCAACAATCTAGAGGAGATGGACAAATTCCTACAACTCTACAATCACCCAAAGCTAGATAAAGAAGAAATAGAACACCTAAACAGACCAATTACAAGCAGCGAAATTGAAATGGTAATTAAAAACCTCCCCAAAAACAAAAGCCCAGGACCTGATGGATTTACAAATGAATTCTACCAAACATTCAGAGACGAATTAGTGCCTATCCTTCACAAACTCTTCCAAAAAATTGAGAAGGAAGGGACAATACCAAACACGTTCTATGAAGCCAACATTACACTAATACCAAAACCGAATAAGGACAACACAAAAAAGGAAAACTATAGGCCAATCTCCCTAATGAACACTGATGCAAAAATCCTCAATAAAATTTTAGCTATCAGAATCCAACAATGTATCCATAAGATAATTCACCACGACCAAGTTGGATTCATTCCAGGGGCACAAGGATGGTTTAACATCCGAAAATCAATCAACGTTATCCAACACATCAACAAAAAGAAATATAAAAACCATATGATAATATCAATAGATGCTGAGAAAGCTTTCGACAAAGTGCAACACCCATTCATGATAAAAGCCCTTGAAATTCTTGGGATACAAGGAACATACCTCAACATCATAAAGGCCATCTATGACAAGCCAACAGCCAGTATCATTCTCAATGGTGAAAAGCTGAAAGCAATTCCATTAAGATCTGGAACAAGACAAGGATGTCCACTCTCACCACTGCTTTTCAATATAATACTGGAAGTCCTAGCCAGAGCAATAAGACAAGAGAAAGACATCCAAGGAATCCAAATAGGAAAAGAAGAAGTCAAACTATCACTATTTGCAGATGATATGATAATATACATAGAGAACCCCAAAATCTCCACAGAAAAACTAATTCAACTCATCAATCAATTCAGTAAAGTGGCAGGATACAAAATCAACACGCAAAAGTCAGTGGCCTTCCTATACACAAACAATAAATCTGAAGAAGAAGAAATCAAAAAAACCACCCCTTTTATTATCGAAACAAAAAAAATCAAATATTTGGGAATAAATCTAACAAAAGAGGTAAAGGACCTATACAAAGAAAACTATAAAACACTGTTAAAAGAAATAGAAGAAGACACAAAGAAATGGAAAGACATCCCCTGCTCATGGATTGGAAGAATAAACATTATTAAAATGGCCATCCTACCAAAAGCAATATACAGATTCAATGCTATTCCAATCAAAATCTCAATGGCATTCTTCAAAGAAATAGAACAATTATTGATGAAATTCATATGGAATCACCAAAACCCCGAATAGCCAAAGCTCTACTGAAAAAAAAGAAGGAAATGGAGGCATCACACTCCCAGACTTCAAACTATACTACAAAGCCATAATCATCAAAACTGCATGGTATTGGAACAAGAACAGACATACAGACCAATGGAATCGAATAGAAAATCCAGAAATAAACCCACAGATTTATGGTCAACTAATCTTTGACAAAGGAGCAAAGACTATGCATTGGAGCAAAGAAAGTTTGTTCAATAAATGGTGCTGGGAAAACTGGGTCGCTACATGCAAAAGAATGAAGCTTGACCACTACCTCACACCATACACAAAAATCAACTCAAAATGGATTAAAGAACTAGACATAAGACCTGAAACCATAAAATACATAGAAGGAAATATAGGCGAAACACTACGGGATTTGCACATCAAAGACATCTTTACAGACACATCACCCAAAGCAGTGATAGTGAAGAGAAAGATAAACAGCTGGGACTACATCAAATTAAAGAGCTTCTGCACAGCAAAAGAGACAATAACAAAAACAAAGAGAAACCCCACCAACTGGGAGAACATTTTTGCACCCAACACTAATGATAAAGGACTGATCACAAAAATCTGCAAAGAGCTGATGAGACTCAGCAACAACAAAGAAAATAACCCAGTCAAAAAATGGGCAGAAGAGCTAAAAAGAAACTTCTCTGAAGAGGAAATGCAAATGGCCAACAGACATATGAAAAAATGTTCAACATCACTTGTAATCAGGGAAATGCAAATCAAAACTACCATGAGATACCATCTCACACCAGTGAGAATGGCACATATTAAAAAAACTAGCAACAACAAATGTTGGCGAGGATGTGGAGAAAAAGGAACTCTTGTGCACTGTTGGTGGGAGTGCAAACTGGTCCAACCACTATGGAGAGCTGTGTGGAGATTTCTGGACCTACTAAACATAGAGCTTCCATATGATCCAGCAATTCCACTCCTAGGTATTTACCCAAAGGACACAGAAACATCAATTCCAAAGAGCACCTGCACTCCTATGTTTATAGCAGCACTGTTTACAATAGCTAAGCTTTGGAAACAACCCAAATGCCCAAAAATAGATGACTGGATCAAGAAGATGTGGTACATATATACCATGGAATATTACTCAGCATTCAAAAAAGATAAACACATGCAATTTGCAGCAACATGGATGGCACTGGAAGGGATCATGCTCAGCGAAATAAGCCAAAAAGAAAAAGAAAAATACCGGATGGTCTCACTCATAGCAGGAATCTAGAAAACTTAAATAAGGGACCAGGAAAATGAATATAAGAAAGTGAAAATCAAAATCAACAAAAAACTATGAACCAAAGACACTTTTTGGGGGTGGGGGCGGGAGGGGAAGGATTGGGGTCAGAATGGGGCGTTTGCAATTGTATGGGGGAATATAAAAATAAAATTTAATATTTAAAAAAAAAAACAAAAAAAAAAACAAATATTGATTATGATTATAATTAGAATGATTATTAGTATGTGTTTATGCAGGTACTGTGCTAAGTGATCCCTTGTTTCCTTTCTTCTCTCCCAGCACCTCAGGTAGTAGTATTATCACTTAGGCATGGTGGAGCTTGAGTCCCTCGATTCTTGATCCTCATCCCCTTGTGACAAGAGGTTTAAGAGGGGATGAATCACAGAAAGATTCTGGCATCATTCTACTGTATCAGGTATCCAAGAGTGAAATAAAAAAAACTTAGGTCACCTTGTGACTGTTCTCATTTTGTCATTAATATTGCTGGTATTTAGCATTCATTTCAAGTTTCAATCTACATATTCCATAAACTTCCTGAAAACACTCCAAAGATCTCATGCTTTTTTTTTTTTTTATTTTCCAGAAAAAGTCAACTGGTATTAAAACCTTTCATGTTTGTTTGAAGAAAATTATTCTTTGGCGTTCAACTATCTAGCATGAGTATATTTTCTGGAACATCGAGCAATCATTGGCAGCTAATAATACTGGTTTAGCTTAAATGAAAGTCAGCATGAAGCAAGCAAATTCTCACATCAATCAAGAACCATGAGACTCACTAAGTTATACACATCAGTATCAAAGGAAAAACACTTTCCAACTAGTGCAAAACGTGAGCGCTAATCTCTTTTACAAAAAATAAAGGCAAGATTGAGGAGCAGTGTGAAAGAAAGAGAGGGAAGGAGAAAAGGAAGTCTTGGTTATTTGGTATTTAAAGAATATGCACTATTGAAACAAACTACTCAAGTGCCATCATTTCTGAATAGCAGATCACATGCAACACTGGTTAAAGGAACAAAATAACATTGGTAAAGATTTTGTAATTAAACCTCAAACTCTTGAATAATTGTGTTACCATACGTAGTAGTATATAAATCCATTCTAGTAGGGAGTAGGGAGTCACAAGCTAAGAAAGAATAAGACAAAGAAGAGAATCTAGACAAGAGAAGGCAGGGACACCCACATTAGTCTCCTAGATCATGATTTACCTACCCCTTAACAAGGAAGGATTAGAGCAAACATTAGAAGCATTCCATATACATTTTGTAGTCTGTTGTGTTTCTAAGGTTGCTTGGGTTGATAGAGGAATAACAATTATCAGCAATATAAGGTCCTGATGTTGTTAATTTAACTGGGGATGATTCAGCTGATAATTTCAGTGTAAATTTATTATCCTTACTACCTTAAGGGGGGGGGGTCTAATGTTCTCAGGCACCCATTGCATATAAAGAATTCCTTTTCTTCTTTGCATGTAGAATGTTGCTGTGGGTATATGCCATTATCCTGGGGATATATGAAAGGATAATATTCAGTTCATTCTTTGGTAGAATTTAATTTTCTTGTGGAAGCTGCATTGAGAAAGTCTACTAGAAAGCATCTTCAAAGGAGACCTTGTCCCATCTGTATGTGTCATAAATTTCACTGTTATATTGAGATGTGTTAAGCTATTCTTTCTTAGAACTGACATTTCACTCAATGGCATCAGAATAGCTTTCAAAGTACTGACTTTGGAGCCTAACAGACATGAATTCCAATTCTGGTTCTGCTGCCTCCAGGCTGTCTGATTTAAGTGAAGTTCCTTATCTGCATCCATGATATATGTAATATATACCTGACATAGTAATAGTGTCAACCTCATAAGGTTGTGATGATTTCATGAGATATCTCATGTAAAATAGACTTCGGCACACTGTGAACATATAACATATGTTATTATTAACCACTAGATGTGGCAATCCTTTGTATCCCCACTGCATAGCTTTTCTCTTGAGAAGATTGAGAGCAACCCAAAACCATTAGACCTGTCTCCTACTGGGCCATCTGGCATTGATTTTTCAGCTTCACATCCTGGGGACAAGCTGCACATCACTAGGGCCATAAAATAAAGGAAGCAATAATTCTCTGACCACTAAACTGCTAAAATGAAAGAACCTGGAATTTTATGTCCTCTAGGATAACATAGAGGATGTTGTTGATTTGGAGACTGTTTTCTAGGGGGGAGTGTTTTGCATGCCAGAAGGATGTACATTATCCTTTAGGGTTGTGGTCTCTTTGCGTTGTGCTCATAACTTTCAGTGATGTTTTATGAAAGAATTAACACGAGTAACTTTAGCAGCAATAAAATAATATGCTGTGAAAGACAGGCTCATTTTTCTGCATGTATTTTACTGCTGTGTGAGACATGGGGCGTGAGAAAATGGGAGGGGGAAAAATAAGGAAAGGCAGAGAGCTGTGCAAAGAGAAGGGGAGAAGAATGTATTGATCTTACTGTTTTTATTTCAATTAAATATGTATTTTCTAAGTCTTTTTTTTAGACTACAAAATAAAAGCAGGGTCAAGACTTATCATTTTTTAAAATGAAAGAGCATATACTGTTTTTCTTTTTGATTATAAAGCAATACATAGTCACATAAACATTTATATTCATTACTAAAAGTAAGAAGAGTGTGTTGAAGAAAACAATTTTAATTCCCCATAACCAGATCAAAATATTTGTAAGATTTTAGTGCATTTCTTTCTGGTATATTTTCTGTGTCTGTATGTGGAATCAAATTCAACATACAACTTTGGATTTTCTTTTTTTTTTTTTTTTGAGTTATCATCACTAGGTGCATTTCTCCATGCCACTGAAAATTCTTTTAAAAATAAAAGCTGATCAATTTATCATACCACATACAAGAATAAACTCTAAATGTAAGAGGTAACTAGATGATAAAAAAAATTGCTCTACATAAGGCTAGAAGAACACATAAATATTTTCTCTATAGCCAGGCTAGAGGGAAAGCTGTTTAAATGTAACTTGACAAATTTGACTACATAAAAATGAAAACATTTTGCATTGCAAAAATAAAAAAGAAGCACAACCAAGTCAAAGAACAAATTGAAAATAAGTACTTGCAACATATTGATATATTTTAATTTACTGTGATCAGATAAAGTACAAATTTCCCTAATGATTGAAGGGAAAAAAGGTCAAAAATCCTGTAGGAAAAAAGGACATGAGATAAATAACTTATATGTGTATATGTATATTATTTTATTTTTTAATTAATTGGCCAGTCATTTACATATCTCTATAGCTTTGGGGGAAGCTATAGAGATAACTAAATATTATATTTTGTGTAAATATTATGTATAGTCCTGGATATAAAGTGATATCCAATTTTACTTACAATAAGATAAATACAAATGGAAAAGCATTGAGATGTTATATTGAGCCATCAGATAAGCAAAAATATGGAGGTTTAACAAAATGAAAAGAAACAGGCATACTCATACAATGTCAGTGGGAATGCAAAATTTTAAATTTCTGTGGCAGGGGGTGGTACAATAATAAAAATTGTGGTAAACTTAACAAAAGGGGTGAAGGACCTGTTCCCTTTTAAAGTTATGCTACTGGAGCTGGAAGCCAGAGAATATTTGCTGACCACTCTCTCAGGTGCCAAGATAGCAAATTCTTCTTGAAGGGGGATCTGGACAGAGATCCTCATGTCAGCCACAGTGAACTTGAGGCAAAGTTCCCAATTTCCTCTGCTTGAAGGACTTTGATGTTCCTTTCAGCCCCATAGAGGCAGACTCAGCCTTGAGAGGGTGAGTGGCCTAGAAAAGGCCTGAAGTTAGCATGGGAGGCTCCTACGTAGATTTGCAGACCAATGGGACTAGTAGCCCCTTGGTGAATGTCATTTGAGGGTGAAACCCTACTGTGTATCTGAGACGTTGGAGATTCTAAGACCAGTCTAAATTGGAAGACCCCCCATCTTGCCACCTAAACTAAAACTATGCTTTCCACCCACCCAGACACCCTCTTGGATAGAAGCACAAGTAACATTGATGAATTTAGCATTTACCTGCATTAACTGATTCAATGTTAGACTAGACTAGACTAATGGTCTATATTTAAACTTAAACTTGGTTTTTAATTTTTCCATTATCTGGCAAGCTATGGGATCAGCAGGAAGAGAACATCAGTTAAGAGGAACTCAAGGGAACTACATCTGCTTTGTTCATTTGTGTGTGGTGGGGGGACACTTTGCACTAGCTACATTAACAAAACAAAACAAAAAATCATCAAAAGCTCATTTAACAAGAATTCCAGGCAAAAAAGAGAGCAGAGGTGGGGGCAGGGTTTTGCTTTCTGAGAAAATACAGCATGCAATTACAAACTTCAGTAGGTTCACAGGGTAATTTTTTATTCTAAGTCACGTCTTATTAGAAGTTCTGAAATGTTAGGACCTTAGTCACCCTCACTGGCCATAAAAAATATACATAAACAAATCCCAAGATTTAGTAACCTACAAATCACTGTGATGTCCTACTACTATGAAAACCTACACTCAGGGGAAAAAAAAAAAAAAAGGCAGGAAAAATAAAAGACCATAGTTGTTCTAATTTCTTAGGAATATTACAAACATCAAAATCTTTTAACAGGCAGTGACTAAAGAAAAATAAATCCACCTAAATCACCTCATCCAACAGCAAGTAAAAGTCAAAAGCAACGTAACTGAAAGTCTGGGAACCAAGGGTGTCAAGATGGGCGAGACAGACCCTCCACTGTCAGGAGCCCGAGGCGCAGTTCAGAATCCACAGACAGAGCTGCTGCTGAGGGAAGACTGCCCAGCCCTCTGCTGTGCCAGGCCCCACGAGGGAAGCCACAGATGAAAAAGGCCAATGAAGCCTGGAGCCATGTGGGCCTTATTCACTTTAAACCTACCCAAGGCCTCCTCTCTGCTCAAAATGACCACCCTACCATAGCCATGAAAACTTAACTCTGGAAGCAGCTGTGGCCACATTCCTGAATCATTTTTTCTTTGGATCATGGACTCGAGCCCAGAGGATTTATCATGATACATTATCCCATGTGTTCACAGGTATTTGGATATATCTCTCTAGCCCTCGAAAGTTTCTTAAATGAGCCTAAATTTCCTTTTCCTTCTCCCCAAAAGTTCCATCATGTAACAAATAAGATCAATGTTATATAAGAGCAGCAACAATGAACATTTATTGAGCATTCATATATGACAAAAACTGTAGGAAGTGATTTGCAATCATTTTTTATTTGTTTTAATTCCTTCAACTCTTCTTGAAATAGGCATTATTATTGTCACCCTATTGCCCTGAAGAATATGAGGCTCAGAGAAGTTAAGTAACTTTTCCAAAGTCACGTATTGAGGCTAGAACTAGATGAGAAGCCAAAAAGGATTCCTAGGTGAGGAAATGTTACTGAGAATGGGGAAATTGGAGTAATTTTTTTTTAAAGATTTATTTATTTATTTATACAAGCACTGGGTACAGTCAGAAGTGCGGGAGGGTGAGAGAATTCACCAGAGCCAGAGCAGGGAACAGAACAGGCAGACTGATGAAATACACTGCTGAGGGGAGAAGCGGGTGCGGCAGGAGAGGTCTGCATGCCATGTGGGACACTGCAGAGGCTGCGGGCAGCTTCTCAGCCCAGCGCTCAACCGCTGCGCCACGGGGGAGGCCCAATTGGAGTAATTTTGCCCTTTGTTTCCGTAGTGTTGTTGCAGGCTGGGCTACCCACAAAGGAGTGGCCCCTGAACTACTGAGACAAGGAGTTTATGCTGCTTCTATTTGATCAGAGAATGCATTCCTGGGAGTGAGACAAGGGGAGTAAAACAGATAAAGGGGAACCAATATGGGGCTATCTTATCAAGTTAGCAGCTGCTAAGAGATTGCTCAAATCCACATGATCACTCTCCAGAAGTTATATAACACTTTATCTCAAAACAATCGTCTAGAGCGGAAAATGGGGAAGAATTTATCTACTGGCTGTCTCCTGTTGTCAAATGTCTGCCTTAGAATTGAGGGTACCAGAGACAGACTTAAGGTGTAGGTGGGAATAAACAGGGCAGAGAGCCAAATGGCCTAGGGTTAAAGAAAATGGGTGCTTTGGTGGAGGCTGTGGCTTGGTGACATGCAGCTGAAGAGGTATGATTCTATTCCCCTAACTCACGTACATTGCTGTAAACCAGTGCTACCTTAATAAAAATAATAAAGTTTGCCTTGTGGAGCATTAACTTCCTGTACTTCCAGATTTCACATACTGAAAGGGAAAAAGCTTTCACCTATGTGAGCCACAAACAGAATCCTGTAGCATCTTGCATCTTGGCATTAACACCTCCCTGGGGTGGGATGCAAGAGCACTGCCAGCAGGAGTCCATTTAGAACTGATAGTATTGAAACAAGAGGTGGGTGAGGCTGAGAAGATCTAAAATATTACCTAAGAGGTGTCTGAGACAGGCATGTGCTTTTCTGCAGACACAAAGAAACAACTCAGTTCTAGACTGTTAATGAGTAAGACCCAGGAGCCTGGGTCCCATGTAGACATTGAAGTCAATTTTCATCCTTAATTCAGAAAGCAGAGTCTTCAGGTATGTGGGACCAACAGCAGTGGCAAGTACAAAATGGGTCAGAAGTGTAGGAAAGGAATATGAAAATATTCACTTGGTTATTAATTTTCCAAGGAAATTAATCAGGGGGAGCTAAGGCTAGAACTAGGTGAGTTCTAATCTTAGACAAGGAGCTCCTAGAAAGTACACCCTTTTTCCTGCAGTATGAAGTGGAACCAGCTAGGGCATCATTTCCTCTGGGTTGTACCAACTGGGTTAACACCATGGAACAGTATAGAATGCTGGTGCTTAGCTCCCCTGACCAGAGTGTGATAGAATGCCTTTCTCCTATGCAATGGCTTCAGAAAATAAAATCTTTGTTTAGGATTCAACAAGATAGTACCAGTCACAAGCCTACCAGCAGTCTGGGTAACTAACTCTCCATAGACTTGGAACCAACGCCCATAACTCTAAGGAAGGTACTTTCGGCAGCCGGAACCTAAGTTACTTCATGTACTCTAGCTGCAAGGGCACATTTTCTTTTTTTTTTTTTAACAGATGATTATTATTTTTTTTGCTGTTTTTTTTTTTTTAAAGATTTATTTTTTATTTATACAATAGCTGGGGTACAGGCCAGAGGCACAGGAGGGTGAGAGGATTCACCAGAGACAGAGTGGGGAACAGAACAGGCAGACAGACTGAAAGCACTGCTGAGGGGAGCAGCGGGCGAGACAGGAGAGGTCTGCCGCGCCATGTGGGAATCTCCCTGGTGGGCTGGGAATCGAACCCACGCTGAAGAGGCTGTGGACAGCTCCACAGTGCTATGCTCAACCTGCTGTGCCACAAGCAAGTCCCAAGGGCACATTTTCAACAAATATGATGGGTATTGATACCTGTCTCACAAACTGGAAAAATTGCCCCGACATAAGAAAAGTTTTCAGATTCTAAGTGGCCAAAAAAAATGTCTGATGTCCATTTTTGGCCCCAGTCCCTTTCCTGTTAACTGATTCTTTACCTGGTACCAATGCTCTGCTTTTAGTTAGGTCTCTGATATTTACTAATACACTTTTTTAAAAAAATATATTTGTTTTTAAAGATTTATTTATTTATACAAGCACTGGGTACAGTCAGAAGCGCGGGAGGGTGAGAGAATTCACCAGAGCCAGAGTGGGGAACAGAACAGGCAGACTGATGAAATACACTTCTTAGGGGAGCAGCGGGCGTGGCAGGAGAGGTCTGCCCGCCATGTGGAACCCTCGCCCAAGGCCGGGGATCGAACCGTCGCAACCCAGCGCTCAACCACTGCGCCACCAGGGAGGCCCTAATCCACTTTTTTGATAGCTATCAAAGTCAAAAGAATAAAGCCAGCCAGATATAACCTCGCAGGTCTACCCAACACTCCTGCCTGCCTCAGTTTGCCCAACAGCTGTACAAGCAAAGATTATGATGCTCTGCATTTCAGATCTGCAAACTGGCCAAATATCACCTGAAATTGAAATGACTAAGAGAATCACTACATTATACTTAACAATCCAATCCATTTCTAATTGAGTATCAGGCTGATTTATTGTGATATAGGTGATCCAGTGGTAGCCCCTGCTCTCACATTAACCAAGTGTACGACCACGAGGAAGTGATTCAATCACTTTGTATTGAATTTCCTAACCTGTGAAAATAATTGAACAAAGTAATATTATTTTTTCAAAGGAGGAAAAGAAAAGGTCATTGGACTCATGATAGGAGAAAGATAATATAATGTACAAGGAGTTTACATTCTGTCTATAAAACAAACCCACAAGACATTTTATTGATGAAGAAACTGAGGCAGAGAAGTCAAATTTTTCCCAGTCATGGAGTTAACAAGTTGCTGAGCCAAGATTTAAGCAGGTGTCATCCAACCTTAAAGCTATTGCTCTTTCTTTGTTTAAAAAACAAATTTTAAATTAAAGAAACAATATCTGTAAAATGTTAAAATGTTTCTGAAAAGACTAATGTGTCCTTTGACAATCCTCCCTTGTTTCCTTGTCCCACCCTGAAAAACCTTCTGACAGCCCTGTATATAACCACTCATCTTAATGTGTATCCTCCCGAGTTTTTTTTTTTTTTAAAGATTTTATTTATTTATTTATTTATTTATTTATTTATTTATTTATTTATTTATTTATTTATTTATTTATTTATACAAGCACTGGGTACAGTCAGAAGTGCGGGAGGGTGAGAGAATTCACCAGAGCCAGAGCGGGGAGCAGAGCAGGCAGAAGGACCGAAGTACACTGCTGAGGGGAGCAGCGGGCGGCAGGAGAGGTCTGCACGCCATGTGGGACCCTCCTCCGGTGGCTGGGGAGCAACTGGGGATTGAACCGGCGCTGCAGAGGCTGCAGGCAGCTTTGCAACCCAGCGCTCAACCGCTGGGCCACCGGGGAGGTCCCCGAGTTCTTTTAATGCATTTATACACTTTGTATGTGATTACAGAACACATAGAATATTATTTATCTATTTGCACATATATATTTTCTTTAAAAATCTTTTTCTACAAATACCTTTATGCAGCTTGCCTTTTCATTTAACAATAGCTCCTAAAGCTATTGTTCCATGTACAGCTATCTCATTCCTTTTAACTGCTGCGTAGTATTTCATAGCACAGAGATACAATTTTATTTAGCCATTCCCCTACTGATAGATATTAGTTTGCTTGCCGTTAGCCTGTTTCTATTCTAAGGTGGTTCCTGTTTCCAACTACATAAAGCTGCAGCCAAAAATTCTATGGCATGAGGGAAATGAAGTGAGTATGATTCTGAGGACATCATAATTCACTTCCTAGCAACCATTTACTAGGCAGTGAAATAGGACTAAATTGTGAAGTATATAAGTTACCATAAAAAGAAAAGAGCCAAAGAGATCTAACAAAAAGATCCAAATGGGTCAATGCAGGACAAATGTTTATGTTCACTTTACTATGTGACTCAAGGCTTGATTATAGCATTTTATTCTATAATAGTTGAGATTGAACATGATACCACACTGTGCACTGGATATATCATTATACAATCCCAGTGATATCCTTTAAAGCAGAATCTATTATCTCACTTTTATTAGTGAAGCAACTGAGGCTTAGAAAGTCTAAGTAATTTTAAACTACTCACAAACTAGTGACAGGATCAAATTTCAAGCATGTTGCCTAACTCCATAATCTTGTCTTCTTTCAATCTCTAACATCATTTCCTTTTAATCTGTTACTTCAGAAGAACCTGATCTGATCACAAAGAACAGGTTCTCACCTGATATAAAACCTGTCAACACCCTGCCCTGTGCTTCCCTCTTCAGCTCATCTTCCTCACCCTGGCCCTAGCCCTAAATTACTTATATTTTTCCCAGATACGGTGAACTTTGCACATACTGGTCCTTTTTATCCCTGAGACATTCTTATACCTGTTGTCCAGGCAACTCCAACTCATCTTTCAGCACAAGGCTCACTTCCTCTAGGAAGCCTTTGCTGTAACATCCTCATCCTCACCACTCCCTTCCCTAAAACTGATCCCAGATTAGGGGCCTTTTCCCATAGTGCTTTGTGTTTACTTCTCTTAGAGTATTGACATAATGAATTATAAATATTTATCACTTGCCTATTTTTCTATACTATGCAGTGAATTCCCTAAAAAAAGGAAGCACAACTTATTTGTAACTGATCTCTAGCATAGTGTCTATCTAGTAAATGTGCAATGGCTAGTTCTTAGAGTGGGGGATGAGCCTGGAAGGGGACTCTTTAGCTCCATATGTGCTGACAGCCATGAGTGGGTCACCTCAGTCCTCACTGCCAGTCTATTGTCTTTCTTATGTCCTCACTTCCTGAACTGCAGGGATTTTGTTCTGCATGCTAGGAAGGGGTGGGGGTGTCCTGGTCTAGGGAAAGCCTGGAAACTGTAGCGATATGGTCTCTAAAAACCAAAAAGCCCTTCTTTATGTGGAATCCAGATTGATTTTATTTATATAGGATGGGATATTCCTCTATTTCACACAAAGCAGTGAGAATAAAATGCTAAGAAAGGACCTCCTTGCTGGCACAAGAGGTTAAACACAGCACTATGAAGCTATCTGAAGCCACTGCAACACAAGTTTGATCTCGGCCAGCCAGGGAGCTACCCACATGGCGCAGCAGACCTCTCTTTTCTCACCCACTGCTCCCCTCAGCAGTGTATTTCAGTCAATCTGTATGTTCTGTTCCCCACTCTGTCTCTGGTAAATCCTCTCACCGCCTCCCCCAACAAACCTCTGGCGTGTACCCAGTTTCTTGTATGCATAAATAAATAAATATTTTTTTAAAATGCTAAGAAAGAAGAGGGAGCTGAATGTTTTTGAGGAAAAAAATTGATTGTAGAAGAAAAATAATGAAGATCTCCTGTGTCAAGAAAGTGTGTCAAGAAAAATATATCATTCAATAGTTTTAAAGAACAAAAATTTTAAAAAGATCCAAACCAGAATGTGTGAAACACAAACAGATTTTGCAGATGATAAATTACTCTACAGTACACATTTTTCCCTTTTCAGTTACAGATCATTTGATGAAAAGAATTTGTTTATTCCAAGTTTGCCAACATAGTTTTTGTTTTGACAGTTCAACGAATGCATTAACTTTCCTCTAATGGCCTTTGAAACCTCATGACATAGAAATTTGGTATTCTAGACAATGTTTAAAAAGTATTCATGGGACTGCATCATACAGCTTGTGTTAACTAAATATTAGGAAGAATAAAAAAGAAAAACATCAGAAAGAAATTAACAGCCTCCAGAAAGGACTGACATCCCCATCTGATTATGTGATTATCGTTAAAAACAAAAGATAATAATTATGGCTACTTTTTACTGAATGCTGACTCTGTCCTAGGCACCGTGCTAGATGCTGGCAAGGTAATAAGAAGAAGAATGGATATGTTTTCCCCCTGGAAGTAGATATTAAACAGATAATTATGCAGGTATGTGTACGATTATAAAGGCGAGTAAGAGAGAAGGTTTTAAAGAAAGATGATTAGGGAAGACCTACTTTTGAGAGGTAATCTTTGAGGAAGTGATATTTAATCTGGACATAAGAAAGAGGTAGCCGGGTGAATAATTGTGGGAAAATATATTACAGGCAGAGGTATGTAACCATCTTGGCATTGGAAAGGCTTCACTTTTTCAAGCTCCATTCCTGACCCTACCCCTTGCCCTGCTGTGCCAAAGTGGGCCTGACACCTGTAGGCTGTGTCTGGCTATGTTTTCGGGTGGCTCTGATGCATTTGGCTTAAAGAAGGGGCTGGTTCAAGATGAGAAGATGGCCAAAGGGAGAAGCTAGGATATTTCTATGCTTGTTTATTTATTTCATGCTTAGGATTGCCTCTATAGCAGAGGTGATGGCTTTGGAGTTTTTGGCTTTGGAATTTTTTGGCTTTGGAGAAAACATGATGTAACCCCTCCCCCTCCCCCGTGCCTTTATTTGGGGACTGGGATAATTGACTGGGGACCCAATCCTTATAGTATAATGGTGTTTCCTTGTACACAGAAGTGTGGTTGTGGTTACAATCAACCTAGTTGCTTTCTTCTAGAAGGCCATAGTTCTATAAGAAACAGAGATGCTAACGAATTATAGCACTCACACATAAAAGCCTCATTCTTCCAGTTTCCCATTAAAAGAGAAAAAAATACTATGGCCCATTTCTGGAACAGCTTGCAAAGCAATCAAAGTTTGGGTCAGCGCAGCCAAAGTTTTTGACAATGACTCACAGTCAGAAATCCACATGGAAGCAGCTGTCTGAAAATTTTTTGGCTAGTTATGATAAAGAGTAAAGATGTCTCCCCTTGACATAGGAACATTGCATGTGAGCTGGGTGTTTGTTTATACATATATAGTAATATGTATCATTAATTGGGTACTAATTCTTTTTTTAAAAGATTTATTTATTTATGCATGCAAGAACTGGGGGACAGTCCAGAGGTGCTGGGGGTGAGAAGATTCACCAGAAACAGAGTGGGGAACAGAACAGGCAGACTGACTGAAATACACTGCTGAGGGAAGCAGTGGGCAAGACAGGAGAGGTCTGCTGAGCCATGTGGGTAGCTCCCTCGCCAGCTGACCAGGGATCAAACTCATTCTGCAGAGGCTGCAGATAGCTTCACAGTGCTGTGCCTAACCCCTTGTGCCACCAGGGAGGCCCATTGGGTACTAATTCTGTTCCAGCTTCTGCACTAGACACTTTTTAAAGTAAATGATTGTTGAAGCACAAAGGATATGAAGAATAGTTCATAAAGGTAAATCTCAGTGAAGTATTGCAAAGAATATATCTATGTTACCACTATAAAGCTAAGAAAAAGAATATTGCCAGAAGCCTGCATACATCTTATCCGAATTATTACCTGCTTCTCATTCCCAAAAGCATCCACTATGCTGACTTGTAACACCTGGTTGTGAACATTATATTAATGGAACCATGATATATGTACTTGATAATTTACATATAATATTACATTTTCATGACAAATTAAAGCTACCCTCAAGGTTGTTAGTAGTATTGTCTCCATTCCGCAGAAGAGACACCAAGGTTTAGGAATATTATAGAACTTACTAAAGGTCAAAGAGATGGTAATTTGATACAAATTCACATCTGGTTGATTTTGAAACCCACAATACTGTACTACCGTGTCTCTTTTTTGTCAGAAACCTGGTAATAGTTCAGTTTCATGGTGGCATTAAGCATTATTACAAAACTATGGTATGAATTATATTCAGCTTTAAATATCATCAGAACTTGAGCCAAGACAGCTAAAGTGTGACCTGTGGCAATGGAGCAGAAGCAAGAAGACTGTTAGATCCTACTTATCTATGCACTTACTGGGGAACCAAATCAATCTCCAGAAGGTTTTGTTGTTGTTATGTGTGTGTGTTTTAATAAAAATTTCAGATGTGCTGTCCTGGCCCCCAGCCAATGTGGGATACACAGGATTCATCTTCTCTGAGCAGGATGATCCATGGATGCTTTCTCACAGAAGGCACATAGGAAGGTGTTTGGTGCTCACTGGCACTCTGGAGTACTGTGAATTTACTCAGAGAATGTGACAGAAGCAGGAAGAGGAGCAAGTATGTACTTCTTCCTTCCTGCTGCTCCTTAGAGCAACTGTGCAAATCCCAGTCTTGTGGACTTCCTCTGTTCCACCATCTTGGCATTCACAGTTGGAGGAGTACCAGATCCACCCTGGCATGAAGAAAAGCTCAGGTGGGAAGTCTTATTTCAGACATAGGATGCCCCAAAGTCCTGTTCCTCCACCTTAGTATTTTCAGGATGTTTGCCAAATGGTCCCGCCCTGCAGGAAGCCAACATTTACTCCAGGAGTAGTCTCGGATAAATCAACCTTTACTTCTCACTGCCCCATCAACCTGACATCCTCTGGGCACTCACTAGCTGTAACTGAGAACACCTTGTCAGAGGTGTTTAGCTGGGTCTTTGACAGCACACCAAGTGCATTTGGCCTGCAGCACTTACGCTGTCATCCTAATTTCAAAAGAAATTGATCAAATCAAAAGCCTTCATTTCATGGCACTCACTCTTTGCAGCACTTCTTCTGTCATAATTCTTGGTAGTTTCATTGTGATTTTTTTCCAATTGCCTGATCTTTCCTTTCCTCCAGTGATTTTGTCCACACCCTACCTTGGCCACTCTCACACAATCCTATTTTAAATCTTGTGATTTATTGCCAATACTTGCCACTCCTTCACTATCTCAATTCCACATCCCTTCCTCTCATCTTTCCAGTTCCCTTCCTCTAAAGTTCAATTTTAACAATCCTTTGACCTCATCAGGACTTAGAATCCATTGGCTCTTAGTACCTTTTCCCTGTCCCTCACACCCCTTTAGCTTCCCTCTTTTCCTAATTTAAAGTCTGTGACAACCTGTTATCATTTCTGCACCTCTAGGCTCAACTCCTTTGCTTCTCTCCGATGAACTTGGAAAAACACAATTAAACCTGATTAAACCTAACTCTCCACCTACTCTGCATAGTATCTGGCAGCAGGAAAACACGCTACCCTATAATTACCCCCATTTTAAATTCATGACTGCAAACATCAAATGGACCTAATGCTGCCTGCCAACCTCCCTGTCTTTCCCTGCTCCATTCGCCATTCAGCTTTCTTAAACAATTTTCCACCTTCTCCTCTCCCCTCGAACTCTTGACAAATTTCCTACTCTGCCCTTGCTCTCAGGTGATGACCTTCTTTCTTACTTAAACCAAAATACTCAGAAGAATATTTCTTTGGACCTCCTATCTCTACATTTTTACTCCATAGCAGATCTACACCCAAATATACCACCACTTCCCTCTTCCAAGAGAAGAATTGGCTGCACTAAGGTCCACATCTCCAGCCCCCTTCTCATTACTCAATCACATCACTTAAATGAATGTCTTCCTGCGAATGTCTCCTTCTGTGGCATTACATCTTTCTTCTTCCTATTATCCCCATAAGCCACTCAATGTGATATTATTTCTCCCATTACAAACAACTCCCTTACTCCCAATCACTTCTGCAGCTACTGTCCCATTTCTCTGTTACTTTTAGCAGCAACATTTTCCAAAAGCTCAGTCTATACTTGCTCTTTTCTACTCATCCCTTTTCCTTCTGTCTTAACGCACTGCAGTCAAGCTTATGCCCCCATGACACCACTGGAACTGCTCTTATCAACTTCCCCAATGACTTTTACATCGCTAAATTTAGGAGTCCACTTGGCACAGTTATCCTCATTTTCCCCCCTGTTACATGGGTCTGCTAATCCTAAGTGGCCTGTTCGGCCACCATTTTTGTTACCTGCAGTTCTGCATTCCTATACAAGGTCAGAACCAACTGGTCATAGGAACCAAACCTTACAAGGTGCCTTTTAAATCAACCAAGAGCAGAAAGCTTGATCACCCTGGGAAGGCTATGCATCATGAGGTTTGACTGGGAATGCCTTGGTGGAGGGGCATTGATTGATATATGACAAGGGACCCCAGAAGCTGATCAGAGGAATGCCTTGTTGATAAGATTGAAGTCATGGCTAGGGATCTACAGCTTGATCTCAATTATAATACCAAATCATCAAGCAAATGAGAAGTGCCTGGAGGGCAGACTCACAACCCCTGATATGATAGATGACAGAGCACTTCCTTCCCCTTACAACTGATGCTGTATGATTATTCTATCAATAAAAAGGCCAGGATCTTGCTCTTCAGCAGCATCCTGCATCCTGCATCCTACAGATTGCTCACCAACTCATTTGTCAGTGTGGTGTTGTCAACACAACACTGTTAACACACTTAGCTTCCAGGACACATACATACACATATTTCCTCTTCTGATTCCAGCTCTCCATCCCCCAACTCCCAACCCCACCCCCAGCTTCCTAACATTGGAAACTCCAGGCCTGAGCCTTTGTACCCCTTCTCTTTTCTATCTACATTCACTGTCTTGTTGATCACATCTAGTCTCTGTAGGATTTGTTGACCTGTACACTAGGTTGGTTTAATCCTGAAGGAGTGGCTATTCTGGCTTTGAGTGAATTTTCCAGGTTCCATTCTGTCTCTGCATTCAAGGCCATTGGAACTTGAACATCTCCCAGCCAAGTGTAAGTCCTGGTAATTGTTCACATTACTTCCCAGTAATTAGAGTTGCCATATAAAGTACAGTTGGGACAAATTGATATTAAGAAAATATTTATCTGAAATTCAGATTTAACTAGAATCCTGTATTTCTATTTACTAAATTTGGCAACCCCATCCCTCTTTGTTTTTTGCCCATCCTTGTGAATCTCACTTTACATATGTACAACTTAATATTCAGTCAGAAGATCAAAAGGACTCCAATGTAGATTTTAAGGAGGTCTTTTTTCTAGGTAGATTGTCCTCTGCATTACTCTTTTCTGCAAAACCTGCCTTAGCCTTCCCAAATCCTGCTCTCTATCTCTTTAACTCTCTAGGAAGACTGTGCTCTACTAGGGCACCCTAACCCTTTGCCATAGTCCAGAAAAATTGCCTAAGGAGGAAATCAGGGTAATAGTAGGGCTCACTTATTTTACCCTCCATTTCCCAGGGATTGTAGTTCTGGGCTGTCATGCAATGTCTGAAAACAATTGTTTCTTTTGGAAGTGATAGTTCAGTATCATACACTCTATTGTAAACAAAAGCAGAAATCCATCTTTCATTTTTTGAATTTTCTGATGCTCTCTTTCTTTCTTTGCTGTCTAAATGTTCAAGAATTTTATTAAAGGGTGTTCCCTTTTCTGCAGTGAAAAACCTTTACCAATAAATATTAAAAATGTATCTACTCTCTGGGTCTCCCTGGTGGTGCAAGGCATTAAGTCTCAGCACTATGAAGCTATGGGCAGACACTGAAGCATGAGTTCGATCCCCAGCCAGGAGCTAACCCACATGGCGCAGCAGCCTCTCCTGTCTTGCCTGCTGCTCCCCTCAGCAGTGTATTTCAGTGAATCCACAGGTTCTACTCCTCTGTTTCTGGTGAATCCTCTCAATCCCCAGCACCTCTGGCCTATATCCCCACTCTTGTATGCATAAATAAATAAATCTTTAATTAAAAAAAATCCATTTTCTTTCAGTAATTGGTTTGCTTTTTTACATTTAAATCTTTGGTTTGTCTGGATTTATTTTGACATAAGTGAAGTTGGCTTACAGGTTTTGTTATTGTTGTTGTTTTCAGCTGGCTAATGTAGAAGACTACACCGATCGTAAATTTCCATACAATATCCCCAATAACAGGTGGATTCTCTTGCCCCTCTTCTTGAATCTGACCTGCCCTAGTGATTAATCACCTTGGCCCGAACAGTACAGCACAGGGGATGTTCTTCATTTCCATAAGGCTGAGCACTTGGTAGCTGGAATAACCTCCAGCTTGGTTTTTTGGAGCCTTAAATTGCTATGTCAAAGGATGGACTAACCTACTGGAAACGTCATGTGAAGAGACTCTGAGGTTACCTGGAGAAAGAGAGGGGCCAAGAGGAGCCCAGTCTGTCTCTGCCAAAGTGCCAGACATGATAGTGCAGCTCTCTTGGACCCTCTAAACTAGCTCAGCTACTACATGAAAACCAGTGACAGTCACCATGATGTAGACAAAAATAGTCACCAGTCAGATCCTACTCAGATTCCTGACTCGTCAAATTAGGAGATGTAATAAAAAATGTGTTAGTCACTAGTTAGTTGTAGATAGCTACAGCAGTTGTTGATTCACCCCAATAAGATTTTTTAACAATCCATCTTTTTCAACTCATTTGAATTGTTAACTTAATCAAATATTACAATTTCTTTAGTAGGTGCATTCCTTAACTTTCTACTATGTTTTAATTATTCTCTCTTTATTATTAAACAGTTCCAAAGTGGTTTGTTATAGTTTTATGATATATTTCTCTCTGATAAGCTAACACATGCTCATCTCTTATTTTTTAGAATGCCTCTGCCAATTTGTACATTTTCAGATGAAGTTTTATATAATTTTGACTTGTGCAAAAGTTTACCTTATTTTGATTGAGACTAAATTACATTTCAATCTAAATTTTATAAAAAAAAAAACAGAAAAATTAAGACATTTTTATTTATTCATCTTCATTTATGAATCTTTTTAAATTTTTCTTTTAAAAAAAAAAGGAGTGTCACAGGATATATAAAGATTTGTTTATTTATGCATACAAGAGCTGGGGTACAGGCCAGAGATGCGGGAGGGTGAGAGGATTCATCAGACAGAGCGGGAAACAGAAACAGGCAGAATGACTGAAACACACGGCTGAGGAGAGCAGTGGGCAAGACAAAAGAGGTCTGCTTCGCCATGTGGGTTGCTCCCTGGCAGACCAGGGATCGAACTCATGCTGCAGAGGCTGCAGATTGCTTCACAGTGCGGTGCTTAACCCCTTATGCCACCAGGGAGGCCCTCCTTTGACACTCTTTAGAAAATTTATGCCAACATTTTTTCACTTTCATTATTATAAACAGCAATTAGCATTTCATAATTTGTCCACTTTACTATTGTTTGAATATAAGAACTATATTGATTTGTATATTAATTTTTAAAATAATCAATTTCTGAGGGTTCTTGCAATTTTGCATTTGAAATTTGTAGGTTTTCTATGTATACAGTAATATCAGCTAGATATAATCATAATTTTGCCTTTCTTTTAAAAATAAATCTTTTTTCTTCTTATTTCTAGATTATAATCTCCTTGAGGGCAGGCATCTTTCTCTCTTATGCACTCCTGCATCCCTAGTGCCTACAGCCTTGACACACAGTAGGTGCCCAATATGCATTAGCCAGTTAAGTTAATAAAATGTAATAATTAAAAACTATGAACCAGAGACACTCTATGGGGGTGGGGGGCAGGGAAAGGAGGGCTTGGGGTCAAAATAAGGGAGTTGTAATTGTATGGGGAATATAAAAATAAAATTTAAATAATTAAAAAAGACTAATCTCTGAAGTCAGATTGCTGGATTTGAATCCTGGCTTTCTAACATTTTGGATATATTTTCACATCTTTGATTAAAACTGCCTCAGCTCAGTTTCTTTCTTCATGAGTAATTTAATAATACCTATCTCAAAGTTGTAAGATTAAAGGAGATAAATAATCCATAAAAAGAACCTAATGGAATATTTGACAGTTAGTAGGTACTTGACATAATTTATCTTTGCTATTATTTCTCTTGTCTAATTGCTCTTAGTTGTAGAACACAATAAAATAATAGTAATGATAGTTAATTACCCTTGCATATAATAGGAATGCACAGTGTCTCACCATCAAGCTTAATAGCTCAAGCAGTTGGTTTGAGATAGATTTTTTAAATATATTAAGGAAGATTCTATATATGAAAGCCTATTGCTAAGGTTTTGATTTACATATACCTAGCAAGCTGATTACCATAATAAGTTTAATATCCATTACTTCATATACTTACAATATTTTTCTTGTGATGAGAACTTTTAAAATATGTTCTCTAAGAAACTTTCAAATATACAACACAGTATTGTTTACTGTAGTCACTATGCTGTATATTATATCCCCAGAAATCATCCGTATGTACCTTTAGACCACATGCATATAAAATCTTCTCTTGGATAGACCTTTCCTAGTTGGCAATTTTACCTGCCATTTCACCTTCCAAGTGAAACATGTCACATTGCCAGTGTCAGCCTACCTAGCTCATGAAAGCTTTAATAATAAAGAGATTAGCATTTATTATGTACAGAGAGCATATTAAAATTTCTTCCTGTTCATTTGGGTTCTGGTTGCTTTGGCCCCTAGTAGAAGCAACTCCCAAACCTGAGTCTCTAAAAAGAGAAGCCCCCATTTGTGAATTTATTTTTATGACCATCTCCATAAAAACAAAGATCAAATCATGTTATTACACTTTTAATAAGTCACCTTTGCTAAAAAAAAAAGTAAATTACATGAATTTGGGACTCAGGAAAATTCTGATATTCCAACTTAAGTTTAAAATACACTCTTTTTATTCATTTATGGTTTAACTTCCATGTATTCATTGTCCTGTTGTAGTTTTGGCTACATAAAACTTTATTTATGTCATGAATATAAATATTTCCCGGTACCCTTGGATTTAGAATTTCAAAGATTATTCTTTTTTCCCCATCATTTCCTTTATGGGTTTTTTCACCTGGTTGCAATGCATGCCAGAGCTCTTTTTCTGAATGCTGTCCCATTTTTAAATATTATTATTATTTTTAATTTTTTAATTTTTTATTATTTTTAATTTTTTAATTTTTTTGGAGGTGTCATCACTTTATTCAGAATTTTTGAGAGTAGTGATTAGTATCTATTTAAAGGGGCAAGTTTATTAGGGAAGGGATAAAACAGTTAAAGACACTTAGGCATTCCAGGATCTGAGTTTCTTGCCCCCCCAAATTGCTGAAGCTGGAATCTGAAATCTGCTAGGTGATGACCCTGCGGACTGTATATTATTTCACCAGAGCTCCACTTCCTGAGACTATTACTGCTTAACTGTCGGGGCATTATCTGAACCTGACAGTGTTTTCTCTGACTGGTATCCCCAACCAATCTAAAGCTACACTCCAGAAAGCAGCAATAAAAGCTGGGTGGTTTATTGGTTTGTGTATTTGCTTTGGAAGTTCTCTCCAGTGCCACATTTCTGGACCAGTAATTTTGAAACATTTATTTGTTAAGGTTGTATAAGACACTCATTAAATATAATCTTCCATGGCAGCCTGAAAGGTAAACTAGATAAAAAGGTTCTTGCTCTGGTAGCTGTAGGAGCAGGATGTGGACTCCTGTCTGCTCAAGATTCCTCATTACCTGCTCCCTTGCCATGAGCAGCACCCAACGATCTTGGTAGAAGGCCCAGTGTGGAGGTCTTAAAGGGCAGATCAAATGGCAGTACTCACATTAAATTGTTCTGTTCATGTATTTCCTTGACCTGTAGTGTTGTATGTTTGTTTTGACCTGTATGTTTTTTCCAGTTGCTTTATTTTCAACATAATCACAATGAACTCTTCTAGTTGTTTAATTTGGTATTTACTTCTAAATAGTATGTGTTTAGGGTCTCCCTGATGGCACAAGGGTTAAAGTCTCAGCATTATGAAGCTATCATCAGCCACTGTGTGAGTTCGATTCCCAGCTAGGTTGCTGACCCACATGGTGCAGCAGACCTCTCCTGACTCCCCACTGTTCCACTCAGCAGTGTATTTCAGTAGAGCTTCCTGTTCTACTCCCTATTCTGTCTCTGGTGAATTCTCTCACACATACCCTCATCCCCCGCAACACCTCTCACCTACACCCCAGTTCTTATATGCATAAATAAAAAAAAGAAACTTTAAAAAAAATTATGTGTTTATTGCCATTTTGGATTTGTTGATTAGACATCTATTAGCTTCCTTCCATGGAAGATAAAGATTAAACCCTCTTCCTTTCTCTCCTCAAATTGCCATCTACTATCTTCACAGTATAATTATGATTTTTATATTTAATCAGTATTTAATGTTTTTCTTACTATGACAATGTAAATATTGTTCACTTATGAGTCAAGTAGTTTACTGGTTTTGGTACAACTCTTAGTTTTCTGAATGTGAAGTTAGTAAACTGTTTATATATTCATTTGTTTAATTTTTGGAACTTTAATTTTCTCTACACATTCAAACATCTGTTGCATATTTGAATATATAATTTTTCTTTTTTTTTAAGTCTGATTTATTTGTGCATACAAGAACTGGGGTACATGCCAGAGGTACAGGGGGTGAGAGGATTCACCAGAGACAATGTGGGGAGCAGAACAGGAGGATCTACTGAAATACACTGCTGAGGGGAGTAGCAGGTGAGACAGGAGAGGTCTGCTGCATCATGTGGGTCATCTCCCTGTCCGGGGATGAATTCGTGCTGCAGTGGCTGCCAATAGCTTGATAGCCCTGTCTTTAACCCCTGTGCTACCAGGGAGGCCCTGAATATATAATTTTTCAAAATCTCAAGCATGCCAGAAAATAACAGTCACATTCCCTTCTCACCCCCAAGTTCTCCCTCCTTCTGTTCTCGGCAGGATTAGCTGCTCTTCATCTCTACTACACAGTCAGTGTTGTGAGTTTACGTTCTTCTGTTTATGATTCCCGTGTCCTGGATGCCACATTTTCCTATTAGTTTATTTCCTCTTTTTGCTGGAATATATACTCTGAGCAACCTCATAAAAAACATTCATGGGAAGTAAATACTGAATCTTTGCTGTCTGAAAATATCTCATATCATGACACCATATTAAATATAGAATTTAACTTAAAATCATTTGCAATCAGATATTTTAAGATCTACTTCTGTCTTCTAACTTAATCCCTTTCATAGGGATGCTCTGGAAATTCAGTTGGCCCTTTCAATCTGGAGGCTTGAGTTCCTTCAGTCCTGAGAAACTTTCTTGTATTATAGGCTTGAGTTAGACATTTAAAAAGTATTAGGACCTCCTTGGTGGCCTAGAAGTTAACATTCAATGCTATCTCCACCATGGCATGAGTTCGATCCCAGGGCAGGGAGCTAACCCACATAGGGCTCAGCAGACCTCTACTCTCTTGCCTGCTGCTCCCTTTAGCAGTGTATTTTAGTCAATCTGCCTGTTCTGCTCCCCAGTCTATCTCTGGTGAATTCTCTCACTCCATGCACCTCTGGCCTATACCCCTCCCTATGCAAAAAAAAAAAAAAAAAAAGTATTAATTGACTGCCATAGAGAAACATTAACATAGCTATGTTAATATATATTATGTTAATATAGATATGTATACATATATGCTAATGTATGTGCATGTGTATACAAAGAGACATACACACAATAAAGGAACATCTACACAAAATTATGTGTGGTTTAAAGGATTTAAAGGCAATTTTGATAATGCTTAATTTTCCCTTTCTCACCAGCATTGGATTTCAATGACCATATCATTTGTAAAACTACAAACTATTATTCTCAGCAACAACTGACACTAGTGGACCTCATATTTACCAGTATGTTCTCCCATTTTTTTGAGTGGTCCTGTCAAAGCTAGCAGTGACCTTTCTCACTAATAACCTAGGGAACATCTGAAGCTGTTCTCACTATGATGAATTCCCATAGGATTCATTTTATGGAGACATTCGCTTCAATGCACTTATATGGCAGTAACATATTTCTAAAATAATAGCCAAGTCCCTGCTATTAATCCAAACAGGACTCAGACTTACCAGCCTTTTTAAATCTCATGTTTGTTAAAAGGGTTTATGACCCCATTACCTTTTCACTTTGACAAGCTTTTCCTATAATGAATATCCATACACATACATATTGTGTGTGCATATATACATATATATGTGCCCTTGCAGATAAGTTACATGATCAAATCATAAAGTGGGAGAAGTCACTTTTTCTCTTACACCCAAGAGTTTCTTTTCATTCATTCATAGAACAGATATTGTACGCTTATTAGGTGTCAAGAACTATGCTAAATTATAGGAGATAGAAAAGGCCTTTATGGGGGCCTCCCTGGTGGCGCAAGGGGTTAAGCACCAAACTATGAAGCAATCCGCAGCCTCTGCAGCATGAGTTCGATCCCCAGCCAGGGAGCTACCCACATGGTGCAGCAGACCTCTCCTGTCTCACGTGCTGCTCCCCTCAGCAGTGTATTTCAGTCAGTCTGCCTGTTCTGTTCCCCACTGTCTCTGGTGAATCCTCTCATCCCCCTCATCTCTGGGCTGCACCCCAGCTCTCGTATGCATAAATAAATAAAACCTTAAAAAAAAAGGAAAAGGCCTTTATGGAAAGAATGACATAGAAAATAATTGTAGTTACATAGTATAATTTATATGAAGATATGTACAGATTACTTTGGGAACTCGGAGGAGGGGCTGATGTATAGATGAGACTGTGAACAATGACTGTGAACAATGAGACTGTGAACCTTTGAACAATGAATCCCAAAAAGGCACATTGCTATAGCCTCTTAAATTTAGCAATCTCAAAATTAACTTTTCATATCAATTAGATTTTGACCAAAGGATAGCTGTGTAACAGATTTGCATGATACTTTCACATGTTAAAGATATTTATACTAAACATCATGATAAATATAGAGAAAACAGGAAGTTACGAAAAAACAGAGGGAACAGACCTGAGACAGTTCTGTCTTCCACTGAGTATAATGATTAGTCTCCACAAGCATGACTCTAAAAATATCACAAAAAGGTAGAAATTAGGTATTTTTGGTAATGCAAAGAAAAAAATATCATACAGTAACAATTTCTTCCAGAACTCCAAATTTACCAATTTGAATACCAGAGTTAGTTTATGAGCCATTCTATTTGAAATAGTGGTTCATACATTCATATATTATTTATTGAACACTTTCAATATACTACATATGAAAGAATGTACTAGATTTATGCAGTGGTAGAAAAATTCCTACAGGGAGAAGACTGATTACAAATAGATGAATCAGGCTGACAATGGAGAGTGGTGGACCCCGAGGTCTGCAAAGTGCATACCTTACTCAAGGATGTTAAATTTAAGCTTTTTTTTTTTTTAAAGGCAAGTCAAGTTGCATACATTTGTTAAGCCAATCTGACTCCTCAATTTTTTTGTAATTCTTGGATTCAGGGAATTCATTTCCTACCATGACTCCATCCCTTCCCATGGCGTTCTCAGACTATTGAAGGAAACAGCCCTGTTAATAACAGTGCCCTAAGACTTTGCACTGGTAGAGGGATGTGAGCAGTGCTGTGGGGGCACAGTTCAACCCCACGTCAAGACAGGCATTGATCCTGAAATGGGCATCACATAATCACTTGGTCAAGAATTCTACTTGCTATCATGTAAATGACACCCTTATTTCCCCCCTGTAGGGGCAGGAACAGGGCACTGAGCAGGTTTTCTATGATCCCATGCATACCGGGTAAAGGAGGAGTCAGAGTCCTCAGTGGCTTTTGCAGTTCTTTTATTTAGATTTACCAGGCATATGGCAGGCAGGGGTGCTGGGGGGCTGGGAGGCTGGCGGTTCTCCCAGCCCCCAGCAAATCCTACTCTATCTGGGCTCTCTGGTGTTCTCTCTGTTTCTCTTCTTCTTCTCTCAGCTTCTGCTTGTTCTTGGCTTCTTCTGGCGTCCCCAGGATGCCGCCCTTATAAACCAGTCTCTCAGCCCAGGTGTACCCACTTCAGGTGCCCGCCTTCAGGCATGCATTCAGGACCACAGGGTTCCCTCATATATCCTAATGGCAGGAGGGCAGAAAAGCCTGATACTTTTTCCTTACCCTACACCCCCTAATATTGTTATTGAAAGAAATGACTTTGTCATTTCATATTATCATTTACATTTACTGAAAATCTTTTTCTCTAATAATTTCAATCAAATTAAATTTGGATTTTTCAGTGCTACAAATAATTAACACATATGGACTGTTTTATGAACTCCCTTTTATCCTTTTCAGTATTTTGTATTTCCTCTCATTTTTTGGTCCATATGCCTTGGCTGGGACTTCCAAAACAATAATGATTTATAATGTGATTGTGGCCATCTTTTGTTACACCAGCTTTAATAAGATTTCTTCAAGTATTTTGCATGAAACTGGCTTTAAGATACACTAAAAACTAATTTGGAGGGTATATACTCAAAAGAATTGAAAGCAGTGACTAAAACAAATGTTTGTACATCAATATTCATAGCAGCAGGTGGGGAAAACCCAAATGTCCACTGATGAATGAGTGGGTTAACAAAATGTGGTATATACACACAGTGGACCATTATTGACCCTGAAAAATAAATGAAATTTTGACACAAGTTACAGTGTGGATGAACCTTGAAGGACATGCTAAGTGAAATAAGCCCAGACCTAAAAATACAAACACTGTCATCATGTCTATGAATTACCTAGCATTGTCAAGTTCATAGAGACAGAAAGTAGGGCAGTGTTTACCAGTGTAGTGGCAGGAAGAGCACAGTGCAGGATCTCTATGACCTGAGCAGATGGGGTAAGGAAAAGTCCTGGAGCCCTTGGTGACTTTTTCAGGCTTTTATTAGGATGTACCAGGTACACGGCAGGCCTCCTAGCCCCCAGCAAATCTTCATACTTTCTGGGCTCTCTGGCATTTTCTCGTGGCCTCTGCATCTCTCTTCTCCTTCTGTTCTAGCCTGGTCATTTGCTCTGCTGGTGTCTCTATGACACCACCCTTAAAAGCCCAGTCTCTCAGCCCAGGTGTACCCACTTATATATGCTCACACCCTACTCCAGGTGCCCGCCATCAGGCATGCTTTCAGGACAACAGGGTTCCATCATCAATCCTAATGGCAGGAGGGCAGAAAGGCCTGATACTTTACTTACCCTAAAACCGGGATCTAGGAGGAGGGGGCAGTGAAATGTGGTTATTTAATGTATACCGAGTTTCAGTTTGGGAGATGAACAACTCTAGCAGTGGGTGGTGGCGATCTCTACCCAGCTTAAATATACTTAATGCCACTGATCTGTAAGCTTACTTAAATGGTAAATTTTATATTTTGCTACAATAAAAAATATGACTTTAGAAGTATTTATGGCATTCTTTATGTTCAGGAACAGTTAAAATGATGTGGGGGTTAAAGTGATATCTGTTCCTTGAAAGTTAAAAGCAATTCACCTGTGAAACATTGAGGTTAATTGTCAATTCTAGGTCAGGGTCTAGTTTCTCTATTTTGGTAACTCATATTTTCATACAAACCAATTCATTGTATCAAGTTTTGTACTAGCCAAAGCATTCTGTTGTAATTCTTTAAATTGCATTAGTACTTCTTGTTATTTTCCCATTATGTCTTAATACTTTGTGTTTTCACAAATTTTCCAGGTCTCTAGTCAAGAAAATAGACTTGCTATATTGGTTTAATTTATACACACACCAAGGGCTGCCCCAGGCCATTTTCATCTGTCTCACCTAGTCCAACTATGTTCTCAACTGCTAATTAGAATGTAAATAGTTACCTTTTTGATACTCCAGAAAATCTTCTAAAATCATGACATCTTGAAAGGGTCTTTGAGCTCTCTCACCTTGTAACTACCTAAGCCCCCATTCCATAGACTAGAATTCAACTCCCTCTCTCAGTGGCTTCCTTCCCAGACCTCATCCTTCTTCCTCTGCAGCCTGTGAACTGCCTTCTGGAGTTCATTTTTGTACCCACACTCAGTTTAAACACAGCTGTTGCTAATTAAAGTAGGATTTCCAGGAGTCCTGGAAGAGTAATGTAATAAAAGCTTCTCAATATTATACAGAACTTCTAATTGTGAAATTATTCAGCTGGAGTATTGTGAAATTGTTCAACTGGCAAAACAAGTAGTAAAATTAAAGTTTAGTAACTTTCTCATCTATACACAGTCTCTAAAGGAGGGAAGCCAGTAGGACTGCTGGAAAAGAGAATGAGAACTCAGACTTTGCCTGGAGTAAGTTTAGGGCAAGAGAATCCTAATTAACAAGATTACAGCTGGACTAGATGGAATCTGAAAAAATGGCCCAGCGCAGCTATAGGTGGTAAAAGAAACTTAATTAATTGTAGCACATGAAAAAAGAAGCGATGCGGGCCTCCCCGGTAGCGTGGCGCAGAGTGTTGAGCGCTGTGCTGTGAAGCTGTCCACAGCCTCGGCAGTGCGGGTTCGAGTCTGGCTGGCCGGAGAGAAACCCACATGGTGCTGCAGACCTCCCTGTCTTGCCCACTGCTCCCCACAGCAGTGGTATTTCTGTCATGCCTGTTCTGCAGCCTGCTCTATCTTTGGTGAATCCTCTCATCTCCCCACACCTCTGGCTTGTACCCCCAGCTCTTGTATAAAAATAAATCTTTAATAAAAAAAAGAAGAGATGTTTGTAAAGTCAGGAATGGTCACTCAGCAGGTTTTCTGATCCAGCAGACCCGGTAAAGGAGTCAGAGACCTCAGTGGTTTTCTGCAGGTCTTTTATTGGGGTTCACCGGGCATATGGCAGGCAGGAATGCTGGGGGGCCGGGAGGCTGGCGGTCCTACCAGCCCCCAGCAAATCCTCACTCTATCTGGGCTCTCTGGCCTTCTCTCCGCTTCTTGGCTTCTCTTTTGGCTTCTTTTTGTTCTTGGCTTCTGCTGGCATCCCCGTGACCGCGCCCTTAAAAAAGCGCAGTCTCAGCCCAGGTGAATCCCATCGACCTACGCCCACACCCTACTCCAGGTGCCCGCCATCAGGCATGCATTCAGGACTGCAAGGATCCATCATCTATCCTGATGGCGGGAGGGCAGAAAAGCCTGACATTTTTCCTTACCCTACAATGTTAAAAAGCAAATAAGAATGGTAAACAAATTGACAATCTTCTTGCATTTTTAGTTTTAATGTAGACACTGAAGTCAGCCAAATTATGTGCTGGGGTCTCAGAGAGGTTCTTTGTATTAAGGGGAAAAAAATGCTAAAACAATATTTTAATGGTATGGCATTTGCAGTTATTTATATTTAACATATTAATATTCTCAATAGCAAAAAAGGAACAATGTGATTGTGTTCTTTGGGAAAAAATTCTAGATTTTATTAAAACAAATGTAGTCTTCTTGAAGTGTGTGATAAGCATTCCCTTGAGACCTGCAGGATAGCTATAAGGTCAGGAATGGACACAGTGCAGGTTTTCTGATCCCATGCAGACCAGGTAAAGGAGGAGTCAGAGTCCTCAGTGGTTTTGCAGGTTTTTATTGGGGTTCACCAGGCATATGGCAGGCAGGGGTGGTGGGGGGCTGGGAGGCTGGCAGTCCTCCCAGTCCCCAGCAAATCTTCACTCTCTCTGGACTCTCTGGCGTTCTCTGCTTCTGCTTCTTGGCTTCTCTCTTGGCTTCTACTACTGCTCCTGGCGTCCCCGTGACGCCGCCCTTAAAAGCACAGTCTTAGCACAGGTGTACCCACACCAGGTGCCCGCCATCAGGCATGCATTCAGGATCACAGGGTTCCCTCATCTACCTTGATGGCAGGAGGGTAGAAAAGCCTTATTTTTTACCTTACCCTACAGTAGCCTTCTGATTGAAGGTGTAAACTAACCAGGGAATGGACACCTTTCCCCTGGGAAGCTTCTCTGAAGAGGGACTCCTCCTATTTGATTGACCTTGGGAATAATGTTGAGCTAGGAGAGCCTGTTCTGTCATTCATGCGAGGACTTGTTTTAACCAGGCTTCTCTTATTAGGCAGATCAGTGGCCTGAGGGTGGTTTGGTTGATGAGTAAATAAAACCCTGTGGGACTTGATACCACCAGAAACCTGTTTCAGGCTGGCTGCCTGATGGGTGATGGAACAGTAATTGGAATGGGAAATGAAAATATTTTGGGGGGCAGGAAATGAGGCCCTAGGTCCCTAACAAGTTGAAGTAATGAGGCCTCCTATCTACAGATTGGATTGTATCAATGGGTTGGATCAATGCTGGCTCTATGCCTCAGAGATGGTGTGTAGTTGTGAGCTGGGGTGCGTTTCTAGGAGGCACTGCAGCTATCTGGGTGTCTCTGTTGTGGCTTCTTGTCTCTACTCCGTAGAGCATCTCAACATCTGGTCTCTCACCAGTTCAGCCTGCTTTCTGGCTCCCCTTTCCACTCTCCCATCTGTTTCTTTTTTTAGCGTTTTATTTATTTATGCATATAAGAACTGGAGTACAGGCTACAGGTGTGTGTGGGTAGGGGTGGAGGGGGTGGGGTGAGAGGATTCACCAGAGACAGAGTGGGGAACAGAACAGGCAGATTGAAATATCTGCTGAGGGGAGCAGCGGGTTAGACAGGAGAGGTCTGCTGTGCCCTGTGTGTCACCTCCCTGGCCTGGGATGGAACTCATGTTGCAGTGGTTGTGGATAGCTTCAATAGTGCTATGACTTAACCCCTTGCACCACCAGGGAAGCCCTCTCCCATCTTGTTTCTGCTAGTGAACTTGGTTATTTGATTAAGAAGCTCTGAGAAAAATCCATTTCTTTAACACCTCAAACTCCTCAGTGGCAATCTCTCTTCCTCAACACAAAGGCTCTTTCTCCTTACCAAACCCAGCTCCCAGAAAATCTGATAAACCTGCTTGCAGAGAGGAAGCCCAATGCTCTTACCCTTCTCAAATATTTGCATTTTAAGAGGCAACAAAATTTAATGTCAAGCAAAGAGTCTCGAATTATGCTATTTCCCACATCAGCACAGAGAGAGATTCTCTTTGGAAGAGTATAACAGAAGAGCTTCTCTCTGTGTTTAGTATTTTAATTTAATAAATGAAGCATTTCCCTAATCTAGAAAATGCAGATTATAATAATATCTACATAAAAGAAATTTTGAGATTTAAAGTGAGATAGTGAACAGGTGGGGAGGAGCACAGTGGAGGGTGGTAGAGGACTATGGGCACTTTGGTGGTGGGAAAGCGACAGTAACCACACCTGAAGGGAGCAATCCCATATTGTGAAAAGATAAATAAGGATGCTCTTTAAAAATAAATTATTAAATTATATTTTCTAAAAAGTGATGTAATGTACCAACCTACCTCTATGCCATATACAAAAATATTTAACAGTGGCTGCTATCATTCAGCTTGGCCTCTGATGTTGGTTTGATGAGCCGGGTCCCCTCGTTACCTCAGAGGTAAGTTTTGGTGGATTTCCCCTTTGAGTGGTATGCGGAGAGTTTACCCAGGAGACAAAGGCGTTTGCACAGACAGAGGCAGGTGAAGGTTCTGTTATAGAGCAACCCCAATTTTAAACGGGTTCCTGGCTGTGGGTCCTCACCCGCGCGCTTTAAAGGGACTTATGAATACTCTACTACAGACACACGCCAAAGGGGTAATAAAAGGTTTATTTACAAGAGAAAAGGAAATAAGGAAAATATACAACTCAGGGAGAAAATAGGGAAATAAAGTCTTTAATGCGTCCTACCCGATCCGCCGACCTGGAAACCCAAAGTCACTCTCCGAGCTGGCCGGACGCTGCGAGCTGGCGGAGAGCCAAAATGGGGGATCCCCAAAGCCCACGTGTCTGCCTTTTCTATCCACCTGGCTGCTTAACCCCACCCTCAGGTCCCAGTCACCTTCCCTTTGGTGGTGATGGGATTTGGAGTTCCCAGTGTCTTTGGCTTTGACCTGGGGTGGGGGTGGAGTCCACAAAGCCTATATGGAATTTGCTTTGGGACATCCTTTTCCCCCTAACAATTCCATTTTAAGAGGATGGGTTTATTAGGAAAAAGGGAAAAAGTGAGGCACCTGTATAGTCACAGATGAGCTGGAGCGCTGCCGCTTTGGGTAAAGGTTTGTGAAAAGAAACACCTGCGTAGTCACAGGCCGGCAGGAGAGTTGCATTTTGCCTGAGCAAGTGGTGTTCTTTTATAGGGTTCTTTGATGAAATTATTGTGGAATTTATCGCCCTATGGTAGGTTGGGTTGGTCATCTATGATTGATAAACCTCTCTGCCTCCATCTGTGGCTGATAATCTTTTCTGGCCCCACCCAGATTTCTGGAAGCTTCAATAACCAGGTTTAGTTTAAGTTTCCTTAATCATCCTTATCCCCACCTCTAGTGTTTGTCCTTGTGAGACCTTCTATCCCAAAATTTTCTATACTCAGCTTCCATCACCTCCGTACCCAGCACGGGACTAGGCAATGGGAGAGACCAGTAGCTGTAATAATAACAAAGCCTTTCTCTGGGAGCTCCACCTGAAGAGAAATCATTTGCACTGGAAGGCTTATTTCAGTCTCCTTAAAAATGTTCTCATACATTACCTCACTCAACTCTTTTTTTTTTCTTGCCAGGTATGTGTAATTTTCTTAGTCTCCATGACACTAAGAGATTCCAAGTGAGTTGCCTCAGGTCCACACCCGGCTTGGAACAAATGGTGTTTAAGTGAACGTGACTCAAATGTTGATATCCCACAGCAAAATATACTCAATACAATAACACTCACCACATTACTAGCTCAGAGGAGCATAAATGAAGCCAAGAGAAAATTCCTCAAATTTGTTTACTCAAGCTATGCATGTTGAGTTTGGGTTCAGAAAATATGATCATCGTAAATGTAATATAATAATAGGATATCATCAAAAAGTTTTCTTCAAAGAAGAAATCAAAAAAACCACCCCTTTTATTATCGAAACAAAAAAAATCAAATATTTGGGAATAAATCTAACAAAAGAGGTAAAGGACCTATACAAAGAAAACTATAAAACACTGTTAAAAGAAATAGAAGAAGACACAAAGAAATGGAAAGACATCCCCTGCTCATGGATTGGAAGAATAAACATTATTAAAATGGCCATCCTACCAAAAGCAATATACAGATTCAATGCTATTCCAATCAAAATCTCAATGGCATTCTTCAAAGAAATAGAACAATTATTGATGAAATTCATATGGAATCACCAAAAACCCCGAATAGCCAAAGCTCTACTGAAAAAAAAAGAAGGAAATGGAGGCATCACACTCCCAGACTTCAAACTATACTACAAAGCCATAATCATCAAAACTGCATGGTATTGGAACAAGAACAGACATACAGACCAATGGAATCGAATAGAAAATCCAGAAATAAACCCACAGATTTATGGTCAACTAATCTTTGACAAAGGAGCAAAGACTATGCATTGGAGCAAAGAAAGTTTGTTCAATAAATGGTGCTGGGAAAACTGGGTCGCTACATGCAAAAGAATGAAGCTTGACCACTACCTCACACCATACACAAAAATCAACTCAAAATGGATTAAAGAACTAGACATAAGACCTGAAACCATAAAATACATAGAAGGAAATATAGGCGAAACACTACGGGATTTGCACATCAAAGACATCTTTGCAGACACATCACCCAAAGCAGTGATAGTGAAGAGAAAGATAAACAGCTGGGACTACATCAAATTAAAGAGCTTCTGCACAGCAAAAGAGACAATAACAAAAACAAAGAGAAACCCCACCAACTGGGAGAACATTTTTGCACCCAACACTAATGATAAAGGACTGATCACAAAAATCTGCAAAGAGTTGATGAGACTCAGCAACAACAAAGAAAATAATCCAGTCAAAAAATGGGCAGAAGAGCTAAAAAGAAACTTCTCTGAAGAGGAAATGCAAATGGCCAGCAGACATATGAAAAAATGTTCAACATCACTTGTAATCAGGGAAATGCAAATCAAAACTACCTTGAGATACCATCTCACACCAGTGAGAATGGCACATATTAAAAAAACTAGCAACAACAAATGTTGGCGAGGATGTGGAGAAAAAGGAACTCTTGTGCACTGTTGGTGGGAGTGCAAACTGATCCAACCACTATGGAGAGCTGTGTGGAGATTTCTGGACCTACTAAACATAGAGCTTCCATATGATCCAGCAATTCCACTCCTAGGTATTTACCCAAAGGACACAGAAACATCAATTCCAAAGAGCACCTGCACTCCTATGTTTATAGCAGCACTGTTTACAATAGCTAAGCTTTGGAAACAACCCAAATGCCCAAAAATAGATGACTGGATCAAGAAGATGTGGTACATATATACCATGGAATATTACTCAGCATTCAAAAAAGATAAACACATGCAATTTGCAGCAACATGGATGGCACTGGAAGGGATCATGCTCAGCGAAATAAGCCAAAAAGAAAAAGAAAAATACCGGATGGTCTCACTCATAGCAGGAATCTAGAAAACTTAAATAAGGGACCAGGAAAATGAATATAAGAAAGTGAAAATCAAAATCAACAAAAAACTATGAACCAGAGACACTTTTTGGGGGGTGGGGGGCGGGAGGGGAAGGATTGGGGTCAGAATGGGGCATTTGCAATTGTATGGGGGATTATAAAAATAAAATTTAATATTAAAAAAAAAGAAAAAAAAGAAAAAAAATAAAGTAAAATATTGGAAAACTGAAAAAAAAATAAAAATAAAAAAAAAAAAGTTTTCTTCAAACTGACCTTTTATTCATATAGTATGTGTGCATTCTTTGTCTGTCTCTCTCTTTCTCTCTCTTTCTCTCTCTCTCTTTAAATGGGATGGAGGTTAGCAGAAGGATACTCAACACAAGTAGATAGTAAAATAAGCTCAATGTTGCAGTATATCCTCCATAAATGTAAGCACATAATTCAAGAACACATCTGTCATTTTAATTATGATTCTGTCAATAAATTTTAGTGCCTATGAGAGGTACTGAAGTGGAATTACATTTCACCTTCCCTGGCACAATAACAAAGAAGGACACAATCTGTAGTCACTGACTGTCCCCTCTGCTTCCACATGGTACCTGGATACCAGAAGACAGGATTCTGAATTTTCCTACATATTTCACAGTTTTTGTTGCTATTGTGTCTGAGATCAATTTTCCTATTGAGTGTTTGACCGGTTATTGCTAACATACATCACTACATTTTCATGGCTCATTTTAACAACCCAAGTTTGATTTTCGCTTAAAGATGGCTCTATTGCTTGTGGATTGGAAAGGTGACCAGGTTGATGACAGAAGAGAAGGGTGCTGGAGTGAAAGCAGTTTCCTAGCAAGTGAGAAACAAAGGCCTCTGATCCTTCAGCCTGGCTGTGAAGGAGATGTGGTCATCTAGTCCTGAATCCACTGAGACTGGGGAACGGTGGCAGTGGGTCTTCACCCCAAAACACCCCTCCACCCTGTCCACTCACATGTATAGTGTCACTGGGTGTTGCATCAGGTTTGGACCTCGGCTGACTTCCACAGAGCAGGAAGGTTTCACTGTGTCTCAAGTTAAATGCGTATAACCACGATATGAATTGATTGGGAGTAGTCCACATCACAATATAAGCATACAGTTCAACTGTCAGGAAAAGGGGGAAGATTATAAAACTCTTGGCAAGGCTTGGGAAATTGGCCATGCAGAGTGGGTAGGCCTGCTCCAGAGAATTCCTGGCGGCCATTTATCTACAGGGAGAAGGCCACTTCTCAGAGCAGCTCTTGCAAAATCTGGAGAAGCCTTCAGAACTGCCGACATGGAGTCCTTAAGTGTCTCAAATTGCCTTAAATATGGTGCCTGTATTTATATCGCTCTTCAGAGGCATATTATCAGGCCTATCTATTATTTGTAATAGGCAGAGCACAGCTAGATTTTTATCTGTCTTTGCCTTTTGTATGTCTATTTACCAATGTCCTTGTAAATAAATGGTTGCTTTCTTATCAATAAGTCAGCTCTATCTCAATTGTTCCCATGTATCAGCCAGGATCCTTATGGTGCTAATACATATATGATCTCAATCATTCAGGATTACAATATCAATACACTGGACACCAGGCATTTCTGGTCACATGACTTCAGGTTCTGGTTCTCTTGCCCTCCCATAAATTCTATAAACTAACCGATAACATGTCCCTTTCTTATTTAAATCAATCTAGTCCCTTGCCTGGTCTCTCTGAATAGATTCGATGCAGTTAAAACGAATTGGATAGGTTATACATACTGACATGGAATGCCCCAAATCCTGTTAAGTGACAAAAACCAAAATGTAGTATACCCCCAAAAAATCTCAACTATGTGTATATGTATAAATGTGTGAAGAACTTCCAAGGGACTATGAACTCAAATGGCAGGAGCGATAGCCATTGGGGAAAGGGTATGGTATAGGGGATGAAGTAGAAAGTGCCCCTTATTCACTTATTCTTGAATTTTTACAAGGAGAATGCTTTTAATTATTGCTTATGTTTTCAACACAGCAATATCAAACAAACACAAAAAAGAAAGTCTGTGGGCCATCGTGTAGCAAATAGTCCTTATCTCATTATCAACTTGATTCCAGTGACCCAATAGCACAAGGATAGTCCCATGTACAGCAAGGTACAACGTAGAAGATGAACGTGGGAGACCCCCCTCCACCTTGTGGGCACTGGACAAGCTGACACACAGATAAATACCAGATAATGTTGTAAGTAGAAGGCTGGCACTGCAAAGGGGTTTCGTGGGGAGCCACGGGAAGGGTCCTGTTAACTTACCCCAGGAAGCATAAAAGATGTCTTTGTGAGAGTGACACAACTCTCCCGGTCTTGAAGAATAAGATAAAAGAAGGGAAGCAGAGATTTATAACATGTGTGAAATGTTCTACCAAGAGTCAGAGCATTATAACTCCCTTCGAACTCATCCTCCACAGAGCTGATTTTACCCATCCCAGGGCAAGCCACAAACTGGCACAGCAGAGGGAACTCTCAGCACACAGAGGCACAATCAGCGTGTTCAGTCTGAGCCCAACCAGCCACAGGGTAGTGCAGGCAGATCCAAAGGGTCGGTCCAGGGACAGTTGCCTCCTCAGTCACTGGGAGTAATGCAGAAACTCGAGGCTTCCTGGGGGCAGCATGTCATCACTACCAGCAGCACCTTTGCAAGGCAGTGTGGGGGCATTTACTAAGGGTTTATTGTATTGTAAACTATTGAAGCCTTTGTGCAAAGATTGCAGAGTCAGGTTGTATAAGCGCTGATGGGTGAATCAGCCAGTGCTTGACTTTCCTGCCCTGTGCCATAACCTGTGCCCTCATCCCAACTTATTGATATTGTTATTCCTTAGCCCTTTCCTTCCCGTTCCTATTTGGTTCCTTCACATTGCCTTTCACTAAGACCCCTGGACCGAATATCCCCCATCTACTTTCCAGCTTCTTCTCGAATACCCAGACTTCCCCTTTATTCCGAAGCCAATCTTCAACACCACTCGCCTGACTTGTCTCAATCTAGTTAAATCTTGGGGCCAATCCTATGAAGTCATCCTACCAAGGCGATGAAGGTGGATGACAGTTTGATATCTCCCTCTAGGTAAGAGATTCATATATTAACTATCCAGGGCAAGCAATCTCTTATCCCCAAAAGAGACAACAGTACATGTGAAATTTAATCACAGTGAGCCCTTTCCCTGTCATCTTCTTCAGAACCAATCACCTGGGCAGAGCTCCTGCTGTTCTAGGTCATCCTCTTGTACAGTCCAGTTGGCTGTCTGTCTCAACTCCATTCGACTGTCGAGCTACATGAAGCGGCACTCAGCGTGCACCTGGAGAAGCAGAGCTCAGAGAAAGTCAGCTTACACACACTCATCCAACAAATCACCATAGGATTCCAGCTATGAGTCCTGGAGACAGAAAGGGGACCTTCTGGCATCCCTGCTCGGAGGAGTCTACTATGTGAAAATGATTCTGCTTCCTGCTTTTGAAGGGTTTACATCCAGGGGGAGAGAAGAGACGATCCAGACATAAATAGACCCACCACAAAGCCTGACATATAAATAACAGTGCTTCTTACATCAAAGCACCATCTGAGCTGAGTGAAATGCAGTCAGGTTCCAGGTCCCTGGTATTGAAAGGAGAACAGTATATTGGAACAGAAAGCATTTTCCCCTCCTACTTTTCTATTTTATTATGAAGCATTTGAACAGTAAAGTTACCACTGTATTGATAGAAAATATTGTCTAGAATCAGTGATTATTATACATTTGACATAATTACTTCTTTTTTTTTAAAGAAGGAAATAAAAACTACAGATGAAGTGGTAAGCCCTTTTAAACCTTTCCTTAACTCTATTTCCCTGCCTCTTTCCCAAAGAGCACTGCTTTTCTAAAGTTGCTGTGATTCCCTTCCATTTGTTTTTTTTTTTAAATTCTCTTGTTCCACTTATGTGCTCCATAAATATGTATAGTACAGTGATGTGTTTTTAGAATTTACATGAATACATTCATGCTGTGGGTATTTTTTTCCAAAAGGTTTTTTTAGTCAACATTTTAACTGCTTTATGGCATTACTGTTGGATAAATCTCAATTTCTCCATTCATTCATTGATAAACATTGGCTTAATTTTGATTTATTAAATGTCTCCTAGAAGTAGAACTACTGGCTCCTAGGACATAGACATTTTCAATTAAAAAGTTTGATGAATGATATTTGTCTTGCAAACAGTTTTCTGTTCCTTATAACTATTTATATACTTGTTCTTATTATTACTATTATTATTTTTTAAAAAGATTCCACAAAGACATTATGCATCATCTGTGTAAAACAAATTTGCATCACACTTTCAAGAATTACATCAAAATATTTCCCTTTCAAAAGACATTAGCCAGTCTGAGTATCTGGAATCTATCAACATCTTCAATATGACCTTGTGCATTTCAGCCTGAAATTATATTTTGGAAAGGGTCCCAGGTGTCTGTCTGGTAATAAATATGAGGGATTTCTAGGCAAGGATTATCTGGTGGTATCATGAATAGCCTCCTATTTTAAAAGAGCACATTAGATAAAATATGCCTATGACATATGTTAATATAAATTTTAATATTCAGAAATCATATATCCCAAAGCACACTTAGAATGGAGGCTATACCACTACCCCAAAATGCTACCATTGCCCAAAACAATTCTTTAAAATCAACCCATTTTCTGTAATATTAGTCTATTTTGTAGTCATTTGATATTTAAAATAAAAATAAGTATTCTTTAGTAGTTAAGCGTGATTTTAGGTTCTTTAAATTTATTAAGTCTTTTAGTCTTTCATACCTTTAAAGATAGGTATCCTTTCTATCTTTTCTACAGTTAAGAATATGGAATGCTAGACTGAGGTAAATGACCTGCCAGAGATGACACAGCCATGAAATGCAGAGGCAGAATTTCAAACCAAGTCTCAGGAGCTCCAGAGCCCATGTGTGACATGAAGAAAGAGGTCACTGATTTTCACCTTCAAAAAAAGAGATAATACTTATTCCTGCCAAATGTGATGACTCAAATCTAATCAAGAACAAGCAAACCAAATTGAGAGACATTCTTCAAAACATCTGAAATGCACTTTTGAAAAATATCAATGTCATGAAAGACAAAAAGCTGAGGAAGTATGCCAGATAAAAAGAGGCTAAAGGGACATGACAATTAATTACAATGTGTTTTACAGATTGAGGAAAAGGAATTCTATAAAAATGTTAGTGGGACAACTGGCAAAAAAATCAGATATAATTTTAGATAGTGGTATTAAATCAACATTAAGTTTCATGAATGGTCATATTGATTATGCAAGAAAATATCCTTGTTTTTAGGAAGAACATACATTCTGAATAATATTGATTACTTCTAATATACGGATGGGTTATTTACAATTTTTCCATTATGAATATCCTATTGTTTTGACTACAATTTGTCTCAGTAGATACCATTTATATTAGTTTTCAAACATGGCATTTTGTGCCAGAATTCAAACTGTTGATATTTATTAAAAATGTATTAGCTTGATTTTACCTTAACGTCTATAGCCTCCAGCTAATTTAGGGGTCAAAGGGAGAAACCCCTGTTACAAAATGTCAAACGACGCTGTGGAAGGCCTAAAGGACTTATAAATATAACTTTTTTGAGACTTACCTGAAAAGGACTCTTCTGTGAGGCCCTCCCCAGATGCTCTGATATGGCTGGGCCCCCTTCTTGTTGTCTGGTAGGATTTCCTTGGCACTTGCTCATAACATTTGATTATCTTGTCAGAGACCATCGTGGTGTCTGTCCCCCCATGAACTGTAAGTATCTCAAGGAAAGAACTGGGACTTATTTCCTTTGACCTCCAGTATTTAGCCTAGTGCTGAGCATACAGAAGGAAGCCCATATTATTTAATGAATTAATCTAATTTTTTTAAGTACATGTCGAGATGTGCTCATGTGTGCCTGTGTTTATCTCTAAAGCCAGGGACCATGGACACCAGCTGCCATCTTGTTCACCTCTTTATTTTAGACAGAATTCTAATAAGCTACTCTAGTTTCCTACTTACAGTAAGAACAAAAAATTGGAAGGAAAAAAAAGGAGAGAGAAGGAAACTAGTCTGCTTCTAGAAGAGAACGTTCATAGCAGCAATAAGTGAAAGCTTAACAGAGAAGAGGGAATGAAAATTAGAAAAAATATATTGTCTGAAGATATTTACTCTCATTGACATCTATTGGGATAATGCTGATTCACCAAAAGATGAATAGATTGTACTCCATATATTCTGGTTCGGAAGGAGAAGCACTAAATAATGTTTTTAAAAGTTGAAGGAAAAATTTATAGCACACTAACTTTTTTTTTGCACATCATCCCTGTCTAATGTGTAAAAGATGGAGCACTGCCCTGTGTTTCTTATTAATTGCGGTTCCTACTGAACACTCATATGGTCCTGGCTTTTCATTTTAAAGCAGATGGAATAGAAAACTTTGTATATCTCCCTTCCAAAAAGATCCCATCAAAAGTGAATTACTTTTATGGCCCTCGGCCAAGTTTTGTCAGAAATAAAACATGACTTTCCTCAGGCACCTTCCTCCTCTGACACACGCCCAGTGGGTAAACACTGCAGCAGCAGAGGCCAGTCAGAAACCCGGCTTTCTGCCACTCCGCCCACCGCCTGTCCTCCTCTCTCACAGTGGCCCCTGGCCTCCCCCCTCCTGAAAGGTGACATTCTGGATACAAAGCAGTCGTTGTCAGCTCTACTTTTACAGGAAAGTAATGCCTGGGACTTACTGGGGTAAAGAACACAGAAGCCACAACACCTGGCAGGAGAGAACATCCCAGCAGCTTCACAGAGGCCCCATGGGTGCCCGCCTGCACTTCCAGTTCTGTTCATCATGAAGGCCATGACTAACTTTTCAGAACACAGAAACAGCTGTCCCGGCCACCCAGTTCCTAATTCCTTTGGCCAGAGGCCTTCTACAGAACTCCCTGCCTCTGGCATCCAAGGCTTCTGGCCTTTCAAGGATCCAGCCCAGTCACTCCTGATAGTTAACTGCCTCCCCTATCAACTCTCAAAGTCCCACCAGGGAAATTGAGGAGGCCCAGGCACTGACAAGCTCCTGGGTTCCACCCAGTTTCTCAGGGCTTGGCCCCACTCTGAGGAATCCAGCCTCAGCTTTCCCAGCAAACCCACTCCCTCCTTTGCCAGAGGCCTGTGCACTGCAGCTGAGGGAACTGCAGGACTGTGGCTCAGGTCTTGGGATCAGACAGCACCCATAAAGATCAGGGGAGAGTAGAGGACAAGAAGTCCAAGCAGCCCTTCACCACTAGAAACACAGCAGTGTTTGACCTCTTTGGATATTTTTGAGAATAACTTCTCTATAATAAGTACTACTGAAATAAGCAATCGACATGACTTATACACCTCACAATTCTTTATACGGCTTTAGAAACCTAAGGTATTTAATTCATATTGTTGAACTCAGTGAAGAAAGCGATTCATAGGGTAGATCTTTGGCAAATATGTTCACCAGAAGTCTGCTTAATTGGAAAAGGGTTGGTAGGAAAGGCAGAATGGCAGTGAAATGAGGAGAGGGAAGAAATGGGTAGAGAAACAATTCGATGTTTGCTGATGTTAAAATTTGAATTGACAAAAAAGCCCAATATCTAGAAATTTTGCACTTCTTTCCTGTTCAGTGTTATCATGTGGAGCCATTTTCAAAATCAGTCAGTCATGAAGACCAGACCAGCACAGGCCTGGTCTCTGTGCTGTGTGGGTGGGTGAGCGTAAGGGCCCAATAAGAGAATCAATTTGGGGAATACTGGATTATCCCAACTGGCCACCAGGAGTCTTAGAGGCGTGATGATGCCCAGTTTCCCTCAAAAGAAATTGTAAGGAGGATAGTCGGTTTGCTATATTGGCCAGAACACTGGGTTTAACATTCCAGATAAACAGAAGAGACCAAGGCTGCCCCAGTCCTTAGGGATAGAGAGTTATCCAGGAAGGCAGGGACATCCCTGGGAGAGGCTTCTATGAGAATCTCAGTGAGAGAAGTACTTTTTTTTTTTTAAAGATTTATTTATTTTTATACAAGAGCTGGGATACAGGCCAGAGGCATGGGAGGGTGAGAAGATTCACCAGAGACAGAGCAGAGAACAGAACAGGCAGAAGACATAAATATGCTGCTGAGGGGAGCAGCGGGCATGACAGGAGAGGTCTGCCGCACCATGTGGGATTCTTGCTGGCTGGCCGGGATTGAACCCGCGCTGCAGAGGCTGCGGGACAGCTTCATAGTTCTGCGTTCAACCGGCTGATCCACAGGGGAGGCCCCGGAGAAGAGTACTTTTGAGTGTGACACCACAGGATCACTGGAAAGATGAAAATCATGGGTTGCTAGACAACATTGTAGTCACCACCTGAAGAATGCATGACTGCAGATAGGAGGGAATAAAGCCAGCAGACAAGAACCAGGAGAGATACTAGAGCAGAGCAAGCCATCTGATTATCTTATCAGAGGCCCTGGACCTAGTCATGGCTGCCATTTCCTCTCCTGGACTTCCAAGTTATGTAATGCTTCTGGTTATGCTGAGTTGAGTTGGTTTTCTATTACAAACAACCAGAAACAATCGACAAATTCAGTAACTTTTTGGCATTATGTATCTTCTCAGCACTTATGTGTTCAGAAACACAGGAAGGCAAACTCATCAAAAATGCTAGAGAATACTAACATAGAGTGTAGAGGTTAGAAAAAGGGAGTAGAGGCTCTTGTTTCCATGATATAATTTGTATTATAAATAATAATAACAGTTAATTACATCTACTACAAGCATGATTCACCTCTGAATGATTTTGTTATTAGTTCTCTTCATCCTCCTAAAAACTTTACGATATGGGCCACTAGGTATTTACCCAAAGGACACAGAAACATCAATTCCAAAGTGCACCTGCACCCCTAAGTTTATAGCAGCACTGTTTACAATAGCTAACCTTTGGAAACAACCCAAATGCCCAAAAATAGATGACTGGATCAAGAAGATGTGGTACATATACACCATGGAATATTACTCAGCATTCAAAAAAGATAAACACATGCAATTTGCAGCAACATGGATGGTGCTGGAAGGGATCATGCTCAGCAAAATAAGCCAGAAAGAAAAAGAAAAATACCGGATGGTCTCACTCATAGCAGGAATCTAGAAAACTTAAATAAGGGACCAGGAAAAAGAACAACTATAAGAAAGTAAAAATCAAAATCAACAAACAACTATGAACCAGAGACACTCTATGGGGGGCGGGGGTCAGGGAGGGGAGGGATTGGGGTCAAAATAAGGGGGTTGCAATTGTATGGGGAATATAAAAATAAAATGTATAATAAAAAAATAAATAAATTACTCTGCAAAACACATGACTTAAAAAAAAAAAAACTTTACGATAAAGGTGCCAATACTATTATTCCCCCTTTAGCTGATAAGAAACAGCAAGGTATAGAGACACTAAATCACTTGCTGATGTTACATTGCTAGGAAATGGAAGGTCTGGGGTTCATACTGAAGGTAGTCTGGTTCTCCAACTTTACCTACTACGCCCACAATCACTCTTAAAACAGAAAGAAATTTTCTGATCTTGATTGGTGTTTTAGACATCCTGCTTGTAAAAACTGTTATAAATGTGTTTCCTTTGATCTATTGCTTTTGTATTTCAATGAGTGATTCCCTTGGAAAAACTGACCACATAAGAAAATGAAAGACCAATAAGCAACAGCCCACTGATTTTCTTGTGTATTAAGACAGAAAACCGTAAACTGTTTCACTCATTTATTTTAAAAAAATGTAAGAACAAAGTTTGTCAAACTTGTCAAGAAACAAAATAAAACATGAACAGAACCTACATTTGGATCAACATTTTAGCTATAATATGAAGAGAAATCTGAAGAAGGAAAAAGAAGGTAATGCAAAAAGAGAAAGGGACCAGAACAGATGAAAAGAGATACAGAGAAGGAGCCAGAAGGCAGAGAAGGGGAGATATTAAAAAATGGGGGGGGGGGGAATAACACGCACCTACAGACTAGATATCCTGATAAAAAGAAAGTCAGGGTAGGGGTACAGAAAAATAAAATACTACTCACAGAAATACAGCTAGATTGTCAGCTCAGAGAGCAAGAATGGCAGCTGCTTTGTTTGCGCTTTCTCTCAGAGCCAAGCATAGTGCCTGACACAGTGTAGACGCTCCAGAAATGACTGTTGGCCAAATAAGTGGAAAAAAATGACATGAAGAGATTCATAGAAAGTATAAGACAGCAAAGAAGCTGTGCGGTCACTAAGGACAAGGACAGAGACAATGGCATCTGGTGGACCTGGGCTCAGATCTTGACTTTATAGCTTCAGATTTATGAGATTTGTGTTAAAGTACCCACCACTTGTCATGTTTTTGTGTCTCTTATTTTTCATCTACAAAAATAAGCTGATGTTTCAAAATTTAACTGGTTTTCTCTTATCTCCAAACCACCCTTCCATTCCCTGCTTGGGTTGCTGTGGCCCCAGCTCTACACACCACATTTCGCCTTTGCCAGCTGGTTCGCTGGCCCTGCCAGCTGTGGGCACTGGATGTAGCCTGGAAGGCTGAGAGAGCAGGGACCAGTTCCATGCTTCCTTTTCCTCACAACATCATTCGTGCCAAAGTTTCTACCCTGAGCAACAGCAGTTCTTTTCCATAGCAGCAGCCTGGAGTGCAGTTCCCCAACATCAGCAAAGCCAGCTCCTCTGGGCCCTCCTGGACCCCCGCATCAGCAGAGGCCTTAGGTCCCATCTGGATCCCCTCTTCCCCACATTTCTATGTTTTCATAATTCTGGTCACATCCCTTTGTTCCCCAGCCCAAGGGGTAACAGCTGCTTCCTGTAGATGCTCCCTGATACTTTCCTTCTCTTTTCACCCTTTTCACTTACTAGTTATCAGTTCAATACCTAATGATTCTTTCTATTCCATTCTCTCTGTATAAATAACTATAGGGTTCCTGTCTCTTGCCTGGACTCTGATTGAAATGATAATAACACCTACTTCACTGAGTTGTGAGACTAAGTGTGAGAAGTGCTTAGAATATTGCTGACTGAAGTAAGAAGGCCATGGTGTGAGCTAAATAATATGTAGAGACAGAGCAGAACATTTAGACAGTGATACTGTAAATGACACAGATGGGCTTTTGCGGAGTAATACCTTGACCTTGTCACCTCTGAAGACTTTGACAGGTGTGCTCTGTCTTTACAGCTATTGGAACAGATAAAGTACCCTAGTCAGATATCTTATGTCATTGAATCTAAGATTCCATTGATTGTTACACACACCATTAATTCTGCGTGTCACTAAGAAAATTAAAATCGCTACCAATTAAGCTATTGTGCATTATAGATTATGAGGCTTATCCTGATATTAGACATATTAAAATGTGGGGGAAAGCATACCCTAGAATTGATGAAGTCCAATATTTTACATAGAAAAGAAACACAGTGAAATTTTGGTAACCCTTGAGTGGATCTAGAGTTATTCCTTATCCCTTCCCTCATTGTACCTTCCCCTATAACATATACCATAGCAGCCCTTCCTCTATGGGACCCCTTCCCATATAATAGTTTAATAGTATATTAAATACAGGGCCTCCCTGGTGGTGCAAGGGGTTAAGATGGAACCTACGAAGCCACTGCAGCGCAAGTTCAGTCCCCGGCTAGGCAGCTTCCCACATGGCACAGCAGACCTGTCCTGTCTTGCCCCCTGCTCCCCTCAGCAGTGTATTTCAGTACATCTGCCTGTTCTGCTTCCCACTCTGTCTCTGGTGAATCCTCTCACCCCCTGCAACTCTGGCATGTACCCTAGTTCTTGTATGCATAAATAAATCTTAAAAAAATAGTATATTAAATACACACACACACACACACACACACACACACACGGGGTGAGGGTAGCTAATGAAAAAGTATTTCCTGGCCCTGTCTCATCTTTATTCAAAGTCATTGAGGAAACCAAAATTGGAAATTTGCCACATAATAAATCTTCCATTTGATTTAATGTGCTTATTCTAACCAACATGTCACTTCTCCCAGCAAAGCCTTTTAAGTTTTCTGAGAAAAATTACCTAGCACACATGCCACAGGCAAAGCAGAAGTTTGCTTTCCATTCAAACTGAGAAGTAACAGGAACCTGAAGTGGAAAGTGTCCTTGTTTGTGAGGATGACTGGTGGTCTGAACTAAAATTATCCTGTGTTCAGAACACTCTGTGGGTTTTCATGCGTCATGCTTAAGCTTCAATCCAAGTATGTTTCTGGAGTATGATTAAAATCAGAAAAACAAGGAATATAAAAATAACACCTTATGAGTCAATGTATTTCCTGTCCCAAATAAGTTCTTACTATAGCTGATCCTGCCAGCCATGATCATCTTGGGAAACAGGCCTGGAACTGCCTCCACATCAAACAAATTCAAAACCACCTGTCTCTAAATTAAGTCATAAACCTCAAAGAATGCTAACTTGATTGGACAGAAGGAAGGAGTGAGGGAGGAAGAGAGAGAGGGAGATGGACTGGTGGTTGACTTGAAGAATAAATAAGACTAAATGGACACTCTTTGGATGGCACCAGCCAAATAAAAGAGATCTAGCTTCTAGGAACTCACAGACTAACCAATGAAAAAACAAGCACCCAATACTTCCCCAAGGTAAAAGCAGAGTTGAGGCCTCAGGGGCCACAGGAATCGTAGAGGAGGGAGTGAATTAAGAGGCAGTCACCCTAGGACCTTTGCACTTACTCTTTCCCCTGCTGGAAGCTTTCCCTTGAGATAGCTTCATGGCTCACTTCCTCAGTCATGTTCAGATATGGACCAGAGTCAGGGAATCAAGCACAAGATGGATGAACCTGTAGGGCTTGTGGCAACCCCGAGATCCTCCAAAGGCTAAAGGTACCAAATCTCTTACGTTACTTACCAGTCTTTGCTCAAAGCCTTTACCCCACATGTATGTCAAATTTCTCATAGGCAATGAGCACTTCTGGAGATATCTATTCTGAGAGAAGGCCCTCAGAAATCGAGCACCCATTGTGGTGACTCAATAACCCATCATAGCCCCCTGCACAGTACAGATGTGACCCTTGGAGCTCCTGGCTACAGAGCAGAGGTGAAGCTGAGGATCTCAGTGGAGGTCAAAGGCAGTGGTGTGCTGGAGCTGGTAGATATGGATGATTCAGAAGAACCAATGGTTAAAGTCTTAAGATTTTTGCAAGCCAGTTGCTGAACTGTTAGGGGCTTGAAATCAGCCTTATTATGAGTATTCAAGTCACAGAAATCCATCAAGGATACACACTGAGGATTTTCCTTTCGTAAAAGCTGTTTTCTTAAGCATTTACTGGCATACCATTGTCAAGAATGATCCTTTGGGGAGAAAAGAATATGCACTGGAGCAAAGAAAGTTTGTTCAATAAATGGTGCTGGGAAAACTGGGTCGCTACATGCAAAAGAATGAAGCTCGACTACTACCTCACATCATGCACAAAAACCAACTCAAAATGGATTAAAGAACTAGACATAAGATCTGAAACCATAAAATATATAGAAGGAAATATAGGCGAAACACTACGTGATTTGCACATCAAAGACATCTTTACAGACACATCACCCAAAGCAGTGATAGTGAAGGCAAAGATAAACAGCTGGGACTACATCAAATTAAAGAGCTTCTGTACAGCAAAAGAGACAATAACCAAAAAAAAGAGAAACCCCACTGACTGGCAGAAAATTTTTGCACACAACACTAATGATAAAGGAATGATCACAAAAATCTGCAAAGAGCTGATGAGACTCAACAACAACAAAGAAAATAATCCAGTCAAAAAATGGGCAGAAGAGCTAAAAAGAAACTTCTCCAAAGAGGAAATGCAAATGGCCAACAGGCATATGAAAAAATGTTCAATATCACTTGTAATCAGGGAAATGCAAATTAAAACTACAATGAGATACCATCTTACACCAGTGAGAATGGCACATATTAAAAAAAACTAGCAACAATAAATGTTGGCGAGGTTGTGGAGAAAAAGGAACTCTCCTGCGCTGTTGGTGGGAGTGCAAACTGGTCCAACCACTATGGAGAGCTGTGTGGAGATTCCTCAGCCTACTAAAGATAGAGCTTCCATATGATCCAGCAATTCCACTCCTAGGTATTTACCCAAATGACACAGAAACAGTAATTCCAAAGGGCACCTGCATGCCTATGTTTATAGCAGCACTATTTACAATAGCTAAGCTTTGGAAAGAACCCAAATGCCCAAAAATAGATGACTGGATCAAGAAAATGTGGTACATATACACTATGGAATATTACTCAGCAATCAAAAAAGATAAACTCATGCATTTTGCAGCAACATGGATGGAGCTAGAAGGGATCATGCTCAGCAAAATAAGTCAGAAAGAAAAAGAAAAATACCAGATGGTCTCACTCATAGCAGGAATTTAGAAAACCTAAACAAGGGACCAGGAAAAAGACTAATTAATACAAAGTAACAATCAAAATCAATAAGCAACAATAAACCAGAGACACACTACGGTGGGGGGGAGGGCAGGGAGAGGAAGGATTACGGTCAAAATAAGGGGTGATGCAATTGTATGGGGAATATAACCAAAATGAAAATGCATACTTTGTGCAAAAATGAAAAATGATGTAAGAATTATATAAAATAAAATATTTTTAAAAAAAGAATGATCCTTTGGGTTGCAGAGGACATCTTCAATCAAATGGTTCCTTTAGCAAAAGCAAGTCAAAGCATGGGGGAAATTATAGAACATAGTACCCTCCTGATCCTGAGCAAGGATGAAAGTCCTCACATGCTCCTTGTAAACAACCTCCTAAAGCAGGGGTCAGCAAAGGTCTGTAGAGGACCAGACAGTTAATATTTTCAGCTTTGTAGGCCCTTTGGTCACTGCTGCTACTACTCAACTCTGCACACAAACAACTGTAAATAATATTGGGTGTGGCTGTGTCTCAAAGGGATTTTATTGATGAGAATTTGAATTTTATCATATTCAGGTCACAAAATATTATTCTTCCTTTGATTGTCTTTGAAGAATTTATATAATTTAAAAGCCATTCTTAGTTCATGAGCTACACAATATCAGGCAGAGGGTTGGATTTGGCCATTGGCTATTGTTTGCCAAATGCTGCCTTGAAGTACAATACATTGAGTAGTGTCAAAGATGGGAAAGACATCCCCACATTTCAATTAATAGTAATAATGATTCTCATTACTGAGTAGTTTTGTAACAGGGTGGTCCCCAGGAAAAGGGGAGGTTCCAGGTTTCCTGCCCCTCCCAAGCAATGATATAGCTGAACAGGGAGGAGAAGAAGCTGGAGAGGAGATGGGAGAAGGAAAGAAGCAGGATGGTGAACCAGAAGGAGACCTGAAGGAGGCACATGGAGCAGAGCAACATGAAGAAACCATGCTTGCTTCTTGGGCCTGGACTGGATGAAATAGACGTGGGTGAGAGACCCGTGGGGAAGTTAACAATGGCAGCTTTGATCTTGGTTTTGATTTTGCTCTTTTCCTCCCAGACTTTTCTGACCTGCCAGAAGGTGCTTTAGACTTGTGGCGGGCTTTCAGGCCTTGTTTCAGGCCAACACTTTTTGCCTGGACATTTACCCACGAGGGGATGGTTAACTTTGGGTGCTTGATTTGGAAATTTTATTCTTTCCCTTTTCTGCATTGCTCTAATTGTATTAAAGTTCCTTTCCATTAATGATCTTGTACATTATAGTATATTTTGTCTTGATGTGGAATGTGGCAGAACCTATTTAGACTGGGCAGGTTTGGGGGTTCTGGGGTGCCCCTCTCCCTGCCCTCTAACAGTTTATGCACCAAGTGCTATGCAAAAAACTTTATATACATTTGCTTATTTGATTCTTAAAATGATCCATTGTTGGAAGTTGGGAACCTCAGAGTCCAGGGGCAGCGGGGGCGGGGAAAAAAATGATCCATTGTTGAGGCTTAAAGAAGAAAAATAATGTGGTCGAGGTCACACAGTGGGAGCACGGCAAAGCTAGCTCGACTCATTTTTTTTTTTTAACTCCTTTTGCCAAATCTGAAAATTATTACCCTAAGCCTGTACCACCTCAATTTGTAATCCTGGGTTTTGTGTGCATAATCTTGAGCATTTGCCATCAAATCACATATTTCATTTTCTTTTTCACTGAGGTAACATTAAATATTTTATTGAAGTAGCAATAAAAATAACATTTAATTGAAGTAACCACTGTACAAGTTTTAAAAGCACAGTTTCACACCTCTTCAAATATATGCTGCCACATCACCAAATTTCTTTCTTTCTTTTTTAGATTTTTACTCCTTCCTATAACCTTCTTTGGATATTACAGTCTTAACACTCCCTCCCTCCTCTTTCCTACAGTAACTCACATTTTGGTTGCCTGAGTCTAAGAGTGGTGTAAGTTTTTTGCCTGGTAGCTTATATTTCTTTATATTACATACCAGTGAAAACATCATGTATTTGTCTTTCTCTTTCTGACTTGTTTTTCTTAGCCTCATCACTTCAAGTTCCACCCATGTTGCAGCAAATGACAAGATTTCACCTTTTTTTAAAAAAAAAATCAGAGTAATATTTCACTGTGTGAATATACCAAATCTTCTTTATCTATTCATCCATCAGTGGGCATTAAGGTTGTTTGCATGTCTTGACTACCAAATCATATTTATCATCCTTCAGCCATTGCTGCAACCAACTCTTTCACCCCTTATTCACAGGGCTAGAAGCCATCAGCAAACACATCCCAGAAGAATAAGGTGGACAAAATCACATTTGCAACTTTATCTTCTTTTTTAAGCTCCATAAAACATGGAAGTAGGTTAAGTAACACTTGCTATTTATATGCAAAAAACTAGGCTAAACAGGAGGATCAAGGTGAAATCCCTGAGATGGACTTTGCCCTTGACTGACAAAAGGGCCAAGAAAGGCTTCTCTACCTCCTGTCAGGATACAGCTGGGAACTCTGCCTTGCAATATTAAAAATAAAAATAAGACCCAGGAAATAAATTCTTGAGAGGACAAGTAACTCCTGAAAGAGAAAAAATTATTTATGTTGTGTGTCTATGTAATTATGGAAGTAATATTCAGAATATTCAGAAATTTAAAAAATAATTATAAGGTTAAATTATTCTTAGATTAAATGTCATAATTTCTAGGAAAAAAATGGATAAGCAAACACAAAATGTTAATATTGTTAGATTACGGAGGATAAGAATAGAAAAACTGAAAAAGAGATAAAGAAACTAACTCACACAAGGAGGTAGGGGTAGAGGGGATTAGGATAAGCCATTAACCCAGTTATAGAAACCAAGACCCTTAGGCATCAATGCCCAGATCAGGAGGCGCAACACCCAAAAACTATCAGACTGCTAAAGGGCATGTCCAGAGCATAAACCATCCAGCACAAGAAAGAGCCCCTCCCTGAAGATGATAAAACCTAACGCTGTCTGCACAACGGGGCAGCAGTCTTTCTGCCCACCTCTGACCATGCAGATGCTTCCTTTCATGATTTCTCCCTCAGCAGGGCAGCAGCTTCCTGCCTGCTCCTGACCTGTACCTTCCGGTGCAACAGGGTGGTCCCCAGGAAAGGGGGAGGTTCCCTGCCCCACCCAAGGGAGGGTGGATCTGAGCAGGAAGAAGAGAAGCTGCAGAAGAGACTGAGGAAGGAAGCAGGATGGAGCCAGGACACCTGGAGGAGGCGCATGGAGCCTAGAGACACGTGAAGAAACTGCGCTTGTCTTTTGGTCGTGGACTGGGTGACACAGATGTGGGTGAGACCTGTGGGGAGGTGACAATGGCGGCTTTTATCTTGATGTTGATTTTGCTCTTTTCCTTCCGGGCTTGTCTGGTTGTTTCTGGCCCTTTTCTGTGGGTCCCCACTGGAAGATGCTTTAGACTTGTGGCAGGCTTTGGGGCCTTGCTCTGGGCCAATCCCATATGGATGGACTTTTACCCACGAGGGGACGGGTAACTTTGGGTGCTTCATTTAGAAACTAGACTCTTTGCCTTACCTGTATTGTTTCCTAGTTTTATTAAAGTTCCTTCTCATTAAAGTCTCATATGTTTTGTGTTGATGCGGCGGATGGCAGAACCCATTTAGAATAGGCAGGTTTGCGGGGTTTGGGCTGCCCCTCTTCCTGTCCTATAACACCGGGACTTCTCTTCACTGACCTCCCTCAGTAGAGGCCGCTCTCCTCAAGGCCGCCCGCCTGCAACCATGCAGGTCTCTTTCAGCAGAGCTGCTCCTTTTGGGGCAGCTCTTTTCGCCCACTTGTGTCTCTGCAAGTGTCTTTTATTCTTCCATCCCTCTCTCTAATAAACCTGCTCTTTAAATATAACTAACATCTCTGCCACCTGGAGAAACTTGCCTGGGAAACTCGCCACATGCCGCTGAAAGGTGTAGCTCTCGTGAAACCTTTCCCAGAGTGAACCAAGGACCCCAACTCCAAACCCACTGACTCCAAAACAACATCATTAGAGATGTTTCATTATTAACAAAAAAAAAATTTAAGTGCCTAAAACAAAACATGATTGAACAAAAAAGATTTTTCAGAAGAACACATATTACTTAGCTTGCACTCTAAGATAAAGCAGAGGGGTGGTGACCCAGGTGCAATCAATCCGTGTCCTGACAAGGATTTTCCAGCTTAGATCAGCCCTGATCACAGGTGATCCTTCACTAGGCCATTCATTCCACTCAAATTTGAAATAAGCTTAATCTAGCCTTGCCAGTAAAACAGCAATCCAGGCACACATTTAAAGGAAAGTTTCATTCAACCTTGACTACCAGAATAAACATTCACTGGCTTATGGAGAAAGCTGATTTGTCTCCTTGGGAAGCTAGCTCTTTAAATAATACAGTGACATGCCTGCTTAACCTTGAAAAAGGTCAAGCTACTGGTGATGGAGCCCAGGCTTCAAGAGAAGAACCAGATGTCAGAATGGGAACCATCAAAGAGACTGATACCAAGTGCTGGTGAGGGCATGGAAGCCTGGCACATGCATCAATGTTGGTGGATGTGTGACCTGACTTCCTGGAGCGAAAATACAGCAACATGTAGAAAAATCTTTTTAAAAAAGTTTTTTACTTAGAAATGTCATCCTGAGGAATTTACTCTGTAAATTAATGTGTTTAGATTAATGAACAGAATGTTACTGGTAAATTTGAAAAGGCCTGAATATTTGTCAATAGGAATTTGGTTATATGATTGTGGCATATCTCCACAGTGATACCCATGAGGTCATTAACTAGAATGATACAAATCTATATTTATAGACAGAGATAGATGTTTATATGTTGCTAAGTGGAAAAAATGATATCTCTTCTGAAGCTGTAGGTGTGTGTGTGCACATAGGCATGCACACAGAACAATATCAGAACAGCACAATTTTTACAGCAATTATTTCTGAATAGCATCAACTTAACTTTAATATTTATATTTCTCTGTACTTTGTGAATTTTCAGGTATGAGCAGCCTCTTCCTTCCTTCCTTCCTGCCTGCCTACCTGAAGAAAGTATCAAAGTTTTAGTGTTTAATATTTGATAACACAACCAACCAAAGTCCAAGATGTGAGGGTACAACACAGGAAAAACTGAGTGGGTGGGAATCACTATATAAACTAAATATAGTATGTATAAAAACTACACATACTGCATAATGTAAAACCTAGCTACACATAATAGTTGCAAAAAGTCATTCAGTGTTCTCTTAGCTTAGAAAAATGGTTCCAGATTTCAATGTTAATTAGCAAACTTCAACTCCTCTGTGTGGCAGGCATCCTGTTTTCTCCTTCTTACTCTTCCATCCCAGCCTGTGTTGTGAGGTCGGCCATGTTAATATCAAGGTCATTAATGCAACTATTCATTTCTTCCAAATATCTCATTAGCTACCGTCTGAAATTAATCTTGCATCTGTTGCAGAAAAATCTGTACCACTGAGGTGAGATCCTGCATGGACTTGGAGTCTGACTCAACCATCTTCCTGGTCCCCAGCTTGGAGGGATGTCCCAAACATTCATTCATTTTCTTTATTAGACAACAATTTACATAGAAGATTCTCCAAAAACTATTGGGTTGTTGGAAAAAGCATGATGCATTTTTTTCTATGTTTTTTCAAGGAAAAAATACAAAATGATTTTTCTGACAACTCAATAGCTAGAGGTATCTGGTTGTCCTCTTCCTTCAGTTTTAATCCTAGTTAATTCTGATACTGCTTTTTTTTTTCCTCCACGAGTGCTTCTAGTTGGTCTCCTACCTCAGGTTCTCAGAGGTTGAGCTATTCAGGTCATTTCCAGTTTTTGAGGCTCCTAACATAATTATATTTAAAAAGATGTGAGAAAAGAGGGCTACAAAATGTGTAGTTTACTATATTCACATTTAACAAATTAATACTTTCACTGTCAAGAAGACACCTATATAATTCTATATAACAAGGAGGATTCATAGGGAAAATTTTACTTGCAGTGCCCTATGGAACATATAGTTCTATAACAGGCCACAAATTTAAAGTGGTATGATGTTCTTCCTCTCTCAGCCCTATCAGAATATGTCTAGGCCTGGTTGCATCCTCCTTTGGTGATAATACCAGCAATCAAAAATATCCAAAATAAAATTTTGGGGTCCTCTGGGAATGTGTGCTGGGAGGAGGCTGTAATAGGCTCTGTGTGGGTCCCGGCTGGACAAGTTCTGCAAAATGTACAAGCAATTAGAACAGTGCCTGATACAAAAAGCACTCAAAAAAGCTAGATATTAAGACAAAAGTATTCCCATTTTATAGATGAGAAACTGGGACTCAAGAGGTTAAATAACTTATTTAAATTTACATGTCTAATAAGTGGCCAAACTAAAATCAAACACAATATTAGTCTTCATACTTTATTCCAAGGTTAGCGCTGGCACACAGCCAGCCATACATGCCACGTCAGCCTCTTTTCAGCCCTACCTCCCACCCTCTCACTTTCTTCTATCAAGGAGATGTTAGCAGTGAGGAACTCCATGAAGGCCTTCAAGTCTGTACAGAACTGTTAGCAAAAGTAGAGAGCATCTAAATGTTCCTACACACACACAAACACACACACACATACCTCACAGACATTCGACAGCTGTGGAAGGCAGGCCATAAGTATTGCAACTGGTTGTAATCAGTTGTAAACAGACAACACAGAGTGTCTGGCTCCATAACGGTGAACCATTATGACAAATAGACATCGATTTCACAAGCCTTGTTTAATAACAGAGGTAATTTAAATGAGGAGATACTCAGTCACTTTCTTACTTTCTCTTGAAGAAACAGGAAAATTCCATTACAGTGCCTGACCATTTCTAAAGGATTTGATGTCTAAGGAATTCAAAAATTAGAGAGAATCTAAATTGCTGGGATTCTGAGTAGTCACTGGAATTTATTTAGACAAAATAAACCCAAGGCATGAAGAAGCTCAAGTACTTCAGAGAGAGGATAAATCATTTAAAATAGGCATATGGGAGTTTAAACATTCTTCCCCACGCCAGCCCCCCTTTCTTTCTCTGCAATTTATTTTCCAAGGAAGATTTCTCTAGGATGGAGTAATCTCTTTCCTGAGAGAGTCCAGGAATTCTCTTGGGGTCTCTTGAGGAACTAGTTGAAGGTACACTGATTAAGTAAATCAGTCCAAATGAAGAGCCAAAAATTTTCTATCTGCTTTTCCCAGGATACCTGGTTTTTTCTTTCCCTGCTCCCAGCTCTTAGAGTTTTTAACCCTGTGATCTCCTAGCAACACAAGGATCTCCAGTGCGTGTCCTAACCAGAGGAGAGGATTTATTTTACAAGATAGTCTAAATATCTCGGGCTCTCAGCCAGATGCAAAGAGAACTTCTGACGGTATGGAAACATACAGAAACAGAAATCCTCAGATAGGTACGCAGTGATTCCTGGCCAGATTTGTGGCAACTTCACCCATGCTCCCCAAAAAGGGCTGTGGGTTGAAACTCTAACAAAGACTGAGGCTAAAGGGAAATTGCTCTCTCTCTCTCCCTCTCTCTCTCTCCTCTCTCTCTCTCTCTCTCTGTTTCCCACACACACATACACACACACACACACACACACACACACACATGCACACACACCCTGAATGGGAGAAAAGATGGAGAGGGAAAATGGAAATGCTTTCAGTTGGATGCAGTTCATATTAATGAGTTGCTGGGCAGGACTTGAGAGGGAAGTTTATGATGAGTTATAAAAATAAATCTAAAATAAAATAAATCTAAAAGATAAATACAGAATCTGGTTTTCAGGATGGCTTTAAAAATGAAGGAGTTTGTGTCTTTCCATGAATACAGGTATATTTTATTTAGGGATCATCACACAGAATAACCTGTAAAGTGGAGCCTTCCCATCATCTCTGCTTAGGACACTCCCTTTTCTCCTGAATTGGAGTTTGAATTGGAGTTAACAATGAAAGGTGCGCATGTGTGTGTGTGTGTGTGTGTGTGTGTGTGTGTGTGTGTTGAATTACTAGCTAGATAAATGTGTATTACATGCCATATTGATTTTCTGGTAATTTAACACTAATTCCTGGCAAAGCATCCTGGGAAATTCCAGACTGACGAATGCCTTTGTGGAAGGTCATGATGAAGAGGTTCGTTACAAATAATTCCTGGATTCTTTTAAAATCAGGAGAGAGAGCCTGCATTGCTTTTTCTCCTCATCGAGCAAGTGCTATTTATTCAGTTGCTAGTATTTTAAGAAATTTGTCATAATCCTCAGAATACATCAGCAGGAAAGGTGAGAAGTGCACTAGTTCTCCAGACAAGAACACACTGCACAGGTCAGTGGGGGCGGGAACAAACACCAGATTCCATGGCTCGTAGTGTAGTAAGAACTTCTCGCGATCACTTCCTTGCCTCTAGAAATCAAAGATCTCTTCAAATCACTTCATTTTAAAACCTAAGTTTTCTTTAGCAAAAATAAAAAGAACTATCCTACTAGATCATTTCCCACCCAACAGCAAATCAACTAGCCAATTCAATGGAAAAAGAGATAGTTCAATGTAGCAGCCATTAAATAAGTAAAAAATAACGTAATTTTGAGACAGTGGTTCCTCCACCTGAATATTCTTTCTTTTCCCCGGCATAATTTTTTTTTTTTTTGGTTGTTAAAGATTTATTTATTTATTTATACAAGCATTGGGTACAGTCAGAAGCGCGGGAGGGCGAGAGAATTCACCAGAGCCAGAGCAGGGAGCAGAACAGGCAGAAGGACCGAAGTACACTGCTGAGGGGAGCAGCGGGCATGGCAGGAGAGGTCTGCGCGCCATGTGGGACCCTCGCCCCGTGCCCGGGGATCGAACCTGCACTGCAGAGGCTGCAGGCAGCTTCGCAACCCAGTGCTCAACCGCTGCACCACTGGGGAGGCCCTCCCCAGCATAATTTCTCCAATGAAATGATTTCTGTCCACTTAAGCAAATGCTAATGGGCATTAGTGCTAACAATACTGATGATGTATTTTTGGATGCATTTGGAGTTGATGGGTTTGGAGAGCAGGTCCTTGGGTTCACTCTGGGACAGGTTTCACCAGAGCTCCCCTTCCAGTGGCACGCAGTGAGTTTTCCCAGGTGAGATTCTCCATGAGACAGAGATGTTACTTATATTTAAAGAGCAGGTTTACTGGAAAAAGGGACAGAAGAGTAAAGGATGCTTGCATAGACACAAGCAGGCAGAAAGTGCTTCCCTGGAAGGGACAGGTTTGCTGAGAGAGGCCTGCAGGCGGGAGGCCTTGAGGCGAGCTGCCTCCACTGAGGGAGGTCAGTGAAGAGAAGTCCCGCATGGACAGGTCACGGGTAGGCAGGAAGCTGCTGCCCTGCTGAGGAAGCAAGTTCGGGAAAAGGAACACCTGCGTAGTCACAGGTGGGCGGACGGAGTGCTGCCCCATTGTAGCATTAGGTTTATCATCTTTCGGTAGGGAGGGGCTCACCTTTGTGGGTGGATGGTTTGTTCCTTAATCTCCGTATCTTCACCTTCAGGTCTGCGCTCTTGACACTCCCTACAGCAGTCTGATCCCTGCCTGGGTCTTGTGACTCCTGATCTAGGTGTTGGCGTCTGAGGATCTTGTTTTCTATAGCTGGGTCTACCGGCTATGTTCGTCCCTTTTACCCCCACCTCCTTGTGTGAGACGGGCTCCTGACCCTGTGGCGTCTCCTTTTCTACTGTTTCCTCCACCACTACTACTAAAAAGGAGACATCATGTGTCCGTTGAGACTCATAGCCTATAGAAATGGGTATTATTACCATCGCCATGTAACAGATGAGAAAACAGGCTTAGAGAGGGCTAAGGAAATTGCCCAGCGTCACACCACTAGTAAAAGAGGAAGAGCAATCCAAACCCAGGACCTTGCAAAGTTCAAATCTTTATGGCAGGTAGGAAAGCTGACCATTTGCTAACCCATTCCTATAATTAAACTGTTGGTTGAAATAGGATCCCTCCCATGCCTGTCTGCACTTCAATAAGGGCTACTGGAATGGGAATCCACCAGGGTAGGGACTTGATCTACTTTGATCTAACTGTATCCCTGCGCTGAGCAGGTAGTAGATGCTTCATAATCAGGACTCCCACTCAAAAGGGCTCCACACATGAGGTCAATTACTCTGTAGCTGCCCTCTTGAAATTCTTAACAATTTTATCTTTCAGTTGTACTTTATCAGTGAAGCCTGATGGGATGCGGAGTAAGGGTGGAAACCTTCATCCTCTGTGGTCCCACCTCTGCATCTCTTCCCCTCCCTCAGCTCTTGGCTACCCACTATATTGGTGCCCTGGGTGGCAACTAGGTTTTGTAGTGGGGGGACTGTGACTCTGTTATAGGGCAGCCCCGATACAAAACCGGGTGCCTGACTGCGGGTCCTCACCCGCACGCTTAAAAGGACTTATCAACGCTCTACTGCAGGCACACGCGAAAGGTTAATAAAAGGTTTATTTACAAGGGAAGCGCAAATGAGGAAATGTACAACTCAGGGAGAAAAGTGGGAGACAAAGTTTTAAATGCGTCCTACCCGATCCGCTGATCAGGAATCCCAAATGGCGCTCTGAGAGCTGGCTGCGAGCCAGGAGCCGTGAAGCCAGGAGGCGAGCGACAGAGCGAGCAAGACCCCGAGGCCCATGAGTTTGGTTTTTATACCCAACCTGGCTGCTTAACGCCACCCTCAGGTCCCAGCCACCTTCCCTTTGGTGGTGACAGGATTTGTCTTTCCCAATGTCCTGATGGCTTTGGTCTGGAGTGGGGGTGGGGTCCACAAAGCCTGTGTGGGATTAGCGCAGGACATCCTTTCCCCCTAACAACTCTAGCCAGGGTCTGGGTGTGTACCCACAGTATATCTGGGAGGGGCACAGCACACCCCTGCCCTGGTCTGCATTCAGAGGTGACTCAGAAGGGCCAGCTCTTACTCACACCCAATCCAGGAGTTAAGTGACTCCTGGTGAGAGGGTGCAGTGCCCTGAGACTTCACTTGTCCCTAGCCAGGATCCCATACATCGTGGGAGTCCTGGAGTAGGTCGCTAGGCAATCCCTAGGATCTATACTTCCCCAGAAGCACCACTGCACCCCAAAGAGCATGACATTAAGTAGCTACATTTAATTAAACAAAATTAAATTTAAAAAAACAATGACAGTCAAGAGAGAAAATGCAAGAAAGAGAGAAATATTTTATGTTTTAGTACATCTAATAGCACCTTTCTCCTACTTTTTTAATGGGGGGGGGCGTACATTTCAATTTCACAAAGGGCTTATAAATTATGTAGCTGGTTCTGTCTATAATCATGTATTAAGTTGATAATTTGAACTCTTAGAGATCAAAACTTTTAGGTCTCAAAGGAGTAAAACACTGAAATCCAAAAATATCTTGGAATAGAAGGTTTTCTTAGGATGATATTTTCAAGGGATGAGAAAATGTTATTAATTTGTCAGTCACTTATATATCTATATAACTTTGGGGGTACATTTTTATGCCTTTATATATGCATATGCTTTACTAACTCTCCACCAAAACTCCCATGCCAAGATCCTATCCCTTCCTTTGCCCACTCCCTTCTCCCTTCTTAATCCCTCCTCCCTCTCCCTTATTCCCTCTGGTAACCAGTATATTTTTCACAGAGTCTAGGAATTATTTTTGCTTTGCTTTGCCAGTATGCATTCTTTGGCTATTTATATTCCACAAATAAATGAAACCATCAGGAACTGTCTTTTACTTTCTGACTTCACTTAGCATAATCACCTCAAGATCCATTTATTTTATTCCCAAGGGCACTATTTCATATTTTTTAATAGTTGAGTAGTATGCCGTTGAATATATGTTCCATGATTTCTTAGTCCAGTCACCTGTCTTCAGGCATTTAGGTTGGTTCCATGATTTGGCTATTGTGGACCGTGTTGTTGTGAACATAGTAGTACATACATCTTTTCATATTAGAGTTTTCATACCTAGTAGTAGTATTGCTGGATCCTGTGGCATTTCCATTGTTTAAAGATAGCTCCAAAACATTTTCCATAAAGGCTGCACCAAATTACATTCCCACCAACAATGGATGAGTGTTTATTTTTTCTCCACATCCTCGTCAACATTTATTGTTTCCATTCTTTTTGATGTGGGCCATTCTCACAAGAGTGAGGCAATATGATACCTCATCATGCTTTTGATTTGCATTTCTTTTATGTAATAAATGTGGCTGTTGGCCATTTGAATGTCTTCTTTGGAGAAGTGTCTAATTAGTTATTTTGCCCATTTTTTAATTTGTTTGTTTGGGGTTTTTTGTTGTTGTGTGAGTACTTTATATATTTTGGAAATTAATCCCTTGTCAGACATATGATGTACACATATCTTTTGCCACAGTATAGGTTCCCTTTTTATTTATGTGATGGTTTCTTCTAAGGTACAAAATTTTTTATTTTGATGCAGTTCCATTTGCTTGTTTTTGCTCTTGTTTCCCTTACCATTGGGGCTACATCTTCAAATACATCTCTGAAGTTGATGTCCAGTAGTGTATCACCTTATGTTCACTTTCAAGTATTTTATGGTTTTGAGCTTTATATCTGAGCCTTTAATCCATTTTGAATTGAATTTTATGTATGGAGTTAAGTCTGGATCTAGTTTCATTTCTTTGCATGTGGCTGTCCATGTTTCCTAGCACCACTTATTAAAAAGAATTTCCTTTCTCCACTGTATTGTCTGGGCTCCTTTGTCAAAGATTAATTGCCCATATTTGTGTGGGTTTATTTCTGGGCTCTCTTTTCTATTCCCTTCATCTGAGTTTATGTTTATTGTTCCAGTACCATGCTGTTTTAATTACTATTGCATTGTAGTATAATTTGAAAGATGAAAAAAGATTCTCCAACTAAAAACTTCTGGAAAATCAGAGCTAGAATAGGCCCACCCAGGTGAAAACTCACTTTTGAATACTGTGGTATCAACTGATAAATTACCTGCTGACATGTATTATTTAGACAATAAAGTTTTTAAGAGTCATTTCAATTGTTTTCTGCTATTTGTTTGACCAGCTTTCCATGTGTGCCATTTGACCAGTGTGCCATTTGTTTGACCAGCTTTCCATGACTTTCTATTGTCTCACATTTGCCTGCATTTTACATAATCTCACACTTAAGTGTGTAAAGCCAGGCCCTGAACACGGGTGTGTTTTATTCCTGCTCTGAGCATCACAAGGGGGAAGATCTACCATGTTCCTTTTTAGATTGTAAGTTTGTAAATCTGTTACCAAAGAGAAGTTTATAAATCCCATTATGTCTCTGAGAGGGAAAAAAAATGGGTGTGATATTTTTACACCTCCCCCCACCCCCTACCACAGACTATGGACTCTTATTTTAGGACACATAAATTAGTTATGATAGCCTAACTGCTGAAAATTTCAAGTAAGCCATAACTCTCAGCTAAGCACACTAAAGGATTCTTTTTCTCTTTGGGGGCATTCATGTCATAGTCCGATAGGAGTTACTTATTGCCATGACTTATTCCACACAGTCATTCAAGATCCCAGGTTCTTCCATTTTGTTATTTCCTCATCCCCTGAGTCCTCAGGATCTTCCACTAGCTCATCAGCCTGTGATTGGCAGTGAGTGCAAAGGGGTTGTGAGAGGTTTTTGAAGGCCTGGAAATGACATACATCATTTCCACCCATAATCTGCTGTCCTGGACTCAGTTACACAGCCCTGTCCAACTGCAAGGGAGTTTGCCAGCTCTCCTGAACTTAACTTCTCGTGAACTTCCTGAATTTCAGAGAGGCTTGTAACTGAAACACAGGCAATGGTGGCTAATGATCTGTGTTTGAGTCACCCGCTTACAATTAAACCCTGCTCTACTGTAAATTTAAAACCTATTCTGCAACCGCATTACCTATGTGGTCTTAGCAACTTATTTAACCCTCTCTTTGCTGTGTACCTAGGCATGTATCTAGCTGTGTGCCTAGAAAGAAAAGGAAACAGGTTTTGGTGCTACTCTGGGATTGTATTTGTTATTACAGTAAAAACCATGTGGTGTATTTCTTTGTATATGTGATATCTGGCACCTTAAAAATATTCAATAAATATTTTTCAGATGAATAAAATAAATGAGGTGGGCTAATTTACTAACTATAGCAAAAGGAAATTTCTGATCTCTGTAGATTTAAATTGATAGGAGAAGTGATGCTTAGAGAAAGTGAGAATTCAAAGAGTTGACTGGAATTGTTGATTTCTCTTTGTTGTCTGATCCAATGACTAAGAGGAATGTGTGTGTGCAAAGTCAATCCTCTCTGCCCCATTTACTTTTCCTCTTTTAATGAATTGCTTCTTTCTTTATTAGAGTTCCTTCTGTTGATATTTGTCTATTCTCCAAAGAATCTGCCAATTTTTTCTCCAAATTCTAATCCTGTTTTTCCTGCCGTATCATCAATTGCCTTTAAAAACACTTCCACCCTGCAAGACATTAGCAGCTCAGGAGAGCATAATAAACCTCAGCTTAGCTTTAGGACAAAATAAAAGCCACATAGACATACACATAAGTGACACATCTTCCATCAGCCCCTACGCAGAGGGAACACAAATGATTGTAGCAGCAGATACTCATCTCCATTCACAAACTCGAGTACGCCAGAATTATTCCCTTTGCATTTTCTCCTTTCCTTTTATTTTTAGATTTACTTATTTATACAAGAGCTGGGGTACAGGCCAGAGGTGTGGGGTGTGAGAGAATTCACCAGAGACAGAGCAGGGAGCAGAACAGGCAGATGGACCGAAAACACTGCTGAGGGGAACAGTGGGCGAGACAGGAGAGGTCTGCCACACCATGTGGGTAGCTCCCTAGCTGGCCAAGAATCAAACCCATGGCACTGCAAAGGCTGCAGATAGCTTCACAGTGCAGTGTTCAACCTGCTGTGCCACTGGGGAGGCCCCATTTTCTCATTTCCTTTAAATCAACTTCATTTTTTCTCTCAGCTCCCAGCTTACCTGTCTGGGGCAAAGTTTCATTTTAGTCATTATTGGAGATTGAATTTGCTCCTGAGATAAGACCAGAAAGTAGGTGAATTCTTAGGACCCTAGACCAGGAGAAGATCCTCCAGTCTCTAGTTAGCCCCAGTTCCTCCTGAGTTCCTCATTACCCAAACCAAAACGCAAATGCTCTTGGCTTCCCTGACATGCCTGTGCTGAGGACACTTTGGCCAGGCCTCAGTGTTCCAGTGTCCTAAAGTCACTATGTCACCATCCCATGTAAATCTTGCCTACATGGAGGTGTTCAGGGAGTCAAGAATATAATCAACGACTATCAGTAGGGTGTGGTGTCAATGCCTTGATTAGATTTAAGACACCATTAGCTTTACCTGGATGCATTTGCAACATCAATGCAAATGTCAACATAGTGACTGTCTACAAGTAGTCCTCAGTAAATTAATCTTACTAAGGGGTACTTTAAAGAGAGAAATTGCATGGCACCTAAGAGTTTACATTCACAACATGTGAGAAGGAGTCTAATTATAAGCTATCTGATGTTAAAGCAGACAAACTCCATACTGACTCGGACAGCTTAAACTCAAACCCAATACACAACAATCTAAAGAAACTTTCACCCAACAACCAAACTTGGATTCTTCCAGTTTAAGACTCTCATTTGCTTTTCTGCTCTATTTCACTCGTCTGTCATAAGAATTATAATTATGTAGTTATATTACATTATTGTTGCCTAATCTAATTATAGGTTACTAGCCCTAAACATGAAAGTAGCAGTAACATGCTTCAGACATTCATACATTACTTTCTTTACCCACAAAATAAATGTGGCCATTTCATAAAGAATTAAACATGGGTTTCTTAAGGATGTTGGATTTCAATCATTACCAAAGGTCGTTGTGTAAAAGTCTCACTAAAAAATGAGATTTCATAATCTGGGTCTTTAGGTCATAGTAATATGAACAACAACAGTACCTTATATGTGTAGCAAAATGACTACATATCAGCCAGTTGATCATCATCAAAGCTTGCTGTAATAGAGATGGTAGTTTATTATTAATCCCATTTTGTGGAGGAGGACAATGAGAAATTATATGTTTTGCTGTGGTCATTTATTTATGAAGTGGCAGAAACTTGGGATCATAGCCCAAGCTATTCTCAAAAAGCCTTTAATCTTTTCTGCAAAATGTTTATATGCATCTTGACCCTATTAGATTGCACTGTTTTTATTTTTTCATTAACAAAATTAAGGAAAATATCTTAGTAGGACATCTGGATTTAATATTCTTTCCACAAACTCTTCAGAGTCTGTTCATTTGAATGAAAGTTTTTTGTTAACAGTTAACCCTTTGACTCCTTCTCAGGAAAGTAAAGGCAGGATAGCACAGATTTGGAAGGAGTGCTTTTTCATAAACAGGGAATAGAATTTACCTCTTATTTCTGCAGAATGAATAATTTGTAGTCAAAACAGACGATTGGAGCAGTCTTTATCTGTACTCATCAGCCATTTCCAGATTTCTGAAAGAAGGAATCAATTACTAAGATTGTGTGTTTATATCACAATCCTGATTAGATAGTAACACAATGGAGAAGGTTTAGGAAATTTGGGGTTCCCACATATTTGCAAAGCCCGGCAAAAAGCTAGAGCCTGAGTATAAGAGGGTGCCTAAAGAAATACCCCCAAGCTTCTGATGGAGAGGGAGGTCAGAGTGGCGATGTATGGATTCAAAGGCAGGTCTACAAGCACTCCCTGCTTACAGGGGGTGGGACAACCAGAGGGGTGAAACACCACGAAAATGGCTGGAGCCAAGATCTCTGTCTTGAGTCCCTTGTATTTTATTAGGGAAGATATGACACAGCTAGTAGATGTGAGAGCCAAGATTACAATCCAGGCAATCTAGTTCTAGAGACTCCAGGCAAATAATGACCCAGATCATATTTGGTAAGGACACTAAGAGAAGTGCCAAGTGATTACTTCATGGGAGCAGAGGGAAGCAAACACCATTCTACCTAGAAGGAATAAGAAAAGCTTGAGAGGATAAGGCAGGCAGTTCAGAGAGGTGTATTTGAACCGAGTGTGGAGATTAGGAATAGTTTGATAGATGGAGAATAGAATGTGAATAACAGATAAACCCCACCTAAAATGATTTAGGCAAAATGAAATTGTTTTGGTTTATGTGTCTGAAAAATCTTGGGCTAAGTTTGCTTAGATTTCAGCTTGACCAGGACTCCCTAATACCACTGGAAGGGAGCACAGAAAGCTTTTTCCTCTTCCCTGTAAGATTCTTCAGCAAGGGCCCTACAAATTAGACTAATAGGTTAACAAGAGAAAATCAGTTTACTGAATGTGGAACACTCATACACATATAAGAAATTCAGTGGTGAGTAACTTAAAGGGGTGGTTAAAACTTGAGGCTTATAGGCAATCTTAGCAAAGAACAATAAATTTGCAGAGAAGTGGCAAGACAAACGAAAAGTTTTTGGGCTTCTAAGCAAAGACAGCAAACTGTGAGATCATAATTAGATTGGGAAAACTAATGGAAAAGATTTGTTTGTGCGGGCCCATCTCAGTGCCAACTCTTCATTGTTGGCCATAAAACTTCCCCTGGAGAGGGGATTTAGGGCAGTCCTCATTTCTCAGAAGTTTCTGCTTTTCGCCAAATAAGAGAAGCTCCAAGAAAGCGTCTTTCTACATCTGTTAATTCTCATTTAACTCCAATTCTATGTAATCCTCTGCCAAAGTGGCATATTTTGATCCCTTGCAGTATCTTCAGGACTTGGTCTCTTTTTCTTGGCTCTGCCTTTGACCCTTTTGTCTCCACCCTTGGGAGCTCCCTGGCTCTTGGTGCAAGATGGCCACAGAGTCCAATGTCTGTGTAGACTTTCTCTAGAACCACGCACACCACCACTGCACCAGACTCCCCACTGTGTGAGGATACTTGGACTGTATCCTGAGGTGAGAAGTTTTTGTGTGGATAATAAAGCAACTGCCTGTAGGTTTCTGTGCCCCATATTGTATTATCTGAATTCAGTAGTGTGAGTTCACCCTCATACTTACTCCAGGCTCGAGTTACTGTGTCCTATATGGGTGAATGAGTATGCGGGGACTGAACCTATTTGACCAGGCATCAATCTACAATTGGTTCACCAATCCAAAATGGTTCCAGAATTCCATTCCTCAAAAGGAAACATATCTAGAGCCATTCAATGAGGATGCTGATTCCAGACTGACAAGATGTGATTTTTGACTCCAAACCCCACCATTGAGCAGCTGTTTGAACATGTCCAGTGTCTTACCTCTCCAAACCTCAGTGCGCCCAAATATAAGATGGAGATTACAGGGCATTGTGTGAAGGGCATTAAATAACATGAAGGGGATAAGAACATGTCACCCCAATATGTGGCTTTGACATAAGGGTTATTTCCAGCTAAAGGCAATTAAGAAAGTACAAGCACAGAACAAAATTCTTACCTTGCCCTAATGTGCCTAAAAGTTTCTCAAAAAGTTCCCTTTGTGACGGTGTTCCTCCGGCCCTGCACTGTCTCCTCTCTGTAGGTAGAACATCTCCCAGTCCCTGGAACAACTCTAGATGTGTGTCAGCTCAGAGATGGCCTGACACAGTTATCTGCAAAAACAAACAAACAAAAAAGCCTAAACAAAACAACATTTATCTCCCACCAGTAACCCCCGCCCCCAACAAGCTCAAACCCTTTCCTTTAGTCTTGGCACATCTTCACACTTACCACTTTTTATTAAAATGGTATATGAGCCTCCAGGTCTAACCACCTATTTAGAGTTTTCGTGTGTTTCTGCAAAGCTGCGTCTATACATATAAAATAAACCTTTTCCTTCTGTTAACCTTTTATTAGTCTATTTTTCAGGGATGCAGTCTCAGCCTAAAAGGGTTGTCTTTCCCCCAACAAATATCACATATTCATAACATTTGCCTTTATCCTAGCATGGTACATGCTCAAGTAATATTGGTGATTTTTTGATCACAAGAAAACAAAACATTGGAATTTACAAACATTATCCTAGATCTATTTCTGGCTACTGCTACTTTTCCGTAAAGGTGGCCTCTAAGTTACCTTTAGCAGCCTTTGAAGCAAATTACTATTATCTTTATTATAATATCAGATAGTTAACATTTACTGGGAGTTTAGTATGTGCCACATCACCAGTGGAAGCTGAACACTATTACCATCGCTGTTGTTTTACAGATGAGGAAAGAAGACTCAGAGATGGAAACTCTCAAGGTTACATAGCCTGCAGAGTTAATCACTATGTTACACTGCCTCCCTGGTGGTGGAAATGGAGATGAAAAGGAGAAGAAAAGAAGGAAACAAGAGAAAAAGAATCATAGAAATGGTAACTTCTTGACCAATGCCTCACATTTGGCAGTTACTTAAATATTTGCTAATTGAATGGTTGACATGAAATAGAACTTTATTTTTTTTTCAAAGATTTATTTATTTATTTATGCAAGCACTGGGTACAGTCAGAAGCATGGGAGGGTGAGCGAATTCACCAGAGCCAGAGCAGGGAGCAGAACAGGCAGACCGAAGAAATACACTGCTGAGGGGAGCAGCGGGAGCGGCAGGAGAGGTCTTTCGCACCATATGGGACCCTTGCCTGGCAGCCGGGGATCAAACCGGCGCTGCAGAGGCTGTGGGCAGCTTTGCAGCCCAGCGCTCAACTGCTGCGCCACCGGGGAGGCCCTGAAATAGAACTTTAAATGAATAGTCAAAGAGACCAGTCCTGCTCCTGGTCACAACTCTTGACCTATCTCAATAATACCAGAAAGTGCCTATTGTTCATCCCACCCATAACTTTGCAATTATTGATTTCCCATCCATTTACCTCAAGGCATCTTCTAGCAAGTAATCACATGAAATTGCTCTGTGTGTCATTTTATATTTTTCTCCTCTTCCTCCCCCTGAATAATCTAGATGATAGCCCAGCTGGCTGAGTAGATTGAAATCCATTTCTGCTTTACTCTTAATGCAGCTCTGAGGCTGTGTTCCATGAACAAGACTGGATGGAGTATTTGTGAAACAGCAGTGAAATCTTTTGGAACAAAATGTGATCGCTTTTGCAACCATTCTGCCCCAAAGCACATTTATAAACAAGTAAGTTCCACTTTGTTCCTTTTAATTCTTGTTTCCATCAGCCAAGAACAGAACTCTGGAAGCTTAGATTATTTTAAAACTACTTGAATGTCATTAGCTGATACTACGTGCTAATTTCCCTAGGCCAAATGTTCAGGTTCATTCAGATTAAGGACTCCATTGGTTGTTAAGCAAAGTCTTCTCTGTCCTTGACCTGTAATGAAGACAGATGAGACTGTAACTTTGGACTGCTTTTTGGTCACATAGGGCAGAATTCAGTCTGATTGCCTCAGGTACCTCTATAAATATTGAAAAACCCAAGATATCTCCCAGTTTTCTATAGAGCAATTTTAAGTACGTTATAGCTTTGCTTGTGGTTCACAGACTTGGATCCTATCCCCCTTAGACCACAATTTGGCAAATTAAATTCTATTATAAATAATTATAGAGCTTGAATAGGTCAACCCAAAAAAGCAAATATGGTAAGTCGCTTCTGCATATTCTCAGAGTGGGGAAAGGGTGATCAGAGGGACAGTATCACCTTTAAAACTGGACAACGAGGTCTCCTGTCCTGGGCCCCACTCTGGCCTTCCCCTGGATGAACCCTTTTCCTTACAATGGGGAGACCATAAAGCCAAGGATATGTGTCTAGCCCCTCCCCTCAGACCACTTTCAACAAATGACCTGCAGTTCACAGCAGGTCCTGTTTGTGCTTCATCCTCTGCATTTCTGACTTCCAAAGTCAGCCATTGCCATGTGCAGACCCCCAGGTCCGAAACCTGGCAGGGACTGGGACAGAGCTGGGACTTGGTGACTGGGACATCCTCACTGCTGCTCCCACAGCCCCCATAGGAAGGTTAGAACTGTTGATGGGGAAAAAAGCAGGGTAAGGTTTCTCCACATGTACTTTTCCTGACTGCTGCAAATGGCAGGAAGGGACCTGTAGGAGAAAAGGGGAGTAAGTTAGTTGGATCACCTCTAACTAATTTGGTTAATAAATTTGATTTTATTAGTGCACCAGAGCATGCTAGGCCTCTCTTGTCTAGGCTAATACAGACCCTTTTCGTGCAAGTAGTTCAACAAAGAGCAGTTTATTTATTTATTTATTTATTTATTTATTTATTTATTTATGCATACAAGAACTGGGGTACAGGCCAGAGGTGCAGGGGGGGTGAGAGAATTCACCAGAGATGGAGTAGGGAACAAATCAGTCCGATTGACTGAAATATGCTGCTGAGGGGAGCAGTGGGTCCCAGTTCATTTGCAATGAGAACCAAAGCTGTGAGGTCAATGGGGGATTTCCTGCCAGTTGAACAAATATTTCTTCCCTGTGAAATACCACACAGAAAGTCAAATTATAATCAGACATGTTCCTGGCAAATATGGGATCAAAGAAGGGAGAGTTGAGAGCAAGGACCTGCTTCAGCTTGGTATTCTTGGATATCCATTACCAGGTTTGGGAGATACACCTGCTAAAGTGGACCCACTGCTTACAAATGCCAGCTTCTTGGCACTTTCTCCTAAGAACAATGCTAAATGCACACTGACAATTTTTTGACCTTTGATCCTCTGTGTACCACCTTCACTTGATTTTTGAATCACAAGTTCTAGCTTTATTCCAATGATTAGTCAAACATTTCTTTTCCTTTTATACAAGATTTGATTGTACTTCTAGTTTTTGTTTTTGCTTGGATTTCATGCCTACTAATATGACAGTTTCAAAAAGAAAATCTCATTTGATCCTGTATTGAACTAAATATCAGTAAAATGTTTGCGAGTCTAGGATTCACCATTGGCCATGACAAGACTGACAATTTATAAATTTTGTGAGTGTCGCAGAACAGGGACACTGGAGCAGAGAAATTTTTAGTTTTTACTAAAATTACTTACCAAGATTTTTCTTTCCATGTCCTTGGCTTATGAGCTAAAGTAACTTGCATTGGTTATTGTAAATGATGGTTTTCTCTATCCTAGGTTTCAAACCAAAAATGGGACAGAAATGGTTGTCAAGCTTCCCACCAGCCCTTCCCTGCCAATTCCTCCATCCATTATTTCCTTTCAGGCTTTTCCAGTTACAAAGAAACAAGAAAAGGTATCCTGGAGTGGTTCTCATCCTCACAGACAGGAATAAAAGAAAGTTTGACAAATAATATTGAGCATGTGATGTATATACCTCCCTATCTTAAAGTTTAAAATGTATTCTGGGGCCTCCCTGGTGGTTCAAGCAGTTAAGCACAGCACTGTGAAGTTATCCACAGTCTCTGCAGCATGAGTTCAATCCCCAGCCAGGGAGCTACCCACATGGCACAGCAGCCTCTCCTGTCTCACCCACTGCTTCCTTCAGCGGTGTATTTCAGTCAGTCTGCCTATTCTGTTCCCCACTCTGTCTCTGGTGAATACCCTCACCCCGCCCACCCCCTACCCCCTGCATCTCTGGCTTGTACCCCAGCTCTTGTATGCATAAATAAATAAATCTTTTTTTAAAAAAAAAAAGCCTTAACGTCTTAAAAAAATAAATAAATAAAATTGTTCTGATACGTGTACTCAAGGCATTAACAGAATCAGAGGAGATTAAATGAAAAGTCAGAGAAGACTAGTGTGTGTATATATGCATGCATGTACTCGCTTGATTCCTTTCCTGCTTGTTACTTCTGGGAATGTGTGTGAGAGCGTGCATGCCTGTGTGTGGTTGCACAGGCTTTCACTCCCTTTGTGCTTGATACTCTGGGGATCTGAGCTAGAAGCTCGATATAACTGTAGGCAGATGCTCTGTTTTCTCAACTAGTGATGAGAAAAGGAGGAAAGAAGAGGAGGCTACAGCCCAAAAGATCCTGATGGTTAAAAATGGGGTGAACAATTCCAAGTTTTGTAAGTCAAATAATGTTTCTAAATGAAATCAATTTTAGGCTATCCAAATGTGCACAGCATATTTATGAAAAGAATAACTCCACTGTGATTCTAAAGCTATCTATCCTCAGTGTCCACATCCATACTGTGATAAGATTTTATAGCACCCAGCATCCAAGATGTCAGAAAACTCTAGACAACCCTGTGCTCAAGATAGTCTCTTACCTTTATTTATGTTGTTCTTACTTGTCGTCTTTAAATCCTATTGGTGGGACCTCACATTTTACTGTTCATTGAGATTAGGCAGAAGCCAGAGAGGACAAGAAAGTGTGCTTCTATCAACCAAAAGTTCTGGCTCTCATCATGAGCCTAACAAAGTAAGAGAGAGTATTCAATGGAAAATGTCCCAACATTTACAGAAAACTGAATCCAGAAAACAACATCAACAAACATGTACAGAAATATAATTACATGACATTGGCATTCAGAATAATGAAAACAAAATATGAATCATCACAAAATGTTGATATAAATATATTGCAGGTTGAAGTGGAAGATTGAAGACTAAAACCCTCAACTACTGTAACGTATAAAATTGATGAGTAACCTTGGAATAAGCATATTGTTTAGAAACATTGACCCAATTCAGGAATAAAGAGTTAAAGGAGTAAAATGAGTAGCCTTTGGACGGTGGAATGAGTGTGCATGAGGCAACAGCAGCTGCAGTGAAAGCTTACTTGTCCTCTTCAACGTATGGAACCCTGTGCATGTGTTACTCTGCCAAAACAACATTTTTGTTGAACTTCATCCAATGCCCTGAGTCAGTGCCCTGGGAAGCCAGCTTTACTTACTACATTCCTGTATTAAGGCAGAAGACCCCAGCACCCCCATCTTGCACACTCTACAGTCTGGAGCCCCTCTCCCTACGTAGGCCCCACGCACTGTAACTGGGACATTAAAATCCCCTGGCTAGAGTGACTATGAAGATTTTTTTTCAATACTTCTGGGTTTTCTATTGTTGGTGGTGGCATGGCTGAAGAAGAAATTATTTAATAACATTAAAATAATTTGCAGTAAAAGACAAACGTTTACAATAAGAAGTTTAGTTGCTAAGGGACTATATCCCTTAACTTGCCACCAGTGACCATAAATTTGTGTTCTCAATGAAGAGGAAAATGAAGCAGTGAAATGTTAAGCAGCTTTTGGTTTATAAAGGTGGGTAATGCCTCTTGGGAGTTTATAAAATTCCTCTCTTGAATTCATTTGCTCTTTGTTGTTTATTTGCTCCTTGTTGTTTACACCTGGCTTCACAAAAGTGATAAAAGAGTTTTATTTCTCTCTGTGTTTATCCCATAGTTATACCCTAGATGACTTACCTGAAACTTGAACAGAGGGGAGAGGCTGCATCAGACAGAAGTACTAAAGTCCGAGCCAGAGCATTCTCTGGAGACAAAGATTTTCAAATTCAGTAGAAAAAGAGAACTGCTTAATGGGGCAGGAGGGTCAACCCTGTCCCCCAGCACAGAGTAACCAGGTTTCTTACTGTCTTTGGAGTGAGAGATGCCAAGAGCACTAACTTCAGCCAGGCAAGGCAAACTGATGCTGATTCTAAAACCAATCTCAGGGCGAGGTTGGGAACACATGCCAGGAGAGAGCAACAGCAAGCACTGGCCTTTAAGGGTATACCGACTTGCATACCCAGCACTCCTATAATTAGTTCTGCACCACCTGGGGCTCAACTCAAGACTCTTTGCCTTTCAGCCCTGCTCCCAGGCTCCACCGTGCCAAGAAGACAAAGGGGAAAAGGAGATAACATTTGGTGACTGTTGCCCATGGAACTGTCTGAAATGTCAGAGAACTATCACAGACCCTGGTGGGGAGTGTGTGGTGAACATTCATTCCCACCCTCATAATGAATAGAAATCAGAGGACTGGTTGAGCTTCCTCTTTCCCACCTAGTAACATTAGTCCTGCAGTCCACTTGCACATTTCCACTACACAGCATATTCATCACTTATAGTTAATGAATGTTGAGATACCTGAGCGTTGTGGGCCTGTGTAGCTCTATACTAAAAAGAAATAAGTTGGTGGGCCTCCCTGGTGGCACAAAGGGTTCAGGCTCAGCACTATGAAGCTATCAGCAGCCACTGCAGCACGAGTTCAATTACCCGCAGGTCAAGGAGCTACCCACATGGCACAGCAGACCTCTCCTGCCTTGCCCTCTGCTCCCCTCTGCAGTGTATTTCAGTAGATCCATCTCTTCTGTTCCCCATTCTGTGTCTGGTGAATCCTCTAACCCCCTTCTCCCCACATCTCTGTCCTACACCCCAGATCTTCTAAGCATAAATGAATCTTTTAAAAAGAGAGAAATAAGGTAGGGTTTTTGGTAGTAATGATGCTCACTAATATTTATTGACCACTTACTATGTGCTGGGTGCTACTGTGAATCCATTAAATATTTTAGTTGTCATAAATCCCATATTATCTCCTTTTAATATACAAGAAACTCAAAATACGAAGAAGTTAAGTAACTGGCCCAAAGTTACTCATTGGGAAGAAGGAGAACCAGGATTCAAAACTCCAAAGCCCATGTATTTACAGTTATTTTTGTCACTTCCTACCTTATACTGTTATTGTACTTTTTTGTTCATGTGGGAACAAAAAATCAATGGGAAGATGTTTAATCTCTTATTGAAATTTTATATATACCTGTCTTACATCTCATAGACTGGTCCTCTGAGTATCCATCAATACCTGAGCCTCCAAACATCACTGGATTTATAATTCCAATATAAGAAACCAGGAATTTTATAGCTACCTGTGGATAGGATAAAGTAAAGAACACAATGAGTTTGCTAGATGACAGAATCACCATCAAAACATATTAACCAACAACATAAAGGAGCACGTCTAACAAGAAATAGGGGTGAACGCACACAGCAGTCTTACTGATGCAGTTCTCTGGAAACAAAGCCCTGATCTGTAATTGTCCAGAGTAACATCGTGGACCAAGAACTGGTGTGTGCAAAGGATTGGCAGCCATGTGGGAGGAAAATTGAGTGAATGTCTAAATAGCTATACAATTATAAGCCAGTCTACTTACCTACCCAACCAGCCTCCTCCTCTGTAAAATAGGCAAGTGTCAAATACCTCACAGTCTGGGCATGGGGATCGAATGGGATAACACAGGAAAAACTTGACAAATTAAAGATTTGCTATTCACAGTGCATCCCCAGACTCAAGATCACCCAGAAGTTTGCTAGAAAAGCAAATTCTCAAACCCACTCCAGACCTATTAGATCAGAATCTGCATTTCAATAGGATCTCCAGGTAGTTTTATGCACAGCTAGTGGCCAGAGGCCCTAAGAAGGGCTTTCTGTTGTAATTTGGGGCTCCTTTCCTATACAGCCTATCCAGTAAATGGAAAGGAATGGCCTTTTTAGAGTTTCTACATCTTCCTGCCCTGGGTCCTGATGAGTTAGGTGTGGGGGGACAGCCTCCACCCATGAGAATAAGCAGGTTATTCCTAAGAGTAGTTCCCCTTGCTCAGGAAGGACCACTTGAAAGAGGTATTGCCTTTTAAAATTTTGGGTCATTGTTGAGATAGGAGAACCATAAAATGCAAACCCATGTATATAAAACTGTCTCAGCCCTGGGGAAGATGGTTAAATATAAACTGAATGTAAGTAGCCACTGAAGTGGATTTAAGGTGGATTTTAATCTTTCCTGCTGGAGTCCTTGAGACCAACAGCTAAAGGAAGCAATTCAGAGTGGAAAGGCTTCTTGTCATAAATTTATCTTTTATTGGATCCCTGTTAGGTAAGAGAGACACATAATAGGTGATTCACAAATGCCTGTTAAACTGGGTCGAATGCTCATCAACTTCCTAATTTAAAAGATTTTCAGGGCCTCCCTGGTGGCACAGGTGGTTGAGCGCAGTGCTATGAAGATGTCCGCAGCCTCTGCAGCACCGATTCGATCCCAACTGGCCTTGGAGCAACCCACATGGCAAGTAGACCTCTCCTGTCTTGCCTGCTGCTCCCCTCAGCAGTGTATTTCGTCAGTCTGCCTGTTCTATTCCCCTCTCTGTCTCTGGTGAATCCTCTTACCCTCCTGCGCATCTAGCCTGTATCCCAGCTCTTGGATAGACAAAATAAATCTTTAAAAAAAAAAAAAAGATTTTCAGTTCAGTTTGGAACCTGACAGGACACAGAGCGTTGGGTATAGAATGTAAGGACCCTGACCTTTTCCGGTGATGGAGTTCAGGACACACTCCCTCAAGATGTGGCTCCTTAGCACAGTGAATATGTTAAGATGAAATAATTTGAAATAACAGCAAAGGAGGTTCTCTTCCTTCCCATTCCATGGCCTGTTTCCTCTAAAATTGGTCATAATATCCCACGAGAGAATTTGCCCCCTAATACCAGAAGGAAAGGCATGTCATTATCTCTTAAGACAAAGGGACACTGCACTGTTAGTTCAGAGGGGAATCTCAACCAACAGTTCTTACTAAATGTCCCTGAGTTGACTATACTTACCTCATACTCCTGCATACTCTTACAGTATTGCTACTAGATTGTGCTATCATCATCAAACCTAGCATAAAAAACTCTCAGGTAATACTGTGTCTTTGGGTCTTCATTTCCTTATGAAGTTTCCCATGGCATAAAACATTTTTACTAAATAGATTTGTAGATTTATCTCCTGTTAATTTGTCTTTGTTGGTTTAATTTTCAGCCAGGAACACTAAGAGGATTGAAGAAAACTTTTTCCGCCCTTGCAGTAGCTTAATTCCATTTTATATGCATGCATACACACACACACACACACACACACACACACACACAATTGTACCTTTTTTTCTGCCACTATTATCCTTTTGTTCATCTTCCAATTTCCCAGGTCAAAAATGAACCATGTGGGCCTCCCCAGTGGCACAGTGGTAGAGCATTGGGTTGCGAAGCTGCCCCCAGCCTCTGCAGCGCCGATTTGATCCCCGGCCACTGGCGAGGGTCCCACATGGTGCGCAGACCTCTCCTGCCGCCCACTGTTCCCCTCAGCAGTGTACTTCATCAGTCTGCCTGTTCTGTTCCCCGCTCTGGCTCTGGTGAATTCTCTCACCCTCCCGCACTTCTGACTGTACCCAGTGCTTGTATAAATAACTAAATAAATAAATCTTTTAAAAAATATAAAAATAAATACATGAACAATGTGAGCATATATATTTTAGTAACTTGTCAAAATGTAATCATGGAAATGGAATGATTCCACTTGTAAATCACTATTTACAAAAAAAAATTCTTTGCATTTCGAAAGTGTTTTAAATAGATGTCCTTTAAATAAAGATGTTTTGTTAACAAAACATCCTGTCCCAGAAAGTGTATGACTGAGACATGAATGAAAAACTAAAACACATTTATGAAGTATTAGTTTACAGACTTAAGTAATTGTGCCTTGTTCTAACACACCAAAGATTGGAGTTTCAAAACTCAGAGTTCTGTGCTAGGTAGAAGTGACTCAGGGGAGAGACAAGACTCCCAGTTAAACAATGTCTCAGAATTAACTCAGTTGGGATGTTTACTGCTCAGGATTAGGGCTATTCTAAGATTTTTGTTTGTTTTTTGCTCTTCCCACAAAAGAAAACATAAGCGAGCATAATGGAAAGGCTAATAGCTCCTCCTTCTTGAGAAGTTAGCTACTGAGCACAAACTAGCTGATGTAAAGCAGAGGGAATTTGCCTCGGAGGGTTTTGTCATCCAGATCTTCCAGGTTCCTAGAGCTGAGTTGTATGTTTCCTAGGTGACATTTGCATTTACAACAATTTTTCACTCCATCTCGGAGTAGGACGGCATGAGCCACTATCCGAGAACAGTGGAATGTCTACCAGAAGGTGTCCATATATTCACATGTACTGGTTTACATTTTGTTCTAAAGTCAACCTTCACTAAGACTCAAGCATGTCTGCCATGGGGTGATTCCCCAGGGTCTTTTAAATGAGAAGCCCATGGAATTATTCTGGGGAAAACAAGTACAGGACTACAAGTTCGGTTCTAGTACCAAAAAAGCTTCCCGGGAGATGTTTTTAATAAAGTCCGCCATTCAGATCATCTGTGATTCAAGTGGCTTGGATTCAATTAAAGCTGACTCCTTGGAAGAGGAGGCTTCTCTGAAAGTGCTGATTGGCCTGATTTGGCTCATATGTTTACCATTAAACCAACCATGGTTGCCAAGGGGATGCAATGTTTTCCTTCCTCAGACTGGGTTATTCTCCAGAAGGAGGGAGTGGTAACGGTCTCACCTGATTCATGGAGATCGCAACCTAGAGTAAGAGAGTTTGCTGAAGAAAATCAGGGGATGCTGTTACCCAAAGAAAGAAGACAGTAGTCTGGGAGGACTTTGAAGAGATACTCCCAGCTCTTCCACCTTGAGCACCTGAGACTTCAAGGTGAGAAGTAACCTATCTTTAGAAAGAAACATCTCTGTCTTTTAAAATGGGCAGAGTGACCAAAAGACCTGGGAACATATACTAGAGATCTGGCCCTCGTCCACTGCACAAAGAGAGCAGTACCTGCAGATGAGTCAGTCACCGTCCTGAGGCGCAGCGGCCCCACCCACACTCCCACTGCCAGTTCCTGAGTCATCCCAGGCACCACCCATATGTTTTGGTTTTCCCACAGTTTCTTTTAGTCTCCTGGGAAGACTGTTGGCTCTTGGAGCTGAGGGAGAGAAGGGGTGTCTTTCAGACACAGGAGTGCCCCTTTTATAAGCAAAGCTAGCAGAAGAGCTGGCTCAGGTGGGTGGGGTAATTATTCACTTTGCAGTTCTTGGTACATTTAAATCAAATTCCTTCTTCCTTAAAAAGAAAGGACTCATAAGCAACTTCTACTTTTTTCCATTTCTGTTTTAAAAAACCCCACAAGACAAAAAATCTTTACTGTCCTTTTGAATGCAGATAACTCCATTGTCTTTTCTTGCTTGAGACTTCTCCTTTTCTTTCCCTCCATCTTCTTTCTCATTTATCCGAGACAGGATTTATCCCTCCTCCCCCACCCTCTCCCAGCACCATGTCAATGCCAAGGTTATGACACTTTTCCTACTGCATCGTGGCTAACAGTGTGGCTGTGTGGTTAGTCCACCAGATGGTGGATGTCTCCAAAAGGTCAGAAATGATTCTATGTTCCCTTGTGCCCTAGCACCATAGAGAGTGTGGCACCTGGAAAGTTCTCCACAAATGTTTGAGTGAAGGAATGAGTGTGAACTCTTAATAGAATATGTGACATAGAGGTAAAGGGGCCCTCCAGGAAGAAATTAAGAACCTTTTTCTTCTTAACGTAATCTTGAGTAACTTCCCTACTATCAATAATTCCAGAGACTGCTCCTGAGAGCCAAGAATGTCCACACTAAAAGGAAATGTTTTCCAATTATTGTCCAGAATAATGGGCCTGAGATCTTACAATTCATTTCAAGGGAAACACAACAGCAGTCCAATTACTGTCATAATGCATTCAGTGTTTGGGTACAATATGAAATACTCATTAAATGTTTTGCAATTAATCTGCCACTAATTTAGATACTTCTGCAGTTGTGCTGTACAGAATAAAAGGCAGCAACATAAATATAAATGATGAATAATATATCATGCTGACATTTAAAGCCTAGAATCCTCTAAAGGACAATAGGCCATTTGATTTCCCAGTTCTATAGGAAGCCATTTAACAGTGTCTTAAATATGCTTGGAGAAAATAGTATCCTCCTATTATTCCAAACAGTAACAATACAAAAATCATGGTGAAAGAAAGAGCAATTCAAGTCTGATAGAGTATGCCAACTTACCATGCTCCATGATAGGTAAGAGGAAATGTTTCTAATTTACACATTTTTCACTTAATGAAAGTCGATTGGGCATCGATGTGTGCTAGGCAACATGTTCTCAAGGAGAAGAAGCTGGTGAATGGAATTGTAAGTAACTGATCCTGCACATAATGGACTGAAACTCACAAAAAAGAAGTGTCCTTGAAAAAATGAAAGTCAAACCACTTTTAACGTTGCCAAGTGAAGATTTTTTGAGTGTCCCTTGTAGTGAGGTTAGTATCTAGCATTCTTTTTTTAAAAAAAGATTTAATTTATTTATGCATACAAGAACTGGGGTGCAGGCCAGAGGTGTCGGGGGAGAGGATTCATCAGAGACCAAGTGGGGAGCAGAACAGGCAGATTGACTGAGGGAGCAGACGGAGAGACAGGAGAGGTCTGCTGTGCCATGTGGGTCACCTCCCTGACCGGCCAGGGATCTAACTGGTGATAGCTTGATAGCGCTGTGTCTTCAAGCTCAGTGCCACCAGGGAGGGCTTGGTAATTTAGCATTCTTAAGTGAGCTGCAGAGTTCCGGTGCAATATAAATGGAAGCAACTTAGAGGTCAGCTACAGGGGATTCCACTCATGTCTGTCCCTGGCCTCTCTCCATTCTGTTTTCTGACTAAATGGTTTTTAATACATCCAATCAATGGTCAAGGCCTGGTAAGTGTAAATATCATTTACCAGATTCGTTAATATGTTAGCTCTCTGTGCTGAATCTCTGAGTTGGTGGCCTCTTGCAAATTCCAAAAAGTCATGAAGAAAGGAAAAGTTTGCAAGGGGTGAGTGATGTAATGCTACGCACTGAATTACATTCACATGTAGCAGCCCCATCCCCAATGTGATGGTATCTGGAAATGGGCCTTTGGGAAGGAATTAGGTTTAGATGAGATAGGGATGGGGTCAGTCTCTCTCCTCCCCCTCTCTGTACATCTACCTTTTAAATGGGATTTAATAGGAAACCAGAATTTCTTTTACAGAAATATCCTAAGAGACAACATTGCTGAACTACTATATATATTTAAAATCTCCATATTGTCCTGAACATAAGTATCTGAATAAGAATATGGGATTTATGTGCTAAAAAGAACTCTTATAATTCTGCTGCTGACAAGCATTCCTTTGCCAGTGGAAGAATGAAATTAATGGAGTCTCTCCCACACCGAGCATGTGGGGTGCTATTTTAAAAGTGAGTGCCAACTATAGGATCTAGACATAGGTCATGCCAGGACAGGCTGATACTACAATTCAGAGAACCAAGTTGAATTTGAGTCTAAGAAATTGAAAGAATCCTGAAATACAACTCCCAAGAATTAGCTATCTTGTTAAATTTTTCTATGAGGGTTATACATTTAGTAAAAGGGAAAACAGTTTTCCAAGTATAGTACAGAAAAAACAAACATTTTGTAATATATATGCATGTATTCTATCTTCAGTGTGGTTTTTACAGTTAATGAAAATACCTCAGTGTAGATGTGTTTAGTTACTCAATCCTTTTATAATCCCACTGTAATCTTTATAATCATTTTGTTCTGTGTGGGTATAACAATAATAGCTTATATTTATTTAAAGTCTATCTGTGCTTGACATATTTTTTTTATCTTACTTGATCCTATCTCTTGTAGATACTCACAATCTCTAAAGATGAGGAAATCAAAGCTTACAAAAGTGAGGTGCCCTGCCTAAGGATACTCAGAAAAGGTCAGGAATTGAATTCAAGGCAAAAGGACAGTTTGGTTCTAAAGTCGCAGTTTCTAATAGGTTAAATAACATTTGTGTCAATAATTTTATTTCAAAATGTTTTCTGTGAGAGTAAAAGACTATGTCCTTTCTTAATAGTTGGTTTCTCAAATTTCCATCCACATGGCACATGTTTCATAATATTTGAAAATAAGGAATAGAAAGGTACATCATTGACTAACATTGTCTGGGTAAAAAATAAAATCCAATTGATTCACAGGCTAACAGGGGTTTTGGGACCACAATTCTCATCATGAGGTAAGGGGAATCTTCCCCCTGTACCACCAAGCAATTCTCAGGCACCAGCTGGATATCATACAATTCAAAGCAATTCAGAGGCTATCTACCTGGAGAGGGCATCAGATTCCATGAGTTGAACAGTCATTCTTACAATGATAAATAAAACAAAAATGTAAAACGAACATGGAATAACAGAGTAACAATGGAACAGAGCCAAAGGCTGTTGAAGACCTGGTTGCAGGCCTCTATAGTCACCAGACATGTGCCAAGTGCAGACCACAGCACAGTTCAGAAAATGAACTGGCCAGGATTGAAATATGAAGACTCACCACTTGATAAACTTTCCACTAATTAGAATTGTACTGACTGAAAACCACATTTGCATAAAGCAACATAGCCACACTACTTTTGCCTCCATAAGCACGCTCCTCAAAGAGCTCCTTGGGCATTCAGCTCAAGTGCTCCTTAAGTCCATTATACTTGGACTACATAGCAAGAGATTAGCACTACTGCTAAGACATGAGGCATGGGAGCTATAAGCCAGTTGCTATAACTCAACAAGAATTTGACATTGCAGTTGAGAACAAGACTGTGAAACATACGCACATACACACACTTCAAGTGCCAATTGTAAGCCCATAGTTATCACTTATGCTTCTGAAATATTTACTTATTAGACTGCCAGCTTATTATAAAAGTGAATAGCTCAGGAGCAGCCAAATGAAGAGATGCATGGGGCAAGATGTGAGGAAAGGGTGCAGAGTTTCCATGCCTTTTCTGAGGACTGCTATTCTCTCCAAATCTCCAAGTGTTCACTCACCTGGAAGCAATCCAAACCCAGGCCTTTGGATTTTTATGGAGGTTTCATTGCATAAGCGTGGTTGATTAAATCTTTGACCACTGGTGATTGGACTCAATCTCTAGCTCTTCTTCCATCCTCAGAGGCCTGGGGATTGGGACTGGGAGTTCCAACCTCTCTAATCACATGGTTGATTGTCCTGCCAAACAGCCACTACCCTCCCCCACCTTTCTTTTTGAAGTAACATTGGCTTCAAAACACTAGAACACTGCATATGATTCAGAGGTATAAGCGCATACTCCTTCAGATGTATGTAACCACACCCCACCCCACCACCAAGGCACCCTAACTCCACCACCATAGTCCATTGGGTGCCTTCCACATTTTCATCTCTTCTCCCCCACTCCCTGTCTAGAAGCCTCGATTGTATGGTTACATTTCTAGCATTTCTTATTGATTTGGTTTTGTCTTACCCTTTGTTTTGATTCTTTATATTTCACATGTAAGCAGTATCTGTCTTTCCCTTCTGACTTATTTTGCTTCACATTATGCCTTCCAGTTCTAACCATGTTGAGGCAAGTGGCAAGAGTTTCTCTTTGTTATAACTGAGCAGTATTCTATTGTGTGCACACATCACATCCTCTTTATTGACTCCTCTGTCCTTGGGTACTTAGGTTTTTTCATAGCTTGGCTATTATAAATAGTGATGCAATGAACATAGGTGTGCATTTATCCCTTCAAATTAGTGCTTTTGCTTTCTTTGGGTAGATATCTGGGAGTGGAATTGCTGGATCATTTAGCAGATCTATTTTTTTTTAAGATTTATTTATTTATACAAGTACTGGGGTACAGGCCAGAGGTGTGGGAGGATGAAAGGATTCACCAGAGATGGAGCAGGGAGCAGAACATGCGGAAGGTCCGAAAGACTCCGCTGAGGTGAGCAGTAGGCAAGACAGGAGAGGTCTGCCACGCCATGTGGGTATCTCCCTGGCTGGCCAGGAATCAAACCAGTGCTGCAGAGGCTGCAGACAGCTTCACAGTGCTGCGCTCAACTCGCACCACCGGCGAGGCCCTAGCAGATCTATTTTTAATACTTTCAGAAACCGACTGTTTCCAGAGAGGCTAAGCTAGCCTCTACATTCCCAACAGTGAATGAGTGTTACTTTTTCTCCACATTCTCACCAGCACGTGTTGTTTATCTTTGATATGTATATCCCACCCTTACATGTGGTCCCGAAGTCACCTTATTAACATAACACAAGTTTCCTTTGTTTTTCTCCGCACTAAAGAAATTTCAAGGATTATAAGACCTGTGTCAAGAACAGTGGAAAAGTGACCCAATATATATTTCTTATCATAAATTAAAATATCACATGGGGGCCTCCCTAGTGGCGCAGTGGTTGAGCACTGGGTTGCGAAGCTGCCCACAGCCTCTGCAGCGCCAGTTCCATCCCTGGCCATGGGGTGAGGTTCCCGCATGGCGCGCAGACCTCTCCTGCTGCCCGCTGCTCCCCTCAGCAGTGTGTTTCATCAGTCTGCCTGCTCTGCTCTCCACTCTGACTCTGATGAATTCTCTCACCCTCCCGCACTTCTGACTGTACCCAGTGCTTGTATAAATAAATAAATAAATCTTAAAAAAAAAAATAAAAAATAAAATATCACATGGGTCAAGAGTAAGATAAGGAAAGGCCAGCCATTTAATAGTCCTGTTACTTAAAACTAGAGTGACTTAAATCTCCATGCTCTAAAATATAGTATATTAACAGAAAATTTGAGGTATAAAATAGCCAATTAATCAGGTGATGATCACCATTAAAAAGATAGTTTGTTGCCCAGCATTCCCAAGAAGGGGTATGCTGTGCTTTGGGGAACACACTGGGAAATATTAGGGTCAATTAGGAGGGAGAGGGGGAGAAACAGTGGACAAGAGTCTTTGTTGTGGTTTCTGTAGGAAGGAACAAGCAAGGCAGGGCTCACAGGTATTAAGGCAGGTGGATAGTGGCCAGGACTGCATGTAAGGGCGGGGTATACATATCAAAAAGATAAACAACATGCGCTGATGAGAACGTGGGGAAAAAGGAACATTCATTCACTGTTGGTGGGACTGTAGACTAGCTTAGCCCCCCTGGAAAACAGTAGGTTTCTCAAAATATTAAAAATAGATGTGCTAAATGATCCAGCAGTTCCACTCCTAGTTATCGATCCAAAGTAAGCAAAAACACTAATTGGAAGGGATATATGCACACCTATGTTCATTGCATCACTATAATGGCCAGGAATGTGAGGACATAGTAGAGGAGGTTTTGGGTCCTGTATTGGTTGGTTTGTTTTTTCAAAGCACTCACAGGTAAATTGCTTACTATATTTAGGAACTGACAAACCTTGGGAGGCGCAGTCCTTCCAAGTCAGCAAGTTGTCAAAACATTGGAATACAGACAATAGAAGACATGCTTGATACTCTCTAGCTGGAGGGTTTTTGGCCACTCTAAGTTGGGGAAGGCAGACCTATCAGCCAGGTAGAAGCATCCAAAGCTAATTAGCAGTAAACAGTGGAGATGGTGCTTAATGCCCTGTAAGAGAACCCCCTCACATGTAGAGGAAAAACAAAAATACAAAACAAAAAAATAGAAGCAATAACAACTGGCAAACCAATGCAAATCTCTGGGTCTAGATTGTCTAGGTCACCTCAGAAGATTTATCACAAGCTAATGATTCACAAGATGACATATCCCACCACACAAAGAGTTTAGTGTCCACCAAACAGGGCAAAGTAGAGTAGCAGTTATTTCTCTTAAATACAATTCATTAGTAAGCTACATTTTGTACTGTAGGAAAACAAAGTGACTCCAGTAATTGCAATCCCCTGGGAAGAAGGCCAGTTTCCAGTTTCCCCATTGTTTCTTCATGTGTATTAACTTGTAATTGTGCTCCACACATAACTCTGTTGATCTTGGTAAAACCAAGACGCACGTGGCATGTCCCCTGGACATCTGGTGCCATTAGCCTTATGTAAGAATGATCATACATACTAAGCCGAGAACAAGAAGACCCCTACCAACATGGGTGGTGTGGATCCTGCCCCACCTCAAAGTCTATCAACTTTAGCACTGAGGACTTCCACATGTGAACTGCTCTTAATAAACTTAAAAATGTAATTAGGGCCTCCCTGGTGGGTGCAAGGGGTTAAGACACAACCTATGAAGCTTTCCGCAGCCACTGCAGCATGATTTCGATCCCTGGCCAGGGAGCTACCCACATGACACAGCAGACCTCTCCTGACCCACCCGCTGCTCCCCCTCAGCAGTGTATTTTGGTTGATCTGCCTGTTCTGTTCCCCACTCATCCCCCATACTTCTGGCCTGTACCCCAGTTCTTGTATGCATAAATAAATAAATCTTTTAAAAAATGTAATTAATGAACATGCTATTCTTTGGACTCATATTACCTTCTCACTCTAAAGGAACCGACTTGTTCCTGCAGCTGCACCTGTACTCAAGTGTCTGTGGGATCCAACATACACACAAACACATAGCAATAGTCTGTGTACATGTGAATTCAGCATCAGACACAAACCTCCGCCCCATATCATATATTCTCAAGAGTCTACATTTAGTGGGTCCAAGCTGATGTGACTGTAACAGGCCTTTTTAAAAGGACTATTTATTTATGCATACAAGAACGGGGGTATAGACCAGAGGGTATGGGGGGGGGGGTGAGAGGATTCACCAGAGACAAAGTGGGGAGCAGAACAGGCAGATTTACTGAAACACACTGCTGAGAGGAATAGCAGGGGAGACAGGAGAGGTCTGCTACATCACGTGGGTCAGCTCCCTGGCAGAGAGATCGAACTCTGCTGCAGTGGCTGGCAATAGTGATAGCTTGATAGTGCTAAGACTTTACCCCCTGTGCCACCAGGGAGGCCCCTTTTTGTTTTTCTTAAAAGTTCTGAAATACGTTAAGACAAAATAAAATTAGACCTGTCTGTTTTGACCCTCATTGATATCAAGAGCAGTATTTTCAAATCCAGTGGTGATGTTAACTCTAGAAAATATTTTCTTCATTGTCATGGCAAAATCAAACACCACATTACCTCAAGTTTCAGCACATACTTTATTCTCCTCATTAATGACTTAAAACTCTTGGAAGTCAAATCCTCAAAAAGTCCTTTGGCAATAAATGTAAATGTTTTACAAAAGAAAAAAGAAGTTGCAAGAGATAATACATTTCTGTTAACTCTACTTCTGAGTATTTTTCTTTGGTAAGGTCCCCAACCAAATGTGAATAAATTAGGTACAGCGTCGGTAGAAGTAGAAAAAATAATCTGTAAAGAATATTCCAGCAAAATAAGGGTCCGTTGAACAGTCAGCTAAGTCCTGTCAGAACAGGAGAAAAAAAGAAAACAATGTAAGAATGTAGCTAAAGTGTTTTTTCTATCTATTTAATCATCCATTTCTTTCTCACTAAAAGTAAAAATAAATTGAAAAAAAAAAAAAGAAAATTTACCGGTGCAGCTACACGGAAATGATATGCACTATCAAAGAACGGGGCTACAGCAAGGCTCCAAATGTGCTGATATCCCTAAATAATGAATGAAAGAGAGATCCATTTCATACCACATTTTACACTCAAGTGGAAAGAATAGAGGCTGAGACAGCATTTCTTTGACTACCGTGGGAGAGGTATCTGTGACAGCTTTTAACAGGGGTCGCTAGAATAGTCTGCAGCTTCTGAAGGACACACAAAAGATACCAAGCAAAGCCCCGTGACCAGGGTCAGCCAGCAAAGCTTTCTCTCAAGTCCTCTCTTATCAGGGACAGAGGCTGCACCACAACTCCAGACACAGGAGATTTTCTTCAGGAGCCAGAAAGTGTTACCTGTGTCATCTCCTGGGAGACTTCTTCCCGGCTTTGCATCCCGGTGGCCCCCCTTTTATTATGGAAACATATATTTCCAAGGCTGAATTTGCACTGGAAGACTATCAATGGCTCTGTTGTGCTTCAAGAGAGAAAGAGCAAATGGAAAAGCAGTTACAATCTCCTACTAGGCTATCTATCTACCTTAATTAGAAGAGCACTAATAGGAATGTGACTTGAAAATCCACTCAAACTTCTAAATAGGAATTTATTACACAAAGATACCAATATGTTAGCTTACACTTATCCTCATAGAAAGAATTTCAATCTCAGATGACTATTGTTGTGAACTGAATTTCAGATTCTACAAACTCCTGGTCTGGGTAAATAGTGTTTGAAACAGCAAGGCAAACAGGTAGGGACTTGGGAGTGAGCCCAATTAGCAATTACCAGTCTATAAAGCTATCAGAATGGAAGGCCCAGTCAGAAAGAATGGTTTGTCTCTGGAGATTGGCTCATTAATTATCAAGAGGATGAGATCCATCTGTCTTTAGAAGCAATCTTTTTGCACAAATGGGACAACCTATAATCTCAGATGAGTATATGTGTTATTTTTATATTACCTCTATTAGAAAGTGGCTCTTAAATGAAAAGGCCTGATCTAGCAACTCAAGATGCTCTTCTCCCACTTCAGGGGATAGCCATTTAAGCTTATTTCTCTCTATCAACACTAGGAATAAATGAGGAAGTGCTATTCCAGGTTGCTCAGCGACTGCTAGAGAGTAGTATATTTAGCTTCAGAATAGAATGCTTAGCCTTTGCTCTGCCTTGAAATATGGTGGGTTCTGAATTGTGAAATAGTAGCTGCTTGAAAAAAAACCAAAAAAAACTTTCTAAAGCAAGCAATAAGATTGTGTGTCACTAATTCTTTGTTGAAGCAAAGTTGGTGAGATAAGAAATAGGAAGCCTGAATGAAGAAGGAAGAGACAGGATAGGGGGCAAATGATGGAGGAGGAATAACAGAGGTGGGGAAATATAGAGGGAGAGGGAAGATAGAGAGAAAAGGAGAGTAAAAAAAAGAGACACAAAACAAAAACCATCTCTCTTCATGGTGAGTCACTCACTGCATAATTTTTGAGTCAAGTGGATCACAAGTCTTAAAATACCATAATTATTTAAAATATATGACAAAAGTAGATTAGAACCCTGTGATTCTGGAGGAAAGCTCTGTGTAATGGATAATCATAATAAAAATGACCACTACATGCCAGGAAGGGTCCATGTTCTTATGTATCTCTTCTCAATTGGACCGTGATGGCTAAGCTGCTGGGCTGAGTTTGAGGCCTAGCTCCACTAATTGCTAGCCATGATTTTGAGGACAGGTTTTCTGACCTCTCTAAACGTGAGTGTTCCCATCTGAAAAATACAGACTACAAAAATATACCAACGTTGGGGGATTGTTGTGAGGATTATATGACCTAGTGTTGACATGTACAGTGTCTGACTTATAGGATGTGCTCAGCAACCAGTAGCTATTAATTTCACTATTAGTAACAGTGAATCCCACCATAGATTTATGTGTTTTGATATAATAAACTTACTTTACAGATGAATAAATAATAGCTCAGAGAGGATAATTTGTTTTTCCAAGATCACAGAATTAAGTGACAAAGACAAAATTTGAACGCTCGTCTGCCCAATTCTAAACAGATTCCTTTTTTCCCCTGCCTCTGGGGACAGAAGGTTGTCTGCATTAGTGTTGCTTCCAGCAGCTCTCAAAAATGTGCTGCCTGCCCACTCAGGAGCCAAGCAATTTCATCATTCCCATCCTAATACAAAGGGACACAAGCAAGAGTGCTGTGTCTAGTGAGAGGCCAAGGTCACTCCCGCTGTGCAGGTGTGTGCAGCACCAGCAGCCTCTCCATTCCGCTGGAGGGAGCCTGGACAACCGATTTGCATTCTGAAGACCCCCTCCCACAGCTGACCCACCTCTCAAGCCTGCCATCATTAGTTCACACAGGCAGGACACTTTCTACCTCCTAGTTACTGATCAATTTGAGAGGTAAATTCAGACTTACTATTAAAATAATGATAAAAATGAAAGAGTTTTTCCAGCCATACACTTACTTGATTTCCAGAGAGAATTTGACATTGGTGGGTGTATGCTTATTGACAGGAATATTGTAATTGTAATTTCCAGACCTAATTATGCAGAAAAAACAAAACCACAAATCAAAACATGCAAGCAACACTTGCAAGGATTTTTGCTATCATTATATACTATATAAAGTGAAATATTCCATAATAAATAATTAATACAAAAAGCCAAGTTTATCATAGTATAGTTTCATGTATTTCAGAGACCTACCTATTAAATTTCAGAGTGCTGCCTTTCAGGTGAAACTGTACCATAAAGATTTAAGTGTTTTAGAACACATAGATGAAAACACATAGGTAGAATGTCAAATCCCATACCAAGTACACACAAGTAAATATATGGAAAATGACTGCAGTTCCTCTTAAGAGAGATATATTTTAGAAGACAAATTGGGCGAAGTCCTCAAACTAACAATCCCTCTGGAAAGAAGGATTGGAAATAACAAACACCAGCTTTTCTATCGTAAATCACTCCCTTTTAATCAACATTAGCAGGAAAATATGCACTTTCAGAGCTTGCATTAATTAAAATTAGTCCAATCCTAATTATCATTTAGTAATGGAGAGAACTGTCAGACAGAAATGCTTATACACAGATGCCTTCTCCACCACTTTTTTCTTTTTTTTATGAGAGTTACTTTGGGAAAAGCAAGCGTTCCTTTGATTCATATTGTAATGAAAAGCTTCAACAAAAGGTATGTTGTATCCCTTACAAGTTCCCCTTATGACCTGGCCATCGCTTGGTGAAAGAACTAAAATCCAGACAAATGGGGAAAAGAGGCAGTCATTTTAGGTTCTCTTTTATCAATACTGTTGTTAAAATAGTGAAAGCAAAATTAAGAAAATGGATCTGACTTGGGAAGAGAGAGCTCTGTTGGGTATCTAATGTATCTGCTACTATATGTCTCCCAAATCTCAGTAGATAGTATCCCATCCTACAGTGAATACACAGGGAGAATAAGCATGTTGTCAAAGTTACGGAATTTGAACCTGAATGACTTTATTCTTCATTATGTCACTATGCCACATGAACAAATGTCTGTCTCTGTTTTTTTCAAGCTCACTGAATCTCAGGTTTCTTAAAGAAAAATGGGAACAAATATACCAACCTCATAGGGATTTTGTAACAATTCAATGAGATAATGAGTGTACAGATCTTAAACAAATTACAAAGCACCATGCAGGTTATTTTCAAAACTCAGGGCCATCAACTCGAAGCCCAAATTTTATCAGGTAAAAAAGATAAAAGAATCTACGGAATAAACTGCACTACTTCCAAATAAACAGCCTGTTCTTAAACCTAGCAGGCACCCAGTAAATATTTGTCAAATAAATAAGAATAAGTGTCCGGTCCTAGAGCCTGCAGCTTGCATGTTGTGCTTGCTGAAGCATCATTACTGCCAGTCAGGAGCTATGGAATACACTAGAGATGGGTGCTAATAACTTTTGCAACACCTGGATTTTTCCCCTCCTGAAAAAGCTAAGATCAGCTATATTTTTGCAGCAATTAAAATAATGACATCCCTTGTTATTAAAATATCCAAATGTCAGCTAGTGAGTAACTTGGAACCATCAATAACAATGTCTTGTCTATAAAATGAACTAGTAGCTCTGTGCCCACAATATATGTCCTCAGAGTGAGCCTCTGAGCTGCCCCCTAAGTTTTTTGCCTTGGACTTATCCATTAAACCAGGAGACTGGAACCGTGGCGGCTGTGGTTTATTGACATTTGTTAATACCAACAGTTTTATGATTTCCTTGTCCACCGCATAACAAGTGTGTTTTCACTTAAGGAGCAATGTAAGCACACATTGATTTTACCAAGCAGCTCTAGCTTTCATCCCAGTCTCAAAAACCCAGAGCTCTGGGTATATTCTGAGGGAGGCTTACCCACCCGCACTGGAGGCTTCTACTGCAATACCGATGATCTATGACTTGTTGGATTTCCATAATCTGAATAGAACTGATGCTTGTATCAATCCCTGAATTGAGAAGAAATAGAGATAAGAAAAAAAGTAAACTCTTCTGGGGAGAAAGAGTATTGTGCTCCAGGGGAGTCTCTAAGTTGCAGAATGTGAAATAAGAATTTTCTAGATAAATGGGTTCAATTTGCATTCAAATGGAAAAAGGAGGAGGAGACCCTTTTCTTGTTATAGTAAATTTTAAGAAAGCTAATAAAAATCCAGGCACCAATACAAGAACTCCATAACATCTAAAAGAATTTCTGGAGCATGGAAATCCTACTAAATTGGAGAATTCAATGTGAAATGCAATCTGGCCAATAAAAAAGGATTTTTAAAAAGTCAGAAAAAGAGAAAACAAACTAGAAATACCGTCAGAATAGAAGAGGCAGGAAGTCAAATGAATTATTAAAACCCATAGAGATCAATCACAACTAGTCTAGTGGTGAGAGGCCAATCCCAGTGGCAGCCTCATGGTGAAGCTCATCACCAACTTCAAAAATGAGATCCCGTGGGTGTTTCTGGCAGGGTGCAGCTTTGGTCCCCATGCCTCCCTCCAGGATTGCTTTTACAGACTGCTGTTACTCTGCCTGGCCCTACAAAGTCAAAGAATAGGGTCAATGAAACATAAACTTACAGTCACTCTCCCAGTCAGGACTTCTTAGCACATCTCTTGCCAGGAATGATGTGTTTCTATCTCCTGAAGAGGAAAAATGTCTGTCAGTCTTTCAGGTTTGAACAAGAAACCCAATGTGAGCTGGAGTTTATCTCTGTCCACTGAATGTTCCCCCACTGTTTGATCCACTCAATCCCTATCCTTTTTTAAAAAAAATATTTGTTTATTTATTTATACAATCACTGGGTACAGTCAGAAGCGCGGGAGGGTGAGAGAATTCACCAGAGCCAGAGGGGAGAGCAGAGCAGGCAGACTGATGAAGTACACTGCTGAGGGTAACAGCGGGCAGCAGGAGAGGTCTGCGCGCCATGTGGGACTCTCCCCCCACAACCAGGGATCGAACCGGCGCTGCAGAGGCTGCAGGCAGCTTCGCAACCCAGCTCTCAACCACTGTGCCACTGGAGAGGCCCCCCTATCCTTTTTTTTTTAAAGATTTATTTATTTATGTATACTAGAACTGGGGTACAGGCCAGAGGTGTGGGGAGGGGGTAGTGAAGGATTCACCAGAGATAGTGGGAAGCAGAACAGGCAGATCTACTGAAATACACTGCTGAGGGCAGCAGGTGAGACAGGAGAGGTCTGCTGCGCCATGTGGGTTGCTCCCTGGCCAGCTGGGGATTGAACTCATGCTGCAGTGGCTGCCAATAGCTTTCTAGCTGTCTTTAACCCCTGAGTCACCAGGGAGGCCCAATCCCTATGCTGCTTTTGATAGAGCTAGTTTATTTTCACCCTTTTCCAAGATGATGTCTGTTTAGGTCTGAAATGTACACACCCCCAAATTCTTACATATGAAGCCCTAACCCCTCAGCATGTAACTATTTAGGTAAGGGATGTTAAAGAGGTAAATTAAAATAAGGCTATTAGGTGCTCCCTAATCCAATCTGACTGGTGTCCCTATACAAAGGTGACATTAGAACACAGGAAAGACACTAGGGCATGAGTCAAGAAAGACCTGGCAAGGTTACAGTAAGAAGGCAGCCATGGAATGTAAACTGGCCCAGCCACTATGGAAAGCTGTGTGGAGGTCCCTCAAAACATTAAAAATGGATCTACTATAAGATCCAACAATTTTACTCCTAGGAAACTATCCAAAGGACACAAAAACACACATTCAAAAGGAAACCAGCACTCCTATGTTTATTGCAGCACTATTTACAATAGCGAAGATATGGAAACAACCTAAATGCCCCAAAATAGATGACTGGAGCAAAAAGCTGTTGACTATATATGCATGGAATACTACTCAGTGATCAAAAAACTAAACTCATGCCACCTGTGGCAACATGCATAGAGCTGGAAGGGATTATTCTAAGTGAAGTGAGCCAGAAGGAGAAAGATAAATACCAGATGGTTTTACTTATATGCAGAATATAGAAAAAATGAATGATATAGAAATACAGAAAAAACAATATAGAGTATAGAAAAAGGCAAAACTTGCCTCTGACCGTAGATCTGCAGCAAACAGCAAGGGTGGAGGAGGGAGAGAGGTGAAAACAGGGGAAGGAAGAACACAAGGGACCGTGATGATGGATCAAGGGTGCTATGGTGGTGGTAGAACTATGGGGACCATATCTGAGGGGAGAAATCAAATACTGTACATGTAAGAAAATTAATTAATTAAAAAAAAAAAGAAGGCAGCCATCTGAAAGCCAAGAAAGAGGCCTCACAAAAAGCCAGACTTGCTAACACATTATCTTGGACTTCCAGCTTCCAGACCTATGAGAAAATACATCTCTACTGCTTAAGTCAGCCTTCCGTGGTATTTTATTATGGCAGTCCAAGCCAACTGAGACACCCTTCTAGGTCAGGTCACAGATCCTTTCTTTCCAACCCACAGCATTTATTACTGAGCCATCCATGGGGTGATCAGAGCTGTACCTATCAGCAGACCAGAAGGCATGTTAAAACCTCCGCTTTTTGACTTATGTTTGCCTTTTGTCAACAACTCCAGAATAGTGAATCTATGAACATTCTTTAAATCCTCTGTAACTCCTAGCATAATGAGATCTACATAGGAAAAAAGTGAACTTAAAACCCAAGATAAAGACAGAGCTGCAGCCAGGTGAAGAGAGGTATCAGATCACTGATGGGGGGCCAGGGCTTGCCTGTGGGGAAGAAAGCCTGGGAAGATTCTTGGCTGCCCATCTCAGCCCCACAGGCACTTTATAAGCAATTTTGAAAAGTTCAGATGATAGTTAAAGCAATGAAAACAAAAAGTATCTTTTTAAAGTAGATAGCAATCACTAAGTGAAAAGCAATCATTTAGTGGGTTTCTAAACAAACCTTAAAAAGAATTTTTAAAATGTTGCAGTCATGTTTATACTAATTTGGCAGACTTAGATTTATGTTCAAGTTTCTGTGTGGGATTGCAGGATAAGAAACAAAAGCCACCGTGCACATTACTTGGGGGCAATCACTTCTAGGTATCTCTGTCCTGGCGTGTACCTCTCACACCAGGCAGAAGGACGCTGATTTGCCCAAGCACCTGCCTGGGAGGCCTGCATCACGCTCACGGTTGTATCTTCATGGCTATATCCCCAGGTAAGGCAACATGGGCTCACTGTGAGTGTTCCATAAATATTTGTGGAAGAATGGAAGGAAAAGAGGGAAATAAGATAAAAGGCCATCATACAGCTTCTGGAAAAATGTTTCCTCTTAGACACTCAAAGGGGAGTTTCCAAGGGGGAAGGTACAGATGGATGCTGGGAATGGATGTGGGAAGCTAAGTTCTTTCACCCTCTTAACAAATGGGAGTGACACAGAACATGAAACTCAGGTAAATCTTCTGAGCATCCTGCCCAATGCAAGGTTTCCTATTATGAAGAAGTAGATCTTGATCTATGAGATTGCCTAGAAGATAGAATATTTTCCTTTACCTATAAACAGACATGCTCTTTAAAAGGCCCCGGATGTCTTGGGTTCTAGCTATTCCAATAATAGTTTTCAAGCACATGTCTCCTGCACAAGTTTTGCTTACAACTGCTTCCACAGAAGGCTGGGAATTTACAAGGCAAATGAGATATAAAGAGAAGGGAAACCAGACTTTTCTATCTTGTCTTTCTGTCTTTTCTTCCCGTTACTTTTATTCTACTATACTGCTGAAAAAGCTCATTATAAATTCTGCAGTAGAACTACAGATCTGTGCCCCTTCTACAGGAGCATATTTTCAGATTCCTGGAGACACAGAACCCTATGACAGGATTCAGCTTCTGATGGGATAGCAAGGTTTTTTATTTTTTTTATTTTTATTTATTTATTTATTTATTTATTTATTTAAATAATAAATTTTATTTTTATATTCCCCCATACAATTGCAAACCCCCCATTCTGACCCCAATCCCTCCCCTCCCGCCCCCCACCCTAGCAAGGTTTTTTAAAAGAAAAAAAAAACCTGTAATAAAAAGTAGAGGAAAGATAATCTTGAAGATTAGAATTATGAAAATTGCAGAATTGGAAATAAAAATTTAAACCTTCTATAATAAAACACCTCCAATTTGTCATTCTCTGAAGCAAGACTATTCAATGCTGAAAGGCTGGTTATTGGAAAATCATAAATTCTCTTGTAGTCATACAGGGGTGACTCTCATTTCATAAATGCCTTCCCACAACAGTCACTAGAAACTTAACCTACATTCCCAGTGGTTTTCATTGTAAAGCTGGAGACATATTTCACAATCAGCAGATGAGATCTCCCAGTAAACTAAATCAGAAACTTCTGGGGAGGAGAGATTTAAGATGGCGTCCAACCAGACCATATCTCACCATAGTAGAATGTGTATTAAACTGAATGTAACTGTATTGGTGGTTGGTGATTGAGTTCAAATACAGACTCTTGGCCACCCTTTTCTTTCCTGATTGAACCAGATTCATGCCCAGAAAAAAGCCAAGGAGCCTAATCAGTTGATGACTGAGTCCTTTGATACTTGGGAACCATTTCTTCTTCTCAGAGCTCTGGTCTCCAAACAAAATAAGTATGAATTTCAGATCTCTTTTTGCTTGGTGAGATTTAAAAAAATCTTTACCAAATCTCTTTAAAATCCATAAAATTCCATCAGCTTTCCCCCAAAGACACTTTTTAATATCTAACTCTGCTGTCCAGGTAAATCTTTATTGGTTCCACAGATTAAAATCTATTCCATGACATTCAGCAGATTCCTCGGAGTAGAAGATCAATATTCCTAAATATTTACCTTCTACTTGCTGATCAGTTCTACACAAACTTTTGTTAAGTGAGGAGAGATGGTTTAACCTTTCTGAAAAACAGTTTGTACAATCAAATTAGGCCCCAAAGAATCACAGACAAGCTCAGTATGTCATAAAAATGCTTATTTACCCCACTTACTTCCCTAGTAGTTTACTTCATTTACTTTACTAGTTTTACTCCTTAGAAGGAAGCCTCATAAATGTGTTCTGGGGCTTGGTAAATTGTTAGCTATTATTCTTCATCCAACTGAGAGTTTTTCCTAGTTTTTTTTAACCCTTGAGTTTCTTTGTGTTCTGTAAGATTTAATTGGCATTTGATGCCGTTAGAATATCTGGTTGAAAGAATATTTACCTGACTTCCTCCTTTTTTGGATTGAGGAACTTCCTAGGTGCCCTGGACACATGGAAAAGAGGGACCAGTAGCAAAAGAGAAGTGCCTTTCCTCAGACCCTGAAAAATACCATACCCCGGGAACATCTCAAAGATATAGGCAAATTTGAGGAGGGGGCACAGAAACAATAGATTAGAAAGCACCTTCTGGAGTTGATCCTGTTACATATATACACTGTGCCCAAATAAATGGCAGCAGAATGGTGCATGGGAGGGAGCTCAGGGAGACAAGGGACCCAGATTCCAATTCTACTTTTCTAGTAACTCACTGCAGAACCCTAAGCTGGGTTCTGGGCCTTCATCTCATAAGCTGTAAAGTGGGTGAGCTGGCATAAATCAGAAGCTCTCTTGACCTGGGACACTGAACCCCAGATGATTGCATAAAAGAGGCTATGGCATTGTCTGTGCACTTAATATCTCTTCCATAAATTTGTGCTGTTTTTAAAAGTTGCTGTGGATCAACGAATGCAACTTTATAACAAATGTAACTTTATAGTTACATATGTAACTTTATAACAAATGTAACTTTATAGTTACAGTCTCCCTTTATATATATATATATATATATATATATATTTTAGTCAAATAACTAAGATATTATAATGAAGTAATAACAGATTCCCAGCATTAAAACGTCAAGGTGCCGCTGGGGTAGCTGCTCCCTGACACTCTATGACTCTCAAGTTCTAAAACTTTTCAAATTTCCTGAAGGTGAAAGTAAACAGTACATTTAAGTCCTTTCCATTTCTCTCCAGTTGAAGGAGGGAGGCGGGGACAATGTTCTCAGTGTTTCAGAGAACCCAGTAGGGCAGAGCTTAAATTTCATTTTTAGCCAGTGAAGCTGAGAGTTGTGTCTAAGGGAACACACCCAGGCACCACAGAGCTGACCTTCTTTCCTTAGGAATCATTTCAGACTCCAAGAGCTATGGAAACAGAAGATGAACAGATACTCATTGTCCCTGAGAAGAGAGCAACAAATCTTCATCTAGTTTGATAGAGACTATTCTTCCTGATATTCCCTTGATGTAAAGAGCTGGTTACTATAGGAAAGAATTCGCTTGGGTGTCAAGAAACTTTCTGAAAATGAAGACTGAATCAGCCCATCACCGCTTCCTGTACAGGATCTATTGTTATCAGTACATGTCTCATAGGTGAGATGGTTTCTTTTCAGAGAAGGACACTCCCAAGATGAGGAAAGGGTTTACCAGATATGAGATTCCATGTGTTTTCACAAGACATGAAGGCTATGAGGGGTTGGGGGTTGGGGGTTATTCCAGTGATGACTGGAATAAATTCTTTTCTTCAAATGGAATATTTGTCCTCACAGCACTGTGATAGCTCTGTTCCCAAGTTTAATCAAATTGCTATATGAGAAAACCAGTATAACCATTGCCTCCTGTAGCTCCTATATAGTAAGCTCTATGCCTCACTTTCTTCATTCCAAAAAGGGAGATAACTGGGCCTTTTAGACTTGTAAGGATTCAATGATTTATGCACATTGACTACTTACCACAGTGCTTTGTCTATCATGATACCTGATAGACATTACATGATGAGGATGGTCGTTTATAACCATTCATTATTTGAAACTAGGATATAGAATAATATCAAAAGGAACAAGAAATGACAATGCTGCCCAAAATGTCAACCACTAGCCATATTCTGGGTGTCACTCATAAGAGCTGCTCAATTATATCCTGGTTCATCTTTTTCCAGGCACATGTTAGGTCACTTCTTCACCAACAGTTTTTAAATTAACATGACCACTGTTACTTGCATAAGTAAATAAACTGTAAGCGGAAGAGACATGTGTTTCTCCTAGGTGGGAGAATTTAAGAGACTGTTTTTGCCTCATTTTCTTAGAACGGCTGCACCTTTGAGATACAGAGAGACTCAGAAATGAGTTTTCGCCATATGAAGCCATTGTGATTTGGCAGTAATTTTTTGTTACCACAGCATCCTAGTACATCAGCCATACTATTGTAACATGTATGTATTGCTATTATTTGCATCATCATCATTATTATTTTAGATACTTGTCAATATGTGTATATACAGATAATTTCTAAAAACAGTAATAAAAGCATATTCATTTGCATGCATTGAATTTGATCTTACAGAAATAACTACAGTTTTAGCCCTTGAGTTCCTATAATATTTTTAACAGGAAAATTCTGTTACTTAAAAAGCACCAGTGCATGTGTATATCTGTGTGTGTGTGTGTGTGTGTGTGTGTGTGTGTGGGCATGCACATCTAAGAAGATGTTCTAAAAGTGGAATGCCAACCTTGTGTTTTTCACTGACTTAAAATTTACCCTGAACTCATCAGAGTTTCCAAAGCCTTTTACATTTTGCCCTACTTGGCTTGGGCACAGAGCCCAGATACTACATCATCTTTTACGTTTTAAGTGAGCCAAAAAAGTCTACCCATTTGCATGTAAGTACTTCACTTGTGCTACTATTATCATCTTTGTTGGCAACATGCAAATGAGACCCTTTCACTTGAATCAACTGGAAGTTCATCCCTGGGCAGGAAAATCAATGTTATAGATGAATGCAAGTCCATGTGCTTGTATTTAAAGATCTTGCCACCCCAATAAAAGAGTGGAAGCATTATCTGGAGCCATTAACAGACTCTTCACATACATACTGACAAGGAAAAAACCTCAGTTTCAAATGCTAGTTGGTTCTCTTTGAATATCCTTTACCAGCTGAAGGTCTCTGATGAATTTCCTTCTCCTTGGACTGTTTTTGCTCATGAATTTGCACAGGACTTGACAGGACTCTTCTTGTTTCCCAGAGGGGGCAGCAGTAAGTCTTCTGACATGGCAGGATCTCACAGAAAGTGATTTCTGGTACTTGGAAGGAGGATTGTGTGGTTGCCAGGGACATAGTAGGTGCTGCAAGACATTGGGGAGAGGAGAAGGAGGCCACAAGGTTAACCTGAAAGGCTGGTTTCTTCTGTTGACAGGAAATGCAGGCTGGGTTGAGGGTGGGGAGTATGAAGATCTTACCTGAGGGGGAGGCTGTGGGCAGCACAGTTGGCTCCTGAGAATTTGTGATATTGCTGGAGGATGAGAACAAAATGATTAATGAAGGAGTTCTTCGAGAACCCTCCTCCCCAAAGAAAGCAAGGCCAGAACTTTCACCTTAAAGGGAGATTTGGAGCACTTCGATCTTGGTCTTTTAAGCTAAGTATATAAAGGGAGACTATCGTCAAGGCACTGTTGAAAAAGAAGAAAGCATTATGTGGCAGATTTGAATCCAGTTATCTCTCACATACCAGCTGGCCAGAGATGTGCTCTCACAGGCCACACCGAATGGGGCAGGGAGGGGGAAAGAGGAGGGTAAAGGGAAGAGGCAGAGCCTGGGCTGACAGAAGCACCATGGACACCAGCACAGTCATATGCTTCTTTGCCCTGGTGAGGGAAAGTTCTGGTCTTCCTGGAGTGCTGGGGCTTGTGGGATAATCCACACTGATGGATTTTTCCATAGGGAAGCCCCCTGGCCTGGCAAGCTATCTCAGAAATATCTGTCACTAGTGGAAGATTACAAAAGGAAGCATGGAGGCAGCCCTCTGCTCCTTGCAGGAAAAAGTCAGAGCAAAGTTCATGTTCCACTGGTGGAGGGCACCAAAACTGTCACGCTGCAAGATGATAAGATGGAGCAGGAACAATCAAGCAAATGCAACCCTCTTTGGCTGCTTCTCTAACATCTTCCAGCCAGCCCTTCTCTTCAGAGAGACCACACACCAAATTGGACAGGAAGGAAAAGAAATGCAACAAAGCATCTACTTCCACACTACGTGACTTGAAATAATGAGCACATTCTGGTTATCAGAATTTCTATATCTAAATGGAAATTTTCCTTTAAGTTTCCAAGCTTTGGAAGCTCTTCTGTACTATGTTCACACAACCAACATTCTTCTTTTGGAGGTGTCTTTAGGACTCCCTTACATGTTGCACAAGGAAGTCCGCAGGTGACTTCACATCCCACTGTGCTGGGCATGACGTAAAGTGACCTAACTTGCCTTCCAACCAGCTTGACTTCACACCTGGCTCTCTGGACTCATTAGTTTGTTCCCCATCATTAAATACACACAATTTGCCATCGTTAAAGTTACACAAAGAAATGTGTCACACTTTTGCATTCCACTCATAAAGAAAGAATTCCCAGAATGTTCTCAGCAGGAGCTGGGTACTGCATGCAGGCACAGCCCTGCCTGGGAAAAGTGGTGCTGAACCCCGAAGATGGCATCAGACAGAATTAGGTAAGTCACTCTCACAACTGCTTGCTGTGGCCTAGTCTCCCTTGCTCTGGTCCCCCACACCCCCATTTTCCATCTCCCTTAGGTGCTCTTTAGAGTTGTCTTTGGTGTCTGCTTCAATGTACACGCAGCCCAGAGAATTCCTAGGGTTATAGATTGTAATGGACCTCTGCTCCTTTCTTTGGGGACAAAGTCCAGTTTTGCCCTTTATATACCAAGGGTCTGAAACAAGGTAATAAACCTCTCCAATTTATACTCTGAGCACTCAACAATACTGGAATTCATAAGATCTGATAAACACATTTAAAAGCAGTTTCTACATCAGATTTAGACTCTCTATTATCTTTTCATTGGGTTTTTGTGGGAATCTGTGCCTCTAGAGAATGCAAAGTATTTGCTATGGGTAGATGCACATACTCATCTGAGCAGGAATTCCAGAAGAAGACAAGCTCACTTAAGAGAATGAGAAAGTGCAATGGCTTCTAATAGGGATTCTGTGTCATGGTGCCCACTATGTGGCAATGTGTCCCACAGTGGACAGTAACAAGTAAAAAGTTAAAACGCTAAGGACAGAGAAAGGGTGAGAGACACCCACACTGTCTTCAACAGCTAGGAAACTGCTTTAGATCAAAGAACTGGAAATACCTTCAGACTGTCCTTTATTTTGCTTCTGAGAAGGACTGTCTCCCCTGACAAAACCCAGAGGCCAGTCCTCCCACACACTAACAAAGCATTTTTCAAGGGATAGATAAATACCCCTTTCATAAAGGGACTAGTGACTAAAAATAAGAAGACCTGGAGGACCCAAGCAAGATAAGCAGGGCTCAAAAGCTGAGGGCCAGCCCAGGAGCAGCAGGTGCCTGGAGCCTGGAGCCTGTGACAGATGTCTGCACCCCAGCAAGGGGGGCCGCCACTTCCCAGAGGAGCAGGGATGGTTGTAAAAGGCACTCTCTGCTGGCACTGCCAATACTTATACTTGTGTCCTTACTGTATTTTCTTGCTTTACCTGCTTAGTGAATTTGGCTACAATGTGACAACACAGTGCACATTTTGGTGTAAGCTCACAGTCTCTTATGTATAAGGTCTTCACTGAAGAATCCAGAAGAATACTAATAAATATGAGTGTCCAGGGGAGAGTGGATTGTAGCTGATTCCCCACTCATTTTTTTTTCCTTCCAAGTAGAAAGGAAGGAGAAAAAGAATCTGAGTGTTATCTGTGAGACTAAACACACACACACACACACACACACACACACACACAAACTCTGAAAGGTACAGTGAGCTGTTAAAAAAATATCAGCTGAATGAAAAAAAAATCATCCTCCATATCACATTTCAGTGCAGAGAGTCTATGATTTTCTTTAAAATAAGAATTTAAAAAAGGACTCCCTCATCTCTAAGCAAAATCAAAGGTCATGTCTAAAGGATCTTTGTCTTCAAAATAAATATAAGGTCAGCCCCTGGTTCATAAATGAAAAGAAAGATGAGAAGCAGAATAAATAGCTTAACATAGCATAACATTGAAATTTTTCTTACCAAAATGCCATCACAGCAATTAGAGTTATAACCAAAGTCTGGAAAATCCAGTTAGGACACGACTGTTTTTTTCCTGAAAAATAAACCTATAAAAAGATTCAGTAGGGAGCAGTGATAAACCCACACTAATAAGGGACACCTGAAGACTGGCTCCCAGTGGGGTTCTCTGTGCTCCCTAGGGGTGGCTGGTGAGCTCTTTCCACCCCACATCTCCCTCCACCTCTCAGCATCCCCAAAGACAGTTCTTATAAAACTTTCTTCAGTTCCCTGCCTTTGCCTCCCCCTCCAGGCTACGGGCCTCTCTCCTTTCCCTGAGGTGCTGCAGGGCAACCTCTGTGCTCTCCCGTTGGCGCTTATTCTTGAACTTGGATGAGAGAAGAACAACCAGACAAGGTATTGTCAGAATTCCAACATCCCTCTGTCTACAGAATGCTTTTTGAAAATCAAAAGGTCTTCAAGACATGATGGAATAAATCCCAAAGGAGGGATTTCAGGCATCGCGACAAACAGTGAACGAGACTTTTGGGGCATGAATACTAATAAGTACTCTTTAGGTGACACACATTGGTATCAAGTCTGCCACCTGGGTTTTTTTTTATGTTTTTTTTCTCCTTTTGTTCTACATTTTATTTTTTAATATTTTATTTTATATATTTTTCCATCATTTTTCATTTTTGCACAATGTATGCATTTTCATCTTGGTTATAGACCCCATACAATTCCCACCCCTCTTATTTTGATTCCGCCCCGCCCCCCACCCGGAGTTTGTCTCTGGTTTATAGTTGCTTGCTGATTTTGACTTTTACTTTATTATAATTAGTATTTTTCCTGTCTCTTATTTAGGTTTTCTAAATTCCTGCTATGAGTGAGACCATGCAGCATTTTTCTTTTTTTTCTGGCTTATTTTGTTGAGTATGATCCCTTCCAGCTCCATCCATGTTGCTGCAAATTGCATGAGTTTATCTTTTCCTGCACCCCTATGTTTATAGCAGCACTATTTACAATAGCTAAGCTATGGAAACAACCCAAATGCTCAAAAATAAATGACTGGATCAAGAAGATGTGGTACATATACACAATGGAATATTACTCAGCAATCAAAAAAGATAAACTCATGCCACCTGTTTTTTTTTCCAGTTTTTTTATATTATTTTTTTTAAATAATAAATTTTATTTTTATATTCCCCATACAATTGCAGCCCCCCCATTCTGACCCCAATCCCTCCTCTCCCGCCCCCGCCCCCCTAAAAGTGTCTCTGGTTCATAGTTTTTTGTTGATTTTGATTTTCACTTTCTTATAGTTATTCATTTTCCTGGTCCCTTATTTAAGTTTTCTAGATTCCTGCTATGAGTGAGACCATCCGGTATTTTTCTTTTTCTTTTTGGCTTATTTCGCTGAGCATGATCCCTTCCAGCGCCATCCATGTTGCTGCAAATTGCATGTGTTTATCTTTTTTGAATGCTGAGTAATATTCCATGGTATATATGTACCACATCTTCTTGATCCAGTCACCTATTTTTGGGCATTTGGGTTGTTTCCAAAGCTTAGCTATTGTAAACAGTGCTGCTATAAACATAGGGGTGCAGGTGTTCTTTGGAACTGATGTCATGCCACCTGTTTTTAAGGACACTTTTGGAACCATGTCTTATTTATTCTTATATCCATTTAAGATATATTCATTATGCAGAAGGATGTTTAACACCACAGGGGTACAAAAATGAGCAAATCCCAGTCTCTAGGAAGTGAATTAATACATATTGGCATCCACATCATACTGCACATGAGGAATGGACCGAAAATGACTAGGCGGCTGTGCAACTGGTAGAGTCTGGCTGACAAGATAAGATTCTTGCCCACTTAGCTTTTTTTTTAAAGATTTATTTTATTTATTTATACATATAAGAACTGGGGTATAGGCCAGACATGTTGGGGGGTAAGAGGATTCACCAGAGACAGAGCAGGGAGCAGAACAGGTGAATTTACTGAAATACACTGCTGGGGGGGCAGCTGGAGAGACAGGAGAGGTCTGCTTCCATGTGGGTCAGCTCCCTGGTTGGGATCAAACTCAGCCAGCAGTGGCTTATGCCACAATAGCTTGTGAAAGCTTGATAGTGCTGAGACTTTAACCCCTGTGCCACCAGGGAGGCTCTCTTGACCACTTAAATAAAGTGTTCTTTAAATGTGAGTTTTTCTACTAATGCAATAGGGAGAATTATGTTTGCTTCCTCTTGGGGATACAGAAGAGAGTCATGCTTTTCATCAGAAGAGAACTGGAGAATAGTAACAGGCTATTTTAAGTAAAAGCTTAAGATTGGTCCTTGTTTTAATTTCCTGAGTGTATTGTCTGAATAAATAAAATGTTCTTCAATGGACTATGGGGAGATGTAATTGGGGCAGGATTAACCACACCCTTTTTAACAAGTACACAGACCCACAGAGCAATTGTAACTGAGTCATCTATAAGTGGAAGCCATGCTGAATACCAAAAAGTGAAAGGTAGAGACCATTCCTGCTTCTCACTGGCACTGTACTAAGGATGTCTTACTAGCATGTTGTACAGAGAAGGAACTCAATGGAATTCATCGTGCAGATGAGAATTAAATAGTATTAGTGTCAGGATAATTGCTTCCCCTCCAACCTACTCCCCACAGCTGCCAGATTATTTTAGATCTCTATGTTTGTGCTCCAAATTGTTTAACCAAGTGCTTGGAAATGACCTAAGACCTGGCATCAGACTTGGAGTTGAGTCTTGAACAAGTCATGAAATTGGCATTGGTCCTTATTTTCTCCTTTGACAAATATAGGAATGAGTAAATAACACCTACCTACCTTTCAGAGTTATTGGATAGATCCAGTAAGAGGAACTCCAGAAGCCATTCCCTCTATCCCACTGCAATTTTTTTTTAATTTTAAAGATTTATTTTATTTATTTATGCATATAAGAGCTGGGGAGTAGGCCAGATGTGCAAGGGGGGTGGTGAGAGAATTTACCAGAGACAGAGAGGGGAACAAAACACACAGACTGACTGAAATACACTGCTGAGGGGAGCAGCAGGCAAGACAGGAGAGGTCTGCTGCACCATGTGGGTTAGCTACCTGGCAGGGATAGAACTCATGCTGCAGTGGCTGCTGATAGATTCATAGTGCTGAGACTTAACCCCCTGCACCACCAGGAAGGTCCCCTATGCAATATTTTTAATGTCTGTGTTTGCTGAGCAACCCGTTACGCACTGGGAACCGTGATAACGGGCTTTAGCTCATTTAATCCCACCAACAATCTTCACAAGATAGATACTATTATTTTCTCCATTTCCCAATGTGATTAAGTAACCTGCCCAAGAACACTTCTCCATATATATTTATCCATGTATTTATGTTTATTGGCACATCTGGAAGCTAGTTGACAGCATAACAATTTACTAATTTATAGTAGAATATTAAACTCTATGAAAATTTTTAGAATATTTCAACACATTATAACAAGAGTAGAGAGTAAACTGAGGCAGTGGCCCAAACATCAGGTTGATCCTTAACCAAGTGTCAACTATGGTCATGAATATCTTCGCCTGGCAACAGTCTCCTTTGAAAACTGGTAGATTCGGGGCCTTCCCTGGTGGCGCAGCGGTTGAGTGCTGGGCTGCAAAGCTGCCTGCAGCCTCTGCAGTGCCGGTTCCATCCCCTGCCTCCGCGAGGGTCCCACATGGCGCGCAGACCTCTCTTGCTGCGCCCGCTGCTCCCCTCAGCAGTGTATTTCGTCAGTCTGCCTATTCTGTTCCCTGCTCTGGCTCTGGTGAATTCTCTCACCCTCCCACGCTTCTGACTGTACCCAGTGCTTGTATAAATAAATAAATAAATATTAAAAAAGAAAAAAGAAAAAAAAGAAAACTGGTAGATTGGGGAAGAGAGCTGAGCTTCAGAGCTCTCTAGAACTACAGCTAGGGAGGGAGGGTAGCAGCTACTCCCTCACCAGCACTTTTCTCTGTCGGAGAAGTTAATAAATGATTACCACTCACCTTCTACTGTAAATGTTATCCTACTGATGAAAGTCCCCTTTATTCATTTATAAAACCATCACATTTTAACCTTTGTAAGTGAATACCTATTTTTCCATTTACGTACACGGTACTAAATATCAAAGGGAAAAAGGGATTTGAGGATTAACTCAAGTCCCTTTGGGATGATCTGGAGCCAAAGATAAGGGGCTAAGTTGAGCCAAGGAATCTACACATCCTGCAGCCCAGGGCCACATGCACATGGAAGCTGATAACTTTTACCTGATGGGGACAATATTTTTAAAACCTGTCAGAATAATATACCTGAAATAAACATTTTTTCACTTCTCTGTGAAAAATCAGTTAATATCTAGTAAAGACCAAAAGTACATAAGAATGCAAGCTAAGGAATCCATAACAAATAAAAGAAAAAATTTTAAAGGAGTTTCTTTAAAGACTTTTTAATGGCAAATATCATGTTTATTATAAATGTAATGAATAAAATTTATAACATAAATTATAAATATATGCTTGATTTACCTTGTTGGGTTTTTTGGGAATGGTCCTTCCTGTAGAAGATACACTAACAGCTCTGCTAAATTTGCTTTAAAAAGAGAGAATGAAAATTTATTATAATTGAAGTGCTTCTCCAGTAGTTATTGTGACAAAAACCGAGGCTGTCACTAAAAGCAGCCTGACTTTTTCTTTTATAATACGGTGATAATTTTTAAAAAAGAAAAGTCAAGGCAACTGAGAGTTCCTTTTATGGAAAAGTACTGTAGTAAGCATAAATGAATGTATTAAATGTTACATTTCTCTTTTTGTCAACATTAATATGCATTTATCTCCTTTAGTAATAAAAAATATTTTCCCTAAGGACCAAAAATGTATAAATTTAGAAATGGCCACCTCTCCTAGTTAAAGGAGGACCCACGCACACTTCTGCTAAAATGTAAGACTTCCTATAACAATTGCTCTTAAACAGGAATCATGTTTTGTTTCCTTTTAAAGCAACAGAAAATTAAATAAGAAAATGATCACATAAGGAAATTGTGTTCCAAAACATTTTAAAAAAGAATAGGAACTTCATTATCAGAAAATAATGGTTGCTGGATCAAGAAGACCATTCAGATCAATCTAGTAACAGAAAGACCCCACTCTCTCTGCTGTCTAGTTTTCCAGGGGGCGCCTTGATATACCTGATGGAGCTTGCTCCACTGCCTGAGGACTTCCAACTACTGAGCCGCTTTAGCCTGGCCAGCTTTCTGTTCCAGATTTCTAACTCTTCTATTCTTTCTTCAAGGTTGTTGGTTAGTTTGCAGAGCTGCTTCACTGCACCTACATTTTCCATAAAGATCTGGTCCTAAAGAATAAAAACAATACAGTTTGCATAAATGTCCAGTCTGAGACCACCGGGAACTATCCACAGCCCATTCAAAGAAAATTGGGGCACACCACTGAAAATGGCTATGTATGCACACAACCTCAAGTTCTTTCAAGATAAAGTTGGAAGAGCTTTGCAATTTAAAATGGTCTTGTTGGGCCTCCCCGGTGGCGCAGCGGTTGAGCGCTGGGTTGCGAAGCCGCCCGCAGCCTCTGCAGCGCCGGTTCGATCCCCGGCTGCTCCCGGGCCTCCGGAGGAGGGTCCCACATGGTGCGCAGACCTCTCCTGCCGCCCGCTGCTCCCCTCAGCAGTGTACTTCGGTCCTTCTGCCTGCTCTGCCCCCTGCTCTGGCTCTGGTGAATTCTCTCACCCTCCCGCGCTTCTGACTGTACCCAGTGCTTGTATAAATGAATGAATAAATAAATAAATAAAATACAAAAAAAAAAAAAATAAAATGGTCTTGTTAAACTGCTGGCCGTGTAGTAAAATTACTTTTGTTCAATTTGCAATAAAATGGAAATATGACCTTGTAACCCAAGAGAGAGAATGGAGCTGAAGGACATTATCAAGTTTGGAATCCAAAGATTTCTTTTCAGTGGCCATTATGCTATATTTAAAAGTCATAAAGTCAGAACAGGCGGTGAATGTTGATTGTGTGTGCATCACTAAATCTTTAGGACATGACTGTGGTTCTTCCAGGTCGAATGTGCATCAAATTGCTCAGGCAAAGTGCAGAAGCAGAGGAACCTGGGTCTTCCTCTGAGTTCTGCTCCCTACTAGATATGAGACCCCAAGCAAAACAGAAACCTTCCTGAGCTTCAGTTTTTTTCATCTATAAATGAGAGGATAATTCATTAGGTGTTGGTTTCTGCTTTAATATTCCATATACACAATTTATAACTTAGCCTAACTCCCAAACAAAAATTTAAAACAACCACACAATTCTTGCTTAGAGAAAGCCACAACTGTCATAAAGAGCTATAGGGATATCGAGCAAAGCCAGGATCGCCTGGCCATCCTTGCCCCCACCCACACACTTGAGTTGTCATAGAACAAGTATATATATTTCTCAGCCATAACAAAATCCCTGAAAGCTCTCATCAATACGCACCCCAGCCCCAGGACCTCTCCTCTATTCGCCCTCTCGATTTACAGGCTCAGAATGCAGTGGCACTCTGTAGGGCTCATACAGGCTGGTCAACTATTGCAAAGTGATGAGCTAGAGGCCAAAAGAGAAAGGCAGCTTTGTAGTTGAGGGGTCAAACTCAGGAATCCTTGTCATTGAGTTTCTCATCATGCAAACCGAAACTTCAAGGGTTTCAAACACTTAAAAGCAACCACTCAAAAAGGACTTTTAAGTTTAACATTGCAGACTTAAGGCTTAGTTTATGCAGTTCAAAGACAGACTTGTAAGACAGTTAAACTCTCTGATCAGCCACACAGATTTAAATGAAGTCCCCCCCCCCAATACTCTGCAATTACAGTATCCAAAGCTTTATTCTAATAAAGAGCCTTTATTCCTCAAATAGAAATGCCTGCTCTTCCTCAAGGTCAGTCCAAATCCTCTTGTACCCAGGACCCTCCCAGAGGCCACTCGTCAGAAGAGCGCTCTCTTCCACAGCGCTCTCAAAGCATGTTCAACATTATCACTTGGCCATTTTTCTCATATCAGATCTGTAGTATCTGTCTCTCCACCCAGATCATGGAATTGTCATGGGCAGCAATTATAGTCTCCATCTGCTTATCTCACCAGCATTTAGCACATGCATTTGCCCACAGTGAATGCTCAAAAAGAATGCACTAAAGTGAATTAAAAGGTGCTATGAGTTAGCTTAGAAAAGCAGAAAGTTTTCCTTTTGAGGAAGCAAAGTGACCAAAAATCTTGATCACTTAGCCCTATTCTTGCTCTAAACAAACAAAGAAGGCAGGGGATGGAATGCAAGGACATTCCTGTACTGGAATTTTAAAACCCATGAAAAAAAATTCTTTATTTTTCCTAAAAAAAATCTTTCAATATCTATCCAAAGAATAGACATTGATAAAACCAATGTAGAATAGAATTTGGCCATATCTAATAAAATTGTGCATGTTTTATTTTACCCATTAATCCTACGTTTAGGAATCTATTCCACAGATCTTCTGGTACAAGGTTAAAAAAATCCATAAATTATTAATTGAAGCACTACTTGCAACTGCAAAAACTGAAGTTTTTTTAAGGATCCAAATGTCCAGCAATAGGGAACTTGATGAATATAAAGGACGCTACATTCCACAATAGTATACTATGCTGCCTCAGGCATCTGGCACACCCCAGTGCCAGGTAAACCCCTGAAGACCTAGACTCCAGACAGTCCCCCAGACCCAGACACTCAAGCTGCCCAGCAGCAGGGGACAGATGGACAATATAAGCATATTTTCTGAAAGGACCAAGGAACAGTCTGTCATGCACGTGTGCACATGGAAAGATATGTGCTTTTGTGAAATCAGTCCTGATTGAGCTTCAAGTGGATCCTTTTTTAAATCCTCATCTTTTGCCCCAGACCCTTTGCAATGTGCTAATCATACTGAACCATTTGCTGTTCCCCATGCTTTCTTTAGTCACTGGAATGAACCCAGCTTCTCCTTGTACCTGAATTTCCACCTTCCTTACACTGTGTCATTTCTACTTATTATCAACACCTGGAGATAGGGCCCCATATTGTCCACAATATCCAGCTCAGAGCATTAACTCAGCATACACTTGGTGATTAAATGACTACTTTTACAATGCTGGTTTATGACATGAGGCATTGCTCCTGGTGAATTGAAGAGAGTGGCCAAACTTCCAGTTTATCAGAGGTTTCTCCTAGAAAAGTAAAAAGACAAAGGTCCAAATTCCCTTTCATATTAGGAAACGCCCATAGAAGTTCAGATGAATTAAACAAAGATGTTTAACATCCTTAATTCAATGGGCTAGTGGTTTGGCTATACGCAGCAAACTGGTTTCCACTTTGGTTAGATTCTTTTCCCATTGGGAGGGGATTGGATTGGCCCAGGAAATGGATGAAAATCCTTTGGGTCCCCCACCTTGGCTCCTAGAAAACCCTTGGAATCTATAGAACAGTTTGGAAGCTCCTGGCTTGACTGCAAGTCTAATGATAAATGTTCCACAACACTGAGGAGCAGGCAGGCAGTGGAGTTGATTTCTACCTCTTTGGAAACTATAACTTGGCATCTATCTACCTCTGTCTAACAACACGGAATAGGTTAGCCATTCTCAAAGCAATGAATGCTTTGAGAAGTTGAAGTGGATTCTTACTTCTTTTCCAGTGAGAGTCACAGATTTGAAAATCTCTCCTAGTGGCATCTGATGTTGCATGGACTAACATTTTATAATACAATCATGGGAATAAAATAGCCTGTAACTGAGCATTGTGAAAGTGATTGCCAAAGGGACAGAAACTGTTTTCAGCCAATGGGTGTGTCTGGCAATTGTTTGGGCTTTGGATAAACTCAGCTTTAGATCTTAGTCCAAGAGTTTATTTTGCAGATCACTCACCAGGTCTTGACATGGATTTTAAAAACATAGAATCCCAAAACCAGAAAAGCAGGCTGCTGAAATGGTAAGGAAGCTCAGACTTCCAGTTGAATTTCCAGCAGGCCCCTCGAGGAGAGGTTGCTATCACATGCGTATTTCTCTTGCAAAGAGTTCAGCTCTTGTGCTCATTTCCCTGGATGCTGTGTTCTGACATCTGCCTTACATGAGCTCTAGCATCACAAAACAGTTTTAAATTATGTGTTTTATGGTTGCCTTTGTTTATTTGCTTTAGAAATCTTGCTATTTCTGATTAAGTACTGTGTGTGTTGGGAGGGTGAGGAGGGCTCGAGTCCTTAGACTGAGACTCAAGTTTCTAGTTGAACCAGCACATGTCAGCACATGGTTTGTTGTAAACCAGTACAAGGTTTGTTGTAATTCCATGAATTCTTGTCCTCCCCAGGTGCCCAAAGAGTTCCTTTTGAGGGTGGTCATTGTGGCCTAGAACCACTGGCACATGTAACTCAATTTCCAATTAAAAAATAGAATAAGTAGTTCTTTATCAAGTACCTATGATGTGCAAACCACTCTCTTAAGTGCAGGGATAAAACAATTAGGTAAGGTAGACTGAATCTCTGCCTTTCTAGAACATATTCTCTAGTAGAGGAGACTGACCAACACGTAAACCACAAATAAATAAAAAGGCTTTACGTTGTCATTAACACTAGAATGGAAGTCAATCAGGCATTGAAAGAGAAAATAACTGTCGCTATCTTAAATCATTGCTAGAGATTTGATCTATGAGTTTTATACTTTTGAGAGCACTGGGAAAGAATTAAGTAGCAGCATCAAGTGGAAAGTCAACAGTCTCACCCTAAAAAGGACAGGAAACCCAATGAAAAACTAGCCAACCAACTCACAGAAGGAGAAATCAAAAGAACTAAAGAGATGTATGATTTCATTACACATTAGAGAAAGGCAAGTTAAAATAGTAAGATACCACTTTATCCCATTCATAGTTGCAAAATTTAGAAAGTTTGATAGTGCCAGGCATTGCTGAGGATATTGAAAAACAGTAAGCCTCATTTGCCACTGTTATGAGTTAAAACTGATCAACATTGGGCACTATTTCAAAAAATTAAGGCTGTGAATTTCCTATACTCTGGCATATGTGCCAGAGAAAACCTCCCACAACTCACATTGTGTGACACTGTTTGTCACCGAATAGTCTGTGGTCAACAGGACTGGAAGGGGTCCATCACGTGAGAATATAAAGGCATATGCCAAGGAAATCCATGCATCAATTAGAAGTTACGAACAGCTATATGTAATTCAAATAAATGTAATGCACATTTAAAAAACAACACTAATACTATTCCAGAGAGGACATATATGAAACACATTAGAGTGCCTGCCAGTGTTGGGAAGGAGGGTTGGCAGGAGAGGGGATGAAGAGAGAATAAAAGGAGGTGATGTAGCAAAGTAAAAAAGCAGCAAAATAAGCATCAGCTCTAAGTTTCAACAATAGAGACAAAGGGGAAATATCTCCTTGGGTGGGGGGTGGGAAATGAAAGGGGCTTTACTGAGCGACAGCATTCAAGTTTCTTCTGTAGTCTTTAGAGCCTTTACTCAGTTTTAAGTAGCTGGAAGGCACTGTGAGAGACTGAGTAGCTCAGACTGAGCTCAGTGGACCTTGTGCTTGGGGAATGTGGTCCATTCCCACGGGGAGGAAGGCTTCTGACCAAGGAGTCAGATTTCCCAGATAACAAAAAATTGGCATTAATCAGAAAGGGACTCACATACTTCAAGTCTTCACTTCTTTAGAATTACTTAAAACACTCTCTTTGAAAGCTTTGACATAAATTCACCATTTTAACTAAGTTCCATTTTGGTAAATACAGTGTGAAATTCCAGGTCCTAAACCAGAGGTTGAATAAATAGATGTATCTGATTTTCAAAGCATGGTCACCACCTGCTGACACAATATTTAAATTGCAGTTTTAGGTGCAGGAACAATGACTTCATTTCCCACTGTTTTATTACAAAAATGCTTGAGCATACAAAAAAAATTGAAAAAACTGGAGATATCCATAAACACCACTACCTAAACTTATATTTTAAACAAATTACTGGAAAACTTCATCATGCCCTTTATTATTAAAAATAAATTTCTCATGATCTACCTCTCAAGTGAAGTGATAACCTAGGTCTGAGAGAAACAAGAGAATCTCTTCCATCTTAACTTGGTTGGGAATTAGAAGAAGGTAACTCATCTTCTGCTACCAGACCCTGGAACTTTAGGGCTGAGCAGACTGTCTAGACCCCATAATCTATTTGTTTTCTGAGAGCTTTTAGGTGGATACAGTAGAAGTGCCTCTACCTGCTGCTCTCCCTATGCTTTGCTGACCATTGGGGATGACAACATTGGAATGACCTGAAGACTGCTTAGAAAGTAGGGTCTCTGCTCTTACCCATTCTTGTCTAATCAGAATCTGCACTTTAATAAGATCCCCAGTGAATCATGTCCACTTTGAAGTTCAAGAAATACTGTCCCCAAGAACTGACAAGCTACAAATTAGTCTCCACTCAAACATCCCTTCCTATTACTACAAACCCCAAGTCAGTCACTCTTCCCTTTTAGTATCAAATATAATAACACAACATAAAGCAAATCAGCAGTAAAGGGACTTTGCAGGATTTCACAGAATTAATAAATGTGGTGTCAGAATGACTCAAAGCACACACACAGCATCAGAAGAAATGGCAGGCTTAGCCCCACCAACACGCAAAGGGGTGATCATCTAGAAGGCTGATGACAGTCCTTCAAAAGAGAATGATTTGAATATCAAAGAATGAAGACAGGTCCTTGGGGAAAATAAAAAGGCTGGTGAATATCTTTGTAAATGTGACCCACTGTATGACTGTGCTGTGAAAGTCAAATATACAACTTGTCGAAAAGCTGCTCTGAAAAATCAACACTCGAATGTTTAATAATTTGTAACATTGGTAACATAAATGATAGTATGTGAAACGTGATCTATTCTTAAGTTTTAGTTCCATTTTTTTTTAAGACAAAGCATAATCAAAGGGTGTTGTCACTATTCTTCAGGATAGCTGGTCCTTAATTTAAGGCACTCAGCTAAGTAGATTTTCCCCAGGCCAGTTTCTCTCCTGCATTAACAGCAAATGCATGTTCCTTTGCTTTTTCCCTTTTGGAACTTCTTTTTGCTATTGATGACCCCTGTGGGATCATTGATACTGTTAGGGGGAAATGATGTCCTGAGTTAATCCCATACAGGCTTTGTGGACCCACCCCCACTCCAGACTAAAGCCATCAAGACATTGGGAAAGACAAATCCCATCACCACCAAGGGAGGGTGGCTGGGACCTGAGGGTGGAGTTGGGCAGCCAGGTTGGATATAAAAACCAAACACGTGGGCTTTGGGCTCTTTGGCTCGCAATCGCTCGCCTCCTGGCTTCACGGCTCCTGGCTGGCGGCCAACTCTGAGAGTGCCATTTTGGGATTCCTGATCGGCGGATCGGGTAGGACTCATTTAAAACTTTGTCTCCCACTTTTCTCCCAGAGCTGTACATTTCCTCATTTCCCCTTCCCTTTGTAAATAAACCTTTTATTAACCTTTCACGTGTGCCTGCAGTAGAGCATTGATAAGTCCTTTTAAGCGCGCGGGTGAGGACCCACAGTCAGGCACCCCGTTTTGTATCGGGGTTGCTCTACAACAATACCAACATACTCCACTGCTCAGTGAGGAACTCCCTTGGGGTCCCGCTTCCTGGCTGGATGTCTCAGTGCATCATGATGCTCTTGGTTCGCAGTGGGGTTACAGTGGCAGTGGCATCTCTGGTGAGTGCTAGCTAGAGTGATAGCTGTTCAGTGACTACCTTATCGACCATGAGGAAGTTCTCCAATGTCTCTCCGTTTTCACAGGTGACATCGCCAACTTCTCTTATGGCTCTGGGCAGGATCTCTTGCACCTCCTGGGCAATCATTCCTAGATACAAAACACTCCAACAGGTTTAATCAGGAAAAGACCTTTCTGGAGAAAATCCTCTCACACGCTTACATAAGAACGGAACACTGCCAGCCACACAGGATGTCTTTGCAGATAGATGCTTATCCTTTCTCAGCTTTTGCTTTGATCTGCGATGCATTTGAAGCAAAGGAATTGTGAGTCAAGAAACACTATAGGATTTAAAGTGAGAGTGTTCCTTTCTCTACATTTCTTTGAGACTCTGAGCCAGATTTTGGAAGGAACACAAGTAAGTGCCTTGAAGTCCCTGAACACATATGCAGAGGTAGGACATGGTTTCCTATCTCTTCCAGCAGGAAGACATTGTCCTTTAGATGGTCCTGATACAGCAATATCTCTTCTGCTTTGAAGAGAGACACTCTCCTCCCGTCTAAGTTTCTTTAATCTTAAATAAGCCTTATAGATATAAGGATTATAACAGTGGTGAAATGATAGGGGTCGGGAGGAAGGGAAGGCGCCATATCTAGCAGAGGAATCTACACATACACACCCAGCACAGGCTGCTCGTACACACTAGATGACTAACGATCTGCTTTCTTTAAACTAAAACTCTTGTTTTAAACTGAGATTTCTGTCCTGATGATGCCCAGAGGAGTGCTGGACATTGACAACTGAGGCTGTATCAGGGTCAAGATAACCTGGAGGCTGATAGCAAGTTCTGCAGGCTGAACACGATGAATACTAGAAATATCAATTGTGATGTGTTGTTTGCTTGTAACTGTCATTGTTTCACGCGTAAAAATGCCAGCTCAAGAGGAGATGACAGAAAAGTCTGTTTAGGGTGCTAGGCCCACCGTTCTCTCAGATCAACAGCTAGTGATCTAAAAATTAAAAAGGCTTATAGATTCATTTCCTGTCTCTGCTCATTAGCTTTCCATAGTGACAGATAGCAACACAACCCAGGGCTATTCCAATAACAGTCCTTCATTTTTAGAGTTCCTGGATTGCAGCATAAAACTACTTTTCTAGTTCCTTCTCCAACCTCAACCCACCTATGCTGCCCCCTTCTCCAACCCAGAGTTGCCCAGTGCCCCTACTTCTGTAATTGAGCCCTCATCCTATGAGCAAGAGGACGCCAGTGAAAAGAATGTACATTAAAAAAAAAAAAAAAAAAAAGGACCTTGGGATGCAGGCATGTTGGGTGGGAGTGCTGAATAAAGACAACCCAGAAACTTCTTTAACCTTTCCTGTTCTAGTGATATGAGTTTTGCAGAGGATGAGTTGAACCAACAGTTTGCTGTCAAATGCCATAACATACAACCTGCCCATCCAGTGGGAATCAAAATTTTAATAGTTGACAACCCAGAATTTAAAAGGGAATTTGTGTGTGTACCTGTTTGATGCGCCGCGTTTATTCCCATTGCAGATGCAAATTCAGGTTTGTAGTCATATTCAACGATCCTCATTTGTGCTATTCTTTTCAGCTGCTCATTTGTGTCAACCTAATTAAATTAAAGAAAAACAAATTTCACCTGCTCAGATACTTGCTATTCAAATCCGTGCCCAGAGTGACCCAGAGCGATGAGGAATGCTGGCAGCGGGACTGTCCTTTTCTCCTGCCAAACTATTTTAAGAGAAAGTTATGTCTCTTCAGAGAAGCTGAAGTCTTAAGGTTCATGTCAGTGACTTCCAACCACTGACTAAATAAATAGCCAAGGATCTGTCTAAATTATAGGGTGAAATCTCCCTCTTTTACAGCCCCTGCCTTACCGCTGCCCTCTGAGGTAAATTCTCCCAAGGAAGGAGGTTACTTGCTGTGGAGAGAAGCAATGAGCTGCTCAGGAGGGCAAGCGCAGTGTAAAACCCACACAAAAATAAGCCAATCTTGTATTGATTAATTGAAAATGCAATGCTGAATTCAAGAAACAACCTTTTTGGACACTTTGCTGAAGAAAATTCCTTCAAGTGGGAGACCGCAAGCTCACGTTGCCCACCCATGGATCCTTCAAGATGAAGCGTTGCCCCTCCCATGGGTGGTCTGCCCAACCCCCCTGTCAGTGATGGTGTCCTCCTCTGAGCTCACGGCTCTGACAGTTTAAGACGCTCTCAGCTGTGCTGCAAATTCCTTGAAAACAATGTCACCAGACCCCAAAATGATAACAGAGTAAAATGACAATAACAAAGATAATATAGTAAATTTTTCATAAGGCTAAAAGTGTTTGGTTCAAAGAATCCCCCTTTAATTTGATCTATTTAAATAAATTGGTGATAGGGCCTCCCTGGTGGCACAAGGGGTAAAGGACAGCACTGTGAAGCTAATCCGCAGCCTCTGCAGCACAGAGTTCGATCCCTGGCCAGCCAGGGAGCTGCCCACATGGCGCAGCAGACCTCTCCTGTCTCACCCGCTGCTCCCCTCAGCAGTGTATTTCGGTCAGTCTGCCTGTTCTGCTCCCCACTCTGTCTCTGGTGAATCCTCTCACCCCCGCATCTCTGGCCGCATCTACCCCAGCTCTCGTATGCAAAAAGAAATAAATCTTTAAAAAAATAAAATAAAAATCTGTGGTTTGGACAGGAAGGCAGACTCATCACAAGTGATATTATGATTGGGAAACACGATGATGGATGTGAATAGAGCAGCATGGCAGCTCCAGGGAGGTACCTGCAGAGTTCTTAGGGGAGCATGAAGAAAGGCGGCCTAGCATGGGAAAGTCCAACTGACACCTTGGCTCATTTCAGTTCTCAAACATGTTCTGCAACTTTCACATTGGGAGCTTTGCTCAAGGCATTTTCCCTGCCTTAAAAGCTCTCCATTCCCTCTTCCCTTTCTTCTCCAGTGTAAACATTGCTTCACCACAGATGCAGTCTTGACCTCCAAGATAGAAAGGGTCCCTCTGCCTTATGTGCTAATGGCACTTGTTCTTTTCCTTCATAGTGCTAACCAAAGTTATCACCAGACTGGTTATGTTGTCTTTTTTTATCTGTCTTCTCCCATAGAATATACACTCATGAAAATGAGAAAAAACTTGAGGCCATGGTTTTCTGTTTATCACCAGATCACCAGTTTGTAGCAAGAGTCCTTGCATATAGTAGATGCTCAACTAATTTGTTAAATAAAATAAGAATGTGAAGCTAGGAATAAGGGAAAGATATGGGTGGAGTAGGAAAGAGTGATACTAAGACAGGGATACCAGGTAGAAGGAACACCATAAGCCAAGTCCCAATGCAGCAAACCCCTTGAATGTCTGCACAGCAGAGGCAGAGTTTGGCATTACTAGAGATAAAGACTAAGACCCAAATGGAGAGGTCTTTGCAGGTCATGCTAGGAAGGAATAGTCACAATTTCACTTTGCTCTACCCAGCCATCTATCACTGTAAGCACCTTCATTCATTTAACCAATATTTGTTGAGTAGCTATGACACGTAAGCTGTTATCTTAGGTACTGGAGAGTCAATGAGTACTTCTTATTTGAAGATTAAATTTTAACAAAAGTTTCATTTCTCAAGGTAAGACTTAGGTTTCATTCATCTCAGAACAAAGCATATAGCATATACTGATTGAGTTGGAGCAGTGGTGACCAGGGACCAAACGTTGCCCCCTGACTTCTGGACACTGCTCAAGCCAGACAGGATGATGCCCTCCCAGGGTCAGAGCCTAAACAGCCCCCCTGACATCCTGAGCAGGGGGCTTTGAGGAAGCAGGCAGACTTTAATAGGAAGCAATGCACATGGGCTCACTCTCTCTTTCCTCAGAGCTGCTGTAGAAGACAGCCATCCTCCTGCAAAACAGGAGGAGACCTTTGCCCCGCCCTCCAAAGGGGGATCCCAACCTCAGCAGTACAGACCTCTGCCATACACTGCTGGCTCCTGTAGCTGCAACTCCACCCCATGACATCAACCGGTAACTGAACCTTCCCCCCACTCCCTCTACCTGGGTAGCTCTCCCTCATGCCCTACCTGTTTTAACCTGTTAGTTAAAATAGTTTCTTTTTTCTGCACCAAAGACTTTTTTTTTTAATTTGTGGCAGTAGGTGGCTGGACCTAAAACCATTGAGAAAGGTTCTGCCCCAGTGACAGTTCTTTTTAGACACTTTGCCAGGTAAGAGTTGGCACCCAAAAGGGTCAATGAAGAGGAGGAGGAACGAAAAATGAGGGAACCCTTTCTGTCTTGGGGGGTGAAGAACTGCGTCTTTGCAATATTTACTTTGGAGAGGGAAAAAGAGGTGCGGGAAGGCAGGGAAAATGATACCACAGAACAATCCCTGGCACTAACAGGATTACAGATGGGGTCAATCAGGAGCCAGCTGGACTGCCCTGCACTAGCCAGGCCCACCCCATTCCCTCTCCTGGGAGTCCCATGTTTACCGGCTGCCTATTATCCCCTCAGTCTTGACATGAACCACACTAGCAACCAAAGGGAGGCAGTGTCAGTGCCTTTGCTGCAAATGGAAAGCAGAGGAGGGTGCCCTCACTGAGGCTGTCCAGGTTACAGAGACAGAATGAGTCCTGGTGACTAAGACAGATGCATTTCCCCTGAAGACATATTGGTAGGCATAGTAATTAGGTTCTATAGCACTATTACCATTGTATTTCAGACAGCTTTTTGGCCAAAGAATATTTTAAGAGTTGGCTTGGGGATCTAAACACTTTATATAATCATATTTCCCTAAGAAAATGCTCTTCTGGTTTCTAATTCTAGTCTGTAGACATTCCAAAGGCAAATATAACCTACCTGTTTTGCATGTTCCCTATGTGTACACTTGGCCTAGGAAAAACCCTTGAGGCAAGGGTTGTGCCTTCTTGGAATTCTCCTCCAGGATCTACACAAGTCAGCACTTAATGTCATGCTTTGCTCACCAATGTGTTTAGTAAAAAGCTAGAAACTGGATTTGGGTGCCTGATATGATCTTGCCCACAGCAGTTTTGCAAAGTTTGTAAATGCAAATGGCCATCACAGCGGTGCCCCATCATACCCAAGGTTTTTATTTCATGAACTCAAGCACTGCACTGCAGGGAAGACATTTCAGCCCATGCGGCTCCAGTTTATTCAGGGAGGGAGATCTTTTTAATCCACTCTCTGGCCCAGAGCCCTGGGACTCTGGGTCTCTCATCAGGAGCAGTTTAAGTTACACTGGTTCACCCTTTGCTGAGGAACTCCACCCTTGGTCTCAGGGTCCTGAGAAGAGACTTTGCATGTCTGACTATCTCAAGCTTTTCACACTTTTGTCTCTACCTAGCACACTGATGGTTCAGCTCGGATAAAAACAAAACAATCTTTGGGCGTTGCATCTCACCTGATTTCTTTTCTGGCTTTTATTTTTAAGTCCTTTGCTGTCTTGTTTTCAGCCTTCACCGCAGAATTTGACTGATGCATTCAACTTTCAACTTCCTCATTTTCTTTTTTTTTTTGCATTGCCACTGACTTTCTTCCCACCCCATTGGTTTTCAGCATATCCTTTCCATGCGCAGTTTCCACTACAAGAGGCACACTCCCTTTCCAGCATAGTCACTTTAGTGAACAAGACGCTGCTATCTGGGTGAGTTAAGCTGCTCCTACTTAGGCTGACCTCATTTCCCTAGGGCTTCAGTTTCACAGGTTTCAGTCATATCTGCTCTATCTCCTCTGTCTTGGATGTGCGTCCAGATGAGCACTAGAGATCTCCAGCAAGCCTCTGCAGGCAGCGTGCTCATGCACTTAATATCCACAAAGCAACCAAGACAGCCTGGAGTGAAAGGACACAGCCAGGGCAAGACAGCCACCTGTTTCGTTTTCCCCATCACCCACATATTGGGCACCATGTTTGGCTACTATATCTGGCGACAACTCATCCAGAAGCAAGCTCTGGCTACCACTGTCAAAAACCAAAATTCTTCCAAGTAAATTTGAAGATCTTCTTGCCTCTATTCAACAATTCAAGATTTGGGCAGCATCCCATTTAGCAAGTGTAAAGATCCTATGAGCAGTTATAGAAAAATGGGTGGGGTTTTTTTTATAGGCAGAAGAGTCAGACAGGTTACTAGCAAAAGAAAAAAAAGTTTATTATAGGCAAAGTCACCTTTCCTTAAAGGAAAGCAAGGGGGTTCTTATTCTTCTTTTGCTGATGACCTCACCAGTACTGACCAGGAAACTCCATACTGACTGGTTTAAAATTCTACTTTGATGAGAGTCTGAAACTATAATAAGGTTGGACATTAAGTCTTGGTGAAATTGGCATAAACAATTCTATTTGGGCCTTTTTTTTTTTTTTAAGCACCATGCATCCTTAAAGAATGAGATATTGCCCTCAGTCCTATATATAATGGGGTCCAGGTTCCCTTCCCAGCATGTTTGGGAGAATGTCTCTCTTTTAAAAGTTGGAAAAACTGAGATAGGGACAGGTAAGAATAAGTCCACACATCTGTCAGCACCATCATCGCTATCATCTCTCGTCTATAATGGATGATGAATTGAACAGATAAGATTTGAATAGCACATGGTGGACATTGAATAAGACATCATTTAAATAAGATGATGAATAGGACAGATAAGGCGCCTCCCCAGTGACACAGCGGTTGAGTGCTGAGCTGCAAATCTGCCCACAGCCTCTGCAGCACCCGTTCAATACCCCGGCTGCCGCAAGGGTCCCACATGGCATGCAGACCTCTCCTGTCTCACCTGCTGCTCCCCTCAGCAGTGTGTTTCATCAGTCTGCCTGTTCTGCTCCCCGCTCTGGCTCTGGTGAATTCTCTCACCCTCCCACGCTTCTGACTGTACCCAGTGCTTGTATAAATAAATAAATAAATCTTTAAAAAAAAAAAGAATAGGACAGATAAGGACTAGAAAAAAATATTTCATAGCTGTGTATAGGCCCGTTAAGAACAACTATATTGTTATGAAATAATTTAAAAAGTGATTTACATTAAAATTATAATTTACATTTTACAAGAAAATAAGAAATATTTGCCTAGCCCTATTCCACTAAAATAAAAAAATGCTCCACATGCATGAGCTCAGAAAACATCTTGAGTAAATGAACACTTAAATAAATGCTAAAATGAATATGAGTGTTCCCTGTTTATAGAAGATATATAATGTCTTTGAGCCAAAGTTCCTGGACCAGAACTTGCCAGAATCACCATTAAAATGCAAGTATTCTAAGCAGAGGCTACTATTCTCTTAATTCTACCATGCTCTGTGTAGGTAGGGGGCATAGGAATTTCACCCAGAAAGCCAGGGCTGGCTTTAAAATGGAGAAAGCTTCCTGGAAGGGATTTGGAGAGTGCTGGGGTAGCTTTTTATTTTAAGACCATATAATTTCTTCAAACCAAGGAGCACAGTTTGAAGAAATGAATGATGAACAAGGTTCTTGGAAGAGCCGGGTGGCAGCAGGAAGGGCTGTGGAGGACTTTCCTACTCTTCCTCTTCTGTCTACATTTAGATAAGACCTGGCATGGACTTGCAGAGTGAGTTGGTGTGATCTGAAAAGCAGACATTTTATCTCTCTAAAAGGCAAATGCACGATATCTATGACCACTATCTGGAAATGTATGTGAGAACTTTCTCCCCCTAAGAGTTCCCACCCGACTAGTGCAGTAGGTCACAGCTCTTCTAACATGAAGTGCAGTTTCAAAATCAGTATAAAAGTCAGTATAACAGTTACAACCATTCTTTGAAATCCTTTCAGCAAAAGAGGACATTCCTTGGCCAGTTTAGAAAAACCAGTGGCAGATTTGCACTGGGAAAGGAATGCAGTCTGGAAGAATGGCCAAGTATTAACAGATTAAGTCTCCTGTTCACCAAAAAAGAATTCAGAAGGGAGAGCAAAGCAGGTTTAAAAACATGATTCTGTCACCATTTCAAAAATGCTTATAAGAGAAGCAATGTGAATGAGGAGGGAGGTAGTAGCAGAGGTAACAAATGGAAAATGGAATTAAATGGTGAAATGGCTGAAGTCAAGAGTGGCCTGATGAAGAAACTGGCATATTTAATCCTAATACTCAAGGTCTTCATAAACTGTAACTTTCCAAGGCACTCAGAACTTATCTCAATGGGTTAAAAATATAGAGAGGGGTCAGTAAGGAGGCATCCTTTCCATCTAAATAGATGAGGACACTGAGTTCCAGCAGGTTTAAACATTTTATCCAAGGTCAGGTTACTGGGGAGACCCCAAAATGGGGGAGCTCTGATTTTCTAGTGGAAATCAGAAATTAGGTGACTGCCTCTCCATAGAAAAGACGGACTTGACTCTGTTCCTTGGGCCGCGGGATTGACCAAGTAAGACTGGAGAGGACGAAGAGAAATACTTGCAGAAACTGGACTGACAGTGCTCAGAAGAGAAACAGGGAGGTGGAAATTTGGAGGAAAGGAAAATGGCAAGCTCCAGCAGTTGACAATGCATAGAAGGAAGGGCAATGGCCTGTGGAAAATAACTCAGGGATGGCCTACTTGTGCAGTGGTGCTGTGCTGTCAGTGGCCACTGTTCCTGTCAGGTAAATCCATTCTCCTGGTAGTTGCTGATGCAGACTCTCAGCAGAGGAGCCTAGCAGTTCCAACAGCCGTGGTTGTCAAGCAATGTGTTTGTCTCACCCCAATAGGCAACGTGCGGAAATGCCCTATGTGGGGAATGTCAGAGGCCAGGAGCACCCCACCCACCTGCTTAAGTGTCAAAGGAGGTGCCAGAGGCCTGCCCTGTGCTCACCTCTTGGATATTCTGCTTTGCCCGGCTGTCAGAGGGATGCATGATGGTTCCCATCACTTTCATATTGCCACAGACAACCAGGGCTTCGTCCGGTGCATCTGTGTTTATTCCCACTCGACTATGACAGACAACAGATTCTGGAACTTGTCCTCGCTGCCATAATGCATCACTGTCATTTTCAAATTGCCCAGGGTTAGACGCCTGGAAAAAATACATAAATGTATTACAATTAAAGCTACAGTAGCAGGAATAGAAGATCACTTTATCCTCAGAGCAATGGAAAACAAAATGTTACCTAAGTCTTTTCACATGAAAATCACATGCTGGATGGGACATTCTGACATATACAAATGGCCCTATGACCCCAGGAAAGTCAGGGGCTCCCATAAATACTCTGCCCACTATGAGCAGAAGCTCGGTATGCCATGTATTAGAATGTCTAGTCTCTAGCACATCTATCTGAAATAGAGAATATGTCAGTTTCACTGGGTGACAAGGACAAGAAGAAAACTCATAATGACTATCTTCTCATTAAAGATAATAATCATGATTTCAATCAGGCTAATAGACAAGAAAACATTGTAAGCTTATTAAGACTAAGATAAAATAAAAGTACTTTACATTTAGGTAGCCCCTTTATAGTTTCAAACCACTTTCATATTTATGATTTCATACAGAATTGACAAGCAAATGAAAATACAAATATATTTAACATATCTCAACTATCTCTTAAACATAGATGACCGTCAAGGAACACTGGAAACAGCTATGTTTGGTTTTCTGTTGTTTTTAAATTTTTTTTTTAAATTGAGGTAACATAAGGTATCACCACCATATTGCACCCACCACCAAATCACCCAAAGCACCCCCATCATAGTCCATTGGCTTCCTTTCCTTTTTGTTCTTACCCCTCCCCCACCTCACCCCTCCTTTGGATGTTTTACTTCTATAGTCAGCTTTTAAGGGTTAGTTTTGATCTTGCCTTTACTTGACACTTAGTTTGGTTTTTCTATATTCCACATATTAGTGACACAGTCTGGTATTTATCTTCCTCCTTCTGACTTATTTCATTAAGTGTTATCCCTTCCAGCTTCATCCACATTGCTGTAAATAGCATGAGTTTATTTTCTGATTGTTGACTAATATTCCATTGTGTATCTGCACCACATCTTCTTGATCCACTCATCTGTTTTTGGATACTTTGGCTACAGTAAAAAGTGCTGCAATAAACATGGGAGAACAAGTTTCCTTTCAAATTAGTGTTTTTGAATGTTTCAGGTAGATGCCTAAGAGTAGAACTACTTGATTATATAGCAGATTCATTACTCATCTTTTTATTAAGATGAAAGGCTGGATTAATCTGCATTCTCATCAGCAGTGCAGGTGAGTTATCTTTTCTCCATATTCTCTCTTTTTTTTTTGCATAGAAGAACTGGGGTACAGGCCAGGGCAGGGGGGTTGGTTAGAGGATTCACCAGAGACAGAGTGGGGAGCAGAACAGGCAGACTGACTGAAATACACTGCTAAGGGGAGCAGCGGGCAAGACAGGAGCAGTCTGCTGCGCCATATGTGGGTTAGCTCCCTGGCTGGGGATCAAACTCAGGCCTTAGCTATGACAGCACTGAGACTTAACCCTTAGGTCCCACCAGGGAGGCCTCCACATACTTGACAGCACTTGTTGCTTCTGGTCTTTTAAGTATGGGTCATTCTTACAGGTGTGGTTTGTCATTGTGGTCTTGATTTGCATTTCCCTCATAAGTGATGAACAATTTTCATGTGCCTGTTGGCCATCTGTACATCTTCTTTGAAGAAGTGCCTATTTAGCTCTTCTGCTCATTTTTTGATTGGGTTATTTGTTTGTTTTGCTGTTGTTGTTGAGTTGTAGGTGCTCTTTGTGAATCTTTGACATCAGTCCCTTGTCAGATATACGGTATGCAACTATTTTCTCCTATTCAATTGAGTGTCTTTCTGTTGAGTTATGGTTTCTTTTGCTGTGCAGAAACTTTTTAGTTTGATGTAGTCCCATGTGTTTATGTTCTCATTTGTTTGTCTTGCTGTTGGGGATGCATCTCTAAAGATATCACTGAAGCTTATGTCATGTAGCGTTTTGCATTTTTTTTTTATATATATATTTTACAGTTTCAAGTCTACATCCAACTCTTTCATCCATTTTGAACTGATTTTTGTGTATGGTATGAGACAGTGGTCTAGTTTCATTCTTTTTTTATGAGCTGTCCAATTTTCCCATCACCATTTATTGAAGCGCCTATCCTTGTGCCAGTGTATGTTGTTGGCTCCCTGGTCATAGAGTAACTGTCCATGTAGATGTGGATTTATTTCTGAGTTCTCAATTCCATTCCATTGCTCTCTGTTTCTGCTTTAGTTCCAGTACCAGGCTGTTTTAATTACTATGGCTTTATAATAAAGTTTGAAGTCTGGAAGAACAGCCCTGCCATTTTTCTTTTTTTGTCAGGATTGCTATGGCTATTGTGATTCCATATGAATTTCATATGTTTTGTTCCAGTTACTTGAAGAATGCCATCAATATTTTTATTGTGATTATAGTGAATCAATAACAGCTACATTTGTCGTGTGCTCATTTATACTCTAATTCTATGAGCTATGTACTATTCTCCTTAGTTTATTGCTACTGAGACTCTGGAAAGACAAATTGCCCAAAGCTACAAAGCTAGTAAGTTCTGGAGCTGGAATTGTATTTCCTTTGATTGTTACATAATGATTCTAACCGCCTATTTCATAGTGTTATCTAGAAGTAACCCTGGTCAAATGTGGTCTCAAAAAAAAAAAGTTCAAATGCAGTAAACAGGCTAGACAAAGTTCTGGAGCTATTACACTTCAATAAAATTCCACGTCAAAAGTTTTTTCCACTCTCTTCTCCCCACTTAACCTCTAGCTGCTGAATTTATTTCTAAATAACCATAAGTAGGGCTCTCTGAAACTTTCAAAATCCTCCCAACACAATTAAGTCATTTATAAAATTATGACCTAGTCTTCTAAATATGAATTCTGTGCTTGAGACAGGTTGTCACAAATTCAGACAAATAGGGAACTGGATAATCTAAAACATTAGCACTAACACAGTAGTTTTGCTATTTTCCTGTCTGGAAGTATGGGAGACATTATAAACACAGCACCTGAACGTGCATGGATGATCTCTGACAAATACTCAAGAAACCAGTAACAATAATTTCCTTAAGTATGGGACTGGGAGATGCAGAAACTGGTCAGAGGGAAAGTCACCACTCACTACACATTCTGTTGGTATTATCTGAATGTTTTTACCATATGTATGTGTTACCAATTTTAAAATAATAATGAAAAGAAACCACAAAGTTTAGTTCTTAATTTGAGTTCAGTTAAAGCATTTTTAGGTGTCTTCTGCATCCTGTTTCATTTCCACCTGTCTAAACCCTGAGCTGGTTGAAAGACACAACCATTGACATTTGATGGACAAACGCAATGAAAGAATATAAAGCAACAACTTTGAACATTATTTTGTGTGAATTCACTTGAACAAAGAGCTTTTCTGCAAAGTCCCTAGAGTCCCCTTGGTTGTGAATGGCAAATTGGCTTTGATTCAAATCCTTTTATAGCAAGCAATCAACTATATCCAAAGGTACGCCGTATAAAATGTTGATGTGTTTTGCTCTATTCTGAACATAATGAGCCATTCAAGGAAACAAAATAGGACAGTGATGGATTTTTTTTTCCTTAATGAGTTTTAGGATAATTATTATCATGTTTGGTAACTTGATACTGTAACCACAAATATAAGTAGATTTATTTCTTTGGAACAATTACAACAATCTCAATTGACTTTCATCAGATAAAAACTCAAGTCTCTAAACTATGTTCAAATTATTTTGGAAGGGGTCACAGATTTACAACATTCTAAATATCTATTTCTAAGAAGGTGTCCCTAATCAGCAATGGGAAATGTTATAAAATCTATGAACTTATTTCCATTTTCTGGTATCCACAGTGTTAACATATCAGAGAAAACTGTAATGTTTCTCTTTCTTGGATTATGAAGTTGTGGTCACATGTGGCCCAGTATGGCTGATTGATATCAAACACCAAAATGAATTAGTGTTTCTAAAATACTTTTATTATTTATCTTATAGTATAAATACATTTATTATATATTTAGGGAGGACCTTTTAGTTAATATTACGTGTGACTGTGTGACCTTAGGGCAGTCACTTAACCATTCTGCATCAGTATTTGTCCTCTGAAGAATAAAGATAATGTTTTTATCTATCCCACAGGTTGTATAAGTCATGAAAGTCACATACGTATGAAGACTTTCCAAATCTGAGGATGAACACTCTTCAAATTCTACCTTGACACACTCTGCTGTGCAGAGCAACAATGGTTCTACCTATAACCATTCATTTTCCCTCAGCAACAGGCTGCAAGTTTGCACAGCTTGGTGGGGGGCAGGGGGGTGGGGAACCTCCATTCATAAAGAATACAATGTAAATGCCGCCCCCTGCAGGTGCTTGGATAGGAAACAGTATTCACAGTAATCTGAGACCTGCTCTGTTTAAATATGGTATGGGGAGCAGGAACTTCTTTGTTTTACCTCTGTTTGGACTTTTAAAGTAGTAGCTAAAGATCATAAAAGGAGAGCTTGTGCCTAGGAAGGCAACCTATAAAAAAATCCCTTTTTGTGCCTTTTGAAAAGGCAATGGAAAAATGGACCTAGAAATGCCCTCTTCCGGTGCAACACAAATATGGTTTCCAGGCCAGCAACATCAGTATTTCCTGGAAGCTTGTAGAAATGCACATTCTCAGACATCTCTAATCCACTGAATCAAGAACTGGGATGGGGCCCAGTATCTGTGTTTTATAAAAATCCTTGACAAAATTTAAGAATTACTTCTTCAGGGGCCTCCCTGGTGGCATAGGGATTAAGTCTCAGCACTATCATGCTATCACTGCTATGGCATGAGTTCGATCCCTAGGAGGGAGGTGACCCACATGGCACAGCAGACCTCTCCTGTCTCCCCTGCTGCTCCCCTCAGCAGTGTATTTCAGTAGATCCACCCGTTCTGCTCCGCATTTTGTCTCTGGTGAATCTTCTCACCCCCTGCACCTCTGGCCTACACCCCAGTTCTTGTATGCATAAATAAATAATTTTTTTTAAAAAAAGAATTACTTCTTCACGCTATAGATTCCTAGTCAAGAGTTACCCTGCCATCATGGATACAAGTTCTGGTGAATCCCAAGTGCAGAGTGAAACATATTGCTCCACACACTGACTCCTTTGGATAAATAAAAGTTCATCCACACTCCAGTAGATGTGTGGTGTGTGTGTACATGTGAGTGAGTGTGGTTGGTGGGGGAGGGAGAAGAGGTTTATGGTTAGAAACGGACAAGAGTTGTTGAGAAATAGAATTAAAAATGGAGATGGTATCTGGACTGGCTCTGCTCTACCCTGGTCCCTTGCAATCCTTACAATGGTATGATTTCTTTTGTCTTCCCTGCCCCTGGCTATTGGTTTCCCACTCATGGCAGTGTGGTTGCAGAGTAGGGAAACAAAGACTTCTTGGGGATGTGCTCATTTCTATTCTTCTGGAAAAGAAACTGGAATAATCTGTTAGTTTTCAAAAGTAGGAAACCTTGGTGCGTCTTTGAAAGGCAGACAAAAGTAATCATCCCTCCTGCTTGCCACACAGCATCCCAAAGCAGGTTTAATTATGTGTTTTAGAAGGAAAATGGAGCCAAAGTAAAGCCTACTCATTAACAAGGAGAATCTGAGGGAACTCTGCTGGGGAATGCACCCCAAAACAAAGACCTGGGAAATAAATCTTTTCTTTGGAGAAAGCCTTAATTTCCATTAAATTGACCAATTTACACTACAGGACCATAATATACTTCTAAAGCTGTTTTGATTGACAACACAGATGAGCAATTACCAGGCCCTGCCCACCATTCTTTATCCAAGGAGAATTTTATAAAGCATGGTCTCCTGAACCCCTCCTGGAGACCTGAAACTCATCTACGTCCAACCTTCTTAAAATTGCCCACATGTTAAGGAATGATTCTCAGACCTAAAATGAATCTGGATTTACTAAATGTTATTTGCAGCTCCCTATTATCATTTGGTCATATCTTAGCATGATTTCAATTGTAAAATTTTCTGCCTTTATTCTAGAACTCAGGCAGTCATCCAAAAGTGTGCATCTGGCCTATAAAATATAGGCTGACCTGCCCTCTTCAAACCCAAGTTGCATATACCTGTCTTGTGGCCTCCACAGTCTCCAGGGGCAGAAAATGTGTTCTGTGAACTTTTCTTAAGATTCCCTGATCAAACTATAATGCAATTTCATAGGGCCTCCCCGGTGGCTCAGCGGTTGAGCGCTGGGTTGCGAAGCTGCCCACAGCCTCTGCAGTGCAGGTTCAATCCCCAACCGCCAGGCAAGGGCCCCACAGGGCGCGACAGACCTCTCCTGCCGCCTGCTGCTCCCCTCAGCAGTATACTTCATCAGTCTGCCTGTTCTGTTTCCCGCTCTGGCTCTGGTGAATTCTCTCACCCCCCTGTGCTTCTGACTATACCCAGTGCTTGTATAAATAAATAAATAAACAAAATCTTTAAAGAAAAAAATAATAATGCAATTTCTTAAATTCAGTTTTTCTCTTGATTGGGTCAAACCTTAAACAATTAAATGGATCCAAAATTCTGCGTTCCTTTTCACTACTACATTTTGGGATAAGAATGGAATAATATCAACAAGATATTTCTTGTTAGAAAGGCTGGGGGGAGAAGGGTTTGTGTTATGGCCATTATTATTATTTCCATTGTTGTATGATAACGCTTAAGTTACCCAGCACACTTACAGGAAAGGGCATTTTCTCTAACCAAAAATGATAATGAGAAGAAAGCTATCAAATCTGGAATGTATTTTTTTAAAAAAACAACAGTTTAGTGACTAACATTGACACCCAATCTGTACTAAAATTTAATCTTTTAGTAATCACACTAAATGAATTGCAGAAATCTTCAACTTCGCGAAGTCATCACTCTGAGTTAAATTTCTATGCTCTGCATATGAGGAGATGCCCATTAACAGAGAGCTTTGGCAATGGAATTTTCGGGTGGCGGGATGCCCACTTGTGCTGCTTCTGTGTGGACTTGCACAGAGCCAGAGTGGAGCTCAGCAGGGGCTGCCAGCAGGACATGGTACCTACCCCTAGGTAAACCATTCAAAGTATGCAGGTGAGCAGCAGAGCCTGCCTCAAGCAGGCATTGCCCAGCTCACGGTGGCCCTTGCGAGATACCTAATCTACGCTGACTCTGAGAAGAATGGCATTGTCTGTTTTTATTTCTTCTTAGGAGAAATCAGAAACAGTAAGTAACCTGGGTTTCCAGACTTTATTTTATTTATTTTTTAATATTTTATTTTATATAATTCTTACATCATTTTTCATCTTTGTACAATGTATGCATTTTCATTTTGGTTATATTCCCCATACAAATGCACCCCCTCCCTTATTTTGACTCTAGTTCTTCCTCTCCCCACCCCTCCCTAATCCCCCCTCCACCCCATAGTGTGTCTCTGGTTTATAGTTGCTTGTTGATTTTGATTATTACTTTGCATTGATTAGTTTTTTTTCCTGGCCTCTTATTTAGGTTTTCTAAATTCCTGCTATGAGTGAGACCATCCGGTATTTTTCTTTTTCTTTCTGACTTATTTCGCTGATCCTTTCTAGCTCTATCCATGTTGCTGCAAACTGCATGTGTTTATCTTTTTTGATTGCTGAGTAATATTCCATGGTGTATATGTACCACATCTTCTTCTTCCAGTCATCTATTTTTGGGGATTTGGGTTGTTTCCATAGCTTAGCTATTGTAAATAGTGCTTCTTAAACATAGGCGTGCAGGTGCCCTTTGGAATTACTGTTTCTGTGTCATTTGGGTAAACCTAGGAGTGGAATTGCTGGATCATATGGAAGCTCTATGCTTAGTAGGTCCAGAAATCTCCACACAGCTCTCCATAGTGGTTGGACCAGTTTGCACTCCCACCAACAGTGCAGAAGAGTTCCTTTTTCTCCACAACCTCGCCAACATTTGTTGTTGCTAGGTTTTTTAATATGTGCCATTCTCACTGGTGTAAGATGGTATCTCATGGTAGTTTTGATTTGCATTTCCCTGATTACAAGTGATGGTGAACATTTTTTCATATGCCTGTTGGCCATTTGCATTTCCTCTTCAGAGAAGTTTCTTTTTAGCTCTTCTGCCCGTTTTTTTGACTGGATTATTTTCTTTGTTGTTGTTGAGTCTCACCAGCTCTTTGTAGATTCTTGTAATCAGTCCTTTATCATTAGCGTTGTGTGCAAAAATGTTCTCCCAGTCGGTGGGGTTTCTCTTTGTTTTTGTTATTGTCTCTTTTGCTGTTCAGAAGCTCTTTAATTTGATGTAGTCCCCGCTGTTTATCTTTGCCTTTACTATCACTGCTTTGGGTGATGTGTCCAGACCTTATTTTAGATGAGATACTGCAGCAATGCAGTCCCAGATTACATCAGGTCTGATATCAAAGACCACCCTAGACCTGCTGAGGGGTGGATGGGAATCTCTGCCCTTGGGTCCTGACCCAAGGAAAGGGCTCCACCTAAGTCTTGGCGCCTCATTTGCCACAGGCTAGATCAAGCCCCACAAAAACACGACCTGGAAGAAGCATGCAGAGCCCAGCCCTCAGCCTGGGTCATCTCAACACTTCAGAGTTTCACATCATTTCCATCATTACTTCATCTCCATTAAAGCTGTGAACCACAGTTTACAGATTTATACTAATAGGTGGCTTGCTATTTTTAATTGACTATAAGAATGGCACAGAGGGCCCTTTGTTTCAGAGATAGTTCAAGGTGAGCAAAGACTCACTTGCCCAAATAGGCAGATCTTGTCCCCTCCAGCCTAAGGTTAACGGTAGCACATGTGCATGCCCACAGTGAATGACTTTCCCTGTCGGAGTTTGTGAGTCCTTCCTATGTCACCTCAAAGATCCATGACAACACAGCCCAGCTCCCAGGACTGCCAGACCTGCACTTCACCAGTTACCTCATGCCCCTGGCATTCTCAGCAGAGGCCAGTCTGACCTCACACAGATGCAGCTGCCAATGCTTTATGTTTATGTGATGGCCAGACTCCCGTCCACAGCTGCAACCAATCACTCATTCAGGAAAATGTGCTAGGCCATTACTATGTGCCAGGCAGGGGCCCAGATACCTCTGGGATCACCAATCACTTTTGGCCATGGGATGCCTTCCTGCCAGTTACCACTTCCTACCCTGTGGGCTTTGGGCTCAGAGAGAACTGGGTTATAACTTGGACTCCATCATTTATATGCAAGCTGTGTAATTGTGGATGCATCCCTCATCTTCTTGAACTTCAGTACTTCTGGGTGTAAAGAATGTAATGTAGATGTGAAACAATGTAAAATTATGTCATGTATAAATTATTTAGCCAAGAACCTAGAACATAGTATAAAAACCATGGTTTCTCAGGAGAGGCACTAGTGACATTTGGGGAAGGCTAATTGTAGACTGATTGTGAACTATAAAGTGTTGAGGAGCGTCGCTGGCCTTAATCACATGGCACTAGTGGCATCTTAAGTTGCAACAACCAAAAAACATTTGCAGACATTGCCAAACGACTCCTGGGGGGACACAGAGAATCTTTGGAACCACTATGTGAAAACTAAAACAGTGCTGCTATTATTATTTTCAGTGACTGAGAAAGCACATACCTTAAATATCCCATTGACAATACAAATTCAACTCACAGGGAAGAAAAGCATGTGGGATCCAGCACAGCCAAAGAACTGGGCTTACCCTTACAATGATCCGTTCAGAGATGTGGGCAGATAACAAATAGAACTGGTCCTGGCTAGCAGCATACAGTCCAACCACCAACATGAAGTATCTGATTCAGAAACAGCAGACCAATGTCAACACATCAGGCAACAGAGATATAATTTGTGTAATCAAATGCGACCCAGCAGTTAATCAATAGTGAATTTACCTAAATATGTTTGTTTGCATATTTAAAGAATTTCTCTTCTGCTTTACATTGTCCCTCCTGATAAATAAGAACAGAGTTGATTCACTCACTATTGTTTGGGGTCTGCCCTTTGCTCAATGTCAGGTAACTGGGAGCTGCATAGCTGGGCCCTCGGCACAGCACTGAGCGCAAACATATGCGCAATGGGAAGGTGTCCAGAGCCGCTGCAGTCACATCCTATGCTCTGATGGAGGGGACATAACAGGGCTTGCCCATCCTCACTGGACCCTTCCCACCATAGATGCCCTATACCTTCTTCCATGACTTTAGTCAAAGACCTGCACCCTCCCTGTTATCTCAGTTGCCTCTTCACTACACCATTGACAAGACACTTAAGATCAGACCATTCCTTGAAAGCAAAATAAAAACCACCCCCATCTGAGGAGATTTTGCAAAAGAACTGCATGAATAAACTTCACCAACTTCTTCTGCTACATTGTACAGGCTCTTTAATCCCTGAGAACAGCCTTCTCTCTTTTTTCAATTTTATTTATTTTTCTATTCCCCATACAATTGCAACCCCCCTTATTTTGACCCCAATCCCTCCTCTCCCCGCCCGTCCCCCATAGTGTGTCTCTGGTTTATAGTTGTTTGTTGATTTTGATTTTTTTCTTTATTATAGTTATTCTTTTTTCTGGTCTCTTATTTAGGTTTTCTAGATTCCTGCTATGAGTGAGACCATCTGGAAAGCTGTGTGGAGATTCCTCAACCTCCTAAAGATGGAGCTTCCATATGATCCAGCAATTCCACTCCAAGGTATTTACCCAAATGACACAGAAACATTAATTCAAAAGGGCACCTGCACCCCTATGTTTATAGCAGCACTATTTATAATAGCTAAGCTTTGGAAACAACCCAAATGCCCAAAAATAGATGACTGGATCAAGAAGATGTGGTTCATATACACAATGGAATATTACTCAGCATTCAAAAAAGATAAACTCATGCAATTTGCAGCAACATGGATGGCGCTGGAAGGGATCATGCTCAGTGAAATAAGCCAGAAAGAAAAAGAAAAATACCAGATGGTCTCACTCATAGCAGGAATCTTCTCCTCTATCTTAAGTGCAGCAGTAGTAACAATTGTTAGCTACCATTATTATTAGAATAACTACCATGCCCATCACACACTGGACAAAATTGTTTATCTACATTAATTCACTTAGTTTCCCCAAGCGACCCTCTTGAAGTAGGATATTGCTATTGCCCATTTTACAGAATAGAAAATTGAGTCTTAGAGTTAAATTGCTCAAGCTCACCCAGCTAGTAAATGGCATATCAAATAGGCAAATTCATCCTGTCCAATTCCAAAGCCTATGTTCTAAAACCAATGGTTCTCAAATTTGAGCTCGCTTCAGAGTCACCTGGTGACTCTGTTACCAGGTGGTTAAAATGCAAATTGCTGGGCCCACCAGCAGAGTATGGGATTCACTAGGTCTCCCCCAAGCACCAAGAACATGCATTTCTAGTAAGTGACTAGATGATGCCATCACTACAGACCTGGGACCATACTGTGAACCACAAATCTAAACTACTAATGAAAATTTATTTTCTTTTTTAATCAAAGAAAAGCTACAGCAGCGCTCAGGACCCAGTGATTATACTGGGGACCAGCGTACAGGTTTGAGAAATGCAGTCAATCCTCAGCCCTCAAATGACAATGAACTTGTAATCACTCCAGAGAACTCTGGGGGTAGAGGGATCCAGGCTAGCATATTTGGGGCTGGGCAGGAGAGTAGAGATTTCTACTCTCTCTAATAGACTGAAAGTGTCAGAGAAGGCTGGAAAGTAACTGAGGGAGGCCCAGTTTGTCTGCTCATGTGGCCAAGAGGAAGAAAGAGGCCTCTGGGGAAACTGCCCACTCAGATAAAGGCCCCCATACCTCTGGTCAGGATTTGGTTTTCCCTTCTTTCTCATGTTATTTGCTGTAGTTTCACTGAAGTGTAACCGGCCCAGCGTGACTTTGGTGACCTGGTCCGCCAGCAGGTCGATTCTAAAACAAACAACAGAAATACCAAGAGACAGTCAGAGAAAACAGAGCCCTCGATGACTGTTAGATTCTCAAATATGTTCAGTGCCCAGTTCTCACCATGATGTGGAGGACAGTCAATTCCAGTCACTGATCATTAATAAAGTTTCCACATCACAGTGAGAACTGGCCATCAAGGAAGGTCATGGCATGATTCTTGAATGGTAAGAAATGCTCGTTTAGCAGAAAATCAAGCCCAGAGTTTCTGACTCACAAAGGTCATATGCTCCCTACACTATCTCTGGGTTCTTTTATGTCCACAGCAGGGAGAACGGACAAATTTCACTGTGTGACTCTGCTAGTGTGGCTACTGCCTCCTGATTGAAGGAATTTCTCTAGGCTCCTGGAGGACCCCTTTGCATCTTTCTCATGGATTTGCCCTTTCTTGGTCTGGCTGTGGGAGGTAAGGCAGTGGGCACCTAAGGGGGACCACACAGACCCTGCCTGGATGATGGAGAACAGATGCACCAGGGCAGGTCAGTGCTGCTTGTACGTGTGGCTCCTTCACAGTTTTGTACACAGGCTCATGTGGAGCTCCTGCCTGGTCAGTCCCTGCTGTAAAACCATCTGCTTCCCAGACCCAGTGCTACTGACTCCGGGCAAAAACACTGACATATTTCAATTATCTCTCAGTCAAATCAGTTAAAAATCCACTCCGGCTCCAAGCCCTTCTAAAGTTAGATGTGCACTTAGGACCACCATATTGTTCTGGATAATCCCAGGCCTGTCTGCTATCTATTTTGGAACCCACTGGGCAATCTATTAACATTATTTTAGAAAATAAGAAAAATGAATCGCAAGCAGGCCTGATTATAGAACCCTGAATTTAATCCAATTAGCACTGGGCCAATTTAAGTGAAAATAAAGAGAAGGATCTAGCTATAATCTATTTCAAGGAATCAAAGTTCTTAGCAAGGTTGTCACTAACAAATCATTATAAAAATAATGATTAGGGCCTCCCCAGTAGCGCAGTGGATTGAGAGCCACGCTGCGAAGCTGTCCACAGCCTCTGCAGCGCAGGTTTGATTCCCAGCCGACCAGTGAGAAACCCACATGCAGACCTCTCCTGCTTCGCCTGCTGCTCCCCTCAGCAGTGTCTTCGGTCATGTCCATCTGCCTGTTCTGCTCCCGGCTCTGTCTCTGGTGAATTCTCTCACCCTCCCACGCCTCTGACTGTACCCCAGTTCTTGCATAAATAAATAAATCTTTCTAAAAAAAAATGATGACTTTAAAAATGGAGTTTTTATAAGGAATTTTCTGCAATTATTTCAATGTATTTTATCAACTTTTATTTTTGTTGATCAGTCTGTGCTCATTATACTAAAATATTAATACTAGTGTCTAAAATAGACTTCATTTTAAATACTCAAAATAAATTGGGCAAAATGCCTTTTCCCCAAAACATTCACAAAGAAATTCAAAAGAGAAATTCTTACTTAACAGGATTGAAAATCTTTTTGCTTCTGTCTGCTTGGGACTGTTCGATAGCGATTATTTGATTGCTGGCTTCTAACTGTTTGGAACAACAAATAGTAAATGAATTACTCAACAAGTCAATTCAATTATTAATAAAAATGTTCATTATTAAGTAATGTTCAAGCACTTAAAAAGTTCTAAGACATCAAGTTAGCCACTGGGCAGGAGCAAAGCAACCGAAAAGACAGCAGGACAGTGGCCCCTATTTTAAAGCAGTGTGCTTTTGGTTAAAAAAGAAAAAATACTTGCAAAATTAAACAATGAACACACAAGACAACAGAGTATTTCAGGTAAGCAGAGACTTAGTGTGGGCAAATAGAGATTGAAACCTAGGAGCAGGGCAGCTTAAAGGGTATGTGCTGCCTTCATTCACCCATTTATTCATTCATTCTACAAATATTTGTTGAATTGTGCATCTAGCATTGCCCTACGCATGAGAGATGAGAAGTGGACAGTTATCAGAAATCTCTGCCATTGAAGAGCTTACGTTTCTATTACAATGAAACAATAGCAATAAAAATGAATATAACATAGGAAATGACATTTAGTTCAGTACTTGAAACAAACTCCTAAGTTACTAGTGAACAATGCAAGGGCATGGAGAAACCCATTCTGTCTTATATGGCTTGTGGGTAGTCACATAGAAACAACTTTTCTGGAAAGCAACTGGGCAATCTATCAATAAATCAAGAGTCGTAACAATGTTCCTATCTTTCATGTGTAAATTCCTTTTCTGGAATGTATCCTCAAGTAAATATGGGTGTACTTGAATGTTCACTGAAGTTTTATCAACAATGAAACATTAAACAAAATTTAAAATAAAACAGGAATGAATATGATACATCCATAAATGGGAAGCTATATTACCTTTGTCAATATTTTTATAGAATCTTAAATATTATATAATGTTATTTTCACACTACATTAACCACAAGAGATTAATTTTATAATGGAAATATTAGGCTACCAAATGGTGAATTCCACGTATGAATTTTATCTCTTCTTCATAGTTTCCTTTTGTATTCCAAAATTTTCACAATGGATTTATATTACATCCATAATCAAAAAAAGGTTTTATCGTTTACTTGTTTGTTGTTTGTATTTTGGTTTTGTTTGGTTTGGCTCGACTTGAGAACAGTTTGGAGTAAGAGCAGCTGATGTGTTCAAGAGTGAAGCCCTATTTGGGGAGACTCAGTAACTCAGCCCAGATTAATGATCACAATAAAATATGCAGAAAATGGATGATCTCCCCTTGAAGAGCTGAATCTTAGGCAACAATTTAATAAATACTAGTCTACTCCATCTGAAAATGCACTAACACCAAAAAGAATTAAGAACACATTTAGTAAAAGAAATACAAGACTTATTCACTTGAAGACCACACAATTAAAGTTTGAAGAGGTGTTGTATCCATATCTGAATGCAGCCTTAAGAAATTGGCAGACACACAGACCAATGGAACTGAATAGAGAGCCCAGAAATAAAACCTCACTTATATGGACAACTGATCTTTGACAAAGGAGCAAAGAATATGCAATGAAACACAGACAGTCTGTTCAATAAATGGTGCTGGGAAAACTGGACCACCACATGCAAAAAAAATGAAGCTAGACCACTACCTCTCACCATGCACAAAAATCAACTCAAAATGGATAAGAGAACTAGACATAAGACCTAAAACCAGGGCCTCCCCTGGTGGCGCAGCGGTTGAGCCCTGGGCTGTGAAGCTGCCCACAGCCTCTGCAGCACTGGTTCAATCCCCGGCCGCCAGTGAGGGTCCCACATGGCACACAGACTCTCCAGCTGCCTGCTGCCCCCCTCAGCAGTGTATTTCATCAGTCTGCCTGTTCTGCTCTCTGCTCTGGCTCTGGTGAATTCTCTCACCCTCCCGCACTTCTGACTGTACCCAGTGCTTGTATAAATAAATAAATTTTTAAAAAAAGGCCTGAAACCATAAAATATATAGAAGAAAATATAGGTAAAACACTAAAAGACATACATCGCAATAACATCTTTAAAGACTCATCTCCCAAAGCAAAGATAGTCAAGGAAAAGATAAACACCTGGGATTACAACAAACTGAAAAGCTTCTGTACAGCAAAAGAGACATCAACCAAAACACAGAGACACCCCACTGATTGGGAAAAAAATCTGCACTCCATTCAACTGATAAGGGACTGATCACAAAGATATACAAAGACCTCACACCACTCAACAGAAACAAAATAAACAATCCAGTCAAGAAATGGGCAGAACTTAAAGACATTTCTCCCAAGAGAAAATGCAAATGGCCAACAGGCATATGAAAAAATGTTCAACATCCTTTATCATCAGGGAAATGCAAATCAAAACCGCACTGAGATACCACCTTATACCAGTGAGAATGGCTCATATCAAAAAAACAAGCAATAACAAATGTGGGTGAGGATGTGGTGAAAAAGGAACTCTCCTACATTGAAGGTGGGAGTGCAAACTGGTCCAACCACTATGGAAAGCTGTCTGGAGGTTCCTCAGTCTACTAAAAATGGAGCTACCATATGACCCGGCAATTCCACTACTAGGGATCTACCCTAAGGACACAAAAACATTGATTCAAAAGACCACCTGTACCCCTATGTTTATTGCAGCACTGTTTACAATAGGTAAAACCTGGAAACAACCCAAGTACCCAAAAATAGATGACTGGATCAAGAAGATGTGGCATATATACACAATGGAATATTATTCAGCAATCAAAAAAGATAAACACATGCCATTCACAGCAACGCAGATGGAGCTAGAAGGAATTATGCTCAGTGAAATAAGCCAGAAGGAAAAAGAAAAATATCAGATGGTTTCACTTATAGCAGGAATGTAGTGGAACCAAATAAGACATCAGTGTAAAAAAATAACAACAGTACAAAACACAACAAAGCAAAAACGGACGATTACAAATCAGAGACATCCTGCAGGGAGGAGGAGGGAGAGGGATCAGAGGGAGGGAGGGAGGAGCACGGGGGACTGAGGTGATGGTGTACAGGTGCACTCTATGGGGACTACACCTGAAGGTGTGGGGGGAAGCAAATATTGTTTAAAAATGAACAATGATGTAAAAAAAATAAGAAATTAATTAATAAAAAATTAGAAAAAAATTGGCAGTTACTTCCTATGTCTTAGAACATTAATTCTTCGAGCCCATTCACCATGCTATGGGGAAGCACAAGCTATTGCATAGAGAGGCTCACATGGAGAAGAGTCAAGGTCTCCCAGCTACAGTCCCTTAAAGTTCTTGGTGGATGGCCAGCACAACCTTGACATTTGTGTGAATGAGCCAGCTTGGAAACTGGATCCAGGTTCAGTTGAGATTTGCAGCTATGACTCCTGAGCAGAGATGAGTTTCAGAGTCAAGCCCTGCCCAAGCTGTAGATTGGTGGCCCAAATAGATAACTTATTATTTTAAGTTGCTAACTTTGGACTAGTTTGTTGTGCAGTAATAGGGAACTAGAATACAGTAAGTACTGGGTGAATTAAATAAAAGACTTACCTTAACTCCAAAAGCTTTCAAGTAAAACATTTCTATTGGTTTTAAGCCCACTTGGGTTTTGACAAATTTTGGACTTCCCCAAACTTGGATATGGATGGTTATCTGAAAATGGTTCTTCTTTTGGCAAACAAAAGCTTCATCTGCTGGTGAAAAAGTAAATCCTTTGTCTGTGACAACTTGATAGCCTATATCAGGTCTACAAAAAGAAGAATCAAGAAATAAGTTTTGCAAACATTGTCTTTTGTTAGCAATATTAATATGTAAATATGTCAAAAGAATACATTGTGGAAAGTGCCTCTTACTAAAATTTAATCAATGAATTCCATGTATTTTTACTGAAAAAAAAAGTAAACAATGTTTCAAAACACAGCTGGCTCTCACAGTTTTTATCTACTCAAAAGGAAGATACACAATTCTTGCCAAATAGAAGCATTGTTTCCTCAGTCTGCTTTTCCCCTTTGTGCTTTCTGGTTTGTGCTTCTAATTTGCTTCTAATTTGACTCTACAATATAATGAAAGAGGTAGGCTGGAAGTGAAGAAGTCACTTCATACAGAGTTGTGAAATACATGGGATAGAATTAATCTCTTTCCTCTTTTAAGAAAAGTCTCTATGTTGATTTATAAGGATGCACACATGAAATTTTATAATATTTGCAATATTATTTCAATAAGAGGGTTTAAAATTTAAATTAAAAAAATTAATCCACAAAGAAGTCTCTCAATCTTTTCAGCAATGCTATACTCCAGCAGTCAGGTGGTTGAATATTCAATCTACTGATGACATATGGAAAAAAAGCACACTGGTCAGAATTAGCAGAAATAGCTTTAAGTTGGATCAACCAAAGCCAGTGAGTTTACCAATTAAAAACCTATTTTCACTAAAGTATGGTTATTTCCTTGTTATCTTCTCACTGAGATATAGCACTGGTAACCTACTTTGCTGGTTACTTCTGCTGAAAGAAATGGTTGAGGGTGGGGTGACTAATCAGGCTTTTGCTTTATTTGTTTTATCAATCATTTTTCAATAGCAATGCTTTTTGTAATATATGTTTAATGAAATATTAAAGGTGAATAAAAACAAAACATTAAACAGACACACGATCAGGTAAAGAAGCGAATATATAAGTTGAAAACTTCTCAGGTAAGTCTGCAAAGATGGAACTTGAATTTTTATTCATCAAGGTTCCTACATGTATGTTTTTCCTCAGGAAGGACGCTTCTTCCCAGGACCACAGAGGAAATGAGTACCTAACTGCTATGGCTGCTCCCCCTTATTTGTGGATTTTCACATCCTGGGACCTCAGTTTGGATGACTGCCATTAAATGGACAACATAGTGTTTCTAAATTTTCCACTAATTTCACAGACAGAAAATATTAATGGGACTCTGGGAAAATAGTTTTCATGCTCTTTGCAAGTTAAGCACCTTACCAATGGATCAAGTAACAGAGCTATTGATTACCTTCAAGTAGCTGATCAGTCAAAGTCTCTACACTCACACTGCCCACCAGCAGCAACAGGAAAATCCATTGAATGAAGGATTTAATAAGATCATCAATCTTACACTATCTGGGAACTTTATATTGACTCCAGTTTCTAGAACTAATCTGCTAATTTGCTCATCTAACGGCTGGATGGATTGAATTGTATAGATTTTACTGCAGAGGGTAATAAGAGCTGTCTTGGTTGAGAAGAAAGGAAATATCTTTTTGTGATATTCTATGTTTCACTGTCAAAAACTCTGTAAGATTTACAGCTCAAATATGAGCCTTAACTTGAAATTTCAGGACAACTGTAAACAGAAACTGAATCTACCCACAATTATACTGCTGAAGATTAAACACCAGTCTCTATTTTTAGAAATTTATTCTATTTATTCTATCTAAGAATAGCAATTCTGTTTTTTGATATCTAAAGTTAATTCTAAAATCAACTAAATTGACATTTTAAAAGCTCCTCTTAACATAGTATTTAAGTATCATTCAGAAAAAAGAGATTTGATAAATCTTCAATGTCCTAACTTTACTGCTTTAGGTAATTTAGGGAAACTATTTGTAACAACTTAGACATAATAATCTAAGAAAAGATAAGTGATTTTCTGTCTGAATGAGTAGTCAAACCAAGATGGCCTGAATTCTAATCCAAATGAATATTGCCTTCCTTTTTTCTTATGAAAAGTGAACTGCAGCTAAGCATTCTAAATAATTCTGACTTTATACCTTTGGGTTCATTCCATTCTTGTATTTTTTTCCAGATCAGTGGAGCATAGATAGGCTGTTCAAATAAATTAAAAAAAAAAAACTACTCAAATAAGAAGAGCAAGAGCAGTTACCTTGAAAATGTTATCAACTCAATTGCACAGGGCTGGAAGCATTAAAGTCTTTAATTAAGATACTGTGCACATGTGTGACAATTTCATGCCTCAGTACTCATATTTAAGATCAAATATGGAACACTACCCAAAAGATAACCAAATTAAGGCTAAAACTCAAAATAAGGCCAGTGGACCCATAATTTCTTTTTCTAGTTGCACACAGTGTCAAAGACAGAAGGTTGTGAGATTTCAATAAAAAAGTTAGTAATTCATGTTTTTGTGCCTCCCATAAAACACACCAACTCCCAAATCAGTTTTAACTCCCCAGATTTTTGTCTGAAGGAAAAGATTTCTTCCTTCTAGTTTGCCCAATATAAAGTCCTAGAGATAATTTCTGTACTTAAATAAGTCACATTTGAATTTAGAAAATACCAAGAAGACCCTCAAGTTTATAGTTTATGTTTTTATATTTATTTCTTGACAGTCCTACTCTTTAACTATTAACACATTTTAGTGTTTCAAGAAAATATTTATAAAAAATGAAAATTGTAGAAGACCGGTTAAGTAAATTATTTCCTAAGGGACAAAGATAAGTCTTAAAGGATAGTTAAGAGCAATAAGGCATAAGTTCACATTTATTTCTTCTAACGATAATATTATAAGAAGATAAAACTTTTCCAGTTTAAGGATATTTTGTATATTTGGGTTTAGTCTCTAATACACCACTAATTATGATGGCTGCAGAATACACTGACAATGAACTTAACAACACTGATTCACAGCATAGATATTGGAAGGGGTGGGTGCAAGTGGCTAACAATTTAATATGTCCCCCAAAATTATTCTATGGAAGTATAAATTAACCTCAGGATTAAATGTTAGTGACTTGGGAAATCTCCACTTTCCACCCTTTAGTTTAAATTGGACATGTGATCTCAGAAACATTCCCTTTCCCTCCATCATTTAGTGGGTAAGTTATAATATGAAAGAATTACACATTTGGATTCCTGAAGGCTGGAAACCATACCCCAAGTATTCTTTAGCAAGGATGTACAACATAAAGAATAAGACAAACCCTTTCTCAGTGACCCTTCCCACTTGCTCAGGGTGCCTCTAAACCCACCAAATACAATTTTGTTCTGAGATTCAGCACTGCTTTCTCCCCTCACTGTCCAACCACCACAGAAGAGTCTAAAGCCACTTACAATTTTTCGTAATGACCATTTAATAAACTGTGCCAAGGAACACTTTGATATGGTTGCCATTTCAGAGCAGGAGAGCACTGGTCTGCGGGCATCATGTTCTGAAAACTGTCGTGGTCTTTCTCTTCAAGGCTGTGATTCCTACCTATCACTGCAAAGAAATAGTATGTGAGTCCTTCCTCCAAGGATGTTTTCCCAGATTCGGACAGCTGCATTGAGATAATGCATGAAAGAGGCAGAGTGGCCCCATGGGAAGTGGCAGCATTGGAGCATTGGGACTAGTAAGTGTGAAGTGAGCCTTGTTTCCTCACCTATAAAGAAGAGCTGGGGTCAGTGATCTTTGGAGTTCAATAATGGGCACTTGTTGGAAACTTTGCCTTCAGGATCTACCCTACTTTTTGCATAGCATCACCTCACTTTCAGTCTGCACTATTCCAATAGTCTATTCCCACTCCCAGAAATATAAGGGGCCCAGGTGCAGATCAAAGTACAGCAGGTCCTCAAATAACATCACTTCCTGCAACAGCCTCTCTTTAGCACTGATGAGTGAAAAAGCCTGCCAAAACTAAACAAAATGACATTATTTGAGGATCTGACATTATTCAAGAATCTGCTTTAACTATATGTTGCATAGTTCAAAGTAGCAGTTTCTGAGAACTTACTGACATTAAGGAAGACTGACTGTACAGCATTCACTTGCATTAGTAATTGCATCAAATGGACACATGGTCTAATCCAATCCAAGTAGAGTGGATCTCAGCACCTCCCAGAGTGCATGTCAAAGATGCTGACTCGTTTCCATCAAGTTTGAACCTGTGAGATACATTCCCAAGAGCAGCTGGCACCATTTTGGGACATGAGGGGAAAGCCTGTCTGGGAAGGAAGCCAGCGCAGCAGAAGGCAGCATTAAGAATGAAGGGCATATGTACCACATCTTCTTGATCCACACACAATGGAATATTACTCAGCAATCAAAAAAGATAAACTCATGCAGTTTGCAGCAACATGGATGGAGCTAGAAGAGATCAGGCTCAGCAAAATAAGTCAGAAAGAAAAAGAAAAATACCAGATGGTCTCACTCATAGCAGGAATTTAGAAAACCTAAATAAGAGACCAGGGAAAAGATTAATCAATACAAAGTAAAAATCAAAATCAACAAACAACTGTAAACCAGAGACACTACGGGGGTGGGGATAGGGAGGGGCGGGGAAAGGAAGGACTAGAATCAAAATAAGGGGGGGGGTGCAATTGCATGGGGAATATAACCAAAACTAAATGCATACATTGTGCAAAAATGAAAAAAGATGTAAGAATTATATAAAATAAAATATTTAAATAAAAAAAAAAAAAGAATGAAGGGCACCTGGATCTAATGGCGTGACCTGAGTTCTGCGACCCAGTCCTAAGCTTTTGGGTTACAGGAACCAATAAATCCCCTAGTTTTGTTTATTTGTTTGTTTGTTGCTCATGGCAATTTGAGGTTTGGTTGTTTGCCTCTTTGTTTTTTGTTAATTACGACAATTCATTTTAATTTGTTACAGGTCCCTTGTGGCACCGAGATTGTGTTGTCCAATTAGCTTTTGACCTTAGAAATTTATTCACTTAGGAGAGGGCGGAGCAACATGGCGGCGAGGAGACGCTGCGAGTAAGATCTCCCATTAAAAAAAGTTAATAGGGAGGAAAAGCGGCAGGTCCCAGAGAGAACTGGGACACGGAAGATAAACGGGTGACGCCAGCGAACTACCCGAAGAAGAAAGTGGCCATAAAAGAGGACCAGAAGGGAGGGAAGCGCAGAACCCTGCTCCCCTCCCCCGCCCACAGAGGCGGCACTCTCCGACCGGCAGAGAGGAGGAAACAACACACCAAAACGGCCAACAAGAAAAACGGACGCAGCAAGCGGGACTGTGAGTGGAAAGGAACTACTGCAGCCACCACACCCCGTGAACGGGAGCTCAGGCGAACCCTGCAGGATCCGCCGCGGCGGTGAGCGAACGGCTCCGGGCGCCATTAGAGAAGAACAAAGACCCCGGGAGACGCGCACACAGCCCGGGCTGCCGGTAAGCTGGCGCAGAAAGCGGCGCACTCGGCGCGCGCTTGAAAAGCAAGTACAGACGGGGATCGCTGCTGCCCAGGTCCCCGCGCCTGCGACCTAGGCTTGCGGGGAGACGACCTAGGCTTGCGGGGAGACGCGCGGAGGTCCTCACTGAGGTGAAGGTCCCTCCCTGAGTGAGCAGGAACCAGGCGCCCAGGCACGGGAGCTGTGCAAAAGGCGCCATTCCCGCGCCACTGAACTGGGCTACAGCCCGCGTCCTGGAACTGAGGGCTTTGAACTGAGACCCGGGGCACGAAAATTCGGGGCATGGGTTCTCCACGACGGTGGGGCACAAGGCAGACACAGCACCCCAAAGCTGTTGAGGTGTACCCTACCATCCCCGCTCTGTTCCATGTCCCACGGGGTGGGGGGAGGCGAAAAACAGCCCCCCAAGGACAATAGGAGAGATCTCTGGCGCCACCTAGCGACCAGGAAAAAAAAGTCACTAACACCCCATAAAACAGGAAATTTCTTAAGACTGCTTGAAAAGGGCAGAAGGCTTCTGGAGAACCCAGTGGCCAGCCGGGAAGTTATTCCACGCCAGGCCCCTTCCGACCAGCAGTCTGAGCCCACAGAGGGAGCAGGCACCCACGTCCGGGGCAGACCGGGTGCGCAGAAGAGTGTGCCTGAAACCGGAGGCGCAGGGACTGCATCCCGCTTCGCCATTTGAGAACAGGGACATTTCTTCAGTAAAAACTGCCTAAAACCAGCAGAAAGCTCCCCCAGAAGACAGAGATGGCTCCTGGAAGAGCCAGAGGGGAGCGGAGAAGTTCACCCAAGATGTCAGTCAGTCCGAGCAACACAGTGTCCCAACGCATACGACAAATTAGAAAACAGACAGTAGGGAGTAGAAGAACCACACGCAACCTAACAACTCCTCAGGAAAGAAGCACACCACAAAAAGAAAACCACTCCCCAGATTGCAACGACAGCAACTTGGAAGAACTTCTGAGCCTTCCCGAAAGAGAATTTAAAATTGCCATGATTAAAAAAGTGATAGATCAGAAGAAGGAAATTGAGTCCCTAAAGAGGGAAGTAAGAGAAATGCAGGAGATCAAAGAATTAATGGAGGAACTAAAGAACTCTGGGAAAAGCAATGAAAGCAGAATAGATGAAATGGAAGAACGAATAAGTAATCTTGAAGACACAGAAATAAAAAGAACCAAAACAGAAAAGGAAAGAGAAGTACGAAGGAAAAAGAATGAAGAAAGACTTCGGGAACTATCTGACTCCATGAGGAAAGGAAATATAAGAGTTATAGGAATTCCAGAAGGAGAGGAGAGAGATGTAGGAACAGAGAAAATATTCATGGATATAATTGAAGAGAACTTCCCAAATGCGAAGAAGGAGCTGAAAATTGATATACAAGAAGCAAGAAGAACACCAAACTTCCACGACGAAAGGAAAACACAGCAAGACACATAATAGTAAAGCTCCCAAGAATCCAGGACAAGGAAAAAATAATGAAGCTGACAAGAGGGAAGAAACAGATAACATTCAAAGGAAAACTAATCAGGCTGACATCAGACTTCTCTGAAGAAGCACTACGGGCAAGGAGAGTGGAGGGACATAGTCAACAGACTCCAAGAAAACAGATGCCAACCAAGAATACTCTATCCCGCAAAGTTCTCTTTCCTCCATGAAGAAAGAATATGGACCTTCCCAGACAAAGAGAAACTCCGGAATTTCATTGCGACTAAACCCTCACTCCAAAAAATACTACAAGGAATCCTAAAGCCAGAACCTCAGAGGGACGAATAACAACGAAAGAAGACCAAAAAAAAAAAAAGTTATTAAAAGAATAAATAAATAAAATCAAAGGAAAGACAAACATAATGGCAAATACAGATGCTAACATATCAATATTAACTCTAAATGTAAATGGACTAAACTCTTCAATAAAAAGACACAGAGTTGCAGCCTGGATTAAGAAACAAAACCCAACCTTTTGCTGTCTCCAGGAAACACATTTAGCTACAAAAGATAAAAATAGGCTCAAAGTCAAAGGATGGAAAACAATCCTACAAGCAAATGGGCCAAAAAAGAAAGCAGGAACAGCTATACTTATATCAGATAAAACAGACTTCAAACTCAAAAAAATAAAAAGAGACCCCAATGGTCACTACATTATGATTAAGGGGACAATACTTCAAGAAGAAATAACACTCATTAACATATACTCACCAAACGAAAGAGCACCAAAATATATCAGACAACTGTTGTCCTCTCTGAAAACAGACATCAGAGAAAACACATATGTAGTGGGAGACTTCAACACACCACTATCAACAATGGATAGATCAACAAGACAAAAAATAAGTAAAGAAACTAAAGCTCTAAATAAGGACCTAGAGCATTTGGGCTTAACAGACATCTATAGAACACTAAACCCAAAAAAAACGGAGTACACATTTTTCTCAAGCGCACACGGATCATTCTCCAGGATCGATCACATACTGGGGCACAAGACAAACATCAACAGATACACCAAGATTGAAATCATACCAGCCATCTTTTCTGACCACGAAGGCATCAAACTAGAAATAAATCATAAAAAGAAGGCAAGGAACTATCCTACCTCATGGAGATTAAAAGCCACACTACTGGAAGACCACTGGACTAACGAGGAGATCAAAGAAGAAATTAAAAAATTCTTTGAATTGAATGACAAGGAGGACACCAATATCCTAAATGTATGGGATGCAGCAAAAGCAGTAATAAGAGGAAAATACATAGCAATAGAAGCTCACATCAAAAAACAAGAAAGAACTCAAAGAAACAACCTAATCTCGAAGCTCAGAAATCTACAAAAAGAACAACAAAAAAACCCAAAACCAGTAGAAGAAAAGAAATAATAAAAACCAAAGCAGAAATAAATGAAATTGAAACTAAAAAAACAATCCAAAAGATCAATGAAACCAAGAGCTGGTTCTTTGAAAAAATAAATAAAATAGACAAACCCCTAGCCAGGCTCACAAAGGAAAAAAGGGAGAAAGCACAAATACACAGGATCATAAATGAAAGAGGAGAAATCACAACGGACACAGCAGAAATCAAAAGAATAATCAGTAACTACTATGAACAGTTATATGGAAACAAGTTCAACAATCTAGAGGAGATGGACAAATTCCTACAACTCTACAATCACCCAAAGCTAGATAAAGAAGAAATAGAACACCTAAACAGACCAATTACAAGCAGCGAAATTGAAATGGTAATTAAAAACCTCCCCAAAAACAAAAGCCCAGGACCTGATGGATTTACAAATGAATTCTACCAAACATTCAGAGACGAATTAGTACCTATCCTTCACAAACTCTTCCAAAAAATTGAGAAGGAAGGGACAATACCAAACACGTTCTATGAAGCCAATATTACACTAATACCAAAACCGAATAAGGACAACACAAAAAAGGAAAACTATAGGCCAATCTCCCTAATGAACACTGATGCAAAAATCCTCAATAAAATTTTAGCTATCAGAATCCAACAATGTATCCATAAGATAATTCACCACGACCAAGTTGGATTCATTCCAGGGGCACAAGGATGGTTTAACATCCGAAAATCAATCAACGTTATCCAACACATCAACAAAAAGAAATATAAAAACCATATGATAATATCAATAGATGCTGAGAAAGCTTTCGACAAAGTGCAACACCCATTCATGATAAAAGCCCTTGAAATTCTTGGGATACAAGGAACATACCTCAACATCATAAAGGCCATCTATGACAAGCCAACAGCCAGTATCATTCTCAATGGTGAAAAGCTGAAAGCAATTCCATTAAGATCTGGAACAAGACAAGGATGTCCACTCTCACCACTGCTTTTCAATATAATACTGGAAGTCCTAGCCAGAGCAATAAGACAAGAGAAAGACATCCAAGGAATCCAAATAGGAAAAGAAGAAGTCAAACTATCACTATTTGCAGATGATATGATAATATACATAGAGAACCCCAAAATCTCCACAGAAAAACTAATTCAACTTATCAATCAATTCAGTAAAGTGGCAGGATACAAAATCAACACGCAAAAGTCAGTAGCCTTCCTATACACAAACAATAAATCTGAAGAAGAAGAAATCAAAAAAACCACCCCTTTTATTATCGAAACAAAAAAAATCAAATATTTGGGAATAAATCTAACAAAAGAGGTAAAGGACCTATACAAAGAAAACTATAAAACACTGTTAAAAGAAATAGAAGAAGACACAAAGAAATGGAAAGACATCCCCTGCTCATGGATTGGAAGAATAAACATTATTAAAATGGCCATCCTACCAAAAGCAATATACAGATTCAATGCTATTCCAATCAAAATCTCAATGGCATTCTTCAAAGAAATAGAACAATTATTGATGAAATTCATATGGAATCACCAAAAACCCCGAATAGCCAAAGCTCTCCTGAAAAAAAAAGAAGGAAATGGAGGCATCACACTCCCAGACTTCAAACTATACTACAAAGCCATAATCATCAAAACTGCATGGTATTGGAACAAGAACAGACATACAGACCAATGGAATCGAATAGAAAATCCAGAAATAAACCCACAGATTTATGGTCAACTAATCTTTGACAAAGGAGCAAAGACTATGCATTGGAGCAAAGAAAGTTTGTTCAATAAATGGTGCTGGGAAAACTGGGTCGCTACATGCAAAAGAATGAAGCTTGACCACTACCTCACACCATACACAAAAATCAACTCAAAATGGATTAAAGAACTAGACTTAAGACCTGAAACCATAAAATACATAGAAGGAAATATAGGCGAAACACTACGGGATTTGCACATCAAAGACATCTTTACAGACACATCACCCAAAGCAGTGATAGTGAAGAGAAAGATAAACAGCTGGGACTACATCAAATTAAAGAGCTTCTGCACAGCAAAAGAGACAATAACAAAAACAAAGAGAAACCCCACCAACTGGGAGAACATTTTTGCACCCAACACTAATGATAAAGGACTGATCACAAAAATCTGCAAAGAGCTGATGAGACTCAACAACAACAAAGAAAATAATCCAGTCAAAAAATGGGCAGAAGAGCTAAAAAGAAACTTCTCTGAAGAGAAAATGCAAATGGCCAACAGACATATGAAAAAATGTTCAACATCACTTGTAATCAGGGAAATGCAAATCAAAACTACCATGAGATACCATCTTACACCAGTGAGAATGGCACATATTAAAAAAACTAGCAACAACAAATGTTGGCGAGGATGTGGAGAAAAGGAACTCTTGTGCACTGTTGGTGGGAGTGCAAACTGGTCCAACCACTATGGAGAGCTGTGTGGAGATTTCTGGACCTACTAAACATAGAGCTTCCATATGATCCAGCAATTCCACTCCTAGGTATTTACCCAAAGGACACAGAAACATCAATTCCAAAGAGCACCTGCACTCCTATGTTTATAGCAGCACTGTTTACAATAGCTAAGCTTTGGAAACAACCCAAATGCCCAAAAATAGATGACTGGATCAAGAAGATGTGGTACATATATACCATGGAATATTACTCAGCATTCAAAAAAGATAAACACATGCAATTTGCAGCAACATGGATGGCGTTGGAAGGGATCATGCTCAGCGAAATAAGCCAAAAAGAAAAAGAAAAATACCGGATGGTCTCACTCATAGCAGGAATCTAGAAAACTTAAATAAGGGACCAGGAAAATGAATATAAGAAAGTGAAAATCAAAATCAACAAAAAACTATGAACCAGAGACACTTTTTGGGGGGGGGGGGCGGGAGGGGAAGGATTGGGTCAGAATGGGGCGTTTGCAATTGTATGGGGGAATATAAAAATAAAATTTAATATTTAAAAAAAAAAAAAGAAGTTATAGAAAAGTAAAAAAAAAAAAAGAAGTTATAGAAAAGTAAAAAAAAAAAAAAAAATTTTAATATTCAAGGTTTCAGAGTCAATAAAGCCAATTTTGTTCTAACTAGATCAGGTCTCTAAGTTAAAAACATGATGTGTCACATATGTCAAAGAAGAAGACAGGCTGACCCCTGACATTCAGATAACTCTACTGAAAGATCTCTAAACTAATTTTACAAAATTTCAAAAATTTACTGAACACCTCCTAAATCAAAGTGAGTGCTAAGGAAGCTCAACCTTCTTCTCTTCCTGCCCCACTGGAGAAGTCAGTCCTCTAGTCTGGCTTTTCAGAGCACCTTCCATGAAACCAGTGCATTGGCATCACCTGGGAGCTTGTTAGGACTGCAGAATCTCAGACGACTGCATCAGGCACACTCTATAGAATCTGCATTTTACTAAGATCCCCATGTGTGCACCCTAAATGGGGAAGTCTTTCACTGAATGAAACAATGGGCATGACCAGAGAGTTCTTGAAGGAGCTGCCACCTTGTGCAGCTTTCCCAGGCTTGGAGCCTGCGTTTTCCAAGACATGTAACCTCTAGAATTGAAAGCACTTGTTCGTCATCTCCACTAGAGACAGGGGATAGGGTCTCTTCCTGGGAGCACCTGCATGACCTCACTTAAGACCGCAGGAAACTGGTCAAGAGGGAGGAAATTAATTCTCAGAGCCTATTAGTGCTATTCTATACCAGAAAATAATTTGGGAGGGATATTCCAAGCCTGATTTAAAAAACTGTAGTTTAATGGTCAAGGCAGTGATAGGTCCCAGGTTGGCTCACTTGGTCTACAGTGATGGGCCCACGCGGAGTCTTCTGAGGCCTCCAACGCCTCTGTACACTTTCTCTTCTTGGTTGGTGGCAGTGAGACGCTAAAATCAAAAAACCAAGGTAAAAGTTAAGGTTCCTTTTTGCTCTTCATGTTATAGTAAATTAATTTCCCAGGTCTCTTCTTTCCACCTTCCTAAGTCTAAGTCTAGTTGATTAAGGTTTCATGAGCCTCACTAATCTCTGGAGAGAGAAAGCTCTATTCCATGAGCCCTACTTGTCTAAACCTCTTTTCCTCTATCAGATGGATCTGAGATACACTTTGAAAAATAAACTGACAATATTTCCAAAGGCATTGTGCTCACTGAGATAAAGAAGACACAGACTTGAAGACCTAGGCATATTAGGCCTAGGCATTTTACACCCCTACATTGTTTCTCACATGTAATTTTACCACAATTTTTATGACTCCTATTCTTCTTGCTATTCTCTAGATCCAAAGGAGGAATCAAAGTGTAACAGGGCGGTCCCAAGGGAAAGGGGAGGTTCCAGGGCCCCTGTCCCACCCAGGAAGGGTAGAGCTAAGCAGGGAAGAGAGGAAGCTGCAGAAGAGACTGGCGAAGGAAGGAAGAAGGAGGGAGACCTAGAGGAGGCACATGGAGCAGAGACTGCTCTTGAAGTCACATGGAGAAGAAGCTGCTCTTGATTTTTGATCCTGGACTGGTTGAACAGATGTGGGTCAGAGACCCATGGGGAGGTTAACAATGGCAGCTTTTTTCTTGATTTTGATTTTGCTCCTGTCTCAGACATGCTGGGCTCCTTCTTCCCCTTTTCTATGGGTCCCCACCAAGAGGAGCCTTAGACTTGCTGTAGACTTTCAGGCCTCAGTGGTCCTGCTTTGGGCCAAGCCTATCTGGCTGGACATTCACCCACGAGGGGATGAGTGACTTCAGGTGTTTGATTTGAGAACTTTGTTCTTCCCCTTTTCTTTATTACACCCTAATTGTATTCAAGTTCCTTTCCATTAAAGGACTCACACACTTGAGTATATTTTGTCTTATTGTAGCAGATGACAGAACCTATTTAGAATGGGCAGGTTTGTGGGTTCCGGCATGTCCCTCTCCCTGCCCTGTAACAAAAGGAAGAAAAAGAGGACGAGAAAGTAAGATAGAAGACTAGTTAATGCTTGACTGACATATTTTTCTGAGAGCTCTTTGACACATTCCCTTGAATGGTCTACGTGAGGCCACATATGCAAGTTTTGCTTTCTCCATGGTCCAGAATCGCCCTATATATTTCTGATATTTTAACTTTCCACTGAACGAGGTCCTGGCTTTAGATTTTTAATTAAAAGATTTTCTAAAGCCAAGATAGCTGGGCGCCTTGCCCTGCCTGATCTATGTCTCAATACTGCCATCTCCTGGACGGGACTCCACTACTCAACTCCCACCACACTGCCGCTGGGGCTGCGGGCCGCTCTATGGATTTTCATAACTAAGTATCTCGCCCTTTACCCAGGACTGTAGCACAGAGGCTCTGAAGGGTAAGAACAACTTATCCCCAGATGGGAGGGCGTGGACTGGTCCAGAGGGGCCGCAGGATGACTGGTGTTTAAGTAGCTGCTGTGCACACGGTCAGAGACGCTCATTTCCGAGGAGCTCTGGGGCAGGTGCGCGGGCAGTGCTCCAGGTGCAGCTGCGGGGTGGAGGACAGTAGCTGGAGTCCTCCTGGCTGTAGGTCTCCGGGCCGGGCAGCATGCACCTGGGGAACACACAAGTGAGAAGGGCCTCTTGCTCCCCACCCAGAGTCCAAAAAGAAGAGGAGCGAGCAGATGCAAACTGTGTGGGAGGCACTTCGCACTCACCTTTGACCTGTGGAGGAGAGCAGGAATCTGATGTAGAATAGGGTGGCGTATCTGGGAGCTGGCGTTGCCTGAGGAGTAGAGACATGTATTTTTATTTATTTATTTATTTTTTTTTTTGCTGTTGTTGTTGTACCCAGTCCATCACTACTCTTTTGTCCCAAGTAGGAGGCAGCCCTTAGTGTACAGAACCACCAGGACGGTTCCACATGCTTCAGGGGGCCGAAGCCCACAGACCGAATCAGTGTCATGTGATGAGAGGGCTTTGAGTCAAAGAGACCTGGATTTGAGTCCTAGCTCTTCTCCTTCCTAGCTGTGTTTCCATGAACAAGTACTTAGCCTCTCCAGGCCTCTGTTTCCTCACCTACAAAATGGGAATAATCATTATGCCTCCCTCAGAGGACCACTGTGAGAATTAAATGAGATAATGTGCATAAAGCCCAGAAGAGTGTTCAAGAAAGTTTACTTAACATTATTATTGCTTCTTAACATTCTCAGTGCACTTACACCAGAGAGCTACATATCCTTTGCTGCACGGTTGGAGCTAAAGCAGTACAAAAATTCACTATTACAGCAACGTGAGCATCTGCACTGTGGAATCCTAAAGTTTTGGAAAGACGTTCAGGGGGTTACAAAGAAAATTTTATATTTCAGGGCCCGGGGCCGGGGGGGGGGGGGGGGGGGGTGTAGTGGGGGGGGCTGGAATTGACAAATTATGATCTGTTTTATACACTGAGGTATAAGCAAATTTTATTTAAAAAAAAAAAAAAAGAGTAACACCACGAAAAATGTGCAAAAACTTCTGTTCCAAAAGACCAACATTTCCTTAGGGTTCTGAAAGTCTATGATCCTAAGAACCACCAGCCTCACCTGAGTCTCTTGCGTTGTGGATACCATGATTTTCCTTTTTGATTAAGATTTCAACATAATACAAAAAAAGGAAAAGTCTGCTTTTATCATTTACTATAAAAGTTCTGTTGTCTCCACAAATTAGTCTGTTCTATTTTATTGACTTCCTATTAATAAGGGAAGAGGGAATATACATATACCTTTCTCTAAAATCTCTAAACAAATGAAAGTAAAGCAATAAAGAGACATAAACACAAAGGACACACAGAACATGAGCAGAGTCCACAACAGACAGTATTTCAATAACATTGTGACAGAAACAGGATGGATGGTAACTGAATTAGCAGAATGGAATAAGCAAAAACAAGACCGCCTGGGAGTGGTGGAAGGGAAGTAGGAACCAACAAGAAGTTATCCAATTTGAATACAATACCACAATACCAGAAAATCTCAGGACTTTGGAGTCCCTGAGAGTTTCTGAATTCAAGGGTAAAATGGAGCTAAAAACAAAGACTTGATTGAAAGTTTGATTAAGAAAAGATAAACTCATGCCATTCACAGCAACGTGATGGAGCTAGAAGGAATTATGCTCAGTGAAATAAGCCAGAAGGAAAAAGAAAAATATCGGATGATTCACTTATAGGAGGAATATAAGGGAACCAAATAAGACATGGGGGGGGGGAATAATAACAATACAAAACACAGCAAAATAAAACAAAAACAAACAGACAATTATAAACCAGAGACACCCTGCAGGGGAGGAGGAGGGAGAGGGATGGGGAGTGGGGGAGGAGCACAGTGGACGGAGGTGATGGTGCACGGGTGCATTGGTGAAATTCTATGGGGACTACACCTGAGGGTGGGGGGAAGCAAACATTGTTTAAAAATAAACAATATGTGAAATATATATAAATTTAAAAAAAAAGAAATAGCCAAGCCCTGAGGTCAGCTTCCACAACTTGCATAGCCAAGCAACTACCTCCATCATCCCAACAGATGAAAGATTTACTCTCTAGAGAAATGGAACCAGGGAGCCTGTGGAGCTACGGGGCTAGAAAAGGGAAGGAGGGCCTCCCTGGTGGCACAGGGGTTAAGATGCAGCCTATGAAGCAATCTGCAGCCACTGCAGCACAAGTTCAATTCCCAGCTGGCCAGGGAGAAACCCACATAGCAGGACAGGCCTCTCTTGTCTCGCCCGCTGCTCCCCTCAGCAGTGTGCTTCGGTCCATCTGCCTGTTTTGTTCCCCATTCTGTCTCTGGTGAATCCTCTCGCCCCCTGCATCTCTGGCCTGTACCCTAATTCTTGTATAAAAATGGATACATCTTTTAAAAATAAATAAATAAAATAAAAATAAAAAAGGGAAGCATTAATTGAAAGTCTAAGCACGGAATTGTGAACCCTTCTTCAGCTCTGCTTTGCAGGTATGGATGCAGATTTCCCACAGTGAGAAACTGGAAGATTGTTCTCCAAAAAAATGGAATGTCCTCAAGGGGAAAAGTGATATTTAGATGTCACTCAAGGAAGCAGCAAGTCACTCTACAATGAAACTCATCCTTTGAGAATAATGGCCTGCATACAGAACTTCTGAAACAGGAACAATGAAGGATGGGACATTTTCAGAATGCCCTTCACATTAAATAACCAGATAAATAAGAAGTACAAAGGAATCACAAAGAGCTCTTCTGCTTCTAATATGACTGGTAAGCTCACACCAGCCCTAACCTTCCCATTGATAAAAACTATGAATACCTAAAAATTTCTTGTTTCAATCTACCCAAAGATACTGAAAAGTATATAAAAGTAAAAAGATTCTGGAGAGATAACCAAAATTTGGTGGAAGACAATGGCACTGACAACTGTTGTTGACAAACATTGACAACTTTTAGCGTTAGGGCCAGTTGAAGTTAGAACCACAAAAAAAATTGAAACCCCAATAGAAACCCTCAATCTTTCTGGCCTGAAGAATCAGAGAACAGAATCTGGGACAAGCAAAGCTGCTAGAAGTGAGAGAAGGACACAGAGATGGTACCCCCAGATTCTGTGAATAAATTGTTTTCAGGTGTCTGACTGCTTCCAAAGTCATCATTAATAGGTTGGGCTCACTAAACACAGCCCAATCAAAGTAAAAAAGACTGAACTGAAATTTGAGCTACTGCCCAAGAGATAGAGTGGAAGCAAAGTAATTGCCTGGTAAAACAAAAGTATACATTCTTTTCAGAGGAATATAAAAGAATCCAGACAGTCACAATGTCACAATTAAGAATTACTCAGGCCTCCCTGGTGGCTCAGCAGGTTGAGCGCAGCGCTGTGAAGCTCTCCACAGCCTCTGCAGCGCCAGTTCAAATCCTCGCCGGCCAGGGAGATACCCACATGGCGCAGCAGACCTCTCCTGCCTCGCCCACTGCTCCCCTCAGCAGTGTATATCTGTCGTCTGCCTGTTCTGCTCCCTGCTCTGTCTCTGGTGAATCCTCTCACCCTCCTGTGCATCTGGCCTGTACCCCAGCTCTTGTATAAAAATAAATAAATCTTTTAAAAAGAAGAAAGAATTACTCAACAAAGAAAGAAACAGGAAAATAGGGTCCAGACCCAAAGTAAAGAACAGTCATTGAACACCAACTCAGATATTGATCACACAAGGATGTTAAAGCAGGTATTATAAACAACTAAGCTGGACGAAATAAAGGAAGTTTTGTTGGTGAAAAATTTTAAAAAACAGAATAGCTATATATAAACTATTGGAAGAACTAAATATAAATTTATAATTTAAACCATTGGAAATGAAAACAAAAAATTTTTAAATCACTGGATGGTGCAGAATTTGAAGACAGATCAATAAGTAGCTTTCAATCTAAAGAACAGAAAGGAAAAAAAAATAGGGATTTAAAAAGAGAAGAAAGACTCATGAACTGTTGAGAGGATCAAGCAGGAAAGAATCATTAAAATCAGGGCAGTAACTAACTTCAGGAAAAGCACTGTTGTGTGGAAGTGTTTCTAGGCTGCTAACCCCCCTACAATCACCATGTCGGGAATCCTGGGTATGCACATTAGACTATTTTTGGCCTTTGTACTCTGAACTTGCCTATTACGCTAAAGGGATTTCCTCAAGAAGTGGACCTAGAATGCAACAGACACAATGGTTCACTCTTGTAGCAGCCATCTCTGCCTCTAACTTCTACAGAAGATGTAAATATCAAGAGATTCTTTGCTATTTTAAAAAGTCCTGCAGTGTACACTCATTTCACTTTAAGTCACTAAGTCACAAGTTTATTTATTGATCATAAAACTTTAATTTTTTTCCTCCACAGCATCTCATTAGACTAATTTTACATAGAGCACTTGGGGATATCTGTTTTATAGGGTCAATAATTCAATATTTTAAATATTTGAGATCTGAAAATCTGCCTATGAAATTCAAACTGGTTTGAACCCATTTTGTAGTTTTGTGGTCTCTTTGATCCTTTTGATAGAGTTGTCTTATGTTTTGTAAAAGCACAACTCATAGTTAATAGAGCAGGGGGGAAGTAACTCTGGATTTGTATAAACTCAGGGCTTATTAGCTGTGAGCCCAGGCCAGAAAATCTGTATCTCAGGGCTTCTGTGGAGAATGCCTGGTATTTAGAAATATTTAATACTTGGAGTATTTAGGTGGTTTGGACAGATGCAACACTCATTGTACCAGCCCAGCAATCCTGGGGTCAGGGAATGGACCTGTTTCCACTTATTCCCCCTCAGGTTTTTATTAGCCCCACTTAACTGCATGAACCTGAGCAGTTTTTATCAAGCAAGGATGGATTATCTGATCGTAGGACTTTTCTTTAATGGGTGTGAACTTTGACAATCTTTGCAACTATGGCTCAGATCCATCTGACTCACACCTGTTGGCAGATAACTTCAGGAACATTAATGTGTTTCCCTGAGGTTCACAGTCCTCCAATATATCCCCTAAAATATCTGTTAATCTAGAAGCAGTGTGTAGAAGAAAGTGTATGTGTTCTAGAGCCAGACACATTTTAATCTGAGTGTTGGCACTTCTTGACCTATGGAAACTACTTAACCTATTTGTTCCTCAGCCTATTTGCCTACTCATCTGTAAACTATGGAGAATATTGTGCCTGGTTACCATAGTTGGTGAGAGAATGAAATGTGTAAAATCAAATATGTAACTAAATAAGTGAATATGTAAGGTGCAAAGAGCAATGCCCAACTTTTGGTAAATGCTCAACAATTAACTCCCTCCTCTAACTCACCAACCTACCTCCCTATCCCAAAAGTGGACAATGAATCCTATTGAGCAAACCAGGCTTGAACCTCAACAGCTTATGGGAAGATATCTCTGATCCTACAGGAAAACCTAGTGTAGACTAAGACCATATGACAGATATTGTTAGGGGGAGAGGACATCCTGAATGAACTCCACAAACTCAGGTTTTATATACCCCACCCCCAGCCCAGACCAGACATCCAAGGCACCAAGGACTGAAAATCCCATAATGTCATCACCACCAAAGGGAGGATTTCTGGGAACTATGGGTGGAGTTAAGCGGCCAGGCCTGGTACATAACCAGACTTGTGGGCCTTGGGGTTGTTGGATTTTTGTTGGCCTTCAGCTGCTGCTGGTGTCCCAGCTCAGCAGAACAGGTAGGACACATTCACCAATTTCTCTCTCTCTCTCTTTCTCCCTGGGTTATTCCTCTCTTAATTTTCCCTTTCTGTAAATAAACCCTTTATTGACCTTTTTTGTGTGTGCCTACAGTTGAGTCTCATTTAAGTCCCTTTTTGGCATGCAGGTGAGGGCCAAACTCAAGCCAACCCATTTCCATTGGCATTGCCCCGTAACAATATGAGAAACATTATCCATTCTTAGCTGCTAATATGTTTCTGTACTTCTACTTTGGAAGTACCCTTAATATTTTTGTGTTAAAAAGTAAAGTTAGTTGCATGAACAGGATATATTCTTTTTTGACTTGCCTTTTCCACTTAACACTGTTGTATTATCCAGTGTTATAACACTGTTATAGTATGCTTATTTTTTGTGTCATCTTGACTTTTTGTAAATAAACCCTTTATTAACCTTTTTGTGTGTGCCTGCAGTTAAGTATTATTATAAGTCCTTTCAAAGCACATGGGTGAGGACCCACACTCAGGTCAATCCATTTCACACGGGGGTTGCCCTGTAACAACTTCAGACATTTTAAGCAAGAAGACAACACTTTGAATTAAGTTTTGTGTTCACTTTTCCTGCAAACAGCTGAAGTTCTTTCTGCTCATTATAAAAGTGAAACACATGATTAAACAGAACCCTAGTGGAGTCAGCTGTACCTTCTCCTAAAGAAAAGCATATACAGGAGAGAGTCTAGATACCTTCTGGAAGAGTGTTTCCAGACCAGAGATGACAAGGACACATCCACTGCCCACCCTTCCCAACAGACTGGATGGGATGAGAGAAATGTGGGAGCAGACACAGAGGCAATTAGCATCTGGGATAAGCCAAAACAACTAGCCAAACAGCTGGCTCAGTGTGAACTCAAACACTTGACAACCCACTGAGAGGGGTGGGGGAGTGGTGGTGGTGATGGTGGTGGATGTGTGCATGTGTGTGTGTGTGTGTGTGTTTAACTAGCTTGCAAACCCTCCTTCATCACATGGTCAATTTGTTAGGGGGAAAAGGCAGTCCCAAAGCAAATTCCATACAGGCTTTGTGGACTCCACCCCCACCCCAGGTCAAAGCCAAAGACACTGGGAACTCCAAATCCCATCACCACCAAGGGAAGGTGGCTGGGACCTGAGGGTGGGGTTAAGCAGCCAGGTGGATACAAAAGGCAGACACGTGGGCTTTGGGGGCGCTCTCCATTTTGGGGCCCTCGGCCAGCTCGCGGCGTCCGTCTAGCTCTGAGAGTGACTTTGGGGTTTCCAGGTCGTCGGATCGGGTAGGACGCATTAAAGACTTTATTTCCCTATTTTCTCCCTGAGTTGTACATTTTCCTTATTTCTTTTTCTCTTGTAAATAAACCTTTTATTAACCCTTTTGCGTGTGTCTGTAGTAGAGTATTCATAAGTCCCTTTAAAGCGCGCGGGTGAGGACCCACAGCCAGGAACCCGTTTAATATCGGGGTTGCTCTATAACAAATTCAAAAGTATGTTTTTGTTGGCAAAGAGCAGAACCAGAAGTATCTGCAAATAGGTATCCCCATTACTATTGAGATTCAGATCTAGTTTCACCCTGTCTTTCATGGGAGAGTTAAGGGGTGGTATTTACAGGTATGCCAAAGAGTGGTCAATAACATAATAGAGATAACAGACAAGGGAGAATGAACTTGAAAACAGAGTGATAAAAATTATTTGACATATTGGGCCTCCCTCATGGCACAAGGGGTTAAGACCCAACCTATGAAGCTGTCCACAGCCACTGCATCACGAGTTCGATCCCCAGCCGGGGAAATACCCACATGGTGCAGCAGACCTCTCCTGACTCGCCCCGCTGTTCCCCTCAGCAGTGCATTTCAGTCAATCCTTCTGTTCTGTTCCCCACTCTGTCTCTTGTGAATCCTCTCACCCCCCACACTTCTGGCCTGTACCCCAGTTCTTGTATGCATAAATAAATAAATCTTCAAAAAAAAGTATTTGATATAAACAACAGAGCAAAAAAAAAAAAAAAACAGAAAAATGATCTGAGTATCAGGAACCTTGTACAATATCAAAGGTCGAACATTTGTATCATTGAAATTCTAGAAAAAAAACACATTGGTACAGAAAAGTAAATGTGAAGAAATAATTGCTGAAAACTTCTCAGATGAAGTAAAAAACATAGCTTTGAAGATTTGGAGAAGTGAGCTAATCTGAAACAGTATAATCTCAAAAAAAAACATGCCCATACCAAGTCATGTCATAATAAAACTGCTGAAAACCAAAGATAAGTAAAATATCTTGTAGCTAGAAAAAAAAAAAAAGAGATTATACACAAGGGAACAATGAGTCAAATAACTATTTCTCATGAGAAACTATGAAGGTTAAAAACAGAAGGTCAAATTTTTTACAGTGCAAGGGAAAAAAAGAACTTAACTAAGGATTTGAAATCCATAATCACTCTTGAAGACTTTAACTTTCCTCTTACAGTAATTAAAAAAAGAGACAAAAATCAGCAAGGATATAGAATTCCTGAACACCAATATCAACCAACTTGACCTAACTAACATTTATAGAACACTTTACCCAACAACAACTGAATGCATACTTTTTTCAAGTTTACATGGAACACTCACTTAGACAAACCATATCCTGGGCCTCCCTGGTGGCACAGAGGGTTGAGCGCAGTGCTATGAAGCTGTCAGCCTCTGCAGTGCAGGTTCGATTCCCGGCCAGCCAGGGAGATTCCCGCATGGCTCGGCAGACCTCTCCTGTCACGCCAGCTGCTCCCCTCAGCAGTGTATTTCAGTCAATCTGCCTGTTCTGCTCCCTGCTCTGTCTCTGGTGGATCCTCTCACCCTCCCGCGCCTCTGACCTGTACCCCAGTTCTTGTATAAATAAATAAAATCTTGAAAAAAAAAGATAAATCATATCCTGGGCCTTTCCTTAACATAAAGCAAACCTTAATAAAAATTTAAAAATTAGTATCATATAACCTGTTCTCTGCCCATAATGGAATTAAACTAGAAATCAGTAACAGAAAAATATATAGATAATTCTCAAATATTTGGAATTTAACCACAATTCCAGCTAGAACCTGTCAAAGAGGGTATCTCAAGGGAGGTTAAAGATACCATGATGATAGACTTTTGAATGAAGCCTCAGTTTTGTTATATCAATTCTCCTCAAATGAATCTCTAAACTTAACAAAATCCTTAATAAACATCCCAGCATAGCATACAGATCACAACAAGTTGATTCTAATATTTATGTGGGAAGTCAAAGGAACTAGGCTAAGCCAAACAATTTTGAAAAAGAAGAACAAGTTAAAGGACTAAAACTGTATGATTTTTTAAATTTATGATAAAAGTACATAACCAAGAGAGTGTGATAGTGGCAAAATGATAGCCATATACCTCAATGAGACAGAATAAAGTATAGATTAAGATCCACACAAACGGGCCTCCCCTGGTGGCGCAGTGGTTGAGCGCTGGGCTGCGAAGCTGCCCGCAGCCTCTGCAGCGCCTGTTCGATCCCCGGCCACAGGCGAGGGTCCCCCATGGTGCGACAGACCTTTCTTGCAGCCCGCTGCTCCCCTCAGCAGTGTACTTCATCAGTCTGCCTGTTCGCTTCCCTGCTCTGGCTCTGGTGAATTCTCTCACCCTCCAGTGCTTCTGACTGTACCAAGTGCTTGTATAAATAAATAAATAAATCTTTGGAAAAAAAAAAAAAAAAGAATCCACACAAACAAGGGCCCCCCTGATGGAGCAGGAGTTAAAGTCTCAGTGCTATCAAGCTATCACCAGCCACTGTGGCCTGAGTTCGATCCCTGGCTAGGGAGCTGACACACATGGCGCAGTAGACCTTTCCTGTCTTGCCCACTGCTCCCCGCAGCAGTGTATTTCAGTAGATCTGCCTGTTCTGCTCCCCACTCTGCCTCTGGTGAGTTCTCTCACCTCCTTTACCTCTGGCCCCATTCTTGTATGCATAAATAAATAAAATTAATCTTAATAAAAAATATCCACACAAACATGGTCAATTGATTTTTCACAACAGTGTAAAGGCAATTCAATGGAGACAGGTTATTCAACAAATGACTCTAATAATTGAACATCTCTACAAAAGAAGATTAATCTCAATCTCTATCTCAAACCTTATACAAAAATTAATTCAAAATAGACCATACATCTAAATGTCAAATGCAAAACTCTAAAACTTTAGAAGAAAAAGAAGGTAATATTTAGGAACTTAGATTAGGCAATATCTTAATTTTCTTAGGTATAAAGCAAAAATTATATAAGAAAAGATTGGTAAATTGGTCATCATCAAAATTTAAAACCTCTGCTCTGGGAAAGACGCCCTTAAAAGGAATGAAAACATAAGACACAGATCGGGAAAAATATTTCACCAATCACATATGTGACAAAGTTCTTATATGCAGAATATTTAAAGAATTCTCTAAACTCAAAGAAACCAACTCCAATTTTTAAAAGTGGGCAAAAAAAATTGAACAAACACATCCGGAAAGGAGATGTATGACTAACAAGCACATGAAAAGATGCTCAACATCATCAGTTATCAGGAAAATGCAAAGTAATCCACAATGAGATAGCACTATAGAATGACTTTTTAATATAGAATCACTATAATAAAAATATTTTAACTGATAATATCAAAAACTGACCGTGAAGAGAAGTAACTGGGTGTGTCATACAACTGCATTCTAAAAGTGATGCAAAATACAGCCGCTTTATAAAATTAAGCAATGTTTTAAAACTAAAGCTTACACTTGTATGACCAAGCAGTTTTTATCCTATGTCTTACACTAGGGAAATGAGAACTCTTGATCACACAAAAACCCATGTATGACTATTTTAGAAGTTATTCATAATTGCCCAAACCTGGAAATAATCCAAATATCCTTGAATGGGTGATGGGATTAACAAACTGTGTAATAACCACTCAACAGAGTCTTTCTCAGCAATAAAAAGGAATGAACTGTATTGATCAAAGACATTATGCTTAGTGAAAGCAGACTCAAAATGTTAAATACCATATGGTTCCCTTTATGTAACATTCCAGAAAAAGTGAAACTACAGACACAGAGAACAGATCAATGGCTACCAGGGCCTCAGAGTGGGTGGTGGGTTTAACCACAAAGAGGAGAAAGAAGGGAAATGTTTTAGGTGAGGAAACTACTGTGGTTCTCCTCAGTATTTTGACTCTGTCAAAATTCACAACACTAAATCCAAGAAAAAGAAAACAGGAACAATTAATATAAATTTAAACAAAAGCTAGTTCTTCAAAAGGTTAAAAATAAACTACTAAACTTGCCAAATTGAGCAGGAAATAAAACAGAAATCACTAATATCAAGAACAAATAAGTTTTACCAACATTAGAAGTATGCCAGTGAATTTACAACTTAGATACAATGGACACATTCATTGAAAAGACATATGCTAAGCTAATAACTACTAACAAAGAACTTGAATATTCCATATCCATTGAAGATATTGGAAGGAAGGACCTTCCTATAAAGAAAGCTCCAGGACCAGTTGACTGCACTGGTGAAATGTGCCAAAGATTTATAGAAGAATCATAACAACTCCATCCAATCTCTCTGGAAAACAAAAGATAAGGTAATTCTTCCCAGTTCATTTCATTATTTCCTAAGGTTAAAAATATCAAACAGAGAGCAGCGTTATCATTACTTACAAGGTCCCCAAGTCAAAATCATTGCCCAGGAACTCCTCCAGCAGACTTGTATCCAGAACTGGGTTCTCCAGAGTGTCATTGGCCCCCTGAGCTGCAAAGGCAAATCAAAAAGCTTGAGACTCAGGAAAATTTCAGAAAGGCTAATGGTTAAAAATCAATGACTGCTTGCACCCAAGATTTTCAAAGCAATTGAATGGCATGATGAATCTATTGAGAAGTGTGATCATTCCTACCATTCCAATCTTTCCTTCAGGAATTTTATTTATTTTTTTTTTGTATTTTTTTACTTTAACATTTATCATTTTTAAAAATTTTTTAGACAATATTTGCTTCCCCCACCCCCTCAGATTGAGTCCCCCTAGAATCCTTCCCCAAGGCATCACCACAGTCCCCTGTGCTCCTCCCTCCCTCCCTCTGATCCCTCTCCCACCTCCTCCCCTGCAGTATGTCTCTGGATCAAGAAAATGTGGTATGTATACACAATGGAATATTATTCAGCAATCAAAAAAAGATAAACTCATGCCATTCGCAGCAACATGGATGGAGCTGGAAGGAATTATGCTCAGTGAAATAAGCCAGAAGGAAAAAGAAAAATATCGGATGGCTTCACTTATAACAGGAATATAGGGGACCCAAATAAGACATCAGTGCAAAAAATAATAATAAAATAACAGCACAAAACACAACAAAGCAAAAACAGTTATAAACCAGAGGAATCTCTTTAGATGTCACTCTCCTCCAGCAGCCTTCTCTGATTGTACAAAACTAGGTTAGGTTTCCCTAAACTATGTATTGCTGTTAACACTGTGGGTTTAGTCTTGTTAACTGCTTGCTTTTGTTTTTGTCACTCTATCTGAAGTCTTTAAGAAGGGTCTTCCTGGTGGCCTAAGGGTTAAGTCTCAGCGATATCACTGACACAGCCCATTTTGATGATAGCTGTGTTCAATCCCTGGCCAGGGAACTACCCACATGGAACAGCAGATCTCTCTTGTCTTGCCCGCTGCTCCCCTCAGCAGTGTATATCAGTGGATCTGCCTGTTCTGCTCCCCATGCTGTCTCTGATGAATCGTCTCACCTCCCTCGCCTCTAGCCTGCACCCCAGTTCTTCTACACAATAATAAATAAATAAAATCTAAAAATAAAGTCTTCAAGGACAGGGGCTGTGTTTTTCATACTGTATCCTCAGAGATCTATGGTGAGAAAGGGCAGCAATAAATATTTATTGGATGGATAGATGGACATATGAATGGCTGGGTGGGTAGGTGGGTGGATGGATGGATGTGCAGATTATTTCCAGTTAAGTTCAACATATCTTGCTTCACATCTTTGTTAGATTTCCACAATGTAACACAATAATTCTGGTTAGATATTTAAGAGAAAAAAACCAGGATCATTTTCCTGTTTCCATACCAAAAAGCCTTAGAAAGAAAACTGAAATGAATAGTCTTATAATCTTTACCAAAAAGTCATTTTTAAATTCTACTATCCCACTATTTTCCCTTTAAATTCTTTTTATTCTATTAAATTCAAATAAAATTAATATTTTAGAGTAAATTTAATATTTTAATTAAATAGTAATTCAAGATAAGATCCATTTCTTATAAAATTATTTCTATCATCTACTTATCAGTCCTTCCATCTATCCAACTATCTGTAGCTATTCATAGAGAGGTGTTGAAATTATATTTCACCACTACTTGATATTGATGAGATAATAGGATTTAGAATGATTTATTCTAAAAAAATTCTTAATATACATTTGCAAAAATGCTTTCCACAATTTTGGAAACAGCTTTTAATTTTAAAATGATTTTCTAAAGCAAGTAAAAAAGCAAATTCCCAAAATCGTCTCAAAAATAAAGTCTAAAATTTAGACCAATACTCCTGATGTTGAGAAAATTTTCATTCCTGCCTATCAACCTACTGTTTTACAAAAGAAAAAGGTCCCAATGGCATCATGGGTCATGCTTTTAAAATCTTAACATGATAATTTCTCCACAATTTTTATAAATCTGGAACATAGAGCATAGAAAGAAGAAAAGCATCAAATTCTTTGTATGTAGCCAACATAAAACTCTTGCCAAAATCTGACAGAAATGAGACCCTAAAGAAAACCAGACTGATATCACTTGTGAATATTACACCAAAATCCTAAATACAATTTCTAATATAAGTAAACATTTTTATTCAGAGAATTTATCACGGAACACAAAGGTGCCTTCAACTTAAGAGAAACATCACAAAAGTAATATACAAAAAAAACTTCTAAATTCAAAAAATAGCTACTTAGAAAATTTAATGCAAAAGAGTCACATTTATAATAGGAATACTATTCCTAGAAACAAATTTAATATAATAAAAAGGAAAAAACTCCAAAATTCTGTCTCATAATTAAAAGAAAACTATTTTTATGGTGATAATTTTTATGTTTTATATATATGTAAAATAAGATACCTGGGGAAACAAACAAGCAGAGCATAAGTAAAAGAAAATTTTAAAAAACGAAGAGCATATTTTGTTTGGATAAAATGGGGCAATGGTGTGAAGTTGTAAACACTCAAATCTATAAATTAAAAATGTCCACAATAAAAATTTCTTAAAATAACAAAGTGATTCTAAGCTTATTAAAAAAATAATAATGCAAAAATAAAAACCTATGAGTAAATAAAAGAGATTTAGCAATCACATGAAAACAAATTTCTCATTGTAGCTTTACACAGACCAATCTTTTGAACAGAATAGAGTCTATAAATGAATTAAAATAAATTCATGGGAATTTGGTTTATTGTAAATTTATTATTTCATGTCAATGGAAAAAATAGGTTATTGAGTAAACTCTTTACAAGAAAATTAATTCCTAAATATATTGAAATTTTAAATAAATCATATGATTATAAGAAGGAAACAGGAATATAGGTTTGTATATTTTTTTAAGATTTATTTATTTATGGATACAAGAATTGGAGTACAGACCAGAGGTGTAGGTTGGGGGTAGGGGCAGTGGATGGGAGAGGATTCACCAGAGTGGAGAGCAGAACAGGCAGACTGACTGAAATACACTGCTGAGAGGAGCAGGAGAGGTCTGCTATGCCATGTGGGTAGCTCCCTGGCCAGCCAAGGATCAAACTCGTGCTGCAGAGGCTGCAAACAGCTTCACAGTGCTGTGCTTAACCCCTTGCGCCACCAGGAAGGCCCATATTTGTGTATTTTGAAAGGACAAAAGATCTGTCTAAAAATGGTGGGATACCAAAAAACATATAGGGAAAAAATCTATAAATTTAGTCTCATAAAAATTTAATTCTTTTGACTGCATTAAAAAAAAAAGGGTTGAAAGCAAATACTACCTCTAAGGTTTTGTATTAATATTTCCCAAATCAACATCTCTTAATGATTGCCTATGTCCCGCCCTAGAAAGGGTTCTTGAGGGCAAAACTCATTCTCTTATTCGTTGCTGCTCTCTCATTACCTAGCCCGTTTCTGACTCAAGAGTTCATGTCAAACGGTATTTATTGAATGAACAAATAAATGAATGTCTTCACTAGCAAGCGCTGGACTATGTATCTTGGAGGAAAGAGGTGACCTTGATGGGATTTCCTCTCTATTCTGCCCACCTTCCTTTACTTTCTCTGATTCCTGGGGACACACAGTAAGTACCCCAGCAACAAAGGGAAGTGAAATCTGAAACCCAGATTCCTTGAGCACCACAGCTCAAAGTAAGCCTTTGTCTTACCCAGCAGTGTGAGCCCATGAGAACCTCCCACTCCCGGGACTCCTTCACTGCCCTCCACCACCAGCTCCAGGAGCCATATCTGGAAGCCAATGTCCAAGGATTAAACAAAGGCAAGCACTGTGCCAACTGCGGGGGGAGCCAGGCTTGCTGGAGTCCATTACTCTCTAAGCTGCCATGGAAAAGCAAACACAAACGCAGTGGTGTGTTGCAATAACAACACCTGAAGGGGTGCAGGGAGTGGGGGGGATCCCATAGCTCTACAACATAAATAACAAGGTAAACCCATGTGGATTCAATTTGAAAAATTAATTTTAAAAATTTTGCTTTCCAAATTGCTGCAGGTCATAGCTTTCAAAACAAGAAAAGAAAATGTACTCAGCCCATCGTGTAGACACTGCACAGTAGGGGTGTAATCCAAACCTAGTCTCAGTTCCCATTCTGTGTGGTGCACTTTGTTGTGAAAAATGCTTTGCTCTTCTAGAGAAACAACTAGGTTTGGGGTGGGTGGAGGGGGCTTTTGCCAACAATGGGGAACCAAAGTGTTTTTTTTCCATTTTATTGAAATCTGAAACAGGTGATAAGTAACTTAAGGAGACTTATTGAATTTATGGGGCTTTTCCAACTGCCTCTTGAACGGCAGTACTTCAACTCCAACTCCCACACTGACATCCCTCCTGTCATCCAGTGCACTGTAGTTGTCATGGGGCAAAATAGCTTTGCATTCAGATCACTGCACTAGTTAAAGAAAAACCATGATACGTTTAGCTTTTGGCTTGCTATCTCGCCCAAGGGCATTAAAGTAAAGCTTTTTAAATCTTGAATACCTCCCAAAAGGAAAAATTAATGGGCACCAGGGAAGGGTGGCAAGGAGGGAGTAAAAAAGACAAAGGAAGGGAATGAGAGATGGCCACCCCATCCCAGGGCATGGACTTAGAAATGTGGGCAAAATATGCGTAAGAGTTGAGATGGTCCAAAATGACCTCATAGCAGAGTTTAGCCTTGAGCTAGACATCAAAGAAAAGCTAGGAGGAGATGAGCAGGGCAAGACATTCATTCTTTCATTGATTCAACCCATATTTATTCATGCCTACTTCCTGCCGAGCACTGTACAATTTTCCAGGGACATGGAAGTGACAGGACAGACAAGATCCCCTCAGGGAATCTGCACTGCAGGGTGGAAAGGTGTCTATGGTGAGGATGGGGAAGACACACATGACACATGAGAAACAATTAACACGCAGGGCATTTTCAGACAGCGATGAAAATAAAATAGAGCAGCATGACAGACTGGGAGAAACAGCTCCTTTGACAGGAGGCCTTTCTCAGGAAGGAGTCAGCCATGCAAGGGTGGAGGGCGGGACATGCCAGACAGAGGGAATGGGCGTGGGGAGGGACAGGCAGAGCATGGCTGCTGGGTCATGCTTGCCTGTTGGAGTAACAGATCATTCCAGTGTGGCTGGAGCACAACAGCTTGGAGAAGGGGTAGGAGAGGTGGTCAGAGCAGCAGGAAGCCATTGGAAAGTGACATTATATGCTTTGCACTTTTTTCTAAATTTGAGTTTAATAGAAGCTACAAAAGATCAAAAATTGAAGTCCCACAACTATACAGATTAGTTAGCTTGCCCCAGAGCACAACTCAGGCAACTTCCTCCTGGGGAAGAAAGGCTGATATGCTTTGCACTTTTTAAAGGTCACTGGTTGCATTGTAGGAAAAAGTCATAAGGAAACAAGAACTGAAGAAAGCAGAGCAACCTGACCACTATCACAGTTGTCCAGGGACATTCAGAAGTTTGAAGTTCTCACTGTGGACCAAACAAAAGCATAAGCACTTTATCTGCATGATTTCATTAATCCTCATAAAAGCCTAGGAGGTGACATTAATATTATCCCCAATTTATAGAGAAGGCAAAGTGATTATATAGGTTATATGGCTTACTTGGGGTTACCCGGCTCATAAATTACATAGAAGAAATCCAACCAGGCCACCCTGGATTCCTGAGCATGCTTAGTCACGGCCCCAACACCACTCCCTCGACCCCACCATTCCCAGCAATGCCAGCCAGCTACAGAGATGGACTTGCTTCTACTACTGCACTGGACTTTGGTCAAGCTGCTTGCTCAAAGAAGCAGATGGAGGAAAGGATCTGTTTTGTTTCCTAGTGGAGCCCCTGCCGGTGTCCCATCTGTTTTATACAGCATGCACACACGAGCACACACGAGCACACACACATTTCCCAGGGCAGAAAAAGGAGGTGGTAACAGATTCTGACCTGACGGGTTACTTGCTTTGCATTGACCCCTCTCTCCCATCCCCATTTCCAGGTGGAAACAGATGAAACATACATAGTTCCCAAGACCTGTCCCCAGTGGCCTGTCCAAACCCTTAATGAACAAGGACAGATGATCCCCTCAGTAGCTGGCGTTCTCCAGCACTCCAAAGTCACATCTGTGCTTTTCAGACCCAAAGGAAATTATTTAACAAGATAAATCCATAGTGTCAGATAAAATTGTTTTCAGGAAGCCTTGCACACAGGGCAACTCTCAAATGGCTCTTAAAACAAATCTCATGCTTTTAAAAATAATCACTTTGCTCTAAGTGTCTTAAACACTTGTTTATAACACCCAACCCTCTGGGTGTCTCACCCTCTGCCAAGAAGGCTCAATTTCAAACTTTGATTCCAGTCTTTTCTAGAGTTAAGCTTTGTGGTTGGAAAAGGCTGCCACACTCCTGCTCACAGGAGAAGCAGCCCAGGCCTCTGGGGAATACCAAAGAACTCCAAAAGCAAAGCCCTTCCTTCATCTGAATTCTCTGCCTCCCCTTCCAGGCACAGTGACATCCACAGAGTGGTCATCTGTCTCACTGCCCTTGGCTTTAGGCAGACAAGAACAAAGCACGGGTTAAGAAGATCAATCCACTGGTATTTCCACCTATAAATCCATGTGGCACCCACACGAACTACTAGTAGACACATCTTTGGGGAAAAAATGCTATTTCAAAGGTCTAAGTAGAGCAAAGACCTTCCTTTCATTACTCCCTGCCTCCCCCAATGACTAAGTGCTACCCACATGGCGCAGCAGACCTCTCCTGTCTTGCCCGCTGCTCCCCTCAGCATGTCCACCACCCACCATGTAAATGCTCTACCCCATTTCCTTCTGATAAACTCCCTTTCACCACTTTCCTCAACCCAGAGGACCGCCATTCCTGCTTGTCTCTACTTTTACTTTTATCCCACAGCATCGATGCCCAGAGTGTTCAGAGAACAGGCAAGAAGACAAAATTTGTCTGCTAAGATTCTAAAAAGAAACATTGGTGATTTCCCCAAGTGATCGCCTTCAGATTTAAACATATAGTTCCCCTGTGTTATGCCAATGATCCTGAGAAATTAAAGCAGAAATGTTCATCGACATTCCAAAGAAGGGAGGGTGGAAAAGCACTCTTTCTCAATGGCTAAGGATAATTTTGTCTTGGAAATCCTCTGTAAATTAAATTGGATTTCAAATCTAATGTTGGTGCTTAGAGTTTTAACCAGTTCAGAATTACATGAAAAAAATATGATATTTTGAGTCCTCCCTCGTGGCACAAGTGGCTAAGAACAGCACTGTGAAGCTATCCGCAGCCTCTGCAGCACAAATTCGATCCCTGGCCTGCCAGGGAGCGACCCATGTGGCAAGGCAGACCTCTCCTGTCTCTCCTGCTGCTCTCCTCAGCAGTGTATTTCAGTAGATCTGCCTATTCTGCTCCCCACTCTGTCTCTGGTGAATCCTCTTACCCCCTGCACTTCTGACCTGTACCCCAGGTCTTAAATGCATAAATAAATAAATCTTTAAAAGATACATGATATTTTCCAGAAATATTTCTGGTCGTTAATGAGCAAATTATTTCATTCATTAATTCGATCTTTATTTAGTGTCCACTATGTGTCCATAAATAAAATCAGAGATGAGCTCACCATCCACTGAGAGAGGCAAGAAAATCAGCTCTAGCAGTACAGGGTGTTAAGTATGAGGATGGATGTAAATTTTTATACAACGGGATACAGACCACAGATGGCCAAGGACTTCCTGCAGGTGACACTTGAGTGGAAATTTTAAGGATAAATAGGGGACAGTTAAAAAAAAAAAACCCACAACATTCTAGAAACAGAAAAGAGCATGTAACAAATGAATCAAATAATCAACAGCAGGAATTTTTGGGAAAAGTGCCAATTGTCTGGTCAGAGCAAGGAGGGAGGTGGAGAACATGGCCGACACTAAGAGCACTGCCCCCCTTCATGGACCCCACTACAAGCTGTACTTTTATATCAACCTCTATAGCAATTATGTGTGATGTGTCTGCCTCTCTTTGCTCAACTCTAAGTCCCCTTTTGGGAAGAAATTTCTTCTTTTTGTACAGATCCTAAGCATATAGTTAACATGATAGTTATTTAATAAATACTGAATTTTTTAGATGAGTAATAAAATTTGAATGAACAACTGTGATAATGGGTGGGAGCTGTATCTAGGAAAACTGGCAGACACCCAGCTCAAGAAGGTTCATGGTATCAAGGTAAGGGCTTTATCTTGGAAATTGTGGCAACATTGAAAATTTTTTATCAGGGGGATGACATGATCAGGTTTATAGTTTTGAGCAGTCTATTGACCTGCTATTGCAAGATTGGACTGAGCTGGGCAACATCAGAGAAAAGTGTCTAGTCAAGGGCACTGCCAACATTAGTCTTCCCTCATTAAATCTCTCAATACACCATCAAAGGGCACCTACTGCTTTGCACCAAACCCACTGCCAAGTGATAGAGACACAAAGACAAAGCAGCCTTGATAGTTAAGTTCTTAGTTCTACTATTAGGCCTGCAGTAAAGCCTGGCTGAGATACTTCCCTGCTGTGAAACTTTGAGAAGCTTATCTAGCCTTTCTATGTTTCAATTCCCTTATTTATAAAATGAGGTTAATAAGAGCATCTACTTCATAGACTTGTTGTGAATATTAAGTGAGATAAAGCATATTAAATGCTTAGCATAGTTTCCAGCTCAATAAATACTGCCCCTTGTCATTACCAGCAGTTTCTGGCTCAAGAAGTACATAGACCTGTGAGAAAGGCTGACATAAAAATATTCCATAGCATACAGATGACACCTAAATGACCTAACAGGAGCAAAAGGGTGTCAGGAAAAGCTTCCAGAACACAGAGTTCCATGAGACTGGACCCTCCAGTTGCTCCTATTTTGGTGGCTGGGTTGGGAAGTTGCATAGGGAGATGCTCTGACATAGGAACTAGGAGAGAGTTAGATAAAGAGCCTAGAAAGGAACTAGAGAAACTCATTTGCTCAGGGGCAAGCCATGTCAGTCCCATTTTTGTGATGTTGGAAAGAGAAGTGAGAAGCAGGTGACTGTCCCCAAGAAAAATTCTACCTAATGAACTGGAATCTGGGAGTCTCCCAGATAATACTACAGTGATCCAGGAAACATCTAATCTATTCATTCAAGCAGAGTCAATCTGCCCCATTGTTGGAGATAGTGACCCAACTAGAAGACTGTCTCTGGACTTTAACGTGATATGAATCACCTGAAATGTATGTGCCCAATAATCAAAAGATAAAATGAAAATTAACCTTTATTCAACTTGAGTAAAATAAACTGTTCAAGCAATATGAGATAGGGAAACTTGGTTTATGAGTAAGTAGATGATAAAGACATGGGTCTTTTAAAGACAAAGAGACTAATGACAGCGATGATAATAAAGTCATTGAATACAGAACTGGGATGATGAGGGCATTGTTCCTCCGTGCATACAACCAATCTTGATGACATGCGCTCCATGCCTTACAAGAAAAGTTAACAAAGAGAAGGGTAACCAGAAGAGAGCCAACAGAGTGTAAAAAATTACAAGTCAAGTCACATGAGAGTTGGTCAATGGAAAATGATGATGATGATGATGATGATGATGATGATGATGATAAAACTTAAGTTTATCAAGTACTTTTTACATAGTGTGATAAGAATTTTACATTTACTTTCTCATTTAAGCCTCACAATAATTTTATTCTATCATATAGTTACTACTATTATTCCTATTTTTCAGAAGAGCAAATAGTTTTAGGAGTTGAGGTAACTTACTCAAACAACAGTAACACAGCTATCATTGCAGGGTTTCTGGCATTTTCTACTATAACATAATGCATGTGTTCCTATACAACCTTGCTTTTGGAAAAATGAAGGGAAGTAGGTGAACCACTCAAAAGCTAATTAAAACAATAACATTCCTAATACACATATAAAGGACATGTCCAATAATTCATATTATTAGGTGCTTCAGCAAATATAGTAATTTGCCTATTTTTAAAAGAATATTTGCTAAAAAAGAGTTATAGATGCTGAAGTATAAAGGAAAGAGAGGAAGAATTTGAGATTACCATAATAGGTTGAAACCAATTACATTTGACCTGCCCTTCCTGAGCTCAAGGACTCTCCTCCCCTATGAGAACACCTTGAGCTTCTGTTAGCAGGAAAGAAGTTGGGTGTACCACTATTGAGCAGGCAGCTGACATATACAGCTTTAAAATTGTGTAGATCTAAAATCTTTCAGCATTAACGTTATTAATTCCATAGGAATGTAGTCTTTATTGCTTTTTTACAAACTCAGGAGCCACTTGGTATAAATAATAAATGATTGCTGATTGACTCACTACCTTTGGAGAGTTGCCCTTGTATGGAATTTGCACAGCTTCTTGGTGAATAATCAAAAAGCAGCATGGGATTTTTAAGTGGGACAGAAAAATGGCCAGTCTATTGAATCATTTAGCCTCTGTCCTCATTAAAGTATTTCAGTGGTTTCACTAGCTCATTGTGAAGTTCATACTTCTTTTAAATAAATGATTAAAACATAAATTAAGCAAGATCCTCTGGCCTTTCTGGGAGTCTGGGAACACATTTTTCCAGAGGTTTTAGAACCTCATAATTGAGTTTTTTCCAACCCTTCACTATGAGGATTAAACATTTATGTTTTGTCCATTTTCTCTTCAATAAATTACTAATGTTAATATACATAAGAAAAAATAGAACATAATCAACTGTATATTAACCAATATTAATTTTAACCCTGGAAAATAAATTTGGGAAACAGAAATTGATAACTTTTTTTAATGGTATAGGAATAAATATGACATTTTCTATTATAGGGATTCTTTTTGCTTTTATGTCCACGTGTTTGAAGAATTATTATTCTGGTCTGATCTATTAGAAAGTCTAATTTTTCTAAAAGTCAAAAAGGAGGAAGAAGGGAAAGAAGAAGGAAGAGGAAGACCCCCCAAAGCAAGAATAGCTAAGGAGAGGACATTCAGGCACTGACTTTACAGGAGGTTTAGCATCTGGAATGTGGTGCTGATATCAAATCCACACCTGCAAGGGCTGATCTGGCACAGCATAAATTCAAGAAAATGTATCTAGGAAGTTGCCCAACCTGTGGCTGTCAACGGTTCCTGTCCGGCCTCAGCAAAATCTTTTTTTTTAAGATTTATATATTTATACAAGAACTGGGATACAGTCAGAGGCACAGAAGGGTGAGAGAATTCACCAGAAACAGAGTGGGGAAGCAGAACAGGCAGACTGACCAGGTGAGGCAGGAGAGATCTGCTGCCCCATGTGGGTATCTCTCTGGCCAGCCCGGAATCAAACCCGTGCTGCAGAGGCTGCAGACAGCTTCACAGAGCAGCACTCAACCCACTGCACCACCGGGAAGGCCCTCAGCAAAATCTTATTGTCCTGCCAAGCCAGCCGTAGGAAGGGTGGAGCCCAGCAAAGCACTGGCTGAGGACTGAGTCTACAGCGTGGTGAAAGACAGATTCATGTTCTCTAAGATGTGAGAAATAAGTGAGGGAAATCCAGACGACAGAATCCTGCAAAGAGTTAAAGCTTGGAGGTGTTTTTTATCGACTCAACAAATATGTTTGTGTTCCTGCTACGTGCCTGTCTCTAGCTGCTGAACCTACAGGAATAAATGAGATGTAGTTCCTTCCTGTTGTCCACAGGAGACAGGCACAGAAAAAAGGCAGTGCATGCTTTGAAAGGTGAAGTGCAAAGTGCTGTGCCATGCAGGAAGCCCAAGGAAATGACACCCAGCCAGAGACCTAGAGGGTGACCCACAGTTGGCCAGGTGAACAAAGGAGGAATGGGTGGTCCTGGAGGAGGAGCCTCGCATGTCTTGGAGGTAAGAAAAGCACAAGATTTGGAAAGTACAGGGCAGACCTAGCTTAAATTCCATTTCTACCGAACTTTTCTGGACCTGTTTCCTTATCTGGAGAAAGGAGATGGTTTTACCATCTTAGAGCGTTGGTTGTAGACTAAACGTGGTTACATACATAATCCCCTTCCTGACAGATTCTCTCCTTGACCAGTCTCCACACAGGCTCCCCTGGCCGCTTCAATTAGGCATATTTCCACGTTCCTTTCTACACTGTGCAATTTTAGCAAAAATCCTGATAAAAACACTGTAAATAGAATCCCCCATGCTCCCTATCTGATCACCCCTGATATCTAGTAGGTTCTGCCTGGCTTTAGCAAGCTTTCTGTTTGGTCATTCAAGCCAGAATCCCACCCTCGACCCCGCTTAGCCTGCTCCTTGGCTATAAGTTCCCACGTGCCTATGCTGTATTTGATGGTGAGCACAATGTCTCCTACCCACTGCAAAATTTCTTTGGATTTTCCAACCTTTACTGACTAATTATCCATGAACAAAAACAGACATAATTAGAAGCTTTGACACCTTTCAAGGAAGTTACATGCCTCAAAGCCAGCTTCCCCAAGCCCTGCCAACACATGACTGAATGACCTGTTTGAGGTCTGTGGTTACCAAGGTCAGTAGACAGCATTTTTCACATGTCTTTTATACCAGCCCAGCCTTTCCTGAAAGGCAACTAACAAACCCAAAGAACTGGTTCTTTTACAGTGATGATGTCTCAGAACACAGGTAAAATTAAGCAAATTTGGTCCCTAAACTAAATTTGCAATCTCCCAACTTCAGAACTTTTCACAAATTTACTATAAAATCAGCACAAAATACTTTAGAATATTCAATAATAGGATAATAATGACAATGTAGTCCTTACAGCTTTGATTCTATCCTCAAACAAGGAATGCTCACTATACCTTGGAAAATATGGTATTAATATTTACTGTCTATCTTTTCTGAAAACATTGATTTCAAGGCCAACATGGGAAAGCTGAACCTTTTACAATAAAAGGAAATACTCAGTACTTTGTCCTTTGTTGCTTGGCAACTAAGGGCTATAAATGGATTTTATGATCATAGAGGCTCAGGAATTAATGTGAACATGTAAAAGTTATAGTAACTCTCTGGAGACAAGAGCAATCTTTGAAAAAGAAATGTACGGAGATAAATAAATACATATATATGTAATAATATAGATATACTCACTCTTATTTCAAAATAAAGCAAGCAATTTGATTTCTTCACATTTGCAAATATTCTAATAAGAATTAATAACTATCATGTATTTCATCAGTTCAAAATTTCATCATTCTCACAAGCCTAAAATGTAGGTGTTACTGCCTCCATTTTACAGATAGAGAAAAATGAACTTCTACAATATAAAGTATGTAATTGGTCCAAGGTCAACTACTAAGCAGCAGAGAATCAGGATTTGAACCCAGGTCTGCCTGAATCAAGGCATCGACAGCACAACATAGGGATTCCTAGGAAACAGATTTCTCAGCTCCTAATATTTAACAATATTGATACTTTAATCCCATAGGAATAGTACTATATCCTATTATCAAGTCATATGACATTCTCCTGAGAACACATTACTTCCCACTGTTACACATGACAATTATTTCTTACATGGTTATTTTCAGGGAATCAAATATCAGGGTACCACCTTGCTGAACTTTTTGTCCTATATTTAATCACCAGAAAGGACAAGATAGTGAGTCAAATACCTCCATTGATGCATGTTTTGCACAGAGCAGTATCACAGGTCAATATTGGTTTTTGTATATCTTGTATTCTTCTCAATAGCTTTATCTTCTGAATTACTGTAGCTGCCTGCTCTGAGAACATAAACCATCCCCTTTGAACCACTAACAGTTCATCTTATGGCACAGGAGCTAGGTTCTGCCAAAACATACCAGATGGCACTAACATACTAACCACTTACTCCAGAATAATTTCATTTACAGAATGGAATTACATGAAAATTGTCACACACACACACACACACACACACACACACACACACACATCCTAGCTGTTTTTACAGGAGCCATAAAGTTCCGCACTAACTCTACAGATGTTCCCTTGCATCCTGTTTAGAAGACACTCTGTGCATGTGCCAAGAACATAAACCTCAGGGAGAGACAGGCTTCTGTCCAACTCCAAGCTCTGATACACAAAAACTGTGTTATCTTAGGAAAGGCACAAACATGTGAATCTACCTTCTTATCTCTAACATGCTGATAACATCCTCCTGTTCATTTTATTGTGCAAATTAAGAATTAATACAGCTCAAGGTCTTAGTTCAATGTCTAACATCAAGTCAAGCATCACTTAAATGGCAGTGGTTTACTTACCGATCATAAGCTACAACAACTATAATGACAACTTTTGTTCATTCTACAACACTGATAATATTACCTGGACAATTACTCTATATAAAGTACTTCAGGTAATTCACCTTTCTTAATTCTCACTCCTTTCCCAGAAGATAAAACCTATTTCACTGATAGATGATGAAACAATCTCAGAGAGGCCAAGTCATTTGCAAAGGCAGCAAATAACTTAAATGGTTGGTGAGGTGGGATTTGAACCTAGGCCAAACTGTTTCCAGGACCTGTGTTCTAACTGCAGACTGGACTTGGGAGCTCCAGTTTGATATGTGTATTTGTGATGATGCCCAATTTCCAGAACAGATGTGGGTGGCATGTGAAACATGGCAAACATGCTATTATAAAACAACCCCAAGGTCATTCCTACAGCCCCAGGTCCATTAACTTGACTGCATTATCTGGTGTCTGGACCACTATTTTGGCTCAGATCTGCAGCTTCTACTACTGTGCTTGACTCCTAAATATCCTACAGACTTTCAAATACTGATTCTGATTCAGTTCATGACCCAGTTTGAGTTAGAGCCTGCTCCTCTCACCAAGGGACTTGGGTTTTAATTCTCTTCATCCCTTGTTAGTGTCTCTGCCATGATTGCTACTAAGAACCACATTCCTTTCCATTCCTTTCCTTTCCATTCCTTTCCTCTAATACAAAGTTCTCTTTAGGGGACACAGAGTTTCCATAGGAGAGAAAGCTCACTACTGTGGGTCACAGACCCAAGGATAGCCTGTGACTTCCTCCCCTGCATTCACTCTGATAGTAAAACATCTGTAAAGGAAAGGAGCACAAATTGAGTTCTTGGTATAATGTAATAAAGGCCCTGTTTTTCCACCAGAAGTTTTGGTCAAGAATCACATTCATTTAACTCAGATTTAATGAACAGTTGTGGGTAACTGCTACATGCAAGACACTAAGCCTGCAAAGATAAATGACACAAAGTCAAGTCTTCACCTGGAAGTACTTTTAGTTTCTATAGAAGACAGACATGTAAGCACATAAATGACACTGTGGTGTGAACGATGAATTTCCAGAGGTGTGAACAAAGTTCTAGAGAAAAGTGGAGAATTTTGTTTTCAATTTTATCCAGGGAAGTTTGCTGGATGAAGAAGTTGGAAAGCACATTCTGGGCAAAAAGCACAAAGACCTGGCACAGTCAAAAGCTGATGTTATGAAAGAGCAGCATGTATTCAAGAAAGCATGAGAGGCTCAGTGTAGCAGAGTTATCCATAACAACAACAGTGATAATGTCAAACACATAGTCATTGATGTATTCTTCTGGATATTGAATTATGTAACCTTCACAATCATCCTACTAGGTAAGTGCCAATATTATTTCAATTTTATAGATACAAAACTGAAACATAAAGAGATTAAGTAACTTGCTTACATCACATGGTTAACAAGGATGGAACCCAAATTAGACCCTGATTTTGGGGTATCCTATTAACCATCACATCAAACTACCATCACAGATTGTGAGTATGAGTAAGCACTCTGTGCTAAATAGTGTCTCCTCAACATGCATATGCTGGTGATATTTGGAAGCACTAGATTTAGATGAGGTCATGAGGGCAGACCCCTCACAAAGGGATTACTATCATTATAAAAAGAGCTATCAGGGCCTCCCCTGGTGGCACAGCGGTTGAGCACTGGGTTGCAAGGCTGCCCGTAGCCTCTGCAGCACCAGTTCGATCCCCGGCCACCGGCGGGGGTCCCACAAAAAAAAAAAAAAAGAGCTATCAAAGAATTCTGTGTGTATGTGTCTGTCTGTCTGCCTCTGTCTTTCTCTATCACATGAAGACACAGTGAGTTGGCAGCTGTTGCCAAGCTAGTAAGCCCTCACTGAGGAACAAAATTTGCTGGTTCCTTAATCTTCAATTTCCCCAAACTCCAGAATTATAATAATATAAAGTCCTGTTATTTAAGCAACTGGAGTCATGCTTAAATATGTATTATGGCAGCTGGAGCAGAGTATTATGGGGAGTTCCCAGAGATAAGGATGCCTGAATGCTACATTGGTATCACAACACTAAGCGTAGGCAATGAGATTCAACAAAGATATTTACGCAATGGCATTTGCACCGGGCAAAAGCAAATTAGAAGGTAGTCAGCACAGGGAGGGGAGTTAGGAGGATCTTGCAAAAGACGGCCATGTGAACAGAAGGAAGGTTGTAGATGAGGCTGAAGCAACAGAATTTGGTAAACAATTAACTGTACTCATCCAGGCTGATGCCCCAGTTTCTAGTTTGGGAAGTTTGTTTGGGAGTGAAGGTTTGTTGGAAAGTTGGAGGCAGTGAAGTGGAATCAGGAAGGGAGGAATAATGATGATGCCTTCACTATATCCTCACATGGTGGGGAAAGGAAGCAGTGTATTTTGAATGTGTTGCTTTGCCAAAACCGAGGGACACCCAGGCACATGCATATGGATGTACATTAAGCAGCTGTAAATATAGTGATTTAGGGGTTGGAATATATTGATCTATGGGAATAATGAAGCAATTCAAGATAATATTTTGGTATTCAAATAAGAGTTTCTGAGACAGGACTCCTGGGCAGACAAGGAGGAGGGTGAAATACTGAATATGCCTGAGAGGAAATGAAGAAGCTGAATAAGAATGAGCAATGAAGATGCCATGGAATCAAACAGGAGTTTCCATGGGAGATGGTGACTATCCCAGAGAGAACACTAGGAGAATGAGAGCTAACAATCTAATTTAGCAATTTGAAATTTCAGAAGAGCAAATCTCTGCAGGTGCCAGATAAAATCAGGTTAAAAACAGGTATGATATGAAGAGTGAAGTGGACCTGGGTATTTTTCAATTTGGTAATGAAAAGAAAAATGGGTGAAAGTTCAGGAAAGGTAGAGACAAGAGAACAGATTATAATCTCCTGGCTGACCCACTGATATCTTAATTTTTCTAGTATTTCCGCCAAGGAGGTTCTATTGCCCTCTCCTTTTTTCTCATATCAACTCTTTTTATTAACACATCAATTTTGAAGAGATCCTTTAAAATAAAACTCTTCCCAGAGTCATTTTAGAAAGAGAGTAGGTATAAATTGCCAACAAATGTTGACCCACTGCCAGAGGTTTCCTCCTAACAGACTGGGCACGAGCTGGATCCCTGGAAGCATGTCTTCAAGTGCCCCTGGCACAGCCCTCAGAGAGAGAAAGAAGTCCAGGGCAAAGAGAATAATCATCTTTTCTAGGACAGGTCAACTGCTCAGAGAGAAGCGACTGGTTTTCTATATCCATCAGTAAAATTGAGCGCAGATTTTTAAGAATTCACTCTCTTGGGCCTCCCTGGTGGCGCAAAGGGATAAGCACAGCACTCTGAAGCTATCCACAGCCTCTGCAGCACGAGTCTGATCCTCAGCCAGGGAGCTACCCACGTGGTGCAGCAGACCTCTCCTATCTTGCCCACTGCTCCCTCAGCAGTGTATTTCAGTCAATCTGCCTGTTCTGTTCCCCACTCTGTCTCTGGTGAATCCTCTCACCACCAACACCTCTGGCCTGTACCCCAGTTCTTGTATGCATAAATAAATAAATCTTTTAAAAAAAAATTTACTCTCTTTTGGGTTAGAATATTGGTTTTGGTACGTGCTTACTAATTCTGTTGCAACCCAGAATATAAAGAAAAAAACAGTAAAATGTTTTACAAATGTTAATAATATGGCAGAACAACACAGCAGAATAAAGAGGCAGGAATCACCCTCTTCCTTGAAAATAATCCAGAAAAAAAAACAGGCATAACTGCTCCTAGAAAAATCCAGAGGCTCAAACCAGCCATACAGCCCCAGGATAGCCCCAGGATACCCCCAGAGGCCCAAGAACTAAGGTTGATGGCTGCTAAGGGGGGACCATGTCAGGGCTTGGGGTCGACTTCCCAGGCCACAACGGGGAAACCCAGGCCTTTGTGAAATTCCTTGGAGGAATTTTCTTGACATAAGAATGGGCCAGCCCAGGCCAGTGGGAGCTTGGCCGACTTCAATCCCGTAAATCCGAACAGACCTGCAACTGGAACTGCGAGCCCACGGAAGGCCTCTCCCCCATCCTGGTAGAGATCAAACACAAGCCAGGTGGAGCCAGGCCGCCCTAAGAAGGCCTGCACGGAAAAGAAGCACTTTGGAGTGAACTCGCAGTTCCGCCAGGACGGCAAGCCAAGGGCTTGTGTACTTCCCAGCTCTGCAGAAGCGCCAACCGAGGAAAGAGCAGAGCAGCGGCGCTATTGTGGGCGGCATCGTGTTACGTGGGCACAGGTGCACCCCCTACGCACACAGCGCCCCTCAGAGCCAGGTGCAAAGTATTCCCTGACTGTGAGCCCGGAGACCCGGATCCTGCGGGTTCTGAGAGCCATGTGCTCTCTGTGGTCACCACTCAACTCTGCTATCATAGCATCACAGCAGCCATAGACAATCTATCAATGACTTTACTTACAAAACAAGCTGCAGGCCAGATTTTATTTAGCCTGAGGGTTATAGTTTTGAAGATGACTGTTGAAGATAAATAATGATAAGAAATGCTCAGTCTACTGAACATTAATAATGGAAAAGTCCATTATTAAATAATATAAATAGTATTATCCCACGTTCTGTTTTTTAAAAACGCAGAAGATTCAGGGAAATTTTAAGATTATTAGTGATATAAAGCTTTGTGTTTTTAGGTTATCTCTATTTTAAAATCAAAGTTGTCCATGTATTGAAGTTCTGAGACATTGTGGAGTCTTCCTGAAACCCAGTGCTAATTCCCAAGCTGAAAAGATGATGACATCAATAACACCAAAGAAGGTGGTGGAGCCTCCTCTCAGGAAGGTTGGTCTGGGTGATTTTGTTACAGTATCCTCTAGAGATGGTGACAACCCCAGAAGGTCTCTAAAGCAAGGTGTGAGCAGGGTACTTACGATGTTACAGCATATTTTAAATTCTAAGTAAATTGCCTTCACCTTAGGGATCCCAGCATGAAAGAAAAAGGGATTTCTTGGTGCCACTCAGCCAGCATCTCTTTGTTCAGATGCTTCATATTAAGGCAACATAGTCTAACCATCTACCAATATCAGATAGAAATGCTCAGATAATCATAAGTTGTTTGCATGATCTGGCTAATGTTTGCTGTCCTTGGCATGTTCTTGTTTCCAGTTTCCTGGGAAGTCCATGCTGTCACCGCACATAGTAGAAGCGGCCTCCCCAATAAACAGGGAGCCCCTGCTTCTGTGGGATATTTCAGAGAAGCGAGGATGCTTCAGGATGTTTGAAATCCCACCATAAGAGCTCAACCCAACCCACCCTTATGAAAGATAACTTTTCTGAATCATTTGATCAAAACAGCTTCACATTCTATGAAAGCATGTTGAATATAAGGCACTATGGAGCTGTGAGGTGGCATCAGATCATTTGTCATATGTACCTTCTGTGCAAGCTCGGGTTATATTGGTTTTATTTATTGACTGAATGCAGAGGGCCTAAAGGCGCCAATTTTGTGAGAGGGTGAGAAAGTAGTGGTCCCAAAGTGGAAAAAAAAGTAAGAGACTAAACTGAGCCAAATATGCCCTTTACCTGTAAGACAGGTTTACCTAGTACCAACCCTGGTACTGGGCAGGTACTGCCCTCTACACCATATTTAGCAGTTTAGTTTCTCTAAGACAACGAAACAAACAAATTGCATAAAATCTAAGTCAGAAAGATTCGATGTAGGCTTCATTTTCTACAGAAAACATCTAGCAGTCTTTTTCGTCTACATCAACATCTTATATAATTTTCTTTACACATGGACCTTAAGCAAAAGTTTTGCTAAATTATTCTCCTTTATTTAAGATCATCTAATTGTAATATTAATTTATTCATTTAATTATGAAGCACTTATATGATAAAGTATAAAGCAATTAAAATCTCCATATTCCTATACTAAGAGATATTAACACTTCAAGTATATTATGTATGTGCATGTATGTATATATATTATTTGTGTACATATATGTATATATATATTGTTTTCAAATAAGTGCTAGTAAACTGCTCTAAAAAGATGTATATTCTCAATGTAAAAAAATAATAACAGTACAAAACACAACAAAGCAAAAACAGACAATTATAAATCAGAGACATCCTGCAGGGGAGGAGGCGGGAGAGGGATCAGAGGGAGGGAGGGAAGCAAATATTGTTTAAAAATGAACAATGATGTAAAAAAATAAAATTAAATAAATAAAAAAGATGTATATTCAACTGTATTACACATAACAATTTGTCAACCATTTCCCCATTATATCACCTTTCCTTATCATTATTTTAATATCTACAAAATATTCCAATAGATAAATAATAATTTATTTAACTAATCCACCACTATCAGAAATTCAGGTTGTAACTAATTTTTGTTTATTATAAATAAAATAATGTCCTTCTCTTGTGGCATTTGTGTTATAGTGGTATCAATGTTGCAGAAAAAGTCAAACATCTCAGATTGTATCTGAGTTTGCAGAGAATCTTGGAATCCCTAGAGAGCTTGACCCACCTCTTCTACTGCCTGCCTACTGCATCAGTGACAGGGGATTTAAATTTGAACTATAACTGCCAGATACCTGGAATCACCCTTTGTCCCTGACATTTTACTGAAACACAGCATAGTAAGGTATGTTTAAAATTGGTAAGTAATAACTAAGATCATCATGAGCTTTGACACTTAAGGCCATTTGATTCAAAATGATATTGTCAATCAGGATACTTTTTGTATATGGAAGTGTCCATAAGGAAAATACATAATTTAGGGCTTAGTTTCTTAAAATGAAGTGCCTATAGAAATAGAGAAAAATAGCTCTCTGTGGGTAACAAATTGCCCAAACTGTTCTATGTTCTCAGACCTTTATTCTATATATGAGATTGCTTTTAATGAGAAGCTGTCATGTCGCCATGACCACAACATGCAAAAAAGGCTTCCCTCATTAAAATACCATGTAGTTTTGATGCATTCATTCTAAGAAATGTTTGAGAAAAGAAATCACTATTGGGCCTCCCCGGTGGCGCAGCGGTTGAGCGCTGGGTTGCGAATCTGCCCGCGCCCTCTGCGGCGCCGGTTCGATCCCCGGCTGCTCCCTGGCCACCGGAGGAGGATCCCACATGGCGCGCAGACCTCTCCTGCCGCCCGCTGCTCCCCTCAGCAGTGTGCTTCGGTCCTTCTGCCTGCTCTGCTCCCCGCTCTGGCTCTGGTGAATTCTCTCACCCTCCCGCGCTTCTGACTGTACCCAGTGCATGTATAAACAAAACAAACAAACAAACAAATAAATAAATAAAACATGCCTCTATTTAAAAAAAAAAAAAAAAAAAAAGAAATCACTATTATCCAAGGGGAAGGTTTCAATGCCCTACAGGCTATCACTTAAGAGATGGTTATCAGACTTAGTACATAGCAGATAATAGATTTTACTGAATCTGGAAGGTAATTAAAAAATAGCACTTCTCTCTGTGATCTTCAGGGGAAAGGAATAGCTTAAGCTAGTGCCTCTATTCTTTTGTTTATTCCTAAAGTAAATGTGCCATCTTTCCATGTATTCATTCAAAGATAATGTAAGAAAAGCACTAACCATCTTATTCTCTTTCCATAGGGAAATGACTCCCCCTTCATGGAAAAGCTTCAGGAGCAAGAGAGTTTAATTTTAGGCTAAGAAAGATGGTATGATAATAATGAGGTATTATAAGAAGCTACATAGGGGACGTGTGGAAACAAAATTCCCAGAGACTCTGAAAATAGTATAAACAAGGACAATATAGGGATCCCAGGATCACAACACCTCCAAATCCAGAAAATTCTATCAGATAATTTCAGCCTTCTGTTCTGAAGCTTTTGCATTTATAAAACAAATTGGTGGTTTCTCTAAAATAAACAGATGTAACTGTCGCTTGGAGCTTGCTATCTACTACTGGAATGAAAGTTACATAGGATGTCAAATCAAGTAGGAACAACAGAACAGCGTAAGTGTCCCTAATGTGTACCCACATGACCCAGGCAGACACTCTGACTCAGCCACTGTCAGAGACAGAACACTCTATGGGATGGACTTTAGGGTTGAAATAATATGATAGATCTGTTGGTCTTACACTCCTTCTGGCCATTCTGTCCAAATGCTCATTACACAAACTTTCATCTTGTGTTGATTCCTTGTGAGAGTGACTTACAATCTCACTATTTCTTTGGTAAAATTTTCTTTCATGTTTGGCACTGTCTGGTTTGGGGTCAATTCCATTCAACCTTTTAAATACCTAGTGCCTATTATTAAGAACTCTGATCAAATAGTATTTAAAAATACATGCAAATGCAAATATAAATTGTCAACACTTTATGCATCATTTTGCACTTAAATATTTTAATATTTGATATTTTAAGGGATAAATGTGATGTGTAAATAAATTATCAAGTATAATGAGAATTTACTTAATAATTAGAACATTACCCACACTTTGCATTTATCTACATGAGTTCCTCTACTGTCTCCACTGCACTGCCTTCTTCTAATAGTTTTATCACACATGTAAAAAGACCTGAATATGTATGTGTCCCTAAAGTGATGTTTTTAAATTTTGTTTCTTTTTGAGCTCTATAAAATTAGCATCATTAAATATAGTCTATGAGGATTTTTTTTTCACTCAGCATTATTAATCGAAGATTCATAATTTTGTTGTATATAGCTGTCATTCACTTTCACTGATGTGTATTTCAACATGTGACTACAGTGTATTAAAGGGTACATATAAAATAAAGGTATACATTTTTAAGAAAAAAAAAAAAGAGTAACCTTAGAGGTGCCACGAGAGGACAAACCCTCGCTGACATTTTCGCTGACATTTTTAACAGAGGCAACATCTGCCTATCAGCCCGAGTAAATAGGAGAAGCTGCACTGCCGTTTTCAGGCTTCAGAGGGAAGAAAATCTGTGTAATCATGCCTCTCCGTGGGGAAGATATCTAACTTCAGAAAAAAGTCATTATTCAGTTACACATGTTTAACACGTTATGAAAAATAAAGCTGAGGGAGCGGGAAGAGGTGTAAGTTCTTTTGCTGATTTAAGCTGTTTTGTATTAATTATACTGAGAGAAAAACTGTCCTTAAAATCTTACTTTTTTTGGTGCTAGATTCAAGACATTTAGAGATAAAAAAAAATTTTAAACAAGATTAGAAGGCTAAAATCTCGCACAAGATATGGACCCACAATAGTAACATAGATGCACTGTACCCCAGCCCTCCCACACACGCACCCCTTAACTCAACCAAGTTATAAGATGGAACTCTTGTATTTTAAAAAATCATTATCTGTACTTATTTTTCCTATAAACACAACAAATAAACCTCCACTTCTGATTTCCAAAGAATTAGTATGATAGAATTTTCTCCCAGGACCAAGTTTCATTGCATTTCAAAAAGGTGAAACAGTGATACCGAGAGTCCATTTCTTAGAAGCTATAACTTTCATCTTGGAAACTGGTTTCCTACCTTCAAAGAACTGCTGCAAGGCCTCCTTTTCGCCTACCACATCCATGGTGCTGTGGCCCTAATAATATTTCCTCATAAAACAAGAGTCATCAGACCTCAGAAAGGAAGTGCTGTTCTCGAAGACTATAAATGCTCTTGAAAAATCTTCATTTTCTTTTTATTGGAATGAAGCATATCTTCAGTCATCGACTTGTTCCCAGAAAAGATGGTTAAGTTCTCAAATGTGATTATAAAACCAGAAGGATATGCAAACGTGCAATAAAAAAATTCATATAAAGGGAAGTGGCAGCAAATCCATCTATCTTTCTGTAGGGAACTGTTTCTACTCTGCCTTTTGTCTTTGCTTTAAAGACCTTTGTCCTTAGTGACACATGTAATTACATAAATGGGCAATAAATACAAAGTCTTATCTCTTATTTGTCCTTTTACACCAATATATTTATATCTTTGCTTCTATCAACCAGATAGATTTAGCCACAGCCAAGCAAAATACAAGTTTGAGAGGGTGCTTTTTACTTAGAAAAAGGGCACACAACTCAATATCATCACTTTTATAGATAGCTAAAAAATAGCAGATGATTTAAACAGGTTTGTAATAATGAAAAGTTAGGGTTTGTTAAATATTTCTAAAGTTGCTCATAGTGAAAATTTACATTACTTGTACACCCTTACTCTATTTCCTCCAGAGTTTATTTTCTTTAAAAGTATAAACCATGGCCTCCCCTGGTGGCGCAGCGGTTGAGTGTTGGGTTGTGAAGCTGCCCACAGCCTCTACAGTGCCGGTTCGATCCCCAGCTGCTGGGCGAGGGTCCCACATGGCGCGCAGACCTCTCCTGCCGCCTGCTGCTCCCCTCAGCAGTGTGCTTCGTCAGTCTGCCTGTTCTTTTCCCCACTCTGGCTCTGGTGAATTCTCTCACCCTTCCACGCTTCTGACTGTACCCAGTGCTTGTATAAATAAATAAATAAATCTTTAAATAAATAAACTAAAAGTATAAACCAGAAAGTATGAGACATCTACCTAGTGAGGGGCAAAACTGTATATTTCTGATTTAGTATTTCTTACAATACAGTAAGGGCTCACACCTAGCTGGTCACACTAAATATCAATACCCAAATAAATTATTTGTTTTCAGTGTGTAATTATTAATTTTAAAATAAGTATTCAATAATAAATAATTGCTTAATTAATAATGATAATTACAATTTATTTCATAATGGCCTGAGATGAACATGGTTGATTACACCAATTCTTTCAATGTTTTCCTTTTTTCTTTTTCTCCACTTAACTGTTTTGAAAAAAAAATTTAACTACAGGAAAACTGAAAAAATAGTACACCATAAAATACCTTTTATACTCTTCATGTAGATTTCCTAATTCCTAATATTTTCCTACTTTGACTTCCTCTTGACATATTTTGACTGACACATTTAAAATTAAGTTGCTATCAAAACCACAATGAGACACTACCTCACAACCTGTGAGAATGGCCCTTATCAAAAAACCAAAACAACAATCGCTGGCAAAGATGTGGGGGGAAAGGAACCCTCTTACACTGTTAGTGGGAATGTAGACTTGTCCGGTCCCTGTGGGAAAAATTATGGAGGTTTGCTCAAAATATTAAAAATAGATCTACCATATGAGCCAGCCATTTCACTCCTAGGCGTTTGCCTGAACTATGCAAGCACATCAATAGAAGGAACATAAAACACTCACAGTTTTAGTGCAGCTCTATTTACAACAGTCAAGTATGGAAACTACCCAGATGCCCAAAAACAGATGAGTGGATAGGGAAAATGTGGTATATAAATACAATGGCATACTACCCAACTATTCAAAAAAATAAACTCTTGCCATTTGCAACAATATGGATGGAACTGGATGGGATTATGCTAAGCAAAGTAAGTCAGAAGGAAAAAGACAATACCAGATGGTGTAACTTACATGTGGAATGCAGAGAAATAAAATAAAAGGTCAGATGGAGCCAAACTAATAAGAAACCCTAGAAATCTGATGCTAAAACTGAGGCTACCAGAGAAGGAAGGGGAAGGGGGTGAGCAAGTGCAAAGTGGGGAGGAAGCAAAATGAACTATGTGAGGACTACGGGCGCTGTGGGGGTGGGTATGGTATGGTACACCTGAAGGGGGAGATCCTGTCCCTCTAAAACACAATCTGTTGTAAACCTAAGTTACCTCAATTTAAAAAAAATTTTAAATTTAAAAATGAAAATGAAAAATAAAAATTGCTGATACTTTGCGTTTTGCTCAGAAATAATTCTGTGTATTTCTTAACAAATAGAGATATGCTTCCACTTTAATGCAGTATTAAAATCATTATGTTGAAATATAATATTAATTTAATACAAAGATCTCATGTATAATTTCACCATTGTCCCCAAATATCTTTTGTCACTGTTTCTTTTTTTTTTTAAATATTTTGTCCTTCACTTCTTTATTTCTTTATTTCTTTTTTAGATTTATTTATTTATTTATACAAGCACTGGGTACAGTCAGGAGCGCGGGAGGGTGAGAGAATTCACCAGAGCCAGAGCTGGGAGCAGAGCAGACAGAAGGACCGAAGTACACTGCTGAGGGGAGCAGCGGGTGGCAGGAGAGGTCTGCGCACCATGCGGGACCCTCTTCTGGTGGCCGGGGTGCAGCCGGGGATTGAACCGGCTTCGCAACCCAGCGCTCAACCGCTGCGCCACAGGGAAGGCCCTTGTGACTGTTTCTAATCAAGGATCTAATGAATGTTCATGCATTGACTTTGCTTATGGTTTTGCTTATTTGTTTGGAATATAGAACACTCTCCTTGTCATTTTGGTTGGATGGTTTGTTATCTATGATAACACATTTTTTTTGATAGTCTGGATCTATTATCTTAGAAAGCCCCACATTCTGAATTTGTCTGTTTCATTATTGTTAGAATTATTATAGGTGATGTGGTATACACCTTAATGAGTATTTTTAAACTTCAGATGCACACACGCACACACACACATTTCACCTGCTATCCAAAAGCATAACTTTCTTATAAAACCTTTCAAAAACTGAAATGGTATAAATATAAATAAGTATTAACATTAATTTATATGGAAAAAATTTAGTTTTCCCAGCCCCCAAAATAATCTACCAAATCATACCTAATAATGCATAAAACTTGAAATGGCACTAACATATAGTAAAAGCAGGAGTGAGATGACAAATAACATTATTAAAGAGAATTAAAGAGTTACCAGAGAAGGAGCTTACAGATGCACTCTCTCTCCTTGGAGTATGCGTTGCCTATAGAACAGCTGCTGCAAAGCAAATTCTGAACACTATTTCCTCTTATTATCTTCTGACTTTAAAGTGAAAATCCACTTACAATTCTTTCAGTTAGTGAAAACAGGTCCTGATTTAACAGGTCTAACATAAAATAGGTCTTTCATAGAATTGAATTGGCATAACATAAACTTTCAAAAAGCAGGGAATAGAATATAAACTGTTCCTTGAAAATGAGAAATCTCTTTTTATCTTGGAGGAGTAAAGAAGCTTAGAATCCTATTTTAAAAGTCACATTGGGCCCCAGATCTTAAAGGACAAGTCATTTAATGCTTAAATAAGTGAATTTTCTATTTGTTTCAGCCCAACTTGTGCTAAACTCTCAGCTGGGTGAAGGAAATAAAAAGATGAGTAAATAATGGTCCCTGCCCTACATAGGCTCAACTCAAGAGTATGAGAAAAACACAAGTAACTTTAATTCAAGGCAGATTCTGATAAAAGCTGGGAAAGCATCCGAGAGATCAGAGGAAGATAAGATTAATTCAATTTGTGAAGACTGAGAAAGATGTCATAACAAACAGGGATTTGAAGGAACTTAAACAATGGATGTCTTTTAAAACATGATCAGTGACTTGGAGGGGAGAATGTACAGGTGCAGAGATTGACGTTACAGCATGTGCTGGCCCCTTGAGATAAAAGATGGCAAATGTGCTGAAGAAGGATTCTGATAGCTTTTGAATTTTAGACTAGATCTGAATTCGACCTATGTATATTCATCATAAGCATACATCTATTGATGATTTCTATTTGGGTAGGTGTGGCACATGACATAACAAAATCTAATTCAGATAGACAGCTGTGTCCGAATGTGTTGGTTAGGAAAGTAATTAAAGCTAGCCAGGTTAAGAGGCTACTCCAAGGATCAAGGATTCAGAATAAAGCCAGAAAAATATATAGAACCAAAAATTGGCTATTGATTCGATATGGTTAGCAAGGAAAACATTAAATATGACTTTTTAAAAGGATGCATATGCCTTTCAGTGCAATATAAATTAAGATGCTTACAAAATGTAGCCTGTGGCTAAATCTAGACTCCAAGGAAGTTCCCAGACAAGTTTTCTGAGGCTGTTGGATCTAAGTCATCACACTACATCTTATTGCCAAATGATGATTCTGGGTCCCATCCAACAGTTCACTCACAGACTTCACATTCTCAGCAGCATAGAAATGAGTGATAGGAAACATTCTAAAGAAAAAAATTACATCCTATTTAATGAGCAAAAAAGCAAAGGTTAGACTTGAGGTCCCAAGCTCAAATATATATAAACCTGACTGACAAGTGAGCAAAATGACTCAAAATAGAAAAAGCAACCATGCGAGAATATTGATAACGGACCACTGAGCTTTAGCCTTGGCGTAGGAGATGGGGTGGTGCAGCAGAGTGAACCCCACAGCACAAGCCCTGCTCACGGACTGCGCCACCTGCCAGGCACTCACCTTCCTCAAAGGGACACCCACACCATTGAAAAATGTGGGCACGTTGTTGCCAAAAGAGCCAATTTTAAGAGAGAAGTTAGAAACGCAGAGTTTAAGTCTCCTCATTTTTAAATGTTGCAACTAATTTGTTGAAAAACAAAACAAACAGAAAAATAAGCCGAAGCATTGTCAGTGATGAATAGCACACCTGTGAAACACTATTGAACCCACGGGCCTTCAGGATGTAATCTCTGCGTTATAGACGAACAACCTACAGGTTATGACCTTACAACAGGTTTATAACAACCATTAGGATAGTATAACAACCACCAGATTTGAAGAAAGTACAGAGAATTTAGAAGAGTTGTTGGGGGGATAGAAAGAAAAATATATATAATAATATAATATATATATATTTATTATTATTATTAATGAGTCCAGAGCACACAGCTGAGGACACACTCCAACCAGTGGTGACTGGGGTTTAATTGTAAGTTTCTACCTCTCAGGGAATGAACACCTGTATTTTCTTGATTATGGTCTTTCCATCTCCAGCATTTTGTAATTTTGTTAGGCATCTCCATGTTGCATAGAGTAGATATTCATTCTCTTGCATAGTAATCCGATGTAGCTGGTCTTTAGGAAGCTATCTTTAGAAGAGTTTCTATATTCTTCTCCATATTTTGATAAGTTTTTCTGTGGTATTGTAATTTTATTTTTTCGTTTAAAAGAATTCACTGGAATTACTCAGAGTAGGGTAAATGGTTTTCAGACTTTTCTGCCCTCCTGCCATTAGGATTGCCCTGCCCAATGGGGCACCTGCATTTGTTACATGTTGTGTTATGTTATTTACTTGTCTAGGCCATGGCAGTAGTACTGAGACAGTCACCAAGAGAAGCAGAAGCAGAAGAAAGAACGGGAGAGAGAAGGGGAGGAAGAAGGCCAAAGAGGGCCTCCCTGGTGGTGCAGGTGGTTGAGTGCAGCGCTATGATGCTGTCCGCAGCCTCTGCAGTGCCAGTTCGATCCCCACCAGCCTCAGAGCAACCCACATGGCCAGCAGACCTCTCGTGTCTCGCCCGCTGCTCCCCTCAGCAGTGTATTTCATCAGTCTGCCTGTTTTGTTCCCCATTCTGTCTCTGGTGAATCCTCGCACCCTCCCGCACATCCGGCCTGTACCCCAGCTCTTGTATAAATAAAATAAATCTTTAAAAAAAAGAAGGCCAGAGAAGCCCAGAGTGAAGACTTGCCTGCCTGCCATGTACCTGGTTGCAGCACTACATGTAAAAGCTCAATAAAAGCCTGAGAAAGCCACCGAGGGCTCCAGGCCTCTCCTTTACCCCCATCTGCTCAGATCATGGAGATCCTGCTCTGTGGCCTTCCTGCCACGACACTCAGTCATGCTGAATCTTTCCCATGTATCCAGGAGGTATACATGTTTCTGTTAAACTTCTACATTTTTTCTCTTATCAATCTGTCTGATGTTCATTTGATAATTTTCCAACTTAGAAGAACCCACAGGAGTATGGAATGATGTCCTTTGTGCCAGTGCCTTCGGCAAGCCAGCCAGAGGTCCCAAGTGCTGCAGCTGCTTGTTTCCCCAGCAAGGCTGCAGGGGGCGCCAGTCTAGGCCTGCTGCACACGCCAGCAAGCACAGCCAGCATTTTACCACTTCAGTCTGGCTCCTGCTCTCTCTGCAGATATCCGTTGGAAACCAAGTGCTGAGAAATCTTTTTAGTCCTCTTCTTAAATTTAAGATAGGTAAGAGAAAGAGATTTTGAGGTAAATACAGTCCATTGGTATTGGGATTTGGGCTTTAAAGGATTTTGTCTTTAATATTGTTTGCTCATACAACAAAGATAATTTTTTGTCTTTCCTGGTTGTCTCTTAAGACTTTGTTTTTACATCTTGTTGCTTGGTCTTGGTTGAGTAATGTAGGACTTTTCTGCCCAAAATCCTTTTGGAGAGTGAGATTTGGATATGGTAAAGCTAGCTTTGGGGGCATCTCTTTTGGCTTTAAGACTTATTGTTCTTAATGTTAATTGACCCAATGGTTTCTGTTTTAGTGCCTTGCTTTTTATTTTTTGAGAACTGAGATTTTACTATATTTTTTTCATATTATGTGTAATATGATGTGTTTTCCATCTTTGGCGAAAGATCTCTTTTGCCTTAAAGTGCTGTTCTGAACTATTAAATGGATGGGAAGTTTGGGTTCCATGTGTCCCTGTTTCTTCCTGTGCATTTTTTTTTCAGTCTTGAGTATTATGTAAAAGGAGCTTCCACCTCTAGTCTCCGTCTTCTGTGTCACAGAAGAAAATGTGCACTAAAGTTAACAACTAATGCACTGAGAACATCCTGGAAGTCAAAAGTTGCAAACTTTGGTGGGCCTAGGCCAATCATTTAGAAGCTATTAGAGCACTTACCATCTCAAGCAGACTCTCCCATGTGAAGTAGAAGATGGTCACCGACTGGGGTAGATTTACCACCCATCAACCACAAGGAAATGTTCCCTCCATCATTAGGGGTATGCTCTAAAACAAAACACACCTGAAGCCCCACAGCATATACCTACCAGGTGATATTGCTGGCTTCAGGAGATCCAAGTGTGATTGAAAAATTGATAATGTATATCAAATTTTCCCTTTTGTTATATCTTATACTGAGAATGAGCAGCTTTGGCTCTTCCAATAAGAAAAAGAAAAATGCTTAACTGGTTAGCTGAGTTGCTGTTGAACTAGAAAACTTGCAAATTACTTATTATTGGACCTGTGAAAAATTCAGAGAATTCTCAATCTAAATATCTTTTTGGAAAAAAATTTGAATTACTAAGGAAAAAGGAACTGAGGAAATGTAAAGTATTTTGGCTAGCCTTAGGGTAGTTTTAAAAACACACAGAAATTAGACTTACCATCATGTCTTAACAAGAATTATGGCTTTGCTTTTACAAAGCTTTGTCTATAAATTGAGCTGACATTATCAAAGATGCCCTCAGAGTTACTTTGTCTCACTTCTTCCCCTTTGCCTGTAGTCTGGGAAATAAGAACACTGACAATAGTACCCATAAATCATTGCTGAACAATTAACTGCAAATCATTCCTTGACATTCTGTTTCTAGTAACATTTCTGGTAACATTTCTGTTTCTAGAAACATTCTGTTTCTTTCAGTCAACAGGCCAGTGACTTACAAAGCAGAACAATTACTGACCCAATTACAGACTGGTCAAACCCAGCGGGTGGTACATGTGTCTTGAGAAGAACACTAACTTACTCCACATCTTAATCATAATACTAAGAACTCTGCCTGTAAGCAGGATTGGTCCTCCATTTTCTGAACATGCAAATGCATGAAGCATGTCCTCCTACTGCGGCTGTGCCAGGCTGCTCCAACGCCTCCTCCCTTTCCCCTGCAGGTAGAACAGCATTATCCCTTGTGGCACCTTGTGGCCTATATAAGGGGAGGCTGTCTCCCTTCAGAGAGACTCTCACCCTGGAGGTCTCCCAGGAGCTTCCTGTTGCTCTGTGACAGCTGCTGTGGTGAGAATCCTCATTTCAATCTTGAGGGACGCAAGAACTCACTGCGGCTGGCCAGAAACATAGCTGTGGGAAATCTCTTGAGTTTCCAAAATTTGTCTTTTTGTGAACTAAATTTAAAACCTGATTTAAAGGAGTTTTTGGAAGTTTTTTTTAGTATCAATGAACAGCAGAATGTAAAATAAGGCATCTTAATCTTTCTCCATGTTCTCTTCATGACCATTACCACCAATCTGTTTTGTTTTGTTTTCCTAAGAAAAATCACAGAGCTAGATGAAGTTTTCTTTTGCTCTTCTCTTACTGAGATCTGGGCTTGGTGTCAATGTGGCTGAACAGAGGCAACAGCTTTCCCCCACCTAAGGTCTATTGCCAACTCTCAGGGAAGCTGTCTGACTTTCCCTTGGTTATTTTTGAATGGCTTTAGCCTTGGGCTCTAGAGGCTTTCATAGTGGATAAATGGGACACTTATTCTAGATGTAAAAATCTCAATTTCCATGGTATATTGGAAACCTCCCTGATAAAGTATATTAGAAAAATGTAGTTGAATGGGATGGATCAACTTAGCATCATAAAGGCCACAAACCAAGTTCTTTGAGGAACAGACTATCTTCATCTTACAGATGGCACATTTGCCAGACCAGAACTTCCAGAAATGTGACTCAGGTGAAATAATTCAAAGTCCACCACCCCAAATGTCTTCCAAAAATTTAAAGAAGGAAATATCTGGCTTTAGAAAACAAGAGTCTATCTCTGTGATGCAAATTTTATGCAGACATCTTTCAAACAAAAGAGCCTTTCTTTGAAATACAAATTATAAAGTAGTTTCATTTATTCAGGAGTAAGAGAAGACTATTTAGAAACTGAGTCAATGCAAGTTCTCAGTGTCTTCACAAATAATGGTAACACGACTTTTCTTCAAAATCAGTACATGTGTTACAGGGCAACCCCAATGTGAAATGGGTTGGCCTGAGTTTGGGTCCTCACCTGCAAGCTTATAAGGAACTTACACTGAGACTCAGCTGAAGGCACAAACACAAAAGGTTAATAAAGGGTTTAGTTATAAAAAAAGGGAAATAAAGAGAGTAATAACCAAGGGGGTAAGAAAGAGATAAATAGGTGAATGTGTCCTACCAGTTCCACTGAGCTGGGACCCCAGTAACATTCTGAAGGCGGGAGAAAAACCAACAACCTCACCCCCTTAAGGCCCACATGTCTCTGATTATATCCCAAGTCTGGCTGCTTAACTCCACCCTCAGTGACCGGCAGTCCTCCCTTTGGTGGTGATGACATTACGGGACTTGCAGTTCTTGGTGCCTAGGATCTCTTTGGCCCATAAAACCTGAGTTTGGAGTTCGTCAGGACAACCTCTTCCCCAACACATGTGGCTAAAGCTTTTAATGAAACTAAGACATCTCTATCAATGTATGTTTGTGAGTGCCTCCCCATTTTTTGTCTTATTTTTCACCTCCAGGTGGTAATAGTAGAATTCAATATAGCTGGTTTTTAGATGGCACCTATACAAATTCTAAATTCAAGAATGGAAACTAGCCAAAAATTTTTCAGGAAATCACAATCTAGGATAACTTTGGTAAAGGAGAACTTGTGCAAAATGTAATGACTTAATTTGAAGCATGCATATTTTTAAAATTAGATAATTGTGTAAATGTGTATGTGTAAATGTATTTAAATCAGTGTTAGCTCATGATATCTAACAAGGAAAAGTAACTGACTTGGTCTCATAAGATTTTGTGACCAATAATAATAGTAAAAAAAAAACAAACAGAAGCTACACAGCGTTTAACTCATGTCAGAAATGGCAGCTGATCCATAAATTTGCTTGAAAGGAAAAGGTTTAAACAAATGAAATAGGAATCTAGCAACTATTAGTCTCTCACAGATTTTTGGTGATTGAAACTTCAGGGGAACTAAGTTAAATTAAATAGGATATATTAAAGAAAAGATAATTAAACTTTACCAGCTTAACTCCAGATTTATTTGATTGGGAATTTTGTTAGCTTATAGACTGAGGGCTCTCTAAGGACCCCAATTTGCATACCCTAAAGGATCCAGCTACCTGTGTTCACAAAGTTCTTAGTATAAAAGAACTTTAATAGAATAGAATTGGTGTCTTTAATAGAATTCATGTCTTTTAATAAAAAGAACTAGAATAGAATTAGAGGGAAAAGATAAGTTTCCAAATAAAACATCCAAAGTTACCCATCACCTTGTGGGTAAATGCTCAGCCAAACAGGGTTGGCCCAAAGTAAGGCCACCAAAGCCCACCAGCTTGCTACAAGTCTAAGGCACCTTCTGGTGAGGAACCATAGGAAGGGGGTGAAAGGGGCCAGTTAAGACTCAAATCAAAGTACAAATCAAGATAACGGCCACCATATCGGCCTCCTCTAGTGTCTGTCACCCAAGTGTTTCTTCCAAGAGCCTTCAAGTCTCTTCTCGATGTGTCTCCTCCATGTCCCCCATGTCTGTGATGCAAGCCAAAAACTGAGAAGCAAGCGAGCTCTTCTTGTCCACAAGTTTCCCTTGAGCCCACCTGCCATCTGTGTTATAAAGCTTCACTGGCTGCTCTGCGCCACTCCTCACTGAGGCAGAGAACAGGGTACCTCCCCTAAAAATTCCACCCCTGGGAAAAGAACTGAAAACTGCAATTGGTAACTCTATTTTGAATCGGTTCCTTTATCCATTAAGCAGTTTTCCAAATCTTTTGGGAAATTTTAGCTTTCACTAAATTTAATAATGGGAATTCATTGAATATCTAGATCATTCTGAATGAAATTACTCAATTTTTTAAGTTTACTTTTGGCTCCTTATTGCAAGGGAACTAAAGAAGTTAGTATCTAAGAGTAAAATGTGTCTTATGTCACCTGTAAAAAAATTTGAAGCATGTTTTAGAAATTATGAAAGCTTATTTGCATGTCTTCCAATATAAAGGGATAATGGCGTAACTGATTTTACAATTGCTTGCAATCTGAAAATTAGAAAATTAAGGTCTTAAGGTTAAGAATTCTAATTAAAGTACAAAATTGAAGCTAATGGAAATAACTGTAAAGAAAGATAGATGTGGTGGTTGGGGGGAAAGGCCAGTAAGAATTCAATGTAAGATTCCTTATGAAAAGCTCCTTCAAAACATATTTTAAGAGTATTGTCCTGTTGTTCTTATGAAAAGAAAATAGGCCACGTATTTTGGACTGAGGCCTAATTTGCAAATGATTTTACTGTAATTACTTGTAGAATTGGAGTGAAGGTGAGAAATGTTTCAGTACTATCTTTTTTGTGAACCTCAGATTCTAGTCCTCTTAATCATATTGGGGGCTTTTGCTGTGAAACTGGACTGGATCCTGAATTTTTCTAATATCTGACTATGACTTAACAAACTAATTTTTTCTCCCACTCTTTTTAGCTTGTACTGATAGAAAACTAAAACTGTCTTTTTCTGAATCCATGCAAACTGGAAATTAAAAACTTGGTCAACTTCAGAGAGATCACCAAGATGATTGTGCCTAAACATGACTATTGCTATTTTCCTAACTACCTGATGATATGGAACTGCAAACAGGAAACAGCTACCTACCCTCACCCTATCTTAAAATGCTCCAACCCCTAACTTCCAGAAATTTTCTCAACTGGTTTCCTGCAGCATTTCTAACTGGACTTGTAATTTGCTTCAATCTTTAACCTCTTTTTATTTCCAGACAGAAATGTCTCTTCTTGGGGCCTCCCCAGTGGCACAGTGGTTGAGCGCTGGGTTGTGAACCTGCCCGCAGCCTCCGCAGCACTGGTTCGATCCCTGGCCACCAGGTGAGGGTCCCACACGGCGCACAGACCTCTCCTGCCGCCCACTGCTCCCCTCAGCAGTGTATAGTCAGTCTGCCTGTTCTGTTCCCCTCTCTGCCTCTGGTGAATTCTCTCACCCTCCCGCACTTCTGACTGTATCCAGTGCTTGTATAAATAAATAAATCTTTAAAAAAAAAAAAAAAAAGAATGTCTCTTGCTTGCACAATACAGGCTTGACTTTGGATCTATCTACAGAAGGCCACCAAAAATTGGACAAAACTGTTCAATTGGACTGATCAATTCTCAGGACTGAAACTGGCTTTATGAAATAACTGAATATTACTGAATATTCGACTTCTGAAATGTGGACCTTCTTGAGAAATTCCAATGGTGGAACATTAGCGGGGGCAAAAACATGCCACCCAAAACATGTCTTTGGAAAAGGATTTCACGGAAGGAGATCTGAGGACTGCTTAGAAGTTGTTTTTGATGTTTATTATCTAAACTTCCTCTGAAAGACTCTATTTCAGGAAGACCTAATCATCCCCATATCTCTTTTCTATGGAGAAGGCAGAAGTTTCCTAGTAAATGTTTTGAGTTCCCTTTTTACCCTAACCTCCCTTGTCGCTCAGCTATTTAAAATCGCAGCTAAGCCACATGGCTTCTCAATCATGCTGAGTCTTCCCCACATATTACAGGAGGTATACATTAAACATTTCTATGTTTTTTTCTTTCATCAAAAACAAACTGTTTTAAAAGATGATTTTTATTATTTCTCTAACAACTACGACTATTAAACTTTATGATTTCCTCTCAAGTTTGACAGCTTTTCTAAGTGCAGTGGAAGCCACTAGAGGTCTTTAAGCTGAGATCACAGATTTTTGTTTTAAAGATGTTACATACATACCTCCCTGAAGGAGAAGGATCATTTTTTTTACCCCCACTTTGATGCAGCCACCCTGGAATCCACGTCCCAGTATGAGCAGGCCTTCCTGAGCAGAGGAGGTAGGGAATTAGGAACAGAGCTGAGCAGACTATGTACGTGACACAGAAGGTAAGTAGGTCCCTTCTTTTGCTTTTCAGGTTTCGACATGCAGCAGGGATTTGGAGGAGACATGTGGAAGAGAAACACAGAAACTCTTGGAAAAGAGACATGGGTGAGGGACACACAGGGGGGCTGCTCCTAGTCCTTGGCAGACAGTAACAGTCATTGTCCTGACTTCCTGGTGGATTATCAGGTACATTTTGAATTCTAAATCTGTTCCAGCTCTGACTCACCTGCCTAACCCCTTTCTGGTGGTTCCCAGCAGAAGGTACCTTGTGGCCAAGCTTTCAGGCCTCAGTCACCCCATTTCAAGTGCAAGCGTGTTTATTTAGTTAGGCATTTCCCACAAGGGGATGAGTAATTGGGAGGTTTTATTGAGAAACTAATATCCTTTCTTATATGTACACTAATCTATTAAAAATCTTTCATACTGGGCCTCCCCAGTGGCGCAGCGGTTGAGCGCTGGGTTGCGAAGCTGTCCGCAGCCTCTGCAGCGCTGGTTCGATTCCCGGCTGCTCCCCGGCCACTGGAGGAGGGTCCCACATGGTGCGCAGACCTCCCCTGCCACCCGCTGCTCCCCTCAGCAGTGTACTTCGCTCCTTCTGCTTGCTCTGCTCCCCGCTCTGGCTCTGGTGAATTCTCTCACCCTCCCATGCTTCTGACTGTACCCAGTGCTTGTATAAATAAATAAATCTTAAAAAAAAAAAAATAAAATAAATCTTTCATACTGGGCCTCCCTGGTGGTGCAGGCGGTTGAGAGCCGCACTGTGAAGCTGTCCGCAGCCTCTGCAGCGAGGGTTTGATCCCAGCCGGCCGGCAAGGGTCCCACATGGCGCAGCAGACCTCTCCTGTCTCACCTGCTGCTCCCCTCAGCAGTGTATTTCGTCAGTTTGCCTGTTCTGTTCCCCATTCCGTCTCTGGTGAATCCTCTCACCCTCCTGAGCATCTGTACCCCGGTTCTTGTATAAAAATAAATCAATCTTTAAAAATAAAAAATCTTTCACACTGTCTGCTTACTTTGCCTTTGTGCAGCAGATGGCTGGACCCCTTTACGTGTGTGTACCCCTACACAGTTTGGGGTCCGAGTACCCTTTGGTCACATGCTAAAAAGATCACTGGCTGTTGTGCCAGTGACTGGAAAAGGCCAAGAGTGGAAGCAAGGATGTCAAGTAAGAGATTACTGCAGGAGAGGAGATGGATGTAGACAGATTTGACATAGGTTTGGAGAAAGTTAATCGGACCTGCTGATGCACTGGATTAAGGGTTGGTGGTGACAAAAATGGAGAAGCCAAGAATAAGCTCTAGATTATTGCTTAAGCAACTGATGATTTGGTCATGTTAGGTTTGAGATGTATAGAAATGCAAGTGGAGCTGCAGAGTAGGCAAATGGATACAAGAGCCTGGAGCTAAGGAAGGGAAAATGTTAAGAATTAAGAGATGTAGTCAGGAGCTAGTGTTACCTGGTTTCTGAAGTCAGACAGGATGATCTAAGGAATATTTAGATGAAGAGTGGCTCAGGAAAAAACTCTGGAGATTCCAGTATTCTAAAGCTGAGCTAAGAAGGATCAGCTAGAATTGTGACCAGAACTGCCATAGCAACCTCCAAATTCCCAACTGTGGTTTATCAGACCTACATAGTCCAAACCCCGCCTAAACTACAATTTTGTCCTACCACTAATTTCCTACCACATGGTCTCACTGCAATGCCAGATATATTTCTTCTGTAGATTTATGCCAGCTGTCAAATACTCTTTCTCCCCTCACTTTGTAAATCTGGGTCTCTTCAGAACCTAGCCTAAGAATGTCACCTCCTAAATGTGGCCTTTCTTTACCATTCAATTGGAATTATTCATTCCCTCACTAGGCCATCACCCCACTTAAAATATCTATAGAGCACTTATGCCCCTTTTAAAGTGTGTCTTTTTGTCCATTTTTTTCTGGACTGGAAGGTCATGAGTACTGAGAACCCCTTTCTCTCACTTTTTGCTTTAACACCTATAATAGAATCTGACATATAAAACTCTCAAGTATGTGTGAATGAATAAATGTAGTGAGGAAGAATTCTCTTTCAAATTCTACATAAAAATTACAGATACTACTGGGTCTTTATTTGTCTGTATATCAAAAACAAGACACTCTGTTTTCTGTTGAGATGGTAAATGTATTATATTCCATGAAGAAAATGAGGAACTATTTTCTGGTATGAACATTAGACACAAACATACATTTACACTGCTTTGAACTCTCTTTAAATACTGTCTTACAGCAAAAAAATCTGAATTAAACCAGTTTTAAACTCTTTGGATGCACAAAACAAACAGGATTCATGATAATCGTGTGAGTAGGTGGGCGGATGCAGGTTCTTTTATGGACTCAGACCCTATTCCTCAGTAGAGGATTAATCAAAGGCTGTGGATGGTCGCAGAGGTGGCAAAGACCATGGGGAATACGTGATTCAGCTTTTATCAAGAGGCCAGAAAGGAGTAGCGACCTACCTTACCTCACAGGTTTTTGAGAGCCCCCCTAGAGAATACTGGGCCCCCAAATATCTCCCAGAGTTCTCTCCATTAGGCTGGCTCCCTCCTCAACTCTGAAACTATAGAAATCTATCAAAAACTCTTGCATTTTTTAAGAAATTGGTAAGGTGGGCATTTATATTTTGTTTAGAAATGCTCTCCTTAACCTAATCAGCACATGAAGCCTTTGCCTTGTCTTTCCTAGCAAGCCCACCTTAAGTCTGGCTTCTTTGAGGCTTTTCTTCTTCCTGTCATTGTAACTCAGGGCTCATTGCTGTATTTCTGATTCCAAAGTGTCCTTAAAAGTTCTCTTTTCCCATGACTACTGTCAAACTTACCTCCTACATGTTCTGACATACCTTGTGTATTTTGGAATACAGGTATATTTTATTGGACTAATCATGATCCTTGGTTGATACCATACCACCAATGACTTGTGCATAGTTCTTATTCATTCAGATATTTGTCTTTAATGACAAATGAATCCATCATCCAACCCAAGGACCAGAACAATGACTCATACTTCTCCAAACTCTCTTCCTCTCATTTCCCCATACCCACAGATAACCCTATCCTAAACTTTATCATTGCTTCTATTCTTGTCTTGTTTACCTAAGCAATTTCCCAGTTTTAGTAGTTTCCAAGCTTTATGAAAAAATTATTACATCATAGCCGCCTGGGTTTTGCTTTGTTATAGACTATGCTAAGGTGCTGTGCTGTATGTCGTTAATGTTCATTCATTTTGCCTGCCATATAATAGTACATTGTGTGAACACATTGTACCTTTCTGTAGATGAATATTTGGACTTTTTCCAGATTATTATGGATTCTGGGGCACTTCATGCAAGTATTTCTCAAGCATATGCCTAAAAGTGGAATTGCTGGGTCATCCGTACACAAACATTGAACTTTTCAAATTAATGTGTTTTCATAGTAAATATACCAACTGATCTGCCCATCAGCAATATATGTTAATTCTATAGACTAAAATTCTCCCAAAATTGATTTGGGAGTTTCACTGAAGTTGAGTTAAACATGTCACTGTGGTCCTGATTTGCTTTCTCTGATTATTAAAGAATTTAAAATCTCTATGTTGATGGGCCCATATCATATGCAATCCAATTCTGTGACAGACCTGTTTAAGCCATGATTTGTAAATTTCTGTACATGATCTTGACACTAATGACTGTAATTTTTGTAAATGATTTATAGTTTGGCTTCCTTTTATAAGTCTTTTGAGGGACAGATGTTTTAAACAATTTATAACATAGCACAACTTATTTTCTTTTATGCTTAGTTATCTTTTATGGTTTCTTTGCTTCCAGTTCATGTTTTCAAAGTAAGAAAGATCCGGAAGATATTCACCTATATTTTCATAATGTTTCACCTATAATTTTAACTATATTGTCTACATTAAAAGTTCTAAAGTTCAGGACATTTCAAACAAAGTTGTTGCCCCTCTGCTTGCCCTCTTTCCTATCTGTTGACTGAGTTATAGGACGTTCTGGAGTCTTCTCAATGGAATGGTCTCAACCTCTTCTGCAGCAAACCGCTGTATATGCTGGGCTAAGATTTATTCCATTCACATCTGGTCTTCCAGCAATTTCTTAACATTATCTGACAGTGACATCTGTCATTCTGTTTATTATTGTGCCTATTTCATTTAATTCTGGATTCTTAACAGACAGTATCTAAATGTATTAGTCCACACAAAATATTTTCTTTGACACCCATAAAACAAATGTAGTTGAGAAAATAAATTTCAGTATAAACATTTTCACTATATTAGCTGTGCTAACAATAGTAGAAAATAAATTTGAATACAATTTTATTCAATATGATTCACTATCCTGTGACTGATACTTAATGATACAAAATTTCTGCTATATATTCAGCTTTGGTGCAAGTTATATTTTTAGTAAAATAAAAATAATTAACTTCTAAAAAAAAGGGATATTTTCTAATTACTACTTATATTGGCTATTTTTGAATGTTAAATGTGTTTTAATATATATTCCTAGAGCAGCCTGTGACATACCTATTATACTAATTGCACATTAATAAAATTACATCCTTAAAAACCTATCCTCCTTTCGCAAAAAGGCCTATGATGTTAGAGCCAATGACTCTTTTGCTCCTTGTCTTCTATTATCTTGTTGAATGAACACTTATTTTTTTTTTAAAGATTTATTTATTTATACAAGAACCAGGGTACAGGTCAGATGCGCAGGAGGGTGAGAGGATTCACCAGAGACAGAGCAGGGAACAGAACAGGCAGATGACCAAAATACACTGCTGAGGGGAACAATGGGCGAGACAGGAGAGGTCTGCCACACCATGTGGGTATCACGTTGGCTAGCCAGGATTGAACCAGTGCTGCAGAGGCTGCGGGCAGCTTCAGAGTGGCCACTCAACCGTCTGCGCCACAAGGGAGGCCCTACTTATTTTTTTAATAACTAGTGAAGGGCCTCCCCTGGTGGTGCAGCAGTTGAGCGCTGGGCTGCGAAGCTGCCCACAGCCTCTGCAGCGCCTGTTCGATCCCTGGCCCCCGGGCGAGGGTCCCACGTGGCAGGCAGACCTGTCCTGCCACCCGCTGCTCCCCTCAGCAGTGTACTTCAGTCCTTCTGCCTGTTCTGCTCTCCGCTCTGGCTCTGGTGAATTCTCTCACCCTCCCGCGCTTCTGACTGTACCCAGTGCTTGTATAAATAAATAATCAAATCTTTAAAAAAAAAATAACTAGTGAGGAAAAAAATGAAAAGTTTTATGTTTGGTATGAGTAATAAATCTGATTTTTAATTTTCCTTTGATGACTTCATTTTTGACACTTTGTATGTTTAATGGATACATGAATGAACAAGTGACTGAAAGAATGGATTCACAGAAAAGATAAATTGCAGAAAGATAGTAGATGTCAACACAGAAGAACATAACAGGTATTCTAAAAGGCTATAATTTAAAGATCAAGGCACATGGTACAATATCCTGTAAATTTCAAATAGTTTTCCTACAATATTTTAATTAACAATCATTATTCCTACCATTGACCTATCATACATTCTCTATCAATGTAAAATTTACACTACACATGGGTCAGCTCCAGGGCTCTTATTCTATTCCACAGGCAATTTTGGCTATTTCTGCACTAAAATCACACTCTTTTAAATGCTTCACCCTCAAAATAAGTCCCTCTGTTAGAATTTATATGATTAAAATAACCCATGTTTTTAGGGTGTAGTAAAGCCATCAATGACTAGAGGTTTCCTTGCGGAAAGATTTCTAACTACTACGTTAGTTGTACTGCTCAGGCTTCTGATTCCTTCTTAATCAAAAATGTTTTTCTAAGAATTTTTTGATTTTGCCTAAAATTTCAAACCTATTAGTATGTTGTTCTTAATATTTATGTTTAACACCTGTAGTATCTATAGTGACATGCCAATTTAATATTCCCAACAGGGATTTTTGTGCATTTTCTCTTTTACTCCATGATAAACTTGTGAAAAACTTTTGTCTATTTTGTGGAATTTTTTTAAATCATTGGCTTTATTGATCTTCTATCACATTCTTGTTTTCTACTTTCATTTCTGCTTTTATCACCTTCCTTTATCTTCCTGCAGTTCTGTAACTTTTTAAATTAGACAGTTTTGCTCATTTTTAAGATAAAGATTTATGGCTGTAAAATTTCTCAAGCAGCACTACTCTCTACATCTTAGAAATTTTGGTATTATTCGTCAGCCCTTACTACTTTTTAAATGTTTTAATTATTTCTATTATTTCAATCATTTATTTCTATTTTCATATTAAGTCTTCTTGGTGAAATGAATTTTTTTTAAAGATTTATTTATTTATACAAGTACTGAGTACAGTCAGAAGTGCAGGAGGGTGAGAGAATTCACCAGAGCCGGAGCGAGAAGCAGAACAGGCAGAAGGACTGAAGTACACTGCTGAGGGGAGCAGTAGGCGTGGCAGGAGAGGTGTGCAGGCCATATGGGACCCTCGCTGGCAGCCGGGGATCAAACAGGTGCTGCAGAGGGTGTGAGCAGCTTCGCAGCCTAGCGTTCAACCACTGCACCACCAGGGGAGGCCCAAAATGAATTTTTAATATGTAGTATGTATGTATTTTTCACCTCTAATAATTTTGTCTTAATGTCTATTTTATCTGATAACAGCATAACTACACTAGTATTCTCTTGGTGATTTCCTTTTTTATTACTCATGTACTTAAGTTTCATGTACAAATATATTTTATATCCACTTTGATCATCTTTTCACTGGTGAGTTCATTTCACCATCTTACTTGTCTATATCCATATCACTACTTTCTCCACTTTTTTTGTTTGTTTTTGTTGTTGTTCTTTTACTTTTCACTGATATCTCTCTCTCACCTCCAACAAGACAAAAACTTTAATATATTCTCAATAAGCTCTCTGGTCTCTTCCCAATCCCAATGTGTTGATTTTGTTTTAAAAAAAACAAAACAAAACACTTTTAAATTGTTAAACATATGTAATTTCTATTGTTTACTTTCTCTGGTCTTACTTTTTATTTTATATGCTCTTTTTTAAGTCATCAACAAGCAATCCCTAAGTATCTGATCACTTCATCACTTTTTTCCCCAAATTTCTCATAGCATTTCCTGGGTTTCTCTTTTTCACTTAAGTACTTTCGCCAAGTATTTTTAATTTTTGTCTATGTGTGGTAAATCTAAAGTTTGGAAAGTTTGAGAAAAATTTTATTATGCCCTCACCTAGGAAAATATCAGGACATAAAAATGCTAGTTTTAAAGTTGTTTTCATGTTCAATTTCAGATTATGAGCTGAGTCTGGTAATGATGTTTTCTACCACACCATACCATTTTCAAATGTCCTTTTGTCTGTGCACTCCCATCCATCCTGGTGACTGACTCTTCTACAGGTAAGTTTGATGAAACCTTTCAGACTAGACTGAAAAAAATGCCACCTTCAGAAAACCAACTCTTTCATACACTGCTGCTGCAAATATAAAGAGGTTCAACTTTCCTAGAAGGCAATTTGGCAATGCAGATCAAAACATTTTTAAATCACATATACTTTGCCTTACCCAGCAATTTTACTTCTAGGCATCTCCATAAAGGAAATTACCCAATGATGTCCAAAGAAATAAACATGAGAATATTCATGAGAGCATTAGGAAAGCAAAAAGTAAATAAACTAATCCCCAAACAGTTAAATTATGTTAACATCCTGTAAAAAAAAAAACCTTATAGTGAACAAGAAAGGTATTAAAAAAAAATTACGTTAAAAAAAGTTCACTTTTTGTTTCAGAAATAGGCATATTTAAGTAGAAAATATCTGAAAGTTGAAATTCTCCACATTATGTCAGTTTTACAATTTGGAACTTATTTAAGTGGTATTACAATCAGTGAATACTTTGCATGTATCATTCTTTCATGTATCAATCTTTGCATGTATCAACCCTTTTAAGTACCCTTAAGCACACATCAAACTCCTTGCTTTTATATCCTTCCAGTGCCCATTGTAGATATAAAGTATTATCATTCAATATGTTCAAAAATCCATCTCCAGGATAAAACGTGACTGTTTTCTAATACATTTAATACAGGGATTCTTTAAATGAGAACAAAATGAATAAAACACTAACTTCTAAATTTTTTAGCAGAAGTTTTTCTTTATATAAAGTCTTTTTTGGAAGCCCATATGTAAAAACAAACAAAAACAGAGCCACTTTAATGGGTAGGCAGAGGCTGATTTAGTCTGCTCTGCCTTCTTTGCCTCTCATAAGCTACTGTGCAGTTTGAAAAATACAATGCAATACATTAGCAGATCTATATTAACGCCAGACCTAGAAGAGAAAGCAAAACCACATTCAATCTAACATTTATTTATTGTCTTATTTTTTCTGCAACTATAAATTACAATCACTAGTACACCTGTAATTCTTTATAGTGTGTTCAACTAAAGAATAAGCAAACACGGCATAATCACAGTACTTAGTGTAATTTGCAAAAGAGGAAAAAGTCTTGGGCCCATCTCCTTGGAAATAAATATCAAGTAACCACAAAAATAGTCAGCCATTTTCCAGTTATTCAGGGAGGTCCATGCACAGTCCCAGGCAGAACATCAAAGTTCCTCTTTGAAATATCCCAGCTTTGCCAATGACATCTCTTTTCTCAACTGCATAACTTCCCAAAACATCTGATCAACTATACAAACAGAAAAGAGACACACATAAATCATAAAATAACATCTTAATTATTTTTAATCTATTTCATTGAAGATTTAAGCTTAGCTAAATGCCAATTGGTCAGTTTCTAAGAATGTACTTAAAGCCTAACTATGTCACACAAACCTTTTCCCAGCTTTATCAAAAATAGGCAATACTTACCACTTTTGCCATAGCTATTTGCTTTATACATCAATGACTATCACTTTAGCCCAACAGAAGATAGACATTTCAGTTTCCTAAGTAAAGGATAGCACTGTTGCCTTCATAAGTAATTAAACACTCGATGCTCCATTATTCAAGTTATTATCTAACTTACGGATCTTCTTGTGCTAAGTTGCTTTATCATGGCCATTTTACTCTTCAATAAAACAAACACAAAGTGAAAAGAAAAAAACAGAAAAACTCAGTAACATTCTTTGTGAAGCTAAATAGAAAAAGGTTTGGGTATGGTTCAAATTAGAAATAAAAATATATGCAGCAGATGATCTGTATATTTCAAATATCTCTAATGAGTCCCCTCTAAAAAGCTGGTTCTGTATTTCACACAATAAAAGATCTTCATCTGACACGGGATCCGAGTAGACTGACTCAGATAAGTAGTTCTCAACCAAGGGACATCTGGTCCCCAGGGGAACATTTGGCAATGTCTGGATACATTTTTCATTACTGGCACCTAGTGAGTCAAGACAGGGATGATATTAAATATCCTATTATGTACAAGATCATTCCCTACAACAAAGAATTACTGCGGGGTTTAAGATATAGAAACAAAGTTATAATATAAACAAGTCATCAGCATGTACAGCATGGTGACTCCAGTGCATACTTGAATGCTGCCAAGAATAAATCTTCAAACTTTTCATTGCAAGAAAAAGCGGCAACTCTGTATGACAACCGGTGGTAACTATACATATTCTGGTGATCATCTGGCAGCATATATACAAATATCAAATCATCACGTTGTACACCTGAAACTAATATAACGGTATAAGTCACTTACACCTCAATTTAAAAATACGTATAGATCAAAATGTTTACAGTATCAAGCCTGAGAAATTTGCTTTGGATTTAGCTAACAAACTTCTTTTGAGCACAAAGCATATTTCTATCTGTTTATTATATTTTATTACTACCAACCCACATGAAATACAATGTCAGTTGGAAGTGTGATGGAAACCAGAGAAGATACCAGTTTTCATCACCATCATACAGATACTTCATGAAAATAGGAAATAGTCTTCCCTACAAAAACTCATTTTGCTCAGAAGAAAAAAAGTATGCTTGACAATTTAACTTAAATCATCTGTTCTCCAGTTTTAACCAACTATCTGCCAACAGGTTTTCAAAAAGATTTCAATACTATTTGGTCATAAAGAATATTATATATATAGGGGGCCTCCCTGGTGGCGCAAGGGGTTAAGCACCGCACAATGAAGTAATTTGCAGCCTTTGCCTCACGAGTTCGATCCCCAGCCAGCCAGGGAGCAACCCACATGGTGCAGCAGACCTCTTCTGTCTCGCCCGCTGCTCCCCTCAGCAGTGGATTTCAGTCAGTCTGCCTGTTCTGTTCCCTGCTCTGTCTCTGGTGAATCCTCTCACGCCCTGCATCTCTGCCCTGTACCCCAGCTCCTGTATGCATAAATAAAAAAATCTTTAAAAAAAAAGAATATTATAGATATAGATATATAGACTACTTTTATGCTATGCAGTCTTTTGAAATTCAACATTAATTAGAAGTTCCACCCCATTCTTTTAGGCATTAGAGTCTAATTGTATGGAATTCATAGGCTGTTTCCAATGTTCAAGAGCTTAAGAAATACTAAACTAAGTTTTTTTTTTTTTTTTTTTTAAAAGATTTATTTATTTATTTGTACAAGCATTGGGTACAGTCAGAAGCACGGGAGGGTGAGAGAATTCACCAGAGCCAGAGCGGGGAGCAGAACAGGCAGAAGGACAGAAGTACACTGCTGAGGGGAGCAGCGGGCGGCAGGAGAGGTCTGAGCGCCATGTGGGACCCTCACCTGGTGGCCGGGGATCGAACCGGTGCTGCAGAGGCTGCGGGCAGCTTTGCAACCCAGCGCTCAACCACTGCGCCACTGGGGAGGCCCTAAACTAAGTTTTTATCAGCATGACTAATTTTTCCATACAATTAAGATTCACTGGTTTACATAATTAAAAGATGATAGGCATCTAACAGTTTTTTGGTGTAAGAATATTTTCAGTGCCTAAAAAAACAAATAGGAAAATATCCCACAACTTCAAATTTGAACCTGGCATGGACTGACCCCTCTGCTAGTATTTGTCTTTTCTGTTTTAAAACAACTACATGTACTCAAGAAACACTGCTTTATAATTATCAAGTTATTTTAGTTTTTATGGCTGGTATTTAACAGATTGACTATATTAAAAATATTGCACTGAGGGGCCTCCCTGGTAGCGCAAGGGATTAAGCACTGCACTATGAAGCAATCCGCAACCTCTGCAGCACGAGTTCGATCCCCGGCTGGCCAGAAAGAAACCCAAATGGCTAAGCAGACCTCTCCTGTCTCGCCCGCTGCTCCCCTCAGCAGTGTATTTCAGTCAGTCTGCCTGTTCTGTTCCCCACTCTGTCTCTGGTGAATCCTCTCACGCCCTGCATCTCTGGTCTGTACCCCAGCTCTTGTATGCATAAATAAATCTTTTAAAAAAATTTTTTTAAATAAAAATATTACACTGAGGTTGGTTTCTCTGGATATGCCATCTGTATGGTTCTGCTGATTTAAAAGCACAGTCCTCTGGGGGCCTACCTAGTGGCCTAGGTGTTAAGTCTCAGCACTATCACCTCAAAGGCCTGAGTTTGATCCCTGGCCAGGTAGTTATCCCACATATGGTGCAGCAGACCTCTTTTGTCTCACCCGCTGCTCCCCTTAGCAGTGTATTTCAGTCAATCCTACTGTTCTCCCCATTCTGTCTCTGGTGAATCCTCTCATCCCTGTACCTCTGGCCTACATCCCAGTTCTTTTATGCAAAAATGAAAAATACAGTCCTCCTAATTTCATTCAGAATTCTCCTGACTGCTTTATTAATTTACATTTAAAAAATAAAAAATATAAAAAAAAAAGTTTATTGCTAGGTCTTGTGATTTGCACTATTTAAAATAAACCTGAGCACATCTAGAGTTTGCTCATATTTATTTTTAAGAGTAAATTCAGTGAACTTTGTACTTTCCTTATAGTTACCATCCGATTTATCATATATCCATTAAGAATTAAAATTGGTCTTTCTTAAAATTCAAAATTATAGTAAAATGAGGCAAATGGGTTGCCTCATTTAGTAAAATGAGGCAAATCCACATATACATGGGTTATATGTGGATTTAAAATGTCTTTCAAGGATTAAATATGTTTTTAAAGAGACTTGTTCCCAAATTTTCCACATAACACAAAAGTGGTTCCATTTAAATGTACTAGTAATAAAACTTATTTGAACATTACTTTGCTCTATATTTCTTACTGAACTTTTATGTAAACATTTTATAATTAAGAACACTCACCATCCTGCTGCTTTACAAGTCCCTGCTGAATATATCGAATGTATGTAAAAAAGTTACACACAGAAGTGATCTAGGCCAAAAGGAAAAACATGTCACAAATAGTCAAATGTCTCATCTCAAAGTGAGTTGTAATAAAATTCATGGTGAAGTTACTTACCCTGTACCTGCAAAAAGGAGAAATGTAATAATAGTTGCTTGAGTCCCCTAATTTAATCCTGTGTTTACAGGACTTACTCTGGCCAGTAAGTGCACATTTTCTGTAAAATAATGATACATTTTAGCTTTTTATAATTAAATCCATTTCCCCCCTTGCCTTCCATACAATTGCACATTCATTCGGTAAGACAATAAATATTTGAAAACCTACTATATACATACCAGGCACTGTTCTAGGTGCTAGACTACAGTCATGAAAAAGAAAAAGACCTTGCCCTCATGCGATTTGCATTCTAACAGAAGCTTAATACTATAACATTAAGAATGGTTCTAGAAATAGCAACTAAATATTTTAAATACATGTCTATTCTGGAGTGAATTTACAACTGAGAAATCAGCTGCAGGGCAGCTCTCAGCTTTCCATCTAAACTTCAACTTCTCAGTTTAGAAGAAACCTAAAGATAATTGGTTAAGTCTCAAAACATGTTACTGATAGATTGGAGGATAACAGCTTCCAGATGATACACCTTTTGTTGTGTTTGACTAGTTAATATGCATTTAATATGGCGCCGAGGCCTGAGAACAGAAAGGAATAAGCCACTGTGCAAAAACACTGAATCTTAATAATTATATAAATACTACATTTAAACACACATCCTTTGTATGCTATACATCCAAAATTTATTATGAGGGCTTTCTGGCTGGAATTAAGCTGTACATCTCTTGGGAACAGGGAGTATGTCTTATTCATCTTTTAATGCCTGGCACCACGCAAGTGCCTGGTACACAGAGACAATGACAGCAAAGAATGAGCCACCTGCCTGCTGATTATGATATAGATGTGCCTTCAGGTTAAGGAAATACATGAAGAGTGTGTATTTTAAAAAGGATAATTTTGGAAGTGGACACTGAAATCACAACAGAATTCTTATATTTTCAAAGAGATTGAGTCATTGTTCCTTTATTAGCAAAAGAACAGTTCTTGATCACCACCAATGGAATGGTTTACTCTTCCTCAAAATTCCTGCGGCATCACACCATTCATTTAGTGACTACCTAGTCACAAGAGCCTAGGCCATGGCCACACATCACACTGCATAAAAAAGGACTGTATCTTGCATAAGCTTTTTCCACATAATATGCATTACAAAAACCTGGGCTTCCAGTCCCAGTACCACAAGTACAATACCCTTCAACTAGGTAAATTGTTGGCTAAACCTAATCTATATACTTATTTTACTAAAACACTGTATAAATCCACTTTAACTGATCTCATTAGCTGATATTTTCAAATGCATATATGTGTGGGTGGAAAAGATGGCCTTGCTAAGAAATGTAGGAATTTACTTCTGAAGGTTTGTAATTGCAAAACATCTCTCACATATGGAAGACGGACCATTTACCAAGGTGAGTAGTCCTTTATATGACAGCAGGAGAAGACTAATCAAGTCCTTTTGGTACCCTGTTCTCAACATTTGGTCTAATTTCACTGTCTTCCAAAATTAATTTTGACAACAACCCTCAGGAAGAAATATTTTACTTAGCAACCAAGTGTACACTGCTATACAAGAACATAAAACAAACCCTACTCATGACCCACTAATTTCATGATCCATTAATAGGTCATAATATTATGGTTAAAAAATGTAATACGGCATGTATGGTATATGTGGTTTACCTGGAGAACATACACACATACATATATGTTTGAACTCCTTTTTTGCTAAATTTGAAATACAATGTCCCACCCTATCTTGGGATTCGTCTTTGGACTGCACAGAGTCTAAACAGAAAACTGACAAGAAATTTAACCACCTGCAAAGTTGGGAAAACTAAATTTTGATGGAAAAAAGAAGGCTTATTCAGATTCAGGTTCAATTTCTTTTAATAAGACTATTTCACAGACGGTACTGTGTACTTTTTTCAGGATCCACATAATGTCTTTTTCTTTTCTGTGATTTTAGTAACTGTCTAGATCTAATAGTTCATGAAGGTCATAAAACAATGATAAAAAATAGAAAAATTAAATAACTGCAACACATAAATATTTTAGAGCTCAGTACTGTCTAGAAGACATAGTTTTGAATACATACTTTGGTCCTCCACATTCGACTGCAGAAGCTTTCACAAATCGAATAGGCTGTAATCCTACTGGCTCAATGCTTAGTGTATTGTTTTCCACAGCCTCCAGAACAGCTGAAGCCAACTTTAAAAAAATAAAAAGTATTAGACACACCAGGAATAAAAATAGCCAAATTTATTCTACAGTAAACTCCTTTATAAAATTGCTCTCTTCCCAAGTTCCACTAGTTTGTCCTTAATCAATAAAAAAAGAATGAAATCACATACTCTTGGTTTGAATTCTTTTATAATTCAAGTACTTACAAAAGGTAATTCAGTATAGTTAAATACCTTTTCTTATTATCGGTAAGAGCGTTAAAGGCATTAATTTCAGTTTCTATCCACCCCTAGCCCATACTTTGCATCCACTGTTAATGTGACTTCGGAATGAATATTCTAGTGCTTTATTTTGCCAGATAAATGGGATGATTTTTTAATATTGGTCATATGAACTCTTATGCTCACTGCAGCATTATTCCCATTAGCCAAGATACTGAACAACCTAAATGCCTATGGAAGAATGATTACATAGAGAAAATGTAGCATAAATACACAGGATTACACTCAGCAATTGGAAGAACAAAAAGATGGCATTTTGCCATTTGTGACATGGCTGGGCATTTAGATTATGCTACATGAAATTAGTCAAATGGAAAAAGAGAAATACCATGTGGTTTCACTCAGATGTAGAAGAAATTGAAAGCAAATGAACAAACAAAACAAAAAAAAACGAACTCTTAGATTCTGAAAGAGATTGGTAATTGCCAGAAGCAATTACCATTTGCTTCTGGCAATTACCAGAGATAGAGGGTGGGTGGATCAGGTAAAGGGGGGCAGATTTATGATGGTGATGGAAGCTAGACTTTTGGTGGAGATCATGATGTAGCATATACAGATGTCAAACTACAAAGCTATACATACCTGCAACCTGTTATAAAACAGTGTTTCTTGAATTTAAAAACATATGTGTTTATGTATATACACAAGTTTTAAAATGTGTGTATAGGTATGTATGTATATATGTGTGTATGTATGTACATGCATACATACATACATACACAATACAAATATATAAACTCACATGGACACACACATACATATAGATCACTCAACAATATATACTGATTATAGCACTCTATTTTCTGAACTGGTATTTATGTGCACAAGAGCGTCTACAAAAGAATTAACTGAATGATCAAATATTAAATGCCCAATGGAGATGGTACCAGCTGATAACCGATAAAATAAGCAAACTACTTTGATCTGACAAGATTACTAATACTAACAGCCTACCTGAAACCAGGCCCAGAGTCATAAAGAGTAAAGTATCTACATATCAAAAGTCTTGCTGTTCAAATTAACTTCTCCTTACAAATAATAATTAAATACTCTAAAGACTTAACATAAGAACTTGGGGTTAAACGTATTAAACAATGATTGACAAGATATTCAGAGACAAACTTCACAAGAACAAACTAAAATTATGATCTTACATTTGTGTTGTGCTTCACATTTTTTTGAAGTTTTAATTCACTTCATTTTATTCTCTTGACCCCATGACAAAAGCAAGGAAGGCATTTTTCCCATTTTAAAGATGAATATCATTTTTTCATGTAAAATAAGACCAATGAACGCATCAAAGTGTATAGAATCATCTATAACTACTTACACTGAACCTTGAACTGAGAATTAAGAATAAGTCCTATCCCTAATACATAATTAATACTTCACTCCAATGCAATACACACTTCAATGTGAATGATCCTCTGCTCAAACAAGGGAAGATATTCAGTAACTGAATGTGAAGAAATCATTTGAATTTTAATACTAATAATAAATTTAATAGTAATAATTATTTAAGATATTAAGATATTTAACATAATTTAGTGTACGGTACAGGAACAAGTCTAATGCATTCCCCTACTGAAGTTTTTTTTTTAATTACCTCACTTTTTGAGAATGTTAAACATGGAAAGATATCTTCCTGATAGATTTTGTCTAAGAAAGGACATGTTCTGTCCATTGTGGGTTCATCCTTCCAAGATCTGAATTCATTATACAGAGATAAGTCAGCCTGAGAAACAAACCAAAAGAAAACACAACTTTTTTAAAAGTACAAACACAAATCGCTTTATAAAACCAAAACTTAAGCATTACTGAAAAAGGAATACTCTACATTAAAATAATGAATTGAAGCATGCTTCATTAATCATGACACATGGTAGCAATATTCTTTTAAATATACAATTCTCAAATAACGAATCAGCCACTTTCAATGGTGCCCAGTGGCACAACTATCATCCCACATTCCTCCAAAATGTTGATAACTTCTCCAGACACATACACACACTGTTCTAAATATAAACAATGATGACAAGCCTCTACTGAAATAATCAAAAAGTAATTTGAAGCTAAAGTATTTCACTAAGTTGAAATTGACTAAACCGTAAAATGTAATCTGCAGTAAAAATGACACTAATTGTCCTACTAGTCCCTGAATGCATTTCCAAAATGTTTACTGTGTAAGCAGCAATACTAAAAGAAGCATACAGACTTCTAAATTGACTGTCGTGAAATATAACATTTATTTAGATATTTTTGGCATATCAACACCCAGTAACTACGATGTGAATTATTAACAATAATCCAGGCTGACACCTGCCTTCTTATTCTATTTACTCTTCCAAATGCCCTTTAAGAAACTTTCCCCCTCAGATTCTCAGCTATCTTCAGCCAGTTCAATACCATCTGTCAACATTCAAAGCTGTACCAAGCCACCCACAGAGCAATATCCCGCAACCTCCTACAGCTTGCAGCAACTCTTCTCCAGAAGCACTGCACAAATTATAAACACAGTCACTACAGCCACAGCCTCCAGGGTAGCTTAATCAGATGTGCAGGTAGTCCACATCAAATTAACAGAAAGCTGAGCATACCCAAGCTTTCCTATAGCCTTTCTTTTAAAGTATAGAAAGAGCAATCTCAATGTGATTTTTTTCCCCATTCCAATCCATAAATTCCTTGAATCATGCTAAAAGCAAAAGGATATAAATATTAGTAGATAAGTAACATTAATATTTTCAAATTCTTCTTTGTAAAGTTTGTCCTTTCATGGACAAAAACCCCAAAGCAGGTAAGTGGTTTTCTAAGAAAAAATTCTAGTTTAAAGGCAGTAATCAAAGCAATTTATAAAGAACTAAGTCTGTGCCAGAAACTATGGTAAGCACTTCACAACATTTAATCCTCTCTGCTGTGCAAGACATATAATATAATCTCCGTTTTATAGATTAAAAAAACTCGGGTTGAGGGCCTTGCCGGAGGCACAGCGTGTTGAGCCCAGAAGCTGTCTGCAGCCTCTGCAGCGCAGGTTCAATTCCCAACCGGCCAGGGAGATTCCCACATTGCATGGCAGACCTCTCCTGTCTCGCCTGCTGCTCCCCTCAGCTGTGTTTTTGGTCCTTCTGCCTGTTCTGCTCCCCACTCTGTCTCTGGAGAATTCTCTCACCCTCTCGTGCCTCTGGCCTGTACCCCCGTTCTTGTATAAATAAATAAATCTTAAAAAAAAATTCATTAAAAAAAAAAAAAGAAAGAAAACTAGGGTTGAGGGAGATAAAGCAACCTGCCCAAGGTTCCAGATAGAGCAAAAAAATAGTTTAAATTCACATCTACGTTATTTGCTATCAAAGCCTTGTGTAACGCAGGTGTGTATGCACACATGCATGCATGTTTTAAATGCTCTCAGAAGAAATGTAACAGAAGGCATGACTGAATGCCCCAATCACATTTTCTACAGTAACATGGACATGCTTTACTTTCTATCAGTTGTTACATCTTTTTTCCTAAGACTTACACAAGTCAAATTATGGATTTTCTTTAATAACTTTTTGACAAGCTTTTCATAAAACATTAGGATACAGGATATATCTGAAAAGCAAAACATTATTATTTTGAAGTATAGGAATATGTTGTCTATTTATTTAAGGCATTTCATAAACTAAAGGCAAAACTTTAAAATGTTTTATGACAAAATATTTAAAGCTCATAGCATGAATAGAAAAAAAAATGTAATTACACACACTGAGAAACCACAGGAAAAATACAAGTTGTACAAGCAATTAAAATTTAAATTAAAAAATACTAAAAAGGTTATGATTAAATTATGATTTAAAGTTATGATTTAAATTTTCTTATATAGTTAACAGAAACCAATGTGAATTTTAAATCTAGTCACACTGAGATATCCCTCACTAGCATTTTTTTTTATAATAACAAAATGTTATTCAATTAAAAGGTAAGAACCTTGACTACTCAATCACCTTGGAAAGATCTGCGCATAGTATGCAATGATTATGCAAACACAAAAGATTTACAATGATACAATTTTTACTCAAAACAATTCAAAATATTTCCATACTTATCTCAATTATCTCTGAATCTTATAAAGTGATAAAGCTCCTATCATTAGTTCTATATTAACTATCTAAATTTATTCCAGGGCTACTTCCTTACTGATATAAAACTATTTCTCCTAGAATTTAAGTAAAAACAACACACCATTCTTTAAGAAAGTCACCCAATTTTCACACATTTCTTATATTCATATTTTGTTAGAGTACAATAAATTTCAAATAAATTAATATCATATAATTAACATTTCGATAAATGTCAAATCATTAAAGCCACCCACTCTCCTTTATACAGCACATGGCAGTTTGCTCCCTAAATGAAATATCGAGATTAAGAAACTTACCAAGTTTCCAGCAGGTACTCCAAGGTCAGCCAGGTAGAGAATGGAAGTGCAGAATCCCTGAAAGCAGCCAGCTCTAGATAAAGCCTCCCCCATCTTAATACTGACTATTTTGTACTAAAAATTGTGCTGGCAAAGATCATAACTGACACCTCAGTGATGAAAATTATTAAGTATCAACAGAGTCAGAGGGGACTGTCCTTGGCGCGTTACCTCTTTGCAGTCTTTTACAATTGGCTGTATCACACTGAGGTCCTGATGACTGCCGCCCATAGCACTGCTTGTGCTTTTATTTCTTGTATGCCCCTTTCTAAAAGGTGTCTTTCCACCTGGCAGAGGCTCCTGTGTAGGTGATGTTGGAGAACTGGACAATACAAGGGTCTTCAACGCAGCAACTTCAGCTTGGAGTACATCAATCTTAAAAAGAAATTCAACAAGGTCCCAAATGCTTTATGACAGGTGCAGCTAAATGTTAGCAATTTGGTTGAAACATTTTCCTTTCAAGATGAAACATTAAAAAAAAAGGCGGGGGGCTCCCCTGGTGGCGCAGCGGTTGAGCGCTGGGCTGCGAGGCTGCCCACAGCCTCTGCAGTGCCGGTTCATTCCCCAGCCGCCTGCGAGGATCCCACAAAAAAAAAAAAAAAAAAAAAAAAGATGAAACATAAGTTTAATTTGTATTTCCTGCTAAGTAAAACCAAGGTTTTTTTTGTGTGTGTTTCTACACCGTTTGGGTTCGACTGCTATTCACCATGTTAAATTTCAAAAATTATCAAAATATCTTAACAATTTATGTAGATATTCAAAATCTTCAAAATATAATAGCTTGTGATTAGATGCAGTTTTATTCCTAAAACAGTAAACTGTAGTAACATTTTGGTGGGTTTTTTCCAGTGAATTAAGAAAATAAATATTACGTTAATATGTGATTATTTATATAGTCATTTTAATGATACATGCAATTAATAAACCTTTGACCATCTGGTTCTAACATATATGGACACTAAATAAAGTCACAAATATATCTATATAGTGGCTGTTTTCATCTTTATAATTTCCAAATCTGCTAAAATAAGCTCTACTTTTACAGCAAGAAATCCAATATTGTTGGGGTATCTTTAAAACAGTAATCACTAATTTATTTACATTTAATACTAATTAAAAGCAGCAAAAACTTACCTTTCCTTGTGCCTCTTTTAGCTGTTTCTCTGCTGTTGCCTGCTTGACATTTGCTTCTCTCACCATCTTATGAGCTTCCTGAAAAAGTCAACATCTCACATTTTGGAAAAAAAGAATTAGGCATTTATTTTCAAAAAAATATCTCAACTATCTGACTTTTAGCAAAGATATAGTCATGTGTCACTTAATTAAAGGAATAGGATCTGAGGAATGCATCATGTTCTTTGGGAATGTCACAGAGAGTAATTACACAAACCTAGATGGTGCAGCCTACTACACACCTAAGCTAATAGTCTATAGGAACCCCCATTGTATATGTGGTCTGTTGATCAGAATCTCGTTAAGCAATGCATGACTGTACTATCAAAATTCAGCCCAAAATAAGTATTCAATGTCAACTAATGAAGCAGTAGTTGTCATCAGAGAGACAAACTACTAGGAATTAAGAACAGGTAACTTCTTTCACAATCTATTACCATTGAGGCAGCCAAGTTGTGTTTAGTCATTCTGACCAATGCTGGGCTGAGGTTTTTGCATGTGTGAAGGGAAACATGACCCACATGTCAAACTCAGCTCCTGTGTGGTTCAGGTTTTAGTCACATGTTCACACACAAACATATATTCATATTATTAGTCACAGCAATGACAAACAGGAGGTACAAGCAAGAATATTAGCACATCAACAATGCTGCAATTTAACTAGAATGACAGCTTGAGAAAGTTTAGCTCTCCCAATAAAAACATTCACAAAATGGTATTAAGTGAGATCATGTGAGAGCAATCTAAAAAAGCAAATCAAAATTTTCCCTTCAGTAAGGTCTTAATTTCTTAGTAACTGACTTTTATTCATATAATATTTAAATACTGAAGACATCTCTGTGAAGTATTGTTCCAGGTGCTGACAATCCACTGGGAAGAGACAAGGCCCCTGCTCTTACAGAGTTTACATTCTGATTACATTCTCATTAAGTATCATCCAGAGAAGGAATTCCTGATGTTATCCTAAGTGTAATATGAAACTTTATGTTCATCCTCAGTCCTTTGTAGGAATTATTCCATATAGCAGAGTAATGTTTTTAAAGTACAAGTTGGATCATGCCATTCTCTTCCTTAAAAATCCTTAACAATAGGGTGCTTGAGATAATCCCCTGGGATGTAAGAACAGTACTTTAGAACTTCAATGTACAGTTTTTGAGAAGAGATGGAGGAAGGGAAAAAGCGATGAGAGGGAGGGGAGAAGGAGGAAATCTACAGCAAAGATATATTTAATAAAGAGTTTGACAATGGCAACCTCGCTAGGTAAGCTGTTCTGTGCAAGAGTGGAAATTCTCCACATCACAGTTTCACATTGGCACTTCCTCTTGTTCATCTGCTTCTACAGTATTGTGATGAATTTCAGTTTGCATGTGCCATGAACATGAATTTACAGATCACATTAGTCTAACAAGAGAAGCTTTACTATCAAGACTTTAAAATGAGATGAGATTAACTATGAAACTGTGTGCACAACTATGCTGGTTATCTTGTGTCATTGTCCTTAGGAGCTGTCAAATTTAATAACGAGATAAGCATTTTTAAAAAAATAACAAATGCTTCAGATTTGCTAAATTTTTCTGTGCTAAGTCATTGTCAATAAAACAATATTTGACCGTTATTTCCAAAATAATAAACATAGCTAATAATCGTTCCAGACAAATGCTATTTTAACTATCAAAGAAGTAACTTCTGTGATGGATGCACTATGCTTTTATTAACAGGAGATTAAGCAACTCAGACCAAACCCTCTGTGGAAAACAACCAGAAAAGCTGGGCAAAGTTTTTTTAAATCATCTTTGAAAGCATCAGAAAGCTAACAAACTAGTAAAGAATAGGAAACCAAGACCCAGAAGAACAAAGGAGCAGGAATTTGGGGTGACCTTTCTCACACAGATATAGAGATACAGTGAAAAGGTAAAACATACATGCAACAGGAATTCCAAAAGGAAAGAAGAGAGCTACAATGAGGCAGAAGTAGTATCTAAAAAGACAATACACAGGATTTTGCAAATTAACATCAAAAGGTTGATTCTCAAAAAAAAAAAAAAAAAAAAGTTTTTCTGTCACACTATCATTCTGAAGCTGGAAATGAAATAACTATTGCCTAAAATAGGAGTTGACAACATTTTCTATAGAAGGCCAGAGAGTAAGCAATTTTGGCTTTCTGCTTAATTCTACTTTGCAGTATGAAAGCAGCCACAGACAATACATAAGAAAGAGAGTGTGGCCATTTCAATAAAAATTTATGGGCACTAAAATCTGAATTTGATATAGTTGTCAGATGTCACAAAATACTCTTTTCCAAAAGATCCCCATCCACCTCTAACCCCTGAAACCATTTAACAATGTACAAACCAATTTTGGCCCACAAGATTATACAGAAGTAGATTCAGACTAGTTTCATCTTACAGGCTGTAGTCTTACAGATCTCAGATATATACAAACATTCAAGTCTTTATACTTGAAAACAGATTTTTCCCCCCATCTGGTTAACAGTGATTCAAATTATGGTGCTTTTTTTTTTTTAACTGTGGTTTAAATTCAACATCTGCTAATTAATTTGCAAAAACAGTGTGTTGGGTATTAGAGAAGACAGAGAATCACTAGGAAAACTTCTGGAAAAATCTTCACATAACCAGCAATGGAGCTGAAATTTTAGTACAATAATTTAATCCAGGGAAAGATGTACTTCTTTCACTTGGATCAGTATAACTGTGAGTTACCAGCATCATTACATCTCATTTCAAAAATGGAACATAGACCAGACCTCCATCTGGATCACAAATTGTTAAAACAAGATTTTCAAAAACAAGGTAACATATTCACTCCTCTCACTAAATAAATACACACACCATATGTTTTAGTGAGAAGAAAATTCTGTACTAGTATAAATTTTTAAACATTTTTATTATTGTCTCACTCTTTAAAACGTTATTGTTTTATAGTTTATATAAATGTTACGCATCTTAGTATACATATTAATTTATAAGAATAAAAACTAAGGCTTGTAAAATAGTGCCTAGCACATAGGGAATCTCAGTAAATGTTAGGTATCTACATCATAATGAAGACATTTGCTAAAATCTTTTTTACTGATCACATATATGATCAGAAAGTTTGGTATCTACAGGTCTAGGTAAGAAATGATAGACTTGGAAAATGGTGCTAGCAATCTTAAAATAGAACAGTGTGGATAGAGAGTATCGAGAGAGACCTCAATGATAATTTTGTGTTGCTTAAGACAAATGGAAGAGCCATTTATGGTTTTCATAATACTTAAAGCAAGAATTTAGATCACGAATTTGAATTCCAGCATTACTCCTTGGCCTATCTAATACTTCATTTTATTGACAGGCAAAATAGTAACTTGCACTATATTCTTTACAGCATTATGGAGAAAAAACAAACGTCACAGAAGTTTACTAAAACTGACTATCAAAAAAAATGAAACCACCTTAAAATTACCTTTTTTCCATGTTAAAAAAAACTATTTAGAATTCTTTCAACAGACTTCATTCTATAATACCTCAAAATCTGAGATACTGGGAGAAAAAAATTATGTATAATTTAGAATTCTTATATTTGATACTTGTAAGACTCAGTTTTGCTACAAAGTATAATTACTTCCAAGATTATTCATCTTACATAATTAAGTGCTAATTTGAACTTACATGTTAAGTTTACAAAAACTGTGCAAACTGAATTCAAAATAGTCTTTATTCCGAATAGTCTTCAATTTTTAAAACTCTATCAGTCCCTTTCTACATACACATATATACATACATCCTATTTGTTTAAGACTCTTCACTAATGCCAAGGAAGCTAAATGTCTTGCAATGTCAATGGCACCCTATTTAGAAACACTGCCTGAGAGGGTAGAAATTTAGTCCTGGTGGCAGACTGGCTATAAAGAGGTGTGCTTTCTAACAAATAATTATGACTTCTAAAACTTTCTCAAATTAACCCCGAGCAAATGACCACCAGGAGCACTTTCCATCTTTAGTGTAGAATCAAAGTTACTCTAAAGCAAGCCCCAAATAGTTGGCAAAAATCAAAATTAAAATTTACCTGCTTTCTTTGCACAGATGCAATTGTATAAACAACATGGTATTGGTCGCTCATCCTAGTTTTCTTTTCATATCATTTAAAATAGTAGACTCTACATTTCTTAAAGATTTTATTTTTTCTGGCAGGTCCCACAGACCCTGCCAACCTACGTGAAGCTGATCCCCTGCTACAGGGAAGGCAGAACCCCTAAATAACTGCAATTTCCTGGGGAGCGGTGTGGGTGGGGGGAAAAGGAGCTATTTTTTTCTTTGGGACTTATAAATACATGCAAAATTAAGCAGATCTTTTTCAAGAGACTCTAAAAATAAAAAACACAATTCTATCAATATGTAAAAATCAAGACGTTGTTTTTGGCCAAGATGTAAACAGACCAACCTCAAATAGACTAGCTGTGAGTTCCTCCAATTCCTGTCCAAGTTGATCTCGCACTTTAGAAAGCCTCTCACACTCTTCATCTTTTAACTTCAGTTCCTATGAGAAATTGATTATTTTATTTTGGATTTCCATAGTTGAAGTTAGATTCAGCAGACTATATAAATTCTATTAATAAAATTACAAAGTATTAATATTGTCCCCTCCTATATTGTTCACATTGAAAATGTTGATTTAGCACTTGATATGTAGAAGACAATCAGGAAATCTAAAATTATAAATAAACTCTAACTCAGATATTAATTTTTCTTGTACTTGTTATAAAACATCCAAGGATTAAATATGATTCTATATTACATGTGAAAATTAACAATTAAATGGTTTCACTCTTTTTCCCCTGACTTTTCTCTGAACATACTTATTCCCATTCAGCAAAAAATTTCTTCAATTATGCTTACTCATCTCAATAATTTTAGTGGGTTTTTTTCATATTTATTTTAAAATTGTTTGTTTATAGACAACTTCTTGCACCATACTGCAATTAATCTACAATTTTCCTTAGGAGACTTTACAACCATTTAAAACTGTAACGAGAGAGAAATGATGCACATCTACATTTAAAATCAAAAGAAAAGGTAATGACAAAAATCACATCTTACTGTTTACACATGACTCCTCTACAGGTCACAAATAGATGTTTAAAAATTCATTTAGATGCAAATTTTTTTATGTTACCCAAAATTGAACTTTCAAACAGATTTTAAAAATCCAAGCTCCCTTCATATTACTCAAAATTATATGAAAAAAATAATGGGTTAGTCATGCTCTAATTGTGGTGGCAGCACAGTTTTTGCAGCCCTCAAGGACAACTTCTAAGAAACAAATATACCAAATGGTATAGAACCAACAAACCAGGGAAAGAGAATCCCCACAAATCTTGGGACTCAGAGAATATGGCTGAACTGCCAATATCTCTGGATTAGCAGCTGTGGGGGGGGGGGTGGCACCAGGAAATGAAGGAGACTACAGAGGTACCCACAGAACCCCCAAGTCATCATAAACACACCAAAGAAGAGGACTCTATCCTTAGTGGAAAGTGGGAGAACAAATCTGAAACAGAAAGAAAGGCTTTCACAGGTAAGAGTCAAAACCTGTGTGTGCAGCCCTGACGCAGCAACACATATAGTCCTGTGAAGCTCTGGCCTGTAGGGAATTTCAAAGATCCAGCAAAGAAACTCGGAGGACAGAGCCCCGCCTGAAGGGAAGAACTCTTAGAATCTGAAATGAAAAAAAATTCAGGACAGCATTTATGGAGATGGAGCTGTGGACGGTTCAGTTTTAAAGGAGAAAAGGAGACACACACACACACACACAAAACCCGCTCACACACGCGCGCACGCATCTATCTTGCAATGTAATGTGAATAAGTCTGTGAGGTATGTAGAGGCCCTGGACCACAGGAGAAAACCTTGAACAAAGTTTACCTCTGAGAGAAGTGGCTACACAGATACACCAGTAACAGCAGAAGGGAAAGGCTGTGAATACAACACTGAGAAAGCCATCCTGCTTTATCCTCCTCCTTCCTAGGAACTTCCTCTCAACAATTGGATTTCCTCTAGGGAAATCCAATTCATTTCAATGTAGAAAACGAAGGAACAAAATTTGTGAAGTTACCACAATAAAAAAGTTAAACACAAAGCCAAGTCACCGAAAAGGGAAACAAAATCAGACTGCTAGTAAACTTGAATAGCATTTTGTGCCACCCCCCAAAAAAAAGGAACATTTTCAAGATACTTAAGGGAAAAAATGACAGGCAGAGTTACAAACTTACAGAACTTTTTAAAGAATATCTCTCCCATGAGCGTTCCTAAGTGAACAGAGAATGAGTTTCAGATAATTAAGAAAAAAGCTTTCACATTAAGGACTGGGGGTGAGAAATAAACACATTTAAATGTAGAACTATGACCAAAAGATGGGGATATCAAAAGAATGAAAAGCCCAGCCACAGAATGGGAGAAAATATTTGCAAAAGATTGTCCGATAAAGGACTGTTACCCAAAATAAACAGAATTCTTTAAGAATTAGAAGGTAGAGAACAGAAGGCAGAGAGGGATGAACAGGAGAATCAGAGGATTTTTAGGGCAGTAAAGCTATTCTGTATAATGTAGTTCTGGATACACGTCACTGTACATTTGTCAAAACCCAAGAAGGTACAATATCAAGAGTGCATCCTAATGTAAACTCTGTACTTCAAGGAATACTGACATATCAAGGTATGTTCATGAACCGTAACAAATGTTCCACTCCGGTGTAAGATGTTGATAGTGAGGGGGTCTAGGCACGTGTGGGGACAGGGGCTATATGAGAACTCTAGATGCTACACATCTAAAAGTGCTCTGAAAAATTACATCTATTTTTCAAAAAGGGGATAGAGCTGACAGAACAGTTTTGCTAACGCTATAAGCTTTAGAAATGTAAAGACAGGGCCTCCCTGGTGGCCTAGGGGTTACGTCTCAGTGCTATCACCTCTAAGGCCTGATTCAATCCCTAGCCACAGAGCTACCCACATGACACAGGAGACCTCTCCTGTCTCACCAGCTGCTCCCCTCAGCAGTGTATTTCAGTCAATCCAGATGCTCTAATCCCTACTCTCAGTCGCTGGTGAATCCTCTCACCCCACCCTCCCACTCCTGTACCTCTGGCCTGTACCCCAGTTCTATGCAAAAAGGAAAAAAAAAAGGAAATATAAAGACACACAAAAATGGATAAAGAGTAAATGCACTAACTTCTGAAATATTAACTGGAAGTAAAGGGATAACCTGAGGTCCACAAATCAATTAATATAACTGACATAATACTTTTAACTAATATTAAATGAGAAGGAAAAAAATTGTCACTAGATAACTTTAGTATTATTTCACATTAGGGAAAAAAGCACTATCTAAAGAAGGGTTGAGATCTAAGTATATTTGAGTAAAGGTAACTACCAGGATTTCTGGGAATCAAAACTTTTTCTCTTCTCTTTCTGGGTCCCCCTAAAAAAGATGCTATTTCTCTTTAAGTTATTCCCAAGGGTTCTTACATTATTTTCATTTTTTTTTTTTCTCTACATTGTCCCACTTGTTCCCAAAGATGTGTTTTCAAGTTCGTTAATTCTCTCCATTAATTTTGTCTGTCTGCTTTTGAGGCGCTCAAAATGCAGACATTGCATTTTTAAAATTAATTATATTGCTTCTTAACTCCATTGTTTCTAACTGTAGCTGCCTCATATTTTCTTTATCGTGATTCTGTTGTTTTATATCCCCCATTGTTTTTCTGAGTTTCATTAGCATTGTTAGAACTGTTAACTTGATCTCTTCTGTCACGTTTTGCTGGTTAGGGCTCCCCTCAGGACTTTTTGCTCCAGCATCTGTGCTGTGTACTTTTGTCTCACTTCAAATTTTTATGGGTTGTAACAGGGATAGATTTTCAGACTGTTGTCTTTGCACCTGTTAAAATAATTTGAGGACTGCTACCGGTGAGGGGTAGTACATTTAAAAGGGACTGGGACAGCAGAGCACCTAAGGACTACCTCCAGTAAACTGAGGAATTCAAACTGTCTGGGGGAAAGGATGTCCTGAGCAAACTCCATACAGGCTTTGTGGACTCCACCCCCACTCCATCAAGACACTGGGAACTACAAATCTCATGATCACCAAAGGGAGGGTTGCGAGGACCTGAGGGCAGAGTTAAGCAACCATATTCTCTGTTTGAGTATTTAACCTGCCATGTTGGGGTTGGGGGTTTGCTCTCTTGGCCTAATGGCATGTGGTTTTTCACCTGCTCCATGGATCACTGGGATTCCAGGTCAGCGAAACAGGTAGGATGCATTTACAACTTATCTCCCTCTTTTTCTCCCTGAGTTATTCATTTCCCCTTCCCTTGTAAACAAACCTTTTATTAACCTTTTGTGTGTGCCTGCAGTTTAGCATTAATAAGTTCCCTTTAAGCACGCGGGTGAGGACCCACAGTCAGGCAACCTGCTTCATATTGGAGTTGCTCTGTACCAAAACTTCTTACTATACTACGGGTGCCTAATCATATGGTGGGAATCCACAGAGATCCCCTCCTCTAGGGCAGTGCCTCATTCTTAGTGTCTATCATAGTCACTGTCCACTTCCACTATGTAGGCTATTTTTAAGCACTAGATAGATATAGCACTGGGCACAGATTATAGTTGATATGTGGTCACTAATGATGAGATGCTTTTTCCCCCAGCACTGAGTCTTATCCTGGGATGTTTTTTTCCTGGTACTGACAGATACTTGAACTCTAGTCTGTTCAAACATTCCTTTGGCTTTAGCTCTGAGCTTGGGGTGGGAGGGGGGGTTAGAGGGTGGCAGGTATTTTGAATATCTCAGTCATTTCTAGTATTCTTTTCTATGAGAAAAACCAGGTTTTCTGACCAGCTTCTCCTTGCCAATTCAAGTACCAGTTGTTCTATCAGAGAGTATCAGGCTCAAAGCAGTGATCCTCATCTGCACCCCAACCCCAGCAGTTCTCCAACTGTGCACCCTCCACCTTAGAGGCCAACTCCCAAACCCCTTACTCGGTGCAATGTCACCAGGTCTCAGGAGTCCCCTATGTTGGTGTATGCCCAAGCCAACTGCTACAGGGAGTTCTGCACAGCTGTCCCTCCCTCTTGTGAGTTGTACTGCCACCTCCCAACCCCATCATTATAAACAAAGTTTGAAGTTTTTCCTACGCCTTTCCACTGAACCATTGCTCCATGTATGCTGAGGCAGTCTATTTTCCCCTCAGGAGTTTTTTGGTGTGTTTTACTGCAATTTAGTTGGGAGTATCTGGAAGAGGCAAGCCTGCCATCTGCCATTTGATTCATTCTTGTTTTATTCTCCACTCTGATGCATCAATCTGTACTAACCTGTCTCCATAAATGCCTGACTACTTCCTCTTTAGGCTTCAAGGCCCAACTCAAAATCTACCTATGTAAAATTAAATTTGCATTCTGAGTATTTTTTAAATTTCCATTTGTATTTTTCATTATCAGTAATTTATATTACAAAATTCACTCCTTCAATACTACCTTGTGTTAACAATGCATGAAGACATTCATCTAGGTACTACAGAGAAATGGAATGAGATCCAGTCTATGATGTTCACAAAGTCATAACCTAATTAGGACAGCAATAGTTTAAAAGATTCACAAGTCTTTTGATAAAAGGAGTCACAAGGGCTATAGTAGGGACATTAGAAGAAGTCGGAGTTTGCCAGTGTAAGCAAAGGAATAATAAATATGTTTTATAGTAGCTAAGATGGAGAGGGGTAGATGCCAGAAGAAAATATTACCAAAATGTTAGGTCTATGGTCAGTACTTAAAAGTTTAGCTGAGAAATTGGAAATTAACTTTATAAGCAAGGGGAAATTTTCTCAAAGACAGCATATATCTCTGAAAGATTTTAAACAGGATAGGAAAATCAGATTTGCAATTTAAAATAACAACTTGGACATTATATCTAGGTTAAGGAAAGCTGGAGACAGGGAAAAAGTTATTACTGCAATATTTTAGGCAAATAATACAATCTGGAGTGGTAGTACTTGAGGACAGTACCAGAGAGAAGAAATCCAAGAGATATTTAAAACACAGACTATAGACCTCTATGATGAAATGTATCTCATCAAATTCAAGACTTCATTATTTTTAAATAGATTTAAACATCAAGAAAGAAAAAAATTCTGCCTATAATACAATACTTTTTCCTTAGAATTTTTATTTTATACATATGGGAAGAATTCAAACTGACAGGAGACATAGATCTTTATCATATGCCATTCTTTTGTTTCAAAGTCATTTCACAGTGAAATCCTGAAGATAAACCACCTATTAAGAGCAACAAATGACCACATCCAATACACATAAGCCAATTTAATTAATCACAACATAGCAGCTATGACCAACTTCATGTACAAGTAAGCAATACTAACTGGCATGATGACAGTTGCCTAGATGACAGTAATTTTAAAATGCATTCTGATTTCAGGGGGAAATGTACAAATCAGAGTCAATGAAACATTACCACTCATTTATGTCTCTACAACCAGTAAACTCCTTAAGCATAGAGTCAAATCTAATTTATTTTTGTCTCCCACAGGGTCTAGTAAAATGCTATGACTACTTGGGTTACTCAAGAAATATTCATTTATAAAAGACCATAGTAAATGTTTAAAAACACCCTTGACAACAGTTAGTAGTTCCATGCTGAAATGGATTTGGTACAGGTTTATGCCTTTTAGTGACTTTCTCTGGCTGCAAGCTATTCCACTGAATTTTATTTTCCAAACCATTTAATTCTCTTTTAAGGATGATAATTAAGGATGTTAAAAGTAACACCTGAAACCAATAGGCCTCACACTTTAGTGACTACTCAAATCAACAAGGAGGTTTATTGAAAATGCACATCATTAAGTCTCAACACAATAATTTTCTTTTAGCAGAATCTGGGTTAGCATTCAGGAAACTACATATTAATAAAGATGTACTAAAACGCACCTTCTTCCTCAGAATTCCACCAAAAAACTGTCCATCAGCAAAGACCTATGAAATACTAAGAAGGAAGAAGACTACATCATGGATCTGGTATCCCTATAACTGGAAATCAATGATCACATGAGTACTCTCCCAATATGGATCTGTTGCAGAAAACAGTGGCCCAGTCAGAGACTGGCAGGGGAAAAACAGAAGTATACCTTCATAAGGGTCTTATACTATGCATGAAATAGTATAATGTCATTAGAAATTATATAATTTAAAGTTTATTATAAACCTTAAAATAATCACTAAATTAGCACAAAGACATATAGTTAGTAAGTCAAATGAGATAAGATGACCTCACAAAAAACATGGAATCAAGCCAAAAGAAAGCGTACAAGGAGTAAAAGGCGGGGTGGGGGAAGGAATAGAGTGGGCAAATAGAAAATAGTCAAGATGGAAGATTTAAACCAAACCATATCACTATCACATTAAATGTAAATGGTTCAAACACACCAATTTAAATTTAGAGATTAGAAAGCATAGAAGTAAGGCCTAGGGCCTCCCTGTGGCGCAGCGGTTGAGCGCTGGGTTGCGAAGCTGCCTGCAGCCTCTGCAGCGCCAGTTCGATCCCCAGCTACTCCCGGCCACAGGAGGAGGGTCCCACATGTGCACAGACCTCTCCTGCCGCCCGCTGCTCTCCTCAGCAGTGTACTTCAGTCCTTCTGCCTGCTCTGCTCCCTGCTCTGGCTCTGGTGAATTCTCTCACCCTCCCACGCTTCTGACTGTACCCAGTGCATATATAAATAAATAAATAAATCTTAAAATAAAAAATAAAGTCGTAAGACTTATATATAAAAAAAAAAAGCAAGGCCTAAAAATACATGCTTACAAGAAATCCACTTTAAACAAGCAGACAAAAATAGATTAAAAAGTAAAAGGATAGAAAATGGTTAACCACCTGTTTCTCTTAAAAATCAGAATAAGAATAGCTGTTGAGATAATTCTGGGTCATAAGTTGCCATATTTCAAAAAGTATTTTTCATATTCAAGAGCCCTTTTCAACCCTTGAAATCTAAATAAACACTATCTTGCACCCTTCATAATAAAAATGACCATGTGTATGTGTTCATACATCATTATCATTTCTTTTTTTTTTTTTTAAAGATTTATTTATACAAGAACAGAGGTACAGGTCAGAGGTGTGGGAGGGGGAGAGAATTCATCAGAGAAAGTAGGGAGCAGAACAGGCAGACCGACCGAAGACACTGCTGAGGCGAGCAGCCGGCGAGGCAGGAGAGGTCCGCTATGCCACGTGGGTTTCTCCCTGGCTGGCCAGGAATCGAACCCACGCTGCAGAGGCTGCGGACAGCTTCACAGCGCAGCGCTCAACTCGCTGCGCCACTGGGTAGGCCCCACATCATTATCATTTCAATTGCCTCGATAATACCTCTAAATAGAGCACATAAAAGATTTAAAAAGAAATTCCCAAACTTGAATTAAGAAATTCAAATTCTGTTCTGATCAATAAGTAATCACAATGTAGTCTCAATAATGGATATACTACCATGTGGCATTTAATGACAGGGAGACATTCTCAGAAATGTGTCATTAGATGATTATGTCATTGTGTGAATGACATAATGTGTAGTCGCACATACCTAGATGGTATAGCCTACTAACCTATATGGTATACTATTGGGATCACCATCATTTATGTATTTGTAGTTAACCAAAATGCCATTAAGCAACACATGACTGTATATAATACAGTCTACATAAACTGTGGTTTCACGTAATACTGTGTATTAAGACATGAGACTCTGACGCAGTGGCAGAAGTCAAATACAACCATAGTTCACCATACCCCCTTCCCTCTGGGAGAAGATTTAAGAGGCTATTGATTTTTCTTCTCATAAAATATATTTACCCAAAAATGTTGTAGCATATCTACATGACCGTTTAAAGATTAGTGATTCACTGAAACACTTAAAGAGATATATATATCAGGCATTGTACAGTATTATGCTAGGCTTTGGGGATACAAAAATTAATGTTACACTCTTGAAAGACAAGTCTGATAGGGAAAGGATGGGAATATACATATGTGAAACGTTGTAACAGGCTAGAGTTTACACCTATAGAATGTCTGCTCTATTATCTTAATTTTCTAAATATGAATTGGGCCACTTCACCTAAGTTTTCAAAATTATGTAGTTGTTGATATTATTAATTTATTACAGCATTCCTGCTATTGATAATCTATGTCTTTATTTTTCTTGGGTAATCTTGCTAGAGGATTTGTCAATTTTATGATCTCTATAACAAACTGTCCTTTTGTTAATGATATTCCAAAACTAGCATTTTGATGATTTCCTACCTAATACTAGATATTTCCTCAGAATTTTAACATTTGGTTGCATAGGAAAGCCAGAAACACCTAATGCCTTAGTACTTCATTTCATTCATTTCTGTAGTTCTTCTGCTGTCAATTTTACTGATTTCTGCTCTTTATTATTTCCTTCTTTCTTCTTGCTCTGATTTTATTTTGTAATTTTTATAGGTTCTGTAAGAGGGACCTTATATTACTAATTTCAGACTTTTCTTTTTTTTAATGTATGACTACTTAATGCTATGAGCTTCCCTCTGAAAGTTAACTGCAGTCTCAGAAAAATAAGAAGCTATGGCCACAAATCTGGGGACAAATTGCAGAAATTTTAAAATAACCAGTAGTAAATAAAACAAGTTACCAAGGAAAGAAAAGTTCTTATGCACCTATGCCTATAAAGCACACACAGTAAACCATAAAAAAGAATACAACTTAAAAAAAATAAAGAAGCAAGTTCTCCAACGTAAAATAAAGAAAACCTCAAACTCAGCTGAACGGCAAAGGTAACATTAGTAGAACTATTCCTCAACACATAACAACTTTGACTTAACGACATCAAGTAAATGACCATAAAGTCAATCACATATAAAGAGGGAAAAACCTGCACATGGAACATAATCCACCAAATCTGTGGTATAGATCATGCAAAACAGGGAACAGTCAACATAGGGGCACAAAAAGAGAATCAGAATCTAATTTTTCATGCCAGTGCTTCTAAACAAGCTTCTTCACTTAGTCAATTTCACAGATTCCCAAATGCTACCCAATAGGAGCTGAGGGGCTGTATGTATGTATATGTGAAGGGTAAGTGTAGAACTCTAATGATTCTGAGTTGCCCTATCCCACTGATGAACATTAATATTGATTATAATACACAGAAGAATAAAGTATATTTTTGCTTACCCTTTGAGCTTTTGCAAGTTCTTCTTTTAATCTTTCATAGCCCTTTTCTCTGACTTCCAAAACAGATGGACTTCGTAAACGAGACAGACTATCAGTACTCAACCCAAAAATATCATCACTGCCATCACAAGCTTCTGTTATAGTAGCACCCTGTAGAAACTCCCTCTCTGCATTACAATTGTCCTTTCTGGTAGTTAATTTAGTTAGCCCTGCTGCGACTCCAGAGGTAGAACAAGCTGCTGGATCTGTAACATGGATGCTGTAAAGGAGAGTTCAGAACATTAGCATATGCTCAAATAAAACTGTCATAAACACACAGATCCAGAACCGCATATACAATTTGCTAATCACGACATATAATTCTTAGCATGTCCTCAAACAAAATAGCTGCATTTCAAGTCCTTAAGAGACATATGTGGCTATCATGTTAGCACAGAAAGTTCAGCTGGATAGTGCTACTCTAAAACAGGTGTTGGCAAACTAAATTAAGGCTAAATCCAGTCCGCTGCCTACTTCTGCAGGTCCATAGACCAAAAATGACTTTTATGTTTCCAAATAGTTTTTAAAAAGTCAAATTAATAATGGTTTGTGCCACACGAAAATTATATGAAATTCAAAATTTCAGTGCCCATATGTAAAGTATTATTAGGATATTCATTTATATAGTATCTATGGTTGCTTCAGCATTTTTTTTTTAAGATTTTATTTATTTATATAAGAACTGGGGTACAGGTCAGATGTGTGGGAGGGTGAGAGGATTCACCAGAGACAGAGCGGGGAGCAGAACAAGCAGACTAACCAAAATACACTGCTGAGGGGAGCAGCATGCAAAACAGGAGAGGTCTGCCACGCCATGTGGGTATCTCCTCAGCCGGCTGGGCTCGAATGTGCACTGAGAGGCCACGGACAGCTACACAGTGCTTCGCTCAACCACCTGTGCTACCAGGGAGGTCCTACTTCAGCATTTTAACATCAAAGTTGCATAACATAAGAGACTAAAATATTTATTACTTGGCCCTTTGTATAAAAAAGTTGGCTGACAACAGCTTTTGAACATTAACATGCATTGCTCTTCATAGACAATCTTATATTACTCAAATTTTCTGCAATAATAAAACTCAAAATAAGGTAGCAAGCTAACTGTCCACTTGTTCATATGATACTCTAAAAGAAGCATTTTGATGATCTCCTACCTTATACTAGATATTTCTGCACAATTTAAATGTCTGGGGGATGAATATACAGGTTGAGTAGGAAGGTCAGAAACATCTAGTGCATTTGCCTGGACAGGGGCAGAGCATAATGCTGAAGGGTGTGGCCTGTAGATGACACTTGGTGAGGTAGACTGCTCTTGAACTCCTGGTTCATATACACCAAGAAGGTCCGGAGAAGTAGGTGAAGCAAGGTTCACTTCATGGAAGCCTTCCAAGGGGTCATTAGCCATAGCAAAAGCCTCATCATAAGATGACCTATGGTTAAACAAAAAGCAAATAATTATTATTTATAATTTATGTTAAGAGGTATAACTTATAAAATGTGTTTGACAGTCCATTATAAAGTATAAGTGGTAAAAAAGATGGCAAAGAAAATAAACTATAATCATTTAACACTTATGTTACCTTAGGGTATAAACACTATACAAGGCCAACAATGTAATTCAGAACAACTTTTAAAGTGGTAGCTAACACTATTAAAGTAAAATTAATAATAACAGTGAGAAATGAATACAAATTTGCTTGGTATTTTTAACTTTGCTATCATGTGACATTGGCTAGAAAAAGAGGTGGCAATAAAGAAAAAATGTACAAACACCTGAGTTTAACTATACTGTTCTATTACAAGCTGGCTATATGACTTTAATGCATGTTTTGACTTAAAATTATTTAAAATTTACACTAGAGTTACAGAGCTTTTGTATACCTTTCACTCTGATTATGAAATTGATAACACTTTAAAACCATTTGAGAATATATCTCAGACATAATGGCCATTAGATAGGACTTTCTCCTATCTAATCATAAAACCATCACCTCAGGAAGGTAACACTGATGGATAAATAATATCATCTAATCAACTGGCCCCAAAAGAATTTCACTGATTGGTTCAATAATGTCTTTTATGGGGTCCAGAATCTAATGCAGAATAAAGCGTTCCATTTCTCTGAGGCCTAAATCCTCTAATGGGATGAGAATAGGAAAAACAACACAGGTTGCTGTATTAAGGGAGACAGTCTATAAAAAATATTCAGTAGTGAATTATGTACCTGGTACATAGTAAGACCATAATAAATATATGTTATCAAACTCAGTCATAACAATCTTAAACTCTTCAGTTTCTTCATAAGCAAAAAAAAAAAAAAAAAATTCATATAACTACATTACTACAAAGTTGACAGGAAAACTAAAAAGTGTACCATTCAAGTTTTTCACCCGAAGAATCTAAAAGGAATTTTATAAATCCTTTTTTGATGTTCCACTGTCCACAGAAAAAAAGTCCAAATTTATTAGACTGAAAAGTCGAGGTCTTCTAAGGTCTGAACCCAAATTCTTCTCAATTTTTTCCTTCCTTGGTTATGAGTGACACCTTCCCAAAACATCCAAAAATTACCAATACAAGCATTAGCACAAATCTCTTCATAAAGCACCAAAAATTCATTCACTAAACTAAAAATTTTTGCTCTTTCATACCCTTAATAAAAAGTGTTAAAAATAAGACAAGTAGAGAGCAACAAAGATAAAGCACTAGCAAAAGACTGGCTGAATTAACACACATTCTCATAATGAAGTGCTATGCAGCTATAAAAACAAATGAATACCTACATACTGCTATGAAGCGACCTTGAAAATATAACAAGTTAAAAACGAAGACAAATAATTGCATAGAAAGCTACCTTTCATGTAAGACAAATACAAATTTATATGTATACATAGCATATAAATGTGCTAATCAGTATATATACTGATGTTTCAGGAATGGAAGGATAAATCAAAAATAAAAACGGTTACTGATAGGAAGAGGGGTGAGCATGAAAGTCAGACTTTTCTGAATGTTTCTTGGCTTCACAGATTTGAATTTGAGGTTGGAATCATGTGAATGATAAAACAAAATTTAAATTAAAAAGAACTCCTAAAAATAAAATAAATTAACCCAGCTATGTATTGCAATGGTAGCATAACCACATAAAGCTATTATAAATAACTTTAAACCACAACAACAATACTATCTATCCCTAGTGGAATATCTTCAGGACAAAAACAAGGGGGAAATAAAATCCAACTATTTTCAGTAAGCATGTAAGTAGTAATGCTGACACTGCTATTCTGAAACTATTATATGTAAAACTGTCATTCAGAAATAAGACTTTAAGCATTTGAAATGCAAATATAAAATCAAAGTAGTTAAATTCTGAAGTCCTAAATTTGAATGAGAAATACCAGAAATAAAATTTTTATTGAAAGTAATTCCTAACTTTATCCACTTAAAAGGTACAACAACAGTAATCAACTCCAAAGCAGTGTGTACACCCTGTGCCCATTTTCCACAAAAAAAGAACAAGAGCTCCTTGGAGAAATGGCTGGTTCCAGGCCTGGGGCAGTAACATACAGACAGACCATGGAACATCGTGTTATATATGCCAGGAAGCAAGAAAGCTATCAAAGTCTACTGGAGTGGTATCAAAAAGCCTCCACTAACCAAAACAGGACAATCTGGACATCAAAAAGGATAATATCTGTAAATAACTGACACAAAAATATTTTTAGATTCATGAATTCATTATGATACTAAAAATAAAACCAACATCTTACTGGTTCCCTTTAATCAATGCTATGGAACCATTCATTATCTTGAAAACTGGTGAAATAAAAAGATGAAGTAATTATCCTGACTTTCCTAAACAATTTGAGAAAAAGCACTTCCTTTAAATAAATTCCACTTAAAAAATACAATTTTGCAATCCTAAATGAAAGAATGAGCATAGGCAGTAATTGTCAATAGCTATTTAAACCCTAAGGTAAAAAATGAAAAAACTCAAACTAATATTTAATCATATTAGTAGTATACAATGCTATTCTAAAACATACATATGTGTGTATATAAGATTAATATCTGGAGATCTTTACAGTTAATGAATCAGAAGGACAGTACTTGATCTCACTGAAAACATCACAAAAAAGGAGAAAATCAGACAAGAAGAGGATTATGTAGTAAAACAGGAAATGAACGCCACCATCATCCAGGAAGCTTTCTTGCCATTTCTAAGGAAATAAAAAAGGATCCCAAACCAATGAAGTCTTTAGGTCTTCATTAATACACAGGAAATAGAGAGAGGAACATATTCAATAACACCATAAAGATGAAAACGGCAAAATCCATACTTTGAGAAATGTTTGGACAATCTATTTTCTAAATAAATTGCAAAGAAGAGGTAGAGAGAATTTATAAATTCAAAAAGAAATTTAACAGATAGAATTAAGTACCATGCGTGGACCTTGTTTGAATTCCCATTTGACCCTGCCAATTGTAAAAACAAAATTTTTATGACAATCCCCGGAACCTGAGCACTCATTATATTATAAATTAACATCAATTTGGGTGGTAATAGTGGTATTATGGCTATATAAAAAATCCTTATCTTTTAGAGACACAGACTGAAGCATTTATAGGTGAAATAAAAAAACAAGGATTTGCTTCAAAATAATCGAGGGGGAGAGAGAGGGTAGGCATGGGAGCTGAGTCATCCAACTACCTAGTTCTTTTTTTTTTTTTTAAGATTTATTTATTTATTATTTATACAAGCACTGGGTACAGTCAGAAGTGCGGGTGGGTGAGAGAATTCACCAGAGCCAGAGCAGGGAGTAGAGCAGACAGAAGGACTGAAGTACACTGCTGAGGGGAGCAGCGGGCGGCAGGAGAGGTCTGCGCGCCATGTGGAACCCTCTTCCGGTGGCTGGGGAGCAGCCGGGGATTGAACCGGCGCTGCAGAGGCTGCGGGCAGCTTTGCAACCCAGCGCTCAACCGCTGCGCCACAGGGGAGGCCCCAACTACCTAGTTCTACCCACACAAGATTTCTCCCATAGTAGCAGCTAATATTTATTGAACATTTACTAAATATCAGGATCCTGTGCACGTGTAGTTGAGAAAAGCTTTGGATAGGCAGGACTAAAACCTGTCTATCAGACCCAGAGTCTAAGATTAAAAAAAAAAAAAAAAGAAGAAGAATTCATTTATACAGACAAGAACTGGGGTACAGGCCAGATGTGGGGGGGGGTGAGAGTTCACCAGAGACAGGGTGGGGAGCAGAATAGGTGGATCTACTGAGGGGAGCAGCGGGTGAGACAGGAGAGGTCTGCTGCACCATGTGCCGGGGATCGAACTCATGCTGCAGTGGCTGGCAATAGCTTGACAGCGCTGGGACTTTAACTCTAAGCCACCAGGGAGGCCCCAGAGTCCAAGCTTTTAACCACTACAACATATTTCTACCACCAGAACTGCTTTGCCATTCCACTGTGCCATTCCAAACAACTAGGGCAAAAATGTTTTTCCTTATGCTGAATTTAAATCCAACAATCCTGCAACATCCCCCCAATTTTCCTATATATTATATGTAAACATTATTTCAGCTATACTTTCAGCTAGTATTTATTGAGAGTCTATTATATGACAGGCTCTGGGGAAAGAAGAAACATCATCTGCTCCCAATCTCAATAGAGTAGAGGAGACTGACCAAATACACGCAGTGATCCAATGTAATAATAAATGCCACAGAAGATGCAAGGTGTACTAAGATCCCATACAGGAGAGGTAAATAAATCAGAGGGAAAGGACTTCCAGCAAAACTAAAGCTCAACAAAAGGCCTAACAAAAAGTAGGAAATAAAAAGAAAGACAAAGCTCTTGAAAAGGTTTTCCAAACATGTCTACAGCATGAAAGCTAGTATGGAAACTGCAAATATCCTATAAACAGGAGCACAGGTTAAGAACATAAATCACAAGCTTCAAAGAGAGACAGGTTCGAATACTGCTTCTGTTAAATTATTGAGTCAAGCTGAGCCTAAATTCTCTATTCTGAAAATTCGCCCCTGGTTTTCTACCTTATAGGATCAGAATTAAAAGAGAAAATGCAGGGGCCTCCCTGGTGGCACAAGGGATTAAGCACAGCACTATGAAGCTATTCACAGCCACTGCAGCAGGAGTTCAATCCCCAGCTAGGGAGCTACCCACATAGAGCAACAGACCTCTCCATTCTCGCCCGCTGCTCCCCTCATCAGTATATTTCAGTCAATCTGCCTGTTCTGTTCCCCACTCTGTCTCTGGTGAATGCTCTCACCACTCGCACTTCTGGTCTGTACTCCAGTTCTTGTATGCATAAATAAATAAATCTTTCAAAAAAGAGAGAGAAAATGCATATAGGATTTAGGACTGCACCTCTGAGTAGTGGCTCTGCCTACAATGTTTTTATTCTGAGAGATACATTGAAACATTGCTTAAATTCAAGTCACTGCTGAGATTATTTTAAGATTAAATTTAGTCCCTTTTCAAACTAGTGAACTTCCCATGAAATGTAATTTAGCTGGTAATGAACTGCTGATCACACAGGTCTGAAAAATCTTGTGCTACTTAATATATATGGAAGTTTTACAATTTTAAAGTCAATGTTCTTAAAATGAGTAAAATATTTATTTTTAACCAGTAGTACCTGGCATTAAGTAATGAATAATTTAAAAAAAAAAAACTGTCAACTGTAGACTACCCAATTCATAAATTAAACTTGTCAAGGATTACTACCAATATATGAAAAAGTTGATCACATTAAATTCTTAGAGATGAATTACCAATAATGATGATGTCATTATTATTTATTACTCAGATACTAAAACTGATTTCACATATATTAAACCAATTGATGAATGAATTAGAAAAAATCCTAGTAAGTTATTATAAAAGTCTTTTCTAACTGAAAACAAAAGACATCCCTAAGCAACTCAAGAAATTAAAGTTCAGTATTTTTCAACAAAATATCTTAAGGGCATGAATAAAGTCAGTAGATATAATTTAAATTAAATCAAGGAATTCAACTTACCCCAGTAGTCTAAATGAATAAATAAAACCCAGTTCCCCCACATTCTTCTTATCTGACTTACCTTGATAAACAGTATAGGATTTGCTTCCAGAAGAAAAAAAAAAAAGCATTTTAAAGCTGTGATTTTTCTTTTTCCATATCAATTTACCATCTGAAAATTAAATCATTTTAATTCATATTCACTAATATTCCTCAAAGCACGACACTTTGGAAAGTAAATCATTTCCAACACAGAAGGTTATATGATGTTAAAGCAGAGTAGAAACACCAGTATCTAAAGAAAAAAGCTAAAGTTGTAGTTTTGACCAAGTTCTAAGTTATACTTGCAAATCTGGGCAGGTCATTAAACTTCTCTGAGCCTAAGTATCTGCATCTATTTAGTGAAGGAATTGGACCCAATGATGGTGGTTGTGTAGAGGTTAGTGTACCTCTTAAAAGGAGCGTCAGGGTTTGACCTTCCAATGGCGAAATTAACCGGTATTTGCTATCTTACCAAAAAGTTTGTACTATGAAATCAGGCCTGAATCCTAGCTTGGTCAGTTACTAATAATATGATCTTAGCACTCTCCCTAAATTTAAATTTCTTATCTGAAAAATGGGAATAATAACCATACCTATGCCGTAAGATTGCCATTGAGAATTGTGTCAGGCAATACACATAAGGGATTTAGCAGCATATCTGCCGCTTACTATTAAAATTATTACCAGTTATAACAATTTCTATTTTCTAATACTTGCCAAACATTTTCTTCACACTGCATTACTACAAACATCACTATCGGGAACAAAAATCAACAGTTTTTTTTTTGTTGAAATGTATTATTAAAAATCAAAATCTTGGGCCTCCCCTGGTGGCGGTGGCGCAGCGGTTGAGTGCTGGGCTGCGAAGCTGCCTGCAGCCTCTGCAGCGCCGATTCGATCCCCGGCCACTGGCAAGGGTCCCGCATGGCGCACAGACCTCTCCTGCCGCACGCTGCTCCCCTCAGCAGTGTATTTCGTCAGTCTGCAGTTCTGTGCTTCTGACTGTACCCAGTGCTTGTATAAATAAATAAATAAATCTTAAAAAAAAATAAATAAAAATCTTCTTGTTCCAAATGTTTCACTACTTACATGAAATTTGTTTCACCTTTATTATTATAGTAACAGAAAATTAAATATTTCAAAACAAGTCAAAAGAAAAAATTTAAGGATTATTTAATGTATTATTTTCCTCTCTCAACTTCTTGGCAGACTTGGGAGATAGAGAGTAGGGAGGAAGGTCCAGATGCTTTCTAAATTCCAAATAATCTCTTAATTTAGGATGAATTATGGAAGAAACAGTTTCTGTCATTAAAAATTACATCGCTTCTTTGTCTATAATGAATTAAAGTGTCACAAATTCCATCGGTCAATTCACTTCTTAAAAAGTCTTCAACATTCAATATACACATTCAATATATTTTACTGATCTTTAATTGTATTATTTTTTATTGAATTAGTTTAGGTTTATAACAATGTATATGATTTAGGGACACAGAGTCATTACTTGTTCATATATATGTTAGTATACCACACCCCAAAGCACCCATAAACTTCTACTATATTTTATACATATAGTGTAAATAAATGGATTTAATAAATTTTGAAACAAGCATCTTTATTCTAGTTGGACTAGAAGGGCCGTTGTCAGTTTCAACTCCTCAGGGCAAATTCTGGTACTAAGTTCTAAGAAGACAGGTACGAAAAGTGTCAAAAGAGATGGCATATAGCCTATTATGAGTCAAAATGGAGGGCTCTGGGGAGCGAAAGAAAGAAAAGCACAGGTTAGTTTTTAAGTGCTGTATAAGTGTCCAATAGATGGGCAAGGTAAGGAAGGAAAGGACAGTCCCCTGACTAAAGAGTTTGGTACTAATAATACCAATAAAGCAAAGGGTGACAGAAAATGAGGCTGAAGAAGCAGACATGTGACAGATCATTAAAAGCTTCATTCGGCATGGAAAATGTTGCTTGGCATTTATGCTAAAGAGGTGGTCAGATCCACATTTTAGAAAGTGCAAATGTACTGTGATGTCACTAGAAAAATAACTCCTAAGACAATGAAAACTAACTATAGAGAAGAGACAGGGGCAACTGGTTAAGCGATTACTGCATCAGACTAGGCAAGGATTATGATGTTCTGATCTCATGAATGGGGAGGCATTTAATACACAAACATTCCAAAAAATATCTTCATTTAAATTTATATATACACGTATATTACATCATCACAATCTATATGTGTGACATACATTATTCTCATTACTGTTCACAGCACCCCTTTGAAATGTTTATATCTTTTACTATATAGAGGGTCTCAGATTAACTTCATCAAGGTCAAACAGTCCATGGAATACAGAGCTAGGATTCAAACACTGGTTATATGACTCCAATACCTAACTTCACTACATCTAAGAATCAGTAAAAGGTAAAACTGAGGATGAAGGGTAGGACTCAGATAAAAATTACATTAAGACAGAGGATACCTAAGGCAAGTCGCAATCAACCAACAATAAGTGAACAATATAAACAGCAGAATAACTGTTAAATCTCTGAAACCCTGTCCTTCAAAGAGAAAAACTAGTTTTTCTAATATACTGCTATTGAAATGGACATCTGCTACCACTTTATATTCTTTCTATTCCTTTTCCCTATGTTCTCCATTCTGGCATCATTTCCTCCTCTATTTTGCTGCTATGATGGGGTTTAAAATATTTTTTCAACACCTTATAGGACTTGGAAAAAATAACATATAAATAAAAATGAAAGTGTGATTTCAAAAAAATGGTGTATTAAAAAAATGTGGATATTTGATATTAAGGAATTAGTGTTAATTTTTTAAGTGTATAATAGTGTTGTAGCTAACTACCCTTATCTCTTAGGAATCCTTATTTTAGAAATAAACTAAAATATTTAAGATGAAATTACACAATGCCTGGAATTTGCTCAAAATCATATAGAAAAGGGTAAAGTAGAAGGGGCTGAGCACTGTTGATAGTTACTGTGGCCAGATAATGGGAACTTTGAAATTCTTTATACCTTTCCATATACATTTTTCATTTTAAATTTCCATCATTAGAAAGCATGAGACTTATTCAAATATATACAAAGGAGATATAAAAAATAAAAACTTACACATACATAAAATTATTTTCTCGTTAAATTTTGCTATAATTTTAAAGTTGGTTTTCCAAAAACAAAAGCAAATTCACATTTATATTAAGATGCTTTCTATGTGCATAAGAATTGAATAACCCAAGGAAATATTAGTCAGATGATCAATCAAGCTGCACAATCTTCCCACTCTCATTAAAATAGACTTCAAATTAATTTCCATTTATCAATTCTATAGTCTGACATAATTAGAGAGGTTAGTTATTGCAGATTCTTAAAGGGTTTTCAGAAAATGCTCAGAACTTACTGGGTTACTACTGTTACATTTAATTACAAATCCTTGGAAGAGAAATTTTAAAAAATAGTTTTCCAAGTTTCTTTTTCTTAATAGTGGAAGCCTCCTTGTTTTCTCTATGCAAAAATAAGTCAACTAGGCATTCAACAGACACTTACATATAGACTGATCATAAACAGTGAGCATTCTTTAGAGAGGAAATGAACAGTAGATCAGTATAAAGAGGCGACAGGGGCTCCAGGGCACCTTTGTTTTAAAAATTAGAAATAAAACAGTAAGTATCCTGAGAGAGTACCAAGACCTAAGAGACTGAGTTTTCACAGTATGGGAAAGCTGAAGATTGTACAAAATATGCATCAGAAAACTAAGTAAGTCACTTAATTTCGCTGAAACTCAGTTTCAACATCTATAATGAAGATGAAATTATCTTCCTGTCTGTCACTGAGAATCTTTCTATCTAACTATGTAAAAATGTTTTAGGTTGTAATGCACAACACAAATGTATGATGCCTATAAAGATGTAAGAATGAATAAGGGATGGAGAAAACAAGGCATCCCAAGGGGTTTGTCTTGGAACCCAGAAGAGATCCTTATTTATCTGCAATAAAAGGGAAAAAAGGGGAAACTGAGTCTTCCTGAGGTAGAGTTCAAACATCATTCTCTTCCCATAATTCTCTTCCCAGGACATTAATTAATGCACATTTCCTTACTTCTCAAACTCATTTTGATTTTTCTACTGTACTTAATCCTGATGCGTCAACCAGGTGCCACCCCCTAAAAATAATACTATCATCTGGAGAGATCAAATAATAATTCACTTATTTAATTGATTCTAAACTATCATATAAAAAAATAAATAAATAAATAAACTATCATATGCATGCTCTTTATGCTTTTGGGGTTTCACACATTCTGGATTAAGAGTTTCTTTATATCAATTTATATATATATAGATACCATGTAGATAGCATCAACTTCCATTATGCTTATATTCACAATCCTGTTAACTACAACAAACTCATACTACTTAAACTACTTCAGCAAATTTTATTCTTTTTCCTCTGATCTAAGTAACTTTATCTTATGGTTACAGCTATATAATTTTGTACTGTTAATATTCTAAAATCAATCAAGATTACTTTCACTTGTTTCTAACAATGACTAAAAAAATTAACCTACAACTACATTGGAGTGAATTAGAAACTACATTAGTTGTAAGTTGAAAAAAAAGCAGGACAGAAATAGCAAATTAATGCTGCCTGTTGTTAGTATCTCTCTTCCTTCCCTCAGTCCCTCAATTCTCACTATGAACACTCATTTCCATTTCCACAGCTAGATCAATTTTAATACATCCTAATATTCTGCCACTGTCCACCTATCACCAAACACAGCACAGTATCTATAAAATGACATAAGGTGACTTAAACCCAGCCCTCAAAGCATATGTACAACAGAGAAAAGGACCTTATCAACATCCATTTACAAGTAAATATCAAAATTAATCCCCCCAAAAAGGCATGTACAGTAGTACAATATCACATGGTAGAGCTGAAGCCTGCACAGCTAAGGTCAGCACTAGGAAAGAAACCATGTAGAAAGCAGTTTTCAAAAAGTCAACTATTTTACTTACAGGATATCAAGTTTATTTAATTAATATAGTAACCAATTAACTACCTTTTGTTGATCTACATCTGACTACCACAATGCAGGACAAAGGTTTAGCTTGAAAAGTATACTCCCCCAGAATACTCTCAAAGCCTTTTCTCACTAGCTCAACACACAAATATCTCCACTCACTACTCATCCTTCCTTCTTCTCCATCCTCCAACTATTTCAGCACTTTAATACAGCACTCAAACTACAACAATAAGTATTGTGTGTGTGTGCGTGTGCATGTTGGGGAAGGGGAGGAGTTTGAAAAGTGCCTTCTAAATTTTGAGGTGCTTACAAAAGGCATGGGAATGGTTACAGAGCTTGCCTTCCAGACTCTTTATTCTTTCCTTTAACGCCCACTGTGAATTTAGAGTAGATGCTCAATGAATATTTGATTCAACAATCTTTGGTAATACATTAAGAATTACGTATTACACTATATTAAGCATCTCGTAAAAGTTAAATTAAAAACATTTCTTCAGCATTACAACCTACACATGAAATGGCAGAGTGTGGTGGTTAAAAGCATGAACATTAAAGAAAAATTGCCTGACTTCTAATCTAGTCCCATCATTTAATTAGCTGTGTGCCCTGGGCAAGCTACATAACCTCTTAGAGTCTCAATCTTCTCAATTACAAAATGTAATAAACTATTATCTAACTTTTAGGGCCCTGTGAAAGTAAATATAATGCTTAGGTCAGAACCCAACATATGATAAACTCTACACTCAATAGTAGTAGTAGCAGAAGTGATAGTACCATCAGAAAATGGGGATTTTTTTAGCCAGAAACACTATGATAATAACACCTTTCATCTGTGTGACTCCTTAAATTACAGCTCTTTTACAGAAGGTGTAAACTAGAAATGAAAGGAGCAAGCACTTTACGAATTCCATTTTGGGCACTGTTGTAATCCTGGCTCCACCATTAGTTAGCTATATGACCACTGAAAACTAAGTAACCATGGCAAGTTTACCTCTCTAATCCAAAATACATGCATTTGCCAGTACTTGACAGCGTGCCTGTTGCTTTAGGTAGCCTGATTTCTTTAGTCCACTGGACAAGTTAATATTTGTTCATTTCCCCACATCTCACATGGAATATCTCATTTAATTTTCATCCCATTGCCATGAACATGAAATTCATATTTATATTGAGTTGAAACATGTAAAAAATCGCCAAATACTGGCAAATTCATATGGCTCAACCTAATACTACTACTTTTACAGATGGAGAACATAAGCCCAGAAGATTAAATGACTTAGTCAAGGTCATATGGTAAGTAAAGGCAGTTAACACTCAAAAACAAAACAGATTTAATAATTTTTCACTGCACCAGCTAACTGGGCTCACTAATTAGTAGTCAGTCCTGCTCCAGGACTCACCATACATGTAGCAATACCATACATACAGAATTACTGTAACCTACAAATTTTTGTCCTGCCTTATTTACATAGAGGGGGTGACCTACATTTCTCAGAATCTTATTTAAATATTCATGGCATGTCTCTGTGTACGGGGGAAGAGAAAGTCAGAGGAAAGGTATATTATTAACAGCAGCATAACCATAAGTGTAAAAGTACAGCTGGATCTATTAGAAATTTCACTAATTAAAACCAACAGAACACAGCTGAACATGCAGCAGCCACCCAGGTGAAAGGTTCCTGGTATTCAATATGCAGATGAGTCCTTGGCCAAACATGTGGAAGACTTCAATGTGGTCACTTCTGTTCACAAACATATGCACTAATAAGCTAACTTTACTATGGGGGTGGGGTGGGATTAAAAGATTTTCTTCTAATAGTAATACACTATTGTAGTAAAATTACAGAACTGCTAAATGTATTTCGATAAATTCTTCGGGGCTTTAGGATTAGAGCATACAAATCATACTTAAGACACAGTGTCTATGCAAGCATGAGCAGTCCTATCAAAATGCACAGTGGTGGTAAATAAATAACAAATGTTAACAGAACAAGGCCCTACAAACCTGGTGAAATATTTAACAGTATCAAATATTTACTATGATTAGCCTACACATCTTTCTCCCTCTTTTCTCCTTGATTTGTCATTCACCTTGTTTTTAAACTGCACGAACAACAGAATAAGAACAATGAACCGAAACTGGGTCTTTCAATAGCCTTACAACAGAACAGTTTTGTTTTAATCCTCTTATGAGCCTCTACACTTACATAATCTTTCCAGAGCAAAAGATTACACGCTTTTTACCTACACTGCAAGGTAGAAGTTGGGGGGGAAACAGAAGCATGTGGAACAGGTAGCCTTGAGCAAGCTACACACTTCAGGAAACTACACTGACCGCCTCTCAAGAATCAGTGTGAACTCAAGAGTTCATTTCCAAAGCTTATCCTTTCGCCATTATAGACCTTTATTTTTAATCCCATAACTAGCAACTCTTCACATGCTGCAAATTCCACTGAACATCATCACTCCTAGAGTCCATTCAGCTAGCTTTCCCGGGGCGGTCGGGCAGCTGCCGAGGCTGGGAGGGTATTGCAATTACAACTAGGTCTGTGCAGCTCCTCGCAACTCCCCCAAACAAAAGTCAGGTCGAACTGCGCTGCCTCCCAAGCCGCGAGTCCGGTGCTTGCTGCTCCCCACGGGTCTCGCCGAAGCCTCCCGGGGGTCACCTGCACACCTGGGTGAGGTGTCTTGAACGTCGTGTACCAAGACCCCTGGGTCTCCGCGCAGCCCCGGGCTCCAGACTTATTTGCAACTCTCTCTGGACACACCCCTCCCCTGGCGACCCCGATCCCGCTTCCGGCCGCCCGCGCGCCCGCGCCCCACTGACAGGTGGCCGGGCTCCCGACCCGGGCCGGGGCGCTCGGGGCCGCGCGGTTAATGAGTAACGCGCCCGAGCCCGGGGGAGGGGCGGGAGGGCTCGGGAGCGGGGGAGGCTCTGGCGGAGCCGCAGACACCACCAGCTGCTCCCGGGCTCCAAGCCCCCACGCCGCCGCCGCCGGGGACCGCGGCGCCCGAGCGCCCGGGCGAGGGGGCGCGCTCGCCGGGCGGGGCCGCCGCGCCGGGTCCCCGCGAGCCGCGCCCTCCCCGCGTCCGCACCTGCACCTGCCGCGCCGCCCCTCCAGGCCGGCTCGCTGGAGGCGGCGCTCCGCGTCCCGGCCTCCCTCCCCGCGGCCGCACTCACCTGACCAACCCACCGGGATGCGGCCGGGGCTCGGGGGCGCTCGCAGAGCAGCGCAGAGCGCGCCCCGAGGCAGCAGGAGGCGGAGGAGAGCAGCTGCCCGAGGTCGCTACTCGCCGCCGCGGCGGGCGCACTGCGCTGGCGGCCGCCGGGGGAGCGCGGGACTGCGCCTGCGCCGGGAGCGGGGCCGGGAGCGGCGGGGCCGGAGGCGGGGCCGGAGGCGGGGCCGGAGGCGGGGCCGGAGGCGGGGCCGGAGGCGGGGCGGGGGTGGGGCCGGCGGGGCCGGAGGGGCCGACTGGCTCCCGCGCCCCCTGGCGCCAGGCGGGGTCGTGGCAGGTGTCCCGGCGCGGGCCCCAGGTGCCTCCGCCGGCGGTTTCCCTGGGAACGAATCTGGCAGGCGGCGGGCGCTGTTTCCAGAGCTGGACCCGCAGCGTCGGGGTAACTTCGGGTCTGTAGAGCTCCCCGGGGTGGGATAGGGGCGTCCATGTGAATTGAGGACTGCTGGAGCCAGCTGGAGGCTGCAGTTCACAGACACCGTACGAGGCGCGGACGTGAGCGTGTGTGTGTGCCGGGGAGGGGGGGTTCTGATAGAACCCAGATCTTATCATTCCAGCAGCTGCTGGAGCATTCCAGAATGTCGCTCCCGTACCTTCCTTCTGTCTTTTGTATCAGCTTTTGTTGTGGTTTTTTTTTTTTTTTTTTATATCAAACTCCCTCCCCACTTTTGGACTTGGTGGTTAGAAAAGTGAAAACTGCAGAACCAAGCTCCAAAATCTGATCAAAAAGAGAAAAAAATATATTGGATGGTTTCCCTTATAGGAGGAATATAGGGGAACCAAATAAGGGATCAGGAAAAAAAACTAACAATAAAAAAATAACAATAACAGACAACTATAAATCAGAGACATTCTGCAGGGGAGAGGGAGGGAAAGGAATCAAAACAGGAGAGGGAAGAGCACGAGGGACTGTGGTGATGGTGCACAGGTGAATTGGTGGTGGGAATTTCGTGGGGACTACACCTGAGAGGAGAAAGCAAACATTGTTAAAAAATGAACAATGAGGGCCTCCCCTGGTGGCAGGCAATTGAGCACAGCGCTGTGAAGCTGTCCGCAGCTCTCTACAGTGCCGATTCCATCCCCACCGGCCATAGAGCTACCCACATGGCGCAGCAGACCTCTCCTGTCTCGACCGCTGCTCCCCTCAGCAGTGTATTTCAGTCAGTCTGCCTGTTCTGTTCCTGGCTTTCTCTCTGTGAATCCTCTCACCCTCCCGCGCATTTGGCCTGTACCCCGGTTCTTGTATAAATAAATATCTTTTTAAAAAAATAGGCAATTGCTGTATGTGTTTGGTAAAAGAGAGACATGCACTCATATGATAAACCTTCTGTATATTGTTCACACCTATCAGAAGCAGTAACCAATAGATTGTGTGTGTGGCTATAGAAATCAGAATTCACACCTACTAGCTACTTGACCTTGTTCATGTTGACCTCTAAGAGCCTCAATTTTCTCGTCAGTAAATCAAACTATTGAGTACTTAACCTGAGTCACTGAGATTAAATAATTTAATACATGTAAAACAGTGCATTGCATAGTACAAGATTGCCTAGTGGATGTTAACTTTGATATTAATAATAAAATGGTACTAAAAAGGTTACTATAAGAGTACCAAGGGACAGTGCCAAGGTGGTCTTTGGGTTTTCACCCATGTGCTCAATTACAAGACCACTTAGACTCAGGGTCCAACAACAATAGGGTTTATTTAACAAAAAGGAGATTGGGGGAAAGGAAAGAGTTTCTAAGGCCTCGGATGGCTGGCTGTCTCACCCCAAATAGGGTTACAGAGTTCAGTTGTCCCAGATAAAGGCTACTCATGCAAGATGGCACCATCCAATCAAGGAGGTTCTGGAGCTGGTAGCACACTGGCAAGCAGTGGGCTCAGGATCAACTCACAATGGAAGCTGGAGGTGCCCACAGGAGGGGTCGCTGAGGTTACACCACAGTAGCCCACAGCAACAGTCTAAAGGCAGAGCTACATAGCACTGGACACCGGCCTGGACAGCAATGGAGGCAACATCGCCAGAAGGTGGTGTCAGACAATCAGAAGCAGAGGACAGCTCTCAAAAGTGACCAGACACAGAGTACCATGCCCCTGTCAACAGTGCAGGTCGGCAATGGCCAGATATGCTACATCACTGTTAACAGCTCTTTTTTGACCTATTGGTATGAACCAACAACTAACAGCTCTTTGAGACATCAGGCTTCTTGCAGACAATGTCAGAGAAAGGTGCAGAGGTGAAGTCTCTGTAAAGGTCTGTGGAGGTCTAGAGAATCCTGTGGAGGTCAGCTGCTCACTGTTTCTCTTCTCCCGAGGCCTAGCCCTCCTCCCCACAGCCCTGAACTGGGGGCCACAGGACTTAGGGTTCACTCTGTTGCCAGAGGCCCAGGTTAGCATGCCCTAGGGTAGTGCCCAAGTGGATGCCCCTGGAGTCCCAGGTGCTCTGGTGGTCAAACCCATCTGGCACCAGGGCAGGAGCCTCTTCAGGTGCTGAGCACTAAGGCAGGTCAACATCAACAAAGCCAGCATGACCCACTGCTTGAGCAGCAGGGCCACGGGTACCATAACACTATTGCTGTGATTATCCACTACAGTACAGAAAAATCAATAAAGTTATTAGTTAGTCTTTCCCTATCTCCAATATCAAATTCTATCTTCTAATTCCTAAATATTTCTAAAATCTATCTCATCTCATATTCGCTGCTACTAGATAAGAGCTTCCTTATTAAAGGAATCATCCTTCCTTGCACACTGTCACCCCTATCATGTCATGAATGAATTTCATTCATTCATCATTTAATGCACTCCATCTATGTGCCTACTACTGGACATGGGGAACAGAATAACCATTACACACAATCTCTACCACAAGGACTCCACCATAATGAAAGAGACAAGTGTGTCAATACCTGAGTGGAAGGAATAAATTCAACATACAGCAAACTACTTGGGTTCTCCTGTCTTGCTGTACTTCCTGATAGATTCTTTACATACACTGCTCTATTTTCTTGTAATGCCCTAAGCCTCCACTTTTTCCTTAGCTAGTCAATTCCCACTTAACCTTAATTATTTTGCCTGCTTATTCTTCATTATTGAGCCCAGATAACAATTCCCTTGCAGACACTTCTGTTGCTTGCCACCCAGCCCTACTCAACCCCAGTAGGGGTTAGGTGCCCTTACCTATGTTCTCATAACACCGTCTTTCTTCCTTGTACTCATATATAAAATGGTAATTGTAATTTTGTCTGTTTTCCTAATGACTATGAGTTTCTTTTTTTTTAAGATTGATTGATTTATTTATTTATTTATTTATTTATTTATTTATTTATTTATTTATACAAGAACCAGAGTATAGGCCAGATGTGCGGGAGGGTGAGAGGATTCACCAGAGACAGAGAGGGGAACAGAACAGGCAGACTGACGAAATACACTGCTGAGGGGAGCAGTGGGTGAGACAGGAGAGGTCTGCTGCGCCATGTGGGACCCTCGCCAGCCTGCTGGGATCGAACTGGCGCTGCAGAGGCTGTGGACAGCTTAACAGTGCTGCGCTCAACTGCCTGCACCACCAGAGGAGGCCCTGACTATGAGTTTCTTAAGAAGAGGTACAAGGCCTGAAACATAGTAGGCCTGATTCATTAAGTGCAGTTGAGTGAATGACATACATGCAGGTGCACTGTCTTGGTATAAATGTTGGAGGAGCAGCCTCTGTGATATGGTCTACAGAGGACCCAAGACATGAATCACCCCTCCAGGAAAAACCAAACAGTAGCAGATGCTTGAGTCCCATGTTAGTCTCTCTGTAAACCACCTACCATCCATGAGGCTCTTTGGAAAATACTTAGCAGTATTCCCTCTCATATGCCAAACCTGCTAGCACAGTGCAGCAGAGAAAACAAGACACATTACAGAGTATTAAATACATAGAACTTCAAGCTGTCAAATATACAAGGTATGGGAAGCATCCTAAGTTAGATTACTCACCCATACATGAAAGGGACAGACATTAAAAACATGAAGACAGTTTTTGTAGTGTGCTCAAATTTGCCTGCTTTTCATTAAAGAATACAGTACAGAATTAATGTCAAATATATAAAATAATGTAGTACTTTTTAGAATCTTAACTTTCCTGTTCATACCTGGGTCCAGAAAACAAAGAAGAGGAATACAAATATCTAGAAATTTAAAATGGGACAAATCATTGTTAACCTTAGTTATAACTTTCATTGATTATTGCCTCTGTTTTATTTTCAAGATTAGTAAAATGTATACTTATGTGGCACTCCCCAGTTTCAAACTGACTTCATATCAATGTTTTCATGACATAGGTAGAAAGATAGTTATTCTTCACCTTCACACTTGGGGTGATTGAATCATCAAAGTTAGAGCACTGGTCTTCATAATACAGGGTAATATCTTATAAACAAATGAAGTTAAAACTCTTTTTAAAAGCACACTGGGGGCCTCCCCTGGTGGTGCAGGCAGTTGAACGTAGTGTTTTGTGGCTGTCTGCAGCCTCTGCAATGCCAGTTCAATCCCAGCCAGCCGGCGAGGGTCCCACATGGTGGGACAGACCTCTCCTGTCTTGCCCACTGCTCCCCTCAGCAGTGTGTTTCAACTGTCTGCCTGTTCTGTTCCCCGCTCTGTCTCTGATGAGTCCTCTCACCCTCCTGCTTATCTGACCTGTACCCCAGCTCTTGTATAAATAAATAAATAAACCTTTTTTAAAAATCATGTTTAAAAAATTAAAAGCATACTGGACTGGACTTCCATGTCCAGCAATATGACAAACTAGAGAGACCGACTGATTTTCCCACTGGTTGCAGGGGGAAACATTGCTGGTTGCAGGGGGAAATGTTCCAAAAATAATCTATCATCTGCATGTCTAACAGAACAGTAACTTGCAGGCCAGTGCTCACTGCTCATATGCCCATAAAAATTGACTTTTGCAACTCTTGCACACAAGCAGAGCTCTTTTGAAATTTCTTTCATTAGGTCAATTACAAACAACTCTGTATATCAGACTCTTGTTCAGAAGTTGCAATAAGCAGCTGGATAATATCAGAGGACTGATATTAGAGAGAAAGTGTTGCCAGGGAAGCTTGGATTCTAAGTATGGTTCCCTTTAAAAGAGTCACTTGAACAAGATACATTCATATAATGAAATGTTTTGGAAACTGGTATCAGATCCAGTTTATTTTACAAACACGAAAATTGCCATCAACTAAACAAATCTCCCACCCCTCCCCCAATCCATATGTTAAGACCTAACCCTCAAAATGATGATAGTAGATAGAGGATGGGGCTCTTAGGGAATGATTAAGTCATGAGGGACCTACCCTTATGAATGGGAATAGTGCTCTTTTTAAAAAAAATTTATTTATTTATGCATACAAGAAGTGGGATACAGGCCAGAGGTGTGGGGGTGGTGGTGAGAGGATTCACCAGAGACAGAGTGGGGAGCAGAACAGGCAGACTGACTGAAATACACTGCAGAGGGGAGCAGCAGGCGTGGCAGGAGAGTTCTGCTGCGCTATGTGGGTATCTACCTGGCTGGGGATTGAACTTGCACCACAGAGGCTGTGGACAGCTTCGCAGTTCTGCGCTCAACCCCTTGCACCCCTAAGGAGGCCAGTGCTCTTATAAGAGACCCTTGAGCACTCCCTCGCCCATTTCCACAACATGAGGACCTTACAAGAAGTCTGCATTCTGCAATGCAGAAGAGGGTATTCACTAAGACCTGACCATACTAGAAAAAAAACAAACTGGCAATGGTCATTGAATACACTTACAAGATTAAATCTAAACCAACTGTTAGAATTATGGTCCTAGAACAGAGGGCAAATGTTATAAATTCTGATAATAAAAAATGAAACAACCACTGAGAGAGGAAATATAAGAACATTACAGGGGGATTGAACAGGAAATATACTGCTCACTGCTTTGAGTTATAACTAAAAGATAGTTACAAAGTTATTAAGACATCCTTGGAACATAAATACTTGCTTTTCAAGATCAAAGTGCATGCAGGCGCAAAGAATGTATAGGCTGTATCTTGACAAAAAAAATTAATGAGCAATGTAAACTAGAAACAATAAAAAATAATAGGAATAAAATAAAACATGACTTTCATTAAATGTAAAAAAAATTAATTGAAAATTTTTCTCAGAGGAAATAACATCAAATTCCAACTATATACCTTTTACGTAAGATAGTGAAAACAAAATAACATTGACTGAAAAATGAAAGGATAGACAAAGGCATAACAAACAAGTGAAAACATTGTGTCGAACAAAGCTTAATAGGGAAAAAGCATTCAATGAGATAAAGACAGGTACTTTGTATTAATAAAGAGTGAAATGCTAAATTAAGATCACACAATTACAAATATCAATAATGCCAAATAGCAGCACTCTAACTCATAAAGCAAAACTACAGTAAATTCAAGGAGAAAGCATGACTAAGTTACTTTAACTCATGCAAAACAGATCAAGTGGTCAAAAATCATAAGATAGAGAAGACTTAAATAAGAAAATGATTAAGGTAGTCTATACATACAAACACATTTATATATTTATAAATATCTATAAGTAAACATGAGAGGAATAAGAAAATGTTTTTATATTCTCGTAGACTATTCACAAAAATTGATTGCATCAAAATGAGCTTCAACCGCCTGAGGGTTTTGAGTCTCATAGGCAGGAAAATCCTCCTTTATTCTCAGACTTCTATTTCCCTTACATTCTGAACTCCCAGATGAAAACACAAAAAGTTTGAAAACTACTGACACATATTTACAATGAAAATATATTTCTTTTATTTTAAACTGCACAGTCTTGTGCCACATCTATGGAACCCCATACCGCACCTGCCCCCAAAGTAGCATCAATTCTGCAGTCAGATTTCCAGGGTTTGTTTTGGTTTTGGTTTAGTTTCATACCTTCATTTCATCATTACCAGTGAAATCATCTGGTATTTGTCATTCTCCTTCTGATTTATTTCACGTAGCATAAGCCCCTCCAGTTCTATCCATGTTGTTGTAAATGGCAAGATTTCATCTTTTTTTTTTTTTTTTTTGTAATAGCTGCCTAGTGTTCTACTGTGTACCTATAACACATTTCCTTTATCCAATCCTTTGTCATTGGGCACTTAGGTTGTGTCCATAATTTGGTTACTGTAAAAAGAGCCACAATGAACACAGGAGTGCATATATCCCTTCAGAAACTTTTCAAGAACTATCTATGCCAGTAAGGAATTTAAGAAGTTTCCTAAAAATATGGATGTTTACCATAGGTGGGGTTTCTGCAATAAAGGTGGAGGAATGTTTCAACACAAAAAAAGAAGCCCCACCATATATCAAACAAGTTTGTGATTTGAATTGTGTAGGATTCTTTTCCTGGCATAAGAATGGAAGCTATCATGGTTGTGAAAATTTTTCATGCATGTGCTCTTAATCCTCATCAGTTAGGACAAAGAGTGGTGTGTGCAGTTTGAGTTTGTTTCTTGAATATAGTTAGAATACCGGCTTATAGGAACTTGTTAAAAGGATGTTTTGAGGTCAGCGACTTTGGAGAATGAAATGGCTCTCAGAGGCCCAACTTACTCAACATACAGGGGCCCAAGAGATTGTGTTTCTTTCTGATCTGATGAAACATCTGAATATTCTGAGCTCAAAACCTCAGGGGAAAGGAAGGCTTTGTCTGAGTAAGTGAAGATCTCAGGCTCAAACTTGGCATATGAATTGATTTCATGGCAACTGCTTTGAGCTTAATGGAATTGCAGATTTTGAAGAGTTACTGTATGTAGTGTTTTTGTAGAAATAGAGTCCAAATTTCAGACAACACATATATTAATGAATATGAATTGTACTGTAAGTTTCTGCAGCTGCTTTGGGTGCTCAAGCCTTAAGATGTGTTAAAATTACCAAGTATCTCTCCTATCTGAGCAACTTATTTGCAAGGGGAATTTTATTCATAAAGTTGACAGGAAACTATACCAAAAAAAAAAAAAAGGACACAATGTAATTAGAATTTGAGATGTGGCATATGAGTAGCAAAATTGTCCTAAACTTCTGTCTACTTGGCTGTCTTTCACGAAACTGCTAAAAACTAGGCTGATAAGAATTTGGAGTAAAAATTCAACTATATACTGCTTATATACAACCCAGATGTCTCAAGAATTGTTCATTCACATACCTAACTGTGTTTTTGTTGACATATTTCTGTTTTAGATAAATATCTTTCAGGACCAGAAATACTCTGACATCATCTACGTGTAAGCTAAATCTTGCTAGACAAGCATACACTTTTGGCTGCAAAAAATGAGCTTCTGTCCCCAATTCTATGCCAGCAATGCCAGCTCAAGGCCCAGATGATTCAAATAGCTGTAGAATGTGACCTTGAGACAAAGAACTGGAAGCAGTGTAGGAAATATCTGAATATTGCTTAGTGTGATATTTTATAAGGAGTAAATGAACAATACAAACGGTTAATTAGTCTCTTTCTTGAGGTATTGAAATTTCCAGCATATTGTAATTATGAGGCTCAAGGCCTAGCCAAGAGACATGAATTATCCCTAGTGTTGGTAGACTATATGTACATTTTTATTGATTAAATAATTTTGAAAGGCTCTTTATGTTATCCTAAAAAATCCATTATTTTGAAAATCATTAGAAGATAATTGAAGAGACACACATATGAGTTCCTGATATAATGAGATGGACATAATTATTCTAAAGAACTAAGTCTTCTGATATGAACATAACTACTTTAGTTTTTTCAGTTTGGAAATTATGAGAGGATTGAAAAAAACAATAACCTATACATCCCCAGATCCACAAGCCCCTATTGTTATTTTGCAAACTAGGCCACAAGTAAGTAAGCTGCCCAGATTCCAAGACACATGTAAGGGTTGTCCAAGCCACTGCGATTGAGCAGAAATTGTGTGGGAGGAAGTAGAGTATAACTAATAAAACGTTAACTCTCAAAGATAAGAACACACCCTGAGTTCCAGGAAACTTTATCCATTGCGTGAAAAAGATGGTGTGGAAACTGGGGCAAGGCATGAATTTGATTCAAGAAGACAGTGCCAGTGATGCTGCACACAGAATCACACAGGTAAACCGTATGCACGAAGCAGTCTGTTCCAGCGGCAGCACACAAGTCAGCTTAGATTTAGCGGACGGCGGCTCATTCCCACCCATCCTGGAAATGTGCAAATACCTGGTCTAGTAAAACACACATCACTCGAACATGAAAGATAATACAGGAAGTAGCACAGCAAGCAATGTAAAAAAAAAATTACAAAAATTTTTGGGAAAAAGAGTGAAACTTAACACATTAAAAACATAAAGTTACATTCTTAATATAAAGCAGTTTACTGAGATAGACTTGGGGAAGATGGTGTCAGAGGACGTTCTCTAATTTGTTCTGGGAAGATAAACTAAGAAAAGGTCCAGATAGGCACTGGACTCAGAGTATCCCATGAAGTGGGACAGCTGGTAGAACAGAACCCACAATTCATACCCACACTGCAGGAGGGCAAACATAATTTCTGTGGATCTAACAGTGGAAAGTGCTGGGGTGAGTCAGGTGGGCTGAGCCTCCAATGAAGAAGACAAAACTCAAAAAAGTACAATTCCACACACCCTTTCCCCCAGCTATAGGTGGACAAGATACCAAGCCAACTGAGGATCAGCCATGTTGGAATACATGAAGGCTGCAGGGAGAGCCCAGCCCACAGATTGCAGAGATATGGGTCTGAAACCCAGAGAGGAGGGCTAGCAGTGGTAACACAGGCAAGAGCAAATTCCACACACACCACTCTTACCAGTGAGTGGCACTTCCGTCACCCCTCACCCCCTTAATCTCTGAAGACCAAGCTACAATTTAGTTCTCCCTGATGTGCAGCGCCATCTACTGGAAAATTGGAAACTTTGCACCCTAAATATTTAGAAAATAATATGAAAAAAACACTACAAAGATGAATTGTTAGTATGACATTGTTAGTATGCATTGTTAGTATGACACTGTTAGACTAGAAGAAAACACAAAGCTATTCCCTGCTTTTGGATTGGAAAAATTAACACTGTCAAAATGGCCATCTTACCCAAAGCAATATAGAGTGCTATCCTTATTAAAGTTCCAATGGCATACTTCAAAGAAATAAAACAAGTATTACTTCAATTCCTATGGAACCACAAAATTCCCCAAATAGCCAAAGCAATTATGACCAAAAAGAGAAAGAATGGCAGCATCACTCTTCCAAACTTTAAACTATATTACACAGCTTTAATAATCAAAACAATATGGTACTGGAAAAAAAAAAAAAAACAGACGCACAATGGAATAAAATGTGTGCCCAGAAAAAAACTCACACTTCCCTGGACAGTAAATATATTACAAGAGAGCCAAGAATATACACCGGAGCAAGGAAAGCCTTTTCAAAAAGTGGTACCATAAGAACTGAACAGTTACATGCAAAACAGAAACTAGACTGCTATCTCACACCATACACAAAAATCAACTCAAAAGTGAATAAGACTGGATGGAAAACATGAAATCATAAAATTTCCATAGTAGAAAACATAGCAAAACCCTCCATAACATATGCTTCAGAGATGTCTTTGTGAATTCACCTACAGTAGCAAGAAAAACAAGAAAGAACATAAATACTTGGGACCACATCAAGCAAAAAAGCTTCTGTATAGTGAAAGAAACCATCATAAAAACAAAAAGACACCTACTGAATGGGAGAAAATATTTGCACACCATATATTTGATAAGGGACTGATATCAAAGATCTACAAAGAATTCATACAACTGAACAAAAAGAAAATAAATAACAATCAAAAAATAGGCAGACGTGCTAAATTAGCACTTCTTCAAAGAAGACATATAGCTGTCCAAAAGAAACTTGAAAAAATGCTCATCATCATTTATTGTCAGGGAAATGCGAATCAAGACTACAATGAGATACCACCTCACTCCCATGAGAATTGCCCATGTCAAAAAGACCAGAAGCAAGTGCTGGCAAGACTGTGGAGAAAAAGGAACCCTCTTACAATGTTGGTAGGAATGTATACTTGTTCAGCCCCTATGGAGAATAGTGTGGAAGTTTCGCAAAAGATAAAAAGATGGATCTGCCATATGACCCAGCAATTCCACTCCTTGATATCTATCCAAAGAAAACAAAAACACTAACTCAAAAGGAAACATGCACTCCCATGTTCAGGACAGCACTATTCACAATAGTCAAGCTATGGAATCAATCTAAGTATTCAAATACACACACAATGAAATACTACCCAACTGTCAAAAAGGATAACTCTTGCCATTAGTGACAACATGGGAGGAGCTAGAGAGGATTATGCTAAATGAAATAAATTAGAAGTGAAAGATAATACCAAATGCTGTCACTTATGTGGAATATAGAGAAACCAAACAAAGGGTTAGATAAAGTCAAATTAATAAACTCTAGAAATCTGACAGGGTAGGGAGGGGAAGGGGTGAGAACAAGTTGGACTATGGTAGTGGACGAGAGTGGTTTTGGTGGTGGGTTTGATGTGGTAACACCTGAATGGGAAGATCCTATATTTCTAAAACACAAACAACATTGAAAACCAATGTTACCTCAATTTAAAAAAATAGATAATAAAAGCAGTAAACCCAAAAGAAAAAGAAAAAAGATATAATGAGATAACAGGGGGTTGTAAAATGTGAGATAAAAGAATTCAGCAAGAAACAACAGGGAAAAACCAAAACCATTACAGAAATTTAAAAAAATTAGAAAGCAAGTGAAAGGGGAAAGAAACTTTTAAGATAACAATGAAGAAAAAAGAGAAACAAACAGAAATGAAAATGGAGTCAAAATAATGAGAAACAAAAGAGCAGGAAAAAATAGGCAAAGGAGAATTTTTTTGACTTATCATTTACATCCCCAAGGAAAAGAGTCAAATCATGGAACAAACATTTGAAGATATAGTTGTTCAAGTAAAAAAAAAGTTACTTCTATTTATTGAAAAAATGCATTACCTATGTGCCAGGAACAATTTATCTGATATTACTACTAAATACAAAAAAGGCCAATTTCTCTTTTTTTCACCATAATCAATTTTTTTTAATTTTTTAACTTTATATATTTTTTACATAATTTTTCATTTTTGCACAATGTATGTGTTGTGGTTATTTTTGTATTCTTGGTTATTTTTATAGTCCCCATACAATTCCCACCACCCAATTTCAACAATTCGTTGATGGTTCTAATCCAGAGGAGAAATAAGATATACACTAAGTTGTCTATTACAGCATTCTTCTTAATAGAAGAATATTGGAAACAAACCAAATTACATCTTCAGAGGCCTAGCTAAACAATTTATTTAAGGAAAGGAGCAGTTACTTGAACCAGGAAACAAACGGTATGGATCGGGCAGCCTGACAGGAGCTGTCACCTTCAGACAGGGCACTGCCACCAGCCTGTGGTGACTCAGCAAAGCAGGAGCAGTGGAAGGAAGAGCCCGCCTGGCGCCTATCATCACTCTCTCCTGCCAGTGACTCAGAAAGCAAGCAATCATTAGGAAACTGCCCTTTGAGGCCAGGTTGAGAAGGCAGAGGTGTCAGTCACTACTATAAGGCAGGGTACAAGTTTTACCTAAGAATGGGTGTCACGCCCTGTTTAAGGAAGTAGCTTCCAGGAGTCCTCCCTGGTGGTCTAGGGATTAAGTCTCAGAACCATCATCACTACAGCCTGAGTCTGATCCCGGTGAGGGGATTAACCTAGGTAGGGTACAGCAGACCTCTCCTGTCCCACCCTTAGCATGGTATTTCAACAGATCAACCTGTTCTGCTCCCCACTCCCTTTCTGGTGAATCTTCTCTCCCCCACATCTGCCCTACACTGCAGTTGTTCTATGTATTAATAAATAAATAAAAATCTTAAAAAAAAAAAAAAGGAAGTGGCTTCCAACTGGATCCCTGAAGATGCTTATGGGGCTCAGTGAAGTATTTTCCACATTTACAAAACATATACCAGAGAAATTATTTGTCCTGAATAAGACTACACAAAGGAAATGCATTTCTAGTTCGAGCTGGTATAATATGAATTCACAATGACCAGAAGTGTGATAAGTGGTTTTATACAACTTTAATTAATAGACAGAAGCAGCATTTTATAAGTCCACAGATGCAGATTGCAGGAATAGGGAAGTTATAGGCCTTTCCTTTTTTTAGAGTCACTGAACCTAGAAAGTAGAGTCTATAATATATGAAGTTGTTTTATCACTAAAAATCATAAACTATATTCTATTGTTAGATTATCATAGCTAAAATATAGATGTTGTAATTTGTTCACATGGAATTATTACTTCTCCAGGTTTAATATAACAAAGGGGCATAAGATGTTACATTAAAAATATTAAATAGTATCATGTAAAATAAAAATATAATATATTGTTCTGCTTCTAAATTCACTGATCAATTAATTATTTTTAAGATTCTAGAAGCATTTTTTAGTTCACTCAACATTACTAGTTAAATACCTTTACACAATAGGTTACATTAATAATTTTGTCTTTTCTGTTTGATGTCATCAGTATTTAAAGTTTCATGCAGAATTTGATTTTTTAAGCAGATCTATGTTATTAAACTTCATTGAGAAGAAATCAAAAGGATCCAAGAATAAATAATGTTTTCTATCCTGTAATACAATAAAATCTGTTTTCTGAAGGGGTTGGCTATTAAAATTAAACAATGGATATATTAAATAAAAAAAAAACTGCAGATTTCAGAAACCCTACAGTTAATCATTTTAGGGAAACACCATAGTTAATCATTTCTGGGAATGTAGCAGTGCATGGAGACTGAAGGAAACCAGCTGCTTAGAAAAAAAGAAAAGCAGATGGAGTTCCTGTTGCTTCCCATAAGGGGTCATTACCTTCCAAACTGTCAAGACAAAGCCTAAATAAGAGACCAGGAAAAAGACTAATCAATACAAAGTAAAAATCAAAATCAACAAGCAACTATAAACCAGAGACACACTGGGTGGCAGGGGGGCGGAGGGAGGAGCAGGGAAAGGAAGGACTAGAGTTAAAATAAGGGGGGAGGTGCAATTTTATGGGGAATATAACCAAAATGAAAATGCATACATTATGCAAAGATGAAAAAAGATGTCAGAATTATATAAAATAAAATATTTAAATAAAAAAATTATTTAAAAAAAACTGTCAAGATGTCAAAAGTATTAACAAGATAAAAACACAAGGCGAGACTTTTTCTCTGAAGCCTGCCTGAAAAGCTGAAATGTTTCTGATGTAAAAGACATCTACAATTTCCCATGTGGTGATATTTTTCTTATCAATGAATATTTTAAACCCCTTGTCAGGGAATTCACAGCCCGCCGAGTTCCATCCCTTGGCCACTCTGGCTGATTGCATACATCTGCCTAGATGGTAAGATTCAGGAAATCAGGCTGTGCAGTCAGAATCCATCCACAGTATTTTATTTATTCAAGACTCTTATTCCCTGACAAAATATGAAAAACCAGCAGATCGCACTCAGGACCTGCCAGACCCTGGGCAAAATGTAATGGGGCATAATGAAAGATTTGCAAGGAATAGATCAGTAGTAGAGTTCCAGATGAGAGTGGTATCTGATTTTAAATAAGGCCTTTCTCTTCTAATTATTTTTAGCACTTTAAATCTGTCCTCCAGAAAGACTGTACATATTGCTTAAAGATAATTACTCTAATGTGGGAAATTGGAGCCCACCTGAACATTATGCAATTTCCTTGAATAATGGCATAACTGTTCTTTGGACATAGGCATTTGTTTAAAAGAATGAACTGGTTGCAGTTCAAGTTGGAACCCTAGGCCTGCATAGCCCTTGTTCCTATTATCATGAGCCCCATTGGCATCAAATCATCTCTAGATTTGGATGAAATGCCACACAATGGAGCAGAAATGGGAACTGGCTTCCTGAGTGACTGCCAATGACTGAAAACACACGGACTTGCCTCTCTGTGGGGTGAAACTTCACCAGTGAGAAATGAGAGACCAGAAGGACATGAACAGAAAAATCCCCTTTCCTTCCTTCTTGCTTTGGACTACTCTGAAGTGCAGATTCTTCTTGCAGCCTTTCTAGAAGAGTCCCGCGAACGTGCATGCTGGCCCTGCCAAAGCAGCTGTTATATCTTTGCCAGGCCTGTAGTTAAATGATGACCAAGGCAGTGACATATCACATCATATTACTTTGCATCTTTCATCCCTGGCTTCCATTTTTGACACCCACCCCCACTCCCCATCCACAGCCTGCATTTCCCACGTAAAGTGGGCACACATTAATCTTTTCCTCAGATTCATCTTCCCAGAAAACCCAAGCTAAGACCACAAGCAAGCTAGCTATTGAGATGTTATACCAATCACTGCTCAAATTACAGACACATGCATACACCCAAGCCTTTGGAAATGTATAGAAATGGGAGAAGGATACATGTCAGACTTAAACAGTAGTCTGCCTTTGCTGCTACCTTTTTAGTGAACATGTGTTACTTATGTATATTTAACTAAACAGCTGAAGTACTATAAAGTCATGCCATATTAACAAGCCTAGCATATGCTTCTCTGCCTTACTCCTTTGCAGATTTTAGAATATTATTAAAACATTGTATGTCTCAGGCAAAATCAGTTTATATTATTTCTAAATGTTTAAATCTGGATAAGATAACCGATCCTGGGACCCCTGGTTGCACAAGGGGTTAAGCACAGCACTATGAAGCTATCTGCAGCCTCTGTAGCATGAGTTCCATCCCTGGCCAGGGAGCTACACACACGGCGCAGCAGATCTCTCCTGTCTCACCTGCTGCTCCCCTCAGCAGTGTATCTCAGTCATTCTGCCTGTTTTGTTCCCCACTCTGTCTCTGGTGAATCCTCTCACCCCCCACATCTCTGGCCTTTACCCCAGTTCTTGTATGCATAAATAAATTTTTTTTAAATCTTAAAAAAAAAAAAGACAAGCGATCCTATCCCCTACTCACACAGTCACACATCATCACATACTCCTCCCCCCATCCCCACACACAGACTCACACACTTCTTCCTTGCTGGCAGACCCCAGTTATATATTCATGCTTCAAACTGATCTCCTTAATATCTTGGGAGCATAAGGAACAAGCCAAAAGGAGCACGACAGGAGCAGAGCAGGACATGATACCACCAAGGAAGTGGATGCAGCAACCATGGAGGAGGACAGTCTCTGCAAAAAATGGGGCTGGGAAAACTGGACAGCCACATGCAAAATAATAAAGCTAGGCCGCTATCTCACACCACATACAAAAATCAACTCAAATGGGGCCTCCCTGGTTGGGATGCAAGGAGTTGGGATGGCACAGCACTGTGAAGCTGTCTGCAGCCTCTGCAGCATGAGTTCGATCCCCCGGCCAGGAAGCCACCCACATGGCGCAGCAGACCTCTCCTGTCTCGCCCACTGCTCCCCTCAGCAGTGTATTTTACTCAGTCTGCCTTTTCTACTCCCCACTCTGTCTCCGGTAAATCCTCTCACCCTCACCCCACCTCTGGCCTGTACCCCAGTTCTGATATGCATAAATACATCTTTTAAAAAAATCAACTCAAAATGGATTAAAGATTTGATTGTAAAACCTGAAATTATAAAATATGTCAAAAGATAACATAGGCAGTAAGTTCTTTGACATCAGCCTTAGTGATGTCTTGTGGACTTCTCTCCAACAGCAATGGAAACAAAAGCAAAATGGGATATCAAATAAAAAGTTTGACCCAGCAAAAGAAATCATTATCAAAACAATATGGCAACCTAATGAATGGGAGAAGGTGTTCACAAATTGTACACCCAACATGGGATTAATATCCAAAATATATAAAGAACTCGTGCAACCCAACAACAACAACAAAAAACGTATTAAAATCTGGGCAGAGGAGCCTCCCTGGTGGTGCAAGGGGTTAGGATGCAGCACTATGAAGCTATCCACAGCCGCTGCAGCACAAGTTCGATTCCCAGCCAGGAAGCCACCCACATGACGTAGCAGACCTCTCCTGACTCGCCCATTGCTCCCCTCAGCAGTGTATTTCAGTCAGTCTGCCTGTTCTGTTCCCCACTCTGTCTCTGGTAAATCCTCTCCCCCCCCCCATATCTCTGGCCTGCACCCCAGCTCTTGTATGCGTAAATAAATAAATCTTTAAAAAAAAAAAACTGGGCAGAGAATTTGAAAGATATGTCTCCAAAGAAGATAAACATGGTCAACAGGCACATGGAAAAATGTTTGTTATCACCTATTATTAGAGAAATACAACCACAACGAATACAAACAAATACAAATACAAATACAAATACAAATACAAATACAACCACGACGAATTTTCACCTCACACCTACAAAAATGGGTACTTTTTTTTTTTTTTAATTTTTTTTTTTTTTATTAAGGCATGTTTTATTTATTTATTTGTTTGTTTGTTTTTTTGGTTTTTTTTTTTATACATGCACTGGGTACAGTCAGAAGTGCGGGAGGGTGAGAGAATTCACCAGAGCCAGAGCGAGGAGCAGAGCAGGCAGAAGGACCGAAGTACACTGCTGAGGGGAGCAGCGGGCGGCAGGAGAGGTCTGCGCGCCATGTGGGACCCTCCTCTGGTGGCCGGGGAGCAGCTGGGGATCAAACCGGCGCCGCAGAGGCCGCGGGCAGCTTTGCAACCCAGCGCTCAACCGCTGCGCCACCGGGGAGGACCTGGGTACTTTTTTTTTTTAAGAGTGGAAACAAGAAATGTTGGGAAGAGTGTAAAGTAAAAGGAACACTTTTCTCCTGTCAGTGGGAATGTAAATTGGTGTAACCACTGTGGAAAAAGGTATGGAGATTTCCTTAAAAATTAAAAAAGGAAAAAAAAACACCATATGATTGAGCAATTCCACATCTGGGTATTTACCTAAAGAATAATGAGAATATTAATTCAAAGAGATAGATGTTAAGTTTATTGAGTAAGAGGACATTTTCAAGGAATGTGGCTATAAAAGAAGAGTTAGAAGGAGGAAGCTAACTAGGGATTGGTGTGCAATGGAGTGTACTGTTAGTTGTTCCAGAGATGGGATTTGAATACTGTTAAAAACAAAAACCAGACACTTTCAACTGTGTATGCCATTATTTTTGAGCATATCCTGTGGTTGACTATATATATGCCCACACATATATATATATGTGTGTGTACATGTATAAATAATATATAATTGCATGAGTATATATATACAAATATATGTGTGGGGGGGTAATATCTGTATATTCTGGTGTCATGTATCTCATTAGAGACTAAGACGTAATATTTGTCTTATTTACTCTCATATCCTAAACTCTTAACATGGTATCTACACATGGAACAAATAAACATTTCTTGAATTAAACCATTTTTTAAAGAATTTTACATATACTCATCATTTCATTTCTCCCATTAATATTTTGCTACCATCTACCCATCTTATTTTTACATGCAGATATCAGTACAGTCTTCCTTAAATACTTCAATATGCAAATTATTAACTACAATTCAATGACAGTTCACAGGTTTTAGTAAAAGTTATAATACATAAAGCATATACGTACTTTTACTGAATTTTGACAAATAGATGTAACTGTGCAACTCAAGTCTCTATCAAGTTAAAGCACATTGCTCAAGAAAACTCCTACATGCTCTTTTCCAATCAACCCACACACAAAGGCCCCTCTATTCTCACTTTCTTCCACCAAATCAGCTTTACTTCCTCTTGGACCTCATGTATATGGACTCATATAACATGTATTCTTTAATGTAAGACTTCTTTCATTCAACAAATTGTTTTTGAGATTCACCCATATTATTAATATCAACATAAACCATTCTTCTTAATCTGCAATTTACATATTACACATCCAGTGGGAGATTAAGTAATAACACAATAAAATCTTAATCATTTCTCTTCTGAAAAGCTTAAAACTAACCAGAACCAATGAAGTTAACAATCAAAAATCAACCAAACTGTATTTTTAAATCATTACCACACCCCTGTGTCCAATGGGTAGCAACAAATCGTGGTATGAATTGAAATATGAGACTCCTGTTTCCCAATTATTTCTAGACATAACCAATTAAACACAACTTGAAAGAGAATTCTATTCTTGAAGGGTAATCCCAGTACTTGTAGAAAAGACCATGGGTAAGATATTACCACAACAGAACTTGACATGTCACCAATAAAAACAGTGGGTGGCAGAAATGCCAGTTGCCACAAATGACAATTACTCTTCCGTGACCTAGATCAAAAACCTTGTTGTAAACCTGTTCTGACAACTTTTCCCTTTTGTAGCTTCAGAACTGCAGTAATAAAACATAGCCAGCTTTAAATTACAGACTTGAGTGAGGGACAGAGTCGACACAGTCAAATAATATTCATTTATGCAATTTTTATTACCCTGCTACTATGTGCCAGAAATATTTTAAGTGCTTGGGATTCAACACTGAAGAAAAAGGATGAAACTATGTTCTAGAATGGGAGTTGGGGTGGATTGGGAGGGACAATAACCAAAACTTTCGAAAATTCTTTATCCCTTAGTTTCTTAGCCAAGCTAGCTCTGAAAAAAACTTGTGGAAGCAATGGAGCTGTCTTTTCCTTCTTTCCTCACTCTATTTGTAGCCTCCTCTTGTCCCTTTTGCATCTTTGCAGCTTCTCCACCCCCACACCCCTAACTACTTTGGGCTGTGTGTGCAGTCAACTGAATCTCAAGCTCTTGTTTTGTTTTGTTTTTTTTCTAAAAAGCTCTCCAGATGGTTCAGATGATCAGTCAGTCTGCTTCAGTCCTCTCTCTCCTTGTACCCACCCATCAAAATTTACCCAATTTATGTCTGTTTCCCCAGGATTTGCTCCCTGCATTCCAAGGTGGTGTGATTAGCACAAGCTAATGTTACTTTACCTTATTAACATCATTAATTCCACTGTCTGAGTGCTTTTGTAATAACAGGACATCTTCACATATAATAACCATTTTGTTCACACACCACCCAATGAGATAGACAGGCAGGTTTTATTTCCCTCTTTCCTCTTGAAGAGACAGAACCTCAGAGAGACCTTAAATCCTTTGCCAGGGTCATTCTGCCCGAAAGAGCAGAGTCAGCATGAAGTCTTCCAACTCCTTACCCATGCTGTTTCCCCTGTGCTGTCCTCTCCAGATGGAAATTCGAATTATCTCAACAACATTTAATTAAAACTCAAATGGCTGAAATGCCAGGCACCAGAGTGGGCTGGCAGAAAGTATCCTGAAGCAGGTGTGACTTTGGTATTTTAAATCAAGTAAATAGATTTTCTGTTCCACCTTCAGGTAGAAACAGCGTTGTCAGAATCACTATTGAGTAATAGGTATACGACTAATTCGGGCTATGTAATACAGCCCGTGGGTAAGTGTTTATTGGCAACTGATTTACTTCCTGTCCCTTCAGTGCCACTTGGAGCTGCCCTCTGGAGCCAGCTGCCTCTCCCACACACCCCTCCACTTAGGAGTCAGCAGCCACAAGGTCCCACTCTTGCTACCCCTCTCCCCATATCTGATATTTCTAGGGTGGTCAGGTAACTTATTTTGTTAGAAAATAACAAAAAATAACAAAAATCTGTAACAAAAATCTTGTTAGAAAAAGAGGGCCCTATTAATAACTATGCCAGCACAGCAGGTATAAACCAGGACCCCACTTTTCACCACCAAGTAAGGGGTGAAAACATTCTAAAGAACAATGGGACAGAAATACAATTTGTTTTTCTTGCTTGGGCTACATGTGATAAAGCCTGCAGTTGGTACAGATGTATCTTTCCGCTGCATAAAAAGAAAATTTTGCTGAGAAGTTATATGTTATGTAAATGAAAATTAAATACCCAGGAAAGGTAAGTAGTTGAGGAAACTTATAAATTCCCTCAAAATGTGGGGGGGGGAAATCCTTTCACAGTGCACCTTCCCATCTCTGATGTAAGATTGTAAAATTTAAATTTTCTGTAGCAGTTTCTTACTAGTTAATAATCTACACTGGTCACAATTACAGATAGTAGAATATTTAATCCTCACAGAAATCCTGGGGGGCCAAGAAGCAGCGCACACCCCACACAGGCTTTGACTATTTAGCGCGTGGTGCTGGCCACTGCTGCCCACCTAGCAGCAAAATCCCTGCTCATCTAGTGTTTGCTTTGTATCTTTCTATTATAAAAATAACATGAGCTCATTTGAAAAAAATGTAAAAGAGTAGAAAGCAGGAAATCATCCATCAAATCACCTGTAATCATCACCCTAAAATAAGTCACTCTTGTTAGCATTCTGGCATGTTGATTTCCTAATATGTATATTGATACAATTTTTTGTACTTAGTTATGATTACAACATACATAAAAACATAACTTGCCTTTTATTTGTTATGTTAGATTTACTTCCTCATGTTGTTATAAATCATTTATAAGCACACTCTTAAATAACTGCATGGTTAGCTATTATGTGAACATCTGGCTACTTAACAATTGCCACCTTGTAGGGCGTTTAGGTTATTTCCAACTTCTTATAAATAAGCTCATAGTGAGCACTTTATGTGAAGGACATTTTTCTGTAGCTCATGTTATTTCTTGAAACTAGATTCCAGAAACTGAAATTATCTCTCTCTATATATAATATATATAAATATATTAATACATAAGATTCATTTTTTTATATTATAAAATATCTTTCAACAGATTTTTAACCCCATTTAATATGCCCATAAACAAAGAATATGACCCTTACCACCATGAAATATTTTCATATGCAACATGGTGTGTATTTTTTGTTTTACATATCTTACATTTCTGGAGAGGCCTAACTACTTCCCATATTCTGGCTAACTGTATTTTTCTGCTCCATGAATTATTTGTTCATATCATTTATATACCAGATTTTTTCTCACAAATTAGAAATATGTTTGGTATACTGTAGGGTAAATGGCTTTCTTTTTTCTTTTTTTTTTTAGTCAGGATAGTGACTTTTTATTTTATTTATTTTGGTTTTGCTTGCGTTTTATTTATTTTATTTTATTTTATATATTTTTATATCATTTTTCATTTTTGCACAATGTATACATTTTCATTTTGGTTACATTCCCCATATAATCCCACCCCCTTTATTTTGGCTCTAATCCCGCCTCTCCTCCCCTCACCCATAGTGTGTCTCTGGTTTATAGTTGCTTGCTGATTTTGATTTTTACTTTATTATAATTAGTCTTTTTCCTGGTCCCTTATTTAGGTTTTCTAAGTTCCTGCTATGAGTGAGACCATCCAGTATTTTTCTTTTTCTTTCTGGCTTATTTCGCTGAGAATGATCCCTTCCAGCGCCATCCATGTTGCTGCAAATTGCATGAGTTTATCTTTTTTGATTGCTGAATAACATTCCATTGTGTGTGTGTATATATATATACCACATCTTCTTGATCCAGTCATCTACTTTTGGGCATTTGGGTTCTTTCCACAGCTTAGCTATTGTAAACAGTGCTGCTATAAACATAGGGGTGCAGGTGCTCTTTGGAATTGATGTTTCTGTGTCCTCTGGGTAAATACCTAGGAGTGGAATTGTTGGATCATATGGAAGCTCATCTTTAGCAGACTGAGGAATCTCCACACAGCTTTCCATAGGGTTGGACCAGTCTGCACTCCCACCAGCAGTGCAGGAGAGTTCCTTTTTCTCCACATCCTCGCCAACATTTGTTGTTGCTAGTTTTTTTAATATGTGCCAATCTTACGGGGGTAAGATGGTATCTCATTACAGTTTTGATTTGCATTTCTGCCCTCCCACCATTAGGATTGCCCTGCCTGATGGGGCACCTGCAGTTGTTACATTGTTGTAAGCTGTCTTGTTTACTTCTGTGGGCCATGGCTCAGTATAGAGATTTCACGAAGAGAAGCAGAGGCAGGGGAGAACAAGAGAGAGAAGGGGAAGAAAGAAAGCCAGAGAAGCCCAGAGTGAAGACTTGCCTGAGGCTTGGAGGCCTACCAGCCTCGTAGTTCCCTGGCACCCCTGCCTGCTGTATACCTGGTTGCTGCACTACATGTAAAAACTCAATAAAGGCCCAAGAAATCCACCGAGGGCTCCAGGACTCTCCTTTACTTGTTCTGCTAGAGTCACAGATAACCTGCTTTGTGCCACCCTGCCCCTACATATACCTTAAGAAGTTCTGTTTAGCCTAGTCAGAGTAACAATAAAGCTCCACTAAGAATTATTACATGGATTATGGAATGATAGCAATATATACTTTTCTATCAGCACATATGCAACACAATAACAATATTCAGTGAGATCTGATAACTAATTTCTACTTTCATAGAGAATTGGCCCAACTCTGAGCCTGGGAGGTAGTGAAAGCATTGCTTGCAGTCCTGCTCAGATTATTCATAGTCTGTAATTGTCACCTTGGTTTCCTTGTCTGTGCTTGAATGTTTAATCCTTTTATGCCTCCTGTTTAGAGACTGAAGCAGATATTATTGCCATCTTTATGGATAAGAAAAGAGAGATTCAGCAAGACATGCTCTGAACACAGAGCTAATATGGAAACAAACCCTTTCTGAGTCAGAGCTGCATGTTTTTCCATTAATGTGCTTTTTACCCGAAGTCAGATTTTAAGCAGCATTCACAAGGAAGCAAGGAACATGGAAAATCTGCTAAAGCAGCCGCCTTTAAGTATTAGAGATGCCTCAGCCAGAATACACTAAGCATCAGTTCATTTCATATGGTCTACGGTGTAGTCTTCAATTTTTATAAAAATTCCCATATACCCATAGGTGGTTATTTTAGGTTTTTTGTTTGTTTGTTTGTTTGTTTTTTTACCAGAAAAGCAACATGGAGCTGTGGGTAAGTGTGTAGGCACTGTGGTTCATCTCCTGAGTTTCAATCCCAGCTTTACCATTTGCCACCTGTAATCTAAAAATGTGTTCAAATACTGGATGCCTTCAGTTTCCTTGTTTGCTAAAAAAAGGGGGGGGGATTATAACAATAGCACTTACCACATAGAGTCATAGGGAAGAATAAATGTGGTAGTGGCTGTAGAGCACTAAAAGTGTTGCCTGCACTTGGAAAATATTCAAGTTGTTGCTGTCACTGTATGTATCATTTCATTTAAACCATGACAACCCTATGACCCTGTGAAAACCCTTCTGTAAATTTATATTAATTATAAAAAACAAAGCACTGTTCAAAACTAAAAGAGCATCTCTGAATGTGGACATGAACCAGGTTCAAAAAATAAAAAGTGTGTTTACATCAATGAAATATAAAAAATTATGAAAAATAAACTATATTTTGCGTCAAAAACAAAATTAAGTAACATTAGACACTAACATAAAGATTCTTTGTCAACACTGAATGTGCAAAAAATATTGTAGAGATACAGTAATTCATCACTTAATATCGACAGGTTATTGGAAACTGAACTTTAAACAAAATGACATAATGAAAGCAAGTCCTCAAATACTATCATTCTGAACCATGTGGGCTGGGATTTTTTTTTTCTCATCAACATTATAACAAAAAGATGTTGAACAAAATGACATCATTTAAGCACCTGCCCTATATATAACAAAGTTGTTCATCTGGAACATAATTCACTTAAAACTACCAGCATTCACATACCTCCTGGAAGTGCATAAATACCCAGAGATATATGTACCCCGGTTTGAAGATCATTGCTTTAGCTGACTTCATTTATTCATAAATAACGGAAACAGAGTCTCAGTGCAGTTACCAAGCTAAGACTAAGCCTTCCAGTGTGCAGATGAACGGGTTTCAGCTTCACCACACTGCCTTTTACTGTGACCTTCAATAGATCTTTTCCCTTTTTGATGTTTATTTTATTCATCTGCAAAATGAGAAGGGTAGACTAGTTGATCTCCATGCTAAATACTTTCCCTTTGTTCCTTTGGAGCTGCTGTCCAAACTTCTCCCTCAATTTATATTTGTCTAATGTTTCCTTGCAGCTAGATTGAGGTTATGTATTTTGGGCAAAAATATAGAAGTAAGGTTTTTCTCTTCTCAGTGTGTCATCTGAAGGGTCCTGGTGTCAATTTGATTTATTACTGGTCATGCTGACTTTGGTCAGTAGTTAGATGGTGTTGACCAGGTTTCATCTCTGTAAAGTTACTCTCTTCCCTTCATAAGTAAAAGTATCTATAAGGGGATACTTTGAGACTAGGCAAATGTCTGTGTCTCAACATTCTTACCTTCACAACTTTTAATGTCCAATAATGATTCTTGTCCTTGCCTTAAGGGATTTTCTAGTTCTTTCAGTCTTTCTAGTAATTAGAGAAGAGTTGTACCTTCTCTCCATTTATTTATTTATGCACACAAGAGCAGAGGTGTAGGCCAGAGGTGTGGGAGTAGGGGGTGAGAGGATTCACCAGAGACAGTGGGGGAACAAAACAGGCAGATTTACTGAAATACCCTGCTCAGGGGAGCAGCGAGCGAGTGAGCGGGATAGGAGAGTTCTACTGTGCATGTGGGTTAGCTCCCTGGCCAGGGATCCTGCTGCAGTGGCTGTGGATAACTTCATAGTGCTGAGACTCAAGCCCTTGTGCCACCAGGGAGGCCTCTCTCCATTTATTTGCTCAATTATTTATTTGCAACAGTATGGACTTGGGGAGATTATATTGTGATGGCCATAACCCATCACTATTATCATTTTTTTTAGCTCAACTTGTCCCAGATTTCATTAGGCATTCCTTCAGATTGATTCCTATATCATTTTCACATGCCCCATCATTTAGTATTTCAGTATCACAAATGATTCCAGGCTTATCTTGTATTTTTCCTGGGATCAACCATTTCTCCAAGAAGTCTTTACTTGTTTGCTCAATCCTGGTATGCATACCTAGTAGTTTCAGAATTACTAACCCGAAACTCTGAGGGGGAAAAAATTACTAGCTAAAGTATAATTTTTGTGTGCAGTTCTTTTGGTCTTTAGCCTTCCACTATCGTGTCAAAACACTGTTTTCCAAAGTGAGTTGATTCTTCTCCAACTCCTTTAGTATAATTGTGATATTTGTTTGCAATACAGTTATTTCTATTTGTTACTCTCTGTTTTCCAATTTAGACTCTCCCCACATCCTGGTTGATTTAAATTATTCATTTTGTGTACGTAAAACATTACCATGGTTTTACGAGTGAGAACCATGCAAAAAATACAAAACCCTGTATCAGGAAAATGTCACTCCCTGCCCATGCTACCCATTCCTACTTCCTCATTCTTTTCACTCCTTCCCACCATTGCAGGTGGGAATGACCTCACTATGTTGAATACTTGTTTATTTTAATATTTCCTTAGTGGCTAGACCAGTCCACATTCCCAGCATAACCTCAGCAACTCTTGTTGTTTCTTGTCTTTTTGATATGGCCGTTTTCATGGGAGCAATGTGGTACCTCATTGTGATTTTGATTTACATTCATTTGATAAGTGACAATGACATTTTCTCCTGTGCCTTGTGGCCCATCTGTATGCCTTCTTTGAAGAAGTGACTATTTAGCTTTCCCTCCCAGTTTTTGATTGGGTTATTTGTTTTCTTATTGCTGAGTTTTATGTGCTCTTTATGGACCTTGGATATTAGTCCCTTGTCAGATATATGGGGTACAGATATTTTCTCCTGTTCAGTAAGTTTATCACAGAAAGTATTAAAATCTATCAGAATGTGCTCTGAGATAACAGTGAATCTGAAATCCACATCTTTCGTATATTATGACTCTGCTATTGGAATCTAGCCATTAAAATTCCTCTAAGGAAATTTCAATTTTTATTCTTCACCAAGAATTATGTCCCCTACTCCAGAAGGGCATTCAAGGCCAAGAACAGAGAGACACCCTATGAGCCACAAACTTGTTATCACCACCACCTAGGCCATCCTCAAAGAACATTCACTGGGTCATCCTTTGATGACAGTGTTGTCTTAAGGTTAAGGCATGTCCTAAGTATTTGTCACTAGTCAAGTCAGTTGCCTTGTCCCTTGCCTGGAACAAAATGATGCTATGAGAGAGTCCACAGGAAGTAGAAGGAATCAAATTATTTCTGCCTCTGTCTATTTTCAAATATTTTATTGCTATTTAATGTGCAATAGTGTCCTACTATAAATCTCCTCAAGGTCAATTTTAAATAGTGAGAGGCAGGGTTACAGGTGGATTGATTAGAAGAGGTCATTCACACCTCTACTCTGAGTCCCTGAGTGAGTTAGCTAAGAATACAGAAACTCAGAAGAGAGGTGGCAGCACAGAATACAGATATACCATTCCATAGCACAGAAAGAATGCAAACTCAATACACAGGGGGACCTAAATGGCTTTAATTTTCTGGAATGCTATATAACCTGTTATGCAGCAAAAAAACATTCTTTTTTAAAAAGTCTTTAGAAGTCCACTAATATGAAAAAGATGAGCTAAACATCTGAATAAAAGTAAAAGCATATTTGGGGGTAACTACTCGATGCAAAACACTTTCTTTCCTAGGCATTTGATATAAATCAATTAAGAAAATAGTCATGGAACCCATCCTCATAAAATTGGCAATCGTGAGGAAAAAGTGGAAGCCTCTTTTACCACTTTTTAAATTTATTCATTTAATAGTTATTGAAGTAGGCACTATTGGAGGCACTTTTTCATCTGTGAATAAAGCAGACAGCATCCTGCCCTCATGAAACTTCCAGTCTAGTTGGAATGATAGACACAATAAACACAACAAATGTGGTTCTACAGTATATTCAAAGGATATGAGTGGTGCGGACATAAAAAGGAGTAAGGGAGACAGGTCCAGAAGAAAAAGCCTTCCAGTCTTTAAGATAAGGCCATGCCTATTGTGTTGAAGGAAAAAAGGGGAGATGAGTCTGGCTAGATAAGGGAGTGTTTAAGAGGTGAGGATATTAGAACAGGAAGCCAAAGACAGATGGGAGCAAGTCATGAAAGACCTTGAAGTATTTGGGATTTTACTGTGAAAGAAACAAGAAGCCATTGAGGAGGTTTGGAGTGGAGAAGTGACTTGACTCATTCGGCTTTTCTTTTAAAAGATTACTCTGCCTTTTCAACACAGAACAGACCAAAGGCAGAAAGTCAAGAAGCAGAGAGACCTGCTAGGAAGCTACTAAAGGACAAGGACAGTGGCTCTTGAAATGGAAGTAGTGGAAATAGGGATGTGAGTTGACAGATTTTTTTTTAAATGATGTTTTCTTTTTTAATTACTATTTTTTATATCATTGTTCATTTTTAAACAATATTTGCTCCACCCTCCCCAGGTGTAGTCCCCATAGAATTTTGAGCTAGAAGGAATTATGCTCAGTGAAATAAGTCAGAAGGAAAAAGAAAAATATTGGTGGTTTCACTTATAGTGGGAATATACGGGAACCAATTAAGATATCAGTGTAAAAGAAATAATAACAATGTAAAATACAACAAAACAAAAACAGACAATTATAAATCAGAGACATCCTGCTGGGGAGGAGGTGGGAGAGGGATCAGAGGGAGGGAGGGAGGAGCACAGCGGACTGTGGTGATGGTGCACGGGTGCATTGGTGAGTTGATAGATTTTAAGTACAGTTTGAACATGGAACCAACAGGATTTGCTGAAAGATTGAACTGTGGTGGAAAAGAAAATGCTGAAGGTGATTACAAAGTTTTTAACCTTTTAGAAGGAAGGAATTTTCATCAACTGAGATGAAAGTTTAGAGGTAGATCATGGTTTGGATTTGGTGGATAGGTTGACAGTTTGGTTTGGGTCATGTTGGAATTGAGAGGTTTATGAGAATATCAACTAAGTCTGCTGTTAGGTGAAGGTGTGTACTGGAGGTAGAAATTTAGAACTGGCATCAAATAAGAGTTTTTATTGCATGTGATTAAATATGAATATGTAAATGCTATTTTTTAAATAAAAAAATGGAGTAAAAACTGAAGTTTCTCCTTAACTTCTTACTCCAAACCCACTTATCTCCCCAGCAGTAACCACTATTAAGGAGATTTTCTGTATTAAGAAACTAAAAAAGGGGTTAAGATGAAGCACTATGAAGCTATCTGCAGCCACTGTAGCATGAGTTTGATCCCTGGCCAGGGAGGTGACCCACATGGTGCAGCAGACCTCTCCTGTCTTGCCCTCTGCTCCCCTCAGCAGTGGATTTCCCACGCTGTTCCCCACGTGGTCTCTGCTGAATCCTCTCACCCCCCTGCATCTCTGACCTGCACCCCAGCTCTTGTATGCATAAATAAATAAATCTTTAAAAAAAGAAACTAAAAAATTAAGTTTTCAGAAAGCACAGTGTACCATATTAAATAACCAAAACCAACTTTTTTTCATTCCCACGTATATTTTACCATAAGAAAAGGGGTTTTAGAATTTTCAAGTATTTACACATAGAATCTTCCCTATTTAGCTATATCTTCCTTGTACTCACAAGGTAATATAATTCCAGAATATCTACTTTCTACCATTATGCTAGTGAAGTATCAGAATTTTATAGCCATTATGAATAAATAATTTGCATGCCTTTTCTTGTGAAATTCAGCTAATTTTCAATTGATTCTGCATTGCAATTTTTTAGGGATCTGAAATGTGCCTGAGCTAAGCGGTACCATCCATTTGAGAAATATCATTGATTATAAAGTACAGGATATACTTTAAGTGCCATAGTAATAATTCTCTAGACTCTAAGCTTTCATCCCTAAAATAGAACAAAGTTTCCACAGCTTCCATTTGAAAAAGATAACCTTCAGAATTTGAACTAATGCATTTCTGTTTTGTTGTGTCGGCAATTACTCTGTGCAAGGAAAATAGTGATGACTCCTTAAATATCCAGTCTCTTGTGAGTTTAAAGCTTCAGCTGTAATAAAATTCAATAATCTCTCCAGTCCTGGAGTTAGTCATTTCTCTCTCTGAAAACAAAGATAAAAAATTAATTGAACTGGTTCCCCACCCTCTTTGGTTTGATTTTTGGCAGGTCCCTCTCCAACATCCTGTATCAGAAACCACACATCTGGATTGATACAAGACTTATCTCAACCAGCTGCTTGGTATCTGCTGTTGCATCTGTCATGGCAGCCAGGAAAAAATAGGAAAAACCAAGAAAGAGTAAAGTATAAGTTCTCAAGAAGCTTTCGGTACACAGGGCCAAGAAAAGGTTGTAATCTATAGGGAAAAAAAAAAAGTCATTACAATGGTTCTCAAACTGTACCCAGGTTTTCTGCAATGGGGAAAAAAAACTAATGAGTAAAAGTTCATTTAAAAGTTTCTCTGAATTTTCCTTCAACCTTTGGCACTGGCTACTGTCTTTTTTCTAGAGATCTCTAGCACATAGCAAGATGAGTAAGTGCCAGAAACATTTATCAACAGGAAAACTGAGGCTCAGCTAATCATACGCAGTTCTACAATTTGATTTTACATGGGCACGTGAGCTCCTAATTGTGATCTTTACTTTACATCCACTTATGCTAATAAAATATTCTCATTTGCCAGATTAAATAAAATATATCAAAATTGTGTGGCTCCCTACAAAGTACCATTTCACTAAAGGAATTTGAGAATCATTTTCTCTAGTGTTTGTTTTTCATGAGCAAACAGGCTCAAAGGACAAAGCAAGAGTTCTCCCTCTCCTCTCATTCACTTTCCTCTCACCTTTCTTCCTCCCTCTAGAGACAGTTAACCTGTGAACTCTCTCTCACCATCCTTCCTCCACTTACCCATCACCCCAGTTCATACCAGTACAATAATAACCTTCATACTGATTCCCTTGCTATAGTCCCTGCCCACTCAAAATCATCACACTCCCTTCTCACAGACTCACCTTCCTGCAACACATATTTTTTCAAGTCTTTTTCCTGTTCAAAAATGTTTATTGACTCTTTATTCCCCATTTGATAATGTCTAAGAATCTGAAGTGTCAGAATCAAATTCTCAAAATAAAACAATTTCTGGTCTTGGTTAATAGTTTATTGCAAAGTTTTACACATACCTACTTATGTTTTCAACAAACACTCAGAAAAAAATTGGCAAAAGATTTCTCACATGAATAGAGTGTGTCAATAAGTTTAAAATATATTTGTCCACTGACTAACCAAAGCAATCCTGACTAAACAAAAGGAGGAAGAATGGTGATATCATACTGCTAGACTTCAAACTGTACTAAAAAGCTACAATAATCAAAACAGTATGGCACTGTTTTTAAAAGACACAGACAAATGGAATGGAGTTGAAAGCCCACAAATAAGCCCATACTTATATGAAAGTTAATCTACAAAGAAGCCAAGAGTATACTAAGCAAAATAAGTCAGAAAGAAAAGATAAATACCAGGTATCACTTATATGGTAAATATACAGAAAGAAAACAAAGGGTCAGATAAAACCAAACTAATAACAAACCTTAGAAATATGACTGTAGTATTGAGGTTACCAGAAGGGAAGGAAGACAGTGGAGAGAAAAAAGTGGGAGTAGCACATGGGCTATGGTAAAGGACTTTTGGTGCCTTGTGTTGGGTGTGATGTGGGAACATACACCTGAAGGGAGATACCCTATACCTTTAAATCACATACAATGTTGTAAATCAATGTTACCTCAATAAAAAATTAATTAATTAAAATGAATGTAGGTCTTTTAAAATAGCTGATTCTCCTTTGAAAATAGGTAGCAAAGGTTAACTGAGCCTGTTGTTTTCTGTTCCCTTAAGGAACAAAGAGTGATTTATCTAGACATCTAAGAATGAATATAAGTTTCCCATCACTTGGAAATGATCAGTTGTTTTTTATTTATTGTCCTGTCACTAGAGGTTTACTGGAATCAAAGACAAAAGCACTTATCAGGACTGTTGAAAATCAGAGTGATCAGGATCACATAACTTGATGCTTTCTATCAAAAAAAAATACAATTAACATATCTTTCACAGAGCCCTGAAAATGCCTGTCACAGCATTTGCTATGAATTATAGGAGACAAAATCTTTTCTACAAAAAAGAAAGATGATTAACAAATGATTAGCTCTCCTTTAGAGTAACATAATAAAGACCACTCTTTTTGTATGCTGTTTTACTTTTTCCATCTCTTTATAAACACATGTTATTTTTATGATGTGGAAAGCAAGTCAATTTTAAATTAAAAAAACTTTAAGATTTTCTCCAAAAAGTCACATGAACAGTTAACTTTGAAATTTGGTTTGTTGGCTATTTTGAAATAGGCTTTGGTGGCTAATGAGTTAATTTCTGCACGGCAGCTTGTAGCATCTCTTAGAAATACAACACTGAGGACTTAACAATGGACTGTTCTCATAATCTAATCATTATTGATCAGTTCCATATAGAATGTTATTTCAACCATCACTTAGTCATTCCCCAAAACAGCCAGATGGGTGAGATGAACATAATTACCCCCATTTACACCATGCTCAGCCAGACGCCATGCTGAGAGTGCCCACAGTGGAGGCAGATCCCGGGTAATGAAGCCATGACAGCCAGGGATCCTGCCACATTAGAGCTAGTGCACATCCTATAGGACCCATCAGAGTTTCTTTTAAATACCTCCAACATTTTTATTTCATAAACACTTGAGTTTACATGTGCTCAAAATTATAACGTCAATCAGTTTTGTAAACTTTTATCAATGCAATATTAAGAGTATCCAGCTACTTTTCATGGCAACCCAAATATAAAAGGTACATGTGCTTTTTAAATGTTCACAGATTCCCACAAACATACTAACAGAAGTATAACAGTGGAGGTAAGGTGATACTCAAACAGGTACATATTGCATGTCCAGTCTGCAGAGGGCTTGTGCTGGCGCTCTAAACAGGTTTGGGACGTGAAATTAGACATGTATAACTCTGTCTTTGCTCTGATTTAAAATATATAAGCCAATTAAATACATAGGAAACTTACAAATGCTGTAGAAAAGACATTTAAATGTTTATATTTCCAATTTTAGAAGAACCATTTTTTAATATATCTTTTTCCACAAAAATATATTTTTAGACCATTTTATTTAAATGTAAGATGCAATATGTGTGCACATGTAACTTTAGAAAGTTGAAAAGATCCCCAGAATTAGCCCTGAAATTATTTATCTCGTCCTATTTAAAGAAGACCGATCTATTCTCTCTTTCAATAAGAAAAATACTGAGGCATAATCAACCAAAGAGAAAATATTTGAATAATTTTTAAAATTTCCTAGCTGACCATGGGAAGGATAACTAGTATAATTAACCAGTGTGTTGTTTTCTCTCATACCAGTCATCACAAGGAATAATTCTCCATGCCCTCTAAGACACACACACGTGCGTACACACACACACACACACACACACACACGTGCGTGCACAACTCTCCATCCTATGTCCGCTGCTTCTGGTGAAGGAGCATTCCTAATGCCTCTAAAATAAGTGAGCATCCTGTTTATATTCTTGTCTGCCCCAGCTTATGGTTTCACAAGAATGTATTCTTCATCTTAAGCACACCAGAGCTGTCTTAATTCCCTCACCTGACTGGTGGAGCCTCTTTAGAACTCGCTAGGAGAAAAAACAGTCTATCTTCCTTGATTCCAGGGTAGAGTCAAAATGAAAACGGCCCCACTTCCTTCGCGTCACCTCCGACTCCTCATTCAAAGGGCTACTTTGGGCGGCAGGTGGAGTTATAATTATAGATTAGAAAAAAGCAACATCAGCAGCTGTTGCTTCTGTTTGTTCCCGGCTATAACTGTCATCAGTGGGCAAATTGGCATAAACAGGCCTCCACAAGTGGAAAAACATTTCACTCCTGTTCTCGCTGCGCTTGGATCCTCTCAGTGGCCAGCAAACAGAAAGTCTGTGTGTGAGAGAAGGTGAGACCGGGAGCTCAACACCGAACTGAAGGCGCCTCTTCTGGGGGAGTCTGAAATTTGAAGTTTCTTTCCCGTGGAAGACTCCAAACCAAAGAAATAGGTTAGTGCACAAAGAGTATACCTATACCTATGCATTTTAAATTTGACCTCGACTCTACATAATCTTTGGTTTTTCTGACAGAGCTAAAATAGAAGTGAAGTAGGAAATGAAAGAAAGGAAAGTTATTCAAGGACTGTTATTTAAAACTAGTATGCCCATGAGGATGAATTATGAAATGGGCTTAATCTACTCTGCTTCTTTCTCAAGTTTAGCTCTATTCATATTAGACAAATAGACAAGGTAAGGATGGAAACGTGAAACTGGCTTTGTGGCATGAGTCCCATCCTTTTGGAATGCCATTTATTTATGCCAAAAAGCCCTCATTTCTTTATTAAAGTCAATAATGTTGAAGGCTTAAGTTTGCGATTATAAAAAAAATACTGTGACTATAAATCTAGGTCTTTATTTCCTTAGAGAAACTAGGCAAATTAAAAGTTGGATTGTTTCCCCACCTGTGAATAAAGACAGAAAATTTTCTTGTTTATAGTAAAATGTTTTGTAGGCTACTTTCTATAAGAAATCTGCTCTAGGATTAGTTTCTTATCTATTATACTTCTACATAAACGCTCCATAATTTCAGCCTAAGTAGCTCTCTAAGACTCTTCTCATCGAACCTTTTGAAAAAATAAAGAGGTTTCAAAGAAACTTCATTATCTGTGTATGCTCCAAGGTAGAGAATTCTTGAGCAGGACTTTCAAACAAAGATGAGCTTTTGGGCCCTCTCTCAAAACCTGAATGTTCAGTGTCTTGGTGAAAAGCCATGAAATTCCAGAAAACTCGCTGGAGAACAGCCTCTGGGGCTCAGTTCTCATCCACATCCGTGGAACAAATCCAAATGGAAAGAGTCCTAAACATTTGCCTCATTTGGTTCACCTCCAAACAGAAAGTGAGCCATCCTTAAACATTTTAGGCAAGAATTTTCAATGGGAAAGTGTAGCACGGTGGCCCAACACTTTATCTACCCTTTGAAGCACAGAGTGCTTCTATTCCCTTGGAGACCACCAGACCTGCATCCTCCTAGAGCCACCCAAAGCAAGCCATCCAGTAAATTCTCACAGGTGCCTGCTTCTTTCCAACAATATTTCTTGATTTCTAAGAAGAAAGCCATACTTTCCCTTAGGAAGTTTAAAGATAAAATAAATATTTCTTTAAACATGCTAGCAAATGAAAGACCAAGCAATTAGTTTGGTCACTGCACTCAAAAATATCAATTAATATTGCAAATACACATCCTAAATCTTTCTGTGCATCAAGAAAAGGAATGATAAACAACAGTATAACTTATCTCATATATCTCATTTATTCATTCAAAGATTTTTGAGCAATGGTTATATAACATAAAATAATATTTAGATATTAAAACAGCCTTAAAATTTCTAATATATCTCTTTCCAAGAAATTCTTTCTTCCTCTTTCCTACCTACTAAAAAATTTAGCACTGAGTTAGTGTTTTTCTACAAATTCCAAATTGGACAAACAGAAAGACAAAAGGGAGAGATAGCTGGCTGGCTGCTCTCAGGTTTCCTTTGAGATACAGATTTGTGCTCTATTTTAAACATTGCCTTTTTCTTGTTTTTTTTTTCTTCTTGCCCTTCTAGAAAAATCTATCCAAGATGACTGTCACTTACTCCAGTAAAGTAGCAAATGCGACTTTTTTTGGATTTCATAGGTTACTCCTCAAGTGGAGAGGCAGCATCTACAAACTACTGTACAGGGAGTTTATTGTTTTTGCTGTTCTCTATACAGCGATAAGTTTGGTGTACAGGTACTTTTCTTTGCATGTCTCCTTAGATGGCCTCAAATATGTAAGAATACAGTCTCAAAAATCAGATCTCTGGTTGCCGCTGACTTTTGCATTATGTAACCTTCTCCTTTGCATGATCCTCTCTGTTGCCTTCTTCTCCTCGGGACAGGGTATTTAATCCACACCTAACCATTTCTAGGATGTTAAATAGACTCTAACCATCATGTTCAGGTGGCTCACATCCCACCCCCACGTTAATTGATCATGATGACGTATTGTGCTTCAAGAATGTTTTTATAAACATAAAATGGAAGATTTATACTTAATCCTCACTACATGATAATTTGAATGGCAAAGTCCACAGACAAGTAATTATTTGTGCCTCTCTCAACTATGACATTCATAGTTTGAATTTGTGAGTTGACAGCCTATAGCAACTACCAATGAAATTAACATGCTTGTGAATGGTGACTATCAGGCAGCTGGCCTTCCTTTTGCCTGGAATGATCAGATCTTACCTAGGATGATGTCCATCAATGCTACCAATAACCTTAACTAAAGAAAAGGCCCCCCAAATAATTTATTTTCTTCATATTTTCTAAATTTGGGGAATGTTAGGTCACAGAAGATGTTTATTCTTTATGTCATCACAACCTATGCCTGTCCCATTGACAGAAAATTTGAGCAATATCATGTCCAAGAAACACTTTTATAACTAAAAATTATAATCTCAATAAAATTTTATCAGTATTATAAAAGGAAAGCTTCACGAGTTTTTTAAATTAATTTTAATTTAATTTTTAAATTTTAATTATTCATTTCTCTGGAGAAATGAAAGCTTAAAATATAAAAGGTAAAGGTTTTTGAGGCTGTATTTCCACCTTTTCTATGTGCATTAGTTTGTTATTTCTCTTCCGCATACAGATGAACAAATTTGTCTATCACTGCTCTCATCTGCATTCTTCCTTGCAGCAACAGGACCCCATTTGAAGAAGAGGGATATTAATTTGGCTGGCTGATAACTATCAAACGTAAAATAGGAAGAGCAATTTTGCTACACATGGAAGCTACTATTCCAAACAAATGTATATATTGGTATACATTTTGGCAAAATATCTTAACAGGGGAAGTTTCATTAAAAACCTTTAATAACTCTTAACTATGTCTTATAAGATATTATTGACAATTATTGATGTGTCACCTAATTCTTCAGAATATGAAATGGTGGGAGACACATGACTGTTCAGGATAATTGTCTCATTAGTTTATTTTTACTAATGTGTATCTACTGCTGCTACTGCTACTTAGAATAGCATAGCTCTCAGAACAGTTGCAATGCAGCCAGAAATGCTCTATGGAGCTGTACCTTCGGCTCCAATATCTTATCTATATTCCACAAAATTGTATGCATATGTTTTTCCTAAAGACCAAAGAGTGCTTATCATTTAAGTTCAACTGAAAAAAAATGTACTGAAAGAGTTCCTTATAGTTGACTATAAGCTGAATTTGTGAAGAAAGTCAAATCTGGTTGTAAAAATACATAAACATAGCTTCATTCTCTGGCCTACTAATGACCCTGTTTTATTAAATCCCATTATATGCAAATATTTATGATTAGCAAAAATTATAAGACAGAACCAGGATTCATTTACTTGATTATATCTCTTCCTACATTGGGATGGATTTGACAAAATAATTCTTACAGTACTTTTGACTTAGTTAAATTTCTTTGTCTGTTAACTAAATATTTTCCTTGGCAAATTATTAATACTAAAACCACTTAACTATTAAGTACGATACCATGTCAAGTGGTTTTGTATAGATTCTATTCTTTAATCCTTTAACAAATGAAAGGTTTAACCCTATAACAAATGAAAAAACTGAGGCTCAGAGAGATTTTAAATATGCTCAAAATCCAAATCTGACAGATCTGGATTCAAGTCTGGCTTCCTTTGAAGCCCATGCTTTCCATGTTAAATCCTCTCTCACCATCCCTATTTGAGTATCAAAAACATTTAGATAACTTGGTCCTCAGCATGACCCTGATAGGCCTGTGCCACTAGCTGATGCCTCTCTTGTCAGTCTTTTTCTGACTTCAGAAATTCTGACACCTCCTGCAAAGTTGAGGCAGGAACTCCAAGCCCACCCCTGACCCCAACACCCTCCATCTCAGCACCAGCTGTACCAGCAGTTCCGCATCTGCCATCTGATTGGTGGTTCACTGTTACCTTATCATCCCTCTGCTTCCTTCATCAAACTGCTACTGACCTAAAAGGGCATCTGACATATGTTACAATGGCAGCTCCCTGGGATTCCTGCCTCCCTTGACCAGCTGCACTCATTCATTTATGTAAATTCATTTGAGATGCTTCTCTTTCTAAATTTTGATCATTATTTACTTGCCTTTGAGACTTTTTCTATGATTTGAATCTCCTTGCAAAAATGTAATTATCCATAATAGTTCTATTAAATGAATATATGTTTAACAATAGCAGAAAATGGGTTTGGGTCAGATCTATATTATAAATTTTGATATTTGATATAAATATAAACCCACCAATTTTAATAATAAAAATTGCTAGGTCTTCGTGATTTACATTTTAAATAATTGAGCTTTAAAGTGAGCAATTACATCCCTTGTGCTGAGTAATATTCAGGGAAAGCAAAATCAAGAAGTCAAAATTCAGGATTATTATTTAATAATTACTTTAATCCATTTAATCAAGACACATTTTTAAAGTAGACCTGATGAATAATTGAAAAATGGACTCTTTCAGATGATATCTTACTCCAAATGCAAAGCATTGATCATTGTAAAGTTTAAAAATATAAAGTATTTAAAAATAAAATGGTTAACAAAATCCCACTATCATGTGGTCGATAATATTTAGTATTAAAAATGTTCGTAATTGGAACATCAGCGATTTAAAAGCTTTTCAGATACATCCGCTTAAGTAGAAAAGTTATTGCTCCTTAAAAAATTTAAGATTATTTGTGCTTAATTGTTTGCACTTAATGTCACTTGCAAAGCAGGTGCAGAAGTATAATATCATAAAGGGCTGTGCATTTTATTTTTGCTCCAGATTGTTACTTACAGGAGCCCAAAAACGTTACTTTGAAAAATTATCAATTTACTGTGACAGATATGCTGAACAAATTCCAGTAACCTTTGTGCTTGGTAAGTATAGGTACCACGCAGAATGCAGCCACACAGCTGTCTCCTTTAGGATGACACCAATGACTCTGCATGGGAGTGTGTCCAAGCTGAGAGGCATGCCTGAAAACCACCGCTTGCAATAGAACCAGAATCATCCTTAAGGTTTGCCTTCAGGGTTGCTTTGGCTAAATTAACCCCCAACAAGTTTGAGGTAATACTCTGTTGGACAATTAAGCTTTCTCTTCACTAACTTTCCATTTTTTTGCCATCAACATTTGAATTCTAACGGGTGCTACAGCATTGCCAGGCACAAATTACCTTTTTTCTGGAGGGCAAAATCATAAGGTATGGCTAATAACATTTTTATACCCCAACCCCCACAAAGGCTAAAATTCTGCTAAAGCATCAGTGCCAGCAACGTGTCTGCTATAGGAAATTGCTTTATAATTTCCTGTTGTCCTACAGGGTTTTATGTGACTCTGGTAGTGAACCGATGGTGGAACCAGTTTGTGAATCTGCCCTGGCCGGACAGGCTGATGTTCCTCATCTCCAGCAGTGTTCACGGAAGCGACGAGCACGGGCGTCTGCTCAGAAGGACGCTGATGCGCTATGTAAACCTCACTTCCCTGCTCATCTTCCGCTCGGTGAGCACAGCTGTGTACAAAAGGTTTCCCACCATCGACCATGTGGTTGAAGCAGGTATGGTGAATGGTTTCTCCTCCCCTGTGTTCACCTCACCCTAGAGAGCGACCTCAAAATTCCTTTGACAATTCCTTTTAGTCATTCATTCATTCATTCATTCATTCAGGAAACATTTATTGATCACTGCTATTTGCCCGAAACACTCTTAAGTGACAAGTAAGACATAGCTCCTGCCCTCAAGAAATTTACTTGAGGGGAGAGGAGGGAAAGACACAGTCAACCTCAAATTAAATCCAGACAATCACAATTTCTTTAGATAAATAGAATAACAATATATTTATCAGAACCATTTGAAATATTACCTTACATTTTCTAGACATTTACAGTTAAATAGTGTTAACTTGGACCTCAAAAAAATATGAGAAAGGTAGGAAACAGATTCAGGACCTGACTTGGATCTTGTGGCTAATTTGTGGGAGATTGAAAATGCAATTGAGACTTTTCCCAAAACAAGTAGCTTCTGGAAGGATCCCGAGTATTGGCATCCCCTGAGAGATGGTGGTAAAAGGCTGCTTCCGTTTGGGTCTCTTGTGTCTCTATTCCTCAAAGTAGATGCAGTTATTATTCTACCAGGGTTCCTGGGCACAGTATTCTGATTTTACAGAATTCTGAGAACCAATAATGCTGGAAGGATAGTTCTCTTTGGTATATTATCATTTAGCAAAAAATGGTGACTACCCTGAGGAGGGAGTCCTATGCCCTCAAAATACTAACAAGGATGGGGGGGGGAGCAAATATTGTTTAAAAATGAATAATGTTGTAAAAAATAAATAAAAATACTAACAAGGATATAAAACAATGGTAATTCTCTAAAAATGATTATAATGAAAACATTTGGTAAAGAAACTATTAAACCAGCCTTCAGTGGGGTGAGTATTAAACAAAATAGTTATTGGCATGTGCTGAATAATTATCAGTTGTGCTGGGTTATTATTAACAGATTTAATAGTTTGTGGGACTGTATTAATGAATGTATAAATGATACAAGACCCGTGAGCACAGCTTCAAATTAGGTTGTTGTACTTTATCTCCTTTTCTCAAGTGTCCTTGAAAATAGCTTTTTTGTTTAAGAATAGATTTTTTGCTTGTTTGGGGGGGTTTTCTTGGCTTTTGCTTGACTTGATTTTGCCTTCTTAGGTGGGCAATATTGATAGTGACTAAGAACACGGAGAGAGAGTTTGAATCCTGACTCCCCCACTTAGCTACTTGTGTGTTACTTAACCATTCTATACTTCAGTTTCCTCACCTATAAAATGAGTTTATTATATTTTTATAATAATACCTATTTCATATAAGGATTAAATAAGTTAATAAGGATTAAATAAGTTATTATTTGCTAAGTGTTTAGAGCAATACCTGGTATATGGTGTTATGTGAGTCCTTGCTATTAATAATGAAATCAAGTACAACAGCATATCCATAGGTCTTTGCTCACTTTAGAAGACTCATTTGATTGATATCCTAGGGCTTTTTGACTACTATGACCAGCAGGTTGCAAAAGTAAAGGTGGAGATAAAGAAAGAGGAGAGTGGAATATGTTGTTAGGATATGGAGCAAGACATGAAAGGTAATGCAAGGAGCTGAAAGGATGGATTGAGGTGTAGGGTATGAGTGCCGTGGCAAACTCACAGCTATACTGTGATGTAAAACCATTAGGAACTTAAAAAAAAATTAACTGCCATGCCTCTTCCAAATTTAAAAGTTGCTTTTTGCTTCAAAATGACCAAGTGGAAAATGCTATTTGATAATTTTCGTACCCTCCTGTCTAAAGAATCAAAGCAATAAGATTTCCCACCCCTGAAGAAAGACCTAAAAGCAAATGAGAGGTGTCTGACCCACCCCAAATTGATGAGCAAGAGCTAGAGTTTGAAGGTGATATTTCTGTAGTCCTGATGCATCCTGGAAGCAAAGAGAGTGCATTCAGATAAAAAATGGATGCCAGGCCCAATTCTCAAAGCAAATCTCCTGCTCTTAACATCACCTTTATATTAAAAGTATGTTGGGAAAAGGACAGGTTGGCAATGAAAAAAAAAAAGCCAGCCTTTGGGTTCTCTGCTCACACATGAACTCAAAGAGGCCTGAGTTATGCTCAGGTCTGAAGGGAAGAAGATAACATGAAGTGAAAAGAATACAACTCCTTTAGATGTATTTTTCATAAAACCAAGGCTTATTGTTTGTCAAACTTGTGCGAAGTCAGTCATGTCCTTGCATTCAGCTTTTTTCTCTTTGCAGGACATTTAGAGTACTAGAAAACCAGTATTCCCCCAATTTCCATTCCCCCCCACTATTGCAAGAGTACCTGGAAATAATGCACTCCTGGATGTGCATTCAAACGAATGTGTCTCAAGGTGTAATCTGCACACCATAGGCCCGCTGTATCTTGAATAACTTAAGTCATTTATTTTAAATGCATATTCCTGGATCCTACTCAGACCTACTGAATCAAAACTTTTGGTATAAGACCTCGGAAACCTATATATGCTCCTCTGTTGCTTTTTTTCAGTCTGAAATTTGAGAAATACTGAGTCTTTTGGGGGAATGCTTATTTTTTCTCTCCACTGGAGTAAAAAAAAAAAAAAAGACTTTGTCAACCGCCAAGTAATTAATTACTGTTTAAAAAAAAAAAGAAGAAGAAGAAGTACAGGAGAGAATTCAAGTTTTCAACCTCATTAGAGGTTCTACAGTTCTAGAGGGGATTTGGGGTCACAGTTTGGCCAGAAGCTATTGTCTGCAGAATTTGAATTAGATCTGCTGGGACATAATGAGTCTCATTGTGATGAAATTTTTACTTTAAGGGTGGATTGGCTGAAGGAGGAAGAGACCTGAAAGAGCAGGAGACTAAAGCCTTCGTGAGTGCCCCTGGGGCCATCACTGATTACAATGAAAAGCTCTCTTTAATTCTTTTTTTTCTTTTAAAGATTTATCTTTTTGGGCCTCCCCTGGTGGCGCAGTGGTTGAGCGCGAGGCTGCCCCCTTACGTAGCCTCTGCAGTGCTGGCCCCGGCCACCGAGGAGGGTCCCACAAAAAAAAAAGATTTATCTATTTAAGCCTACAAGAGCTGGGGTGTAGGCCAGAGATGGCAGGAGGTTGGGGGAGGGTAAGAGGATTCACCAGAGATAAGAGTAGGAAGCAGAACAGGCAGATCTACTGAAATCCACTGCTGAGGGGAGCAGCGGGCAAGACAGGAGACATGTGGGTGACCTCCCTGGCTGGGGAGCCAAGAACTGGTGCTGCAGTGGCTGCTGATAGCTTCATAGTGCTGAGACTTAACCCCTTGCGCCACCAGGGAGGCCCTCTTTCGTTCTTAATAAATGTGTTTTCTCCAAAGGTAGAAAAGGGGGTGGCGGAACTTTTGCACACCGAGATATAGTTTGTTTGCTAGGCGCTACCCTCGGAATTTGGGGGAGATGCTACAGAGGCCAGTGCCTTCCTGTCTGCCCCAGGCCAGCACAGGGGTGGGTGCCCTCCCTGTGCACTCCCTGGATGTCCTGCTCCTTTCTGCAGCACAGGGGGACTCAGTGTGCCCATGGGCTGAGTGCCCAAGCCCTCCAACTGGGCAGATGTCCCCGCCACTCCCTGACTGTCCTTAGCCTCTGCCAATGTTTCTTTGAAAAACAGGGAGTTCATGGGTGGAGGAAAATATTTGGCACATCCCCTTGTTATAGGACAGGGAGAGGGGCAGCCCAAGCCCCGCAAACCTGCCTATTCTAAATGGGTTCTGCCATCCGCCGCATCAACACAAAACATATGAGACTTTAATGGGAAGGAACTTTAATTAGGAAACAATACAGGAAAGGCAAAGAATCTAGTTTCTAAATGTAGCACCCAAAGTTACCCATCCCCTCGTGGGTAAAAGTCCATCCATATGGGATCGGCCCAGAACAAGGCCCCAAAGCCTGCTAAAAGTCTAAAGCATCTTCCAGTGGGGACCCACAGAAAACGGTCACAAACAACCGGACAAGTCCGGAAGGAAAAGAGCAAAATCAACATCAAGATAAAAGCTGCCATTGTCACCTCCCCACGGGTCTCACCCACATCTGTGTCACCCAGTCCACGACCAAAAGACAAGCGCAGTTTCTTCACGTGTCTCTAGGCTCCATGCGCCTCCTCCAGGTCTCCTGGCTCCATCCTGCTTCCTTCCTCAGTCTCTTCTGCAGCTTCTCCTCTTCCTGCTCAGCTCCACCCTCCCTTGGGTGGGGCAGGGAACCTCCCCCTTTCCTCGGGACCACCCTGTTACACCCTGAGCCTAGACCCGGGCATCTGCTGGCCTGAATGGAAAGAGGGCTGGTGAGTAAAATGCAGGGGTAAAGACGAGGGAGACACTGCTGAGAAGAAACCCTCCTGTCAGGTGACCCCCTTTCATTACATCACCTGTCAGGAAAAGTAGGTGTTCTCCAAATTCAGTCTGCTTTACAGATTGTTTGAAATCAATATTGTTGAAAATTCAGTTGCTAAGAGATTCTGATACAGAGGGTCTGGGGTAGTGGATGAGTACATAGTACATTTTCCAAGCTCCTGGAGACCTTGGGGTGGGGGGTCTCTGGATCACAGTCTGAGAAACTGTAGGTTGTAAGGCCAGCCATGTTTGCCTCCACCTCCACCTTCTTCTTTTTTTAAAGATTTATTTATTTTTTATACAAGAACTGGGGTATAGGCCAGGGGTGCAGGAGGGTAAGAGGATTCACCAGAGACAGAGTGGGAAACAGAACAACTGGCAGATGGATGGAAAACGCTGCTGAGGGGAGCAGCGGGCGAGCTAGGAGAGGTCTGACACACCATGTGGGTATCTCCCTGGCTGGCTGGGATTGAACCCATGGTGCAGAGGCTATGGACAGCTTCACAGTGCTGCGCTCAACCCTCTGAGCCACTGGGGAAGCCCATGCCTCCACCTTCTCCTTTCTTCAGGGAGTGCCTTCACCACAGAGATTAAGGCCTGCCCGGGAGGAAATGAGTGAGAGGGCAGAGAGAACCACAGCCACTTGACTGGAGCTGGACAAACTAGGTCTCTCACCTGCTAGACCCTGAACTTTCCTCGCTTCCAAGTTGGAACATCAAGTTACATTATTCTGGAAAATTAAAAAGAGTAAAAATGCATGCCACTGTGGAAATATATATGCTTTGATGTTATAGGTCGAATTTCTCAAATCAAACTTTGAAAAGTTTTCATTTCTGCTCACATGGAAATAAAGATATAGCAATTGAATTCAAAATAATATCTATTATGTTGAACGTCCGCTGAACTAATCTGTTATCAGCTATTTACCAGAGAAGCTGTAACAGAGAAGTCTGTTATTTTGCCTACTGGCTACGAACCTGCCCTGGAAAATTTCAGTCATTCCAGTTAGCTGCCCTGGATGATGTCATTCAACCCAAGTCAGGTGCACCGTTCCAAATCTTTGCCAATTCAAGGAATGACCTTAATTGGGAACTTACATTATGGCATGAGACTGAATCAAAACATTTCCTCTATTTCATAGTGATCAGAAGAAAATATCTCTCTTCAAAATTATCAGGCACACAAGATAGGTAATAAGAAATTATATACATTTCTCTAAAAGAAACACACTAAAGCTGTTGCTAAATCTCTCATGCTTTTGCTCATTAACAGATATGTGCTGAGTGTAGACTATGTGCCGAGTGCTGTGCTGAGCAGAAGCGCACAGCCGTAAGCAAGAACAGGGATATTCCCTGTCCTCAAGGATCAGTAAAAATTCCTACAAATCTTTTCTTCCATGAATCATTTTCAGAGACAAACATAGATATATTTGCAGCAAAAATTTACACCTCTACATTGTATTTCTATTTCTCTAAATAATTTCCTTCTGTGCTTGGCAGTCTATAAGAATGGTTAGAAGACAGTGAAAAATGAGGACAGTCACCCTTTGTGTAAGTAAAGCCCTGGAATCTTCATAGGAAGTTGCTTGAGCTTTTAAGACTAGAGGACCTGATGATACCCCATTAGAATTTTTATGACACTGATGGTTAACAGACATTAACACAACTAAGCAAGCTCCAATGGTCAAGTAGTTGTTGAGATAAGAGTTCTAACTTTAGTTGCTCTGCCTGGAAGGCTAGCCCACACCCAGAACATTTAGTCTGTGATCTTCTCTCACTAAGTAAATCAAATGGATTTTGTATAATATTGACTCACTGCCTTTGATCTGCCATTTGAGTTCTTCCTGATGCATTCTGTGGCTCTGGGGCTCCTTGGTCTGTTTGAAATCTCCAACTGCTCTGTTACAGGAGAGGCAATCAGGGGGAGTGGTGGTATTCATGGCTGTGCCAGGTTTTCCTCTGTTGGCTGAACTTTTCCAGGCTGAGTCAGTTACCCCTATATTCTCACATGATGAGCCCTGTGAGTGAAACTTGACTCACCTATGCGCCCTGGCTCTACACAGGAGAGAGAACGCAGACAACTAGCCCTCTTGAATCGATGCCATGGATGGGCAGTCTCAGCTGGGCAGTGTTTGAAGTTTCCCCACAGTTCTGTGTTAGGTGTTAAATCAAGGTTATGTACTCGATACTTCTCAGAGTAAGATCGTTGACCACATTCACTGAATTATCAAGGGTACTTACTTAAATTTCAGCCTAGAGAGTCAGAATCTCTGAGGCTTAGCACCTAGGGATCCACATTTTAAACAAATTCCCCAGAAGCACTGCAGAATGTCTGACCCAGACCAAAATACTAAAATAGCTTCCTATGTGATTCTGTGCAGTGGGTCACTTGTTTCCAAACTTTGTCTCAAGTTTGTCACAGTATTTAATAGGCAGACAGTACAATGTGGGCATCGGGAATCTTGAAGGTCCCCAAAACATTGTTAGGCAGCAGAGGTTAGAAGTTTCTGCAGTAGGGAGGATCTATGTATTCTTTCAACTTTATCTACAAATGGCTTCAGATCTATTCACCCAGGCTACCTGGACAGGTGAGGAGTTAAGAGCGCTGATGTTGTGTGCCATTCTGTGTGTTATGTGTAGGCACAGGACATGAATTTACGACAGGGATATGGCAGACTAGAAATGATTTGCTCCTATCAGGAAAACAGGATTTTTCTAAACCAGGGACTGATTTTTCTCAACCGTACCAACTTTTCAAACTGTGGGTTGTAATTCATTATTGGGCTCTTAAATCATTTTCATGCCTAACAACCAGCATTTTTAATGGAATAGAATGGAATAGGACAGAATAGAACAGAAAATATCAGAGAATACAGCATGCAGAAGGGCCAATAATTGTTTTGTGAACCACTGTTGCCCTTCCCAATGTGAGTCCATCTCTTTTTCAGCCTCATTTACCTCCCTTTTACCAGTTGACAGGGACCTCTAAGTCTCTCCTATTGAATCTAAAGGACAGCTATAATTGAATCTGTGCCTTCATTCATTTGGAAAATATGGAGATGAAAATGAACCAGGTACATTGCAATCTTCCTGAAAAAGTCATTTCTCAAAAGGACTCAGATGCTGAATTCACAGCTTTTTCTCTCTTTTTCTCTTTTTCTGGCAACAAACCTATTCTGCCTTCACATTGGAGATGCAGAACTTTTAGTTCTGCTAAGAGTCACTTGCACACTCTGCTCTGAAGCCAAAGGCATCTGTCTCAGCTTCAACAAAGGAAAAACAGACCAACTGCATAGCAGACAAAATCTGTGATGACCAGAATATTGCTGAGCAGTGGACCCGATTAGTCCTTTGGGTTGAGGACAATAAAAATTTGCCTAGAGTAGCAGGTCCTACTACTCCATCAATCTGCAATTCAAATCACCTGTAAATACAAGCATATATGTATTGTGTGTGTATGTATGTGTACGTACACAAACAATTGTGTACATATGTTGTGTGTGCACATATACATACATACACATATATAAATTTTCTTTTACTATGACTAGAAATATTCAGTAGGGTTTTTGGAATCAGCACTATGAAAATTGCTGAATAAAGCTGAATAATCCAGAAAGAAAAGAGATAGCTAGAGAAACTCTAAGCAGCTGCAATGGCAAGCTAGAATAACACTGTGAGGGGTGTGGATAGGGCCTGGGGGAGCTTTGCATGGGAGAAGACAGCAGTGTGAGAACCAACCAATTGCAACTGCAGCAAATCAGTGTCTGTGGTTAACATAGCCTTTGGGGTGAGGACAATGACTACATTCTAAATCACTGTCAGTTAAAATGGCCTGAAGTGCTAATGAAGGTAACATTTTATAAACAAAGAGTTTTATAAAACTCTTTGAATTTATTTTACCAATAATCTAGAGATTTTCTTGCAATAAACCAATAGCTCAATTTTAAAAACAGGGTTATCTTAAATAAGCTATGTGACTCTGCAGAGAAGAACAAGAATTTTTTTGCTGGTCCACTCTCAGAGGACACGTTAATGTTGGGTTCTTTGTTCATCTTTCACAGAGCCCAGGAAAGTATTCTGAAAATTTGGGCTGAAAATTAAAAACCACCTTTCCTCACTCTACATGTCCCCTTCCAACTGTGGGGAAGGAGAGGAGCTGTTGCTTTAGTATTTGTACTTAATAAACCCTCACTCTGCATATTTGCTTTCTGCTAAGAAGCCAAAAAAAGACTTGCTAGCACAATTTGATCCATACTCCTGAATAAAAAATAACCAAAGATAAAGTTATTTCATCAAATGACAGAGATTGCAGCCAGTATATAAATGGGGTTATTTTTGAACATTGTACTACAAATCCCAAGACCACACTGTTAGACAATTGATATGAAATGTGTTAGAATTGGCATCCAGGTCAAGGATGAAATGCAAGTCTGTAAGCATAGAGTCAAGACGGTTCAAGTTTATCCATTAACTTCTTGTTTACATTTAATCAGGCTCTGCAAGTATTTGCCAAAAAAAAAAAAAAAAAAAAAAGAGGCAGGTAAACCGGATCATGCAACAACTTTGAGATGCACTGAAAAATGTGTAGAGATTTATTAGCTCATTTTTATTTTTTGACCTCCAGAGAAAGCCCAGTTCTCCAGGCATGGGCAGAACCCTTCTAAGCTAATATAACTAACCTGAGTATTATTTAAAATGAGTCTCCTATTGGTAAATGTTGACTTTGCCGTCGTTCCTCTATTTCAAATTCTGAAAAAAACAGACTGTAAGGCAGGAATGGGCACAGTGCAGGTTTTCTGATCCCATGCAGACCGGGTAAAGGAGGAGTCAGAGTCCTCAGTGGTTTTTTGCAGGTCTTTTATTGGGTTCAGTGGGTACGTGGCAGGCAGGGGTGCTGGGGGTCTGGGAGGCTGGCAGTCCTCCTGTTATAGAGCAGCCCCGATATTGAACGCGTTCCTGGCTGTGGGTCCTCACCCGCGCGCTTAAAAGGGACTTATTAATACTCCACTACAGGCACACACAAAAGGTTAATAAAAGGTTTATTTACAAGGGAAAAGGAAATAAGGAAAATGTACAACTCAGGGAGAAAATAGGGAAATAAAGTAATGCGTCCTACCCCATCCGCCGACCTGGAAACCCAAAGTCACTCTCAGAGCTGGCCAGACGCTGCTAGCTGGTGGAGAGCCAAAATGAGGGACCCCCCCAAAGCCCACATGTCTGCCTTTTATATCAACCTGGCTGCTTAACCCTACCCTCAGTTCCCAGCTACCTTCCCTTTGGTGAGGATGGGATTTGGAGTTCCCAGTGTCTTTGGCTTTGGCCTGGGGTGGGGGTGGAGTCCACAAAGCCTGTATGGAATTAGCTTTAGGACATCCTTTTCCCCCTAACACTCCCAGCCCCCAGCAAATCTTCACTCTATCTGGGCTCTCCGGTGATCTCGGCTTCTCAGCTTCTGCTTAGCTTCTATTGGCATCCCCATGATGCCGCCCTTAAAAAGCACAGTCTCAGCCCAGGTGAATCCCATCTACCTATGCCCACACCCTATCCCAGGTGCCCGCCATCAGGCATGCATTCAGGACAAGGATCCATCATCTATCCTGATGGCGAGAAGGCAGAAAAGCCTGACATTTTTTTCCTTACCCTACATGCATATTTGAAAGTTCCTAGGAAAAGATGGTAGACTTATTGTGGTGATCAGTTTGCAATGCATACAAATGTTAAGTCATTATGTTGTGTACCTGAAACTGAAATAATGTTGTATGTCAACTATACTTCAGTTTTAAAAATAGGTTTATAAATAAGCTTTTTTCCAGAAAACGTCACTTATACTATCTTAATTAGCATTTTGAAGTCCACTTAAAAAGTCAAGGGGGTAAGTGCAGGATAGTCACTGCAGAATTTTAATAGAAAAAAACATTAAATAAGTAATATATCTTCAAAAAGGACTTGTTATATAAAATAATATAAATTGAATATGCGAAATATACAATTAACTAGTATGCAGCCAGTGAAAAGGAATGATGCTCTTCTCTGTAATGATGCCAACCTTCCAGATATAACTAAAAAATAGAAGCAAATAGCAGATGTGTGTTCAGTGTAAAACCATTTGTGCTTTTAAAAATCGGGTTAAAATCCATGATACTTCTCCGAAAAAATACACAACAAATTCATCACAGTGATTTTGTTCAAAGAGAAAACCATGTGACTAGGAAAATAAGATTTACGTTCTCTATTAATATTCCTTGCGGCTTTTTGAATTTTTGTACCATTTGAATGACTCAGTCAAAAAAATGTTTATATAAATGATCGAGTGTAAACTATTTTCTCAAGTGCATCGTTGTGTGAACACACCCTGGTACATAGTTGGCATTCAATAAATGGTTATTAAATAAACCTGCTCCTCTCCTGATACCCAAATCTCTTCCTTCCTCAGTGTGCAGGTAGGATGAGGGAGACGGATCACTAAGGCCTCACATTTATTACAATGTCTTGGTACTTATTGAATGTTAAGTACATGTAATCATTATCTAACCTCTTGACAGATGTTCATTATCTCAGGTAATTTAACAACATCCCTGTGAAATAGCTATTATCACCTTTCTTTCACACATCAGAAAAATGAGGTGACCATAAGCACAAGCAAATCATTTTACACACACACACATACAATTAAAGGAGCACTTTTAAAATAAAGGCAAAGTATTGCAGGTACTTTGAGTACATCATGAAGGTGATATACTCTGCTTTTCAAAAGGCCTTTTGCAGGAGAAATATTTGTGTATAACATTACTGTAATAGAAAGCAAGAGAGACTCGAGGGTGGGAGCCCAAAAAGGAGAAATCCCAGTGGAAAAAGAAAGAATTGAATAAGGCTAGACCTTCCAATTAGGATTTTGAAGGGATCTGTTAAGGAAAAGTCATGTGATTCATACTAAGTACTTCGCATACATCATTACTTTTTATTCTTTTAATCCTAACAATCCTAAGTATTCTTGTCCTCAATTTTATTTATTTTTTTAAAGATGTATTTATTTCTGCATACAAGAGTTGGAGTATAGGCCAGAGGTGCGGGGGCTTGGCGGGGGTGAGAGGATTCTCTAGAGACAGAGTGGGGAGCAGAACAGGCAGATTGACTGAAATACACTGCTGAGGGGAGCAACAGGCAAGACAGGAGAGGTCTGCTGTGCCATGAGGTCAGCTCCCTGGCCAGAGATCGAACTCGTGCTGCAGCAGCTTGTAATAGCTTCATAGTGCTGAGACTTTAACCCCTTGTACCACCAGGGAGGCCTCCACTTGCCCTCAATTTTAGATGAATAAATCAAAACCTAAAGAATAAACCTTCCCCATATGTTCAAGTCCACACTTAATGTCTTTCTACTTCCTTCTGACCTCTCTAAGAGGGATGGTGGACACACGTGCTTCACATATTGATAGGTGACTGTGTGCACATTCATGTGTGTGTGTGCACACTCGTGTGTGCACACTCATGAGTTCATACTCATGATACATTGCTTATATCTAAGCCAAGTGTACTTGAGACAGGAACATTTACTTTATATTTAATATCTCTCATTATGCTAACACAGTAGACACTGAGTTATCTATAGTAACGTGTCAGCGCTAAACTAACTCTGTATAATCTATTTTAATTTTGTGTGAAGGCTTTATGACTGCAGATGAAAGAAAACTATTTGATCACCTCAAATCTCCTCATCTGAAATACTGGGTTCCATTTATCTGGTTTGGAAATCTCGCAGCTAAAGCCCGGAAGGAAGGTAGAATAAGAGACAGTGTTGACCTGCAATCACTGATGACAGTAAGTACACTGTCAGGAAAGAAGGCTAGAGGCCAAGAGGGACCTGAATCTAACAGGCTGGTCCAAGATGAATCCACTTTGTTCCATCCTCATTCCAAAGGAACCAGAAAGCCTGGACCTCAACATGCAGGATGGGAATAGTATACAGGTTTCAACCCAAACTGATTGCCAGGGGTTGCTAGGAAGCCGGTCTTAAACAGAATTCGACTTTGCTATCGGCTCTGTAAGAAAGTGCCTCTTGATTGATTAGCAACATCTGCCAAGAGCGCTTAGCATTTGGCACCCACACAACTGACTTGCCATCCCTGTTCCCTGGTTCCTAGAACAAATCTCGAGTAGAAGTAAACCTTCCCAGTCAATTCCCCCAAGTGAAAATATCTTGAGGGTAAGCTAGCTTTTCAGGAAACAAAAGTGTTTTTATTAAATGAAATAACCCTAAATTCATCTAAGAAACAAATTCACTTGAGGACTAGATAGATTTGTGTCCTGACAGTCTCCTGCCTGGCTTTAGTCTAAAATGAGTGAATGATTTAAAAATAGCTCCCAAATTAATATGAACTCTTTCCCCCCTCTCTTAGATAATAATTTATGCCTGATAGGGTAAAAAAAAAAAATCAATGAATCCCAGTTCTTCCTACAACAAACAAAGACAGATTTTCTGTCAATGTAAGTATTCTAAAGTCTAAGATGTATTACTTTCTTCTACAACCTTATGTAAATATATTTTCAAAAGAGACCAGCAGAAAAAAAAAAAATTTGTTCTCTATGTAATTAACCAAAATGGCTAGAAATTATTTCAAATATTAATCACTGCCTTCCCATCACCACTTTGGTCAATATATATGTTGGAAATTATGGGTTTGATAGAGTAGGGAATATTTCTATTAAGTCCTGATTTAACTTAATATTAAAAATAAGTTCATCTACAGCCATCCTTTTTGCAAATTTTTAATTACCCATCATTTTCAGAATTTTCCTTTTGGGGTGACTTTCAGGACCAACTACTAGCTATGCAAAGTCAGTCTCAGCATTTTACAGACATAATCACACCCCAAAAATGGCCACATTCTGAGTCCTAGTAAATATTGATTACCACACCTATCCATCATTTTAGTAAATTGTGTTTTATGTGTTTCTGCCCTAGGAAATGAACCGATACCGTTCTTGGTGCAGTCTCTTATTTGGTTACGACTGGGTTGGGATTCCCCTAGTTTACACCCAGGTATCAAATATTTTGCACTTGATTTCTATTTCTACTTGTCCACCTTAGCCCTCCAGCACTGCATCCTCACTCATTTTTTCTCTATTCCAGGTTGTCACTCTGGCTGTCTATACCTTCTTCTTTGCATGTCTGATTGGACGCCAGTTTTTGGATCCCACCAAAGGCTATGCAGGACATGACTTAGACCTTTACATTCCAATCTTCACTCTCCTGCAATTCTTCTTCTATGCAGGATGGCTCAAGGTAGCCAACAGTTCCTGAGACTCACTCTGTAACTTTAATCATGTTCCAAACTCCTTTACTGAGTCTTTAACAAACCATTCATGAGTGAGGCAAAGGTAGATTTAGCATTAATCATTCAGAGCTGTTATTACTTCCCCACCAGCGAGTAAAAGTGACGGGAATATAGTGAGCACCTATGGCAGCAGCTCATGTATGCAAAGAGATTACAAGACTACTCTTTTTATGGATATTGATTTTCTTTAAGTCTTTGTGTGCTCCCATTAGGATTTTGATAATGTAATTGAAGTAATAACTGTACCTGCATTGATATTTTATACTACAGTAAGCAAGTAGGCAGACTAAAAGAGAGTAAATAAGAAGCTTTGCATATCAAATGGAAGTATTCAGATTGTGTTATCATCTAGATTCTACTTAATTCTGTAGATAGTTGCAATTCACTGAAATCTCATTAGCTGTTTCATAACATTAAATGCATCACTTTTTTATTTTTTTAATATTTTTTAAAGATTGATTTATTTATTTATACAAGCACTGGGTACAGTCAGAAGCACGGGAGGGTGAGAGAATTCACCAGAGCCAGAGCGGGGAACAGAACAGGCAGACTGACGAAATACACTGCTGAGGGGAGCAGCAGGCAGCAGGAAAGGTCTGTCGCATCATGTGGGACCCTCGCTGGCTGGCTGGGGATCGAACCAGCACTCCAGAGGCAGCAGGCAGCTTCGCAGCCCAGCGCTCAACCATTGTGCCACCGGGGTGGCCTGCATCCAGTTTTTAAAACCAGTACTGAGACTCAAAATTCATCAGAATCAAAACCAGAACTCCAGGATTAAAGACCATATTTGGTTTGCCAGGAAATTAAAAATAGATCAGAGCAGGAAAAATGACCTGTCCAGTCATCAGTGTTTTTTATTTGTTCTTACCACCACTGCCTCCCCAACCTTTCACCCCTTCCAAGATGGTTGTGTAAATATCAAAGCCTGATTCTTTTCTCTCTTTTGTGAACTCCCCAATGTAAATATGTGATGGGGAAAAAAACTGAAGGCAATAACTCCATCGTTAACTAAAATCTACTGACAGTTTGGAGATGTCTTTAATACATGGAAGTTTCAAGTGTTCGATTTTCCAGTTAAATGCTGAAGAACAGTGTTTTGTGCCCCCCTGGTTCTGCCACCATCTCCCAGGCACACACTTTTACTGGAAAATAAGTATGTTGGCATTTGAAATTATACTCCAAAAGAGGAAAGGCATGTCCTTTACAAATGGCAAAAACATTTTTAACCAGGTGGCAGTAATTCTTCTTTATTTTTACCCATTTAAGACAGAGAAAGAGCAAGAAAAACTAATAGCTGTCATTTCTCATTAGAGAAAAAAGTAGATGCTGCTTTTTCTAAACAGATAATCACCATGATTCACCTAAATGCTCAGTCACTATGGCCTTTTATTGTCCTTTTCCCTGAGCTGTGCTGAGCTTTTTATTTTTGCTTTGTGACTAGGGGAAGCATTTGGCCGGCCTGTAAGGAATATGTTAGCAGTCCGTGCTAACAAAAACATGCTGTCTAAAGTATTAACATGCTTTTCCTCTGCAAAATATTTTTGAAGGCAAAATACGAAGGGAAAAATCTCAATTCCATTAAGAGACAGCATCTCTAGGGGAGCATCCAGGCATAATTTTTTTTCAAGTTCCCTACCTGATTCCAAATGTTGTTCAGCCAAGTTTCAGAATTCTAAGAGGTTAGAATTAAACCTTAAAATATAGGCAGCTAGATAAAGATTTGCTACTAAATAAATGGCTTCACAATCTAGAAATTCAACTAATCAGTGGTGCCTTTATTTATACGTTTATAAGTTTTTCCCATCTAGGCCCAATGTAAAATCGTACACACACACACACAATAAAAATCAAAGGGAATTACTCAAGAAGGAGAATAACAGGTGAGTCCTATTTGGCATATATCTCTCTCACAAAAAAGGTTATTCAATTCAGGAACCTGGTAAGAACATTTAATATTGACCGATTATTAGAAAATATGTGATAAGAAACTACCTTAACTTTTGCCAGTGGAAAAACTTATGAGGTAATAGTAAATCCTTTAGGGTAAAACTAAAAAAGATTAAAATTCCAGCTTTAGGACTTACTAGCTCTCTGACTCATTCATTTGGCAGTTATGTCCCGTACATGTGAAAGCTCCTTGTACTATTTTCTTTAATTATTATATGTCTTTATTTGCCGCTTACATTTTGTCTCCTTATCTGAACTTTTGTAAATCCCTTGAAAGCACAGGCTATGGATTCCTCCAGCTGTCTAGCACAATGCCTTGCACATTGTCAGTGCTATTTCAAAATTCACTATTTTTGCGTGAAACTCAGTCATGTGACTGCTCCGGGATAAGGCTGCATTGTCACAGTTGAATAGACAGGTCCCTTTGCAGAGCATGCCCAGGTAGACATGTCATTACAGATTTGAGACTTGCTTGCTGATAAATATCTGTGTCTGCAGAATAACCCCTCATCTTTAGGCTTCATATTATGAAACAGGGAATGAAATAGGAAACATCTTCAATCTCCATTCTTATTCTTCACAAGCATGGTGACAGATTTATTCTGTGTCCTCAACTGCAGGTAGCTGAGCAGCTTATCAACCCTTTTGGAGAAGATGATGATGATTTTGAAACCAACTGGTGCATTGACAGAAATCTGCAGGTTAGAGAAGCATTTCTTTCCTTTACAAATATTAACAATAAATCACTTGTAGTGTTTCAAATCTAAACAGACCCTGAATCTGGGCTCCTGAATTTAGAGCTTTAAGCCACAAGTGAAAGAGGTTTGACTGTTCAGTGTATTGTCTCCAACCCTTTGCGAACATCAAGGGCCCTAGCGCTCTCAATTTCAGTGAAATTCAGTCCTTTTAAATAAAAGCTCAAGTCAGTTTCTTTATAAATTTCTCAATTCTACACCATCTCTTTCATTGCAGTATAGAACAGTATTTTTACTCAATCTTTAATCTGTTTTTTATTACTACCAGGGAGTTGACAGTGACCTAAAATGGCAGCCAGGCACAATCTGATGTGATTTCCCAGATTCACAGCACATAGGTCCTCACAGTCAGGCGCCAGCAGCTGGACACTGAGAGCCACACTAGCCTGGGTCTCAGATCTGCCTGAATTATACTCAGATGGAACTTAGGACCCTTACCCTGAAGTAGTCCAGAAAGGTTCTGTATTAAGAACCAGTGTGAGAGAATTTACCTTTAGGGCAAGACTCTCCTTAAAGCACTCTTTTCCCTGAGAAACACATACTGAGTAAAGATCTTCAGATTGTCTATTTGCTTTAAGCCCTCATTCAGCTCTTAAATAGGTTCAAGCTTTTCACCATAGATCACATTGTCAGTCCGTTAAAGAGGAAGCATAATGCCTAGGTCTGTGACTCAAAACTCCCGTGGCCTCCCTGGTGGTGCAAGGGGTTAAGTCTCAGCACTATGAAGTTATCTGCAGCCACTGCAGCGCAAGTTCCATCCCCAGCCAGGGAGCTAACCCACATGATGCAGCAGACCTCTCCTATCTCACCCACTGCTCAGTGGGTATCTCATCCTCAGCAGTGGATTTCAGTAATCCACCTGGTCTGTTCCCCGCTTTGTCTCTGGTGAATCCTCTCACCCCCTGCACTCCTGGCCTACACCCCAGTTCTTGTATGCATAAATAAAATAAATCTTTAAGAAAAGAAAAGAATGAGATTCCCAAAGCATTAATCTTTTTTTTTTCATGTATCAAAGTCAAGAGGAGGGACCACTAATGACCCAATAAGTGTAAGCTTATTGATACATTTTTCCCAAAACACAAAAGCTCAGAGCACATAAGTTACACCGAGTATAAATGCATTTATGGGATCAACAAAACAGGATATTGAGAGTCTTCCCCCTTTTTGTAATATCTGGGATTATGTGGTTGCTGCCAGGGTAGCCTTAGACAATACAAAGACTTTGAGCAAATACGAAAAGGCCTTTCTCTGCCTCCAGGCAACATGTAGCTCCCCTCTGGGGCATGGGATTTGATAGAGCAAGTGTGGGCAGTTTTATAGCCTCCCTCACCCCATTGCCAAGTTCTTATGAAGTAAACGACATATACAACTCACTGTGGCAGCTCTCGCTGCAGCAAATATGAACTGTGGACATTTGTATATTCACTCATTCTGACTCTGCTATACTATTCCAAATCCCATCCACTCATTGGAACTTACTCGCTTTCTTTGTACAAATCACACCTGAATTATTCTAACAATATCACAATGATTTTTAGGTCTCTCTTTTAGCTGTGGATGAAATGCACATGAATTTACCCAAGATGAAGAAGGACATTTACTGGGATGACTCTGCTGCTCGACCACCATACACACTGGCAGCTGCTGATTACTGTATCCCCTCATTTCTGGGGTCAACTATCCAAATGGGGTAAGTGTGTTTTTTAATCACCAATTTTAGAAAATAACTAGGTCATTGTTCTGATCTTTTTGTCCTTGTCCTGAAGTTACTTTCATGATAACTCTCAATTTAGTACCTTTAAACAGCAGTGTTCTCAAATTTTCACATATAATTAATGTGCCTAAGAGAGTTAAAGGAATTGTAGTTTCTGGTTTAAATATGGTGTGTGTGTGTGTGTGTGTGTAATTTGCCTTTTTACCTTACTTTGATATCACAGGGTTTTTTTAGCATTTGTACAGCTATCCTCTTTTTTGTCTTCCAACTTGAACAGTTTGCTTTTTTAGTTATGTAGTTGTTTATTATCTAATTATGACTAGTATAGTTAAATTTAGTTTAACAGGTATTTATTGAGCAGATATGCGTTGCGTTAAACTATTTGGAGACAAGCAAGTCTTAAGGAGTGAAATAACTTTTATCAAAATTTTTCCCTAAGTCTAATTTAATCTATATTTAGTATACAAGTCAGTCTCTTATTCAGTGGTTTCTGCATAACAATCTGTTCCTATGTACTATGAGCTTTAAATAAATGGGCTGAGGCCTGAAGTAAATCATGCACAGTTCTTGAATAATTTTATTAAATCTGATAATGTATTTGATTTTAAAGAGATGTGTGAACGTGGGAGAAGTTTAAGTATATTTGCTGAAGGCAGATGCTGTAGTTTCCAAGTAACTTAAAGAGAAGAATATGAACAAATGAGAAAAGTAAAAGGAATCCCTCCCCCAAACTGTAGAAAAGACAGAACTCTTGTTCAGTTGCTCTTATAACTGTTAGCAAAACTGAGGCATCTTATTCCCTAAAGAATGACAGTGTAATATGTTTTGATGTTAAATGAGAGTAACATTTTTTTTTAATTTCAGCTTTACTGAGATAGAGTTAACACATCAACTTTTATTTAAAATCTGCATTCTAATGGTTCTATGTTCGTGTGCGTTGTGGAAGGATTCCCCCCATCTGGTTAATTAACACACCCTTCACCTCCTATCTTTTTCTGTCTTTCTATCTTCCTTCATCATTCTCTCCTATATTCCTTCCTATCTTTTTTGGTAAGAAAATTTAAGTTCTACTCTCAGCAAATTTCAGTTATCCAGTACAGTGTCCTCATCTATTGTTACCATGTTTTACATTAGCTCCTCAGACTTAATTCATCCTATAGCTGAAAGTTTGTACCCTTTTACCAATCTCTCTCTTACCCTCATCCCCAACTTCTGGCAACAACTTTTTTATTTTGTGTTTCTATTAGAATAACTATTTGATATGCAAGGCAAAAGTTAAGATATTAAACTTGTACCTAACCTTGGTGGTAAGGGCAGATTATGGAGGGTTTTGTAGTCTGGATAAAGAGTGATGCCTTTTTTTCAAAGGTAGTGAATGACATAGTTGCTCACTCATGTGTTTTAGAAGGGTTATCCTAGTAACTGGCTGAAAGAGAAATTGCTAAAGACTAGAACCAAGAGACCAGTCAGCAGGTCGTTGGTGTCGTTTAGACAGGTAAAGATAAAGACTTGAACTAGGGTGGCATTATAAGCACAGGTTAGATGGCAGAAGGGGCACATTCAAGAAGGGAGATAGAATTAAGAAAGATTAGATGAGTGGTAGTGAACCAAGGATGATAAGAGAGTAGAAGAGGAGAAGCTGCTGAAAGGAAAAGATGCGTTTCCTGTTGCATGTGTTGAATTTGAGGCATCTGTGGGCAATTCACAGGCAGACCGCCAGCAGGCCATGAGGACAGAGACTGTGCAGGTAAGGGGTTACCTTTGACTGTCATCAGAACATGGTGGCTTTAGAACCATCAGAGTAAGCAGGAGCGGAAAGGAACAGAGTCAGGGGAATAGGGCAGAATATCGAGGGTAGAATACTAACATGTGGTCACAGGCAAAAGAGTTCTTAAGAGTCAGAGCAGGAGTGATCAGAACAGAGTCAGGAGAAATGAGAGCATGTCCTTCCAAAGGTGGGAAGTTTCTAAATAAAGCCCCCAAAATGCCATAAGGGTTTGCATTTTAAAGTCACTGGAGACTAAAATAGAGTATTGGAGTAGAACCTAAATTACAGTAGATTGAGGAGTGACTGAAAATAGGGAGATCAAGACTGACAGTGGAAACTATTTTTTTAAATAATTTTACTATGGAAAAGTTCAAATGTATACTAAGATAAGGGACAAACTATAATAAGCCTCCATGTACCCATTGTCCACTTTCGATGATTAAGTTATAGACAGTCTTGTGTCATCCATACTCTTACCTGCTGTTCTCCTTCCTGCCACAGAATCATTGTGAAGCAATTATAACCACTCCATCTTCATGCCTAAAAAACAAAAATCAAATAAAATTTTGAAACAATAGTTCCTTTATTCATTAAGTTTCTTTATTCATAGTTCCTTTATTCATCCATGAACTCATTTTTTGAGAATTCTGGGTTGGAAGAGACAGACCAGACAGTGGCTTGTATGAGACATGGAGTGGAGAGTAGTGATATATTTTTTATTTGTTTTATTTTTTTTTTGAGATTTATTTATGCATACAAGAGCTGGGGTACAGGCCAGAGGTACGGAAAGTGAGAAGATTCACCAGAGACAGATCGGGGAACAGAACAGGCCGAATGACTGAAATACACTGCTGAGGGGAGCATCGGGTGAGACAGGAGAGGTCTGCTGCGCCATGAGGGTTGCTCCCTGGCCGGGGATCGAATTCATGCAGCAGAGGCTGCTGTTTGCTTCATGGTGCGGTGCTTAACCCCTTGCGCCACTGAGGAAACCCCTATTTTTTATCTGTTTTATAACATTTTAGGATGGGAGTGCCTTGAACATATTTAAAAAGAAAGAGGAGCCTGCCTTCCTCCCCCTTGCCACCTATCCTTCGAGTCACTTTAACCATCTCTACTAAATTCTACTTTGCTGCTGTGCCCCAGTCTTGTCCGACTAGATCAATTAAGATTCCCTGCAGTACTTACTGCAATCCTGAGCACTATATAACTTAGCATCTCTTATCAGAGGACCCACAGGGAAAAAAAAATTACCTCAGACATCAGTGAGGAAAAAAGAAAGCTTTGCCTCTTCTGGGAAATGCTTGCATTATTCATCTTAGAGACTGTGAATTTTATAGTTAATGATGGTCTCCTTTTCATTTTGACTGCTACAAGCCTGAAAACTAAATGCACAGCCACCTTCAGTCAGTCTGTGGGATTTTTTGGCATGTATTTCTCAGTTCTGTTGGTCTCATCTTATTGTTTTTCCTTATTTCTAGCCCTACTCTATTAGCCCAACTTTATAGATTATTGCCTTAAATGTATTTTTATAAGCAACTTCATATCCTGTCAAGATAAAGCAAGATGTAATAAAGACACAAAATGATAGTTCTTCTCGCTCTGCCAAAGGAGGTAAAAAGCCAGGCTGGCCAAAGGGGCCCACTGGAGGAAGCAGGGACACAAGAGCCAGGGAGGTTAGCTTAGGAAGGTTCTGGAGAAGATGGACACCAAGAGGCTGGGCCTGGTCCCAGGGACAGAGGCCTCCACACCTGAGCTGGAGGGAAGGGGTGAGGATGAATGTAGTCAGGGCAAGGAGAACACCCCTCTGTGGAGCTAGTGATCAGGAACCAGTGTTCTCACCACATCCAATCAACACCATGTCTTAATCCAAAGGGAGTTTTACGAAGACCCATCTTTTAAACTGTTATATTTCCAACACCAAATGAGTGCTAGTGTTACACCTCCCAATCTTTGGAGGGGCATGTTAAAAATCAGCTTTGGCATGACCACTTCGAATGAAAAAAAGGGTCACTTGAAAATCTGGACCAAGCTTTCCAAAGAAAAGTGCTTGCAAATAGTCTTGAGCATTTAATTGAGTGTTCGTGAAGGTATGGCAGTGAATCGCCACTTAATGTATTATCCCATGAGTTAACTGAGCAATGAAGAAAATCTTTCCCAGTTGACCTGTTCCATTATCACTCTGAGGTGATTTCATTTGAGCTTGCATAGTATGTTCTTTTTTCATAATATGGAATGCTTTCTGACCTGCTGTTTAATTAAGGCATCTTTTCGTTAGCTTAATCATAGGGACACTGTTAACCAAGATTAAGAAAACATCTGCAAGCAGTCAGAAGAAGAGTTGTCCATAAGATGTATGACAAGAAAACATGCCCAAACCCTAAAGTGAAAATGGGTCTTCTCTGGGCTATGATAAACACTTACGTTTGCAAAACCTGACTTTACCAAAATAAATCTAGAATGCTTGAACTCAAGCCAGCATTCCTGGAATACATTTCTTTTTAAACAAATAAAAAAATAAGGTCCAATGGTGGCGCAGGGGTTAAAGTCTCTGCACTATCATGGTATTGCCAGCCTCTGAAGCACAAGTTTGATCCCTGGCCAGGGAGCTGACCCACATGGCACAGCAGACCTCTCCTGTCTCGCCCACTGCTCCCCTCAGCAGTGTATTTCAGTAGATCCACATGTTCTGCTCCCCACTCTGTCTCTGGTGAATCCTCTCACACACACACCCCAACACGCACACTTCTGGCCTACACCACAGTTCTTCTACACAAAAATAAATAAAATAAAAATCTTACAATAAAGGAATAATTTAAAAAAATAATAATGTCCAGTCTTAACCTATACTAGCTCATTTGAGATGGAATGCATCACCCAAAGTTGTTATTATTTTTTAAAGACTTTGTGATTACCCATTAGCTCAACTTTTTAAGTCTCTGAGGAATGGAACACATGGAAAGTAAATATCTGAATTCTTGTAACTCCCTTTAATCCTGACTCAAAAATCAAAACAACCAACAGTAAAGAAGTAATAATCCCTTGAAGGTACTGGCAAAACCCTAACAAAGTCCATCCATAACAGTTAGAGGATTCTGAATGGGAGATCAGAGGGCAGAGCTACGTATGAAATGGACCCCTCAAGTATGTGGGGAGGGGTGTGCACGTGGGACTCTAACTTTTTCTGTCCTCTTGACCTAAAAACAAGCACCAAATCTATGAACTGCCAACTACTGGCTAGATTCCTGTTTAAAGAGCACTATTTTACTGGGCTTTTTGCCCTAATTCAAATCATATGTCAAAACTTCCTCACATTGATAACGATCTTAAGAAAGGGGTATGAAAACAGTTAAGTATCTACTTAGTAAAGAGGAGAAATATTCAGATTTTTGTATGACTTTCTTCTGGTTAGGAGTTGAGGCATTTATTTAAGATTTTTTTGGTTACTGTGAAGCTGTAACCACTTAATTAATCACATTTACTTAGTTGTCTTCATTCCAAAAGCTCTAAGTGTAAATATAGTTAGATATAGAGATAAAGATAGACACAAATATACTTAGAATATATATAGTTTATATATTTTTACAATATGTAATTAATTTTACAATACGTATTTAATGTACACAAAGTATTTCATGTACAGTAGAGGTCAGATGTATTTTAGTGATATTAATTCAATTATGCCAACACATGTATTTTAGCAAGTAAAAGGCTTTATTAATGCATGGTTAAATAAACTTCTACATTAATGTTTTATTCAGTATTTTTTTAACCAAACTAGATTCAAACATTTTAGCTTTGCAAGAAAATAGAGACTCTGGTATGTACTCCTGCATGCCTGTGTTTATAAATAACCCAAAAAATCTTAAATTCTGAATTACTAACTTCAACAAAAATGTATTCTTGGAACATTGATTTTCACTTAATGTAACAGAAAGGAAGGGGAGATGAAACCTCCCAAGGAGGTGAATGTGCATTAAGTTTATAATTTTAGAACTTACACAGAGATTCTTTCATATGCCAACCTGGGGTCACCAGTGGAGCTGTTTTCGCTGGAGCTTTGAAACCTTCTTTGAGGTATATGTGGCCACAATTCCTTTGTGGGTCAGCCAGCAGGTTGGTAAGCATAGCCAGGTTGGAACATGAAGCTCTCAATATGCCTGTGCTTAGCCAGATTTGCCATAAACCTTGGTCCCAACCTTCAGAGAGGCAGCAGAAGGGTCGCCAGCAATGTGTGCAATTTTCTAAGCTAAGCCTACCTTTCATGATGCTTCATTAGCTTGAGAGTACCCCCAGAAAGGGCGCAGAGAAGAGGGCTGGTTGGATAGAACCTTCTGGTTGTGGCTTTTCCTCACAGTGCATGGCCTGGTACCTCCCGGCTCAGCATAAGTGTTACCTTGCCTATCTTGTAAATCCTTGGCTACAACTCTGACAGAGATTCTGCAGTGCAGAAGGTTAAAAATAACAGTGTTTACCTCTAATGGTTCAAAGAGTACATTTTTCTTTGCCTGTGAATAACTGCTCCTCTTGGTGTGCTCTTGCCCAGATACATTTTCGGGAAAATTATCAGCTCCTTCCAAGACAGTCCCAGACTTTGAATCCACTAGCAATCTGAAACAGAAATGCTGACTTGAGAATTCGAGCTCACCTTATTAAATGTAATTTTCCTAAATCCCTCATTTCAGTTCTGTTAAAATGACCTAGTATTCGAATTAAAATTGTCCAGAGAGCACTTTGAAAGTGGCCCAGAGAAGGAAAGGCAAGCCTCATCCAGTTTTATCCTTTAATCCTTTGAAGCTCTATATTTACCTAATCACACTCGTAAGAAGGGGCTTGCTTTGTAAAAAAGCTTGCTTTGAAAAAAAATGCATTAAATCTTTCAAATCATCAGAGCTGCTTCCATCTTTCCATATCAGACACATTCTAAGAAGTCTGAACGTTGGTGGCATCTTCAGAGTCTTCTGCATCTTGTTAGAGCTGCAGGAGGTAAAAATTGCTCTTCTGGGCCCTGACCAGCCTAAGCATCTTCTCAAGAGTCCTTAAGTCCCCACTGGCATGCCCCTAACTGGCAAGGGAAACTGTAAGACTGATGGTTTTATACGTGTTCAATAGATATTTTGAAATTGGGGTGGCTTTTTATTTTTCAATACTTGAGATTAAAATCAGAATATATCCCAATCCAGACATGAATTTGGCCTGTAGAAATAACGTGTGCTCATCCTTCTTCTAGAATCAACTATAATCAACTAGTTTGGCTTAACATTATTGTTTATCCCCCATCTGCTCTTCTCCCTTGCAAAATAACAAGAAAGCCCAGTATGTGGCACAACATTTCTTATCCTTACTTTGTCTGGTTTTCTGTATAGATGATTTATATTATGCAATAAATGTATACTGCAGGATTTGGCAGTATTTCCAAATGGCAAAAAAGAGCAATATTGAGAGACAAATTCAGAGCAGTCCCACCCCTGCTCGACCCTATCTTCTTTCCCTCCAGTAAACCTGTTCCTCCCATGCAATCATTTCCTCTCCATTCACCCAGTGTCCTTGTCTTGCCATTAAATGGCTGTTACAGACGCCCCTTCCATTCCAGGTTCATTGTTGGGTGGAAGCTCTGTGCTGTGGTAACATTTTATAGCATCATTGACAATAGCCGAAGTGCCCAAGGGCAGATAAGTGGATTAGGAAGATGTGGCATATATACAATGGAATGAAATACTATACAATTCTAAAAAAGATGAACTCTTGCCACATTACAACACTGTATATGATTTAGGGGGCAGTCTGCGCAATATCATTGAATGTACCCAATCTCTGATTTAGGGAAATAGGTTCACACCTCCTCAGATATATGTCGATACACCATACCCAACAAAAAGCTAGACTCTTGCCATTTGCAACAACGTGAATGCAACTAGCAGGGATAATATTAAGGGAAATAAGTCAGAAGGAGAAAGATAAATACTGGACGGTTTCACTTAAATGTGGAATACAGAGAAACAACGCTTCAGATAAAACCAAACCAAGAACATACTTTGGAAATAATACTGTAGAACTGCTGTTACAGTGAGGGAGGGAGGAAGAGAGCAAAGTAGAGAGGAGGCCCAGTGGACTATGTGGAGGACTATGGGTGCCTTGGGGGAGGGTGTGATGTGGTAACATACTCTGAAGAGGTGTGATCTATACCACTGTCATGTACAGTGTTGTAAACCAGTCTAATATGAATTAAAAAAAACAAACAAAAAACTGAACTCATAAAAAGTAAAGTAAGGACCTGCCCTGGTGGCGCAGGTGGTTGAGCGCAGTGCTATGAAGCTGTCCACAACCTCTGCAGCGTCAGTTCGATCCCGGCGGGCCAGCGAGGGTCCCACATGGCGCAGCAGCCCTCTCCTGTCTCACCCGCTGCTCCCCTCAGCAGTGTATTTCGTCAGTCTGTTTGTTCTGCTCCCTGCTCTGTCTCTGGTGAATCCTCTCACCCTCCCACTCATCGGGCCTGTACCCCAGTTCTTGAATAAATAAATAAATAAATCTTAAAATAAAAAATTAAAGTAAAAAATTTTTAAAAATGAAGGATAGAAGGAGAAAAAGGAGTGACCTTCAGACAGACACTGTGAGTTCCTCTAGCCATACCAAGAAGTCCAAACTGATTTGGAAACCACCTCTGAACATTTGCCAGTCATTGACAGAGTCTTTTTAATATCTTCTACCTGCCAAAGCTTTTCCATATGTATTATGCCTTTTGAACTCCTTAACTACCTGTAGGGCAGGTAGAGAAGTGTCACCAGTTTACCAAATCTGATAACAAGTCACAGAGAGGCTAAGTGGGTCTCCTACAGCCACCCAGCTAGTTAGCATCAGCCTAGGAAGCATCAATCCTGGCTCTTCATGTTCCATAAAATCATTTTCCTTACCACAAAATTCTCAGATTCCATCTCTGGAAACTGATGGCTGCACAGCACTTTTCATAAATGTTCTCCTATCTCTAGTTACCTGCCTTTCTCAGTCCAAGTGAATTACATAAGACCTAGCTTTTTCAGTTGACCTTCTCTAATAAATAGCAATATAATAAGGCTGCTTATGTCCTATCGTATAATGTTTCTGCTATAATCATTTTGGGATATTTTAAGTGGTGGTATATTTGAGCCTCAGGATTTGTACTATCCCATACCAAGGACACTTTTTTTTTTTAAGATTTATTTATTTATGCATACAAAAACTGGGGTGTAGACCAGAGGTATGGGGGTGAGAAGATTCACTGAGACAAAGTGGGGAGCAGAACAGGCAGATCTACTGAAATACAGTGCTGAGTGGAGCAGCAGGCGAGACAGGAGAGGTCTGCTGCACCTTGTAGGTCAGCTCCTGGCTGGGGATGGAACTCCTGCTGCAGTGGCTGGTGATTGCTTCATAGTGCTGTGTCTTTCACCCCTGCACCATCAAGGAGTCCCACCAAAGGCACATTTAAAACATCAAAAAGGAGCAAAAAACTTAAACCTAAATGGTGCATCCAAGTCTCCAGAAGGGAAATAATTTTTTTAAGTATTCTATCCTCTATTTTCTGAGTTTAAAACCAGTTTGCTCTGAAACCACAGATTGTGTTGTCATACTGGGAACCATGACTATCAGAGAGAGGAGAAGGGCATTGTGTGTTGACAGTGACACCTCTCACCATGGAAACACTCAGAGGAGAGGTCCTCTGCTCATCATAGTGGGGAGGGCCACTGCTGCTCTAAGAGTGTAGAAGGTTCCCAAGTCATGTTTCTGACCCAAAGCATCTCTAGATGACCACATTCATCAGTTGATTTTCTTGTAGCTCTTCCAGCTTAGACACAGCTGCCAAGTGACACAACTCTAGTATTATCCTCACATCGCAAGGTCAATCCAAAGCTGCCTTTGCCTCTAGGATAAGGTCCAAATCCCCTATATAACATTCTTCCTAACACAGACCAAGGTTTCCTTCCAGTTTTTGCCTGACACTATTTTGTATGCTTGACACAAACTCTATATTTGCCTTCCTCAGGAATACTCTAAAGTTTGAGTCACTTCTTCCACCTGGAATATTATGTCCCTTCTGAGTCTGAGTCCTACTCAGTGTGAAGAGCCAGCTCAAAAACTTAATGTGCCCCAAATATAGCTATTTATATACCTGCTTTCCCCTTCCATTTACATTTTGCTATACAATACTTAATGCCACACATTGGTTCATGTAGATGCTCCATAAATTTAGTTGGGTAAGCAGAGAAGTCTCACATGTCCACACCACAGATTTACACAGCAGGAAGTTGCAGTTGGGTCTCTTTGGCAGCCAGTATCAGCTGGTGAGTTGGTAGAACATTAGCAACAGCTCTGACCATTTTGTCATTTGCACTTTGCAACTCACATGCTTTTCTCCAATTTGTGACCTGGGATCTTAATCGTCTTGCCCACATTGAAAGTACATATCCACATCACTACATAATTAGAAAGCTTTCCATTAGTGTTCATGACATTGTGAAGTAATAATAAGGCTGACTTTCTTTTCTGGAAGATTTTGTCATTCCTACAAGGTTGTGTGCTTTAGAAGCAGTTAAGGAAGGCAAATCCCAAATAAAAAGTGAAAGTCTAGTGGAGGACAGAGACGCGTCCTATAAAGAGAGATTGCCAGCTCCACCTCTGGTCCCCGGAGCACATCCAGCGCGGTGATCTTAGTGACTGTGCTCGCCACTCCTCTGTAGCTAAACGGGTTCCTGAAGTGTGACTGGAGATCTGACCTAATGAAATCCAAGAAGCAGGGGTCACCAAGGCCACTGAAGCATGAGTCTGCATTTCTCAAGTCAACGTAACAGAATCTGAGCCGTGCACAGTGGAGGGTGGGCCAGAAGGCTATCTGGTAGCCAAGGGCACTGCCAGGGCTTTAGAATAACAGCACGAGGTAGTAATCAGACGCTATCCCAGGACATTTAGCCAGTTAATCATCTCGGTCACCCATCTTTTATTCATAATCACAGAGGAATGGCATTTTCTTTGGCTGCTCACTTTGCCCTTTTGGGTTACACCAGTTTTAGGTTCTCCCACTTTTTCCTTGCTGTCACATAAAATGCACCCGGCATAGTTAAGTGTCTTATCACCATAGATGTCATTGGAATATTCAGCAGGTGAATTGGTGGTGGAAATTCTATAGGGACTACACCTGAGAAAAGAAAGCCAACATTGTTTAAAAATGAACCATGATGTAAAATATATATAAATAAATTAAGAAAAAAAATAATATTAGATGGGGACAGCCGGGTTACTGCTGCTCCCAGAGCCAGTATGAGCAGCTGTAGTGTCAGGGCAAGGCTGTAAGGAGCTCCACCTGGATCCTCACTGACTGTAAAACCAGAGATGTAGGCAGATGAGTACCCTGAGGCAGGGGTACACGTAACCCTGTTTCTCAATTATCCACTTTATTTCAGGCTTGAAAAAGATTAAAATGCTTTATGTCTTAAATGTTTCAAATTCAACAGGAGATACTTCACAATAGTAAATTGTAAGGGCAGGACATGGGCACAAGGCAGGTTTCTGATCCCATGCAGATCGGGTAAAGGAGGAGTCAGAGTCCTCAGTAGTTTTGCAGGTTTTTTATTTGGGGTTCACCAGGCATATGGCAGGCAGGGGTGCTGGCTGGGGGGCTGGGAGGCTGGCAGGCCTCCCAGCCCCCAGCAAGTCCTCACTCTATCTGGGCTCTCTAGCGTTCGTTCTGCTGCTTCTCGGCTTCTCTTTCGGGTTCTGCTGCTGCTGGCTGGGGCTGCTCGCGTCCCCCCCGTGACGCCGCCCTTAAAAGCACAGTCTTAGCTCAGCTGAATCCCATCTACCTATGCCCACACCCTACTCCAGGTGCCCGCCATCAGGCATGCATTCAGGACAAGGATCCATCATCTATCCTGATGGCGGAAGGGCAGAAAAGCCTGATATTTTCTTTACCCTACAGTCCACCCCCTCAGGGTTTTCTGCCATACAGTCTATACATACATATACAATTTTCTAAACAAACAATGCAGCCATGGCCCACAAAAGCAAATACATCACAATATAACAAAATACAATATAACAAAATACAACAGAACACAAATAAGTCCAGGCAGGGCACCAACCAAGTGCAAAAGACAATTATTGGTACCAGCAGATGAGCCACCAAATCTGCTGCCGAAGGCACTGCTCATACGAGGGAGGGGAATCACTCACGGCATCTACTATAACATACCAGGAGCCGTCAGGCTTCCTGGCCTTCTCTGGCTGTAGTCTCGGCTACAAGGCGCACACAGCATCCACCCCCAGGATGCACTAGCTCTGGGATTGGCAATTTTATTCTGTTGGGGGTAATCGCCAACCCTTAGGGTTTTTGTCTGCAGTCGCTCCAACACTCGGCCTTCATGGCCACCCATGCGACTCGCAGACCCCTGCACTCAAGCCAACCACTGCACAAGCACATGGGTCGGGGATCCAAACTCTGCATTTGGCTTGGGCTCCACCCCAAGCCACATTCCCCACCCGTCCCCCAAGGACAGGTTCCTCAGCTCCTCACCCTCGCTCAAGAATGAGCAGGGCATCACCCACAGGTGATTTTACGAGACTCACAGTTCTTCAGCATACCCAGGCTGCTTAACAGCCGCTCAGGGCTTCTCAACTTATCATCAGTACCAGCTTTTGCCTTCTTAGTTGGCTTTTCTCCTCCACCTGGCTGCTGGGCATGCACAGGCTGCTTTTGGCCATCAAGGCCCACTGGCCACCCCCAGATTCCCATCTCCTGGGGTTTACAAACAAAACTGTTCCACCCCCAGGGTCCCAAAACATATCAACCTGCAAGGTCCTCCGCCTTCTGGCGGCATTGTCAGTCCAAGTTTATCAGTCCATGTCCATTGGCCTCTCCCTGCGTCAGCAGCGGCCTGCTGCCTCAGGGGTCATTGGCTGGTCCTTTCCGGTGTCATTGGCTGGTCCTTTCCGGTGTCATTGCCTGGTCCTCTCGGGCGTCTCCTCCTTGCGAGGTCTCGTCCCACAGCTCCGGACCGTATCCACCTTCTGTGCCGCCATGGTGCCTCCAGCGTCATCACAGGCAAACAGTCTGTTCTCCTTAGTCCCTCCAGGTCTTCAGAGGGCTCAATACCCGTCTACATGGATCTTGCCGACTTACGCCAATTGTAAAGGCAGGACATGGGCACAGGTGCAGGTTTTTCTGATCCCATACAGACCGGGTAAAGGAGGAGTCAGAGTCCTCAGTGGTTTTTTGCAGGTCTTTTATTTGGGGTTCACCAGGCATATGGCAGGCAGGGGTGCTGGCTGGGGGGCTGGGAGGCTGGCAGGCCTCCCAGCCCCCAGCAAGTCCTCACTCTATCTGGGCTCTCTAGCGTTCGTTCTGCTGCTTCTCGGCTTCTCTTTCGGGTTCTGCTGCTGCTGGCTGGGGCTGCTCCCGTCCCCCCCGTGACGCCGCCCTTAAAAGCACAGTCTTAGCTCAGCTGAATCCCATCTACCTATGCCCACACCCTACTCCAGGTGCCCGCCATCAGGCATGCATTCAGGACAAGGATCCATCATCTATCCTGATGGCGGAAGGGCAGAAAAGCCTGATATTTTCTTTACCCTACATAAATTCATCCAATTTATTCATGGGGCGAGGAGAGCCAACCACAGTTTGCGTCCACACCACCTCAGTAGATGTGTTCTTTCCACAGAGTTCACGCTTCATCCCCGTCTTCCTTAACCTAAGTGAGCAGACAGAAATGCAAATCATTGACTAGAAATGCTTGCATATTACTTCTGGACAAGAACTTTATTTTACTCATTATTCTGTCATCACTTGACACCAATGTAGCAGACTCTACATATAAAGTATTAAGAACAAGGGCCTCCCCTGGTGGTGCAGCGGTTGAGCGCTGGGTTGCGAGGCTGCCCACAGCCAACCAGCGAGGGTCCCACACAAAAAAAAAAATAATAAAATAATAATAAAGTATTAAGAACAAAGGCTTTGCCAATGACAGATCTAAGGCATCCAGGAGGGGCAGGAGGATAAAGGTGGTAGAATGGAGGGGAGCACAATGGATTGTGGTGAACTATGGGGGCTTTGGTGGTGGGAGAGCTACGATGACCAAACCTAAGGAGAAAAATCTGGTACTCTGAAAATATTAACAAGGTTGTAAAACAATGGTACCTCATTAAAGTGAATGAATGAGTTGTAAAAGAAAATGAAGTTTAAAAAGAAGGCTTTGGAGGGGCCTCCCTGGGGGGTTAAGCACAGGGGGTTAAGCACCACATTGTGAAGCGATCCGCAGCCTCTGCAGCACAGGTTCAATCCCCTGGCCGGCCAGAGAGCGATCCCAGTGTTGAGGCAGGCCTCTCCTGTCTCGCCCGGCGCCCTGCCCCCCCCCCCCGCCTCCCCCCTCCCCTGCCCCTGCTCCCCTTGATGTGTCTTTCAGTCGGTCTGCCTGTTCTGTTCCCTGCTCTGTCTCTGGTGAATCCTCTCCCCTCCCCGCCACCCCACATCTCTGGCCTGCACTCCAGCTCTTGTATGCATAAATAAATAAATCTTTAAAAAAAAAAAAAAGAAAGGTGGCTTTGGAGTGAGACCTCACTAGATACAACATCCTTAAGTGACTCTGCTGGCCTCACTTTCTTTGTCCGCAAACTGTGAATGATAGTAATTACTATGATAATTAAATGAATGGATGCACAGAGGTATTTAGTTGTATACTAACAGCTATTTGCAGTCTTGAAATTAGTTTGTGATCCACTCTTTGGGAGGTGGATTTATGGGTCCTAGGAAAATATGACCTTGGTTTACCTGTAATAAGGGAAAAAGTACACATGGTATATCTTATTTTTTTTTTTTATGTCCAAGTCTCTAGTGAGTGATTCTCAGAGTATATTCTGGGGACCCCTGGGAATCTTCAGAACCAAGACCCCAAGTTGAAATCCTAGGGTCAAAACTATTTTTGTAATAACAGAAAATGTTCTTTACCATTTTCACTCTCATTCTTTCATGACTGTACTTTACAGAGGTGACAGGCTATGTGATGACATCATCACTTGGCAATTAATGGACTGTGTGTGCTTGTACATCCTTAAGGGAGTTTTTATATTCCTCAGTCACCAGGTCTAATACAGTAAGTATCAATAGATATAACCCACATAGACAAGTCTAGTTGGGTTCTCAATAATTTTTAAAAGTTTTCAAAAAGTGCTGTGACCAAAAGGTTTGAGACTCTCTGCTAGAATATCTCAAGTTAAAGTCCTCCTCCCTGCTCCATTTCAAAATTGAATGCCAAAAAACTGAACTCATTTCTTTTTTTTTTTTAAGTATGTCACATAACTTCAATGTTTTATTTATTTTTTAAAAAAGATTTATTTATACAAGAGCTGGGGTACAGGCCAGAAGCATGGGAGGGTGAGAGGATTCACCAGAGACAGAGCAGGGAATAGAACAGGCAGAATGACTGAAATACACTGCTGAGGGGAGCAGCGAGTAAGACAGGAGGGGTCTTCTGTGCTATGTGGGTAGCTCCCTGGCTGACCGGGAATTGAACCCGTGCTGCAGAGGCTGTGGACAGCTTCACAGTGCTGCACTCAACCCCCTGTGCCACCGGGGAGGCCCAGAACTCATTTCTTAACGTTGAGACTGCTTCCACAGTCAGGTCCCAAAGTCAGCTCTGCCTGCATTTTGTCATTGTGTGTTTCAGGCTGTCTGGGACTGACGTCCCTGGCGAGGACTGGCTGTGGGATTATGAGAAGCACGGCCCTCGCCGTTCGGTGATTAGAAAAGTCAAGAGGTTTCTGAGTGCCCACGAACACCCGTCCAGCCCCAAGAGGAGAGCCTACGGGAGGCAGGCCAGCGACAGCTCCATGTTCTTCCCGCCCCTCGACCTCAGCCCAACCAGGGATCTGCTGGACGTGCCGCCCAGGAGCCCCCACCGGGCCTCAGCCTCCCAGAAGCAACCCAACTTCCGGGAGGGGAGCCCCAAGATGCACTCCAGCCTGGGGGAACTGTCCACCATCAGGGAGACCAGCCGGACGAGCACGTTACAGAGCCTGACTCCCCAGGCCAGCGTGAGTGGCTCCCCCACCAAAATGCCGCAGGTCCCCGAGGTGCTGATTACAGAGGCAGAGGATCTCCACGACTCTCTGGCCTCCATCCGCAGCTCAGACTTCACCGGGGTTCAGCCAAGCGGGCCTGGGCAGCAGGAGGACCCTGTGGAATTGTTGATGTTCCCCTCAGAGGAGACACGGCCTCAAGACCACAGCCTCCAGGCTGTTTCAGGCAAAGCTGAGAGAAACCTCCTCAGCGTAACCCCTGAGGAATACGCCGATGAGAATGACTTGTTCCGGAAAAGGTGGAGCCTCCCGGGATTCCTGGAGTCCAGCCACCCGTCCCTGGCAGGCATAAATCCAGATACTGTGAGCTCTGAGCCAGCTCTTTTACTTGACACAGAAACATCCTCAGAGGCCAGTGGCATCAACTCTGTGGCTGGCTCTCCGGTCTCTCCTGATGTGCTGTATTTAATGGAAAACCTGGACACCAAGGAGACAGATATCATAGATAACAATGAGGAAGCCCGCAAAGGAATGCCAGAAAGTTCTAGGACCTGGTTCTAGTCTAGAATCTTACTTTCCCAAAAGTTCAGGATTGGTTCCAGAACATATCAGCGGGTGGTCAACTTTTTTAATGACCATGCTGTATAAGCTACTTAAAACTTTGAAGGGCATTATGATCCTGACTTCTTTGAGGACTGAGAAAATCAAATACAACCATCCATCATGAAGTGGCTTTCATGGAAGTTGCCAGACCACAGTAAGATATATCTTTACCAATAAGGAATCTTAAATATAGATAGGATTTAAAAATTGATAGATCATTAGCTTTGGAAAACACCTTAAAAATCATATTCCAATCCCCTGGTTTCACCAAATAGGGAGACAAAGGAGACTCTCTCTCTCTCTCTCTCTCTCTCTCTCTCTCTTTCTCTCTCTCTCTCTCTCTTTCTTTCCTTTCTTTCTTCAGTTATAAAGACAGGGAGATGGATCACGTAATGCCTCAAAAGCCACTTCCTAATTACAATTCCTTGAGATTTTCTAGCCATCACACACCCTACCTATATCATCACTTCCTAATTCTTAAGATTTATCAGCATCAGTGAACATCATTTCTCTTCAATTTCCATTTCTACCTACAGAATTTCATTTTCTCTCCTCCCCTGTCTTCTCTCATCCTTCTGTCTTTCCCTTCTCTCTAATCTTACTCTTTCTCTAGTGACTCTAATCTGCCGCACCGTTCACATTACAGTACTTCCTCCTGCTAACTCAGTAGCATACTTCTTGCCTTGGTTTTCAAAATATGAGGCACTGGCCAAGTCTCCTACAGAATGACCAGAATAGGTCAACAAATACAACTTGACACGCTTCCAGCCTCGCAGTGGCAGGCATGTGGGAGTTGATGGTGTCCCACCACACCCTCAGCAGCCATAGCCAGCTCTTCCTGCAACCTCTTTTTGTTCTTAAGAAAAAAAAAAAAAAAAAAAAAAAAAACCACTGGAGAAAACTAAAGTGAAGAAAACATGAAGCTTATATAACCAAATGCTATGGAACCAAAAAATGACAAAGCTTCAATCTCTTTAACTCAAACTTCTTACAGCAAAAATCCCAATTAAGTCACAGCATGGGACCAGTCACTGTGTCTACCAGGTTGTTTGGGACGAGGTAGAATATTGGAGCTGGGAGGTTAAGGGGGTCCAGGCCTGCATGATGGGGATAGGGCATTCACTGGCTCCCTCCAAGGAGCTCTTAGAGGTGGCTGTTTTGGGGGGGGCTCCCAGCTTTGTCTTGTAGGCCATGCTCTCACTATTTCTGTCATATGATGAAGCTTGATTACATATGTCTTAAGAAATAAAATAACCCTAATGGCTTGAGTGCTCACAGTGTGCCAGGAAGCCGTGTGTGAAGTTCACGGGTGATCTCATTAATCCTCACCAAATCCTGCGAGTTGGTAGACTATTATCTCAACTTTAAAGATGGAGAAAACCGAGACTTTGGAGAAGTAAAGTAATTTGACTAAAACCATAGAAGCCAGTAAGTGGCAAGGCTTGGATTCAAACCCAAGTTTATTTGACTGAAGAGCCCACACTTTTAACCAGTATGCTTCTTCATAGACTGGACTGTGCTTTCTGCAAGGCCCTCTATCAGACAGCAGTTTACCCAGAAGTCCAAGGGATGCCCCAAGAGACTTAATGCCTAAATCCCTGCGGCCTTGGAGGCCTCTCTGGCTCCTTTACACTTAGGTCTACTGCATCTTTTATTCATGCACATGGAGGACACTACTCCAATTTTGAACACCAGCCATGGTCCCCTTCACCTTTTTTTTTAAAGATTTATTTATTTATTTATACAAGAACCGGGGTACAGGCCAGAGGTGCGGCAGGGTGACAGGATTCACCAGAGACAGAGCAGGGAACAGAACAGGCAGACTGACGAAGTACACTGCTGAGGGGAGCAGTGGACAAGACAGGAGAGGTCTGCCGCACCATGTGGGACCCTCACCAGCCAGCCAGGATCGAACCGGTGCTGCAGAGGCTGCAAGACAGCTCCACAGTGCTGTGTGCTCAACCGCCTGCAATACTAGGGGAGACCCCCCCTCACCTTTCTGATGGAAGAAAGTTACAGGGATCCTCCCCCAATTCCTCTCCATAGGAGATATTATAATTACCACATTTTAAAATCTCTTATATACAACTGGATATAACCCAAGCTGCATAACAGCAATGGCATTTACTTTAACTGGCTTTTCTCAAAGGACTAAATGCTATACTCTGATGGTTCTCGGTATTGTCCACGGTGTTAGCACCTGGGAATGCACTGATGTTCACAAAGCATTAGATGCAGACAATGGGCTCAAACCCCAATATAACTCTGCTAAAAGGCAGGAACCCTAATCTCCCAGTCATTAGCCTTTTAATGCTACTTTCAAGGATGTTTCCATTTAAGTCCTTTGACTCTCTCTTCTCTGGATTTATGTACTGCTCAAATGCAGACAGGTTTCACTTCTACCTTGCTGCTTTTGAAATATAATCAAGTTTTGATCCAAAATGATAAGTTCTACACAAATAGAATTGTACTTTTCTTGTGGAGATGGAGTGTTCATTTATCTCTAAATCCATGCCATGTGTACCTTTGTCTAGAGAATTATTTCATTTCCTCACTATTTCATCAAAATGTCAAGTGGTCTTCCATTTCCTCCTTGCACTGAAAATGGAATAATGACTGGACCAATAAGTCCATGTGGTTGTATTCAGCTATAAATTGAAGCCAGCAACTGCCCAGGGCAGATGAAGAAATTCTTTATTCATCCTTAAATGAGATTTTTACCCAACACAGAACAAAAACAAAATGCTATCTTCTCAGGTGCCTGATTTCATTACCTGTTTAGCCCATTTTCTCCTGAGTGCTGGAAACTTCCATCCTCTGGATGAAAGGTCACACAACCTGATGACTTATCTATTCCAAAAACAGGCTTGGCTTGGCTTTGCACCAGGTGTAACTGCAGGTCAGAGAGCACGAGGGGGCCCCAGCCTATTTGCTGCATCGTCTCTCTGGCCTCCAGCCACAACTCAAGCCTGATGCTGGGGTTCACAGTTCAACACAGGTAAAGGCCCACAGACTTTGTCACCCAAGAATTTAGGGATGATTGACCTCACACACACACACACACACACACACACACAAAACAAAGAAGGCTATTCCCCTCTCTTTAATTGTCCCACCTATTTCTTGACCCAGCACCACCAATTCAGGTATACATTTCCCAGCTAAACTATTGAAAAACATATTTTAAATGACTCAGCTAAACTATTGAAAAACATATTTTAAATGAAACCAACAAATGTAAAACTTACCATTAAAGGAAGACTCGCTTAAACATGCCTCCTCTTTTTCAGCATTTTCCCCCTCTAGCATCTCCCTTCTTCAGAGAAATCGATTCAATCCTCAATCATCTTTGTGAAAACTTCTTGTAAAATCTGCTATCTGAGAAACTGCTGACCCAGGCAGCCATGCAGTGTAATGGCAGTGAAATCCCTCCAAGTACCTCAGGGACTCGACTGAGCCCTGTCTTTCCAAATCTCACTTTCTCACCTGTGAGACGGGTTCTTGCCTCATTTGCACATCACGCTGACCATGTCAGGACTCGGGGGGATTATGAGAACAGCCCCATGGATCATGGGGGTGCCTGGGGATTTAGACCCCAGGGATTTACCTCCAACTGCAAGGAAACAAAAAAAGGACATCTCCTTTTTTACCTTAGTTATTTGCTTGTCAGGATTCTCTTACACTCCAGGATTCTAATCTCTTTCATGTAGAAAGCTTGTCCTTTCTCTTTGAGCTTCAATCCCCGTCCCCTTTCTTATGCTTCTCCAAATCTCCCACATCTTCCTTCTCTCCAACGTTTTTCCTCATTCCTACCCTCCCACAATATCACAGGCCTCACCATCATGGCGCTGAATTCCTCCATGAACCTGCTAGATGTATCGGCCTCCTCAATCAAAATACAGAACTAGAGAAAAATTAATTGCTTTTGTTCTTTTCACTATGAATCCAGAGGATTTAGCACCCCTGGGTCAAATTTAGAAAACCTACTAAGTCATCTAATCTCCTTAAACCTGGTCAGTTAATTAGGAATAAAGACTACAACTGTGAAAACTCCTAAGCAAGTGCCAAATTAGAATCTAATTCCACCTGCCCTTCCCTCGTCCGTCCTCATCTCCATGATCAACAACAAATGTTTGATGATGTGATGTGGATGGAAGCTGAAGCTTTTCCTTACCTCATCTTCTTAAGCTGTCTCAGGTAGTTCCTTAATCCTTTTACACACTATTTTTCTTAATTCTATGAACCCTAAATGTTGGGGGTCATTCTTTTCCATTGAAATGATCATTGAGTAGGAAGAAGCAATTCAAGAATAGCAGGATTGTTCTCCTAGTACATATCTTAGGATGGCCAGAAGGCTCCTAACCCATTGGAAAAGTTTGAAAGATGTTACCCCAAACTTTCTCCTCTCTCCAAGCTGTCACTCCAGCACCTCTACATGTGCGACCAGCTCATCCCTTGCCCTGGCAAATAGAAACCTGAAGCAATTATGCTAGAAAATAGAGCACAAAAACCGCATTTGCCCGAATTACTCAGTTAGACTGAAAATTCAGTTGCTGTGTTTTGTTTTCTTTCAGAATTAATGGTTACCTGGAACTGTCTTCCTTAAGCTTCTACTTTTAGACATTCACCCAATATAGACCACAAAAAGGAATCTTGTATCCCAAATACAAAAAAGAACATGTCTAAACTAGGTTTTGCACTGAAATGCAGATGTGTCCCAAGTTCTCTGTCAAGGTTAGTGGTTCTCAATCCAAGACAAGTGTATGCCCAGGAGACATTTCAGATTGTCCCACAAGGGAGTCACAAGCATCTAGTGAGTGGAGGCCAGGCAGGCTGCTAACATCCTACAATGCACAGGACAGACACCTATAGCAACCTACAGCCCCAAATACAGAGACTGAAAAACTTCTTTGAGTCCAATGGGAAGATGAAAAATGAAACAACCACTAAGAGGATTCATGAGGAGAGATGAGTTAGAGAAAGAATAGAACTAGCAGAGAACAGATGAACCCAACAACTGGCTAAATTCCTCCTGGGCACAAGGTTTAACCTAATCATTATTTCTCCCTTGATCCTAAAGTAATCTGCTATGTCAAATCTAGAAAAACTGATTATGAACCCTGAGTTTTAGCCTTAGAGATGGTGCTTACCACTAAGAGTAGTTAAAAGCCATTGTGAGCATGAGTGTAATTTTCTGAGTGTAGCTGACATTGACAGTGACAATCATATACCAAATATTACGTTAAAAAAAAAAAAAGTATCACTAAACCGCTAGGGTATAGAGAGTTCCCTGATCCAGTTTTATTCATACATATAAAATCTATCTTGCTTAGGAGACTGCCCCCCCAAAAAAAGACCATATCTTCTAGAGAGAAAATTCAACAACTTAATGCTTTTATTTTTTATATAGAAAGGGTTTTTAGAAAAATTGTTATAATGGGTAGGATCAGTCTACTTCCTCCCCATGAAAAAGCAAACTCATGATTCCCCCTCATCTCATGGATTCCCCAGCACTCCAAGGAGAACAATGTCAGGGCAATAGTGAATGATGATACCAACAATTGGATTTTTCTTCATAGTCACTCATGAAACATGAAGCAACTACTGTCAGACACTCAGCTAAAGCTGGGTCCTCTCCATCCTCCCTCACCCATCAGCGCTCACTTCTACAAAATGTCTCTGAAGTTCAGTGAGTTTATTTGTGTCCTTTCATCCCCAACCCTATTTTCATCACCCCCTCAGCTATTTTAATGTTTCATTTAAAGCCCTTTATTTACATACATTCTTTTTTTTTTACAAGACTTTTTTTTTTTTAAGATTTATTTATTTATTTATACAAGCACTGGGTACAGTCAGAAGTGCGGGAGGGTGAGAGAATTCACCAGAGCCAGAGCCAGAGTGGGGAGCAGAACAGGCAGAGTGATGAAATACACTGCTCAGGGGAGCAGCAGGCGGCAGGAGAGGTCTGCTGCGCCATATGGGACCCTCGCCAGTGGCCGGGTATTGAACTGGCACTGCAGAGGCTGCGGGCAGCTTCGCAGCCCAGCACTCAACCGCTGCGCCGCCAGGGGAGGCCCTATTTACATACATTCCTACAAAATGTGTTACTGTTCTGTGAGCCATGGTCTTAACTTCTGCTCCTGTTTTGTATTATAGGGGTCATCTGTTTCTTTTTTCCCACTCAATAGGATGTTTTGAAACCCTCTCATACTCCCCTAGTGTACACTAAGTCACCGCTTCTAACTGCTTCATACTGTAACATGTCTAACACCCCCTCCACAGTAAGCTTCTTCAAGTGTGTTATTTTATGCCTCCTAAGAGGTTTTAGGGAGCCTTATGCCCCCTAAAGCACAGTCATGGCTCATAGGGTCTGCGCATATTTAAGGTGACTACATTTTACCAGATGAGGACCTGGAATAGCAGCACCAGGAGGCAACCCCAGAAGCCCATTGTGTCTCCACCCCCCCTACTCCCTGCCCCATGGTTGGCAACACCTAGATTTCTAATTTTTCCAGTCTAACAAGTGTAAAGTGACCTTAATTATTGTTTAATTGGCATTTATCTGCCTATTAAACATTACTGATTACTGCATGACATTTCTCTGATTTACTAATGATATTAGGCATTTCCTTTTTTATGAATTTATTTATTTTCTTGCATGTTGTTCACTTATGAACAGTATTGATTTCTCCCCTCAGGTATGATCCCCGCAGGCCTCCTACCACCACTCACCAGTGATCCATCACCCCAGTCCCTGGTGGTGTTGTGTTGACCCTTCCGTTCCCCCTCCCCCTCTGTTTGCCTCAGATCTATGGTCAGTTTGCAAGTTTTGTCTTTTTCCTCACCCTTAGGCATTTCTTCATCTACTCGTAAATTCTTTTGTGACTCCTGAAAATTGCCATTTCAAATTCTTTGCCCTTTTATCTAACTGGGCTTCTATATTTTCTTACTGATTTGGAGAATTTCCTTCTAGATTCCAGAATCACAGTAGACCCTCATTGAATTTGGACATTGCAAGTCTTTTCCAAGCCTCTGTGTGTCTGTTAGAAGTGTCTGTGGTGTCATTTGTTGAATAGAAATGCTTAATTTTGATACAATCAACCTAATATTTATTTTGGTTTATGCTTTTGAAGCTTTAGAAAAGATTCTTCACCACACCTAAATCACAATATTCTCCCACATTTTTCTATTATCTTTACAATGTTGTAACTAAATGTTCAATAGGAATCCACGTTTACTTTTCTCTAGTCAGTTCCCCCGACACCTCCTACTAAACAGCCAGTTAATGAATTCCACGTATTTCTTTCAAAGCACATGCACTGGTATGAAGCAAAGAGCCTCTTAGAGACATGAAAGAGGGTGGTAGGGGTGAAAAAAAGAATGTCGATCCTCAACCTCATAAAACTCTCCTCCTCCCCACAAAATGCAGACTTGCTCCCGAAGTCATGCCCTTTCACATCCCCCACTTCGGCCCTGCAGCATCTAAATTCCTGTTGCACACTCCTACATAAAAATCCACTAAAAATAAGTCATCAGCCTGAGACGAAACTGCAAGCGTGAAATCTAATAGAGGGAGCTCTTACTAAAGATGAACAGGGACAGTCCAGATTCTTCCGGACTTCAAAAGAAGGCACCGGCGAAATCTAAAGAGGTGGAGTCTGCGGTCAAACTATATTTAGGGCTTGACCAGCTGAGGTGGAGCCAGCAGAGCTTGTCCTTGCTGCCTGAGACTTGTCCTGGGCCTCAGACTGTACCACAATCTTAGTCTTCAGGCACTTGTAACAGGCCGTGCTCAAACTTGGGTGGATATTGGCTGTTTACTGCTACGCTGGACCCTGCCCTTGGAAATCAGCTGCCATGCTGGGGACAGTGGCAGATGGTTTCAGAAGATAAGCTCATCTTCTCCTTTGTCTTCAAGAAGCATAGCTTTGTGAAATGGGCCGCATCCTTGAAATTAATGATAAATCTGTTGTTTGCCTACATGGTCCCTGGACCCTACAAACACCGAAGAGAAAAAAGCCTTTTTTAAGTTTAGAAAACACTTTCAAACAAAATATCAGTCATGTTTTTCCCAGTAAAAGTGGATTTTTATTGCTTTTATCACTAGAGAATTGTGATAAAACACACACAAAATGATAAAAGTATGTGTGTGAGGACACAAGGGCCTGAAGGACACACTCACATCTCTTCTCCATAAACATGCTCCTCCTGGCCTGGTTCAGGGCCTCTGTTTCCCCCTCAGGCACTAGCTGCAAGGACCCCATCCTCTGGGTCTAGTGGAAATGGGAACATGGGCCCCTGTCTTAGGAGGCTCCACGCCCTTTCCACTGGCAGGGAAGCCCTGGACACTCTTGTTAAGTCAGTGCATCCCCTGCCTAGGACAGTGCCCAAAAGGACTCAAAAAACATAAGGTGAATAAGTGCCTAAAGGTATAAAGAAAGAGTGAATAAAACCAAACTAGATCTAGATCCAATGTTAGGAGATATAGAAATTTCAATCAAATACGACAAAGTCTGAGTTGTGTGCTGTCAATCAAATGGCATGAATGTTCTGGACTCCATTTTGTTCAACTCTAAAATGAATGGTTTGACTCAGTGACTTTGGGTTCCTCTAAAGTGTTGGTTCCAATAACATTTCTAGAGATTATTATTTTTTTTATTTTTTTAAGATTTATTTATTTATGCATACAAGACCTGGGGTGCAAGCCGGAGATGTGGGGGGTGAGAGGATTCACCAGAGACAGAGTGGGGAACAGATCAGGCAGATGGACCAACGTACACTGCTGAGGGGAGCAGCAGGTGAGTCAGGAGAGGTCTGCTGCACCATGCAGGTAGTTCCCTGGCCGGCCGGGGATCGAACTCGTGCTGCAGAGGATGTGGATTGCTTCATAGTGCAGTGCTTAGCCCCTTGTGCCACCAGGGAGGCCCCAGATTCTTTTTATTTTTTTAAAGAATTATTTATTTATGCATACAAGAACTGGGATACAGTCCAGAGGTGCAAGAGGTGAGAGGATTCACCAGAGACAGAGTGGGGCACAGAACAGGCAGACTGACTGAAATACACTGCTGAGGGGAGCAGCGAGCAAGACAGGAGAGGCCTGCTGCACCATATGGGTCAACTCGGTGGCTGGGGATTGAACTTGTGTTGCAGTAGCTGTGGATTGCTTCATAGTACTGACACTTAACCCCTTGCACCACCAGGAAGGCTCCTCTAGAGATTCTTATTCATAGGGCAGGAAGGAAAAGAGAGTCATGAAGAATATTGAGAAAAATGGAGCCAAATGGCACAAGAAACAAAAGGGAGAGTGTGTTGAGGGTGAGAGAATTGATGTCCACGTTCTTGGGATGTGTCCAGTGTTTTGCATATATAATTTCAACTGATCCACACTGATATTGTAACCCATTGTACAGGAGTTAAAGAAGGAAGCTAAACAATTTGCTGAAGGTGGCACAACAGTTGAATTTCTATCTGGGATTTGAACCCAGGCTTCTTAGCCTCGTTGCTAAATCAGCAATTCCACATTGCATCCAAAAAGCAATTATATTTCTGTGTGCATAATACAACAGATTAGCAGCCAATAGCCATAACCTCTCAACCTGCTCCACTGTCTTAGTCTTTGAAGTCTGGCCGGGAACCTTGGGAGGCCTTTTTGTATTGAATGCATGTTATGTGCCAGGTGCTACGGCAAATGCTGTATGTGTGTTATCACATCTAATTCTCATAACAAGCTATGGAGTGTCACTGTGCCCATTTTACAGATAAGGAAACTGAGAAAACTGTGTGACTGTGTCAAGAGCTGATGACTGGCAGCCCTGGGTTTCAAAATCAAGTCTGCGCATCGACCATGAGGCAAACAAACCACTTCCTAGAAGGATAGCCCAACCTTAGCACCTATTTCTCTATCAACATCTTTCCCACAGTTACACCTGATCTGGCTTGGGTTTAGGAGCCATGATCCTGAGCATGGAACCGCTTAAACTCCTGGGTATAACATAGGGTTGGATTTTAGCATTAGTCAGAACTGGTTTGGGTAACTACAACGGGTGTGTGGATTCAGGGCAAGACCACGAGTGCCTTTCTGTGTTCAGGCAAGGTGTCGGGAGCATCCTGGCGAAGAGCAGCACTCATGCATATGTATAAGGAAAGGATCCTTCTTCTTATCTTCTTCCCAGGGAACACATGCCTCAGAGTGAGCAGGAGATGAAAGATGTAAATTCCACTCAGTCAGCCTCAGTTCCAAGGTGCTCGAGAGAGTCTGTTGCTTAAAGGCACCGCACCAGAATCCCGCCAGCAACTGAGCTCCTACAGCCCAGCCAGGCTTTTCAGCATCTGGGCGAGTGCACTTCCTGGGAAAGGTGCTCTATTGGTCCTGTCCTAAGGGATTTTCTATTCTAACTTTCACTCTACTAATTTTCTCACGATATACTGACTTTATTTTTTATTTATTTATTTATTTATTTTGTTTTGTTTGTTTGTTTATACAAGCACTGGGTACAGTCAGAAGCACCGGAGGGTGAGAGAATTCACCAGAGCCAGAGCGGGGAGCAGAGCAGGCAGAAGGACCGAAGTACACTGCTGAGGGGAGCAGCGGGCGGCAGGTGAGGTCTGCGCGCCATGTGGGACCCTCCTCCGGTGGCCAGGGAGCAGCCGGGGATCGAACCGGCACCGCAGAGGCCGCAAGCAGCTTCGCAACCCAGCACTCAACCGCTGCGCCACCGAGGAGGCCCACGATATACTGACTTTAGAGCGTAACCCTACATAAGGCCACTGTGAGCTTTTCATAACCCGTGGTCTAGACAGGGGCAGCCCAGAGGTGCCAGTTTCCATGAGGAGGAAGCGTAACAGTAGCACCTCCTAAAGGAATATTATTAAATATGGTTTGTTTGTTTTTACAGTAAGCAGAATAGTGTTTAGGAATAAGTTTCCCTTACATAACATTCTGATATAGTTAGATATCTAACTTCAGCCCACGCCGGGGAACTGGTGGCTGGTAGTCGGAATCTGCTTTTCTGATCGCTATGGTTTGGCCAGGATTGCCTAATTCACCACTATTTCTACCGCTCCCTATTACCCTACCCTGTGTCACTCAGTTGGTGCCGACCCGGCCTGGTAGGTATCTTGAGTGGGCAATTCTTTCACTGAAGCCTCACCAGCACTGTGGAGACCTGAACCACTGTTTGCTAAACTGTGCAAAGAGGGAAAAGATAAGATGCAAAGATAAAGTCTCAGATCAGACTTCTACTTGTCACTGTAAACCCCCAGCAGCTCCAGGCAACCACTCAGACCTGTTGAACCCATGTTCTTTTCTCTTTATGACCTGCCTCTTTGGGTGAACTGTCCAGTCTTAGCAATCTCCCTGGCTCGATGACGGTGCAAATCATTCAAGACGCAGGGACTCCCAGGACTAACCAAGCCTGCTTGCCCGGGCCCCGTTGGCAGGAGGCCTTGCAAGGATCTCAGATCCCAGACAGTTCAGGGACAGTATGTCATTTCCGTCATTCCCACTGGAGAAACTCGAGCTTCTCCACTTGGGTTTGCGTAGCCAGAGCTGCTGTTGACAGTAGCTGGCAGGAACTTCGTCTCTCACCATGGACAAAGGCAGCCTCAAGCCTTGCTATTCCCAGACATCAACCTCAGCTTACTCCGAGCTCAGCGCCAGAGCTAGTGGCATGGAGTGCTGAATCACGGGAGCAGCGCCACGGGGTGGGGAGACAAAAGAACATGTAATTTTAAAAAGCCAGCTCTGCTTCCTCGGGGAAGGACAAGAATTGCACACTTAGGATACCTACCAGGCCAGGTGGGCAACAACTGAGTGACACAGGTTAGGGTAAGGACAAGGGGAAGAAGAAGAAACAATGAAGGGCCTCCCTGGTCGCTCAAGGGGTTAAGTCTCAGCACTATGAAGCTATCCGTAGCCACTGCAGCACGAGTTCAATCCTCGGCCAGGGAGGTGACCCACATGGCGCAGCAGACCTCTCCTGTCTCGCCCACTGCTCCCCTCAGCAGTGGATTTCAGTCGATCCTCCTGTTCCACCCCGCACTCTGTCTCTGGTGAATCCTCTGACCCGCCCCACCACCCCTCTGGTCTACACCCCAGCCCTTGTATGCGTAAATAAATAAATCTATTTAAAAAAAAAAAAAAGAAACAGCTAGGCTAGAGTTGGTGAGCCCTGTGGGGTGGGGAAGACATGTCTGGGAAGCAGATCAAACCCATTAGTGCCCAGGAAATAAAACCTCAGAGAGTATGAGGGTCAGAAGTCGATAAAAGACTGAATGTCTTGACTGAATGTCAGGAAAAACAACACATACAAGACACGTGAACACTGTGTGTCAATGAGTTCTCTCCCTGGTGGGCACTGGGCTTAGCCACGGCATGTCCAGAGTCACTTCCCTCAGGACATCTGTCAAGGGATTCTCAGAGACCTGCTGGAGGTGCCCCATTGAGCCTGAGAACAAAGACTAGGAAGCTCTGGCCTCCCTGGTGGCACAAAGGGTTAAGTCTCAGTACTGTGAAGCTATCTGCAGCCACTGCAGCATGAGTTCAATCCCCGGCCAGGGAGCTATCCACATGGTATAGCAAACCTCTCCTGTCTCACCCGCTGCTTAGAGAATCTAAGTATTCTCAGAAGTGTATCTCAGTCCATACACCTGTTCTGCTGCCCACTATGTCTCTGGTGAATCCTCTAACACCTCCTGACCCCCGCACTTCTGGCCTACACCCCAGTTCCTGTATGCATAAGTTAAAATAAATCTTAAAAAAGAAAGAGAGTAGGAAGCTCAGTTGCAGCTTACAAGTGGCCTGCTCCTCCAGCTGCCAAGCTCGCTCCCTACAGCAGTCTGGCCTCTTGTTACCTGGTGTTAAGGGGCTCACACCACCCCCAAGCAAACCCCACTCTGTTGTTACCCCCATCCAACACACAGTAAAATCCCAGTATAAACACAGCTCCTAAGAACCAGAATTGCAAAGACCCTGAGGCTTGCAGACCAACCCTCAGGGCCTCCTGGAATAAGCAGACGGGGGTCACGTAGGTGTGATGCATCCATGCAATATGGGCTGGGACCAGGACACACCTTGCCCTGTGCTTCCCAGCAGATGGCGTGTGCATCTGTTGACAGACAGCCAAGGTCATGTAAAACAAATCAACCGCCTTCTGCAGTCACAGTGCCCCAGGAGCACAGAAGGCAGAGTGAGCCCTTGTTTTCACTTCACATTTAACTAGTGAAATCAAAGTTCTCCTGAGGTCTGATCAACCTTTGTCAGGACAAGAAGTCTCCAAACATAAAGGGAAAGAATGTGAGCTTTTGACTCATGCCATTTGTGGCAACATGGATGGCACTGGAAGGGATTATGCTAAACGAAGTAAGTCAGAAGGACAATGAAAAATATGGGGTGGTCTCATCTATATGTGGAATATAGGGAAACCAAACAAAGGATCAGGCAAAGGGCAAAACTTGCAAGCTGACCGGAGAGCTGAGGCATCCAGCAGGGGAGGGAGAGCGGTCAAAGCAGAGGAGGGAGGGGCACAAGAGACTGTGGTAATGGTCACTGGTGCCATGGTGGCGGGAGCATTATGGGGACTACACCTGAGGGGAGAAATCAAATATTGTACAAAAATAAACAATGATGTAAGAAAATCAAAAAAAGAATGTGACTTCTGGATGGCCAGAGGGCACATGGGCTAGGGTGGAGGCTGAGGGTGCCGTGGGGGGGGGGGGCGGTGGCCTGCATCTCAGGAGCTGTGATGTCTGCCTCTGAGTGACACACAGTGTTGTACGCCCATGTTACCTCAATAAAACAAGGAAAAAAATAATCAAAGAAGGTGAGATATCACTGCTACTGTGAACCTAACAGTGTGAACAGCTGAAAAATTCCATTACTTGATCTCCCATAGTCCTTGCAGACTTAGAAAAGTAAATCATATGTAGGAGCAGAACTGTTGGGATACACAGGCTGAAATTGAAATGGTAGCAGAAAGCCACAAAACCTGGAGGCTGTCCAGCTGCTTTGGTTTGTTTACTTCCTAGCCGAGTCAGGGAAGGAGAAGAGGATAAAGTGTACTGAGTATCTATAATGTCATCTGTTTTCTCCTGCAAGTCTTACAATAGTCCTATAAGGTAATATTCTTTTTTTTTCAAGATTTATTTTTTTTATACAAGAGCTGGGGTACAGGCCAGAGGCGTGGGAGGGTGAGAGGATTCACCAGGGACAGAGTGGGGAACAGAACAGGCAGATGGACCAACGTACACTGCTGAGCGGAGCAGCGGGCGAGACAGGAGAGGTCTGCCGCGCCATGTGGGTATCTCCCTGGCCGGCTGGGAATCAAACCCACGCTGCAGAGGCTGCGGACAACTCCACAGCGCTGTGCTCAACCCACTGCACCACCAGGGAGGTCCTAAGGTAATATTCTTATTTGTATTCTTCACATTAGAGGAGGAGGAGGAAGAGGAAGGAGAAGAAAATGAACAGCAGCGGCAGCAGCAGCAAGACCACACACCATCCCAAGCGGGATCTGCTTGCCAGGCGGGCCCCTCCAGGGTCTGGTCTCAGCCACAGGACAACCCCACACCCTCACAACATCCTGCCCACTTGACATTGCCAGTCCCCGCCAGTCCTAGGGCCAGGGAGGAATCTGAACATGAGACTCTTTAGAGGAAGGTAATCTGAGCACGGAGGGGTTGGGGTGAAAGTGAAGTTTGCTAGGGTCAGGGATTCTACATCTCGGGTAGTAAGCATGGGATTGAGTCGGGGGTGGAGAGGCAAAAATGGGGAAGGGGCTCATATAATCTCCCAGGCCTGATCAATAATCCCAGTGAGGGCCTTTTCCCTCTTTAAAATCTAAACAACAGGTGGGCCTTACTGGCGCCACTTACCTTCTGTCCCCATCCTGATCGATCTCCTCCACCGACCAATGACTCAATCCACCCACCCATACCTGGAGGGGGCTGTCACATCACCTCTTTTGCCTCTAATGACACATTCATCTTTATTGCATTCCCTTCCCTCCCGATAAGACTCTTAGCTGTCATTTTCTTGGATTCTCTTTGGTAAGCAACTTATTTGCGAGAGATTAGAAATGTTAACAAAAGTTGCAAGAAATAAAGTGCGTGTGACTGTCTTCTCCTTAGTTGCAATCAGGTGAAGCCCTTGGGTTACAGGGGGTGTTTTGGCCTATTGTTAAAGACTTTTTTTTTAAAGATTTATTTATGCATACAAGAGCTGGGGTACAGGCCAGAGGTCTCGGGGGTGAGAGGATTCACCAGAGTGAGGAGCAGAACAGGCAGATCCACTGAAATACACTGTTGAGGGGAGCTGCGGGTGAGACAGGAGAGGTCTGCTGCACCATGTGGGTCACCTCCCTGGCCAGGGATTGAACTCGTGCTGCAGTGACTGTGGACAGCTTCAAAGTGCTGAGACTTAACCCCTTGTACCACCAACAAGGCCCACCAGTAAGATTCTAACCAACAGTCTGAGCAGAGCTGTTACTGAGCTGTTACTCAAATATACATACATTTCATTATTACCAACATAAAGGCTGGTAATTTAACAGCAGGTTTTGAGAAAAGAAAGAAGCTTTATTGCAAATGAAGTGGCAAGGAGCCAGGAGGTAAACTCAAATCTGCCTCCCCAAATACGAAGGGGAATGAGAGTATATAGGTTTGGGGTACCGGGGTTGAGAACAAAGGAGTTAAATTTCTTTGGCTAAGGATAAAGAAATGTGGATTTGGCTGAAGTTTATTAGCTAATTACAGGGCAGTTCATACATGAGACGTCGGAAGAGGCTTTTTATCCGCCCCCACCCATAACTAGAGTTTGAATTTCTGTTGATGGGCTGCTTTGATTCTGATTAGCCCTCTGTCCTGCGCCTCAGCAGTCTCCTGACTCTAGCTGGCCTTAAGGCTCCCTCAGCTCAACGTTAGTCACTTCTACCTGCTCAGGCTACATCATTTGCTGATAAAGTACAGGCTCTGGTGTGTCTGTAAAAGCAAACCCCCAAGAGAAAGTAAATTTTTTTTTGTGTCCTCTAGACTCTGAGAGTAATTTAACCATTTAACCTCAGATACAGAAACTTAAAACATATCTTGGGGGCCCAAGATTCAGCTCATTCTCCCTTTTTGAATCAGTGTAACATTATAAACAGTCTCTTCATCTGCAGGACACCAAGAATCAAACCTGAAAGGCTGCTGGTAGCCTGCGGGCACCAGGCTAGTTACAGGAAATGCGTTCACGTGGGGTCTCCCTGTCACTGACCTGCCAGTTTCTTGAAGGGTGGGGTGGGAAGGAAATGTCAGCAGAATCTCGTTGAGTGCCCCAGGGTGTGATGGAATTCCCTCTACAATACCCCCGCCGGTGTTCATCCCACTGGACTCCCCCCAGGGAAAGACAAAGCACCTCTCTGAAGGTGACTGACCACATGCTGGAGCGTCACACTCAGTGGCTAGTGACCCAAAGCCGCCTCCTGGCCATGGATCCCACCTGCTCTCATTTAAATCCACTCCAAGTATGGAGTATCCTTCTCATACTCTAGACTAGCTGATATTAGAAGAATGCCTGCTTCTGTAGAAGCCTGCCTCTCTCTCCCAATCTCTCATAAGACCAGATCTTGCCCAACCAAGACCCAATTTGTTCTCAACATCTCATAATCTTGGCTTCCTTCACATCCTGATCTCTCTCTCTGCTGGAAGTATTCTAATTTCACAATGACCCTACTCATATGTGTGCCCAGAAGCTAGCACAGTACTACCCAGATGGTTTTGATTTTTTTTTTTTCACCAGCGCACAGTTGCAAAAACACTCAGCTTCTACTCATGCAGCCCCATGTAGGGAGAGCATGGCCGTTCTGCTTGCTTACTGGGGTACCCCAAAGACCAGTCTACTGTCTGGCACTGGGTGGACCCTCAAGGAAAAATTTTTTAATAAATAAATGACATTTGGAGAGTATAGACTTAATTTTGTTTTATTCTGTTGTTGTTAATAGTCAGGAGGGACAGTTGTTGCTGTTGTTTGGATATATTAAGCCCAATCCAAATGGACACACCAAATAGGCATGTATGTACAGAGACTAGAGCTTAGAGGGGAGGGCAGGGTTGGAGAAATATCAAGTCATCATCTCACAGAGAATGAAGCCACATGTGCTGCATGAACTTGCCAAGAAATACAATAAATCGGGGGTTCCACCCTCTGTCCATGTCCATGTCCCAGAAGCCAATAAATCACAGAACAGCAGCCTCTCCTCTGCTCCCCATATCCCACCCAGGCTCATTCACATTCCCTGTCCTATCCCCACCATCCCCAGGGGAACACCTGCCCTCCTCAAGGATGTGAACTCCAGAAGAAAGCACTGAATCACATGTGCATTCCTGGGAGCGGCAAGTTCTACTGCTAGAGGAAGTCAGCTACGTTCAATTCTAAATCTGATTTCTTTCTCACTGCATGACCTTCGGAAACTTAGAGGTCAGCAACAAGGCTGCAACATTTCAGCACCTCCTCCCATTCATCTGCTAGGAAAGGTACCATCTCCGCTGCGCAGCATTGAAAGCCTGGTGCCTGGTGGAAGGAACTCGCAGGGCCAGGAGCGCCCTCTGGTGGTCACAATGACGTTGGTGCACGTGAGACTAACACCAGGAGCTGGTCAGTGCTCGCTGTAACTAACACCAGGGGCTTAGACTTGGGATACAAATTTCACCCAGATTATCTTGCTTAATACTCATCCCAACCCTATGAAGTGCTTATTACCCAATTTCACACATGAGGAAATAGGTCAGAGCAGTCAGGTGACTTACTCACAGTCACAAAGGGCAGCAGCCTCCTCCTGTTCTTCACCCCCTTCTAAATCCTTTCAGTGGACTTAAGCCACCCCAGGGTGCTGCCTGTTACATCAGGTGTTACTTTATTTCCTTGATTGTGGAAAGGTCAGGATCCCAGGAGGAAAAGGGGGTACTTAAATATATACATGCTTTTCGTTATAAAAGTAAATGCATTTGCTTGTCTTGGAAAAATTGAAAAGGAAAATAAATCACCCCTATCAAAACCACTGTTAGCATTTTAGCACATTTCCTTCCAATCCAGATTTTTCTCTTATCCATCTGTTTTTCATAATTGTAATCAAGGTGTAAGTTCTTCATTAAAGAATAATCCTAGATTTTTTTTCTGCAAGAATTTTCTATTCTTAGAGGTGATTTCCACATTTTAAAATCAAAACAACAGGTATTTGCTTGGACATCCAAGAAGAGTCTGACCCGGCCTCCCATGCCAGAAGTTCTATAATATCCCAGCCCGCCCTGGGACGCTTCCCAGAGCGCTGGGGTTGCTATGGAGACAGTGTAGATGTGAAACCCCAGGACAGGTCACAGGGTCAGTTGTCCAAGTGTACTGCACTTGAGGCAGGTGTCCCAGAGGGAACATTTGGGGACTCGTGGCTGACTCACTTCCAGCGCAAGCTAGCACAGAATATCCAGGCATCAGGAGCCCCAGGGCAGCCATCCACAGGGCCTGCGATTCTTAGGAAGCTTTCCTCTGGCTGCCAGAGGGGTGTGGTTATGTGGCAGCCTGCTCCGTGGACCTGTTTCGCTTTTCTGCAGTTTCCTGGAAAACTACCTTCCCTTGTCAGAAGGCTGTGTGCCCCTACCTTACTCCTGAGATACTCCACCCATGCAGTCCCGCTAGGGGTGCACCCCCAGAGGCAGACTCCCAACTCTGTCACTTTCTAGCTCTGTGACCTGGGCACTGCTTCACCCCTCAGACCTATGCCCCCCATCTGAAAATTCAGGATAATCATCATTCATATTTACAGAGTTGTTAAGAGAGGTAAATACTTAGCTGCAGGTCAAGCACATAGCAGGTGTTCAGTGATGGTAGCTATTATTCTAGAAAGTTTCCCCATCATGTGAAGGAAGGTGTAGAGCAGTTGTCTGGGCTGTGGGCTGGTGCACCTGCCTGACATGTCCACATTCCTGCATCCTCCTAGTTCTATGCAAGCACCAGGGAAACCAGGAGACTGTCCAAGTCCCCTCCTCTCTCCTACCCCAGCCCATTTCCCAAGAACGCAGGAAGGACTACACCAGGGGGAATACTTGATGCTGTGAAGACTGGGACTCAAGCAACTCAATACCATCCATGGGACTGAAACAGGCCTGGGAACCTCCAGGATTATTGAAAGGTCAGGATCCCAGGGAAGGGGCCAGAGAAGCTGGAACAATGGGGAAAATACTCAGCAGGACCGATGGAGGGTTCTTTACCAGCCAATATGGAGCTATGTTGGCATGTTAACAATGTGAACTTTATGAAGCAACCAGTATGGTCAAACCACCACAACCGACTGATTTCTCCCTGGTTGAGACACTGGGGAGGTTTCTTGGGGTCCATGGCCTGCTTACGGCATTAGTTAGAAGAAGGGCTTTATGGCCCACAGTCTTCTCAAGTGTTAAAACCATCTATCCACAGCATCCCTTGTGGTCCGTTACAATAAGAAGCAGGGACCCAGAAGCCACGGTCATCTAGACAGGATGCTAAGAGCCACAATAGGGAAAGATAAAGACCTAAGAAAGCAAAGGGAACATGAACCAGAGGCGTCTCCGCAGGAATCAATGTCTAGGCCACTGGCAGCACTGCGGGCTGAGTGAAAGCTCGCTAGACAAGAGACGAGGGCAGTGTAGAGCAACGGGTGCCAAGGTCAGAGATGGCTCAGTCATCAGAGAACAAGGGTTGACCTAAACTTTAGCATAATCATTTTGATGTATCAGATTTGGTGTGCAGATAACACTAACACATAAGCCTGGCCTCTTGCTTAATTAGAGAAGGGTTCCAGAAAGATGTAAATTCCCGAGCCAAAGGTGCACGTTGACAAGGAGACCAGGCTGGCAGACGATGTCACAAGGGGCTCAGGGTAGGACTTTGGCATCACATTAGCTCTGGGTCAAGTCCCAGCTGTACTTCTACTGAGCTGGATGAATTGGGTGACCAACTGAGGCTCTCTGAGCTGTAATTTCCTCATCTGAAAATGGAGACAAACACTGGGATTTATTCTGTAGCACAGTAGTGATACAGATGAGACAGTATACAGAGTCCTTGGCATGGCGAATGGCGTGGGGTCAACTGTTTATATTAAAAATAACTGGGAGGGAACACAGTGGATTATGGTGGTGACTACGGGTGCTTTGGTGGTGGGTATGCTACAGTAACAACACCTGAAGGGGGAATCCTATAATCCCAAAATACAAACAATGATGTAAATCAACATTACCTTTATAAAATAAAAATAACTATGGAATTTTTATTTAGCTATGGAATCCACTCCCAACCTAAACATCATTTTGATCTCAAAAATCTCGAGTGTTTCTTACAACAGAAACCCAACCTAACCCAAAAGCATCGCTAATGTTTATTGAGATTACATAACCAGACCAGTTCTACGTGGCCCATATGTGTTACTAAGTCCTCATGACAACCCAATAATGCAGTGCTACTGTTTTCTGGGTTTCACAAACTAGGAAACCAGGCAGAGAGTTTTACTGACTTGTTTTGGGTCATTAAAAGTGAAGAAGGAGGGTCTCCAAGTAGCACAAGAGGTTAAGTCTCAGCACTATGAAGCTATCAGCAGCTGCTGCAGCACGAGTTTGATCCCCACCAAGGGAGCTACCCACATGGCACAGCAGACCTCTCCTGTCTAGCCCGCTGCTCCCCTCAGCAGTGTATTCCAGTAGATCTGCCTGTTCTGTTCCCCACTCTGTCTCTGGTGAATCCTCTCACCCTCCACACCTCTGAAGATCTGAGTTTGTACCCCAGTTCTTGTATGCATAAACAAATAAATCTTTAAAAAAAGAAAATAATAAAACTTCTCTGAGTTTTAAGAAATAAACTTCATTAATTTTTTTAAAGATTTTATTTATTTATACAAGAACTAGGATACAGAGGCGCGGGAGGGTGAGAGAATTCACCATAGACAGAGTGGGGAGCAGAACAGGTAGATGGACTGAAGACACTGCTGAGGGGAGCAGCGAGCGAGGCAGGAGAGGTCTGCCACGCCATGTGGGTTGCTCCCTGGCTGGCCGGGGATCGAACCCACGCTGCAGAGGCTGCAGATAGCTTCACAGCACTGCGTTCAACCCACTGTACCACCGCGGAGGCCCAACTTTATTAATTTTTAAAAAGGCAGCCTTCACACCCAGGAAGTGTGCCACCTGAGCACACCCTTTAACCACCACCCTATATTACCACTCCTCCAACAACTAATGGAAGAGAAAATCCAACTTTTGCTAAAAGAAAAAAATATGTAGATAGGAAGTGAAGCAAGGAGGTTGCTGGGTTTGGGAATGTGCTTAAGGTCAGGCTGCCTATTCTTCCTAATCCTCTGCAGAGGCCAAGCGAGAGGCTTCAGGGCTGATTAAGTCAGCCCCTGGCTCCCTCCCAGTCCTGTTGATGAAAAGCACCAATGGCGATGGCGATGGCAGCTTGGGGCCAGCACCCCCAGAGCCCCGCGGGCTGGAAACCAGCTGTGAGGCCTCTACACACCCAGCAGAGAGCCTTATCAGCTGGCCTGTCCCAGAGCCGCTGGGAAGACGATCTGCTGAGGCAGCCACGCCTCCAACTGCCCTATTTTTAGAGAAAAAACATTCTTTCCTGGGCAGCGCTTCTGCAAAGGAGCGAGCCTGCCCTGTCCCCAGGCAGTCGGTGAACACCAAGTCACCTGCACGCGCTCCCCTGACTTAGAGCTGTTTCCTGCAGGTGTGTGGACCACCCTCCAAAGCACTTATCTAAGGATTTATAGAACACCAGCTCATTTCCCAGCTGGGGGAACCTAGTGGGATATCACTTTTTGCCCCACAGAAGGGGATATAAGACACTGCAAGCTATGGCTCAAACAATAGAATCTTGCCAACATTTCAAAGAATATCATCCAAGGTCAATAAAAAACTGGCTTTGCTGTAAAGAAGCAAAGATCTTCTTAAAAAGACCATGGTGTAGAGGCAGGAATGGACACAGGGCAGGTTTTCTAGGATCCCATGCAGACCGGGTAAAGGAGGAGTCAGAGTCCTCAGTGGTTTTATGCAGGTCTTTTATTGGAATTACCAGGTACAAGGCAGGCAGGGGGGCCGGGGAGCCAGGAGGCTGGCAGTCCTCCCAGCCGCCAGCAAATCCTCCCTCTATCTGGGCTCTCCAGCCTTCTCTGCTTCTCTCTCGGCTACTTCTTTCGGCTTCTGCTCGGCTTCTACTGCTTCTCTGCTTCTGCTGGTGTCCCCGTGACGCCGCCCTTAAAAAGCACAGTCTCAGCCCAGGTGAATCCCATCTACCTATGCCCACACCCTACTCCAGGTGCCCGCCATCAGGCATGCATTCAGGACCGCAAGGATCCATCATCTGTCCTGATGGCAGGAGGGCAGAAAAGCCTGACATTTTTCCTTACCCTACACATGGGATTAATTCATGTTTTCATACCTTAAGTGCAAGGAAGAGTTGGGAAAGTGGGTACTGAACCCCAAGGATAGAGTTGGCCCAGTTAGTGTTAGCTCCCCAATACCATAGCAGGAATCCGGAGAGAGCTCAGGAATTGAGGGCCCTGGAGTTGGGCCAGCTCTCAGCTCATCTGAGGAATAATCAAAGCCCCATACCTAATGATAACACTGTTAATCAAAGGGTAATACCAACTATTTTTTAGCCCCTTCTATAAGCCAGAAATTTTAAATACTTTATTTTATTGCCTGTAGGACAACCACAGGTGGTAGGTATTATTATCCCAGTTTTGCAGGTGGGTGAATGAAGATTCGGGAAAGTTGCTTAACTTACCCTAGGAACTGGCAGAGCTGGCCAGCAAACATGAACATTTCTGACTCCAAAGCCCACGCCTTCTCTTTCCATTTGTCATGGTGGTTCTTCTATATCTCTTGGGGGCAGATACCCAAAATGAAGGCTGGATCAAGGTCCTTGCCATTTTAACTTGATGTCCCAGGATGTAAGCTAATTAAAAACAGCAACATTTTTTCCAAGCACATTCGCACCTCATTTACCACCACCTCCTACATTCACGGCTGAGGATCCACCTTTGGTGACTCCAAAGTCATGCGCTGAGAAGTCCCTGCTGCCCACCTTGATGGAGACCCTTGGGAACCACCTGGCCCAACCTGTTTCCAAGTGAGGGAAAGGAGAGATAAGAAGTCAAACAGCTTGCCCAAGTTCATGCAGCAATTAGAGACCTTCAAACTCAGACCTTCACAGACCACGTCTGGACCCCTCCCCATCAATGGGACTCAGACAGGGCGGGATTCAGCAAAGCATTCATGCTGAGGCCTACTGCCTGAACCTGAGATGGGCAATATGGAACCAGCACCACTCTCCCTTCAAAAGTGAGTGAGTGAGGGCCTCCTTGGTGGCGCAAGGGGTTAAGTCTCAGCACCATCAAGCTATCACCAGCCACAGCGGCCTGAGTTAGATCCCTGGCCCAGGAGCAACCCACATGGCACAGCAGACCTCTCCTGTCTTTCCCAATGTTCCCCTCAGCAGTCGATTTCAGTAGATCTGCCTGTTGTGCTCCCCACTCTGTTTCTAGTAAATCCTCTCACCCCACTCTCCACCACCCGCCCCTCTGGCCTACACCCCAGCTCTTGTATGCATAAATAAAATAAATCTTTTTAAAAAAAAAAAAATCAGACACGGGGCCTCCCTGGTGGCGCAGCGGTTGAGCACTGGGTTGCGAAGCTGCCCGCAGCCTCTGCAGTGCTGGTTTGATCCCCGGCTGCTCCCCGGCCACCAGAGGAGGGTCCCACATGGCGCGCAGACCTCTCCTGCCGCCCGCTGCTCCCCTCAGCAGTGTACTTCGGTCCTTCTGCCTGCTCTGCTCCCTGCTCTGGCTCTGGTGAATTCTCTCACCCTCCCGTGCTTCTGACTGTACCCAGTGCATGTATAAATAAATAAAAATAAAATCTTTTTTAAAAAAATATTAAAAAAAAAAAACATAGGACACATAGTAAGACTCAGTTACCATATCATCACCACACTTTTATTGTCCTGCAGATTATGCCAACTCTTATAAACTACTTATAGTGTTGATTCCACAGTAAAATGCATTATAAGATCCACCTTCCCCTGCAAAAATCAAAACACCAACAGCTTACAAGAGACTTTAGGAGTCCTTTATAAAGTTCATAGTTGATTCAAACTTCCCAGTTCTAAACCCAAAGCTGCTTTCACATTGACAACCCCTTACTAGCTGAAAGAGCTCGAAATATCAAGAATACCAAAGAATTTTCTTGAAAGTACAGTTAAATATGGGGTATTTCTATACTCTCCCACTCCATATGTTAAAATGAAAGAAAATCTTCCCTATGACTGAAGAAAAAAATGTGTCCTAGTCAAGAAGATAAAGTACTCACTTACGTGATTCTCGTTGTATTGCTAAAACACAATTACAGCGATGGGCTGCCCCGAAAGAGGACTGGCTGGCATGTAGACAAGTGGCCTTCTCAGCCTCGGCACAGCTGACATTTGGGGCCAGGCAGTTCTTTGTTGAGGTGCTGTCCTGTGGGGTGTTCCGTGGCCTCCCTGGTCCTACTCACCAGGTGCCAGGAGTAGTCTCTCATGGTGACAACCAACAATGTCTTCAGCATCACCAGCGATGTCCTCGAGGGAAAGGTTGCCGTGAGTTAAGAACCACTGGCAAAGACAGATACACTGAAAGGACCTGCTTCCTGACAGGACTGCATTAAACCTGACGAAACGGTGAACGTAAGAGGGTCCGGCGAAGTAAGAGAGACTGATTCGTGTTCTCGTGGCAGATTCTGCCCCATAAGGTGGGGAGAAGCTGGTCACAGAAATGGCTGTAATCATGGGCAAGGCCTGTTGCTGTTTCCCAGAGCTTTAGGTAGAATCTCCTCAAGGCCCATTTTCTGACCTTGGTTCCTTCCCTCATACACAGGCTGTAAAAAGGCTGCCTTTCCCACTTCTGTTCTGTCTTCCCTGACTCTCCTCCAGGAGATGGGAGTCCTGCAGGGTTTGTGCTTCATCTCACATCTTGCTTTTGAAGCCCCTATTCTCAGAATGATTGTCTTTGCACAGCAGTTGCTATTGAAGAGTCCAACAGTTCAACACTGAAAGCGAATTAAATTAACCTCAGAGTATTTGGAGAGACTTCTCTGGAATCCAGCAGGCTCAGCACATTTTCAGTCATAGACTGAAATCTCAGAGGAAACCCTCAGCTCCCACCCTGATGCTGTGTTCGGGGAAGTACAAAATTGACATATACCCCACAGGTTACCAAACAAATGTGAGTTCCATCCTGGGTTCTCCAACCCCTATATATCTTGTTAATTATTTTGAATAAATTCTGAGTGTCAGAATCACTCTTTTACCTCAATAATGAGCAATGTTAGGAAAAAAAATCTATTTACTCTTAAATTCACATTAAGTCACAGCCAGCCAGAAATTTCCATTTACATTATCAAGCTGAGAGTAATAATATCATTCATTCATTCATTCATTCATTCAAATGCTCCAGGAGGACAGGGAATTTTGTCCATCGTTCATGACTTAATTGTTCAATATATTCTGCCCACCTTATCTGAGGTGTTATCATTTGTGCTAAAAATACAACAGTGAATAGGATGGGCACAAGCCCTGGCCTCAGGGAGCTTACAGTCCAGCAGGGAGCAGGAGAACTAAGAAATACTTACGCAGTTGCAAATTGCTGAAACTCGGGAGTGGAAACAGCCTAACAAATTCAGGAGACCTGCTTCAAGGAAATGCTCATTACGCTGAGATGTGCAGATAGGAACCAGTGAAGGTGAGGAGACGTGATGAGTGGAGTGGAAGTTCTATGTGAAGGCAGTTTGTCAACTTGTGGCTTCACTCCAGGATGAACGCCTGACCCTGCAGCCCCTACAGGTGCTATGATAGAATCGTGCATCCTGTGAGGTCAGGGCTCTAAGCATCTTGCTAGTCACAAGATTCCCTGAATCTAGAACATAACAAATGTTCGATAAAAATTTCATACCATTATTAAACCTCCTGTGTGTCAGTTTTGTCACCTGAAAACTGAGGCTGAAAAAAATATTTATCTGGAAGGTACTGTGAGAAAAGATAATAGATATAAAGCACCATCTGGGTGCTAGCATCCAGCGGATTCATTACAAATAATTATAAATAAAAATAATTCATTGAAATAAAAATAATTTTTTTATTTTTTTAAGATTTTATTTATTTATACATGAGCTGGGGTACAGGTCAGAGGCACGGGGGGTTGAAAGGATTCACCAGAGACAGAGCAGGGAACAGAACAGGCAGACTGAAATACACTGCTGAGGGGAGCAGGGGCGAGACAGGAGAGGTCTGCCGCACCATGTGGGTTTCTCCCTGGCCGGCCAGGAATCGAGCCCGCGCTGCAGAGGCTGCGGACAACTTCACAGCGCTGCCCTCAACCAGCTGCGCCACCAGGGAGGCTCAAAATAAAAATAATTTTTTTAAAAGATTTATTTACTTATGCATACAAGAGCTGGGACACAGGCCAGAGATGCGGGGGGTGAGAGGATTCACCAGAGACAGAGCGGGGAGCAGAACAGGCAGACTGACTGAAATCCACTGCTGAGGGGAGCAGCGGGCAAGACAGGAGAGGTCTGCCTCGCCATGTGGGTTGCTGGCTAGGGATTGAACTCATGCTGCAGAGGCTGCGCATTACTTCATGGTGCAGTGCTTAATCCCTTGTACCACCAGGGAGGCCCCCAAAATAATTTTTAAATATTGTTTTTATTTCTAAGGACAATGCCAGGACAGCTGCTTCATGACCATTTGTGGTCACCCCTGGCCACGCTAAATATAGAAGCAAAGCCCAGCCTCTACTGAGAGGAGAGTGTTTATGGTACAAATCATCAAAGCAAGGAGAGAGCTCAAGATAACAGACCTTGAAGTTCAGGGTGTAGAAAGACCAAGGACAGCAGCTTCAGTCTCTGAGGGGCAAGGTGGGGAGTGACACTGCTGCACCGCCTGGCTCTGGCAGAATGGCCCGCAGAGGGATGCTCTTTTATGGCTCTGTTCAGTCAAATTAGCAGTATGGTCTCCCCCATACACACCCAGACACTCTATCCAGACAGCAGTTAGGTTGACAATTTGTTTCTTTATTTAAAAAAAAGATTTATTTATTTATGCATACAAGAACTGGGGTACAGGCCAGAGGTGCGGAGGATGAGAGGATTCAGAGACAGAGCGAGGAGCAGAACAGGCAGATGTACCGAAATCACTGGTGAGGGGAGCAGCGGGCGAGTCAGAAGAGGTCTGCTGTGCTATGTGGGTTGCTCCCTGGCTGGCCAAGGATCGAACTCATGCTGCGGTGGCTGCAGATAGCTTCATAGTGTGGTGCCTAACCCCTTGCACCACTAGGGAGGCCCTGGATTGTTTCTTTAAGAGTTTTTAATATACATCTAGTATTAAAAAAATGAAATCATAGAACAGTGTAAATGGGAAGTCAACACTTCCATCACTTCAAACCTTTAGACAGATTCCCCAGAGATAATCACTCTTCCTCCTTACAGTTACTTTTATACATATACAAGACTATAAAAGAATTTTTTTCACAGCTGGGATCATAAAAAAACTGTTCTGAACTTGTTTTATTTATCCCCTCCCTTTATGTATCCTGAATACCTTTGTGTATCAGTGCGCAAATTTACTTCATCTTTAACAACTGCTCTATCCATTAAGATAATGTAATAGGGGCCTCCCTGGTGGCGCAGGCGGTTGAGCACCGCACTGTGAAGCTGTCCACAGCCTCTACAGCGCAGGTTCGATCCCAGCCGGCTGGCGAGGGTCCCACATGGCGCGGCAGACTTCAGTCTCACCCACTGCTCCCCTAGCAGTGTATTTCGTCAGTCTGCCTGGTCTGTTCCCTGCTCTGTCTCTGGTGAATCTTCTTGCCCTACCATGCATGTGACCTGTACCCCGGTTCTTGTATAAAAATAAATAAATCTTAAAAAAAAAAAGATAATGTAATAGATAAGCCCCCAGAGCTCCATGGCTTAACATAATTGAAGTTTATTTCTCACAAGCCTAAGTCCAGCTGGTGGTAGGGAGTATGTGTGGGGAGGGGGAGGTGTTCAGATGCCCAATGTCTGACAACCTCAATGCGTGACTGTCACATACCAGCCGTGGCTTCTAAGGTCACGCTGGGTGTGAATACCCACCAGCAGATGGAGAAAGTGTGCAGGAAGGCAAGGTTTGTTTTAGATGAGCCAGGCCTAATGTGACACATCTCACTTCTGCCCACATTCCACTGGCCAGAATTAGACTCCCCTAGAAGTGTAGCACTGAGACTAGCACTAGGAAATCAATGTCCTGGCTGCTCAGCTGCTTCCTACAACGCAACACTATGGAAAGAAGTGCAAACTTTGCCGGGCAGTTAGCCACATCTGACACGGATACGCTGCAGCCACGTCTGTGACTACACATCCTAATTTAAGCTTGAGAAGGCTGCCCTTCCTCTCCTCTTTCCTCTATTTTTCTATTTTCTTTTGTCAGAGACTTGTCTTTAAAGCACGGAAAATTATTACCTGGTGAGAATGAAGAAATAAGAAATGGACATGTGAGGTGTGTGCACGCTGGCTCAGCTTTGGTGGGAGTAGGGAGGGAGCATTGTCAAAGATGCATGTCTTTGGCCCAGTGACACTTCTAAAGATGTTTCTTAAAGACGGGTCTTCCTGGTGGCACAGCAGGTTGAGTGCAGAGCTATGAAGCTGTCCACAGCCTCTGCAGCGCAGGTTCAATTCCCAGCTGGCCAGAGGGATACCCACATGGCGCGGCAGACCTCTCCTGTCTCACCCACTGCTCCCCTCAGCAGTGTCTTCGGTCCGTCTGCCTGTTCTGCTCCCCAGTCTGTCTCTGGTGAATCCTCTCACCCTTCCATGCCTCTGGCCTGTACCCCAGTTCTTGTATAAATAAATAAATCTTAAAAAAAAGTTTCCTAAAGAAATTAGTGCATAACTATTCATATTGTATCTACGAGGTAATTAGTAATAGTGACACATTATAAGCCCCTAGATATCTAGAACAGACTTGCTTAAATTACAGCACAGCCATGCAGAATACTGTGCAGATATTTAAAATAATTGTGTATGTACCTGCAAATAAACAAATATTCCTGTATGTTTTGATTAAAAAAATACAAGATGCATAAAAGTATTTTTTTTAATTGATAGCATAAAGACTGGTGTGTCTACATTAAAATGTTTACAGTATTTAGCTCTAGATGGTAGGACTATGGGCGTTTTTCATTTCTTTTACACCTTTACACAATGTCTCAACATGTTATCATTAGAAAAAATGGTGAAGCTATTTTCAGGTTGAAATGAAAAAAAAAAAGTAGATAAAAGGGATTAGGGCTTAGGTGGTTTAAAGCAAATATATGAGTCAGACCTGGCCTCCTGGACCCTGCCTGTCTGTTGGGCCTGTCACCCAACACTCGAGTTGCTATCAGGAGCACTTTTCTCTGTTGAAGTGACTGGCTTTTGTCATGCAGTCCCCAGGTTATAATGGGAGGGGAGGTTGGACCGCAGAGCAGTCAGCAGTAACCCCATGGTCAGTGGGCTGGGGCTCCCCAGGCCTCTGGCCGCCACATGGGGAACATCATTAGGGCTCTCCTGGCCTTCATCCCTGCTGAACGCTGCCAGAACTACGTGGTCGGAGACCTCCGGGAGATGCCGCTGGACAAGATGGTGGATCTCAGTGGGTACCAGCTACGCCGCTTTCCCGTGCACGTGTGCTCCTTCCGGGAGCTGGTCAAGCTCTACCTGAGTGACAACCACCTTAACAGCCTGCCTCCAGAGCTAGGGCAGCTGCAGAATCTACAGATCCTGGCCCTGGATTTCAACAACTTCAAGGCTCTGCCTCAGGTGGTGTGTACCTTGAAGCAGCTCTGCATCCTCTACCTAGGCAACAACAAACTCTGTGACCTCCCGGATGAGCTGAGCCTGCTCCAGAATCTCCGGACTCTGTGGGTGGAGGCCAACTGTCTCACCCAGTTGCCAGACGTGGTCTGTGAGTTAAGTCTCCTAAAGACTCTGCATGCCGGCTCCAACGCCTTGCGTCTGCTGCCAAGCCGACTCCGACGCCTCCGGGAGCTGAGGACCATCTGGCTTTCAGGCAACCTGCTGACTGACTTCCCCCCTGTGCTGCTTCATATGCCCTTCCTGGAGGTGATCGATGTGGACCGCAACAACATCCACTACTTCCCCAGCCTGGCCCACCTGTCGAGTCTGAAGCTGGTCATCTATGACCACAATCCTTGCAGGAACGCACCCAAGGTGGCCAAAGGTGTGCACCGCGTGGGAAGATGGGCAGAAGAGACACCAGAGCCTGAACCCAGAAAAGTCAGGCGCTATGCGTTGGCCAAGGAGGAAAGCCAGGACGGACAAGCACCTGCCCTGCCCTGTCCACTTCCTGCTACCAAGCCCTGAGGGGCTTCCGTTGTGGGTCAATGCCTGGGACCCAACTCCAGCATCTTCAAGTCTTCTCCATGAGAGTGCAGAGGACTGAACAGGAACACTTGGGGGGTCTCTGCCAATGGGAGCTAACGGAGACAGATGAAATGCCACAAATTACATGGAGAAAACTTTTCTGGCCAGCGATTCTCCCAAAAGGCAAGTCGTGTGCGCTAACGGCATGACAATATTGCAAGAAAATCAGCCTCTTCTAGCAGTTATTTTCAAACACCGAAAAGCAAGAAGGGCTGGGACACGCTGGCCCTCCACTCTCCAGAAGTGGCTGATCATGGGGCTTATAATCTCACATAAGGTATGTCAGAGAACACTCCTAAAAGTTCAAGAGGTCTGTCTCCAGTTCTTTGCAGAATATACTTTTACTATGAACGAACATGAATGGAAGGGAAATATTACTAATTCAGGCCACCTAAAAAGGGTATTTCCACCTGGTCAAACCTGGAGAAAAGTTCTGTTGTTGCAAAGACTGAAAATGAAGCCTTTTCCCTGCAGCTTCATGACTGCTGAGAAGACCCCTGGTGGAGAGTGCCTGCTCGTCTGGCTACTTTAAACTTGACAGAGGTACACGCTGATTTAGCTCATTTTCCCTAAAAAATGTGACCCTTGGTCTGCCCTTAACAGTGCATGCTCAGTGACAAGGCTAGAACTCACCTAGCCCATGCCGTCTTACTGCAGTCCAGCCTAGTTGTTGGCCTTTGCCAAGCAGAACTTTTCTCCTTATTCATGGTAACGAAGCTGGATTCAACTGAATCCTTTTTGGGAGAGAAACCGCACTTCCAGAATTGTATTGAAAGTTTTACAGGTGAGAAATCTGTTCACTTGAAACTAGCATTTGGAAATATGAGTTGCAGATTGTGATCTAAACAGGGGCCTCCCCGGTGGCACAGTGGTTGAGCGCTGGGTTGCAAAGCTGCCCGCAGCTTCTGCAGTGCTGGTTCGATCCCCAGCTGCTCCCCGGCCACCGGAGGAAGGTCCCACATGGCGCGCAGACCTCTCCTGCCGCCCGCTGCTCCCCTCAGCAGTGTACTTCGGTCCTTCTGCCTGCTCTGCTCCCCGCTCTGGCTCTGGTGAATTCTCTCACCCTCCCGCGCTTCTGACTGTACCCAGTGCTTATACAAATAAATAAATCAATCTTTAAAAAAATAAAAAAAATAAACAGGAAGGGTTCTGCCTCTTCAGCCTCAGTATCTCTGCCTGTTTTTGTTCTTTTTTTGCAGGTAAGATCTTTTGATGGTCAGCATATAAGGTTAATATACTTTGGCTGTAATTTTTTGGATATAAATTGTGAACTTTTCTCCCCATAAGCACATTAAATTTGAAGACACGGCTTTCAGTGTGTGATCTAAAAAACACTCATTTGCGCTTGAGTCTTTTTAGCAAGCAAGGATAGTTTCATCTTAACTAAAATACTATATAACTGTTTCTAAATAGCACTTCTGCCGTAAAAGCATCATTTTCCTAAAAGAAAACTTTTATTTCAGATTAAGAATTAAACCTGAGTGATGCAACTTAAAAGCCAGCCATGTACTAGCCCTGCAGATATCACCAATTATATGCAAGTTTTCAAGATTAAAAAATTGGCTCAATGCACCATTTTTCTCACATAGTTCTTTCTAAATTTGCCTGTTAACTGGAGTTGTACTTTTTTTTTTTAACCACAAAAGCATCTGAACCCAGCAAAGTTTGGTTCTAAAAGACATCACCTAGGAACCTGTTTCCATGTGTTTTCCTACCATAATACATCTTGCTAAACAAGAGGAATACATTCCTGTCACCATCCCTCAGTCTGTAGTTTCTGTAACTCATTGATGACACTGCTAGAGTCCCTCCTTTAATCATTAAATGTAGTAGGTTTACACACCTAGTTCAAACACAACTCTTTTGGTTAACAAGTTCAGACTGCTCTTAGACACTTGGAATTTAAAGTCTATTTTCTCATTCTTAATGATTGAAACTATAGTCAGTTGATTCGAGAAACTTTCTATCAACAGATTTTCTAAGTATCTACAGCCAGCCTACGGATATCCTTTAAGTCTCAATTCCTATCAAGATTAACAGGAGTAGAGTGACGCCAACTGCCTTATAGAGTGCTCATCTAATGAAGTAACTGGTTTGAATCCAATGTCAAATTATAGACATATCAGCCTAGTCAAGCCATTTACTTCAAAAATAATCAATATACAACAAATAAACATTTCTCAAACAATATGGTTGAGTGTTTACCACTGATTTTGCTGTTCAGAATGTCTTTCACTATAGATTTCGATTTTATAAAGTACATATAAATGCAAATGTACATTTTCATAACCCGCTGATGCTTCAAATCCTGACATAATTAGGGCCTCCCTAGTGGCGCAAGGAGTTAAGATGCAACCTATGAAGCTGTCCACAGCCACTGCATGAGTTTGATTCCACGCCAGGGAGCTACCCACATGGCACAGCATACCTCTCCTGCCTCGCCCACTGCTCCCTCAGCAGTGTATTTCAATCTGCCTGTTCTGTTCCCTACTCTGTCTCTGGGGAATCCTGACACCCCCCCCCCCACCTCTGGCCTGTACCCCAGTTCTTGAATGCATAAATAAATCTTTAAAAAAAAATCCTGACAGAAAGTGAAAAGAAGGAAAATGTTGCAACCTCAGACATAAAATTTTTTACTCACAATCTTAAATCCTGAGTACTAAAGTTTATGATACTTTCATTAAACAAAATTAAGCGGTTTAAATGGTTATGTATGATTGAAAACCAGAAGATTAATGCATAGTATACATATCACAACTTGGATTCAATTTACTCCAAGACAATCATTTCAAAAATATGTAAGACCTCTTATTATACTGAAAATCTATACTGAACAAATCCATATTGGAAATACAATCATTCGCTCTCATTATGATGAATTAAGGATACAAATCACTAAAATAGGAAAGAACTAAGTAGTTGTTCAAATTTTTTATTTTGATGTACAGTATTTGAAACAAGTTTTTAAGCAACTGAATTTTATGGAAAATGAAAACAGCAAATAAATTAGACCCACGTTAAAATAAAAGGTCAGTTAAATGTCCAAGCTTAATGTATAACAGCCACAAATAAACTTTAACCCCACAGTCTTCTTTAAGAGGTCAAATCTTTCAAACACAACTTGCTTTCAAACACAACTGGTCCAGAGCTCAACACCACATGGGAATGCTTAACAGGGGTGGTGGTCAGGGACACGTTTCCTGCAACAATTACAAAACATGCATGTAAGAAAAACGCAAATGGTGCAAATGAACGGCAGCTTATATTAAATATACTACAGCTAAAACCCTAATTTTATTAAAACCATTATAGCTCAATTATCACAAGGAAGTATGCCTCTACCTCCTAACTGACATCCCTCAATCTGTGGAATATAACGGTCTAGAAGATATTTGGCAGTTCTCATCTTCTCATCCAAACAACCTACTTAAAAATGTGTTCCCCAGAAGTTCACATTTTCAACTAATTTTACTGTATTAGTCAGATACAGTCATTTTTAACCAGATGTTATAAAACGACAAGGCTCTGGGGTACCTGGATGAAAATCTCTGGATCACTATTCTAAATGAATGAAAATAAATGGTAACAGATAAGCTTGGGGCGGAATCAGGTAATTCACTGAAGAACGTCAATAGTACACCTCACATTTTAAACTTTTACTCCCTGATGACCATACCATGAATCCCTCAGGAAGGGAGCACAGCAGGAGTACTAGCGAAAAGTTCCACTTAATGTCTCTTCAAGGAGCTAAGGGCTTGAGAAACACTGCTTCTAGAGCAAGTACAAAAGAGAAGCAGGGAAAACAAAGATACCCATAGCACAGCATATTAGAATCAGAAAGAGAAACCTTAAAATCTGAGATATACGTGAGTATACTGAAGGGTGCTAAAGTATACTGATATAGAAAAGGTAATCAAGCAGTTGTCACAGGGCTCCTGGAGATTAGTTTAGTAACAAGTATGAAAAGAAGTCCACAGTCCAGTATATTGGAAAGGCTCAGTTAAACAAAATTACTCATTTTTCTTCACTGCAACATACTCAGTATTTCTAATATATTTCAGACTTAGGCCTCTGAAATAGTTATCAGATCAAATGAGGTATTACAGTGTATATTTCAAAGGTGGTTGAGGGCCCCGAGTCATTCTGAAGATTTCAGAAGGTGAGTATAGATGTATGTCCGTGCTGAGTCAGAAAACTAACTGTTCCCTTGTGCTACCGCTCTGCTTAAAGACAACAGAAAATATTAACATTTAACAATCTTTGGTGACCACACTGCTTCTAAAAAAAGTGTTGTCTCCTTCCCTTACCAATTTTCCATTTCAAAATATGAATGCTCATTACCCTATCACCAATAGCAGGAACAGAGAATCTGTATTTTTCTGCCCTCTTTCCATTATACCCCAGTACATTTAAGTATCTCGTCTAGGGGCCTCCCCAGCAGTGCAGCAGGTTGAGTGTAGCGCTGGGAAGCTGTCCGCAGCCTCTGCAGTGTGGGTTTGATTCTGGGCCGGCCAGGAGATTTCCGCATGGCGCAGCAGACCTCTCCTGCTGCGCCTGCTGCTTCCCTCAGCAGTGTATTTCAGTCAGTCTCCCTGTTCTGCTCCCCAGTCTGTCTCTGGTGAATCCTCTCACCCTCCCGTGCCTCTGGCCTGTACCCCAATTCTTGTATAAATAAATAAATCTTTAATAATTAACAAAATAAATAAATATCTCGTCTTTGGATGGAAATCTTTCTCTTTCCTCTCCACATGCAAATCATTCTTTTCCTCTAATAGTAACCAGATACCTGTCCTTTACAGGAGAAAGTCAATGAGATGAGTGATACAAGATAGACTACATAAAGAAAATTCTTTGTAATCTAGTTCATTTAAGGTGTGTAATTCCTAGTTCCCTTCTGTTACTAAGGACACCCCTTCCTCCCACCTCACCTTGCTCCTATCTAGAACCAACTCTTCACCTTCCAACTCTAGATCTTTCAACTCTCGATGCTACCTAGGGGACTGCTCCTCTCTTCTGGATCAATTGTTCCTTCTACTAAATTGCTTCAATTAAACAGACTGAATTTTCACAGCACCCACACACCTTGTAGCTACTATTCCACTTATCTGCTCCTATTCACAATACAGTCCTCTAAATAGTACTCCATATATACTCTCTAGTTCCTCTTTCCCCAGCCTCCAAAGAACCTACTCAATGACCTTTGCCCACTCCATTCCATTAAAACTGCTTGTCAAGATTACCAAGCCTCTTTGCTAAATTCAGTATTTCCCTCCTAATTCCAATATTTAAGGTCAATTTCCAGTCCTTATCTTACTTGACTTTATTTGCATCAACTTGGCAGTTGATCACTCCTCCTTGTAAATACTTTATTTGGCTTCTGGGACACACATTTCCTTGGTCTTCTTCCACCTCAGTGGCCACCTTTACATTTTTGTATTGTGTAAAATTTCCAGTGTACAAAAAACAAGAGGGCCTCCCCTGGTGGCACAGTGGTTGAGCGCTGGGTTGCAAGGCTGCTTGCAGCCTCTGCAGCACCAGTTCGATCCCCGGCCACCAGCGAGGGTCCCACAAAAAAAAAAAAAAAAAAAAAAAAAACCCCAAGAGAGATCATATAACAAATCCTCAGGTACCCATCACTCAGTTTTAGTATTCTCAATACTTTAGTTCTTAGTGTTGAACTAAATCTCTGGATCTTTTCAGACTTATTACCAAGTCCTGAAAAATCTCTTACCGTCCCTACTACATTTACTCTCTTGGAACTCAACCAATCTCGTAGCTGTACATACCACATATAAACTAACAACTCCTAAATTTATTACAACTACAGTCTGAACTTCTTCTTTATTACAACTACAGTCTGATAGTAAATTAGACTCAACTATCAACCAATGCTTTAACAGTCATCTCTGTTCAAAGCTGAAACTCCCATCTCCCCTTCCAATGCTTTCCCTATCTCAGATAACTCTTTATTTCACCCAACAAAAGCCTTGAATTAATCAAATTATCCTTAATTCCCTTTCCCCTACTACATCAAACCCTTAATCAAATCCTGCTGATTCTACCTTCAAATTATCATTTATTATCACCCTCTTCTCATCATCTTCACCTCTATCTCCTGATCTAATCCACTCCCCCACCAGCCCCTCCAATTCACTGAACTACCACCACTAGTAGATAAAAATGCTGTTGGTAGCTACTACTATACTAAAAGCAATTAAAATTAATAATGGATAATGGACTCTTTGAAAGATTTTCTGGCTACTTAACCACTTTTGTGTAAATGAGTTTTTTTTTTTTTAAACTTCAATATCTTAGAAAAGCTACTGGAATAGGAACACGTAAGGAACTCTCTGTACACTCCGCACTTAAGAACGTCTGCATAGAAGAGTATAGCAGGACAGAAAGTAACTGGAGCTGACTCATGGGGGTGGGGCCGCAAAAATCACATCTTACTACTATAACCCTCTCGCCCTCAATTCTGGTTCTTAACTTTTCCAAGCCTGGCTTTTTATGTATCATTTCAATCCTAGAGTTACCCTCTGTCACCCCTCCCACCCCCACAAACTTTTCTGGCTTAAATCAAGAAACAGAAAACTACATTATTTTAAGTAACTGGCATAACACTTTTATCTAGGCAAAATGGCTATACCCTCTGTAACTACAATTTTCAAGTATAATGCAGGTACTGGTTTTTTATTTCTGTATTGATCATTTTTTTCTAAGGAATTGTTTTAAAGCACTACACTACCTTGGTGCTGCTTTAATAATGTTGTCCACACGTAGAATCACCTCAGCTGCTTCAGCTGCACTCAAAAGAACTTGTCGCTTCACTTGGAAACTTTCTGTTATTCCTAATACTGCCATATTGCCAATGGTACCTTCCTTCATATCTGCAAAGAAAAAGTATTTATTAAATAAACTAGTTTCAACAACTAAAGTATCACTCTATAATTAATTTTTATAAAAAATAAGATCACAACACACAATTACTCAATTCAGTCACAGAATTCTCATCCGTCTATCAAAAAAGGAACTTTAAAAAATTGTATGGTCAACTGCTGCAGGCGGCCTTGATGCCCCAGCCAGGTAAGACACCGGCAAGCAGCTAAATTAAAAGGCCTCACACCGTGGGGCCGAAGCTAACGAGCCTCATACCGTGGGGCTGAAGATCTAACATCCCTTTATTTTTTGTTCTTGGTCATAAAAAGAGAAAAATTTCCCAAAAAGTACATTAGGGAATAAATTATATGCATCAGTATACTGCAAGCAAATGGCATGGAAAATTATCTGTTTAGAAAATTAGTTATTAAACAATTTGGCCCACTTGACAATGGGAGACAATTTATTGTACATATCTGACAAGCAATTCAACACAATTATAGTAAATCCTTCTTTTGCTTTTTTAGAAGTTTCCTTTTTATTTAGAAGTTTCTTAGGAAAGTTTTTAAATGAAGTTAACTGTGTTAAGAAGTTTCTAGGTAGAAAAAGTTCTGATAGCTGAGTAGCAGCTGGTCTCCGGCTGAAAGCCACAAAAATAGAAGAGTCTTTTGATGCTTAGGCTTTAGCTGATAGGGATGTACTGGCAGCTACCCACTGTCTTAGGTAATTGTCTAGCTGAATAATAAGTTTTAGTGTTAGGTTTGGTTTTTTATCTATTAACCTTGAAGGCTACTGTCTAGCTGAGACCCATAGGAGCCAGTAGTCCATGGGAATAAAATACACTAATTGTTTCTGCTTTGCACATGATGATGTACTTTTTCTGATTACTAAAAATGAATAAATAAAGACCTGCTGAGTCTCTCGGCAGAAGAATATACTTGCACCCCATCCAGTATCAGTGTCTCCTTAATCCCCTTCCTTTCAGCCCCTTACAGGTCACCTAAGCCATCTCATCCTTTCAGGAACCCCTGACTCAACATTTTGCTGGAGGCTGGTGCCCGGCAGTCAACTACAGAACATTTGTATTGAGAGCAACTATGTCCAATAATGGAAAATTTACACAGTCCAATAGATCACCTACTCACACACAAAATGATTACAGAAAATATGGTTATCACAGATTACCATGTATTCTTAAGACAAGAAAAATTCAGAACTTCTCCCCTCAACTTTTCTTCTAACAGTAATTTCATCTCTGACAAATCATCATACATTATTAGCTATCCCTTTTCCAGTGACAGGATTATCTGCCTTCTTCGACTGTTTTTATAACTTCTTGGATAATTTGTCAGGGAACTTTTCAATCTGGTATCTGCCTTTCTGGCCACTTTTTATTTTATATCATAACTATACTCCAGAGTGTTTCCGGATAATTTTACTGCAAGGTTAAGAGTCGACATGGACTTTTACCCTTTTGTTATTCTTTCAAATAAGTTTTAATTTTATTTTGATGCTGGCTGTAAGAAATATAGTAAAGTTTACACTGATTTCAGAATACAACTGCTTATATTTTTAAATCCAGTTATTACAAAACTAGTTACAAATCATTTAGCTAGCTTTACACTCCTTAGAGAACAACCAAGTTCGACAATGTTAAGAATGTGCTGTTAGCACATAATGGTTACAAAGACAAGGGTCACAGGAGTCTTTTACAAGGTTATTGTGGAGTGTTATCTTTTTTAAAAATCATGGTAAAGAGCAACTCTTAACAATTACTGCCAAGTTCTCACTGATCTCTTACCCAGTCCAGCAGTTACATTGCCTTCACTATGGGCAGCCCGGAGCTGTGCCACCAGATCTGCACTGTCATAGCCTGCATTGTCAGCGATGATAGTTGGCAACTATAAAGTGAAGGAGACAGTAAGAAATTGTAGCATTTTAAAGTTACACATTTGGAAACAATGTAAAATTTCTTTCTTTTTAATAACTTGCTCATAAAAAGGATAAATTCTAGAATCAAATTTATACTAGTTCTTTTTCTTAAGACTAAGAAAATAAACATTTCCTGTCTGAGATACAAAAATGTACTTCTTTAAAAACCATCAACAATAAAAGTATTTTATTATATTAATTTTATTAAATTTTTAATCTCACTTTATTAATTTACCATTCTCAGTGCTTTAGCATAAGACTCCATTGCAACAGCTTCTTTGCCTGGTGTTTTGTTGGCAAGTTGTGTCACAGCATGAGCCATCAGCATCTCAGAGCAGCCTACAGATTAAAAATCCAGTAAAATATGCTTCATCATCTCTAAGACACTAAATTACTGACTTCCCTTATATGTATGTCAAACATTATAAATTAAGACAAAGTCAATTACTTTAAGAACCGTTAAAGCCACTTATGACTTATGCTATTTTAAGAAATAAAATATGTCCATCTTGTGTTTTTCAAAATTAAAACGTTCAGGGCATCCCTGGTGGTGCAGGCGGTTGAGCACAGCGCTGTGAGGCTGTCCGCAGCCTCTTCAGTGCCGGCTTGATCCCGGCCAGCTGGGGCGATGCCCACATGGTGCAGCAGACCTCTCCTGCCTCGCCCGCTGCTCCCCTCAGCAGTGTATTTCAGTCAGTCTGCCTGTTCTGTTCCCCGCTGTCTCTGGTGAATCCTCTTAACCTCCTGCACATCTGGCCTGTACCCTGGTTCTTGTATGCACGAATAAAATAAATCTTTAAAAAAAAATTAAAATGTTCAGTATTTTTCAAATGCTCACCTCCTCCATAAACTGTTCTAGGATCCTTCACGGTTTGGGCAAGAACACAAAGAGCATCATGCAAAGATCTTTCTGCTTCATCTAAAATTTGTTGAGTAGCACCACGCAGCACAATGGTACAAGCCTCACCTAAAGTTAAAAAACATTTTCATGTCACACGGAACACTTGGTTATAAACTGTAAAAGTCTACCTTTAATTTTTTTAATGTAGGGACTACTTGTACTATTTAGTTTTGAAAACTGGCATGTCTTCCACTATTACACACTGTCTTTGCTAACAATCCATGCTCACAATAGTTCTAAACTTACCTATAAAATAATTAAGTTGAATATATGTTATTCACAAAGGCCAGATTATAGGACTGGCTTCAGGAACTACATAATCACTCACCAAGGGCTACCCCAGAAAAGTGAATGAGTTTGTCTTCTCCAATCATGACTTCCTCAATAAGCTTACAACTTCCAAGTTTAACTAGCTCTGGGTGGTCAAAAGTTGAGGCAATTTCACCACCTGTGAACATAAACATTAAATAATTACAAAACAGGGTTAAAATCTGTTTCCTAACAAGCAGTAATGGAAAAATATCGCATTTTTATAGATAACTGCTGACTATATGCACCAAACATTCTTGGAAGCACTTCATATGAAATGACTATCAGGCCTCCCTGGTACCACAGATGGTTAAAAGTCTCAGTGCTATCAAGTAACAGCCAGCCACTGTGGCATGAGTTTGATTCCCAGGCAGGGAGCTGACCCACATGGCGCAGCAGACCTCTCCTCTCTTGCCCACTGCTCCCCTTCGCAGAGAACTTCAGTGAATCCGCCTGCTCTGTTCCCCACTCTCTCTCTGGTATACCTCTGGCCTACACCCCAGTTCTTGTATGCATAAATATATAAAATGTTGAAAAAATTACTATCTAATCATCACAAAAAGCCTAATGAAGATAGGTGCATTAGTCCATTTAGAATTAAAAAACTGAAGCAAAAAGATATTTTTCATCCTAGGTTATTTAAGTTGAACATATGTGGTGGAGTTGGGATTCAAGCCCAAGCAGTCTGGCTTCAGACCTATAAACATATAAACACATACAGGGTTACTACCTACCCCGAAGGTTAAACTGAGACCTAAAACATTTAAATTAGTAATTTCAAATTATCCTTTGAATCCAATCTAGAAGAACCAGTACTTTAGTATCCAATTTTACCAAAACATGAAAACAGTTGACTAACTTTATTATGTCAACAGTACAGATACAAAAACCACTTAAAATAATAAGCACTTATTATCTGCTTATTATCTCAGTAACTAAAAAGTTGGGAAGCCGGTAGGGTCTAGAAAAGGGAACAAACATATAAACATACACAGAGAATATTTCCCAGACTTATTATCAAAAAAAAAATGTTCATTTTACTCTTTATGTCTTATTTCTATTCCTTTCCCCCCCCCTTTCTTTCATGCTGTGAAATGAAAGGGCCAGACATTTCCTTTCCTGGTTCTTAATTAGCAGCCAGTTAAGTTTCTGGATTTCCATTTTAAAACCTCTCCAGCGGGGCCTCCCCGGTGGCGCAGCGGTTGAGCGCTGGGTTGCGAAGCTGCCCGCAGCCTCTGCAGCGCCAGTTCGATCCCCGGCTGCTCCCCGGCCACCGGAGGAGGGTCCCACATGGCGCGCAGACCTCTCCTGCCGCCCGCTGCTCCCCTCAGCAGTGTGCTTCGGTCCTTCTGCCTGCTCTGCTCCCCGCTCTGGCTCTGGTGAATTCTCTCATCACCCTCCCGCGCTTCTGACTGTACCCAGTGCATGTATAAACAAAACAAACAAAGAAAGAAAGAAAGAAAACATGCCTCTCTATAAAAAAAAAAAAAAAAAAAAAAAAGAATTATAAAAAAAAAAAAAAAAAACCTCTCCAGCTCATGACTCTCTCTTTATGAATATAGAGTCTATCAATTAACCCCTCCTTCCTACTCCTTACCACCATATCTACTGAATTAATGGATGCTTCACATCTATTTTGTAATTAATTTATAAAAAGAATTCTTGTTTTCCCAATTCTACTAACTTAATACTCTTAATCTGTATAGCTGAAGCTTTTTAACTTTTGATTGACAAACTGGAGATTTCCTTATGTTCTAGATGTAACGCACAATAGATGTTTGGGACATCACATTCCCACGAGACAAAATTTGGCTTATGAGAAGTTTCACTTATCCCACAGTCACTTATCTACATCAGCTTACAAGATACCTCTTAACATTTACAAAAACCAATTTCACACATCAGGAGCTACTAAAGATCAGACATACCACAGGATCAACTTCAATTAGTGTTCGTGGTGCAATAAATTTTCTTCTGAGTCTATATGCCAATATCATGCATCAAGTCTGTATAGTATCAACTTATCCCACGAATGTACTATCCTATACTTCACATTTCTTATGTCTTGTTTAATTGTTGCATCAAAGGATGAATTACATTAACGTGAGCATCAAAAATTTTATCGCCTTCAGTATCAAGTATGAAATAGCTTCTAAAAAACTATTCAAGTAGGTAAATACACTCCAAAAAATGAAAGAAAAATGTCTGTCTTACGTCGAGAAGACTATGCTCCTCAAATTATTAAATATAATTTCACTCTATATTCTATATTAGTTATTATGCTTTCATTTCCCCCAATAATCATTATGGCATTTCCAAACTGCATCTGATGTTGCTTGTGGCTTTATATATCTCTTTAACTCCCACTGCCAGATCTCAAACCAACTTTCCAACATATTCATTCATTTTCAAGGTCCTAAAAGTAAGAGGATAAAGCTTCTCAAGCATTAAATACTATTAATGCCACACAAAGTAAACAAGGCATACTCTGTCATTTTCATGTAGACATAGCTTATTTGTAAACAGAATTTCTAAGTTCGCAGAACTGGGATTATGCCACTCATATCTCTATTGAAAGTTGGAGTAAACTAACTTTTCATCATATATTGCTGAATTATTTCACATTTCAACATTACTTCCCAAAATTAAAAAAACATTAACACAATGTTTTCTTTATACTCAGCAATGAAGTACATATATCAACAATCAATAAAACCAAGAGTGATTGTTACATTTGTTATAAACTAATGCCTTTTCCCCCATACCTGTGACAAGAGCCAGACGTTCTACACCTGCAAAATCAGCATGCTCAATAGCCATAACACCTGCAGCACCAAAAAGCTGTTCAGGATAATTATAAATTAGTTGCCTGTAAACAAAATACATAAAAACATTATCCAAAATGTTACATTACAAGTTAAACTATATTCAATTAAAAAATTACCTCCCCACTAGAAGGCAAAGAAATGCAAACTAGATAATAACGCTTCTTACATGTAATGTATAAAATAATAATACTAGTGTATGCATGGCAGTATTAAATGCATGTACTGTTTTAGTGTTACCAACAGTATAAACTTCCAATAACTATAATACTGAAAAACATAATTTAGCAGTAATGAATAAAAAACTGTCACTGTTCATATTCTTTAATTCCACTCCTGAGAATCTACAGATATTAAAAAATTAACTAAATTTTTATATATAGAACAAAAGCCACCAGTCACCTCAACGTCCACTACGAGAGTTCGCATAAATCAGTTTACCAATTAGGAAAAATATGTAATTTTAAGTAAAAATATGTATTGTCAGATTTAAAATAATCACAAATTTTACTTAAACCAAAGCTTCTAGAATACGTTCACAAGTGAAAAATTGGTATTAAAATACTACGCAGGGCCTCCCTGGTGGTGCAAGGGGTTAAGCACCGCACTATGAAGCAATCTGCAGCCTCTGCAGCACGAGTTCAATCCCTGGCCGGCCAGGGAGCAACCCACATGGTGCAGCAGACCTCTCCTGACTTGCCCACTGCTCCCCCAGCCCTTGTATGCATAAATAAATAAATCTTAAAAAATAACAATACTACACAGACACAAAGCACAATAAAGTAAACGTAATAAAAGAAAAAATTTCTGGGAGGTAAGACCTCAGATTCTGATCCAATAGTTTTCTCTTTTTCAAAGTAAGTATTTTTACAAGGTTTTAAAAATAAATCTGTTAGAAAGTTTTTAGCTTAGAAAAGTAAAAGAAAAAATTATTTATAAAAATAATTCACATAAAGCACTGATAAGCAAAATGTGTCTTATCAGATTCAGACTATATAATAAAGCTCAGAAATTTAGTGTGCAAAAAGCCCACAAATAACTAATCTGAGTCTATTATTTTGCATCATTTTCCAAAACCCTTCAAAATAATCCACAGATGTTGTAGACAATGACTATTAAGATTATAATGGGGGGGCCTCCCCGGTGGTGCAGCGGTAGAGCGCTGGGTTGCGAAGCTGCCCGCGGCCTCTGCGGCGCCGGTTCGATCCCCAGCTGCTCCCCGGCCACCGGAGGAGGGTCCCACATGGCGCGCAGACCTCTCCTGCCGCCCGCTGCTCCCCTCAGCAGTGTACTTGGGTCCTTCTGCCTGCTCTGCTCCCTGCTCTGGCTCTGGTGAATTCTGTACATGACTGTACCAAGTGCATGTATAACAAAACAAACAAACAAACAAACAAATAAATAAAACATGCCTCTATTAAAAAAAAAAAAGATTATAATGGGGACAGTTTACATACAACTTTTACACAAGTCAAAGCCGTTAAACTTAATGCTTTTCGTCTCCTTATCCTTATACTATTCTACACGGTTAGCGTTCTACCGCAAGCCCCCATTGTCTCATTTAGAATTACATTTCTCCTCCAAACATAAGTATACTTTAGCCCAAATAACATGACTACCAAATCAGAAAACTGTTTCTGTCAACATAAACAGTTAAGTACAGCAGATTCTCAAATAATTCCAACATTTCAGTCCAACGTTGAAGAAAATGAAATGATTCTCAATTGGGATCTGTGTCTACAGTGTATGCACATTCTTCCCATGTATGCTTTCACTGGATATTCTGGTTTCTTCCCAAAGATATGATTAGGTTCACTGGTATGCCCAGAAGTGAATGTCGCTCTATGTGCTGAGTGTGCTCTGTAGTGGAACAGTATCCTATCTAGCGCTGGTCTCTATTGTGCACTATGAGCTGACAGGACAGGCTCAAGGCCACCAGAGACCCTGAACTGGAATAAGATGGAAAATGAACACAAGTTATTATTTAACATTGGATGTGCTTGGGGTCTTTATTTAGAAGTCTAGTGATGTTTTCATTACCAGAAATATGCCATAGAAATTTACCTCTTGTTTTTATCAGTCTATGATAAAACTGGTTTCACTATTAATTATTTAACTTGAAGTTAGTTCCCAAGACTCACCAACAACGTTAACTAAGAACTTTCTATAAATTACCGTACAATGTCACTTAACTATAATGAACGTGCCTGTTTTTCGTACAATCATACTTACATCTAGACAAGATAACAGTTCCTACATCACTAAGTCAATATAAACTATTTCCGTAAGTCCTTGCACCGAAACATTTCTTAGACTATGACATAAACTGTTACCACAAGCACACACAGACCTGTTAATAAAGCAATTTATCCCATGTTTAAGAATACGTTCAACTTTCTCCTTCATTTTTTCCTTTTCTGCATGTTCTATTTCAGCAACCTTTGCTGTAGAATCGACTCTTACCCGGGAACCAAATATCTAAGAGAAAAATTAAAGAATAAAAACAGCATTTTCATTATTCTTCCAAGAATCCCATAGCATAAACATTTTTACAGCTTTTTAGTGCAACTGATTTCCCAGACTGAGTTTACTGCAACTAGCAATTAAAATTTTTTTTAAAATGTGGTTCACGTACCTTTATTTTGTCTGTATCCATACCAGTATTTGCAATAAGAATTTTAGCATTTTCAATTCGCTTTGGTTGATTTACTCCAATTTTTTTATCCAACAGAAAGCCTACAACATAAGGACAGTATTGTATCAAATACTTCAAGCTTGCACTAATTTTATAAATTGCCTGCTTTATCAAATTAGTCTTTCAAAGAACACAAAGAATACAAGTCTAATTCACCAATCAACTAGAACCTAGAAAGCATTCACCAGAGCAGTGAAATGGGTCACTTTAATAGTATGAAATCGAAAACATAAGAGCACAGCACAAATATTCAATGTTTTGAAATTTGTTTCAGATATATACCACATTCACAGGTGTGCAGACTGCAATGTGAAGATACTAAATTTACTTTCATTAGCTAAAAGCCAACACAGAAGAGCTGTGAAGATTCAGAGATGCAGATACACAGGGTACTGTGAGAAATTACTTAACTTTAGGTAGGCAATGAGATGAAAAAAAACAAGGAAAATAATGTCTAGACAGACCTGGTCCTAATCATGCCCTTGCTGCTTGATGATACTTACCATGCTTGAACAAATTATTCAACTTTAACTACTCATCTATAAAATGGGAATATAGTAAGCAACAGAGATGTTAGAAGTCTGGGGCCTGGATGACTTAGAACTATGCATACCAACCCAGGACAGCCTACCTGTCCCAGCATTTTTTTTTTTTTAAGATATATTTATGCATGCAAGAATTAGGGTACTGGGTCTCCCCTGGTGGCGCATCGGTTGAGTGCTGGGCTGCGAGGCTGCCCACAGCCTCTGCAGCGCCGGTTCGATCCCCGGCCACTGGCAAGGGTCCTACATGGCACACAGACCTCTCCTGCCGCCCGCTGCTCCCCTCAGCAGTGTATTTCGGTCCATCTGCCTATTCTGTTCCCCACTCTGGCTCGGTGAATTCTCTCACCCTCCCGCGCAGAAGACTGTACCCAGTGCTTGTATAAATAAATAAATAAATATTAAAAAAAATATATTTAGGGTACAAGCCAGAGGTGGGGTGGGAGGGTGTGTGTGTGGAAGGAAAGGATTCACCAAAGACAGAGTGGGGAGCAGAACAGGCTGACTGACTGAAATACACTGCTGAGGGGAGCAGCAGGGAGACAGGAGGGGTCTGCTACACCATGTGAGTCACCTCCCTGGCCAGGGATCAAACACGTGCTGCAGTAGTTGCAGATAGCTTCATAGTGCTGATGCTTAACCCCCTGTGCCACCAGGGAAGCCCCCCACCCCAGAATCTTTTAGATGTATACATAATTTTATCTTATTAAACTATTATCCTCTTAGACTGTTTGCTCTATTCCAGCAAACCCAACTCTTACTCTCTGCGTCAATATCAAGAGGGATGATATTTTAAGAAAAATTCAAGAATGGTACTTATCCTTGTTTTAACTATCTTCCCTATCATCAGTCCCCATTAGAAATGCTACACAGCCTTGTATAGTCAACCAACAATATTTTCAGAATTGTCACTTCCCTAAGACAGAGATAAATGACATGCAACAAAACCTGGACTCCAAATCACTGGAAAAGCAGAAATTGTAAAGCCTAACATCCCTTTTTTCCTTCTTTTGAAGAGTATGCCTACACTTTCCACAGGTCATTTTTTCATAAACATGCTTTGAAAAGATGCTTTGAAAAATTGTACCCTATGAACAAAATATACCATTTTTAAGGAACTAGCAGATACTAAGACTCATGAACTATATTATGCCTTCAACACCTGCTAACTAAATGATCTGACTTACCTAGACCCTTCCTGAAGAATACATGCAATATTGGGAAAAATGCTATTTGAGAATAGATGACTTCTAATTACAGAATGCTATAATTTCTTTATTAGAGATTGTAAATAAGTTCATGATTAAAAAAAATATAGCAAGATAAAGAAAACCTGGGATGGTCTGAGAGGATAAAGCACACTGTTAATGTGACAACAGATTAAAATGACCAAAATGGTTGCAATGACATGTGTCCTCACAGATAAGTTCCCCAGCTGTGTTAAGTATCACTAGTCCTAACTAGCTAACAAGTCAGTCAGTATTTTGTAATCAACACCTGGTAAGAATTTTCCCCTATATTCAATATACATACACACCTTCATCTAAATAAGAATCTGCTAGACTTCCTCCTAGCTTCTTGATGACATGAATTGCTTCCAGATTACCAGAGCCTTTCAGTCTAAGAACAGCTTCCACAGCTAACTGAGTAAAATGATCTTTGTGATGAGTAAGAAGTTTTGAGGATAATGTTGTTGCTGCAATGTTCATTAAGTCTTGACGAAATTTAACTTCATCAGAACTAAAAAACAAAACACAAAATTCACGTTTGTTCTTAAAGATACTCCAAACTTACCAACTATTTTACTTTTCAAAATTTTTTCAGATACTTTTTGTCAATAGACAATTTCATCCCAGTAAGGGCTTTAAATCATGACAAAAATTAAACCTCACCTGTAAGCAAGACATGCAAATTAAAAAGGTACTATTTTTTCCCCACCAAACTGGTAAACTATGGAAAAAGAAACATAAGCAAATCAGAGTACCAAGTTTCAAGAACATGGAGATACGGGCATTGTTACACAGTAATTTTTTTAAGGATTACTTGTTTAAAAAAAAAAGAGCCAGCCTTAAAAGCATATCACATAATTTTGCATCCAGCAATTACACGTCTTGAAACTTTTTGTTAACAAGCCATCACATTATAAATTAAAGATGATCAAAACACAATTTCCAACTGTGACTAGCCAAATTAGACTAGTCATATAATCAAAAGCCCATCAGTACTAAGACTAATATTACAGAGACTTCTGACACCAAGAAATGTGCTTATTATTCAAGTAAGTTACAGAGGCTAAAAAATCCTCTACACAATGACACTACTTAACTATATACGTAAAAAAAACTAGAAACCTAAACTTTAGTGACTATCTCTGGAAGGTAATAGGATTTGTTGTTTTTTGTCAGTGGGGCAAGATGAATCAGTGGGCTCATGTGCATATATGCTTACTGTCCTCTAGAATTCCTCCATTGTGCATGTTTTAAAAAGAATGTGAAATGGTTTTTTTTTTTTTGTTTTTTTGGTGAAATGTTTAAAACATTAGTATTTTGGTATACAAACCCATGATCGACTGCAGAACTCAACAGAGCCTGTCTTGCTGCTTTAGTGGCTTCTCTCCAACCTGAAATGATGGTCTGTGGATGAATCTTTTTTGCAATTAAAGATTCTGCTTCCTATTAATAAACAGTGAAAACATTCATTAATATAAATTAAGAACTGACTACTTCTATTAAAAATCACAGTAACAAAAACCAATGAGTTTAAACTGCACAGATATTCTTACCCTTAGTAATTCTGCTGCTAAAACAGTCACAGAGGTAGTACCATCACCAACTTCATCATCTTGAACCCGTGACATATCTAGGAAAAAGTTATTAACTCAGTTATATTTGATTTTGCTTTTTAAATTATTTCTGTATAGCTCAGCTAATTCTCCAACCATACCCACCACAAATCTAAATATCATTTATCTAGGTTTCCTAACCAGAAAAATTCTTTGGAGGTTTTCAGCTGGAGATACAATAGTTTTACCATGAAAAATTACACGGCACTTCAGAAGCCTATAGTTTAATAATGAGAAATAAATCAAGCACACAAGTGAAAGGACAGTTAGTCAACACAACTTATTTAAAAATGTGTTAATGGGCCTCCCCGGTGTTGCAGCGGTTGAGCGCTGGGCTGCAAAGCTGCCCGCAGCCTCTGCAGCACCAGTTCGATCCCCGGCCACTAGGCGAGGGTCCCACATGGCACGCAGACCTCTCCTGCCGCCCGCTGCTCCCCTCAGCAGTGTACTTCGTCAGTCTGCCTGCTCTGCTCTCCCCTCTGGCTCTGGTGAATTCTCTCACCCTCCCGCACTTCTGACTGTACCCAGTGCTTGTATAATAAATAAGTAAATCTTTAAAAAAATAAAAAATAAAGATGTGTTAATTGTTAACAAATTATCTTCAGACTCGGGCCTCCCTGGTGGTGCAAAGGGTTAAGTCTCAGCACTATGGAGCTGTCCACAAGCACTGCAGCACAACTTAGATCTCCAGCCAGGGAGCTAACTCACAAGGTGCAGCAGACCTCTCTAGTCTCGCCCACTGCTCCCCTCAGCAGTGTATTTCAGTCAGTCTGCCTGTTTTGCTTCCCACTCTGTCTCTGGTGAATCCTGTCACCACTCGTACCTCTGACCTACACCCCAGCTCTTGTATGCATAATTAAATACAATAAATCTTTAAAAAAATATTATCTTCGGACTCACCAACTAAAACTTTAGCTGCCGGATTGTCAATGCCAATGTTTTTTAGAATAGTTGCACCATCATTGGTTACCATAAGAGAGGCATCTCGTCCACTGCTTAACAGAATTTTGTCCTAAAAGGAAGATATTTGGATCAAGATATAACACAAGTCAATTAAAGAAGCAGCAGCATAATCTATTTACAGAGCGAAATTTAAAAAATAAGCTTTGAATACAAACAAATGATAAAACAATGTTACAATAACATAAATGACAACATGTATGCAAATAAGCTACATAAGTGAACAAAGACATCAGTCAGATTTACATACAAGTTATTAGTGACTGTCACTGATGAGAAGTCAGATTAGCAACAGTGATCAAAGAGGCTGAGACATGTAGCTCTGTTCGATTTTTAGTAAAGAAAATATCTTACTTATATAATAGTTTTAAAATAAAAATAGTTTTAAGTATCCCAATTAAGTATGCTACTAACTATAGTTCCACAAAGGAGGACTAAATATCAAACATAAAAGTTCCTTGTTACTCTTACCATGCCCTTGGGTCCCAAGGTGCTCTTTACCAAGTCTCCAATGGCAATGGCACCAATAAAAGAAGACTGAAGTAAAAAAAAAAAAAAATCAGATTATCAAAATCAATTTTAGCCTTTAAGTTTTATACAATTTTATCTTTGAAATAAAAATATAGCTTACCAAACGAGCTGTTTCTGCTCTCTCTTCATCAGCTCCAGCTTTGAAGATGTTAACAGGTGCAAGGGAAAGGGATGCCTATAAGCAAAATTAACCATCATTTTACTATTTTAATACCAATATGCTCTAATCCATACACTAATCTCAGAGGGGATATCTGAGGAAGTTACAGTACAGAATAGTAAAGAGTACTTTTTCAAAGAGATGAAGCTCTCCATCTTCCAGACAAGTCATTTTGGGAGAGATTTATAAGTCATTTTATAAGTCATTTGGGAGAGATTTACCCAGGAAGAATATCGTTTTCTAGATCCACAAGCACGGCAGAAATAAGTCATCCACTAAGGCGATTCACTATCCAGCATAGCAAGATCAAAAATTATTTTAGGGCCTCCATGGTGGCGCAAGGGGTTAAGACGCAATCTATAAAGATATCCGCAGCCACTGCAGCACGAGTTCGATCCCCGGCCAGGGAGCTACCCACACGGCGCGGCAGACCTCTCCAGTCTTGCCCGCTGCTCCCCTCAGCAGTGTATTTCAGTCAGTCTGCCTGTTCTGTTCCCCACTCTGTCTCTGGTGAATCCTCGCACCCGCCCCCCTAGTCTGACCTGTACCCCATCTCCTGTATGGACAAATAAATAAATCTTTTAAAAAAATTATTTTAAATTTAGACACGTCAGGCCACCTGGAGACTACCGCCCAGCGGTGGAGGGGATGATGGCCTCGTTTCCAACTTCATCCAAAAGGCCGCTTTAGGCTCCTCCCCCAAAGAAGGCGGGGCGTGTCGCCCCGCCCGGGGCGCTAGAAATTTCTCGGCTGGGTCGAGCCCCGGGAGCCGGAGCTCTGGGCCAGGGGAGAGGCCGAGTCCGAGCCAGACGCCAGGCTGGGGGTCGCCCCTCCCCCGTCCCCTCGCCCGCACGGAGGGCCCCACCGGCGGGTGTGGCACAGGCCGCACGCCGCGGCCCACGCCATGTGCTATGGGCCCGAAGGACACAAGAGAAGCCCACGGCGCCGGGAGGACAGAGAGAGAAGCAGGGCGGCGGGGCGCAGCGGGGCTCGGGCAGGGCCAGGAGCCCAGGCTCACCATGGTTCCGAGGAATGCGGCGCACACGCTAATCCCTCACTGCTCGCGCCGGGACCAGACGGGAGAGAAGCCGGACGTGACGCCACACGCTCTCCCGTAAGGGGCGGGGCCTCGGCCCGCGCGTCGTTCGACTGACGCTGCCCGCGGAGGGAAGGAGGAGGACCCATTTTGAGTGAACACCCGCAGACCGGAAGCGCAGCCAGTCTTTTGGAGATGGGTTGGGGGGTCCTCTGTTCACGCCCTGGGCCCTATGGGCTTCACTGACTCCTGGCCAGGAAGGGGAGGGATCTGACATCTTGCTTTGGGAGGGGCGAATTGGGCGTGGAACCGCCTAGAACAAAAGAAACGCCGCTCCTGGTGTTGCCATAGCAACGGAGGTCGGCTTTGCGCGGTTTAGTTTTTCTTAAATGTTTAACAATGTACTTTCAGGTGCTGCCTATACAGTTTAAAGCTTTTGTATACTAAGAAATGAAAACATAATTCACCAACATTATCGCTTTCTCTCCCCAAAGGCAACCACTTTACACTTTTGGGGGGTTATTTACCGTTGTATTCCTAAATACTATTTTTACTGCTATCTTAATCTTACACGTTATTTGTGCGCATTATGGAAGAAGACTTACATTCCTCTTATTGTTTAAAACGCTGTTTCTATCTGGACGTTGACTGCCCAGGATAAGGTCTTGGTAACTCCGATGAAGCCATTTATTTGATCTTGCTCTGTTGGTCATTATGAGGTTTTGCATTTTATTCATTTTAATAGGGATGACCAATACACTCTTACATAATGTCTTGATAGCGATTAAGCTCATTCCCAAATATTTCCGTTTAGTAAAAATAGTTTTCAGGGCCTCCCCTGGTGGCGCAGCGGTTGAGCGCTGGGCTGCGAAGCTGCCCGCAGCCTCCACAGCGCGGGTTCGAACCGGAGAGGGTCCTGTAACAGGGTGGTCCCCAGGAAAGGGGGAAGTTCCAGGTTCCCCGCCCCACCCAAGGGAGGGTGGAGCTGAGCAGGAAGAGAAGAAGCTGCAGGAAGAGACGGAGGAAGGAAGCAGGATGGAGCAAGGAGACCTGGAGGAGGCGCATGGAGCCTAGAGACACGTGAAGAAACTGCGCTTGTCTTTTGGTCGTGGACTGGGTGACACAGATGTGGGTGAGACCCGTGGGGAGGTGACAATGGCAGCTTTTATCTTGATGTTGATTTTGCTCTTTTCCTTCCGGGCTTGTCCAGTTGTTTGTGACCCTTTTCTGTGGGTCCCCACTGGAAGATGCTTTAGAAGGCGCCAAATCTGTTATAGGACAGGGAGAGGGGCACCCCAGACCCCCACAAACCTGCCTATTCTAAATGGGTTCTGCCATCCGCCGCATCAACACAAAACATATGACGCTTTAATGGGAAGGAACTTTAATAAAAACTAGGAAACAATACAGGTAAGGCAAAGAGTCTAGTTTCTAAATGAAGCACCCAAAGTTACCCATCCCCTCGTGGGTAAAACTCCATCCATATGGGGTCGGCCCAGAGCAAGGCCCCAAAGCCTGCCACAAGTCTAAAACATCTTCCAGTGGGGACCCACAGAAAAGGGTCACAAACAACCGGACAAGCCCGGAAGGAAAAGAGCAAAATCAACATCCAGATAAAAGCTGCCATTGTCACCTCCCCACGGGTCTCACCCACATCTGTGTCACCCAGTCCACAACCCAAAAGACAAGCGCAGTTTCTTCACATGTCTCTAGGCTCCATGTGCCTCCTCCAGGTCTCCTTGCCCCATCCTGCTTCCTTCCTCAGTCTCTTCTGCAGCTTCTTCTCTTGCTGCTCAGCTCCACCCTCCCTTGGGTGGGGCAGGGAACCTCCCCCTTTCCTGGGGACCACCCTGTTGCAATAGCAGGCTTTGGGGCCTTGTTCTGGGCCAATCCCATTTGGATGGACTTTCACCCACGAGGGGACGGGTAACTCTGGATGCTTCATTTAGAAACTAGACTAGAAACTAGAAACTAGACTCTTTGCCTTACCTGTATTGTTTCCTAGTTTTATTAAAGTTCCTTCCCATTAAAGTCTCCTATGTTTTGTGTTGATGCGGCGGATGGCAGAACCCATGTAGAATAGGCAGGTTTGCGGGGTTTGGGCTGCCCCTCTCCCTGTCCTATAACAGATTTGGCGTCCAACGTGATTTAAGACAGAGCCATCCGTGGTTAGTCAGCCCCATGGGGAAACTGGGCTTCCCTATGGCACTGGCTACCATAAGCGCAAATGTGATTTTTGGTTTCTCCAGTGTGTTTGTTTCATATGTCGATTTGCTGTTGAAAAACTGGCTTGGGCTTTGTGAAGATCTGTGTGTCTGTATGTAATTTGTTTGTAGTGACTTGCTAAGAGATTTTAATTTGTGGAAATTGTTCTGTGCCAGTTTTACTCAAAAGATTAGGCAGTACATTGCACCATGTGGCCAGATCAAAGATGGCGTCTGAGGCCACTTGGAACTTTTTTTTTTCTTTCTTTTTGTAATCTCTGCTGTTTCATTAGCATTTCTAAAGGCAATAATGGTTCTTCAGTGGTATGTTGCTTTGTCTTTGGCTACTTCCTGCTCTCTGCCTGATGGATTTTGCAAGCCAACTGTGGAGCAGTGGTGTTTTAATTAGCAAATGTATGCCTGGGTGTTAAGGAAAGAGTAGCCTTAAGCAGTAACTGGTAATCGCTGGTATCCTTGATGGATTCTTGGAGATAACTTGAATTTTTGCAAAGTCTGGATCAGAAAAATTAACAAGATTTTGTCTGAGTCTGAAAGGATTTGCTACTGTGAATTTTGTCTACACAATTTGTTTTGGGCATGTTTGCCATTTTGAATCCTGGATTTGTTCAATTGCTGGTGTAAGACAAGATTCTAAGTTTCTGCTTCCTACTGAGGAAGGTCTGTTGTGGAAAGCACTCTTTAGGGTGCATCATGTAACTGTACCAGGTTTTCATACCTGTGTTGTTGTGAGAGGGGCAGCCCAAACCCCGCAAACCTGCCTATTCTACATGGGTTCTGCCATCCGCCGCATCAACACAAAACATAGGAGACTTTAATGGGAAGGAACTTTAATAAAACTAGGAAACAATACAGGTAAGGCAAAGAGTCTAGTTTCTAGTTTCTAGTCTAGTTTCTAAATGAAGCATCCAGAGTTACCCGTCCCCTCGTGGGTGAAAGTCCATCCAAATGGGATTGGCCCAGAACAAGGCCCCAAAGCCTGCTACAAGTCTAAAGCATCTTCCAGTGGGGACCCACAGAAAAGGGTCACAAACAACTGGACAAGCCCGGAAGGAAAAGAGCAAAATCAACATCAAGATAAAAGCTGCCATTGTCACCTCCCCACGGGTCTCACCCACATCTGTGTCACCCAGTCCACGACCAAAAGACAAGCGCAGTTTCTTCACGTGTCTCTAGGCTCCATGCGCCTCCTCCAGGTCTCCTTGCTCCATCCTGCTTCCTTCCTCCATCTCTTCCTGCAGCTTCTTCTCTTCCTGCTCAGCTCCACCCTCCCTTGGGTGGGGCGGGGAACCTGGAACTTCCCCCTTTCCTGGGGACCACCTGTTACAGTCCCACATGGTGTGCAGCCCTCTCCTGCCGCGCCCACTGCTCCCCTCAGCAGTGTATTTCGTCAGTCTGCCTGTTCTGCTCCCCGCTCTGGCTCTGGTGAATCTCTCACCCTCCCACACTTCTGACTGTACCCAGTGCTTGTATAAATAAATAAATAAATCTTAAAAATAAATGCATAAATAAATCTTTTAAAAATATATATATAAAAAAAGAAACAGTTTTCATCTTTATCTAAATTGACTCCCAAGGAAGTTTAAGGCAAAATGTTTGTGCTAAGAGCTCCCTGGTGGCCTAGGGGTCAAGTCTCATTGCTATCACCTCCACAGCCTCAGTGTTATCCTGGCCAGGGAGCTTACCCACATGGCACAGCAGGCCTCTCCAGCCCCCCACCCCCACCCCCATTCTTCTACGCATAAAAAAATTTAAAAATCAACCAAAAAACCCCAAAATGTTTGTGTTTAAAAACCTATTTTTATCATCTACTGATACCTACCTTAACCCCTTTGCCTAAGAGATTAGTTAACAAGCTCCTGGTTTTTGTCAACTTGGGCTAACATCAACTGTTATTTTCAATTCTTAATTGTTTCTCCCCTTCGATTTACTCTTAGTTTATATCAGCAGTTGACAAACCATATATGGGGAGCCAAATCCAGCCTGCCATCTGTTTTGTATGGGATCAGACACTTTAGAATAGTTTTTACACATTTAAATGGTTGAAAAAAATAATAAAATATCACGTTTGTGATATATTGAAGTTATATGAAGTTTATATTTTGGTGTCCATAAAGCTTGGTTGGAAAACAGGTATATCCATGCATTTTTACACTGTGCAATACAAGAGTTGTAGAAAAGTAGAGTTGAGGGTTTGTGCTAGACTGTTTAAAGCCTAAAATATTTACTATCTCATTCTTTCCAGAAAAAGTTTGCTGACCCTGGTTTTACACCATTTCCAAGGTCCATCGTGAAAATATTATTTTAAATCTACCTAAAGTTTTGTATTCTTTGTAGGAAAATTTGTTCTTTCAGGTAGTGCACTTTAATGGTGTATCCCAAATTTCTGAGATGAGTTAGAGTAATGATAAAGTAAGGTGCCTGCACAGTATTGAAAATGTCTGGGTTTTGTTAAATTTATTTTTATTTATTTATGCATACAAGAATTGGGTGCAGGCCAAAAGTGGGGTGGGGGCAGGAGGTGCGAGAGGATTCACCAGAGACAGAGTGGGGAGCAGAATGGGCTGATCGACTGAAATACACTGCTGAGTGGAACAGTGGGTGAGACCGGAGAGGTCTGCTGTGCCATGTGGGTTTGCTCACTGGGCAGAGATCCACTCATGCCCCAGTGGCTGGTGATAACTTGATAATGCTGAGACTTTAACCCCCACTCCCCTAGGGAGGCCCGAAAATGGCTGTTTTTATTGTGGGCAAAACCACCTGCCAAGAAATATGTCCTCTGGTAGGCAAGACTGAGACATTGGGTCTTGGAGAAACCAAGGCCCCTTACCTGCTGGCCTCAGAGCAGTGATAAGCAAATAGCCAGGGGCATTTGGATAGGGCTGGGAAGCAGGCCCCATCACCTCATCTATGGAGCTGAAACCAGAGGCAGTCAGAAAGACACCTTTGAGGGGACGCAGGGCAATTTGGCCTTTCTCTTTTTTTATGTATTTTCCATTCTTCTTTGTTTCCTACCTCCTATATGTATATCCCTTGGATCCGGGGGTTTAAACCCTCAGCTTCACGCATCAGGCCGTGTGAATCTGGATTTCAACACCTTCATTTACTAATTTTGTCTTGTCATCTTGGGTGGGCTCCAGAGGCTCTATAAATCAATTTATGGAAATCCACTCCAAGAGCGGTAAATTTGCTGAATTTACTAGCTTGCCAAAAGCATTTCTCTTTTACCTATTTGTAAATATATAAATTTCACTGGCAGAGTTACAGGTCCAAGGAGGTTGTGAGACACCCAAAATGCATGTTCCTGTAAGATTTAGGTCTTGCCCTTCTCATCTCTCCTTCTGTTGTTTCTCTTGATCTGTTAAGTCATCCTCTTTCGCCATCCCAGTCCTTGTGACCCTATCTTTTCCCCTTTGCATGAACTGGCTTTTAGTGAGTTGGGTATTTACATTACCATGCAATTACATCATGGATAAAACAGATAATCTTGCCTATCTCATGGAGCTGTCATGAATACTTATTGCTAGAACTGTGTTTGGCTTACAAGAAATTCACAGGTTAGTTTAGCAATTATCATCATTATTATACCCCAACTTTCCAAACAGCTCTACTAAATATTGTTACTTAGGGTGTCTTTGGTGTGATGTGGAACTAGGAAAACACAATTAACAAACTGTTATTTGCTGGCTGGTGGTGATTTGGGGATGAGGGCGAGGCCACTACAGTTAATGAAATTACTAAGTGAAGTGACAACCAATCAGAACATTCTTAAAGAACATTTGGAATACCTGCAAAGTATGAAGCAAACAGAATCCACAGTCACGCTGGGTTATAGTCATCTAAACTCCTACCATTCGGGCTGTAGCAAAAACGTTAGAAAGCTAGGTATCACATAGGGTTCTGGCATTTTGGTGAGGTTTGCCAATGGAAATAGGATACTCTAGTCTTAGATATTAAGGCCAAGGTCATTTTTAAGGTAAACAAATGAAATGTGCATGGAAACACTTTGTAATTGTTGAAGCAATACACAACTCCATTTTCCAGGCTTCTGTGAAAATTACTAGTATTGAATAAACTGCTTTGGATTACATGGTTCCTTTTTATTGAGTGTTTGGATTTATGCTTCTTTAAGATTTTCTGGATCCAGTGGTTTTCAATGAGGTAGTGCTAATCCTTGGTGGTAGTAGGTGGTGGAGAGGTTTTCAAAAATATGTGGAGCTCTTTAAGGTTATCAAAATCATGAAAAACTACATCATCACTTATTGAATGGAGACCAGAGTTCCTAGATATCCTGCAATGTGTGGGCAATCCCTTACAGCAAAGATTTGTTCCATATCCTGTGATTTTTAGAGGTTTCACGCTTCTGGAGATTTCAACATAGGGGGGAAAATCTGTTTCTAATAGTGTAATAAAATATAACACTTAGAAGAACACTTTTAATATACATATAAAATTTCCAGGTATGCCAATAGGTGTAAGTTGAGGACAGATTGTACTTTACTGCTGAAAGAATTTTAGGGAGTTATTCAGTCATTTCAGGAAAAGTCACATCACTGGAGACAAGACTGTGGTATTTGAGTTACCAATGAGATATGCCTCTGTTAGAAGTGCTATTCTACACTACAAATTCTTTTGAGGACAAGGACTGCAATCTTTACTAGCATAGGTTCTAGTTTGGGCTCATTCACTGAATAAAAAACAGGAATAGCTACTGGCTTCAGAGGAACTCAAAGGAAAAACACAGAAATACTCCAAAGAGGTGTTAAAGAGAACACACACCTCAGTTTCCCAAGATGCAATTCTCTTCTACATCTTAACCAATTTATGTATTCCATGGGGTCTGGCACATAAGTACCGAATCATTAGTGGATTTGTCTATCCTCTTTGTTGTTTAAATAATCTCCATCTTGTACAGCTGTACACAAATAGACTTTGCAGTGCCATGCAGTGACTAAGCAGCGGTTTGGAGTCCCAGAGTCAAGAACTACTAGGTTTGAATGACCATGCAAATATAGCTGTGAGAGTCTGTCAAATACAAGTTCATTTGACTTTGATAAAAACAATCTTTAACTCATTATATGTTCACTTTGAAAACAGAGGCATAGATATGAGACTAAGGAATAAAACTTAAAGAAATATGTGAAATATAAATACAATAAAACTTTAAATAGGTATCCAACCAAACTTTTATTGGGGTTTTATTGCAATCTACTTTCAGCAATAAGGGGAGAGTAACCATAAGAACGCCAATCAGATTTTATTCAACATAGCAGTTTTTCATGAATGCTTAAGGTCAGTGTATAGTCAGCTCAGCTTCCAGTATCAACTTGAGTACCTCATCATAGAAATTTATGCCAGAATGACAGTAGTAAGGCATTGAAAGATCCTAAATCATCTAAGATTAAACCATATTTTACATATATTTTTTTCGGTCAGTATAGTAACACTCTACAATAAATAAGATTTTAAAAATGTGTTGCTTAGCCCTTGTTGAACTATATTCAATTACTAGCTTATTCTTTAAGTACTCCAGTTAATAAAGGTTTGATTGTATTCAAGAACTCTGACTTTTCCAAAGATAAAAAATTAGTTCTTATCTGTTATGACAAAAATTAAGCTCAAAAGCACATTCACACTTGTCCTTAAAAGCATGTTTACACCATATATAAGATAACGTCTCATGCCTGGAGACATGGCTTATATGGCAAAAATAATCAGATGCAAGGAACAACTAGAGGGCAATCCTCCCATCTCCACTTCCTCCAAAAAGCCACACTCGGCCTTAGTGTAAAAGTTATATTTTATTGCCATGCTACAAAATGTATGAAGTTGGCACTGATAGGGAGAAATAGAGAACAAAGGATAGGGAGGTATAGAAGGTAAAAGATGTTGTTACATATACAACAAGGTTTTAATCAACAGTGGTAAATTTTGCCAATATTAAAAATGCAAACCAGAATTTTAAATGCTGATAGGAAACAGCATTAAAATACAATTTATGCATAGTACAGTATCACTTTTGTCTTTTATTAGAGAAATATGGAATGTTTATAAAAGAAATTAACCATAGGGGGTAAAATTCATATTTCATATACAATTTGGCAATGGTAGTCCCACTGTTAGACAATTTTTTATAAAAGAAAAAATTAAAAATCTAATAAGCTACCTTTATACAAAGTTGCTATATTTATGCCTTTATGTAGGAAAAAAACATTTATAATGTAAATTAGGACATACAATAATCTTACAATATTATACAATGTAATGCAAATAAAAACATAACACAAAATTTGTCCTTTATAAAATGTATATTTTGCATTTACTAATGCAAATGTGGCACACCGGTGACTACTGTACTATTAATACCAGTCCATTTCCATGCTCTTATTGTCCAATTATCATAGAATTGCAATTGTAATGATGCTACAAAAGAATTGTTATACCCCCCAAAATGAGGAAGTAAGGATAGGGAATAGGGATGTAAAGAAAAGGAAAAGTAGATACGGTGCTGGTTTGGGCGGAGTATACTGTCGCATTTCAGAGTATTTGTTAATTTTTCAAGCCAAAAAACATTTTCTATACATTCTGTAAATTCGTACCAATGCCTTTATTCAAATTTGGCAAACATCAGGGAAAGGTAATTAGTACCATATACCTCACATATCAGAAATATGAGTGAGATGCCAATACATTAGTTACTTCTGGATTAGTCTGATGGTATATCTATTCCAAAGAGATACACATCTATATTGTATATGTATGCATGTACGTGTTTTTACACATACACACTACACATTGCACAAAACACTTGGGCGCTATAGGTTAGGAACAGCACAGGAAGAAGTGGGAAGTACTTTTTAGCTTGTTAAAACCTTTACCTTGAGGCAAAAATATGGTGGTGGCACATTATTGAAAAATTATGAAAACATAAGGCCCCTGTCCCATTTTGAATAGAACATTATTGAGGTACATTTTTATATGTTGTGCCACAATTTTTTTTTTGTAGAGGAGGGGAGGGATAAACAAACACTAGCTTGACTTAAAACATTGAATTGTGGGGTCAACATTAATATATATATATATATATATATATATAAACAAAGATTGCTTGGCAAATTTTCAAAGTCCCAAGTGTGATCTTTTCTGGATATACTGGGAAGTGAAAAGCTTTTTGCTGAGTCTTCAAGAGTAAAGTGCATATCTCATCACTCCACAGCAGCAGTAAATAAAAGGAACTATTTGCCAATCTTCTTGGAGGGAGGGAAGGCACCATATTTTCATTTTTAAAGATGAAACTGGGAAATGAAATACACTAAGAGAGAAAACACAGGTAATATACCCATATCAGTTTCCAACCCTGGTGTGCGATAAAGGCTGTTATGCTCTATATGGACAAAAGAGGATTCTATTTGGGGGAAAAACATATGAACAAAGATTATATTTCAAAACCAAAATGTGGGATCACATGGTCTATCAACAAAACAATATATCTAAAATTAGGTCTGTCTCAGAAAATCTGAAACATATGGCCACAATCATATGCCAATAAAAATATCTCATTCTAAAATGTACCTAGTAATAGGTACATTCTTCCAGGACAGAGCTTAATGCCCACTACTAAACTACTGCAAAGGACAAGTAGTATTCTACATTACTTTTTTATTAAATAGGAACAAAGGTGATTTCCAGAAGGCATCTAGAAATTAACACCAGTTGTACATATTTTCCTAATACTCATAGTACCTAAATTCAAATTCTTAGCAGACAAATTGGTCCCATTTTCATTTTTAAAGCACATAGTATTTAAAGCATAAACTGTAGTGATTATACTGGAGTTACCTAAAAAGTTTAAAAATTAATTAGACTCTGGAGGGGGAAATGAAAAGAATGAGGAAAAGAAGAAAATAAAATATCCAATCTCCAAAATGAATAAACAGGTCAGCCCTTTCATTTGGAGGTCAATGTTCTGTCTTGACTGCTTTTTTTTTTTTTCCCAGAAAAAAAACATATGTACTGGTTTCATCCTAATTCTTAATTCCACATTATAAATATCATCACATAAATTTGGCACAATTAGCAATCTACTCAGAAGAAAGCATAAATGGAACAATATGTTAAAAATGGAAACTCCAAAACCTATACCTTTGCTCTCTTTTTAGAGAATAGTGAACACTTTAGTAAGCACCAAGTTCACAGGAAAAAAAATTCTGCTATGCACATAAACGAATGGCACTGAAAATGATAAAGACATCTTTAATAATTTATTTTCTTTATAATGGTCCCACTCTATTGTTCTGCTAATCCACCTACCATCCTATAATTAAGCTATTTACTGAAAGTTGGATGCTATATGACTGAAACTTTTCATGCTAACTTAACCTTAATTATATCTGGTAGATCCAGATCATAATCTCAAACTTCCTCATATTTAGAGAAAACAGCAAAATATTTCACAAGATTACCTGCCCTTCTTTTCACTCTACCTTCTCTTGTCTTCTCTAGCATTTGGGAAATGGGAACATTCTTGATTTTCCAAGAGTCAGATATATGGAATCCCATCAGTTCATATAAACTTCAATTCATTTTAAACCCTAAATTATGACACAATCTCATTGCTACAAGACTTCCACTGTACCTGCTATGCTGGCAACAATCTTAACATTCTATTGACATCAAAGAGTAATTAAAGGTCCAGCTATGGGTGAAGGACAGCAGAGTCTAGGAGCACCGCAGCGGGTAGAGTGTGAACGCAGCCACGTGACTGAGGGAATTACCGCTAAAGTGCTGGGGAGAGTGCCCACAGAGACGAAAGTACCTTCAGGGAACTTTGCATGTGAAAAGTAGCTTCCTTTTTTTTTTTTTCTCAGCTGCTAAAGAGATCACCTATGGACACACGTGAATTTAAAAATTGAGAGAATGCTTTTATCAACTTGAAAAGTAAACAGCACATAAATAAATACTGGACAAGGGCAACCCTGTTATAAAATAACAGTAAGTTCCAAATGAACCTTCAAAATCACAATTTGACAAAAATGCAAACTAAACAACAATGAACACATAATCCAATTGCAAAACTATATACAAACTCAAACATTTTAAGTTGAAAAAGACATTAAGCAACAAAGTAAGACATCCCAAACACCAAAGAAAAAAACTGAAGGTAAATAGAAACCTAATGGCACAAATGCCTCCAGAAAACAATGTTATTGGTAATCATCTATTGGTGAGAACCTTTTAAGATTCAGATTTTCAATTTTTTTGGGGGGGTAAAGTGACCTGAGACTGATTCTTGAGCCTATTTTAATTCTGATTAAGTTATTTAGGCATGCCCTTCAAATGACATCATGAGATGAGTAAACAGAAAATCTAGTCTCCTCCCTGCCTTTCAACACACCAACAGCATATTCACGACATAGTACTTTTTAATACCACTGCAGGCAAAGGAACTGACTGGTATAGCAGGAGGTGTGGAACTTCTATTTCCTTAACATAATGTTTTGGCTCAAGTCAAAAAGTCTATAATTAATGAAGTAAAAGATTCCTCATGTTACATGCTGGAGGCCACATACCATGAATAGTGAATCTACAGATTATTACTTTCAAAGCCTAGAGTTACCTGTTAGCAATGCACATTATCAAGAGTCTGTATAAAATGTTTAAAATGCCAACCATGACTTAGACATGATATGCATAAGTCCAGAATATTGATAAAAATCAACCAACATGTCACTCACTTCAACTTTCATTTTAAATAGGCACTGTGAAAATGGGAATGCTGCTGTACAATAATGAGAAGTATATAATGAAATTAGTGTTCTTTATGAGTACCTGCTCTACATTAATTCCCTTTAAAGAAGCACATGAAATATTCAGAAAAAATTTTTTTATCAGTTTATAAAAGGAGTTAGTGTTTAGAAATGAAAATGAAGCACTTGCATCTTCATCTTTAAAAACTTCACAAAGGTGCACACAATGTAATGCTTTCCAGGCTCACATAGGCAGATCAGTACTATTATGTCTAGTTTTCCTAGATGTACCATCATCTCGTGGCAGTGCTTTCTGCAAATTTGACATAGCAGCAGTTCTCTCGATGTCTATCACAGCATACAGCTCTGTGCGCCTGGTAGGGGTTTGTGGAAGGGGAGTGGTAGGTGTTTTTGGAGTCTGAGGGTTGTCAGAGTCACTGCCACCTTCCAAGTCAACCTGTATGTAATTGAGCTGCCTGTGTTCTAAACTCGGGCGTCTGATATCAAAGTTAAAGACTGTCGGTGTACAGTCCCGACGCCTTGAATAGTCTATTTTGTGAGCACTTGCCGGCACTGTTACATTCTCCGTATTTACATAGTTATGCATTGGATCTAGATTATTATGGTAGCCATTTAGAGATGGGGTCTTTGGTCCTAAATGGTCATCTTCATCCCTACTTAGCTTGCGGGCTTCCCAAACAGGAGGCAAAGATGGTAAATTTTCATAGTTTAATAATGCAGTTCTTCTCTGAGCTGAATTATTGATATTCTGGGTATCTGAGGTACTAGTGGATGTCAGACGACCTCTCCTGACCCCTGAGGCACTGGGGATAGATAGCCCGTTTATGTTTTCATACACCAGTTTGTTAACAGAGGGCACATCTCTTCGTTCATCACTGTCATACCCAGTGTCCCATTCTGTGTTATTTGCACCACTTCCACTGACTTGATCTCTCCCAAGTTGCTCCAATTTCTCTTTTTCCATTAATTGCTTTTGAACAGGGGTTGGTCCTAGGACAAATTTGACTCCTTCGGGTTCAAGAAGAATCTGAGGGTCCCTGTCCTCAATACTACTTGGTTCTTCTTTGGGTGTGCTGTTTTCAGCATTAGAAATCCTCGCCTCCAATGGGACATGCACACTTGAGCGGTTTTTCCGCTCTTCTTGCACGCCTGTAGTGTTAACATAGGTATGTACCTAAAACAAACAGGAAATTGAATCAAAACCAAAAAAGTCTGACCACAGAGTTAATTTTTTGATGAAAACTCTCTTTAAAGAAATATACTCTTACTTTCAAGTGTTTGTACCTGTTTTGTTAACTAATAAAAAGGTATGTGGGAGTGGGGAAGGAATGTAGAAATGTCTTCTAACTTGATAAAAGAACAACTACTCTACATCAATATGCAACATTATCCTTGATAATGAAACATGAAACATTTTGTTAAAAAAAAAATGAGGAACACACAGGGATTATCATTTTGATGTTGTTCTAGAAATTCTTATCAATGCATTAAAACATCATTCAGAAAAAATAACAAGAATTAAAGAGACAAATTTATCATTATTTACAGATCATCTAACTACATAAAATAATAAACCTTACAGGTTTAACAAGAGTTCCGTAAAATACAGATATAAAATAAATACCATCTATTAGGAAATTACAGCTACATTAAAAAAAAATTCAATGGTATTTTGGGAGGACAACATAGAAATTCTTATAAGTCTATAAAATTTGAAAAATGCAAAACTGGAGATGTGATTATAGGCTAAGAATTCATTTACTATGTAGAAAACAAAAAGAAATAGAGTTGAAACAGTAAAAATTTCTTAATGATAAACAACCATATATACTTTATAGAAGTATGACTAATATGTAAACAATGTTCAATCTGCTGTCATTTCTCAAATAAAAAACAAGAATATTAAATAGCTGTATAAAAACATCAGCAACAAAATCTTCCCGTTAGTAGTCAACTTATAATTAAAAACTATAATATAAAAAGTGGCATAAACTCAGACTCCTCTGAAGGTTATTACAATGGGAGTTGGCCATTAGTAATATCTTTTTTTATCTATAGATACTCCTCTCCTTTGAGTCCAAAAACTGCAGTAATGCTAAGTTTCCTTGAGCATCTACATATAGTTGGACAGTTGTCAGCAAAAATTTGCTGTTTTCTGATTCTTCACCATGAGAGTCATACAAGGAATGCTTAAATTCAAACTGACTAAAGTATTCAGGGATGAGCACAGTTAACACTTAAGGTCACATAATTTGTTATCTTGTTACACACTAGTACATGCTTACTTGTTCCTCAGCCACAAGCAAAGGATGTGTAGATTCTTCACCCACTGAAGGTAGGCGTGCACTTCCCACGGAAGGATGTCTGCTTGAAGGATGGGATGAAGCATCTCCAAATGAGGGATATCGGGGATATCCATTAGGTAAGTTCTGAGCAGCAAACCCTGGAGCTGGGTTTTTGTTTGTTTATTGGTTTAAGGAAAAAGCAAGATACAGGGGTAGGGCAGAGAGAATAAAAATGAATGAGGATCCAATCTGCACTGATTAAGAGGATTAGGAAAGTATCTGGCCAGATAACAGCAGAAATTAGAGCACAAACAATTCTCCACCTCTAGTCCAACTTTTCATTCACGCTTTAAAAATATGGAACAGGGCCTCCCTGGTGGCGCAAGGGGTTAAGACACAACCTGTGAAGCTGTCCAAAGCCTCTGCAACACAAGTTTGATCCCCGGCCAGTCCGGGAGCTACCCACATGGCACAGCAGACCTCTCCTGTCTCACCCACTGCTCCCCTGAGAAGTGTACTTCGGTCAATCTGCCTGTTCTGTTCCCTAGTCTGTCTCTGGTGAATCCTCTCACCCCCCCGCACCTCTGGCCTATACCCCAGCTCTTGTATGCTTGTATGCATAAATAAATAAATCTTAAAAAAAGTAAAAATATGGAACACATTTAATGTTTTCTATTTAAAAAATTAAAAATATTTATAGTCATTGCTAACAGTCCTTAAAAATTGACTACTATTATACTTTCAGTAGCCAATGGTAATTTCTAGCATAGACTAAGTATCCATAATCTACAGTTTATAGATGCCTATTATTCAAACTACAAGAAGAAAAATGGGCACTTACTCGTAGGGGTTCGGGGTGTTCTGGGGACTTCCAATTCTGTCTGAAGATTATTCCTTTCTACAACTGGCTCTTCCACCACATTTATACTATTATTTTGCATAATCTCTTGCAACATGTTAAATAATTCTTCTGCACGGGCACACTTAAAGGCAAAGATTCCTACAATATAAATCAGAGGGGGAAAATGGTTACCACATCTTTTAAAAAGATACGGGGCTATAATTTTGAGAACAAAATTATAAAGTAAGCATTCTATGCAGAGAAAGGCCTTTTAGGTAAATGTCTGGTAAACCAGCGATGGCACTTGTTTTAAAACTCAAAAGAGGGGCCTCCCTGGTGGCGCAGCAGTTCAGCGCTGGGTTGCGAAGCTGCCCGCAGCCTCTGCCGCGCAGCTGCCCGCAGCCTCTGCCGCGCAGCTGCCCGCAGCCTCTGCAGCGCTGGTTCAATCCCCAGCTGCTCCCCGACCACCGGAGGAGGGTCCCACATAGCACGCAGACCTCTCCTGCCTCCCTGCCGCCCGCTGCTCCCCTCAGCAGTGTACTTCGGTCCTTCTGCCTGCTCTGCTCCCCGCTCTGGCTCTTGTGAATTCTCTCACCCTCCCGCGCTTCTGACTGTACCCAGTGCTTGTATAAATAAATAAATGAATCTAAAATAAAATAAAATAAAATAAAATAAAATAAAGACATCTGTCAAATTTATTTAAAAAAAAACTTAAAAGAAAGTTCACAGAATAATATTCATTTGCCCAAAGGAGATGGCCCAAAACCAGCAGAGAAAAACAAGATTTGCACACGTGAGCTAGTTTGCCTTTTTTAACACTAGGGGGAGCCCAATGCACCATTAACAAAGCAATCCTTCACCTTTTGACCAGGTCCTGGCTACATAGTTCACAACCCTTAATAGTGTTGAACTATTGCACTCATTCTGTAAAGTAGATATTACCATTCCTGGTAATAGGGAAGGAAGGAGATGCTCAGCAAAGGTGGAGAACTTGGCCACGGCCATTCAAGGTAGCAGAAAAATCAAACTAAGTTCTATTGATGCCAAAGTTTGTGTTCTTTCCCCAAATTATAATAGCAATGGCACCTAGTCAACTTACTGGGGCTAATCATTTACTGAAAATCTTAAAAGTTAACATGAAAATTCTGGACATAAGAACACAATTATTAAATACTTGATAAATGAATATATATTTTATTATATCTTTTTCCTAACAACCCACTTATTTGGAGACTATTTTCTATCAGAAAATGATTAAGAATTGCATACAGAATAATTGAAGAAAAGTATTTCAAATGTGATACTATTTGGAGAAAAATGAAAAAGTTTCTACCTACCTTGTCCAGTTTGACACCTTCGACCACTTTCAAAAGAAAAGAGATTCGAATCATAGCCGTAGCGTCTCAGGCAGAGGTAGTGCCATTTTACTGAGTCACGTTTGCGAGTGTATAAAATCAGTTCTGTGTCTGTAAGTTCCATTATGCCAGAACCCAACTCATTCCCATCATCATCCACATTAATGACCTAAAAAAGAAAGTCTAATTAGTGCTAACCTCATTCTCCTATTTGGCGGGCATACACTTATTTCACCAATTTGTCCAGAAAATGCAGCTAGTGATTGGTTCAGTTTTTCACTCCTTTGTTAGTTCATTCATCAACCAACATGTGATTAGGGCATAAAATATGTAGCCATGTATTATCTAGTACATATGTGCAACAATCTCACATTCCCACTGCGGAGAAAAGATAAAATACAAATCAACACCATAAAATTGTAAATGATTAATGCAACAGAGGCTGCAGAAGGCAGAAACTATAATATAGGGTTGTTGGATAAGCATTTCCATAAGAGAAGGGACGTTAGCTGAGCCTCAGGTATAATTAACTTTAGATAGCAAAAGTGAAGTTAAGAAGAGCTTGGGAGGGTGTGAGGTGGGAGAGGTGTCAGGCAGAAGCCATAGGGTATGTTCTGAAGCCATAGGGTTGTCTCTGCTGCAGCAGAGACAAATAAGAAGACATGTTCATAAAGACCAAGACAAGATTGGCACAGCATTCATGAAGGAAAAGCCTTGCACTGCAGAGTTTCTGAAAATGGTCAGACACTATGAAGAATAGATAACACTGGGCCTCCCTGATGGCACAAGGGGTTAAGCACAGTACTATGAAGATATCCGCAGCATCTGCAGCACAAGTTCGATCCCTGGCCGGCCAGGGAGATACCCACATGGCACAGCAGACCTCTCCTGTCTCGCCCACTGCTCCCCTCAGCAGTGTTTTCAGTCAATCTGTCTGTTCTGCTCCCAACTCTGTCTCTGATGAATCCTCTCACCCTCCCGCACTCTGGCCTGTACCCCAGTTCTTGTATGCATAAATAAATAAATCTGTAAAAAAAAAAAAAGAAAGAAAGAAAGAAATGGAACAAAGACTTATTGATAATGTAACCTGCACAAAGTCACAAAGCTATGAACAAAGTTATGCCTTACACCTAGGCTGTGTGTCCAAAGGTATTGATTTAAAACAGACTCAAGTCAGACTATGGGAAGCACTAATTAGTTGTGAATGAGTAAGGTATGAAGCATGTAGCCTCAAGCTAACAAAACACTGGAGAAGTTTTAGAATGAAGAAAGAAGAATATTGCCTTTATGTTGACCATAGGATGGATCATAGGGGTGACTAGAGGTAGGATCCAGTTAAAAAATTACCCAGACATGAAGCAACGACTAGGAGGTAGTGATGGGATCGAAGAGTCACTATAAAATGGCAGTTTAAAGAAAGTATTACCAGAACTGTGCTGCTAATTGGATACAGAAGATCAAATGAAAAATAAAAGAGGATTCCACACTGTCAGTAAGAAAATGTTGTTATCACTAAAACAAGGAAAAGCAGAGTGGACAAAGAGACCATAAACGAGGCTGGAGGGAAAAATGAAGAAGTGGGAAAAAGAAAGTGAAGTAAAAAAAACAAACAAAAAAGACATCCAAGAAGGCAGCGAGAAACATAACCAATTCTACTGACCTTAAACTTGTTCCGATGGTTATCTGGGACAGTGTCTTTATCTGGACAGCTACAACAGCTACCCATGGCTTCTTCAGAAGACCATGTGAGCACTACATGAAAGATAATGTGGAAAAAAGTATTAGACGAAGGATATAAAAATAGTAAAACAGCAAAAACTTTAGAAATCATCTAACATGAAGCCTGCATTATTTTTATGAAGAAAATTGAGCCCAAAAAGGTTTATAGGGCCTCCCTGGTGGCACAAGGGGTTAAGCACCACACTATGAAGAGATCCGCAGCCTCTGCAGCACAAATTCAATCCCTGGCCGGCCAGGGAGTTACCCACATGGCGAGGAAGACTTCTCCTGTCTCACCCACTGCTCCCCTCAGCAGTGTATTTCAATCTGCCTGTTCTGTTTCCCACTCTGTCTCTGGTGGATCCTCTCACCCCCTGCATCTCTGGCTTGTGCCAAAGCTCTTTGTATGCATAAATAAATAAATCTTTAAAAAAAAATTCAAGCAGTAACTTAACATACAGAATACTGGCAAATTGATAAACCATATCTATCTAATTCTTCTCCCCCACAGTAGATTTAAGAAATTAGAAATGACATTTAAATATCCAAGAATATTCCACATAAACAACAGGAAAAATTTAAAACCTCACTTATAAACAAGGAAAATTTCAAAATGAATGTGACAACATTGGGGAGGGGGGTAGAAGAAAGCATAAGAAGCTACTAAACATTAACAACAGAAATATGACTCAAACTTGCTTAAATTCTTCAGTGACTCTTCACTACCTTCAGGAAAAAAACTTAAAGCTCATCAGTGTGACATGAGGTCCTGCACAATTTGGTTCCTGTTTGGAACCTCTCCCTTTCCTCTGCTTCAAGTCCTACCCAGCTAAACAGCTCACCCAGAGCATCCTATTCTTTCACGCCTTTTTTTTTTTTTTTTTTTTAATATTTAAATGGTAGGTTTATTAGGGAAAGGGACAGAAGAATGAAGGACACTTGCATAGACACAAGTGGGCAGAAAGAGCTGCCCTGACGGGACAGGTTTGCTGAGAAAGGCCTGCATGGTTGCAGGCGGGCAGCCTTAAGGAGAGCGGCCTCCACTGAGGGAGGTCAGTGAAGAGAAGTCCTGGCAGGTACAGGTCACGGACAGGGCAAGAAGCTGCTGTCCTGCAGAGGGACAGAGGGACAGAGTTGGTGAAAAGAGACACCTGCATAGTCACAGGTGGGCAGTCACTCTTACATACTGCTCCCAACTGCTGCTTTCCTTTGTCAAAATTTTACTCAGTACAGCACCTCTTCTCAACACCAGTCAAATGCAAAAGTTACGCTTCTGATGTATCCCCCACAGCACCCTGTGCTTCCCAGTACCACAGCAGCTATCACACTTTACTTAGTAGAAAATTGGGATAGGCTGTCATTCTTCTCTACCTTCTTCCTTCCACTATGAACTCCTGCCCATCAGGCATGGCTCTTATTACACATTTTTGCATTCCCTGTGCCTAACACAACACCAGGCACATAGCAGGTGCTCTAAATCACTCGTGATGCTGAACTGCGCTACACTAAGGTGAAGAATGCCTGACAGGAATATGTAATAAGAAAAGGAAAAAGTGTACCAGTATGGAAACCAAAAGAAGTATAAATAAAATAGTAAAATTAAGATTTACATTCGTTTTTTGCTAACTAATATGCCAAGTATTATGGAATAAAGATGATTAAGTCACAGCAAGCACCTCTGAAAAGTCATGATCCTAAAGGGAGAGACAGAAATGTAAACATATAAGGAACTGTGATAAGTCTTATATTAAAATATGAAAAGAGGTCTGAGGGTACAGAGAAGGGAGTAACTAACTTTTTCAGTTTGGCAGGCGGACTACACTATTTAAAAAGGTAAACACAGGCCTCCCTGGTGGCGCAAGGGGTTAAGAGCAACCTATGAAGCTTCTGCAGCCACTGCAGCACAAATTCGATCCCCAGCCAGGGAGCTGCCCACATGGCACAACAGACCTCTCCTGTCTCGCCCGCTGCTCCCCTCAGCAGCGTATTTCAGTAATCCCCATTCTGTCTCTGGTGAATCCTCTCACCCCCCCCACCTCTGGCCTTTACCCTAGTTCTTGTATGTATAAATAAAATCTTAAAATAAAATAAAATAAAATGGTGAACACAAACAACAAGCTAGGCAAAAGTGGAAATAAGTTCTTGAGACAGGTAAGAGGAGCATGTGCAAAGACAAAGGTCATGAAAGGTTATAAAAGGTCACAATGCATTTAGAAGAAAGTGGGGAATCCAGTACAACTATGTCCAGGACAGATGTAACATAAGCAGGAGCCAAACCACAATACATCCTGAGCAATGAGGTAGGGATCTGTGTCCCGTGCCCCACGTGTCCAATAGACATAATTCTATCAAAGCACTAATCACATTCTACTCAAAAGCTTATCTGTGCCACCGCCACTCCACAGCGATCTCCCTTAAGTAGGAACCTTGTCTTCTGAATTTTCCAGGGCACTAAGTAGTCTGCTTGACAAATGTTTTATTTTTAAAAATTAATAACCATTTAATGATGAAAAGGAGGCAAAAAAAAAAAACATTTTAAAGAAGAGCTTCTTAAAATTACATATTCATCCTCTGCTGAGTTCCTCATAAATATAAAAAATTAAAACGTTATTACAGTGTAGGTTTTGCCTCCAAAGATGTTGCCTCAAAGGAATGTTTTAAACTATTTCTCAAAGGATTAGAAAAATCCATTTTTCTGCTTGCTGCCCGCACATGAGGCACCTTCCAGGTTGGCAAGGGTAGAGATAAGTGGCACTACCACCTCCTGGCAACTCTACCCACACCGAGTATTTCAGGGCAACACCATAGCTGATGAAAGCCTAACATGGGGCACGGAGCCATGTATGGCACACCAAGAAGAATGGATGTTATCCTACACATGATGGAAGTCACTGAAGAATTTTTTTTTTAAAGATTTTTGTTTTTATTTTTATTTATATAAGAACTGGGGTACAGTCAGAGGCATAGGAGGGTGAGAGAATTCTCCAGAAACAGAGCGGGGAGTAGAACAGGCAGACGGACCAAGGACACTGCTGAGGGGAGCAGCAGGTGAAATAGGAGAGGTCTGCTTGCCATGTGGGTTTCTCCCTGGCCAGCCAGGAATCGAAAATGCAGGCAGAGGCTGTGGACAGCTTCACAGCACGGCGCTCAACCTGCTGCGGGGAGGCCCCACTGAAGAATTTTAAGCAGGAAAGTGAGGTACTCTGGACTTCATTTTAAATCTATTCCTCTATAGGATAATTTAAGTGCGAGTTTAGCTCAGAAGAAGAAAGCCAGTTAGAAATAAAGAGAAGATGATGAATTTAAGAAATACATGTATTTTTAAATTTTCATTTATTTTTGTGTTGAAGAACTGGGGTGTAGACCAGAGGTGCAGCAGGTGAGAGGATTCACCAGAGACAGAGTGGGGAGCAGAATAGACAGATCTAATGAAATACACTGCTGAGGAGAGCAGCGGGCGAGGCAGAAGTCTGCTGCACCAGGTGGGTTAGCTCCCTGGCCAGGAGTCAAACTCATGCCATAGCAGTGAGGCCCTAAGAAATATTTAAGAAGACAGCAGAAATATTTTGGACAGAAGCACTGAGTGGCTGACTAGGAAAACAAAAAGGAAGGGACAGTTTTCAGTGTGGCAGATGAAGTGCTGCTGGCACCAATTTACTGAGGTAGAAAAAAACAGCAGTCTCCCAATGGATGGAATAAACTAGCTCAGTTTTAGACATGTGAAAATTGAGATTCCAGAGAACAAACAAGTGGTGACATACAACAGAGAGATAAATACACAAGTGTGGGTTTGAGAGAGTAGGTAAAATATTGGAACATAAATGATATTTGAAACTATAAAATAAAAGATACTGCTCAAGGGCAGTAGTTGAAATTCTGGGGTAGAGGCAGAAGCCAAAGTTCAGTGAGCAAAGGGAAAAGTCAGGAGTAGCCCCCAGAGAATGGAAGCTGTTCTTTGAAGAGCAGACCTAGAACGGAAAGTGTAAAGAGCTAGAGTGTGGACAGACATGGTTTCAACAGGAATATGTTGCTTGCACTGCTTACTGTCTTGAGATGACAGATTTGTGTAGCTTTATAACCAGTAAGTCAGAAAAGATTTAAAAATATAGGAATAAACAAAGGAAAGACAGGGATCAAGACAGAGTGGATGACTTAAGAAAACTAGTTCTGGGGCCCAGACTGAGAAGTCTGCTTAGAGGAGAAGGAATGCCTTGCTTTCAGAGGTGAGAAGGAAGAAAAGAAGGATGAGCAGGGCATGCTAGAGAAGCTGAAGTAAAGACAGCTATCATCCTAAAGTTCTCTGTAAACTAAAAGGTGAGTGTGCAGAATGAGGAACTTGAGAATGGTAAGTTACCCAAGAAAGGCAGCAGGTTATTAAGTCAGCTGTGCTGAGAGTTTGGCAGAAGCTGAAGAGCAAGACAATGCTGTTTCTCTAGCTGTGTTTAGCAGTCAAGTGGCCCAGGCTGAGAGGATACTGACAACACAGAGGCCTGAAGTGATCAGACCATCAACTCTGTCCAGGAAAGAGAGAAAAGTGGTGACAACTTAAAAGAGAAAATGAAGGCAAAAAAGGGATAGAATGGGTAAAGAACAGGCTTAGTATGACTGAGAGATTCAAACAGCTAGAACAACAAGCAGTTGTAGTTAATCTAACACAGAAGAGGTTGTGTGTGTGTGTGTGTGTGTGTGTGTGTGTGTGTGTGTGTGTGTGTGTGTGTGTGTGTGTGTGTGACCCTCGCCGGCAGCTGGGGAACGAACCGGCGCTGCAGAGGCTGCGGGCAGCCTCGCAGCCCAGCGCTCAACCGCTGCGTCACCAGGGGAGGCCCACAGAAGAGTTTTTTTAATGTGAAGTTCTTATCCACATCTGACTCCTGAACCACAAACTCCTTAAAGCAAGAGAACACAAGATACCAGATATTCTGCATTTATGACCACCACATTAGTATTTGGAGACCACATCAGAGTTATGTAAGACCTAATAATATGCACTAATACAGCAAATACTTGATGAGAAACCACATGATCTCACTAGTATATACGCTGCCAAGCTCATAATTCAGCAAAATCACAGAGACTTTTGCTCCCTCCAGAAAGCAACCTATAATCATAGCTAGGGTACATTTTAGAACAAAAGATAACTACTATTTGCGAGGATTAATATTGTAACAAGTTTACTATTTTATTTTATTTTTATAGAGGCATGTTTTATTTATTTATTTGTTTGTTTGTTTGGTTTTTTTTGTTTGTTTATACATGCACTGGGTACAGTCAGAAGCGCGGGAGGGTGAGAGAATTCACCAGAGCCAGAGCGGGGAGCAGAACAGGCAGAAGGACCGAAGTACACTGCTGAGGGGAGCAGCGGGCGGCAGGAGAGGTCTGCGCGCCATGTGGGACCCTCCTCCGGTGGCCGGGGAGCAGTCGGGGATCGAACCGGCGCCGCAGAGGCCGTGGGCAGCCTCGCAACCCAGCGCTCAACCGCTGCGCCACCAGGGAGGCCCAAGTTTACTATTTTAAATTAGTGAACACTGTCTCAGTTTAACACTATTTGTCCTTATTCTTTGGTGGTAGGAGGTGATAATAAATTAGGAGGCAAAATAATAGCATTCAAGAAAACTTTATTAAAATCTCTAGTTTAAAAGATGTAACTTTGGGACTTCACAATTTTTTAAAAAATAAACTTTAACTTACCTAGATCTGGCCATTAATGTTCTTAGCCTCTGCTGCAGCATCAGGAATTTAATCATACTTCAAAACACCATGGCTTTTTTTGGTTTAGTGACATCCTACAAATGGCATGAGGAAATAAAGAATTTTTAATTTCCTTTAATCTACTTGAACTCTGAAGTAAAAAAATTGATTAAAATTTTAACCAATGAATATATGTATATATTATCATTAACATAGCCTTTTCCAAAAAAATAAAAATAAAAATGCAGTGGACTAAGTTCTATGCTATTTGGATAATAGGACCTTTAAAATCACCAATTCTGGCTTCTCCACAATAAATAGCTATGACATTGGATGACTCATTTCTCTATACTTACCTCCTCAATCATAAGAGAGGTTAGACTAAACCACCCTCACGGCTCCTTTCCAGCTCTTAACAGCCCACATTAGCCAGCAGTAGGCTAATTCTTCACCTCCAGTCATTTTGTGTAAGCCTCATCACCACTCCTCCCAAAACACTGACACTCGTTAGAATCTACTTCTTTCTTTTTCTATTCCATAGGACTCCCCACAACCAAATCTGGTATCAGTTATTAGAGAAAAGTTGGTATGAACAAACATGCTGTACAGTCACAAAATCATAATATTTTAAATTGTAGCAATAAATTATAGTCTAGGGTTACAAGAGTTAGAAGAGAGTTTAATATATTTTTAGAAATTTTTTGGTCAATTTAGTAACTTTTTATAACAGAAAAAAAATCAACCTCAAACACAGGCACTAAAATTTACTGAATAGTTACACTAAATCAAGCATTATGTTACAAATGAGAAATAAGTCTCATTTTAATCTATATATTAACTGGAGTTAACAAATATGACTGACATCTAAAATGAACATTTTCAAAAACCATGTGCACACACACATTCAAAACTTTCAAGTCTCAATTTCTAACTCATCTGTAAAATCAGCGGTCAGTCAGGTGTTTGCTTATGCCCCCCATGAGGTGCAGCTACAACCCCCATGTTAGGGTGTACAGCAACCCAGTGCCTCCTTCTTAGCATACCTTCTGTTCTATAAAAGTTTTAGCATGTATCATGCTTTGCTTCTGGGCTTGTAAAACTGTCCAGCTAGTTCTAACATAAACCATTACTCTTATAGAATACATATTGTTTGCCCATCTCTTTTTCTAAGAGATTTTAGCCAATTAACTCAGGAAAATCATCCTTCCTTTACTAATTTCTCTCACAAACATTTGTTAACCTCCATCCCGAAATGAGTTTAATCATAATGTAATTTAGAGAAGCATAATTTGTCTATAAGCCTATGTCAAGGAAAAGCCATATGGCTTGAAATGAAGTTAAACACATTAAAGAGTCAGTAAACCAACCAAAACAATTCTTGAAAATATTTTTAAACCTCCATTAGAGTAACTGGAACACTTTTATTGTCCCATTTTTAGGCTTTCTTTTTTATCTTTTCCCAATTTTTTACTGTGACAAAATACACATTAACATGAAATTTACAATTTTATCCATTTTTAAGTGTACAGTTCGGTAGTGTTAAATATATTCAACAATGTTGTGCGACCAATCTCCAGAACTTTTTTCATATTGCAAAAGCAACTCTGTACCCATCAGACAACTCTTTCTCTTTTTCCTTTCCCTCTCCTGGCAACCCCCATTCTTACTGCATTTAGAAAGTAGTCACTCTTGATACCTCATAAGTGAAACACAGTATTTATCTTTTTGTTCTTGGCTTATTCACTTTAGCATAAAAATTTCATCCACATCATAACATATATCAGAATTGCTTTCCTTTTAAGTAATAATCCATTTTATGTATATGCCATAGTTTGTTTATTCATTCATTTGTTGGTAACATCTGTCCACCTTTTGGCTATTGTGAATGATTCTGTTATGAAATGTTCAAATATTTCAAGATCCTGCTTTCAACTCTTCTGGATATACACCCAGAAGTGGTATTTGGTGGATCACATGATAATCCTATTTTTAATTTCTTGAGGCACTACCATATTATTTTCCACAGTGGTACCATTCATGACCCTGCCAGCAATGTACAAGGGTTCCAATTTCTCCTCATCCTCACCAACACTCATTGTTGTTGTTTTAAATATTAGCCATATTAATGGATGTTAGGTGGTATCACAATGCAGTTCTGACTTACATTTTCCTACTGGTGGTGATGAGCATTTTTTCAGTGTGTGCTATGCAAGTGTCATTAGTATACCTTCTTTCAAAAAGCATCTATTCAAGTCCTTATTTTATTTTTGACTCAGGCTATTATTTTGTTGTTCAGTTTCAGGAGTTCACTATATATTCTGGGAATTAATCTTTTATCAAATACACAGTTTGCAAATGTTTTATCCCATTATGTGGGTTTTGGCCTTTTTTTTTTTTTTTTTTTTTTTTTTACTGTTGAAAGTATCTCTTGATAAACAATTTTTTTCATTAAGTATAATTTATTTTTGCTTTGTTTTGTCTATACTGCCTAGTCCAATGTCATGAAAGTTTTGCCCTATGCTTGTTTTCTTCTAAGAATTTTATTTCTTTATGCCTTATATTTAGATCTTTGGTACACGTTGATTTAATTTTTTTATGTGGTGTTAAATAAGGATTCAACTTCATTCTTTTGCATGCAGAAACAATTTGTGGGAAAAACTGTCCTTTCCCCATTGGATGGTCATGGCATCCCAGTCAAAATTTGAAATATCTCTGTGACAGTTTACTTCAGAGTTCCCTATTCTATTCCTCCGGTATATGTGTTTGTGATCGCACCACACAATTTTTATTACTGTGACTTTGCAGTTTTTGAAGTCAGGAAGTGTGAATTGTCCATTTTTGGTTTTTCCAGATTGCTTTGGCTATTCAGGTCTTCAGATTCCATATGAATTTTATGATACATTTCTATTTCTGAGAAGTCATTGGGATTTTAATAGGGATTGCATTCAATCTGTACATTTCTTTGGATCGTAGTGACATTTTAACAAGACTATATCTTCCAATCCATAAATATGACATACATTTACTTGTCTTCTTTAATTTCCTTCAACAATGCTTTATAGTTACTATTGCTAAAGTCTTTACCTTTTTGGTTAATTCCTTAGTATTTTATTTCTTTGTTGTTAAACATGGAATTTTTTTTAAAGATTTATCTATTTATACATACAAGAACTGAGGTACAGGCCAGGTTGCGGGAGGAGTGAGAGGATTCACCAGAGACAGAGCGGGAAGCAGAACAGGCAGATGGACCAAAAACACTGCTGAGGGGAGCAGCAGGAGGAGAGGTCTGCCGCGCCATGTGGGTCTCTCCCTGACCGACCAGGAATCAAACCCGCGCTGCAGAGGCTTCGGACAGCTTCACAGTGCTGCGCTCAAACTGCTGCGCCACTAGGGAGGCCTAAACATAGAATTTTTTTCAACATCCTTTTCAAATTATTGTTAGTGTATGTAACTAATTTTCAAATGTTATTTTGCTAAATTTAGTTTTTTGTACAATCTTGAATTTTCTTCATATAAGATTAGGTCATCTGTGAAAAAAGAAAAACTGACTTCCTTTGACATGATCACGTGGATTTATTCCTGGGAATCGAGGATGATACAACATATAAAAATCAGTCACTGCAAAAGATCACATGAAAAGAATAAAGTTCAAAATAAGACCACATGACATCTAGAATGATGCAAGAAAAAGCTTTTAACAGATATCAACAACTTAGTACTGGAAGTTCTAACTAGAGTCATTAGGCAAAAAACAGAAAAGGCATCCAAGTTGGAAAAGATCCTGGTATATATGCAGCTGAATTTGGTTTGCTAGTGTTTTGTTGAGAATTTTTACATCAATGTTCATAAGGCATAAAGGTATAGACTTCTTTTCTTACAGTATTTTTGTATCTTGTTTTGCTTGGCTCAAAGAATAGAGTTAGGAAGTACTCCCTACTCCTCAGTTTTTTGGAAAAGTTTGAGAAGGATTAGTATTAGTTCTTTAAATGTTTGGAAGAATTCACGGATGAAATAGTCAAGGTCCAGGGCTTCCCTAGTGGCCAAGGGGTTAAACACCACACTGTGGCACTATGAAGCAATCCGCAGCCTCTGCAGCACAAGTTTGATGCCAGGGCTGGCCAGGGAGCAATCCATATGGCGAAGCAGACCTCTCCTGTTTTGCCCACTGCTCCTCTCAGCAGTGCATTTCAGTCAGTCTGCCTGTTCAGTCTAGTTATTTACATTCTGTCTGGTTAATCTGTATCTATTACTCTAAGTAGAGTACTGAAGTCTCCAACATTACTGCAAAACTATTTTTCCTTTCAATTCTGTCAGGTTTTGCTTCATACATTTTCATGATCTGTCATTAGGTATGTAAATGCTTATAACTGTTTAATCTTCTTGTTCTATTAAATATGTTATAACCTTGTAACCTTTTAAAATTCAAAGTCTATTTTGTTTGGTATTAGTATAGCCATCTCTTCCCTGCCCTCTTCTGGTTACTATTTGCATGTCATACATTTTTCCATCTTTTCACTTTCAATCTCAAGTGAGTCTCTTGTAAAAAACAGCATGTAGCTGGATCAAGTATTTTTATCCATTCTGCCAATCTTTGTGTTTTTATTTTGTTTTTTAAAGATTTAATTATTTATGCATACCAGAACTGGGGTACAGTCCAGAGGTAAGGAGGGTGAAAGGATTCACCAGAGACAGAGTGGGGACCAGAATAGGCAGACTGACTGAAATACACTGCTGAGAGGAACAGCGGGCGAGACAAGGAGAGGTCTGCTGTGCCATGTGGGTTGCTCCCTGGCCAGCCGGGGATTGAACTCGTGCTGCAGTGGCTGGAGACAGCTTGACAGTGCCGCCACCAGGGAGGCCCAGATATAGGATTCTTGATTGACATTTTCTTTTAGCATTTTTAATATATCAATCCTCAGTCATCTGGCCTTCAAAGTTTCTGATAAGCAATCTGCTGAGAATCTTATTGAGGACTTGCTTTATATGATGATTCATTTAGTTTGATGCTTTCAATTACTTGTCTTTGGCTTTTGGAAGTTTGATATATTCCTGTCTTTCACCAAATTTGAGAAATTTTCAGCCAATAGTTCTTCAGATATTCTCTTATTCTTATTTTTTCTCGTGCAGGATTCCCACAATGAGTATATTGGTCTGCTTACTGATTTCCCAAGGGTCCCTTAGACTGTGGGAAGATTTCTTCAGTCTTCATTCTGTAATTCTGTTTCCCACATAGTTTTACTGTCCTATCATCAAGTTCACTGATTTCTTTGCTTTGTGTGCTCACATTTGCCTTTGACTCCTTATATTTTCATTTTAGTTACTTTACTTTTTACCTCTAGAATTTCTATTTGGTTTCATTTTCTTTTTAGGTTTTCTATTTACTATTATATCCATTTTGTTCTTTCCTTTCCATATCTTCCTTTAGTTCTTTAAGCATCTTTAAGACAGTTCTCTTAAAGTCTTTATCTAATGTATCCACCACTAGGCTTTCCTCAGGGGCAGTTTCTGTTGATTTTTTTCCTTTGAATGGGCCATACTTTCCTGCTTCTTTATATGCTTTGTGATTGTTATGATGTAAAAAAACGAGACACTTGAATCTAATGATGTGATAACTTTGAAAATAAGCTTCCCTCCCTCCCTGGGGTTTGCTGTTTTTTATTATTAGGTTTTTTTGTTTGTTTGATTGCTGTAGCCTGCCTTTGAGCCAAGGGTCAACAAGAGGTATAAGCTCAAGGTCTAAGGTCTTTTCTGAGCCTTTACTTGGATATCCATGGTCAATTTCTAATTTTTACCAATATATGCAATTGTTTAATACCCTAATCTTGGATATCTGGCTTTAAATCTCCTGGAAGTCACTTCAGTTGGAGAGACTTACAACATGGAGGGAGATGCAACATCTTTGGCTCCATGGCTTCTTTTCTATAGAAAGCAACAATCAGTAATCCCAGCACAGATCCCTGATATTTGGAAGACCAGGTTATTTCATGCCTACTCTGATTCTCACAAGCTGCACACATGCTGCATGTGATTAGGAGGAGGAGAGATGGGTATCTGGTACAGTGCTAAGAGCTATAATTGGCCAAATTAACCAAGTCTTCCCCTGGCAGTTGCAAGTCTTTAATAACCTCAGAGTTCCAAAATACTGAGTCTCTCAAGCACAACTGTTGTTTAGGTGGAGAGACAGATTCCTGATCCTTTCTAGCTAGACCATCTTCCCCAAATCCTCTCTAGATCTCTTTTTGAGGAGCAACATATATTCAGTTTTATTATACTGATTATTAACACTATCAAAGTATTTTGGAGTTTTTGTTTGCTTTTACTGCTTCTTCAATGCAAATATCTAGCATATTAGCTGTATCAAAGACTGAAAGGCTTTATGTGACCCATTTACAGGACAGTTTCTACAAGAAACACATTCTGGATGTCAAGCAACAAATAAACACAGCACTCTTAGAATTAACAAAATCCAATGGATTAGGGGTTCCCTGCCTTTGACTCTGGAACATAGCAGTCTTAATTAAATTCTTCATGATGTCTTAACCACCTTTGGCTTCTTACCATTAATGAAAGACTTAGAACCAAGAGGTGACTGGGAGATAGTAAGAGGGAAGAGGTAACTATAGTCACTCTATGGAACTATAATCATGTAAAATGGACATCTTTCTATAAAAAAGGGATACATATTAATATCAACTATGATTCTATAATCAAGAATATGATGATTAAGAAGCTAAAAATTATACTAAATACTGTAACACCTTATTACTATTTTTTACTATACCAAAGCCCTACTACATGTCAGACATAGATTCAATGGATAATCTAATCCATACAATCACCCTATGCTGTAGGTATTAATATTTCTGTGTTCCAAATGAAGAAAGCAAGGTTTGAAGAGGTTAGGTAGCTTTCCCAAGGTCAATAGCTGATCACAGAAAAAGACAGAATTAAATCCACACCTCACTCTAAACCCCACATTGTTAGTAATTAATAGATTTAAAACACTGTCTAGCATACAGTAAGCACTCAGTAAAGGTTAGCTATTGTAATAACAACTGTAATTTATTATAAAACAATGTTGTATGCCTTTGATAATCAGTCAAACTTTCTGTGTCCAAATTTCCTCATTTGTAAGATTAGGGTACCTATTTCACAGCATAATTACGAAAACCAAGCAAATTCTGGCTATAAAGACATTTGAAAAAATAAACGGTATTTAAAAAACTACGGCATTATTATATCACTGCTACCGGTAAAATCCTCTCTTTTGTATCACAAAGAAGGTTTTTGCATTGTCAGCACTGAAGCCTAGAATTTAGGCACTATCCTCCTAACAAGAGTTACATTAATAAATTTAGTAAAGCTGTCCTAAATTATTCCAATGATTCTTGCAAAACGATAAGCAAAGAACACTGAACTCTATTCACAAGAGTGATTATAAATTTGTTGCTTATGAAGGTATATTTGCTCTTTCAGTTCACTATCACTAAGGGTGAATTTGGCTTATACTACAGTAGTTCTGTTCAAATATAGTCAGGACAGACTATCTATAGTTAGAAGCATGGTAACATAACTCTTAATTTTGGGTATAGCTAACTGCTGCATTTAATTACATTAAAACAATCAAGAAAAAGGCATTCAAAAACCTTGTTGTTTTGTGCCAATGTTGTGGCTGGTTGTTTTTAGACTATTGGGTACATCTCTTTTTATTGATATGCATTAGTTTTCAGTCTATTCTTAACACAGATAAGGATTTTTTTTTTTTAACATTATTCTAAGAAAGAGGACCTTGGGGAAAAAAGAAAGGAGAAAGACTCTTAGTATATCCTGCTGGTCACCTAACCAGGACCATTCTGTGAAAAGGACATCTGTAACATAGTTTTCTTGTTAGCTGAAAATTTTCACATGTACATGCAAAACCAAGAGTACTCAAGTATTTTTTAGCATCTATCTATGTATATGGTATCTGCATATCCTAAGCAGATTTTTTTTTCTTTCAGGTTTTTCATTCTACTAAGGACAATGTACTTGAGCCACTTTACAATTCATAACCTTCCATCCACCACCACCACCCTTTTTTAATAATGCTCCAAAAAATCAATTACATTACTTACAAATCACTTCAATATCTGGTACTTTATTTTCTGGAAACTCTTTATGGCTAATCTAAAGTCCTTGTACTGCAATTTAAACCAGATTCCTCTCATTTCTGTTTTCTCTGTAAGAGACAAGTAAAACCAGGATGATCAAGACATTAAACACATCTTCTGTAAATTTAAACTGCCATAAATTCACTTTCCTATGGGTAAATCTAAAATATTAAGTAACATTTCTTTAAGACAGTTTTTTTTTATTAAGTGAATAAACAAGTAACTTAGTGGAGAAAAATGATTTGTAAAGTTATCATTATTAAGGAGAAAATAAAAAATGAGTTCATGCATTTCTCTATCCACACACTGATGCACTCAGCAAATATTTTCTGAGCACCAAGTCTGTTTTTCCAGGCATTGTATTAAATGCCAGAAATAAAGATAATACTCACAGTCCTTGAATTAAAAGGAGTTTAATGGTTAGTAAGGGAGACAGACAAGAAAATGAGTAAGTAGCAAAGTTGCACACCCATGCACTGGTGCCACCAGAATATTTAACTCAGAGCAAAAGCAAAGACAAGAGAGGCAAGGGAAACTTGCTGGGAAAGGTGATCCCTAAGTTGAGGCCTAAAAGACAGTTAGCAGGTCTAAAAACAGCAGTTAGCCAGGGCAAAAGCAATCCAAATCCAGGAGAGAGTAAACAGCGCACAGAAGCCTAAAGGAACATGGCCTGCTCCAGAAGCAGCAACCAATTCCTTCTAGTTGGATAGTAGAGCATGCATGGGGAACATCAGGAGGCAGGCAAGACAGGAGCAAGCTACTTTATGAAGGAAAAGTTTACACTATTGAGGGCAGTTTGCATTTTTCCTTCCAATCTTAAAGATATCATTAAAGTTCTATCAAAATACATCACTATATCACAGAAAATATACAAAGGAGAATTTCTAGGTATTTTTTTATAACTTCCAATTTTTAAGAATAAAAATAATGGGATTTTACTCTCTATTATGCCCAATATCTAACTGTAAATCACAGCATCCATCTATAAGCATTCTCCCAACAGTACTGAACCTGTAGTGAATGTCATTGTAGAGTAAAAGCCTTGAAACTCAGATTCAACCTTCCAGATCCATAAAATGTCATCTACTCTAGATGTATTTTACACTGTATTTTACACTGAATTTGACCAAGTCATTTTTAATCATACATTTTCAGATGGTAGGGACAGAAATACAAGTCTGTATTATCTGTATCTTTATCAACTACCTATCTATCAACAATTGTGTGTATCTAGCAAATGCCATTTAGAAATGATTCTACAATGGCTTGCTACCAATAAAACAATAAAAAGTTAAAATAGATGATACAAAATATAACCTCTACCTTTAATAATAGTGGTCATCATTTAATTCTGAAATCATCTATAACCTTGAAACACACTTATACCAGAAACACTGGTGATGAAATTTATACAATTAAATCTGAGTGCCCATAATCTCTGCCCTAAGCCATAAAAACACACCTACAGATGTGCAAACCCAGCACATGAGTCACTGTTTTAGCTAATAATGTAATCAGCACCAGTGGCAACAATCCCAGCACCTTCAATCACAGGAAAAAATATCATCAGCCTTGGGAACTCTCAAAGAAACCCTTACTTTAGTGTTTTATGTTGCAATATATTATACAAAGATATCAAATACTGTGCTCCAGCAACATCAAAGCGATGAAAATTCTGTATGACAAATCACATAGCTCTCTCCAACTAAAAATTCACAGATTGCATCACAGAAAGAAGACATGTGATTGCAAAGTAACAGTAACAGTGTATAGGCATTCTCCAGAAAGAATTCATCAATAACTCTCAAAATTGGAATGAACATATTTTATCTTATTGAGATAGTACATCCAATTTTCTGCATATTGTAAATAAGAATTCCATGTTTGTATTTTTCAACCCAGTTGATTCTTATAACTGTGTCAAATTAACAAATTACTGTTTAACCCTCATAATCGACCTCTAGCATAGACTAATAAACACTAGTCTGCTAGCAGGGATTGAACTCTAAGTATGATAAATATTAACTTATGAGGTTTTATTAAACTGAACAACAGTAGTAGGTAAAGCAAGTATGAATTTTACAATATTTTTCTTACTGTGGCATACCTAATAGCTATTAAAAAGCACTTGGCTTTATGGCTTTATTTAAACTTCAAAACAACAAAACACTAAATTCAACACTACACTACAAAGTTCATGTTAAACAAACATAAAAAATTGTTCAAATCGATCAAGCTATAAACATCAATAAAAGACATGCAAGAAAATCTCTACATAGTTTCACTTTTTTATTAATAAGCTTAACCTAGAACTAAATAACATTAAGGAAAGATAAAAGTAAATAAAAGGGTAACTTTCCAAACTAAATATACAGATGTATACGTAGAACATACCATTAATTTTCATAATAACTCAGAAGATTATCATGCTATTTACTAGGCTCATATTAAAAACCTATATACTGGCTATGTGTTTATAAAATGTATACACACACACACACACACACACACACACACACACACACAGAGTCTCTCTCTCTTTCTTTCTCTCTCTACTCAAAATAAGCCAGATGCCAAGCAACTCCAAATAACCCTTAAAGCAAACTGCTTCATGAATAGCTCATCAGTTTCTGCATTTAACTCAATCTAAATGCTCTTAAACATATTCTGAAAGGAAAATATACTTGATTATTTATTTTCTACTTTTAGAGCAATGCATTCAAATTTACTATTATAAGTAGCATTTAAACACATCCGATTCAAATATACTAGTAATAAAAACATTTGATGTGTTTTCGAACATTCTCCCCCCCACTACAAAATGGCAACAACAAAAAGTTAACCAGAAATATTTACAACAGAGTATATCTATCCCTTTGATTAACTTTTAAAACATTAGACATAAATAAGCATTATTTAAAGCATGACAAAGAAAAATGTTCAGGGTATAAAGTTCAGGAGAAAAAAAAGAAAACTATTCTTTTAAAATGCAATCCAGGGGGCCTCCCCCGTGGCGCAGCGGTTGAGCGCTGGGCTGCGAAGCTGCCCGCAGCCTCTGCAGCACCAGTTCGATCCCTGGCTGGCCGGCGAGGGTCCCACATGGCGTGCAGACCTCTCCTGCGGCCTGCTGCTCCCCTCAGCAGTGTCTTCTGTCTGTCTGCCTGTTCTGCTCCCCACTCTGACTCTGGTGAATTCTCTTACCATCCCGCGCTTCTGACTGTACCCAGTGCTTGTATAAATAAATAAATAAATCTTTTAAAACAAACAAACAAACAAATAAATAAAATGCAATCCAGTATCCTAGATTGGATCTTGAAATGGAAAAAAAAGACACTAGTGGAAAAACTGGGGGAGTCCAAATCAAGTCTGTAGTTTAGTGACAAGTATTAAACCAGTGTTAATTTCTCAGCCTTGACAAATGTACCATAGTTACACAAGATTAACATTAGGAGAAGCTGGGTAAAGGGTATATGATAATCTCTTGAACTTTTTTTTGTCTTTTCTGTGCTTCTAAAATTGTTCTGGAAAAAAAGTTTATTTTTAAAATTACTCTTCAGCATATGCGTTGTTTATAATCAACAATAAATTAGCTGAAGAATATACAAATCAATACTTGATTATAGCCTTCTTCGGAAAAGACAGAAAAGTTAGAAAGGCCCACGAAGAGCCCAAAGGCAGACTACATACAAAACAGGTTAGGGCAGACTGGGAAGAACACAGTGGCCAAGGGAAACTGCCAGCAGAATTTAAGTAGGCAAAACCTAATTAGAAAATGCTGAACACTTGCCAATACCAGAACTTAACATCCACTCTTAGGCTGAAGGTGCTCATAGCCAACAAAATTATGCTCAGAATTCACATGTCTCAGGGGAATGTCCTGAAAGGCACCCTAATTCTAAGAATTTATGGAGATACACAGCCTGGATTTATTCCAAATAAAAATAATGCAGTTTGGACATCTGGTGTACAACCACCCACGGAGAGCTTCTAGAAACACTCTTAGTACTAAGATGTGTTTTCTAAGTTTTTCTCCCCAAGGCTTTAAAGTGGTATCCTAGTGCAATATATTTAGCAACACAGGTAGAACTGTCAGGGTCCAGTGATCACTGGGATTTTGGAATCAAATCCTATTTTAGATGTCTGATAATATCAAAAATAATTTTTTTCTGATACTTTAAGGGCAAAATATGTTCAACAACTCCAATAAGCCATTTTGTATGTTTATAAAAGTGTCAGTAAAATCAGACAAATGCATTTGATAAGCAGTCTTTTCTAAGCAATAATCAGGGTGATATATCTGTATCAGGCTGTCTGCCCCTCCCAAACTGGCAAACTCTTGCCAGTTCCAGGTTTTGAATTTTTTTTTAAACCTTTGATTTTGGTCACCTTGGTTCACAGCAGATAACACACAGCAGGCCCTAGACATGTCATTTAAAACATGTGCTCTTTTTTCTTTTTTCTTTTGACTCTTCACGAACTCTATAATCAGATACTCACACCTATTGAGAATAGATGCAAAATAAGGCCCTATACTCAGACACATAGGAATAATTTATGTTAAAGTATATGTTCTTTATCATGTATTAGTACAGCTGAATCATATGAGTCACAACAGCAGTTTTAAGAATCAAAAGTCCTTTTTGCTTATATTCCAGTTCTTGGTCATTTTTTAAAAAGTGGAACTATCAAAAAAGTGATCCTCAGGTATGGTGGCCAATATTGCTATTCTTATTGTTATTCTTTTGAATACTAACAGATATACAATATACTGTGTTTCATTAAAGCTAAGACAAATTGATTTTACTCATTATACACCAATGAGGAAAAAAAAAAGCTGTCAACTAAACTATGTCATGCCAGTAATTACAAGGTACACCCTAAATTTAGTGAATAAAATTGGAAAATGTCTCCTAAAATCATTAAAATGTAGTATACAGTCACTGAAAACCATCAACTCATTTTTAACACTAAAGAAAGCGTGTTTAAGATATTTTCTCAGGCCTCCTGAGAAACACTGTGGCGCAGTGTTTGAGCACTGGGCTGCGAAAGCTGCCCGCAGCCTCTGCAGCACCGGTTCAATCCCCGGTGCAGGCGAGGGTCCCACATGGCATGACAGATCTCTCCTGCCATGCCCGCTGCTCACCTCAGCAGTGTATTTCGTCAGTCTGCCTGTTCTGTTCCCTGCTCTGGCTCTGGTGAATTCTCTCACCCTCCCACGCTTCTGACTATACCCAGTGCTTGTATGTATAAATCAATCAATCAATCAATCTTTAAAAAAATAAAATATTTTCTCTTTGCTCTTTCCTGATGTAGGATGATAGTTACTACCAAGTGGTAGGATTCTGGAGCATGAGAAGTCCAATGTTCTTTTGAGCCATGACAAATAATGTGCATAGAGAATAATTTTGTAGTGCAGACTGCTGGGAACTATTTTCTCCAGACTTCAACAGGGAATGAAGTGAAAAAATGAACCAAAATTTTACTGGAAATAAAATTCAGAATTCTTAGTTTCCCTATCTACCACTTTAACAAACACATTATGCACCTTTTCCTTACAAAGGTTTCTTGGTTTGATTTCCTTCATATTTACCTTCACCTTATAACTCAAGAAATCAATCATGCATGGTGAAGGTATTTCTGACAAACCATATTCAAAAGTAGTGTTCAGGTAACTAGGGTTATTCCCTCTGAGCATAACTTATGATAAAATGTAATTTCAAAGTAATAAGAAATTTTCCCTTAAAAAAAGACAAAACGTGTAGAGAAAACAAATCTCTACAGAAAGCACCCAGAATTTCTAAGATATTTTTACTCCATCTCACTTTCAAAATGTTTTTTAACTGCTGCTAACTGAAACAGTATCTGCTTTAAATCTTTTTTTAAAGAAAAAAATCTGTGAGCTTAATAAATTTAATAGCTACAAAGAATATTAGTGTCCTGTTATAAACGTAACACATTTTTGTCAAAGCCTTAAAATTTTTAAATTTCCCATGTCAATTTCTATTTTGAAACCTCTGACACAATTAACCCTGCTAAACAGGAGGTAAATATGGCTAAGGTAACATTTTTATTCTCAAATAATTGTAAGATTGTAATTCTCGTATAATTAATAAATAGCCCACAACAGTTCTGCTATCCAAATGTATTTTAAAACACAGTAAAAAGCAAAAATAAAAGGGTTTGCTGTTAGCATTCTGTATTTCTCCAGTAGAAAGCACTATCAATCTCTGACCATGCCAGTAAGGGAGTAGAATACAGTGAAAATATCAAGGACTGAGACTTAGAGAGATCTGGGTTCTGCTTCACCTTTCTGAATTTATGATTCCACATAGGTAAGTTAAAAACACTTTCCACCAGTACTACCTACCTCATGGTTGTTACAGGTTTGAAGGTTGTAGTATTAACAGTGGTGGAGGGAGTCTGAATTAGGGTAGTGAATAATGAGGACAGGTACAAGAGGGTGAGATTAGAGTGATACTCAGGAGCTAGCATCAATATCACCTGATGGCTGACTAGATGGGGAAGGAAAGCAGGAGTCAATGAAAATGCCCACATTTCCCGCTTAGGTAACAGTACATTCATTGAGCTAAAGAATATAGAAATGACACAAGGTTCAAGGCAAGCTTGATGCTTTGGAAAGCTGCTAGTGAACTCTATTCTCTTCTATCAGAAGTAACTGAAATTAATGAAGCTCTTACAGAAAACCCAGGACTTGTCAAGAAATCTTGTTATGAGGATCGCTGGCTGATCAAGATAACACTGAATAAACATTTTAGAACCACTGAATAGATGAACTAAAGAGTGAAGATGCATATGAGAAATACATAAAATCTACTGAGGAATTAAAATAGAAATCCCTAAATGGAAAGAAACCAACAATACCCCAAAAAAGGCACAAGATGCAGAGAAACAGAAAAGTTCAGTTTTAAATCTCCTGGGTTGCCTGTGAGAAATCCAAATGGAAACACTTAACGGACAAACAGAAAACAGGTATTAAAGTGGGAAGAATAATCTGAGTGGGAGGTATGAATCTGGCTGTTCTCAGTTTATGGATGCAAGGCAGTGGACAAGATGAAATTGCCTATGAGAAGAAAATGAAGATGCACAGAAACTCTGAATGTACATTAAAAGAACTGCTCAGGAAGAGAGGCCCACAACAGAGGCTAGCTGAGCATTGCCCAACAAGGAGGAAGAAATCCAAGAATGTGATATCACAGAAATTTTAGGAAAGAGAAAGATTCAAGGTGAAATGGGGTAAGACTGCAGGAACCATTGAAAGTTAGTTTGGAGAAATTATTTGGCAGTCAAGAAGAGAGCAGAGATAGGTCAAATTTCTCTGTTACATGGACTATTGAACTTGACTTGGTCCTAAAAAAGAAATTGAACCAAATCACACACATCTATGAGTAAATAAAATTCCATCTAAAATGGAACTGAGTTTCCTTTAAATGTTGAGTTTCCAATCACTACCAATGTTTCAGTAAATTCTTTTCCTGTTTAAGAGACTGGATAAGATGAATTAAGCTTGCTTTCACCTGAAGTAAATTGCAAAAACTAAATATGAAATACTTTGCATTAAAAAGAATAAAAAGACACAACAAAAGAGCTTTTAAATACTCAGAAATATAAAATAATAGTTTCATGAAGTTTTAAAATTAATTAAAACTAAACTAAATTAAACTACATAAAAAAAAGATAAAAGCATTTTAACCCCGTTGAATCCAAAGTAAAATATTTAATGTGATATAAATTTTTAAGTCTTCACCGAAGTTTATGGATGACTTTTAGCTCTAATAATTGTCTAATGTCATTTAAACTCACCCAAATGAATTTTATCACTTTCTACAACTAAAAAATTGTGTGCATGATTTTCTTCTTTTTAAGTTCAGACACATCAGCTGTTTGCTAATTTGTTATTAAAGGCAGAGTTTTAGGGTTATTTGCTGTTCTGACTAGTTTTCACCTGACCCTCCAGAGCCTCCCTGTTCTGTGCCTGAGGAGCCTGGCCTGCATGAGCACTGGGAGACCATGTTGTCTGTGTTTCCACTTCTGACCGAAATCTCTACTGATAGTGCCAGTCTGGCAACCCTCTCCTATACCTACTGGCTTTGCTGGCTCAGGTAATCACTCTATCCCATCTCCCTTTTAGACAAAGGTGGTGGTAACTTTCTGCAGTCATCATTGCTTGTTGGTATCCTTTAAACCTGCCTACACTCTACAAACAATCCCCTCATTAAATTCTTTTCTATTATTTTTGTCAGGTTCCTGTTCTCTGCCAGCACCCTCATTGATACAGCTGCTATTAACTTTTCCAATATAGTAATAAAATATTGCATTATAACCACTGGAGAAAATAACTTATGAGAATAAGGCTACAACTACCACTTTTTACATTTCTTAGTCAAACCAATGAAATCTTCACTAAGAAGTGCTGCATTCCACTGGACACAATTAATTTGCATTTCTATGGAAAAGATGCCTGTGCTTTTTTAACAGTGTTCTACAAATTCCAGAACTATGAAATAACTCAAAAGAAAGTAAGACCCAATGATGAGCAAAACAGGACAGTCACCCATCTGTATTTACATATTTCAAAGTCATTCAAATTTTTCTTGACATAACAAAATTCCACATGGCTGCCTCTATTTCTGTGAAAGTAAAAATAAAAGACTTTCTGTGCTACAAGATCCTAAATATCTGTATCATTTCCTGCCCCTCCAGCTCTACTAGTGATCTTACGTACTTTCCACTCTCCTCTATACCCTGCTCCAGCCAGACTGGCCTCCTGCTTCTGGAATACACTATCCGTTTTCCTACCTACCTTTATAACTGCTGTTATCTCTACCTGGAACACTCTTCCACCCAGTAGGTATTCTCACTTGCTTCGGGTCTTCTTCACAAGTCAATTATTAGAGGACTTCCCAGGGCCCCTACACAAAACAGGAAAAGCCTTTCCCCACAACAGCACATGCCCTTATCCTTTTACACTGCTAACTTCTTCTCCAAATGACCTATTACTAATTTTCTTACTATATATTGACTACTTTTTTTATTCCCTGTCTCTCTACTCCACAGCCACCCAAAATATAAACTCCCGAGTTTATAAGCTCCAGTGCTTAGGCAGAATCAGAAACATACTAAATGCTCAAAGTTTTAGTTGAATAAATAAATATCCTAGGGCCTCCCCTGGTGGCGCAGGTGGGTGAGCACCGCGCTGTGAAGCTATCTGCAGCCTCTGCAGCATCAGTTCGATCCCGGCCGGCCAGCGAGGGTCCCACATGGCGCGCAGACCTCTCCTGTCTCGCAGGCTGCTCCCCTCAGCAGTGTATTTCGTCAGTCTGCCTGTTCTGTTCCCCGCTCTGTCTCTGGTGAATCCTTTCACCCTCCTGCACATCTGGCCTGTACCCCAGTTCTTGTATAAATAAAAATAAATATTAAAAAAAATACCCTAATGTTTCAAAATAACAACATACTTATTGATAAATGTTGTCCCTGAATTCCTGCAATATGAAAACATATCAAAAATGCTACAACCAAATAGTCTTAAATTTAGTTAATTTACGTTACTTAATAGTTATTTAAAAGATCACATTTTGAAATGGAACTTGAAATTATTTTAGATTTATCTAAACTGAGTTATTTAATGCTCTGAAATTTAGCTACAGTACAATGAAAATTATTTTTTAAAGGTTTATTTTTATTTATTTATGCATACAAGTACTGGGGTATAGGCCAGAGGTGCAAGGTAGGAGGATTGTAAGAGGATTCACCAGAGTGGGGAGCAGAACAGGTGGATCCACTGAAATAAACTGCTGAGAGGAGCAGTGGGCAAGACAGGAGAGAAGTCTGCTGTGCCATGTGGGTTAGCTCCCTGGCTGGGATAGATTTCATGCCGCAGTGGCTGGTGATAGTTTTATCAGTGCTGATATTTCAACCCCTGTGCCACCAGGGAAGCCCTACAACAAAAATATCTTAGAAGCAATGTTATCATGTTTCTGTCAAAGTGAGCAAGTATACTCACAAGGCTTAAGTAGCAACAGATATCCTTTTTTTTCATACATAGAGATTCAAGAAAGGACTGTCATTATCGAGATGTTCCACTTCCTACAACCTAGGTCACTCCTAGTCCTGTGATGAGTGGGTGTGGGTGAAGGTGAAGAAAATCTACAACTGAGACTACTTTCCATGTCGACTTTCTGAGCCTAAGTCTTTTCCCTTAAGCGCTTTTAATTTTGAATCTTAAGAAAATGCTTCATATTAATTAGTACTTTCTTTGATTAGCATGTGAAGTACTTGCCACATGCAATTCCAACACCAGCATCTTTGGTCTATCTAGTTATCTGGTAGTTATTTCAGGAATATGGTAGGTAAGTATAAAGCATGAGTTTGAAACATTACAAGATACTGAAATAATGGTTGAGATATTGAAATTAGTTTCTTCCAATAACTCCTTTCTTTAGAGTCACTCAAAAATTTCATAGGATAAAAGAGCTCATCTTTTTCTTCTTCCATTTATAAATAAAAGTAATGCTAACAAAGTAATAAGGCTTTAAATTCCTCCTGCTGATAAAGCTGAAATTGCTTAACACTGGGTTTGCTAGCATGCATATTTTCACTTTTTAATTAATATACTACCAACTAATATTTATTTTGTTATAACTGCAGGTACAAATATTAGTGAGGGAAAATATCCAAAACAAATTCTTTTCTTCCCTGCCTCCAAGAAAAATCCTGGGCTGGCAATAAATGCTATTTCCCTAATATATAGTCCTAGTAATACCTGCTTCAGTAAATATAAAAATAACCAAACCATCATTCAAGTTCTTCAAACAAAATTATTCTGAAAAATAGAGAAATAAATTACTTACTTGAACCAGTATTTCTCTCTTTATCAAAAGTGTGTTCAGATTATATCAAAAAAATAAAAAGCAGCTTTAGGCTAATTATATAAAGTTATAGTTAATACATTTTTATAAGAAATCTGTTAAAGATAAAATTTTTAAATAATAAAAAACTAACATTATAAAAAACACAACTTTCTACCATTTATGTAGGCCTTCAAAGCTGGCCGTCATTGCAGCATAATAAATGTTAAGCCTGTTTTCAAGAACTAGTTATGCAATACCCTCAAGCAAATTATTCTTTTACCAGCTTTTCTTAAAACTTTAGTTGCTACAGGAGTAATATGTATTAAAGAGTGGCCTATGAGCAAAATCTGGTAAGACTTGTAAACTACATGATTTCTGGGATTAAAAAATACTTTGATTCTTTTTTCTAAACTTTATTTTTTAAAACAACTTCAGATTTAGAGAAAATCTGAGCAGACAGTACCATACGTACATACCGACACCCAGTGTCTCCTATAATTAACATGTTATAATTAGTATGACACATTTGTTATAACTAATGAGCTAATATAGATAGAATATTAACTAAAGTCCATACTTAATTTTCTTTGCTTTATGTGATGCCCTTTCTATTCTAGGATCCCATCCAAGATGCCACATTCTATTTAATCATTATGTCTCATTAGGATCCTTTTGGATATTCAGTTTCTCAGATTTTTCCCTGTTTTAAATGACTCCAACAGTTTTCAGGAATACTGGTCAAGTATTTTGTAGAATGTCCTATTGGAATTGTCTCACGTATTTCTCATGATTAGACACAAGTTTGGGAAAGGAAGATTACAAAGATAAAGTGCCTTTTTCATCTTATCAACTCCCCTGAAAAACAGTATCAACATGACTCATTGCTGCTGTTGACCCTGACCACCTGGCTGCGATGGTGTTTGTCAGGCTGCTTCACTGTCAAGTTACTCCTCCCCAACCTCCCTCCATAGGGTACCCTACCTTGCTGAAGACAGAGTATCGGTATGAATTACTAGTTATGCACAGGACTTTGTCTCTTCTCCAATTATTTATTTACTCAGTCACTTATTCATACTAGCATGGAGCCATGGATGTTTATTTTATACTTTAGATTGTAATGCAGTACTACTTTATATTTTAGTTATTTTCTTGTTCAAGTTATTCCAACTTTGCCCCAGTGGAAGTTCTTTTGATTGTCTCCTATCTTCATTTGACACAGTCTCATCACTGCAGGTTTTTTGTTTGTTTAAAAACTTTCTTTCTTTTTGGCATTACAAGATGCTCCACATTGTTCTTAAATATTTTTTTGCTCCAGCTCTAGAATCATACAATTCCCCAGGGAGCTGTGGTTCTTTTTATAGAAGGATGGTCTCATTAAACAAGATCTAGCTCTTGCTCCCAGGGTGTCAATACTTCTAAGATCTTAACTTTGACTGAATTTTATGTTATTGGGTTGTCGGGAAAGTCATGCCGCATTTTTGCAGCAGATGGCACTACTTCATTTTTGGAAGTACTAGAGTCATTCGCATCCTTGTTATTTGCTAGCCATCTGACAGTTGACTGTTCTAGCTGCATTATAAAGAAATAACTGAGAGATTTGGTTGAGTTTTGGAGATTTAACGGTAAGTTGAAGATGGAAGACCAAACTGCATTTTCGCCATACGGAAGAACATGCGTCAAGCTTGTGAAAGTTGTGTAATGTTTAAGGTTATAATGCTGTACAAGAATGTCAGTGCCAACAATGGTTCATAGAATTCTGTGCTGGTAATTTCAATCTCAATGATGCTCCTCAATCAGGGAGGCCCACCGAGGTTGATGACGACAAAATAAAGGCATTGATCAAGTCAAACCCATGTTACAGGACATGAGAGCTTGCATGAAACATTGAACACCCATCATTCAAGCATTCATGACCACCTGAAAAGGCTGGGATATGTAAGCAAGCTCAATATTTGGGTTCCTCATGAACTCAAAGAAGTTCATTTGACGGCATGTATACACATCTGCAATATGCTCATTAAACATGAGGAAAATGATCCTTTTTGAAGTGACTAATAACTGGTGATAAGCGTATTCTTTACAGCAATGTGGTGCACCAACGGTCTTGGTCCTGACATGACGGTTCACCTCAAATGACATTGAAAGCAGACATTCATTAGAGGAAGGTTATGCTCTCAGGGTAGTGGGATTTTAAAGGTGTCGTGTTTTTCAAGCTCCTACCAAGGAATCAAATAATCAACTCAAATGCATATGGTGGCAACTGGAGAGTTTGAACGAATCCATCATCCACGTCCAGAGCTTGTCAAATGTAAAGAAGCTGTATGTATTCCCATCACAACCATGTAAGACCACACACAAATGTGATCACCCACCCAAAATTATTTGAGCTTGGACGGGATGTGTTGCCACATGCACCATCAGACTTACACCTGTTTCGCTCTTTTCAGAACTCCTTGCATGGTATAATGTTCAATTCAGATGAGGTTATAAATCAGCACCTTGTTCAGTTTTTCACTAATAAATTCAGGTCCTTCTATGAACAAGGAATTATGAAGCTCACTGAAAGATGGCAAAAGGTTATCAAACAAAACAGGCAATATATCTCTGATTGATCTTTGTTCTTTATATAAATAAATGACCTTTAAAAAACATAAAAAAATACATCATGATTTTTCCGACAACCCAACAGTTTGGGAAAAGTTTCAAGTATTAGATTTGGCAATGAGTCCTTGAATATGACACCACAACCACAAAAAACAAAAGTAAAAACAGATAAATTAGACTACATCAGAATTAGAAACTTCTGTGAACAAAAGAAAACAATTAACCAAGTGTAAACATCTGCAAATCATATGTCTTGATAAGGGGTTAATATCCAGAAAAATACACACACATATACATACACACCCACCCAAAAAAGCAAATAATATGATTAAAAACTAGACAAAGGTCTTGAATAGAAATTTCTCCAAAGAAAACATATAAATGGCCAACCAAAATATGAAAAGATACTCAACATTTCTAGCCACTAGGGAAATGCAAATCAAAACTACAATGAGATATTACCTCACACCCATTAGGATATCTACAACAACAACAAAAAAGGAAAAGTGTTGGCAAGGATGTAGAGAAATTGCAACCCTTATGCACTGCTGGTAGGAACATAAATGGAACAGCTGCTGTGGCAAACAGGATGGCAGTTCCTCAAAATATTAAAAAACAAAATTATCATATGATTGGGCCATACCACCCTGAGTCTATACACAAAAGAATTAAAAGCAGCATCTCAAAGAAACATGTTCATAACAACATTATAAGAACAGAAAGGTAGGGGCCTCCCCGGTGGCGCAGCGGTTGAGCGCTGGGTTGCGAAGCTGCCCGCGGCCTCTGCGGCGCCGGTTCGATCCCCGGCTGCTCCCCGGCCACCGGAGGAGGATCCCACATGGTGCGCAGACCTCTCCTGCCACCCGCTGCTCCCCTCAGCAGTGTACTTCAGTCCTTCTGCCTGCTCTGCTCCCCACTCTGGCTCTGGTGAATTCTCTCACCCTCCCGCGCTTCTGACTGTACCCAGTGCATGTATAAACAAAACAAACAAACAAATATAATTAATAAATAAATAAACATGCCTCTATAAAAAAAAAAAAAAAAAAAAAAGAACAGAAAGGTAGAAGCATAGTAACTGCTTATAAATGCGAATGGGTAACAAAATACTTATATATATAATGGTATATTATTCAGTATAAAAAAGGAAATTTGACAAATGCTACTGCAACATAGATGAACTTTGAGGACATTATGCTAAGTGAAATAAGCCAGGTACAAAAAGATAAATACTGTGTGATATTGCTTACATGAAAGATCTAGAATAGCCAAATTCAGAAAAATCAGAAAGAAAAACTGTAGGAAAAGAAATGAGGAAAAGGAAATGAATAGGAACTGTTTAATAAACAGAGTTGCATTTTTTACAAGATGAAAAAGTTCTGGAGATTGGTTGCACAACAGTGTGAATATATTGAACACTACAGAACTATAAGCTAAAAAATGGTTAATATGGCAACCAGTTATCATTAACATGGTATATTTTATGCTAGATGGTGAAGATGGTAAATTTCATATTTTATGTATAGTTTGTCACAATTACAAAAATTTTTAATCATCACAAAAGATTTTTTAAAAACTAAAATAGGACAATAATGAAAAAGGAAAATCACACATGAACACTAGTGTAAAAACCCTAAACAAAATATAATCAAACCAAATGTAGTAATTTATAAAATGATAATTCATCATGACTAAAATAGGTTTATACCAGGAATGCTTAGATTATTTGAAAATTAATGTAGCTAACCATATTAACAGATTAGAGAAAGAAATTTGGGCTTTACAAATGACACAGAAACAGTAATTCCAAAGGGCACCTGCATCCTTATGTTTATAGCAGCACTATTTACAATAGCTAAGCTATGGAAGCAACCCAAATGCCCAAAAAATAGATGACTGGATCAAGAAGATGTGGTACATATACACCATGGAATATTACTCAGCAATCAAAAAAGATAAACACATGCAGTTTGCAGCAACATGGATGGAGCTAGAAGGGATCATGCTCAGTGAAATAAGTCAGAAAGAAAAAGAAAAATAATGGATGGTCTCACTCACAGCAGGAATTTAGAAAACCTAAATAAGAGACCAGGAAAAAGACTAATCAATACAAAGTAAACATCAAAATCAACAAGCAACTATAAACCAGAGACCACACTGTGGGGGGGTGGGGGAGGGAGGGAAGGAAGGACTAGAGTCAAAATAAGGGGGGAGGTGCAATTGTATGGGGAATATAACCAAAATGAAAATGCATACATTGTGCAAAGATGAAAAAAGATATAAGAATTATATAAAATAAAATATTTAAATTAAAAAAAGAAAGAAGTTTGGGCTTTAGAAACATCTATTCATGATTTAAAATAAACAAACAAAACAAAACTTGCCCCAAACGAAACTCTCCTTAACTTGATAAAGGCTATCTTTAAAAGTAAAAAAATGTATGATTTTAAATAGTGAAATTTGAAAGTATTTCCTTTGCAATCAGGAACAATACAAGAAACAATACTGTGAATGTCTACAGATATCTGAGATAGTATAGTAATAGTTCAGGGATAGACAAACAGACCAAAGGTACAGAAATGAAACTCTCTCTCTCTCTCTCTCTCTCTCTCTCTCTCTCTCTATATATATATATATATATATATAGTTCAGAAACTACATATATACATAGTTTTTTTGCATAAATCATGTTTCCAAATATATATGTGTGTATGCAGTTTATACTACATACATAGTTTATACTACATATATATATGTAGTTTCATTTCTATACCATTGGTCTGTATAAACTACATACATATATATGTAGTATAAACTATGTATGTAGTATAAACTACATACACACATATATATGGAAACATGATTTATGCAAAAAAATTTAAACATCAAGGAAAAAATGAAGGACTATTGCAATACTATTAGGATAATCAATTATCAATATGGAAAGGCTGAATTCATACTCAGTACTTCTTATACAAATCAGTTACTAAGAGATTTATAAATTAAATGTGAAATGCAAAGCCATAATTTTTAGTTAAAGAATTATCTTCATGACTCCTGGGTACGAAAAGATTAAGATAAACTATAAGGGGAAAAATTTATATATTCAACTACATTAAAATTAAAGACTGTTGTAAGGTATAAACAGATTATATTCAGTTGTGTTTGGGGCAAGGAGACAAGTTATAGAGAATGCCATCAAAAGTTATCAAGGTGTACATGAGAAATGGCAAACAACCAACTGAATCCAAAGATTAAATTGTTTTAATCTTTTAATTTTCCTCCATATTTTATAAATTAAACAGCAATCATGTCAAGACAAGCAGGCTATCTGATTAAGGAAAAAAAAAAACGTGATGCTAATGTAATATAGGGTTGCCAATGTTTCAACTACTTTATTTCTTAAATAGATTATACATTTATGTCCTCATTTAAGATCAACACATTATTGTAGGGATTTGGAAACAGGATTTAAAAAAAAATACCCTCATGGTTCACCATCTATATCAATGTTTATGTCATATCTCATTTCAAATATTAGCAATGATGCCCATAATAAAATCTAAATAGTGTTTCAGTTAAATGACCCGATCTTTTCCATTGCTCCTTGAATCGTACTTTTTTTACAAAATGACAGAACCTATTTTTGGATGCTTCAGGGAAAAAATAATGTACTAAGGTAAGATCTCCCTTGGAAAGAATAAAAACATTAAAAATAAAAAAAGAAATTAAAGAAAATACTCCACATAAACACTTCCAAATAATTCTGAAATTAAAAGTGCCAAAGAAATAAGCACAATTACAAGGAATACATCATTCACTTGGGAAACTACTAACATTGTATAGATGACTAAAAGGAATATACTGGAAAGATCATTTCAACAGTCATTTTAACAATATGAAAGTATGTGTCCAACAAGCAAAATAAATTCATTCCCATTTCATCCAACATCAAAACATCCTCCCCTTCACCCAAAACACACATATACATATAAGTAGAAGTTTTCGATCTAAACTGTAAGCTCTGGCTCACATGAAAACAAAATGATTTTAACCACAAACAGACTTGTAGTTTCTACATGCTGCCCACACAGCATTTTGTGAGCATGTGATTAGGAGGAATGATGCACAATCACACCACATTCCTTCCCTCAGCTCACACATCAAGAACTTGCCCTCCCAGCTGCATTTTTCTCCAAACAGCCATGGTCACCTTAGCAACCCTATGCTCCTAATATGGACAGCTGGTCCATTTAAAGTCAGCCCTTCTTGGCAGGAAAAATGCTTGTTCTTCAAATTGGGGGAGAGAGGAGAGGTTTTCCTTTCAATACACATTACAGGGGTTGATTTAACTTGATCAGCACTTTTGTTCTGTGGCAGCAATTTGTGTCGAGTTTCAATCTATTCTGAGTTTTGAGGTTTGTTTTTTTTTTTTTTAATCTAAAAGCAAGTAACTAAAAATTAAATCAAGGCAGCTCATATGGAATTCTAAAGCAGAGTAGAACATGAAACAAAAAGGTACCTGAACCAATTGTATTCTTTAATAAAATGTCACTACTACCCACTTTTTTTAAAGTTCAAGTTTACTTAAATTGAATGGTAAAGTCTAAGCCATCATATACAATAAGAAACCAGTCAGAAGACCTATGTTTTTAATATCATTGTCTGCTTTTAAACAAAAACACTGTTAAACTTCAAAGTCCTATAATGCCAATATAGGCAATAAAATATAACTTAATCTGTATTATTTTACCCCACCACCTACTTGTGAAATCTCTCACAATCTTTCAAAGACTCAAATGTAAAGTAGATATTGAAACCAAATGGTTAGTATATTCAAGGATTCTCCAGGCTTGGATTACTCAAAACCAATTTTGACCTGTGCTTATACCACTAAAGCTAGGCCTGAACAAGATTAAGACTTTCAGGATAAAAGATACAGGTTTATAATACAATTTGCCTGATTTTCAACCTATAAACAATTTGGGGTAAGAGGGTTACCATATTCCAAAATACATGACACCAACTCTTTAAATGCTTAGGCATGTTCAAAAGCAAAAAAAATCTTTGATATTTATTCAAAATTGGAAGTATTTATGAAAAATCCTCCATCTAATAATGATGGACAATATCCATATTAATTGATTAAATACTGTTTTAGTGAAACGAAAGGTTAAAGTGACTACCACTTATTCATTAGTTATGTTTTTCTTTGTACATGTGTATTTTTCTTAAACTTCTCAGGCTATGAGACACTTCATGGTTAGAAACATTTCTTTATAATTAAAACTATCTTTGTAATTATACCTTCTATATCGAGCAAAATATCCATTGACAGGGTGGCAGTAAAGATTAGTAAAAAGTATCTAAAGCTAATTCCATTACTGGCTTCCTCATTTGTAAAATGAGAGTATTATCTGTTCTGCTTATGTCTTGTGTTAAGATATTGAAGTGAGAATAATGACTTTACTATGCCATACAAAATACTCAAAAATTAAAGAAACTAGACTAAGAGACTATGTTTGTCACCTGATGTCTAATTTAATGAACAGTTATTTTTTAAGAATGGGGGAAATACTAAGCAATGCATGGGATACCAAATTAATATCAATTTTTAAGAGTTGTTTATCTTCCTACTAAAGATCTTATAAATACTTAAGTGTCAACATATAAATAACTATATCTTCAAAAAGTCTCAACACAAGCTTCACTTTTAGCAGATATGAATTCCCTTTCTATTCCTCTAAATCAGTTTCACATTTCCTACTAGGCCCCCAGAACTAAGTGCCTCTAAGATCCCCCTCTCGTACGAAAAACTGCGCCCAACTAGGTACCTTTAGCTTCTTCTACCAGATAGAAGCCGCTCCCTGATCTGATCTCTGCTGTCATTATCCTCCTCCTAATGTCAGCACCCATCCCACCCTCTCACAGAGGTCTCCCTCTCCAGTCTTCACTGTCTCTGGTCTTCACTATGAGGCAAACCATCACTACAGACTTGGAAGTATCATCACTCTGACAATTTCTAGTTAGGGAATACAAGAGAATTTGCTTCTCCTGACATTGTCGTGCAGCCACTGAGCAATGCCCTAAGTACTATGGATAGGCTCCAGGAGTCCTCCCAAAGTCCCTCAAAAGTAAGAAAAAAATAACAGCAAGGAGTTTCACAAGAAACTTGGAAATGAAAACTATTAGTAATTTGCTCTCCCTTCTTCCTCATCACCTAGTGGTCCCTTTATTGTAACCCCTGTTATCAGTTATCAACATAAAATGTGATAAACTGATGTGATAAACTAATTCTAGGGCAGTAACAAAAAGGTGGAAAAGGTATGTTTGAGAATACATGTTCTCCTTAGGACATAGTATACTGAAAAAGGAGAATGAATAATAGGGGTATGGGTATAAATACTTTATTGAATACTTTGTTTTACAAGCATTTCTAGTTAACAGACTGAAAATCTACAGTGAACCCTACAACAATACCAAAAAGTTCCCAAGAAAATTTGACAAAATGACTTCTTATTGCTACCAAGAAATTAAGTTCCTAGCATACAGTAAGCACACCAATAGGAGATTTTACTGTCTACTCACTTGAACATTTCATCCTTCAGAAGTCTAACATGTATAATAATGTAAATCAATGATTTAAATTTCATTGTAAAGGTGATCATTCGGGAATTTAAAAACAAATATATATATATATATATATATATATATATATATATATATAATTAAATAACCTCCTTTAATTGAAAGCTCTCACGAGAGAATCAATATTAAACCCTTCACTCCCCCAAATCAGTTAGACAATGTTCACTGAGGTAAAGATGAATGAGGCCAATGGAAGAGAATAACACTTTTCCTAAAATGTACACCCACTCCTAAGGATGCTAGGAATTAGCTCTAACCATGACAAGTACTATGTAAAGCTCAAAAGTGATCATTTTTACCTCACCCTTTTAATCCTAAATTGAAAGTGGGTAAGCTGTGTCTTGCTGGCAAATTCTGAGGTAGTAAATAGTTAACAAATTTTTGAGAATCATGGTGAAAAGGATTTTAAAAATCAAATGCAATTAAATCTTTATTCAACTACAATTGTTTCACTACTTTATTAACAATTTCTTACCTTGTGGAATTATCTTCTGAGAAAAAGAGATACAATTTTGCTCCTAAAAAAATGTCAGATAGAAAAGTTAGTTGCAAAACATAAGGTCTCTTGAAAATGAAGTTACAAAATAGCTACTACAGTAAGTAGATCAGAATATTATAATATTTGGTGGTACCAAATACTGAGACAGTAAGTCCCTAATAATAAAAGTACTTTATTGTATTTATAAAAATAAAACCTACTGCATTATTTATTATACTATAAAATTTATTATTCTATGATTACAAAAATACTGCTTTACTGATTATCAAGTCACCTTGGTAGAGTACAAAATGACATCTGGCATATTTTCACATTCTAAAAACATCAGTACTCAGTTGGGTTTTACTCTTGCCAAGATTCAATATTCTGAAAGGTAATTTTTTTCCCCTTAGGTATAATCCACATCATAAAATTCATCCTTTTAACATGTAAAATCAGTGATTTTTTACTATATTCACCAAGTTGTGTAACCATCACTGCCATCTATTTCCAGAATACTTTCATCACCCCAGTAAGAAATGCTGTACTGAAGGGTATGTTTTCATTCCCAAGAAGAAACATCTGAAACAAATTTAATTTTAAAATATATACAAGAAGCATACTCTTTACAACGTTATAAGCAAAATCATGTCCTTTTTAAAAAAATGTATAGAACAAAGACTGATCAGTAGGGAAAAAATATCAAAAAATTATGAGTAGATATATTTGGTAGTGGTGCAATACTCTTTTTCATGTATTTCCTCTTAAACTGTAATTTTATAGTATTACTTTAATGGTACTTAAAAAGGCACAGCACAGACATATTTTTCCTAGAATTCTATGCTAGAATTTGTAGTACAATCCAGAGTAAAAACAGAAATACAAGTTGAGACTTGAAAAATGTATACTATATTTTTTTATAAAATACTTTTCAAAGTAGATAAAATGCACATAAAGTTAAAAAAAGTTGGCAATACTTACTAATCTGGTTGAAAAGCCACAGTTGCATCTTAGTTTATGACAAATTGACTGTTTCATCACTTTTGCATCTGGGCATCTACTTCTTAATGGTCATTTCTGAAATAAAAATGTAGTAATTAAGACCATAACAAGAAATCATATTTTTAAGGGAATTATCTAAATTTTAATGACTATAGGGAATTATCCAAAGAGTTCTTGAGCAACTTTCTAATAAAAAGACATTAACAGAGCTGAGGGATGAAATACAGACTATCACCCCACAGGACTAGAATTATACAGTTCTGCTATAAACACTGAGCATAAAAATGTATGGCCTCTCCAGTACTCAATATTGTGCCCTTTTATAGGCGTGAAAAATAAAAAATAAAGATGGAAAAGAGAAGTCCTAAAATTGCACATTTGAAAACAATACTACTTCTATACCACCTTTACCACCCATTTCCACTCTTACCACCATGGTACATGCCACCTTATTTCTCACCTACATTACTATTATAGTTCTCTCTCTGATCTCCCATTCTCTCCCACTGCTCATCTCAACAGATCAGTCGGATTATTCCTTTTAAAAAGAAAGTCAGGGGCCTCCCCTGTGGCCCAGTGGTTGAGCGCTGGGTTGCAAAACTGCCCACAGCCTCTGCAGCGCCAGTTCGATCCCCAGCCCCTGCGAGGGTCCCACATGGTACGCAGACCTCTCCAGTCGCTCACTGCTCCCCTCAGCAGTGTACTTTGTCACTCTGCCTGTTCTACTCTCCGCTCTGGCTCTGGCGAATTCTCTCACCCTCCCGCGCCTCTGACTACCCAGTGCTTGTATAAATAAATAAATCCTTTTTAATAAATAAATAAATAAATCAATCAATCAATCAATCAATCAATCAATCGAAAGTCAGGGGCTTCCCTGGTGGCGCAGCAGTTGAGCGCTGGGCTGCCCGCAGCCTCTGCAGCGCTGGTTCGATCCCCGAACCCTGGCGAGGGTCCCACATGGCATGACAGACCTCTCCTGCTGCGCCCGCTGCTCCCCTTAGCAGTGTGTTTCATCAGTCTGCTGTTCTGTTCCCCGCTCTGGTGAATTCTCTCACCCTCCCATGCTTCTGACTGTACCTAGTGCTTGTATAAATAAATCTTTAAAAAAAAAATAAAAAGAAAGTCAGATCATGTCATTCTGTTCAAATCCTGTGAGTTCCATCTCAACAGTTTACAGCCAAAGTTCTAACAAATTATCCAAAAGGACCATGATCTGATCTTCCCTTTCTTATCTCTCTAAACTCATCTCATACTACCCCCATCTCCTCCCTGGTCACTCCATTCTGGAAATATTGGACACTTTCTTTAAACACATCATGCATAGTTTCACTTTATGACTCAGAACCTGCTTTTTCCCTCTTCTTAGAATACCAGATAAATCTCTAGCTTATTCCTCCTCCATTTTTTTTAGGAGTTGTTTTGTTTTGTTAAGTTATCTCAGCAAAGAGATTATGACCTGGTATCCAGGAAGGTCCAAAGTATCTGTGTTCGATTTCCTTATCTGACAGAAAATACATAAGGAAAAATAAGTCATAAATTTTGGAGACGTAATCATGTGAAACACAAATATCAATTTTCATAGCTTTGTGTCTAAACATCTAGAGTTATACCATCTCTTTTAAGTGATTCTTATGGTCCAACTTCAAAGATAAATGAAGAGTTATCAGTGAGCCTTTTTTTTTTATGGTTGTTTTGTTTTTAAATCATCCATACCCTAACTCTATAAAGGTGTAGTCAGATTTTAATTAAACGAATCCTATTAAAAAACAACTAGCAAAATAAATGACATTCCCTCTCCACCCACCTTTTAGGGATTTCTGTCTGGGATAATCTTATAAAGTTCAAAATAATCTCAGCAAGTTTGACTATTTTCAAATTTATCTGTTACCTTTAGACATGACCACCAGAAAGATTCAAAAGAATTCACTGACTCTCACATGACTAGACTAGCTGAGACATGATAGGGATGTTTGAACTTAATTATTTTTCTTTTAATAAACAAATTCCCCCTGGGCTAAGGCCTACTCTGTCTTGTAAACATCCAGTGGCTGGCAAGTTTCAGGGTTTTAAGAGAGATAGCCAGGGGACAGAGAAAACAGCAAGTATGACTCAATGATCACATTTAATAGTCTCTGAAGACCAAAACAAAGATACCAGTTCTGGCAAGAGTCATCTAGAATTGCCCCAAAACTGACTTATCCACATACCTTTCATCTGAACAATTTATTTTCACTCAGCTTAAGGTTCACAAAGCACTTGTTATGTGCCTATCAGACTTTAGATGCAAAAATAAACCAAGAGCAATCAACTTCTAAGAGAGAGTTTAGTTAAAATCTGCTTTGTTTGAGGAGGAGGCCAAAAACAGACTCTTGGATATTTTTGTGCAGAAAAACCCCTACTCATTTGGAAATCAGTCTTTAGCAAGTTCAACCACTTGAAAGAAGGCCAGTGATTAATACTGAAGTAACCTTTACTGAGCAACTTCTGTATGCCAGATATTTACATTAGCTCACATAATTCTCAGAACTTCCCTATGGAAAAGGTATTAACAAAGCACAGAGAATGATCAAATAACTCATCCAACCAGAAGGAGAGAGCTCCAGCATGCAAAATCTCCATCTTTATTATTGTAATGTGCAGTAATGAATTGGAATAAAATTATTAGTCACAAATACCACATTTGCCTGGTAGGAGTAACAACTAAATCCAAGCTGCTCATTTAAGAAATTTGTTCCATTCTTCCAACGTTGTCTAAGAAGATAAAAGGAGAAGGTCCACTGCTACACATTAATGAGAAATCTAAGGCATTAGGGGATGAATCAGAAGAATATACTACATACTATATTTAAGTCTAAGGAAAATGACTAGAAGTAAACTTGGCACGGCTCAACTCATGAATTAGTATTCACCGATATTAACCTGAACACTTCTAAGTGATTGATGGCTAGTTCAAACACTCTGAAAATCACTGAAGAAATGCAGGTACATAGGTGTTTACCATACGGGATTCTGTATTTTACTGGATGTCAGCAATATTTGTCTTTTTCTACCTTGGTGCAAGACAGATGGATGGATGTATACATGTACACACACATACATGTAATATACACATAATGCACATATTAAAGTATTCCATTCATTTTTAAATTTTACAAGAAAATTATTGGTGTTGTGATTCCTAATTTTAGTTTCCTGGAAAAATCTCTCAGGTCAAATATCTTAATTCCTGACATTATGGATAACACAGACCTTGCTTCTTTATATTCAACAGAATCAGACCTTTTTACTAGTTTCTACTGAGGTAACATCAGTTTACAAAACTGTTAGAAGTATCGATCACACTTCTTCAAATGTATGCTATCATACCATGTCCACCACGAAAGTACCAGTAATCTGCCATAGTTCAATGAACTTCCTCCCCTTCTTTGCCCCCTTCACCCCACCCCTGCCCTATCCTCTAGGAGAAAAAGTTCTGCAGTCAGATTTCAAGAGTTTGTTTTGACATTATTTTGCCTGTTTCTTTACTTTGTTTCTTTATGCCCACAAGTGAATTAATCTGTTATCCATCCTTCTCCTTCTGACTTATTTTATTTAGCATAATCCCCTTCAATTCCAACCATGTTGTTACAAATGACAAAATTTCATCTTTTTATAGCTGTGTAGCATTCCAATGATAAATCCATTTCCCCAAAGCACTCAATATATGCTACACCTGTTTTCTCTGAACTGCTGCTATGAGATACTATTTCTTCTAAAATCCACAAAATTTTTAATTACATTCATCAAATAATTCAAAGGAATTTAGTGACCCTCCATTACTATGACTCCCTCTCATTACACATGACATACCTTCTTAATATTCTGTATTTAAATGGCATGTAGGGAAAAAATGCTAGGAAGGAGAGTGAGAAAGACAAACCACATATATCGGCCATATTAGAAGTAACAGAACAGATTTTGAGGAGGGGTGGTGAAATAAGATCATTTTGTATTTTCTAAGTGTATACAGTACACAGCCAATGAGCAAAGAACTTAAGTTCACATTATAAAATGGTACTTTCCTACAGAATTACCCATTCCAACAAATTTGGGCTTAATATATGTAACACATGTAATTACAATAGATTGCAATGCTTAAGAGTTTAAATGAATATATGAATTCTGAGTATAGTACATAAATTCAGGGACATGAGAAACGGCTCGTGTGTCCTTCAGAAATGACAGAATTCCAATTAAGTAACTTGGTGCAGCTTCCTTGGTGCAGCTCTGTAGGACAGTCTGGCTGGATGGATCGCTGCTCTGGCTCATTGTGGTACTTCACACAGAGATTAATTTTTTTTTTAAGATTGATTGATTTATTTATGCATACAAGAGCTGGGGTACAGGCCAGAGACGCAGGGGGTGAGAGGATTCACCAGAGACAGAGTGGGGAACAGAACAGGCAGAATGACTGAAATACACTGCTGAGGGGAGTAGCGGACAAGACAGGAGGGGTCTGCCTCACCATGTGGGTTGCTCCCTGGCCAGCTGGAGATTGAACTTGTGCTGCAGAGGCTGTGGTTTGCTTTATAGTGCGGTGCTTAACCCCTTGCACCACCAGGGAGGCCTATATACAGACTAATCAAATCCACCATTAGGTAATGGCCAGAAAGATAGAAACTGTGACTATGCCAACATCCTATTTTCAACCTGGTAGTTTAATAAAAGGCAACTGCCCATTTGAGGATTGCTGCTCCACTGAAACCATTCGTAAATGAGACATAAATCTCAAAGTAGTGGCAAAGCAGAGTACATAACATCAATTGCACTTACACAAAAATCATTGTATACAGCTTGCATTGGACCAAAAACAAAAGCGCATAGAGAAATAAGAGTTTTAAAAAAAAAATCTATATCCTAGGAAAGATCAGATTGAGGCAAGAAAAAAAGCATAATATACCCAATATTAAAAATGTTACACAAAAATCACTTTTAATTTCATTAACATTTTCCTTATATCAAACATTTCTCTAGCACCAACCCCTATTTTGACTGTCTGCAACAGTATGTATGTGGAATGGCACTTGATCTACTTATTTTCACAAAAAGTGAAGTAGTCTATTTAGTCCCAAAAGTGCAAGTAAGTTAAATAACATTATTACAAAGTGCTCTTTGGTAGCAAAGAAAAATGTGCAGGACAGACAGACTTGTGCTAAAAGAATAACAGACAAGAGTTGTGGTTTATGAAGAAATACTCCAGTTTGGTTGACATCACAGTAACTGCAGGAGTTTGTCTTTATGAGCCCCCGCCCTCTTGAACCAAGCTGGATATGAACCAAGCTAAATAACAGCTCCTGATTATTATTCCTAAATATCACATATTTTTTAGCTTTAAAACATAAGTACACAATGGGCCTCCCCGGTGGTGCAGCGTTTGAGCGCTGGTTTGCGAAGCTGCCCGCGGCCTCTGCGGCGCCGGTTCGATCCCCGGCTGCTCCCCGGCCACCGGAGGAGGGTCCCACATGGCACAGCAGACCTCTCCTGCCGCCCGCTGCTCCCCTCAGCAGTGTACTTCGGCCCTTCTGCCTGCTCTGCTCCCCGCTCTGGCTCTGGTGAATTCTCTCACCTTCTCTTGCTTCTGACTGTACCCAGTGCATGTATAAACAAAACAAACAAACAAACAAACAAATAAATGAATAAATAAAACATGCCTCTATTAAAAAAAAAAAAACATAAGTACACAAGATTGCAAATTCGTATACAGAGGCTTAAAACTTACTGTTTACTCTAGAGAAAACACTGATTCTCACTTTTTAAAAAAAGGTATCAAAGACTTTCCTAAAAGAAAGGAGTTGCTCTGTTTTCCAATCTACCATAGCAAATAACAAAGCAGATAATGCCGCTTAAAAAGACTGTGGGGGGCGGGGGAAGAGGGGCAGGCAAACAGACATAGTTTATGGATGTAGAGAGTGGGGAGAAGTTTCTCCCTTTTGTCTCAGTCTTGGTCACCCTAAGTCCCTCTCCTTGTAGACCAGTCTCTCTAACTCTAAATAACTGGCTTCCAAACATTGATATTCAGAATGAAAACATCTTATCAGGTTGTGGCATGTGGCAAATTGAAATTACAATAATGGTCACAAAATGAGAAGAATCAAAAATGATTCAATTAGTTGAAAGTAGGCAAAATCAAGGCAAATTAAAAACACAAGTTTTTAACTTCCTTTAAAATGCCTAAATACACACACATACACATACACTCTATACAAATTTTGATAAATTTAGTAGAGTAGATCTTAAAGATTCATTTATAGGATTTTTGAAGAAAATATATGGGGTGGGGTTAGACAGTGAAAGAGTCAGTTTAATACAGCAATTATGAGCACCAGCTTTGGAATCATAATGTCAGATTGTGTCCCAACTCTGCACTATGTGATATTGGGTAGATTACTTCCTCTCTTGGCCTATTCATTTCTAATGTGAGGATGAGCTACAACAATGTGAGTAAGACACTTAGTGTGGTGCCTTGACAACAGTGAGGGTTCAACAGATATTACATCTAAAACATCAGATGCTGTGTATGTCTCATTCTTTTGATGGTCTAGCATCTGAACTTTCCCTACTTTATTTCAGGAACTTCCCCACTTTATTGTTTCAGAAAGTTAATTTCCCACATCTGAATTTCTAAATTTAAGAAATCCCCCCCACCCACCCACCCCCTCCGGGGCGCAGCGGTTGAGTGCTGGGTTGCGAAGCTGCCAGCAGCCTCTGCAGAGCCGGTTCAATTCCCGGCCACCAGGCAAGGGTCCCACATGGCCCACAGACCTCTCTTGCCGCCTGCTGCTCCCTTCAGCAGTGTATTTCATCAGTCTGCCTGTTCTGTTCCCCGCTCTGGCTCTGGTGAATTCTCTCACCCTCCCGTGCTTCTGACTGTACCCAGTGCTTCTACAAATAAATAAATAAATAAATCTTTTTTAAAAATTAAATAAATTTAAGAACTCCCCCCAACCTTATGATTTCAAATGGTTAAATATATTCCCACGTGTCCGATATATTGAAGATATGGGCTCTGCCAAACACACACACCCAGCCCAGACCAGGAACAGACAACTGAGTGGGAGAAACAGAAACCGGAGGCACTTTCTCACACACTAACAGGTCAAGTCCAGGGCAGAGGTGGCAGCACTCAGAGCCACCCAAAGCTAGCAGTGTCACGGGGGCAGGCTGTGGTGTCTGTCAGTGTGTCTCTAGATGGTACTGGCATCCTCATGGGAATCACTGTGCCATGTGATTTTGGGTATTGTCTCTGGCAGCTTAGGCCTGAATCTGGTTCACTAACCCTAGCAACCCTTAATGAGCCATTGAGCTCTACTCCATATCCTTTTAAAATACATGATATGCTTGCATTGGTTTTTATTGCTACCCAAAACTCTGACACATCTATTCTCACCTGTCTCACCCCCACAGAGGGAAAACAAGACATTTTTAATGTCTTCAAAGAAGCACAAAAGAATGGCTCACTTTCAACCAAATGGATTTATCCTACGAAGTCTTAGAAATCTTATTTTTATAAAATTTGGGTAATTATTTCCTAATTTAGAAAAGGAGAAATATCTAATTGATTTTAGATTTATTTCAAAGAAAACACAGGAAAGGAAAAGTGATGACACAGGAAAATACCTATATACAAGAAGTAAGTATCACTGCGATAACAGAAAATATTCTAACATGCCTGAAATCAGACTCTGTACTCCCAACAGTTTTCTTCCTAGCAGGGGCTTGTCACTGGAGGTTCTACAAGCAAGAAGTTGCCTTCTCCCCTCTTAAGGGTCATTTTAAGGTCAAAAAAATTATTCTCAAAGACCTTAAATATACCCCCTTTGTTTTGACAAATAACTCAGCAAAATATCTGTATAACAAAATTATTCAATATTCTGTTAAAACAGGGCATAGCAAGTTTTAAAACCGGGCTGATTTTCCAGTTTATTAAACACACTCCTCTTCCCCTGCCAGCTTTTCCTGCAAGGTTATTTTATAGTTCAGTAATGCTTTTTCCATGTCTAGAATCTTAAAGCTCAAATCTGTTCATTGTATTACTTGTCAATATAAATGCAATACAAGGTTTTGGGAAAAGTGAAACTGGGGACTGTGTTTTTGTTTTTTTATTTTTAAAGATTTATTTTTTTATTTACACAAGAACCGGGGTACAGGCCAGATGCACGGGAGGGTGAGAGGATTTACCAGAGACAGAGAGAGGAACAGAACAGGCAGACTGACGAAACACACTGCTGAGGGGAGCAGCAGGCAAGACAGAGGAGGTCTGCTGTGCCATGTGGGATTCTCCCAGCCGGCGGGATCGAACCTGCACTGCAGAGGTTGTGGACAGCTTCACAGTGTGGCGCTCAACCGCCTGCACCACCAGGGAGACCCTATTGTTGTTTTTTTTAAATATCAAGAGCCAGTTACCACATAAGACTGGAAAGTATGTCTTAATGAATAAAAGAACAATCTAAACAAATTCAAAATCACTTTTAAAAAGTGGTGGTCTTTTCAGATTAAAAATAACCAAGCATTTGAATATGTACATTGATTTCTAATGTCTTTCTAACATTAAATATTCATTAAGAAACAAACTGAATTTTGGCAGAGATCTGTCTGCTTTAAAGGCCAGTGAGTTTTAGGGTTTATGCATTAAACTCATAATACATGAAAAGAGTAGTTGCTATCTTGAAAACTACTAAGCAACTTACCATAGGAAATGACCTTCTGATTTCTGAGTGATATTGTTAAAACATCTTCAACCTGTCCTTCAAACTGAGGCAAAATAATGTTAACTGATCAAATGGTATTAATTCCTTAACTTAAAATAACAAAAAAATACTATGTCCTGGACTAATCTATGGAGAAAAAAATCACCAAGAAAAGCAAAAACTTTTATAGTATCCATGAATTTATTTCTATGAAATTCCAAAGATGTATTATAAAGTAAAATTATTTTTGCCTATGTGCTAAGGGCTATCTCATTGATGACCAACTATAATTTATTAGTTGTTATGTACTGCATGCCCTCAGAATATAATTTGTTTCTGATCATAATCCACCTGCCCTAAAAGTTCCTTTACATCTGGTCACCTTATACGAAATATAGCAGGAGCTTTCTCCTCAGGGGAGTTAAGAAAAAAAAGTTCACACAAAAATCTACCTCTTCTTTAAATAAGGCATACCCAAGTCAGCCTTACAAACTAATTATATTTGCATTTTATGAGTGGCCTCGAAGCAGAGCTAAAAAAGACCTAAGGCTACAGCTCTGGATGACTACCTCATTACGGAAAATAATTTGTTATGAAAAAACAACTGGAACAGGCAAAACATGAAGGGGGGGAGGAGCTAACACATATCAGAATAATGTGCAAGAACAAAAAGTACACGAAATCTAAAAGGGAACAGAGAGAGAATGTGTGTATAAAAAGACAAAGGGAGGTTCAGCAAGGACAACAAACCCAAGGTACATGTACTGCTACTTCCCCTCCTTCCAAAATTGGCCCACAGGTAACAGGTGACAGCCCTGTGGAGCTTGGCAAAGGTGCTAGATGGCTGCCACAGAGAAATGGGAGTTGTCAGACCAAACAAAACACCACCATTCTTAGTTTATACTGACTAGAGAATATTTTGAAGAAAAGTCATTCAGGAGGGAACAGGTTTAAGGAAAAACAGTAAGAGTCGCACATTTTATTAAAGTATTTCTCCCCCCACCCTCCAAATAACATGGGTCTCGCTTTTTCCCCCTCACTATCCCATTTGTCCCCTTGACCCTTTTCTCATTCCCCCAAAACCTCATTTTATTATCAGCTAGTGTGTCTAAGTATTTTCACTTTTTCAAACTGTCTGCTATGTAAATATCTAATATTTGTCATTCTGACCTGCTTTACTACACGATTCCCTCAAACTCCTTCCATTTTGCTATAAATGGTAGCATTTCCTCTTTCTTATGTATTCCATTACATGGATATACTACAACTCCTCAATCCATCCTCAATCAGTGACACTTAGGTTACCTGTTTCCATGTTCTAGCTATTGCAGATAGTTCTGTAATAAACACCACAGCGCATGCAGGTTTTCAGATTGGTGATTTGACATTCTTTAGATAGATGCCCAAGAGTAGAACAGCTAGGCCACACAGTATTTCCATTTTTAGTTTTTTAAGTCCAGATCACTTTCATTATTATTGTACCAGTTTACATTCCCACCAATAGTGGAATAGGGTTCCTCTTACTCTGCATCCATTGCCACACCTGTTGTTAACTGAGGTATTTATTGTATTTTTGTAGGTTACATACATTGTTTCATTTGATCTTCACAACAAACTTCCTAACTACTAACATTTTATTCATCTTACATGTGGAAAAAAATCTGAGCTTGACAGAATTGAAAACAACCAACTTGCTGGGGTCATGCCAGTAACACTTGGTAGAACTGGAGCTCTACTCCAGGCCTGCGTACTTTCATTCCTTCTTATGGCTGGAATTTACTAGCCAACCTAAAACCCTCTATTCATACCAAATCAAGAGACAAAAATCATGCCAAATATGAAGTTCATTAATGGGCTGCTTAAAACTCTTAGGGAGATAAGAACATGATTAGTGACACTGCTATTCAATATATTTTCCATGTGTTTAAAAGAGTTTGGTTATCTCATAGTGTATTCAAAGAATACAGCATTCTAGTAGATATACAACACTGAAGACATTGTTTCTCCCAGGTTAAGTTATCCAAATGCCATAATTGTTATTGTTCATGGGAATTACCTCATGATTACTTCAGATGCAAAATTCAAAAGACCTAAGTATTTTAATAGTAACTGGATTTGTCGTTTTGGTTTAACAAAAATCATCTATTATAGTCAGGCTCTCATGATTTATAGCAGGCAATATGCCCATAAAGATGAAGAACAGATTCACTACAAAACAATGTACCCTGTATTGATCTAGCACTTTAGATATATTAATTTAATCCTTACAACATTACATGGCAGATATTATTATCTCTATTTTATAGGTAAGGAAACTAACAGAGGGGTTAAGAAGCTTGCTCGCATCCTTAAACCCAGGCATTTCCACCATGCCACTAATCACTACACAGAATTAATTCCCAGTAACAAGCAAAAAGCATTTAACAGTTTCTGGTAAAGCATTCCATGAACACTGATGATGACGGGCACAAATGGCAGTATACTGGACAAAAAAAAAAAAAAGAAAATTCAATCAATCCTGGTGGATTATTTATTAGTCTGGTAAATAATTGTTTAGTATCTATTATGAACCTCCAAACCTTAAAAAAACTTCTGTTTTATATAAGTTTTTAAGCAGGTTTTTTCTCATTGTTATTAACAACTGTGGCAGTGGCACAAAACATATCTTAGCACAGAAGCACCTTCCCTGCTTGTTAAGAGAGACAGGAGGGGCCAGTAGCGTTATAGCAAATCTGAAGAACCAAGCCTCTGCCAACAAAATGGGAACCAACGATAAAGATGAAGTCCATATTTGTTTAACAGCTAATGTAGTTATAAAACCATTTTTTGCTTAGCATACCTGTATCTAAATTCCTAATCTAAAAAACAAAACAAAATTAAAAATTAACACTAAAGAATGTAGGGGGGAATGACTGACCTTGACTCCCTTTCCTGAATCCTAACCATAAATAGTTAAAGGAATTGTTGAAAGTACAAAACCCACAGGATAAAGAGAATGAGAAAAGACACAATGGCAAATGAGAGAAGTCAACAATGCTTTGGAAGCCAGAAAGGGAAAAATCTAGTTACTAGCCTAACAAGACCAAAAAAATTGAATCCCAACCTGAGAGGAAGAAGCTACCAGGAAACAGATTAAAATATATACACACACACACACACACACACACACACACACATTAATGGTTGCCACGGGCTGCAGGAGCAGAAAAAATTAACTATTGTTTAATGTGCAGATTTTCCGTTTGGGATGATAAAAATGTTCTGGAGATAGACAGATGGTGGTGGGCACACAACAATATGAAGAAAGTATTCATAAACCACTCAGTTGTACACTTCTAGATGGTTACAATGGTAAATTTTATGTTATATATACTTTTTTTGTGTGTGTGTGGGACCCTCACCGGCGGCCGGGGAACGAATGGGCACTGCAGAGGCCAGCGCTCAACCGCTGTGCCACCAGGGGAGGCCCTATGTTATATATACTTTACATTACAACAATTAAAAAAAAAAAAAAAAAAACAGTAGCAGCAAGCTCACTCATGCTGGAGAGATTCATGATGAAGACAAAACACAGGGTGGGGCTAGAAATTAATGGCTGGCTGAAAGTTCATTTAAGAGGGAAAGTTCATTCCCATCCCTGGGAAGCCTAGAGATGCCACCTTTGGAGCGGGTGAACCAAACACCCTGATGTTAGAAACAGAAGTCACAACTGAAAACAAGACAAAACAAAACCAGAGAATTATATGAAAGTCTGCTTTCTAAACAGGATACAAAAGGCTGTCACCAAGAAGAAAATGGAATTGACAGAGTATCTGTCAATCATATTGAAAAGCATTTTAGATTTGTCAGAGAATTGAAAATTAATTAATAACAGTGAAAAAGAATATAAAAATTTTAACTTGGAAAATTATTTGGAAAAACGTTAGTTGGACAAGAAAGGAAATACAATCAGTGAACTCTGACTCAGCAGTGAAAAATATTTGCAAAGTCATGTAATACGGAATTTACCCAAAAAAATCTGATGTCCCACTAAAGATGAAAGGGAATTATGTGTAAATGTTTGCAGGCAGTTGAGAGGTAAGATGACTAATTCTCTTTATTCTGAGAAGGGCAGTGGTTAGCTACTATCTAAAATGAAAAACCAACAATAAGCAGAACTGACTGAGAAAAACAAAGGCAAATAGCACAACAAACAGCCAAAAGAACTGAAACCAGGCCTCCCTGGTGGCCAAAGAGTTAAGACACAACCTATGAAGCTATTTGCAGCTGCTGCAGCACAAGTTCGATCCCCGGCCAGGGAGCTACCCACATGGCACAGCAGACCTCTCCTGACTCACCCGCTGCTCCCCTCAGCAGTGTACTTCGGTCCGTCTGCCTGTTCTGTTCCCCACTCTGTCACTGGTGAATCCTCTCATCCCCCACACCTCTGGCCTGTACCCCAGTTCTTGTATGCATAAATAAATCTTGAAAAAAGTAAAAAAAAAAAGGAACTGAAACTGATTGCCTCTAAAAACTGGAAAGTGGACATAAGAAGAAGAGAGACAGGGAACTGCTTAAGTAAGCCTGGAAATAATGTTTGACTTGTACAACTACATATGTATAAAAAAACACTTTAGGACCTCCCTAGTGGCGCAGCGGTTGAGCACTGGGTTGCGAAGCTGCCCGCAGCCTCTGCAGCGACGGTTCGATCCCCGGCTGCCGGGCAAGGGTCCCACATGGTGCACAGACCTCTCCTGCCGCCCGCTGCTCCCCTCAGCAGTGTACTTTGGTCCTTCTGCCTGCTCTGCTCCCTGCTCTGTCTCTGGTGAATTCTCTCACCCTCCCGCGCTTCTGACTGTACCCAGTGCTTGTATAAATAAATAAATCTTTAAAAAAAAAAAAAAAACACTTTAGTTCCAAAATAAAGAATGTAACTTAGGAAGGTAAAACAGAGGATTTTTGTTAATAAGACCTAATATTGTCAAAATTGAGTATACATTCCTTTTTTCAAGCTAGTATATTAATTTCTACTTATTCTGAGAATTCTGAGCGGTAGTGAAGTCAGTAGTACAATCCTAATAGTACAATTCATAAACTGATACAGTATGCAATTCATTGGAGAAATACTTCAGGCATGTAGCAACTCTAAAGCCTAACTGTTTAAAACCATTCCATAAACACAGAATTTTATTTATTCCTTTCCCCCTAAGAATATATATTTGGATATATTTATATAAAAGCGTGTATTATTTGTAACTCTTGGGTCAAATCCAAATTTTAACATTCTGAATGACTAGCATTTGTAAGCACCAGTGATGGGAGAGTTGAAGTTGTATTTAATTTAAATCTTAATGTCAAATGATACAAATGAAAAAATTGAAAGGCTACCTCATGGAAAAACTTACAAAGTACTAAATATGCAAAAGAAAACAGGAAGCAATCTTATCTTCAAGAACTGTAGCAACTTGCAGCTTTTTAAAAGTCACATTCTTGTGGGCACAAATTTACCAACTAAATATAATCTAATTAACATATTTCTTCTACAGTAAAAACCAAGAACCTCATTCCAGAAAAAGAAAATGCTTCAAAGCATGAGATTAAACCCATTAACTACATCAGAATCTATTGAATTTCTTTAAAAATTAAGCTCTTTTTATATAAAGATAAAAACTATGAGATCTGGTTTGCTTTTCCAGCAGTTCTAAAGGACTACACACATAGTTGATCAATTTCATGTCTCAACTACACCACAAATTTACCAACAAGTAAACAACTATTACAGGGGTTTGATAGTATTAAAATCACATGTTATATGATGTACATTGTATGCTCAAAAACCAAAGGAGAAATCATCAGCATTAGAGGAATCAAAGAAAATCTCAAGTATTCATCACTGAGTGTCCACTTGCAGGGACTCTAAGAGAAAAGCATATGAAACGAGACTTCTGCACTCAAGGAGCTTGGGTACAATGGGTACATGGAAGGGCTGCCGAGACCAAGATGTGAAAACAACTCATGAGCAATATAAAACAGTGAAATGACGGAGTAGCATTAAACTACAAAATATAAATGATAATTATAAATTATCTGAATTATAAATTCAGATGAGAAAGATACTAGTGGGCTTGAAAGAGGAAGCATGCACAGAACTGTGGCTCAAAAAATTAGAAAAGCATCTGACAAAGTAAGAATCACTGCCAATGAACCTGTGCTGCAGAGGCTACGGACAGCTTCACAGAGTGCGCTCAACCTGCTGCGCCACTGGGGAGACCCGCATACTTAAAAATTTTATAATGAAATTCTGGGGACAAATGCATGCAAAATCAAAAATGGGAGAGTATTCTTAAAGAAAAGTAACTTAGGGGGGCTCCCTAGTGGTGCAAGAGGTTAAGTCTATGAAGCTATCCACAGCCACTGCAGCATGAGTTCGATCCCCAGCTAGGAGTTGATCCACTTGGCACAGCAGACCTTTCCTGTCTTGCCCACTGCTCCCCGCAACAGTGTAATTCAGTAGATCTGCCTGTTCTGCTCCCCACTCTGTCTCTGGTATATCCTCTCACCCTCACACCTCTGGCCTGTACCCCATGCATAAATAAATAAATCTTTAAAAAAAAAATGATACTCACTTTAAATAGGCAAGAGCCAAATGAATCTCACTTAACACCACTGAACTTTTACAGCCAGAACTTGAACCTTTCCAGAAGCTTGAGATGTGTTACTATTATAGCACATTCTTTAGCCAATAGGATTCCAGAAGGGAGAAGGGTAATATTCAGGCAACAAACTTCAGAGTTCCAAGAAATTTATATACAGGAATTTTTCAATGTTTTATCAAAATTATTTTTAATTGAGATAACATCCAAATTATTTTTATTATAAGTGGACAGCTATATAAATAGGCATTAAAATCAAAGAAAAATACTTAACATGTATAAATGCAGCACAATAAAATAATCACATTCAGGAAAGGCACAGGTTATTATGCCATATGGTTATTAGTTATAAACTTATTGCAAGCTTTCTCAGGACTTGTAACATTACTTTTTATACCTACATTTTTATGCCCATACTTTTACTTTTGAATCCTAGCTATACCTATACTTTTATGCCTATATTTTCCTTTCATGGAATAAGATCTTAACTAGTTTTTCCATACCGACTAATGGCATCTATATTAGAATCCCCCTACTAGATTAATATTCATCACAAACTAAAAAAAAGGCTTATTGATCCAGGTGTAGGAACCACGGTCCTTTAAATTCTCTCACCTCCTTCTCTGTTTTCCCACACCCAAAGGCAGAAGATTGTCTTGCTTTCCCAGCACACCCTCACCGAAAGCACCCTTGAGCAGTGCTATGTGGTGTTCCCTCCCCTTCCTTTGGGAATCACTACTGAATGAAGCTCATTTACTTACAAAACAGAAGGGTATAACTAATTAACTTTTTTCCAACCTGTATTTATGTGTGATTAGGAGGAGTGGGGAAAAGGAATCTTGAATGGAGGCACAAAAGAGGCAAAGACAACAACGAGTCCTCTCAGGTAACTGTGGCACAATATAAAAAGCAATGCACTTGGAGTAGAGGAATAGTCTTCACCCCAGCTTGGTCACTGTATTATTTCTTAATTGAGTGGCCTCCTTCAGCTAGATTTCAACTGGCCATGTTTAGCCTCTAAAGGCACATCTGGGAAATTACCATAACTTAAGCAGTCTTAGATGATGATAAAGTAAAGGTAGACACAGTAACAAGTAGCAGTAGTAGACAGAAGCAGAGACAGTGAGAGCAACAAGATTATGGAATCAGTAAACATTTGAAGACTACAATAAAGAGAGGTTGGAGGAGGCAGAGATTCTGGTAAATAACCAATGGAAAAACATATGAATTGTTCTGTAAAGTGTAATTTTAAATATTTTACCAATATTTGTATAGTGCTTACTATGTATCAATACTTTTTTAAGCACTGTAATTTATTAAATCTTCATAACAACCTTATGACATAGATAGTATTATCCTCATCTTACATTATGAACTTAGGTAAGGACTTATGACTTACCCAAGTAACACAGCTAAATCAGCAGGATTAGCCAGGATGCAAGATCAGAAAATTTGACTCCAAAATTCATGTTCTTAATGACTCTACTAAGCAGTTGTGCATGGGTATATTATTTCTACTTACTTTCGGGAATGTTATGTGATTTTTAGCACACATTCTCCTGATTATGCCTGTCTTACATTAACATTTAACATAACACTATCTGAGTCTATCATCAAGGAAATAATTATATTGGGTATCAAGAGCAAGACAGAAGGTGAGATTAGAGTTTTAGCAATCATATTCAAAAAATCAAAAATGAATACTGTTGATTCTCTCAAGTACTTTATTAGCCTTTTACTAATGGAGTTCAGGAATTCATTATTTTTATTTCTCTGAAATTGTGTCAATTCATGTGTGTGCATGTACACACAAAGAACATGAATTATTAGGCTGTTTTGATAGATCATATGTCAGACTAGTAAATATTTAACCAAGAAAATACATCCTAATGGAAGTTGCATACCATTTTAACTAAAGTCATTAACCATAGCTATATTACACTTAAAACAATTTTTAAAAGGGGGAGCAGGGTAAGGACAGAGGAAGGGAGAGCACAGTGGACTATGGTGGGAAACTACAGGTGCTTTGGTGGTGGGAGGCTACAGTAAACACATCTGAGGGGAGAAATCAAAAAATTACCAAGCAAGGGCCTCCCTGGTGGCGCAAGGAGTTAAGTCTCTGCACTATGAAGCTGTCTACAGCCACTGCAGCACAAGTGGGTTAGCCAGGGAGCTAACAGCAGACCTCTCCTATCTGCCCCCCTGCTCTCCTCAGCAGCGTATTTCAGTCAATCTGCCTGTTCTGCTCCCCACTCTGTCTCTGGTGAATTCTCTCACCCTCCCCACAGCCCACCTCTGGCCTACAACCCAGCTCTTGTATGCGTAAATAAATAAAATAAATCTTTAAAAACTTACCAAGCATATAAAATTTCATTAAATAATACTAATAATTTAAAAAGCTATACAAATTTCTATAGCTTACCAATAACTAAATATGATTTTTATTGCTACCACCACAATTTTTATGTAAAGCTGAATCCCCGGTGGCGCAGCGGTTGAGCGCTGGGTTGCGAAGCTGCCCGCAGCCTCTGCGGCGCCGGTTCAATCCCCGGCTGCTCCCCAGCCACCGGAGGAGGGTCCCACATGGCACGCAGTCCTCTCCTGCCGCCCGCTGCTCCCCTCAGCAGTGTACTTCGGTCCTTCTGCCTGTTCTGCTCCCTGCTCTGGCTCTGGTGAATTCTCTCACCCTCCCGTGCTTCTGACTGTACCCAGTGCATGTATAAACAAACAAACAAACAAACAAATAAATAAATAAAACATGCCTCTATTAAAAAAAAAATTAAAAAAAAATAGACAGTCCCTTTAAATATATTTAATAGTTACTAATAGCACTAATGTCTTGAAGTATTTCCTCTGAAGAATATATATCAATATTTTCTGAATTTATCAATATAATAGCATAATTGTATTTGCAGTACTGTTATAAAATATTGGATAAACTAGAAAGAACACTGAAAGTTAATTACAATTTTTTGAAGGGTCTGGGATCAAACCAAATGTTATAGAACACAATTAAACAACAAAATCAAATGTATTCTTTGGGGATGTAGGACCAGAAAACAGACTTTTAAAAGTCTTACTAAGACAATAAACTAAAACTTTGAAACAATTCCCAGAAGTGTTAATACTAGAAGTGACTCTTCTCCATGAAAAGAAATTTATGCAAAATAAGCATGCCTTAAAAGCTAACTCAAACAATATTAGAGAGAAAATAAAAGACATCTGAAGACAAATTACTGTCCCATGATTTTTTTTAAGTGCAGGAGAAAATTTAAAGGTAAAGTATAAAACCATTAAATAAAATATGAAGATAAAAATGAGACAAAAATTAAAGAAACTTGGAAAGAAGAAGGTGGGGGGTTCTAATTAACCAAAGATGAAAACAGCAAGGAAAAATTAAAAGGCAAGAAACTCGTGTGCAGCAACATTTTTGGAATTTGCATTGAAAATTAATCATACAGGGCCTCCCCGGTGGCGCAGCAGTTGAGCGCTGGGTTGTGAAGCTGCCCGCAGCCTCTGCAGCGCCGGTTCGATCCCCGGCTGCTCCCCGGCCACCGGAGGAGGGCCCCACGTGGCGTGCAGACCTCTCCTGCCGCCCGCTGCTCCCCTCAGCAGTGTACTTCGGTCCTTCTGCCTGCTCTGTTCCCCTCTCTGGCTCTGGTGAATTCTCTCACCCTCCCGCACTTCTGACTGTACCCAGTGCATGTAAAAACAAAACAAACAAACAAATAAAATAAATAAATAAAACATGCCTCTATAAAAAAAAAAAAAAAGAAAATTAATCATACAGCATAATCATCAAAAAAAAATGAGGTTGCATCTACTGTGCTAAGGCATAAAAAGCCTGTATCACATTTTACTATGCACACTCAATGAAGACTTTGCCCCCAACTATAAATACACAAAAGGTTTTTTTTTTTTTTTTTTTTTTTTAATAGAGGCATGCTTTATTTATTTGTTTGTTTTGTTTATACATGCACTGGGTACAGTCAGAAGCACGGGAGGGTGAGAGAATTCACCAGAGCCAGAGCGGGGAGCAGAGCAGGCAGAAGGACCGAGGTACACTGCTGAGGGGAGCAGCAGGCGGCAGGAGAGGTCTGCGCGCCATGTGGGACCCTCCTCTGGTGGCCGGGGAGCAGCCGGGGATCGAACCGGCGCCGCGCCGCAGAGGCCGCGGGCAGCTTCGCAACCCAGCGCTCAACCGCTGCGCCACCGGGGAGGCCCCCCACAAAAGGTTTTTATTGGTACAATTTACTACGCCTATTCTCAGCCCTAGGATATTCCTGTACCCAATCTCAAACTGGAAAGGGGATGCTATCTGTCCTCAAAATGTCGAGTTACTGGTAGAAATACAGCTCCATGTCTAATAAAGCTTTTATGCCCCACTACAAGTCTTTTAAGTGTATTCTTGTTTAGATGTAACTAAGACCACCTGTATATTTTAAACTATAAATAAAAACTTATGAGATATACATTGTTCACTGATATAATGGATCTGAATTTTTCCCTAGTATGAAAATATAGTTTTAGTAATGATTTACCACTTAAACCTTATCATTAAACAGAGATTTATATTATTATTTCCTTCATTTTAAGGAATTAATTTTCCAAGATTAGTTACTTAAGTGAATCCTAGTTTCTCACTTTCCTTATGGGAAAGACATTAGTTGAATTCAACCTATTTGGTATTTATCTGGTGAACTGGAATTTTTTTTAAAGAATTATTTATTATGCATACAAGAGCTGGGGTGTAGGCCAGAGGTATGGGGGTGAGAGGGTTTACCAGAGACAGAGTCAGGAGCAGAACAGGCAGACTGACTGAAATACACTGCTGAGGGCAGCAGTGGGCAAGACAGGAGAGGTCTGCTACACCATCTGGGTCAGTTCTCTGGCCGGGATCGAACTGGTGCTGCAGTGGCTGCAGATAGCTTCATAGTGCTGAGACTTAACCCCTTGTGCCACCAGGGAGGCCCTGAATTGGAATTTAATAGGAAGCAGTGCTGATGGAGAGAAATGTTCATTTTGTTGGAAATTTCCCTAAAGGATCTTAAATTGAGCTCTCAATATTCACTCTGTCCAGGTCTTGAAATCCATGCCATACGTAATGCGAGCTAAGCATACATGAATATTAACATTTGTGTTCTAAAAATTATTATTTGAAACTTAAGTGTCTGGTATGCTCTGATATAATACTGCCTGTCAATTCCAGTTGTTGTTTTGGAAAATTTTAAGTGATAATGTGAAACAACTTTCCTTGCCAACTATGTTATCATCAGATCTTTCATTCTGGTTATTTCAGAGTTTGTCTGCTTTTCAGGTTTTTTTTTTTTTAAGATTTATTTATTTATGCATACAAGAACTGGGGTACAGGCCAGAGGTGCAGGGGGCAAGAGGATTCACCAGAGACACAGTAGGGAACTGAATAGGCAAACTGATTGAAATCCACTGCTGAGGGGAGCAGTGGGCGAGATAGGAGAGGTCTGCTGCGTCACGTGGGTAGCTCCCTGCCAAGGGATCGAACACATGCTGCAGTTAAGTTGCGTCTTAACCCCTTGCGCCACCAGGGAGGCCCCATTTATGCATACAAGAACTGGGGTACAGGCCAGAAGTGCGGGGATATGGGGGCCAGTGAAAGGATTCACCAAAGACAGAGCGAGCAACAGAACAGGCAGACTGGTTGAAATACACTGCTGAGGGGAGCTGTGGGCGAGACAGGAGAGGTCTGCTACACCATGTGGGTTAACACCCTGGCCCACTCGTTCAGTGCTGCAGCGGCTCGGATAGCTTCACAGTGCTGCGACTTAGCCACTTGTACCACCAGGGAGGCCCTATTTCGGAGTTTTAACATTTGCAGAAATTGTTTCTGGAGAAATTAATAGGAGAAAAACCTCAACAATATTTCCAGACCCATGCTAACTGATGTAACTCAAGACAGAGTTTTCTATACAGAACTGAATGAACTTATTTTTGTTTGCAACATTATATTTTTGTTTGCAACATTACTGTGGGGGGGGGGTTTGTTTGTTTGCTTGCTTAGTGGGTCGATTTCATGATTCAAGGGAAAATTAACTGAATGATGTGTAGCAATGTTAAATTGCATTTTGTGAGCAGAAGTAAACGGTGTTTACTTTTCTCTTTCCTTAATACCATCATAATATGGAAAATGGTTATAAGCATTCTTATTACTTGTGACCAAATGTCTATCTTTGTATAATTTAAATCAGGAGTTTTATTTGTCCCTCCTTAGAGAACTGGAAATATGGTTACATTACCAGGATTTGATTGGAATATCAGAGCGGAGATCACCATACTTTGCCTGTAGGGTTCTAGAGACCACCCAGGTGAGTAGGGAAGCTTAACTCCACTGGCAGGTCGGAGACCCTAGAGAGAAATGCCAAGAATAGGAAATCTACTCAAAGGCTCAAGTGTTACAGGTGAAGGTGGGTGAGATCACCCTGTGGCATGGTTCTCAAGAACTGGATAGGTCAAATGTTGAGAGCTCAAACTAAAATCCCTTACAGAAAGTTCCAACAAAACCAACAGAAATTGGAGTGATGGCAGAGAAAAAATAATTTTAATAGTAACCTCTCAACTAATTTTGAGGTGTTGGTGGAGAGGGAATAGGGAATAAAAAAAAATAAGATCTTTTCTTTGTTCTGAGTTGGTCTATTTTTCAGAAATAGCAAACTTTGTCACACTATGCATGGATAATGCCATGTGACTGACTGAATTTCCTTTGAATATACTGTAACAATGGGGGAAAAAATTGTCTTCCAAGGTTGCACCCCAGCATCCAGAATATGACTTTCACCACCACAAAATGGTAACAAAAATTGAAAGTGAGCAAATTTTAAGCATAGTTAAGAGCAGTGGGTGGTACTCACAGCCAAGTCAGTGGTAGATGGTGAAGTTTTCCAAACTCTACCCCCAGAGCAAGGGGTACTGATGGGGAAAGGGTGGAGCAGAGGCTTTTGGCAAGTGAGCTGCTTGGCTTCTAGGTTTTTGGTAGTTAAAACCATTAGGCTTTTTGCAGTTAAGCTACTGGGGTGCTGGCAGTTTCACTGCTGGTGAGGAGGGGTGTCTGGAGAAGCCACCAGCTAGCCACATACAGCTTTGGCTTGGGCTTTAGTCTCTGCTCAGTGGACATTCTATGTTGTAGAACAGCATCTGCTCACGTGCCAAACCTATAATTTCTTGCTCCACACTGTGTCTGCTTTGGGGTATGTCCTGCCATTGTAAACACAGAGGTGAGGATTCACCAAATGGGTCAACCTGGTCCCCCTAAGTTTGTTCTATTTCAGTTTTAGGTTCTTAGAATAAGGAGCTGAAATATCTATATTAGTGCTTGGACATGGTGTATCCAACAAAGTCCATGCTAACAAGAAATCTCCCTTTAATACAAAACAGACATGTTTCTCCACACACATTTTTTTTGATAAACGCTCTTATAAAATGTCTATACTGATGTTGTCCATGAAAGAATACTTACAGTCTGGTAAATACATCCACAATAGTAGAATGGTGTCTTAATAAACAATATAATGAAATTCCAATATAAAACTGATTAAAATGAGGAATTTACTATCTGTTGATAAAACCAATTCAAGTCATTGCCTATTATCCACACAACTATTCCCACACCCTGTAGAGTCAGAATTCAAAAATCCTAATATGCTTGGAGAAATTTGGAACCAGAACGATCTCTAAGATTTGTTCTACAGAATGGATCGCATATCTAGTTCCTTTGTTGTGCTAAAATTAATATTACTCAAAATAAGTTTAAAATCCCTAATAAATTGCAAAAAACATTAGTAATTATACCTTCTACTAAGATTTGGTCACTTTCAAGAACAAGTAAGAGCAAAAGAGACACCCAATTCTCTTTTAACACATCTCTTTTTTGCCAGAATGAATTACTTTTCTAGCAGTTCTCAACTTCAACACGATACATTACAAAAATGATTTGTTGGTTAGTTGCTTGGGAATCATGAATACCTTCCTGCAAGCACAGAATCACGGTTATATATGGTAGTTAGGTGATGCAGTACTTGTACTTCAGGTATATTATAGAGTTTTGTGGTCTGGCAAACACCACTACCTCATTTATTTATATTTTGTCTCATTCCCTCAGCATTGTATTTCGGTCATCTGCCTGCTCTGCTCCCCACTCTATCTCTGGTGAATCCTTTCACCCTCCTGCACCTCTGTCCTATACCCCAGATCTTTTATAAAAATAAATAAATCTTTGGAAAAAAAAAGAAAAAGAGAGAAGGGACTATAGCTTATTTATCATCATATAGCAATTAAATGATTTTTTTTAAATACTGTAAGTCCTCAGCAATTTTTTTTAATTGAAAAACATTAATCTTCAATTAGCACCACCTAAACGCAGCTTGAAAGTAAGGACTAGAAACTCATGTGTTCCACTTGTGAATAACTTTTATATTTATAATGCAGAGAACAACAAAGTATGACCATGGATCATTCACAGAAAAGCAGGAAATTCACAAATTCAAAGAACTTCTAAAATATGTTCAGAGACAGGGACATTTTCATCTTAAGGATAACAAAAACACAAACTCTTAATACACTCACCTCCACTCCCAACCAAAAGTAAAACAAACCAACCAGTGTTGGTTCATACCTTGGTATATGACTCAGAGACAAAACCTCTGCAAAACAACTCTCTCTCAAAATTATTTCCTATCCCTATGTAGATATACAATCAAATTTCCTCAAAGTGGGATGCAAGGGGGCGAAACCAATTGATCTTTAGAGAAATAGTAATTATGTGTGTGTCAGTGTGTATTTGTCCATATATGTGGCCAGTCACATTTATGTCTGAATCCACAAATTTCATTTATTAAATTATAACTGAATGATAGTAATTTCTACTAAGTTTCATTCAAGAGAATTAAAAACATGATCAAAAGAAAGTTCTAAGATTTCACTTATTTAAAAGTCAAGAACATACTAGTAACATTGTCATGTATCTTCTCCACATTTTCATTCATTCACTTATGTTCCAGATAAAACTTGCTAATATACCATTTAAGCATTTGATCAAGTCTATATATTAATCAATGGGAGTTGCCTAAATCTACAAAAATGAGAATCATAGAATGTAGAAATTTCTTGGTGGTTATATTAGTAGCCAGTATCACATCTTATTTTGCAAGTTATCACAAAACTTTCCCACAATTTTTAACAGCAAACACACCTACCTTTTGAAATTTCTACCTTCTTAAAACTTCTAGGAAATCAGGCCTCTCCTGAAGCTCATTTGTCTGGTCACTAGCTGCCTCTATTTTCCACAGCAGATTCTTCTTCCTCTGCCATATCCTAGTGTTTTTCAAAGTAGGGACTATATACCCACTTCAGGTGGCACATATGTAACAGTGATTCATATGAGAAAGTTATTAGCTTATCAAGCCCTCAGGCTTTCTAATTACAAAATGTCAGCATTTTTCTGTTTAATTTTGTTTGTTTTCAGTACCATCATTTTGCTGTCATCACTTTAGTTTATCCATTTGTCAACTATTTAAAGCAAGTAATACTGGTTTGTCATTTATAGTATCAATATAAAGTCTTTCTTTAAAATGAAATCATTTAACTAAATGAGTCACTTTAAAAAAGATATTAAGGAAACAATTGCATTTTGGAATAGTCTTTAAAAAAACTGGCATGTCAGAAACTCTGCCCTGACCACATGTAACTATTTCTAAACTCAAATCTTTCTCCACATTTTCTTACTTCCCCAAAAACCCCAAATCTCAGCTAAGCTCCAGATTTCAACATAAGATATTGTATCAGCAATATCTAATTCAGTATCTCCAAATAAAACCCATTAATTCTCTTCTAGATCACTCCACCACCACATCCAGCCATCAAAAGCTAGCCAAATTTTCCTTTATCCCCATTCACACAATCTCAAAATCCAGTAGCATTTTTGACTCATCCCTCCCTACTTACAGAACTCCAGCAGTTACCAATTCATTCAATCCACACACCATCCATTCACTCCAGAAACACCTGCTGGAATTCTACTGCATATGAATAAGTTCATGTTTTAGAAAGCCATTTCTTTTAAAAAAAAAAAAAAAAGCCTTTCTTTGTATATTCCTGTATTTTGTATGTCTGTTGTATTTTTGAAATCAAGAAAAATGATATCCCAAGAAACATTCTCATCCAGACTCATGTCTCCATTCCTATTCAAGCATCCTAATTTAAACTCTCATTATGTCCTCCTCCAGCCTGGCCTTGAAACTGACCTTTGTGAAAGTCTACCTGATATATTATGCATACAGTTGTCAGAATAATACTCCTAAAAAGTTACCTTTGCTAAATTACTCTTCTATTCAACAATCTTGTATGGTTCTTAGCTGCCTATGATAGTAAAAGCTGCCTATTCTACCAGCTCTTCAGGGACATACGTAATATAATCCCTCTCTGGCCAATATAAAAGAAAAAATAGTACCATGAGTCAAATATAAACACATTATCAGAAAACTAAATGTAAATTAAAACTACTTAAAAGACTCCAAATCTCAAATACTATGTATAATTCTATTAGGCACTATTTCTCAATATTCCTAATATTCAGGCTTTATTACTCCATTTTTGAAAGAGTTCATTCTGGGGAACTACTCAAACAACCTAGACTGCGTTCAGCATGCAGTTAATCAGAAATTACTAACAGATGTATCCAAATAACAATATTTCCTTATATTATATGGAGGTGAAAAAATAAATGGACTTAACATTGTAAAATCAATACAGACAGGTAAGCACTAGACCCACACGGAACAAAACAAAACAAAAAAGCTGACTCTACACAATGCATAGTTATTTGCTAAGTTTTCATTAGTTCTATAACATATCACCTAATGTTTCAAAGCTCTGGAATGAGGTATTTATTTACTTATAAGGTATTTATTTTAATGTTATAAATGCTATTTCTTATTGGTCACCTTCGCCCAAGTATGTGTTGAAATGAAAGGAGCGTGAAAAGATGCCAAAAAGCTCTTGCGTATTACTGCTCCTCAGCTCCCAAGGAAAAATTAAGTGCACAGAGAAAACTTAGTCTTCCTATTATTACCAGTGAATCAAAACCTAGACACAATAGGCTGGTGTGAATGAGTTTTCTCAAATGTTGTGAGGATTGACTTCCAGGTCAACAGTTAAAAGATGCTGAAAGTGCCTTCTCAAATTATGTGCCCTTGGTACCCCCTTACCTCACCCTAGGCAGAATCAGGAAAGCTACAAACATCCTATAGTGCGTAGGACAGGCCTCCACAGCCTCCACAACAGAGAATTACCTGCCCAAAAGTTAAGAAACCCAGCTATAAAAGAAAGGACACAAAGTTAGCTCAACAACTTAATAACTATATATAATTACAGAAGTTAAATTATATAACCTCTCTAAAACAGTTTCCTCATTTATAAAAGAGGTATCATTCTTATGTTGAAAGATTTAGGAGAATAAATTGACATATAAGACACTTTACAAATGTTAGTTTCCATTCCTTAGAGTTGAGTGTACAAATATCTTCTCTGTCAAAGATGGAGCTCTGGGGCCTCCCAGTGACGCAGCGGTTGAGCGCTGGGCTGAGAAGCTGCCCGCAGCCTCTGCAGCTCCAGTTTGATCCCAGCCGCCAGCGAGGGTCCCATATGGCGCGACAGACCTCTCCTGTCTTGCCGGCTGCTCCCCTCAGCAGTGTATTTTGTCAGTTTGCCTGTTCTGTTCCCCGCTCTGGTGAATTCTCTCACCCTCACGTGCTTCTGACTATACCCGGTGCTTGTATAAATAAATAAATAAATGAATGAATGAATGAATGAATGAATGAATGAATAAATAAATAAATAAATTTGGGGGGGGGAATAAAGGTGGAGCTCTGGCCTTCTCAAAGTTCATTTCAAAATACAAATGACTGGTGGTACTATAATTGACTTATTTTCTGATCTCCTATTAAAGTCTAATCAGGGCCTCCCTGATGGGCAGGGGTTAAGTCTCAGCGCTGTCAAGCTATCTTCAGCCACTGCATCATGAGTTTGATCCCTGGCCAGGGAGCTGACTCACATGGCGCAGCAGACCTCTCCTGTCTCGCCCGCTGCTCCCCACAGCAGTGTATTTCACTGTTCTGCTTCCTGTTCTGCTCCCCTTTCTGTCTCTGGTGAATCCTCTCATCACCAGCCACACACACACACACACACCCCTGCACCTCTGGCCTACACCCGAGTTCTTGTATACATAAATAAATATTTTTTTAAATAAATTAATTAGGGCCTCCCTGGTGGCACAAGGGGTTAAGCACCGCACTATGAAGCAATCCACAGCCTCTGCAGCATGAGTTCAATTCCCAGCCAGCCAGGGAGCAACACACATGGCAAGGCAGACCTCTCCTGTCTCCCCCACTGCTCCCCTCAGCAGTGTATTTCAGTCAGTCTGCCTCTTCTGTTTCCCACTCTGTCTCTGGTGAATCCTCTCACCCCCCGCAACTCTGGCCTGTACCCCAGGTCTTGTATGCATAAATAAATAGATCTTTAAAAATAATTAAGTAATCAATTAATTATTAAAGTCTAAGCAACTTGAAGGCAGAGCTCTTGCTTTATTGGGCTTTGAATCCTCAGCCACTAAAATGAACTAAATATTGGATAAACATCTGCTAAATGGCTAAGTAGGCAAATAAGTTCTCTAAGTATCTACTCACCATAGAAAAGCATCATTGCATTGTATTGTGAAGACTTGCAAAAGACTATAAGAAAATGTAATTCCTGTCTTGGAGAAATTTTAAAGTAGCAGTAGACAACAACAAACAACAAAATAAAACATACAGCTAGATTTAATACACAGTAGGCACTGAAAAAATTTCATGGGTTGATGAATGAAATTCACATAAATAGATGAGGCCATAAATGAATATTAACGAAATGCAGAATAAAGCAGAATTAAATAGATTTAATGAGGGAAAGGCTTATATTTCAATAGTAGACTCCTACAGCATATGTACAGCTAATATCTTCCCAAAGCAACGAAACAGTAAACTAAAAGAATAAACATCAAAATAACAAGTGTTATCATTTGTTATTTTAGCAATACTCAGCTAAATTTCATAATTCAGATGATGGTAGCATATTTTAACAGGTTCAAAGGCCATTTTGAGCAATTTTTTAAACCACATTAGATTTTAATGGAAGCTTATCAAATTCCTGACATCCACAATCCATCTTAATTATCTTAAATGGTCTGAGACGAGTAAGACCAAAAAGGCTGATGCCCAAATGTCTGAATACTCTGCTAAAAAGGCTGAGCTCAAGCATATCCAAAGTGTGTTAGAAGCAACTTTTAAAATGCACAAATGTAACAATTATTTTTAAACTAACAATTTCAGAAAAATAGCAGTTCTTATCTTGTATAAATATAAGACAGTGGATTTGCAAATGTCAGCAGAGTTTTAAGATTGCTTTCTAAAGTAATAGTCTCCTGCTGTTTTGCTTGGTATCTTAATTTGCCTTTAGTTTCAAAACTAAGCTTGCCAACACTATTCCTCTCAAAACCTCAGGAATTCCATTACTAGGTTTAAGCTAAATTAAAGGAAAATAGACGCATTCAACCCATGGCAAAAGTATGCAGAAAGTGTTTGTTGATGCTCATAAATAGACTGAGAAATTCAGAAATGTCTGAAGGACAACGACTGTATAGTTAATTCTGTTTTGCTGCACCATGGAACTGAAAGAAAGAGAATTATTGCTACCACTTCAAGTGATATCAGGACTAAATACCTTTAAACCAACAAGGAAATAATAAAACATTCTCCTTAAATCAGAGTTTGTATATATTTTCACTTCAGAGAAGAAAGATTAGAATGTTCTTTAAAGAGTCCATATGGAACTGAGATGTCACTTACAATCCTCTTCCCCACAAACAATGCTTAAAATGCCAACACTGCCTAACTACTTGCTTCCAAAAAACAGAAAAGGTTTTAAAAAAAAAAAAAAAAGCCTAACACACAAATGTTTCTTTGTCTTATTACTAGAAATTTTCTTTTCCATTCCATTTCCCTATTAAGAGACTCTATAATCCCACCTGACAACTGCAGCCTTTTTCAGTCTTCATCCCTCTCCATGGCCTTTGTCAAGCCCTAATACATCACAACATGTCTGAATCTAAGGTTATCAGAATCCACTGAAGGAGACTAGTAAGAGAAGCTGGTGGCGCAGCGGGTTGAGCACTGCGCTGTGAAGCTGTCTGCAGCCTCTGCAGCATGGGTTCGATTCCTGGCCGGCCAGGGAGATAACCCACATGGCGCAGATCTCTCCTGCCTCGCTCACTGCTCCCTTCAGCAGTACCTTCGGTTCATCTGCCTGTTCTGCTCCCCGCTCTGTCTCTGGTGGGTTCTCTCACTCTCCCGCACCTGTACCCCGGTTCTTGTATAAATAAATAAATCTTGAAGGAAAAAAAAAAAAGAGAGAGAGAGAGAGAGCTGTTACAATGAAGGAAAAGGAAGGGAAATCTCACCTTTTCCATTTCCCTGTTCCCTTCTCCCCCTGGCCCAGTCCTGTAAGAGTAGCAACAAATGGAACAAACTACCATAAATTCTTTTTATTTCTCACTCTCCCCAACGCATTCACTGCTCCCTTTAGGCACTGTGCTCCTCAGGTATCACCCCATCTAAGCCTTACTTCCCTAGCCAAGGTAATGGAAGTCAAGCCAAATGCCTAGATTTTGGGTAGACCCAGTACCCTAAAACAATGATGCAGCAGGATAAATGAATTTCCGCCAATGTTATAAAGGGTGGTTCAAATATACTGCAATATGTGTTACATCAGTGCTACTGCTTGTTTAGTAAGCTAACCACCATTTTTAATTTTCAGATGACTTACTGGAAAAATAAGTTCCTAAATCCAAATTCCTTTTTATTAACACCCCATTTCCCTACTCCCAGCCCCTAGCCAATATTCTTTTTAAACATTCATTTACAAGATAGAAGCTACCCATAAAAGTAAAATTACAGTGACTTTTAGTAATTAAAACAATACATTTTTGACAAAGGAAACAAGCAAATGCCAGCAGCTTGTACAACATGATTGATCAATGTTTGCAACCACATAATTTTAAAAAATAAAGAAAATAAATCTAATTACAAACTGCATATAACCAACTCGTGACTATATTTTTGCAAAAAGTATCTTATAAACTAGCATTCTAACTTTAGAAATTAATATACCAGTAAGAACAATTTGGCAATATTCATCAAAATGTTTAAATACGTATCTATTGACACAGAAATTCACTTCTAAAATGTAAAGCACTAAAAAAAGCAATTATATAAAATAAAAATTTGTACGGGTATGAACTATATATATATAGCTTATATATATATATCATTGCCACATATATATGCCACGCACACACGCACATATATATATTATTGCCACGTCATTTATAAAAGCAAAAGACAGAAAACAAATGTCTACCAAAAAATAAAATGTAGTACATTCAATACAAGGGATACTCTCAGCAATAAAAAGAGAGAATTGGATGCAAATGCAGGAATAAAAATTGCTAAAAACAACAAATGCCTCAGGGAAGGAGACCTAGTAGACAAGGATGTAGAAAAAGATATTTGCTTTTCACAATAAACCCCTTTGTACCTTTAAATTTTGGCTCATGTACACACATATTCCCCTTTTGTTTAAAATGAGTTGTTAAAAAATTACTAAAGAATGTTGACCATTCTCTTCAATCTCTGATGCATAAATAATTCTACTTCATCTGTAGGCAATGTTAATTAGAACTGAAAATCTAGGCTACTAGACATTACCCATAAGCAACATACCAGGGTGGAGGACTCACTTCCTCTTTAATGAGAAGTGATACAACTATGGCAACTTTGCATCAATCAAAACAAACCATAATAGGTGAAGAATTTAACTTACCCAAAGCAACATTTATTACAGAAATAAAATTGGATGCAAAATGATTTTGTCTGCAATCCAGAAACTGTGTTTTACTAAAACAAAAAAACTAACTGGCTGAAATTTCTGGTTAGGGTCTAGATCTCAAAAAGCTACACACAACAAAAATATTTTGTAAAAGAATTAGGAAGTGCCAAAATCATGATGACTTCAAAAGTCAGTTAAAAACAAGGGGGGAGGAGGAGGACAAAGACATGGGCAACAAATTTCAAATGCCAGAAGAATAAATTTTTAAGATACTATTTTTCTAGCAGAATTCTTCTCTTTAAGTTCCAAGTAAGAATGAACAGTCTCTCAGTAATTGAAACAAAAAAATTTGAAAGAAACAATTCAACTCTTTTCAACAAAAATTTTTTAATGTTTCTATTTAATATAATTTTTGGTTTTGCTACTAAAGAAATCTGTAACAACAGGTACTACTAATCAGGTTCCCACTTCTTTCTGATTCAAAAGTTTTTTGTTTTTAAAAGACTTATTTATTTATTTATGCAAGCACTGGGTACAGTCAGAAGCACCGGAGGGTGAGAGAATTCACCAGAGCCAGAGCCGGGAGCAGAACAGGCAGACTGACGAAATACACTGCTGAGGGGAGCAGCGGGCACAGCAGGAGAGGTTTGTGCACCATGTGGGACCCTCGCCAGTGGTCGGGGGATTGAACCGGCACTGCAGAGGCTGTGGGCAGCTTGGCAGCCCAGCGCTCAACCGCTGCACCACCAGGGGAAGCCCCTGATTCAAAAGTTAATGACAATATGTTTATTTATAAAGCCAGAAAGCTAGAAGAAAAAAATCTTGAAAGGGGGAGTAAATATATAGTGTGGTAACATGTAGAAAAGGATCATTTATTTTTTGTAAAAAAAACGGCTTATTTGGTCTCCCATTATCAACATTAGGACTTGGCCATCTAAGTCAATTTTAATTTTACAGACACTTAATGACCTGTTTAAAAATAAATCAAACTATTTAGCCCAAAGGTTTGTTGCCAAACCAATTATAGTCTTAGGAGGTTTATCATATACCTCAGTAAATGAAAGATGCTAGCTGGCATATCAAAAAAAAATGTTATAGTCTTTCTCCAGATTCAAACACTCAAACTAATGCCAAGAAAATTAAAAGCAGAAACCTCATGAAATAAGGACACACTTTAAAAAGCAGTGTGTCATAATATAAAAGTGCCTCATAATATATGTAACGTACATATCTTAACATTTGTGAAGAATATAATCAACTGATAATCTTCATTTTTTTTAATCCTATATTATATTTGTTACTAAACCTTTTACAAAGACTCAAGAGTGGGCCTCCCTGGTGTTGCAAAGGTTAAAGACAGTGCTATCAAGCTATTACCAGCCACTGGGCATGAGTTTGATTCCAGGCATATCAGAGAGCTGACATACATGGCACAGCAAAACTCTCCTGTCTGGCCTGCTTCTTCCCTCAGCAGTGTATTTCAGCAGATCCACCTGTTCTGCTCTCCACTATCTCTGGTGAATCCTCTCAGCCCCCTCACCTCTAGCTTATACCCCAGTTCTTGTATGCATAAATAAATAAATCTTTGGGCCTCCCCAGTGGTGGAGAGGTTGAGCACTGGGCTGCAAAGCTGCCAGCAGCCTCTGCAGCGCCGGTTCGATCCCCGGCCGCTGGCAAGGGTCCCACATGGCGCGCAGACCTCTCCTGCCCCGCCGCTGCTCCCCTCAGCAGTGTACTTCTGGTGAATTCTCTCACCCTCCTGCGCTTCTGGCTGTAACCAGTGTATAAATAAATAAATAAATCTTTAAAAAAGCTTTAAAAGAATATCAAACAGACTCAAGAATATCTGAGATACTCGATATACTAATAGAGTATTGTTAAATATATTGATTATAATGGCATCAAATCAGGGATTAACAACTACACAAATGAACAGTTCCTTAAACTGCTTTCAAAATTTAAAAATAGCCTATTAGGGCCTCCCTGGTGGCACCAAGGGTTAAGTCTCAGCACTATGAAGGTATCCACAGCCTCTGCAGCACAAGTGCAATTCAATTCCTATCCCCGACCAGGGAGCTGAGCCACATGGCTGACCCTCCTGTCTTGCCCGCTGCTCTCCTCAGCAGTGTGTTTCAGTCAGTCCGCCTGTTCTGCTCCCCACTCTGTCTCTGGTGAATCCTCTCACACCACCCCTCACCTCTGGCCTACACCCCAGCTCTTGTATGCATAAATAAATCTTTTAAAAAATTAAAAATAGCCTCATATACTATCTGAAATATAGATTTGTATTCCAACTAAAATAATCAAATTTCTTTTGAGAGGGGCTGGAATTAAAGCTCAATGTGATGACACCAATTATTTCATAATGATTAGAAATGCTGCTTATAGTTTTCAGTAACAAAAATAGAAAACCCAATTAATAAATGTATTTTATTCTATGGAAACTTTTTGAATCATATCTGAAAACCAGTGGAAATAGTGATTTACACATTTTAATATTTTAGAAAAGCAAAATGCAAACTAAAAACACACACCAGACTCTAATCTAACAAAGTGTATAAGTTTACCAAGAATGGTATCTGTGAGCCTAGTGAGGACAGAACAACACCTGTTAGTTATCCCAAAAAAGTGTATTTTTACACTTTAAATCCCAATGGCTCAATTGATACTTCATGAAATAACAAGCAATGACAAGGATAAAGATGACTGATCAGATTCCAACCCAGAAAGGAGAAGAACAAAGTTTATGTCTCTGTTCTGTATCCCATTCCGCTCACCACCCCCCCATCACTTTCTTTTATTTCACAATTGCCTCAGCAGTTACAACATTGCAAGATCTCAGCCATAGTTCTCATATATACACAGCAAGACGAAACAAATTATTATATAGGTCTGATTTTCACTTGGAATGCATCCTCACTTCTTATGCAGTATAATAGACTAAGGAACAAAATTTAACTAGAACCCAAGATGTTTCCAAGAACACTGACCCTAATCCTGGCCTAAAGACCACTTAAGAGTACTTAAAGACTGGGTAAATCAGGTGACCTGAAAGGAATCCAGCACATGTGCAATAGGTAACAGTGTTCCAGAATGCATCTCAGTGAAAGGAGAGAGGAGAATTTCAGCAATGAACTGGAGCCACTACCCCGATGCCCCCTTACATGCAGCAGCCTTGAACTGTAACTCCCAGCATGCCATGATCCAGACTTCCTGATTTGGGGGCAGGGGGAGCAGTAACTGGGAAGGAGTGAAATAGATATATAAATTGAAATGGACTGAAGGAGGAGGAAGGAGAGAGAAAATTGAAGGGGAGTGCAGAAGCTGTTTCTGAGACTTTAGTGGTTTTTTTGGCAGAGGCAATGGCAGCCATTATCTTGACCTTGTGGTGCACTATATGGTACATTTTGAATTTTGGGTCTCTTCTTCCATCCCAGATCTCTGGGACCTGCCTAATACCCGTCTTGCGGTACCTGCTGATACATGCCCCAGACTTACTCTGGCACTTTCTGTGCTTATCCAGCCAAAAGGCCAAGACTAATTAGATGGGCATTTGCCCACGAAAGAACAGGTAAAGTTTGATTGGGGATCTGTTATTTGAAACCCTTTCTTTTTCTCTATCTATACACACCACTTAAAGATCTTTCACACTAACAGCCTACTTCCTTTGCCTTTGTGTGCACAGATGGTGGAAACTTTTAGAACAGTCAAAATGGATTTTTCCTTTTAACAGTCCGGGGTTCCTGGGCACCCCTCAGTCATGGCAGTTTCAATAGGAAATGCTACATTTGAACCTATAGATATCTAATACAAATCCTGGGGCTCCATCACTTTTACCTGACAGAAGAAATGTAAATTAACACCCCGCCCCCTTAGTTCTCTCATCTATAAAATGAAAATTAAAATAATTGACTAGAAACTGTAAACAGACCTCTATTAATTTATAAAATAAAGCTCTGCAATCCATCCATACATCATTCCCTGATGCCTGACCACTTGCACCTGGTAGAATTCTGTAAGCCCGACCACTTTCTTAATAAGTCCCCACCCTTCTGCTCTCACCAAATGAGCTGGACACTTAACAGGATCCAGCTGTTTGTTCCCAAACCAGCTCATGCCAACTGTACTTGTTATTGTAATTATGTAACTTAAGATTATGTAAACTGATGAATTATGATCGTGAACGGGGGTTGTTTCTCTGAAAATTATGTTGAAAAGTCAAAAAGATCCAAAGGCTATTTTTTTTAAATTACTATGGAACTAAGTATATGTAAAGCAGTTTTAAAAGAATAGGAGGAAAAATAAAACTGCACAAGAATTTTACATAATACAGTGAAATTGCCTTTGAAGTCTCCCTTTTATAAGAAAATAACATTATTAGGATACTTAGGAGATAATGCCTCATGGGTGTGGATTACATCAAAAAGAAGATTCAGAAAATCAAAGGCCTCAAAGAAAATCCCTAACTCTATAAGGAGGAAAAATGGTGAAGGAATGCATATTCACATCAAAATATTAAATGTGTATCATTTTTTTTTCAAGTATCTACTCAAGATATGACATATGAAATTTTCATATGTAGCTGCCTCAAAAATCTATAGGGTTATTATGAAAACTAAATAAGTACTTAAGTACAGTGCCTGGCACTAATAACAGTCAATTTAAAACTTCTGTTTTAAGAACAAAGAAAACCGAAACAAATCCTAAAAATCTCACCATACATTTGAGGCTACCAGAGGAGGAGCATGAAAGCTTATGATCAAAAGGGAGCATGGGTGCAATGGATTGTAGTGAAGGATTATAGGCGCTCTGGCGGTAGGTGTGAGGAGGTAACGCATATCAGAAGAGGTATGAACCCTATACCTCTAAATCATACACATTGTTATAAACAGCCATTATCTCAATAAAAAATAATACAATTTTTAAAATTAAAAATAGGGCCTCCCCTGGAGGCGCAGGTGGTTGAGTGCCATGCTGTGAAGCTGTCTGTAGCCTCTGCAGCGCCGGTTCAATCCCGGCCAGCCGGCGAGAATCCCACATGGCGTGGCAGACCTCCCCTGTCGCACCCAACCTCTCCTGTCGCGCCCACTGCTCCCCTCAGCAGTGTATTTCATCAGTCTGCCTGTTCTGTTCCCCACTCTGTCTCTGGTGAAGCCTCTCACCCTCGCGCACATCTGGCCTGCACCCCGGTTCTTGTATAAAGTAAATAAATCTTTTTTAAAAATTAAATTAAATTAAAAATATATAAGCTTGTGATATTTTGTTGTTACCCTGTAGGTCTACTGCTCTTAAGAATATAGTACTGCTGGGCCTCCCTGGTGGCCTAGGGGTTAAGTCTCAGCACTACCACGGTGACAGCCCTCCCTCAGCAAGGTCCTCCCGGAGCAATGCCACCTGAGTTCCACCCCAGCCAGGGACCTAACCCCCATGGCACAGCAGACCTCTCCTGTTTCACCCACTGCTCCCCTCAGAGTATATTTCAGTCAATACACCTGTTCTGCTCCCCACTCTGTCTCTGGTGAATCCTGTCACCCCCTGCACCTCTGGCCTACACCTCAGTTCTTCCACACAAGAACAAATAAAAATGAAAATTTTACAATAAAGGAATAATTCTTAAAAAAAAAATATATATATATATATATATAGTACGGCTATCTTCCAAAACATAAAGAAAAGTGAAAGGTACATTATTCAAATAATAATATCTGTGGTGGCCATCAAAAAAGCAAGGGTGGCCAATACCCCAGAGGACTGTGGTGTCCCAGGATTACACTTACCTATGAGATGTCAGTAAGGTAATGCATTTACATGTCAGCATGACCCAGCACTTAAAGCTAATAAGAACATAAGGAAAAGGAATGAGTGCTGGTGTGGTACCAGTGGAAGGAGCAGCAGCTCTCTGAAGAGGGGACATGGGAAGGTCAAAGATTGAGATTTAGGAGAGTAACTAGGAAATAATGGCAGAGACCACAGAGAAGCAATGAGAAACTGGCAGTCACTTTGTAAGTAACAAATCTGTAACTATGGGTAAACTAGAGAACTTATAAAGAAAAGAATCTGGGTCTTCAACCTCTTGCTCAGAACTGTTCAACATTGGCAGACATATTAAAATGCTTTTCCAAATTACTTAAAAGTAAAATCACATCTTGTTCATGTCATTTTGACATTACAATCAATTTTACTCTTCATGGAAAAACTGTTACATAAAAAAGTACTCTAAAATTAGAACAAAGAAGAATCTTTTCTACAGATTAAGTTGGGGGGAGGAAGGGAGGAAAGTAACACTAATATCCAGTCTAACAAAGATACAGGGGAACAGTACTAATAATAACATCCTTTTGAAAAGCAACTTGACAAAAATATTTCAAGACTAAAAAACCTGCATACTCTTTGGCTCAACATCACATATCTGGTAATCTGCCCTAAGGAAATAACCAAAAATATCAAGTAACCTATGTACTCAAAGGTGTTTTCTGCAACATTTTTTATAACAGCAAAAATTAACATGGTGACAAAATACTTAATAAAAAGTTTTAAAAATCAGAAAACAAATACGAGCATACATTATAAATGATCTAAAACATATGAAAAAAAGGCTGTAAAAAGCTCCAAGTGATGACTGTTGTAGAATAGTGAATTCAATATGTCTATTAGCTATCGTTTCCGAAATGTTATCTTTTAAAATTAAAACAAACTCTGTTTTAAAATATGCATCTCAAAAGGTTATGATTTCATTCATACAGCATTCTCAAAATGATGAAACTAGTACTTGGGAGTTGAATAAGAGACAGCACAAGAAACTTCTGTGGTGATAGAAAAATGTGGATCTTATTGGTGCTAAGCAGTTACACCAAATTATGCATGAGACATAATTGCGCAGAACTACCAAGAGATGGAGATTTTAAAAATGGTGAAATCTATATACAGTCTATAGAGTCTAATTAACAATAATGTGCAATATCAATTTCATACCATCCACAGCTATATAAGACGTCACCACTGGGGAACTGAATAGAGTACATAGGACACTACTATAGTATTTTCGCAACTTCCTATGAGTCTCTACCTCAAAAAAAAAGTGTTTCAAAAATAATGCACTTACAGGGCCTCCCCGGTGGCACAGCAGTTGAGCGCTGGGCTGCGAAGCTGCCCGCAGCCTCTGCAGAGCCGGTTCAATCCCCGGCAGCCGGCCAAGGGTCCCACATGGCACGCAGACCTCTCCTGCAGCTCACTGCTCCTCTCAACAGTGTACTTCATCAATCTGCCTACTCTGTTCTCCCTCTGGCTCTGGTGAATTCTCTCACCCTCCCGTGCTTCTGACTGTACCCAGTGTTTGTATAAATAAATAAATAAATCTTTAAAAAAAAAAAAAAAATAATGCACTTACAGATATCATATTAAACATTTTTTTGAAGGGAATAAGGGAATACAAAATAAGGGAATACAAAATGAACCATGTAGTACGTAACTTTCATGACACAATGACCTACTAACTATTTACAAAACCCACTAAGAGGAAAATGGCAATCTTTAGAACAAAAGTAATTTACTTAGGTCAGGATTTAATAAAAGGCTGCAATATAAGTAAAAGTATCAGTCAATTTCCAGAATATGCTTAACTGAATACTTCTGAATCTCAAATCTATACTTAAATGGATTCATTAAGCAAGAGCTCTCAGAATATTCTCCCTTGTCAGAGAAGTTTCAACAGATACAAATAAGACTTTCTTACAAATATTCAATTTAAGTATATAAATTACTAATACAAACAAAGGATATAATAGGTCATCACCCGTAGCTTTTGCTCCATGACAGCAACCACATGTATCTTAAGCTGCCATTTGAATCTCAGTTTAAACCTCAATACCTACCATGGTTATTGATACCTAGTAGATGCCCAGTAACTATTTACTGAATTAATTAGACAATGAGTGAAGTAATGATTTAATGCCCAAGTCCCTCCCAGTTTAATTGAGAGGGGGAAACAGAATGTGAAGAAAAAAAGGGTAAATTTGGATAGGACCCAGCTATACCAATTTATCAGGTCAAAAGATTAGATTAACCAGGCCTCCCCCGGTGGCGCAGTGGTTGAATGCTGATTGCGAAGCTGCCCGCAGCCTCTACAGCACCGGTTCGATCCCCAGCAGCCAGCGAGGGTCCCATGTAGCACGTAGACCTCTCCTGCTGTGCCCACTGCTCCCCCCAGCAGTGTATTTCGTCAGTCTGCCTGTTCTGTTACCCACTCTGGTGAATTCTCTCACCCTCCTGCACTTCTGACTGTACCCAGTGCTTGTGTAAATAAATAAATAAATAAATAAAAAGAGATTAGATTAACCAACACTACATCCTAGTATCAAGACAATAGTTGAGCTTAGGAAAATCTTAAATTGTTTACTCTGATCACCCAAATCTTCCATACCTATCTAATAACTAGAAGGAGAATTGAACTGGTATTAGAAAATCTGCCTCAGTAATCTTTCTCTATCACCTAATGCTTCCAAGGAAGCCAAATTTTACTTCCTATGTACAAATCCATCAACTTTTTGATGTGAAAAATCTTACCTGAAGTTACGCAAAATATTTAAAAAATGAAAAAACTTCCACACAAGTTTAAACTCTCAGTAACTTCATGTATGTGTTATATGTCAATATTTATACATAAGTGTATAATATATAATGCAATTACACTGGATCTACTACTTAAGACACTTAAGTCAGAGAGCAACTCATGTCTATATTAATTGTTCATTAACAATCCAAGGACTGACAATGTAACAGTGAACAAGACACAGACCCTGCCCTGAGTTTACAATCTAATCTAGTAACTTAAAAGGTAAATGTAGCTCTTGGGCCTCCCAAGAGCTCTGGGCCTCCTCTGGGTGGCCCAGAGGTTAAGTCTCAGCTATCACCACTTCCACCTGAGTTCAATCCCAGCCAGAGAGCTAACCCATATGGTGCAGCAGACCTCTCCTGTCTTGCCCGCTGCTCTCCTCAGCAGTGTATTTCAGTAGATCTGACAGTTCTGCTTCCTGGTCTGTCTCTGGTGAATCCTCACACACACACCCTTTCCCCCGACACATTTGGCCTGCACCCCAGTTCTTCAGTGCAAGAGTAAATAAATAAATCTTTAATAATAAATGAAAATAAAGTAAATGTAGCTGTCAAAAAGATGTTTAAGAAAACCAGGGTTCAAGTTCAAAGAACCATGTCTTAGAAATTATATGAGTCTGTTTCCAGAACTATAAAACATAAAACTATATGTCCAGAACTATAAGACATAAAACGTTTCACAAACTAGCAATATAAGTTATATTGTTATTGTGCTTAGCTTTTCATTAAGAAAACTAAACTAAACAAAACACAAGGACACCTCCCTGCAGACTGCCTAGTAGTTGCAAGGGGGACAGAGTAACCTTACAGTGAATAAAACCAACAACTCCTCGACCAAAATTAAAATTACTAATGAGAGGCAAGTGCATATAATATATATTCAGATGTGATATCCTGACAAGGACACATAACTTTTGTGATAGTCTAACTGAATCAAAGTAGAAAGCAAACCAGATCAAATCAAACCCAAACTGAAAATTGCAGAAAGACAAAAGTTACTCTTCGAAATCAAAGGAGATAGAGAAACGGCAACCAAATACAATACATGATCAAACTTATAGAAATGGAATATAAATGTAGATTAAAGTATTTATCAATGTTGGGCCTCCCCTGGTGGCGCAGTGGTTGAGCGCTGGGTTGCAAGGCTTCCCGCAGCCTCTGCAGTGCCAGTTCGATCCCTGGCCACCAGCGAGGGTCCCACAAAAAAAAAAAAAAAAAAAAAAGTATCAATGTTAAGTTTCTGGAATTTGATAACAATACTATAATTACATAAAAGATTGCCCTGTCCTTAGGAAATACACAGTGAAGTACTAAGAAGGAAAAATGTATGAAACGTACTCGTCAATGTTTCACAAAAATTAATAAGGTGCGTGCATGCCCTAAGACATGTGGCAAAATGTTAAAAACTGGTGAATGTGGGTACAGGTGTTAAAAAGTGGTGAGTGTGGGCCTCCCCTGGTGGCGCAGCGTTTGAGCAGTAGGCTGCGAAGCTGCCTGCAGCCTCTGCAGTGCCGGTTCGATCCCCGGCCACCGGCGAGGGTCCCACATGGCGCGACAGACCTCTCCTGCTGCAACCCTTCTGTTCCCTGCTCTGGTTCTGGTGAATTCTCTCACCCCCCGCCCCACACTTCTGATTGTACCCACTGCTTGTATGAATAAATAAATAAATCTTTAAAAAAAAAATTGGTGAGTATGGATAAAGGGTATGAGAGTCTACTGTATAATTCTTGCAAATTTTCTACACATTTGAAATTATTTCAAAATTAAAAGTTTGAAAAAAAAAAAGGATACTAACCTCCAGGTTATAAGCTCTGAGTTATACAAACTTAAAAGTACTATTAAAAATCACTCTATAGGGCCTCCCCGGTGGCGCAGCGGTTGAGCGCTGGGTTGCAAAGCTGCCCGAGGCCTCTGCAGTACAGGTTCGATCCCCGGCTGCTCCCCGGCCACCGGAGGAGGGTCCCGCATGGCACGCAGACCTATCCTGCCGCCCGCTGCTCCCCTAAGCAGTGTACTTCGGTCCTTCTGCCTGCTCTGCTCCCCGCTCTGGCTCTGGTGAATTCTCTCACCCTCCTGCGCTTCTGACTGTACCCAGTGCTTGTATAAATAAATAAATAAATCTTAAAAAAAAAAAAAAAATCACTCTATAGAGGGCCTCCCCGGTGGCACAGCAGATTGAGCACAGTGCTGTGAAGCTGTCTGCAGCCTCTGCAACGCGGGTACAATTCACGGCCAGCCAGGGAGTTTCCCACATGGGAGGCAGACCTCTCCTGTTGAGCCCACTGCTCCCTTCAGCAGTGCTTTCGGTCTGTCTGCCTGTTCTGCTCCCCACTCTGTCTCTGATGAATCCTCTCAATCTCCCATGCCTCTGGCCTGTACCCCAGCTATTGTATAAATAAAAAAATAAAAATCACTCTATAGAGCCTCCCTAGTGGTACAGGGGTTAAAGTCACCGCTATCAAGCTATCATCAGCCACTGCAGCATGAGTTCGATCCCTGGTCAGGGAGCTGACCCACATGGCACAGTAGACCTCTCCTCTCCTGTCTCACCTGCTGCTCCCTTCAGCAATGTATTTCAGTAGATCTGCCTGTTCTGCTCCCAACTCTGGCCTGTACCCCAGTTCTTGTATGCATAAACAAATCTTTTAATAAATAAATAAAGTGGGGCCTCCCCGGTGGCGCAGCGGTTGGGCGCTGGGTTGCGAAGCTGCCTGCAGCCTCTGTGGCGCCGGTTCAATCCCCGGCTGCTCCCCGGCCACCAGAGGAGGGTCCCACATGGCGCACAGACCTCTGCTGCTGCCCGCTGCTCCCCTCAGCAGTGTCCTTTGGTCCTTCTGCCTGCTCTGCTCCCTGCTCTGGCTCTGGTGAATTCTCTCACCCTCCCGCGCTTCTGACTGTACCCAGTGCATGTATAAACAAAACAAACAAACAAACAAAACAAATAAATAAATAAGTAAAGCATGCCTCTATTAAAAAAAAAATAAATAAATAAAAATAAAAAAATAAAAAATAAATAAATAAAGTGAAAAAAATTGCAATAAACTAGTTGAACATGGTTTGAAGCAAGAATTAGCTAAATGGCAGGGAGGGGGGTGAGGAGGGAGGAACAGACATTATCAGAACAACATTTATATAGAATACAGGAAGATAAAGCGTGAAAAATATGAAAAAAAAAAAAAAGATTAAAGACTACAGCAAGAAGTTCTAACATCTTCAAATACAATTCCAGATAGAAAAATGGAAGACAAAATTTGAGGAGAAAATGGCCAAAAGTTCTCTAAAAGTAGTTGGAAAAAACACCAATCATCAGATTTCAAAGCTGAGTGAACTTCTACCTTGAAACATGAAAAGAAATCAACTTCCAGATATATCAAAACTGCAAAACACTATAGACAAAGAAAATATTCTAAAGCTAGCAATAACAAAACAGATTTATATGTGACAATCATACTGATTACAGATTTTTCAGCAGCAGTAAAAGCCAGAAGAGAATGGAATAAGATCTATAATGAATAATGAAAAAAAAAAATGGTAGCATAGAATACAATACACACTTAGAAAAGCATCTTCAGGGATGAGACTAAGATAAAAATACTTTCAAACAAATTAAATGTTTTCCAACAACAAACTCTCACTAGAGAAAGTTCTAAAGGGTATACAATACTTCAGGCAAAGAGAAAATGATCACTGACAGGAAGAGTGAGATTCAAATGGAGATTATGAGCAAAGTCACCTAAAAATTTTTAAGGAAATCAAAGCAAAAGTTTTTAAAACAATAATATCTAATTTGTTGGAATGAGGGAAAACTTAAATATTGTTCAACTTCCAAATTTGGAGGGAAAAAAATTCTTAATAAGATACATTCTTCAAATTAAAAAAGAAGAGCAAGGGCATGATTAACACAAAATTTAGATGTCTGTTTCTTAGAAGCATGACAGAGAACCCAAGCGGTGAGGAATATAAAAGGCACTGCAAAGATGCTGGCAGTGTTGTTTTTCAACCTGGTTATTGGTGTTCATTTTATAATTCTTTAAATTGTACATATATTATACTGTATACTTTTATGATAAAAACTTTAAAAATCAACACAGAAGGAAAAAAAAATCAAGACTAAGAGATCATTCCCTCAAACTCTAGAATACTTCACAAACCTTGGTGGTCAAAATTGAAACAACTGAAAGAGTCATTTCATTCAACAAATATTTACCAAGTACCTAATCTTTGCATATAACTAAGCTGAAAGTGGCAGGATTTCTAACCTCTCCTCCCCCTCCAGTCTTCCTAACCCTAGAGAATGAATGGCACTGTCCGATACAGTAGTCACTAGCCACATGCGGCTATTAACAGTTAAACTAATTAAAATTAAATAAATCTTTAAATTAATTTCCTCGGCAACACTAAACATGTCATGAGCACTCAAGGCCATATACAAGTCACCATATTAAATAACACAGATATAGAACATTTCCATCATTACATAAAGTTCTACCAGCTAATGCTGCTGTAACACTAGAAATATATTGATAGTTGAATAATGTTAAATATAAAAGCATTTTAAACTCGACTAAATCACCTTTTAAAGTCTTTTTATTCCTGGGGCCTCTCTGGTGGCGCAAGGGTTTAAGACGCAGCACTATGAAGCTATCTGCAGCCACTACAGCATCAGTGTGATCCCTGGCCAGGGAGGTGACCCACATGGCACAGCAGACCTCTCCTGTCTTGCCCGCTGCTCCCCCCTCAGCAGTGTATTTCAGTCAATCCGCCTGTTCTGCTCCCTTACTGTCTCTGATGAATCCTCTCATACCCGCCCACCCCCATCTCTGGCCAGCACCCCAGCTCTTGTATGCATAAATAAATAAATCTTTTTTAAAAAATCATTTTATTCCTATAAAACTAAACCTCTTTAGCAGTATTTAAAACAGTTTGCTGGGCCTCCCTGGTGGCGCAAGGAGTTAAGACACAACCTATGAAGCTGTCCATGAAGCTGTCTGCAACCACTGCAGCACGAGTTCGATCCCTGGCCAGGGAGCAACCCACATATGTGGTACAGCAGAACTCTCCTGACTCGCCGGCTGCTCCCCTCAGCCGTGTATTTCAGTCAATTTGCCTGTTCTGTTCCCCACTCTCTCTCTGGTGGATCCTCTCACCTGCCCCCACCCCTGCACCTCTGGCCTGTACCCCAGTTCTTTTATGCAGAAATAAATATTTTTAAAAAATTTTTTTTAAAGTTTGCTATTTATTTGTCAGAAACATATAGATAGAGTCAGGAATTGTTCACCATCCGCTATGTGCTAAAAAAACCCACCCGAACAGAGGATTTTTTTAATGAGCCCAAAATTAATAGCTAAACACAGTGCCAGTAAAGTATAATACAAGCCATGACACAGGGATAGAAAAACCCACATCCATTCTTGGGGGACATGGGGGCATCAATTTTAGTTGACAGAGTTTTAAAAACTGTTTACAAACATAAAATAACAAAACGCAAAATTCATATGAATTTAAAAATAAAATACTATAGGCATCACATTTTCTACTTAAAGCAAAAACCCTGGGCTACATCTCTCATCTGGGCATGTCATTCATCTGCCATTGGGAATGCTTTGGAGGGAAAATTTAAGCACTGCTGAAAATAAATGAATTCTATGTTTTTTTATTTACCAGAAACAACATACAACAAAATCCTATAAAACAATAACATTATTAATAGCTAAAGCAATAAGCCCCCAGTTTTCTTTAAAAATAAAGGACAGAGGGCTAGGCTATTTCAACAAAATCTGAACGTTTGCTTTAGGTATTTTAACATATACTAAGTAATTTTATAGTGCCCCCTGTTTTTAAATACCTAACCAAAAAACTCAAAGGAAACAAATGTTAAGCCCTAATTTAACAGTTGCTTAGGCTAGGTTTGCACCTGAAATCCTCCTCTCCCTCCCGCCATGAACCAGGGAGTCAATAAACTCCCGTGGACAACTGAATGCAATTTCAATAAGCGCTTATGCTAATAACTGGTTTGTGTCCCCAAGAGGACTTCTGTGGCTCCACTTACATAACCCATTATGCAAAGTGCTGAACTATTCTCTTTCTCTAAGAAGCATTTTGAATACTGATATTTGTACAAGGTTTACTTGCTATATTCAATAAAGAAGCTTTTCTTGCAGTAGTTCCAAAGATCGTCCCTGTAGAAGAGGTAAAAAGGGAAGCCAATTCTTGCAACTTCACTATGTCAAAGGCAAGTTATTTATCTTGTTGGCTAATCAACAGGGTAATGACTTATAGTGGCACCCCCAGGCAGCCCCCACAGTTCACCATTTTCCTCCTGGGACTCTGGTTGAGAAACATAGCCTTAAACAAATAGTTTTAAACAATTTGTTTGAAGTCAGCTGAAAACAATCTGAACTGCTCCTTGAAATGTATAATACAGTGAAATTTGACAAAATTAAATTGAATGGTGGTGATTACACTCTATTTTAAGAGACTTTAAAGTATTCTATTAAATCAAATTCTGTTCATTAAACTCTATTACCTGTAGGTTAATAGAAGAGTAGAATGTGCCCCAAACCAAACTTGAATATGCATAAATTTGTTGGTTAAGTGCTCTCTCCCAATCCCTCTGGTTCTGTTTAAGCCAAAGATTTTCCTATTTCATAAAACCATAATCTTAAAAACACAAAACAAAAAATTGGGGAGTTTACCATGGAGTTGTCAACTTTCATTCTACCAAAGGCATTTAAAAAAGAAGTAACTTCCAATTACCTCTACCAATATTTCACAAAAGAATATACCTATACCAAAGAGATAAAAGATCATTTTAGGGGAGAAAAAAAAATCTTTTAAATTCAATAGATTTAGTTTTATAAACTTTTTTTTAGTTTATGAACTTTTCATTCACTTCAGATAAGTGGAAACTTTGTCATGGACTGATACCACTTTATAGTTCAGCATTTGGGACACACAGGCCTAAACAGCTAACTCCCTCTTGGAAAAAGAAAGCAATGGTAGGACATGCCCAAACCAAATATTAACCTATTCAATAATGAGGAAATAGAGGCTTAGAGGGGTTTAGGAACTCTCCCAAGGTCACAGACCAAGAATTTTGACACAGGTTTATCTAATTCCAGAGTCAGAGTTCCTAACCATTATGCTAAGTTTCCTCTAATACTCTTCCAGTGGTATAAAGATCCATCCTAATCCATTCACCTTTGTGACCAATGACAACCGAGGAATTTCCAAGGCAGCTGGCAGGAGTGAGAGGTGTACTCCCTGGCCAGCACTCAGACTGAAGCTAAATGGAACTCCTGACCTTTGCCTCATTAATACCAGGCTCACTGCAACTAAGCCAACTAGCCCAGACAAAGCACACACAAAACCCCTGCTCCAACAACACTGACGCAGGACTCTCAGACATTCCCAAGTGCCTGTGATATAGTGAAAAACATATTCTTGAAAAACAAAAGGAACACATTAATCCTCAAGAAGGATCTGAACACTTCCATAGTAACTCAATCTAACAATAATAAACTTGCCCTCAAAAAGTTACAACTCTCAATAAATCCCATTCTTCAAACTATTACAATCTTTTACACATGAATATGCAGGTTCCCCCTATTTAAATATAGAAACAGGAACACATGAAATCCTATAAATTCATAGCTCTGAATTTCCAACTTAAGATCACTTTTATGTTCATTACATGATAATAAAAATATCTTATTCTATCCCTCTAGGATAATCTGAACATTGAGACAAGACGATTCATGTAAGTCAGAAGTACTAAGTTATAAGAAAAATACATAGTACCATTTTCCATGAGAGACATTATTAGTAGCCAGTAGTGACAGGACAAAATCATATTTGAATATTCAGAGGTATCTTAATATTGAAACCAAAATGAAAGTCAAACATAAACATAATACTGTATATCAGAGATCTGCTTCCAAGTCCTCATATATCACTTGCCAACAAATGCCCCAAAGAAATGACCAAACAGCTCTAAAGTAACCAAAATCTGACACTCTGGACTAAATGAGTCTGAAATAGTTCATCTTCTATGAATTAGGGTAATGTTCATCTTCTACGAATTAGGTAATTCTTGCTTTCAATGGTAAGAAAATTTTATTTCCCAAATTTTTTTAATGATAAGATTATTTCTATTTCATCTGAATCTACGATGTCAGACAGTAGTACAGTCTCAATTTTTTTGCCCATTATATAAAATCATCATTTCAGTGTCCTTTTCCTTCAGTTTTAAACAGATGCCATCTAAAATACAGGGTTGTTGTTTTTTTTTCCTTCCCCTCTAAATTTTCCCTTGGTTCTTTCACCTCTCCAGTATATCTATATTAATCTCTACACCCATGTTTAATACATGCCTAGCACTGACCTCTCTCATGAACTACAAACCCACGTTTCTAAAAGTGCCTAGGCATTTCCAGTGTTTGGCAAGTATATAAAAAAAAACCTCAGCCTATTCAAAAATGTTCTTATTATCCACCTCTCTGCCCATATTTCTCCAGTAGTACCAGCACCCACACTTGAAATAAGTGTAATCTTCAACTTCTTTCTCCAAACTTTCCTCAGCATTCCCTCCTTCCACCCACCTGCTAAATCCTCCTAGTGCCTTTGCCCTTACCCTCTATTTACAGTATGCTGAAAGTCAGCTTTCTAAAAGAAATCATTCTACACACTTCACTGTTAGACCATGGCAATCACTTATTCCAAATGATGACCTCCTAAATAGAGCATTAAATGCTCTATTTAGCTAGATGTTCCACAATCTAGCCCCAAGTTTATTTTCAAACCTCTGCTCTTTATTCCCAAAAATGAATTTATAGACTAGGTAATGCAATCGACTAGCTTTTCTCTGAGACGCTATGAACTTTCCCACTTCCACAACACTTGTGTTCACATCATTCCCTTTATTTGAGAAGCCTTCCCCATCTACCTCATCCCAACCACTGCATTTTTGTCTTAGAAAAGCCTTACTTGTGGCAATGTTGAACTCGAGTTTAATTAGAGCTAGCACCATGCAGTAGAAACACACAGACTTTGGCACCAGGCAAATGGAGATTCAAATAAGTTATCTAGTAGCTGCATAGTACAGCAAGTTACTTAACATACCTGAGCATCAATGTTCACATTATTAAGAAAAATGTTTATATGTTGTTGAGAAGCTTAGAACATGTATATTAAGCAAGCAGCATAGAGCCTGGAGTTCACTACATGCTCAATAAATAACAGCTTCAGAACCATCTTCCTAAATTTTACTCCAGCTAACAATGAACACTTACTCCTTTCATACAACTCCAAACTTTAGGTCAAACCACTCATGTATTTACATATAATTCCTTATGCTGTAAATCTCTATGCAAATTATCTTACAACCCCTTTCTAGTTTTCAAATTCCAAAGATTAAAAACTTAATCTTTGCATCCTACAATGAATGCCTAGCAGTGCCTTTCAGAAGCACACAACACCCAACTCCAATTCGAAGAAAAGTTTAATATGCTTAAACAATACAATTCACCTCTCCAATATTTCAAACATACCTTAGAAAAATGAATACCAAAACGTGAATCTATGTTGTTATGGCAGTATATTTGCTCCGACAAGGTTGCCTAACATAGCTTAGATGCCTGACATAGCAAATGTTCAATATCTGTGGAATCTACTTGAAAATATGATAAAATTTACAAAGCAAGTTTTCAGTATCCATTGAATGTACCTGAATAAACAAAATACACAATGCCTAAGGCTATCTGATTTTCCTCAATTATCTTTTTCTGCTCTTACAATTCTTGAAATATTTCCCTTCAAAACACATTAACTATCATTCCTTCAGTATGAATTCATAATCATATCTAACTTGACTCTTCCAGAGTCTTTCAATTCCAGTATTCCAACTCCTTTTCCAAAGCTCTCAATTCCAATATTCCAAAAGTATGGTCTAAATAACTAAGCACTTAAGTGGCTAAAATGTAGTTTCTATGTTAATCTAAAGTGAAACCATTAATCTTCCCTCCACAACTTTTTCCAGGGACTTTAAAAATTATCCACCCTTTGTTTATTGAAGATCAACAATTCTGAAATAAATTTTCTTTCAGGAAATAGGAGCGCTCACTGAACTCGTCACTTCAGTCTATTTTCTCTAATTCATTCTCCCTTTCCCCTAGTGGGAGAGAAAGATAAGTACAAAAAAATAAAAAGCTACTGTATAGTCCTAATATAAGCACAAATGAGAAGAGCAGGAAAGTGTCACTGGCTTCACAAAGGTGGTCTGTGTATACCTTGCACTTGTGTATACCTTTGCACACGGTGCAAAAACAACAGTCATCTGCTGGTAGGTGAGATCTACAGTAACTGCTTTCCCTTGTGATCAGAACTTAAAAATCACTATGAAAGGTGGTAAACCCTTATTCTTTACAAATATTCCAGCAGTTCACTACCTAAAATTTATTCACTAAAAGTAACTATCTATACATCACTTTCTCCTACAGAAGATTCTCCATTTATCAGAGGTAGACACATCACTATCGAAGTTAAGATACATAGTCGAAAATATATATACACCAAACACGTCTGCCTACCTATGTGAGCCTCTGCATGGCGGCTACAACCTTAACAGTATAAGGAACTTCTAGGAGCAACCGAGAACAATTTTTCTTTAAAAATTAAGGAAAATGACAGCTCCAAATACGAAGGTATACAAACCTCGGGGAGATTTAATTCTTCGCCCTCTGTAACCTATACGTGCGACAACCACAGAATGAAAAACTGTGACTTCAGATAGCCACAGGAATTAGAAGTGCAGATTAGAAAACTATGGTTTTTTACGTCTGCAAAATAAATAAATAAATAAGGGATTTTATCTGAACTACCGATTTTACTCCAGCAGGTTGGTTTTTTAAGTGACTTCAGCGGCAGCTTGAGCAAGCTTTCAAGTAGGTAAAAAGATCACGGGAGGCTCGCCGGTGCCACACTGACCTACATATCCAAAACCCGTCCCGAGCGCAGTCCAAATCGATCCTGGGCAACCCCTAAGCGGGTGTGGATGCAAAGTCTTGCAAAAGATCCCCGACATCTACACACGTATCGCCCCACCCTGGTACTGAGGAGACAACACCCCAGGGACCCGGGCTAATTACTGAGCCCCAGGACAGACCCAGAGAACGTGAAAGTCGGGACCGGGAGCCCCAGATTAAACCTGGTGTCCAGGTACCCAGCCCCAGGTCGGGCAAGAAAACCAAATCCCGAAGACGGCACGAAGATTCCGGGGAGCAGAAACCAGAGGGTCGAACGGACAGAGGCCCAGCCCATCCCCACTCCGGAGTCCCAACAGCAACTACAGCTCGGGGGACCCCCTCCCCGGTTCTGCTCCGCCCCCCTCCGGCCCCGCCGCCCGCTCCTTCCCGCGGGGCAGCCTCGGCGCAGACCGCGGCAGTGGACAGCCCACCTCCCCGAGCCCCGACAGCTGAGCCCGGAGCCGGAGCGGGCAGCGGGGGCCCGAGATCGCCAGCTCCGACGCGGGGCGCCGCCGTCCCGGGCCGCCCCCGGCCACTCACCGTCGGCCCGGGCGCTGGGAAGGGGCAGGGCGCGGACGGCCGGACGCTGACCCCCGGGCTCCGACGCGGGCTGCAGCCCCTACGCGGAGCCGACCAAGCCTCAGCGGCTGTGCCTACCAGGCCTCTCTCCAGCCCGAGCCTGGGAAAGCACTTCCGGGGGAGCGGGGGGAGGGAAGGGTTTTGGCACCGGAACTGCTCGCGGGCTGGCGTGCGGGGGCCTCCCGCGCGGGGCGGGGCGGGGCGCGGCGCGGCGCGGCGCGGCGCGGGAGGGGGGGCGGAGCTTCTCCTCTCGGGGCCCGCAAGCCCACCCCCGGCGGGGCGCTGCTAACCGTTTCCACCCCGCCGCGCCTCGCCCCCCCCACCCCCGGGCTCCGGCCGCCGCCTGTGCTGCCGCCTGGTCTTCGCCTGCCGCCTCAGTGCGGAGAACTTAGATGCGAGAGTCCCCCGCAGTACACCCGGCTTCCCGGCTCTCTCCAGTCATCGCTCCCCTGAAGGCTCCCCCTTTTAAAATTAATGATAGTTAACATTTATTGAATGTTTACTACACGGCAGGCACTGTATGAAGGCTTCGGGTGCTTAACTGAGTTAATCATCCTCAAACCCTTTGAAGTTGGTGCTTTTATCTGCAATCTCACAGAGGGAAAGATACCAAACTCCATACCACAAACGTTAGCTCTTGATTTTATTTTAACTCCTGTTGTGTGTATTCATCTCATCCGCTCCTCGCAAAAATTTTAAACTCTTTAAGGACAGGAGCCGGATTTTATCCCTATATTCCATCTTCTCTTGAAACTTCTGCAGAGGCCTAAAATTAGGGGACTCTAGAATCTTGCTGCCTGGATTCTGTTACTTTTACTTTTCCATCCTGGGCAAGCTGCATCACCTTACTCTAAGCTTTCTGTTTCTTCATCTGTAATATAGGGTGTGTGCGTGTGTGCGTGTGTGTGTCTGTGTGTGCGTGTGTGTGTACATATCCTTATCAGGATTGCTGTAGACATCCTAAATAAAAATGCATAATGAAAACTTGAGTGTACCTACTACCAACACAGGATTGCATGCAAAGTCAACAGTTCTTCTACCTCACCAACAAAAGGAACAATTTCTTGCAATGCACTTACTGTAGCAGGGGGTAATTTGGAAAACTGTGGATTAGCAATAGGCAATAGGAAATGTTAACTGAAGAAATAAAGAGTACAGGTTTGTGCAAAGAAGAAATGAAAGTAGGTGAACAAAAAAAAAAAAAAGTCCTAGAAGTATCATTGGTACTTGTGATGCTATGAGCTGAGACAGCAAGTGAACCCACAGAGTCAAATGTCAAGCAGGGAAAGAAAAAGAAAAAGGAAAAAGGGATTCCTTAGCTACAAAATCAGGAATACATCAAACATCTGAGGTAGTTTCTGTATATGAGACCAGTCTCTCAGCATGCACACTATCTGCAAAACAAATTTACAAGCAGCTCTTAAAACTGTGGGGGAGGAAGACTTTCTAAATTTTCTAAGAATAGGGGAAAATGGAAATAGTTTAGAACTGGTTATTACAAATTTAAGATGTAAAAATGTCTTTGCTCTTTTATTTACAGCACTATCTTGTTTATTTTTGTGATTGCAGATTTGTTTGTAGTTACTTCCTTCAAACCCAAGTTTAAGTAGCCTCAGAGTGTAAAAGTTAAAAATATAACAAAGCCTTCCTTTCGGCCGGAACCGCCATCTTCCAGTAAGTCGCCAAAATGACTAACACAAAGGGAAAGAGAAGAGGGACCCGCTATATGTTCTCTAGGCCTTTTAGAAAACATGGAGTTGTTCCTTTGGCCACATACATGCGAATCTATAAGAAAGGTGATATTGTTGACATCAAGGGGATGGGCACTGTTCAAAAAGGAATGCCCCACAAATGTTACCATGGCAAAACCGGAAGAGTCTATAATGTTACCCAGCATGCAGTTGGCATTGTTGTAAACAAGCAAGTAAAGGGCAAGATTCTTGCAAAGAGAATTAATGTTCGTATTGAGCACATTAAGCACTCTAAGAGCCGAGATAGCTTCCTGAAACGTGTGAAAGAAAATGATCAGAAGAAAAAGGAAGCCAAAGAGAAGGGTACTTGGGTTCAGCTGAAGCGCCAGCCTGCTCCACCTAGAGAAGCACACTTTGTGAGAACCAATGGGAAGGAGCCTGAGCTGCTAGAACCTATTCCCTATGAATTCATGGCATGATAGGTGTGCAAAAAGAAATAAAAGAGCTCTGGACTAAAAAAAAAAAAAAAAAAATATAACAAAACAAAACAAAACAGAAAGGCCTCCCTGGTGGTGAAAGGGGTTAAGCACCGCACTGTGAAGCAGTCTGCAGCCTCTGCAGCAGGAGTTTGATCCCTGGCAAGGGAGCAACCGACATGGTGCAGCAGACCTCTCTTGTCTCACCCACCGCTCCCCTCAGCAGTGGATTTCAGTCAGTCTGCCTGTTCTGTTCCGGGCTCTGTCTCTGATGAATCCTCTCCCCACCCCACCCCGCATCTCTGACCTGTACCCCAACTCTTGTATGCATAAATAAATAAACCTTTAAAAAAAACAAAACAAAACAGAACCTCAGTTGGCAGGATTCACTAACTTCTCTCTCCACCAAGGGTTCAGAGGGATAGTGAGAGGAATCCTGAACCCCGTTGTAAGCTCCCTGTGGGACACAGAAGTAATAGAGATTTGTCAAGGAACCCAGTCATCTAACTAGCAAATGGTACAGCCAGAATTTGGGACCGGAACCATCTGCCAAGTGGTTCTCAGACTTAAGCATGCATCAGTTACCTGGTGGACCTGTTAAAACACAAACTGCTGAGACCCACCCCCAGACTTTCACTTAACCTTACTTTGCATCACCAAGTTGTAGTCCTGGACTAGCAACATCAACATCACTGGTGAATTTTTAAAATGCAAATTATTAGGCCCCACTCCAGACTCTATGAATCAGAAACTCTGGGATGGAGCCCAGCAATCTGTGTTTTAACAGGCCGGCCAGGGAATTCTAATACAGTCTCAAGTTTTAGAACCAATTCCCTCTACTATCTTGTCTTCCACATACGTCTATATTTTCTAATTATCCCCGATGAAATAACTCTACTAAAACAAAAGTTCTTGCCATTGAATTGAATAACATATTGAAGCGTTTTTGTTCCTGTTTTGCTCTCAGTGGGAGAGGAGTCTAGGGAGGAAAAAGTGTTCTTAATGGAGGATTCTTTTTTGATAACTGTAAATTTGCACTGAAATTTAACCAGAAAATACAGGTCAGAACTAATCTTATTTGAGAACTACTCTCTATGGCAGGGCTTTACATTCATTTTCTAAATTAATCTTCATTACATTGCTATGAGGTTTTATGGTCTTAATTTTACTGAAGAGAAAAAAACTGAGACTTAGGTGAAGTAATTGACTTAAGGCCACATTCTTATTAAGGGGCAGAAATCAGGATTGTTCAAACAAAGATCCCTCTAATTCTAAAACCCTGATCTTTCCACTTTGTGGCAGAGCTTGGAGAACCAAATTCCAGTGTGGGCTCCACCACCCCAACTATGCAGCATTGAGTAAGCGATTTAATCTCTATTTCAATTTCTCCATCTATAAATAATGTTATCATAAATCTGCCCCTCCCACACTGGAATGTTAGAACAAATGAGGAAATAAAAGTGCAAGTGCTCTGAGCTTTATGAAGAAAAACAGTAAAAAAAGCAAGTTACTATAGTATTGCATGTTTAACCAAGTGTTGCTAGGTGAGTCTGGGCATTGACTCTTTCCTAGTTATCTCCTGATGCATGCACAATAGGTTCAAAAGCTACGCTTGATGCCAAATGAAAAGTTGTTTGACTTTGTCATTGTCTCCTGAAGGTTAGAGATGATGAAGAGGATTTTATGTGTTTCTTTTAAAAAAATTACAGGGACGCTCTCACCAGAGTCATAAATCTCCAAGCTATTGCCAAATTGCTGGTCCATCCTCAGCTTAAAGGTCTTTTCTCCAAATCCTTTTGACTCCCTATTATAGGCACCTCTCCACCCTCCTGCCTCCGCCTACTAGGCAAAGACTTAAAATTCCTGTTACTTTATTATGTAGAAGGATTTAGCTCTCAATCCTCTTCTTAGTCCAGACTCCAGGCCTATCTTTGTTGACAGAATCACAAACTTGCACAATCCCAGGGGGTACTATTCACAAAGAATACAAACTGAATGGTACTCAAGGGGGTGCCAATTGCACAGGCCACCTTAGGAGTGGTCCCCCTGAAACTGTGCAAAGCTGTGGCCCCAACTGTGCATAGCTCCTGCTCCCCAAATCCATTAAGGTGTTTTGTTAAACAAAAGAGTCATCTATTTAGGAGTCCTCCATTTACCAAACTTTCAAATAATGGGGTTCTTTGGTTTTTTGTTTGTTTTAACATGGGCCTGAGCAAATACTTAAACCACCAGATTTAAGTCCTGAGTTCCATACACTGCTATGGTATTTTTCACTCTCTTCTGTGACATTATGGTCTATCTCTCACTAAACTTGTGAATTTCAGGAAGACTTTGTCATATTTTGTCTTCATTTGCTGATCTGAATAACAGTGCAGTGGACTCATATATATATATATATATATATATATATGTACTTGATGTGGCAGAGATTTGAGAAATGACAAAAGTGTGTTGTTTGACCCACAGAGCCTTGTGGACCAAAAAATAAAATGAGCCAAAATTTTAAAATTGAGAAATGTCATGTAAAATAAATCGCAATTTCTGGCATCTCTTGAAAATTTATACACACTAGAGAATTGGGTGTGCATCCCGTTAAGCATCAGTGTCTTTAGCTCAGAAGCAGCTGCTTTATTCAGGTGTTACAATTAATGGGATTCACTTACAGCTGAAAGCTGCATGGTGGCCACTGAGTATGAAGCCACTGTATGGAATCATATGGATGTCTGGGGGAAACACATGTGGAATTTTGTGTTATAGATTTTACATGTGCTCATAATTTTATCCCAATGTATTTTGAGTTAATTTTTAATTGTTTTTCTAGGGTGGAAAATTGTGAATACCTGGGGCCTCCCTGGTGGCACAAGGGGTTAAGTTGCAGCACTATGAAGCTATCTACAGCCACTGCAGCAGATAGTTTGATCCCCAGCCAGGGAGGTGACCCACATGGCATAGCAGACCTCTCTTGTCTTGCCCTCTGATCCCCTCAGCAATGTATTTCAGTCAATCCGCCTGTTCTGTTCCCCATTCTGTCTCTGGTGAGTTCTCTCACCTCCTGCACCTCTGGCCTGTATCCCAGTTCTTGTATGCATAAATAAATAAAATAAATCTTTAATTAAAAAAACAAAAAAAAAGAAAACTGTGGATATAATGATGTAACAATTTAAACAAGTCAGGCAAGTACAGACATCAAATTATAAATATCATTACTACCAACATTTTAATGGCATTGTTGCTGGTGTTATTTGTCAACCGCCTTGGAAACAAAAAGACAAATATGTGTGGAGACACACAAGTACAGCTCGTTTAGGTAGCTAGCAAGTGATGGAGCCAGGATTAAAATCCAGGCAAGTCTGTCTCTAGGACGCACATAGTGTTAATTATCCACTAAACTAGTATTTATTGAGCATGTCCCATGTACTATGGCCATGGCTGCCTCCCAACTGCAGGAGCATACCTACCAAATTTATAGCAGAACGCATGTATCTCTTCCAGGTCTTTTACAGGGTGCTGTAATAAACCCACACAGATTCTTCTCCTCTCCCTTACCTCCCACCCGAGTCATACTGACAAGTTAATAATCTTCATTTTTGAAGTGAATAAACTGCCAGGCATCTAAGGCTTTCTTTAATTCCGATATAATTCTTGCACAAAGTTTTTATTACAAGTTATCATGAAGACTTACGTGGATGTGGTGAACAAAAGGCATCTTTTAAAGACCATGGAATCAATTTAAAGCAATATAATATTGACACTGGAAACCAATGCCAGTAATCAAATTGTGCTTGTGTGGAGAAATGGGAGATAGCACGGTTGAATTTGAGCAAAAATGCCACATTGACACAAATGCAGCAAAAACTTAAAAACAGAGAACCTAAAAAGGAATGGTCATCAATTTTTGGCATATTTTACACTTACTTTTTAATTAAACATCTAGGAAAAAAAATTAGAACTGACATCTTCCTTTAAAAGGCTTAAAGAATGAGGCTTCTATTGTTGTCTAAATGATTTAGTGAGTTATTTAGTGAATCTTGGAAATTTAACAGTTGCATTACCTGTTCATCCCTTCTTATGAAAATGCAGCCCACCTTACTCTGCCTTAGTTTCTCTTTCTGCAAAATATGCAAAAGTGCATCTTTATATTGAAGAGATGTTGTGAGACATAGCTAATAAATGATTATAAAGCACAGTTCTTTGAAGTATAAAGCACTGCGTAATTACTAAATACTATAATAATCATCCTCATAATAATAGTAATTTTCAACCAGCACATCAACCAACCCCAGATGCCTTTAGTCACCTCCCAATTAGACAAAAGTGTGTAAGCCAACTATGAAATAAAGTAAAAATCTTAAACCACAGACTAGTTCCTCTCCTCTCCTCTTTCCTGGGCAGAATCTGTAGTCAGGCTGGCAAAGATGTGGAGCTGAGATTCCATTACTTTTTTTAGCTGTGTGATCCAGCTTGTTCTAGATAGTTAAATCTCTCTAGTCTCTATTTCACCTGTGAAATGACAGTAAAAAGAATATCCACCTCACAGGATTGTTGTGAGAATTCAACAAATTACTACACATAGAACTATGTACCTGAACCCGGCAGACAGTAAGTGCTCAAGGAATGTCAGTGATGACCCCCAGCAGCAGAATCTGAAAGCTAATAGTGGGCTACATGTAACCACATGATTGGATGACAGAGAAAAAAAATCAATGCACTCAACCTGGGATGATTTGAATTATTCTCTAGATTACCATGTTAAACTTGATCAAATATAAGTACTTTAAACATGAATTTTGATAGAAAAAGGAAAGATGAGACATTTTAGTTTCAAGCCTGTTTGTTAATTTGGTGATTGTGCATATAATAAGTGATCATATTATTGTCATTTATTTGGTGATGATTAGGGGAAAAAAATAGAAAGAATAAAACGGAAATGTACAATGCTCTCACTTCCCCCAGCCCACTCCTCTCCCGAGATGTGGCCACTGTTAACGATTTGGTATGCTCCTTTCTGGGCTGTTTTCTGTGTATTTACATTCATATAAACAAAAAGAGCAGCCCAATAGGCAGATGAAGTATATACTTAAGGCATCAGCAATCTTGGACCAAAAAAATTTTTGTAAGGAATTTGACGTTTTACAAACACATAAAAATAAAATTTTAGAACTTGTTGGGGCTTCTTAGACTTATTTAACTTTAACATGGTTTTGATCTTAAAGTAAATAACAGTATTTTATTTCGTATATACCACAAGCTCTTCAGTGCTTAGGACCTGCTTGAGATCTTATTCCAAGCGTGTTTTATAAGTTTATACCCACCCATAGTTTTTCAGAACATAAATAAAATTACATCACTTTGCAACTTGTTTTATCTGTAAGTGATTTTAAACATAGAGATATTTATTTAGTAGCAATCTAAATAAGAAGGAATTTTCACCATATCTGCCATTTTATCTCAGTAAGAACTATCCCTGTGTAAGTAAAGGCCCCATTAAAACAATTTCAGTTTCAAATGCCTCCTTTCGTGGTAAAGCAAATTTCATTTTCTATCATGTTTTCAAGGCAAAGTAATACAATCCTTTCTTAATCTCCACAGAGTGTATGATGGAGAGAAATCTTGCCGACCTGGAGCTTTCTAAATGGTGACTATGGAGAAATGCCAAGGAAATCGAATGGTGCCAAATGCAGAATCCTCAAGTTGCTCTCTAAACCAACAGAAATTCATCTGAGGCAGGAAATATTTCACCTACAAAGATAAAGCACATGTGGAGATTATACTTGGAACAAGGGAATAGAGAAGAAAAGTAAAGGGACATTGTATTTCAAGAGACAGAAGGAAAAGAACATTCCCTGAAAAGAAGACCAGAGACCTTTCATGAAGGAAGAAAGAAAGCTTAAACAATAGTTTTTGTATGTAAAATATTCCCTTATAGGGGCCTCCCTGGTGGCACAAGGGGTTAAGCACAGTGTTAAGCTGTCTGCAGCCACTGCGACAAGAGTTCAATCCCCAGCAGGCCAGGGAGCTACCCACATGGCACAGCAGACCTCTCCTGTCTCACCCGCTGCTCCCCTCAGCAGTGTATATCAGCAGATCCGCCTTTTCTGTTCCCCACTCTGTCTCTGGTGGATCCTCTCACCTCTAACACCTCTGACCTGTACTCCAGTTCTTACGTGCATAAATAAATAAAACTTTTTTAAAAATAAAATTGAAATAAAATATTCCCTTATAGTAAATCAGCTGCTGAAAAACATATTATTCCTTCAATCAAGTCAACAGACTTAGGAGTTTTAACATACATGCAAAGAGAGAAAATTTTGGTTTTTGATTATCCTTTGCTGGTAACCAAGCTTGGAAGTACTAAGAACGGAGATTTAAAGGGTGGAAGTATGTAACTTACATATGATCCAGCAATTCCACTACTAGGTATTTACCCAAAGGACACAGAAACATCAATTCCAAAGAACACCTGCACCCCTATGTTTATAGCAGCACTATTTACAATAGCTAAGCTTTGGAAACAACCCAAATGCCCAAAAATAGATGACTGGATCAAGATGTGGTACATAAAGACAATGGAATATTACTCAGCAATCAAAAAAGATAAACACATGCAATTTGCAGCAACATGGATGGCGCTGGAAGGGATCATGCTCAGCGAAATAAGCCAGAAAGAAAAAGAAAAATACTGGATGGTCTCACTCATAGCAGGAATCTAGAAAACTTAAATAAGGGACCAGGAAAAAGAATAACTATAAGAAAATAAAAATCAAAATCAACAAACAACTATGAACCAGAGACACTCTATGGGGGGTGGGGGGCGGGGAGGGGAGGAATTCGGGTCAAAATAAGGGGGTTGCAATTGTATGGGGAATATAAAAATAAAATTTATAATAAAAAAAAGGTGGAAGTAGCAAGGATTTTACACATAATCCCCCTAGCCTCACTTGGGTAGCAGTACCACAATTTAAAAAAGAAGAAAAGAGAATGGTCCAGAGCTATTTCAATTTAAAAAAAAATCTACATATCTCTATAACTATCTATTTGAAATAACATTGGATATAAACTACCGCCAATGTTTATTATACACTTAGGTAAACAAGGGGGTCAGGGGACATAATTCCTAAATCTCAGAATCTATCCTCAAATAATCAAAATGACAGTTAGGGGAACAAGTCAGGAATTCATAGAAAAGGAACCATAATAAATGGAAAGCATCTGTGAAAAATGCTGAATAAATAACAGAGCCACTCATATTTGGAGACCTCTTCCACTATTCATAATCTTAGGGCCAAGTGGATCTTATTTTTTTTAAGATTTGTAGGAATTATAGGAAAAAGAAGGGAGTAGAAAGTACCCCAGCTTTCAAAAAAGAAGTAGAAAGTATCAAGTTCTTCCAGGCTTTGAACAGATCTTTTTCATTGAAACAAACAGGTAGGTCCTCTAGTCTGAGGGGTTTTAACTGCTAAATTAAGATATTTGGCTATTACCTTTTCAGGCAACAAAGAATAAGAGCTGGTGTCTTGACTTTGAAGCAACATAATTGAAGGACACTGTCAAAAAACCCTTTTTTTCATGAAGGAAATTTGCCAAACACAGAAAAGCACAAAAAAACAAAATAAAAGTCACCTAATCCAACATTTAGAAATAGATCATACTTTCGATGGATAAACTTGCAGCATTTTTTTCTAGTCATATATTTGTGTTTGTGTGCATGTGTGTATATAAACGGGGATTATGAATTAGTGATTCAACATTAATCTGCAAGTATTCTCTTATTAAAAGTCATAACTGTACTGCATTCCATTATATAAATTTAACGTGTTATACTTGCTCAATTTTCCTTTTTTTTTTTAAGATTTATTTATTTGTACAAGAGCTGGGGTACAGGCCAGAGGCGTGGGAGGGTGAGAGGATTCACCAGAAGTAGAGCGGGGAGCAAAACAGTTAGATGTACTGAAAAATACACTGCTGAGGGGAGTAGCAGGTGAGACAGGAGAGGTCTGCTGCGCCATATGGGTTTCTCCCTGGCTGGCCAGGAATCAAACCCTCATTGCAGAGGCTGCAGACAGCTTCACAGCACTGTGCTCAAACCACTGTGCCACCGGGGAGGCCCAACTTTCCATTTTTTTTAATCCAGGCACAAATAACTAAGATAAATCCAAGATTAACCTAAAGAGCATATGGAGTAGATGGGACTAAAGATAAACTGAGATAAGGTGGAATAATTAAGAATATTTTATTGTATTTTTAAAGGTTTATTTATTTATATAAGAACCAGGGTACAGGCCAGGGAGCGTGAGAGGATTCACCAGAGAGAGAGTGGGGAACAGAGCAGGTAGACTGACTGAAATACACTGCTGAGGGGAGCATCAGGCAAGACAGGAGAGGTCTGCTGCACCATGTGGGTAGCTCCCTGACCACTGGAATTCCAACACCTCTGCAATGGCTGTTGATAGCTTTAACCCCTGTGCCACCAGGGAGGCCCAAGAATATTTTATAGTTCTTATACATAAGAACTATTTATTATATGGTTTACCATTTATGGTTTACCAGCCGGCCAGGGGGCTTCCCACATGGCACAGCAGACCTCTCCTGCCTCACCCGCTGCTTCCCTTAGCAGTGTATTTCAGTCAATCTACCAGTTCTGTTCTCCACTCCATCTCTGGTGAATCCTCTCACCCTCCCGCACCTCTGGCCTGTACCCCAGCTCTTGGATGCATAGATAAATAAATCTTTAAAAAAAAAAACAAATGATTATTTCAAAGAATGATACTGCTTCCTGTGTGCTTTTATGTGCTGATCCCTAAGATATATTTTATAATTTTCTCCCTTCTTCCCCAATTGCTTCAACTTGGGGTGCTTTCAGAACTTAGTCCTTTCTCTTCTATCTAATTTCCTCCCTTGGTGATCTAAATTCGTCCCCAAGATTTAAATATTGTCTACATGCTAACAGGTTGATGACCTGTGATATAAAGGGTATTCTATGCAGAGATGGATACAGATTTCTGAAAAAGAATTCAACAATGTAAATAAAAAAAATTTAAGAAGTCCTGCTTTCGTCCAATGCTCACCAGTAAGAGAACTTACAGATACTAAATACTGGTGTAGTGCTCTGGAAGAGCCCTTGGAAGTGAGGAGCTCACACGCTAGGTTATGGTGCAGCTTAAGCAAGGGCCTGGGGGCAGGAGCAGAATGATAGGATGAAGGAATCAGTAAGGGGACATCATTATTTCAAAGTCAGGGAAAGGGGATCATGGGAGGAAAATAACTTTGGACAATCTACTCTTTGACCTCTGTTCATTCTGCTGTTTGTAGACTAACAACAAAAAAGCACCATTTGATCTAGGTTCCTAAGACATGGTAGATAACTCATTGTGACAGAGGAGGAAAGGGGAAAGTCTTTGTAGACCAATTAACAAAATAATGCTCCTGAGAGAGAGAGAAAGCAAATGTGTGTGATTCGTTATTTCCAATACCTCCTCCATGCCAAAGTTTCTCTGGTTTCTATTACAAGCTCTGCTTTTCACCAAAGAACACCCTCATCTTTCTTCCCACATTGAAAAAGCCTGGCTACTTTGATATGATTGTAGTTTGCCCTCCATTATATGTGAGTACGACATGTGAAAATATTTATACATCTCTCCAATCTATAGAAAACCATTTTGGGGTCTTGAAAACAGTCCCCTTACAGATGGAGAGAATGTGGGAGAAATGCCCTCAGTGTGCTGGCTAAAACCTGCTATGTCTGCCCAGCACTGTGCCTCCTCTCATAACAGGGGATGCTCTGCTGAATGAGCCCTTGTATGTCTAGATTCAAAACGTTCTTGTTTGCTCCGGTTGAACAAAGCTCTCACAGACAGTGGGATCTGCAGGGCAGCCACCGAGTGTGTTAAACCAATGTTCCCTCACCACATCGCCGAATAGTTTATCGTAATGGCAGTTCTCACCTTCATGTATAGAGGTCGGTGTTTGCGGTGCAGTTCTGCACAGAGCCCCCACTGACTTCAAAGGAAATGACATAGAACAGAACCCCATGGTGTGAGGAGAAACAAGCAGCATCTGATCAGAAACAGGCCATATTTTTTTCATTCTCTCAGTATAAATGGCTAATTTTATATACAGAATATCTAAAGGCCACCTTTCACTTGAGCCGTTTATGAATTGTCAGATGTAGAGCACTATTGGGGAGCTCCACACTGAACTGCTTTTTATGTAGGAGAGAGAGGGAGGGGGTTGTGTGTAGAGAAATCCACCCCAGGCCCACGTTTTTCTTGGTCTACTAGACCCCCAAGGGACTAAAGTGATTGGAGCTAGCTTAGTGCCTCTGTTTTAGTTAAAGCTGGCCTTGAGTCAAACCCTAACGAAAAAGGAGGATGAGAAGAGAGGGGCAAGAGAAGAAAAGAAAAGAGAAAATATAAGTGTGTGTTCATTAAATCTCTAGATAGGGGAGAGAAGATCTTTCTAAGCTTAAAAACTTGGGGAGGAGTTATGAAAGATGAGCAGCTTTAACTGCAAAAAAAGAGAAACATTCCTATTTGTCAAAAAATCTAATTAAGTCCATAGATTTAAATGACAAATAAAAAGCTGGGGGGAATATTTCTGACAGGTTGCCAAAAAATATAACAAAATTAATCTCAGATGGATTAAGAAATGTCTAACAACATGTCTTACAGTGTAAAATTTCTAAAAATAATTAACGAAAAAGTATCAGTGGCTATCTGACTTCTGGAGAGGAAAATGTATAAGAAAACATAGGTAAAACACTCTGAGGCATTGGCTTCAGAGATGTCTTTGGGGACTTGACTCCTCCTAGGGCAAGGAAAACAAAAGCAAAAATAAACATGTGGGACTAGGGCCTCCCTGGTGGTGCAAGGGGTTAAGCACTGCACTGTGAAGAAATCCGCAGCCTCTGCAGCACAAGTTAGATCCCTGGCCAGCTAGGGAGCAACCCACACGGCGCAGCAGACCTCTCCTGTTTCACCCGCTGCTCCCCTCAGCAGTGTATTTCAGTCAGTCTGCCTGTTCTGTTCCCCACTCTGTCTCTGGTGAATCCTCTCACCCCCCTCCTCTCTGGCCTGTACCCCAGCTCTTGTATGCGTGAATAGATAAATCTTTTTTTTTTTTAAAGAAGAAAACAAATAGACCAAACAAATATTGAGCAAAAGAGCTAAGAGGAAACTTCTCCAAGGAGACATACAGATGGTCAACAGGCACAGGAAAAAGGCCCCATCATACCTTATCATCGGAGAAATGCAAATCAAAACCACACAGATACCAAGGCAGGCACATGAAAATGACTCTTATCAAAAAAGTTCGGAAACAACAAGTATTGGTAAGGGTGTGGAGGAAAAGGAATATTCCTACACTGCTGGCTGGTCTAGTCTAATCTAAAGCAGTATGAAGTTTCTCAAAATATTAAAAATACCCTACCATATGATCCACCATTTCCACTCCTAGGTATCTACCCAAAGAATGCAAAGTTATATATGCAGCCCTATCTTCAGTGAAGCACTATTTACAATAGACAAGCTATGACAGATGAGTGAATAAAAAAAGTATGTGTATATATATATATGATTGTATGTATATATACACAATTAAATAGTATTCAACTATAAAAAAAGATGAAGCCTTGCCATTTGCAGTAACTTTTTTTTTTGTGTGTGTGTGTGTGTGGGACCCTCCCCTGGCGGGGGAACGAACCAGCGCTGCAGAGGCTGCGGGCAGCCTCGCAGCCCAGTGCTCAACCACTGCGCCACCAGGGGAGGCCCGGCAGTAACATTTTTTTAAAAAGATATAAAGTAAGAATCATAAAAGAAAAATGAATAAATATTTCAAACTTAGTAAAACTTCCTCAACAAAAGAAATATACCATAAATAAGTGATAAGACCACACACGTCTCTTTGCAATGAAAGAAGATATTTTTCTTCTTTCTTAATCTAGTCAAGGGATAGAGTATGTCTTCCTTTGCTGGTTCTAAGCTTTTCCTTCCTGGAATCCTCTTGTTCTGCTTAACATATTATCTAATTATACCGTTTACTTTGTTCCTAGTTTGGCCTTCCTATTCTGAAACACTCATCTTTGAAGATATTAGCTCTGGTTCACTGTCACTCCAATGCTATTTTTGTCATTATTCTTGGTGGTTTCAGTATCCACTTACTGATGTCGTCCTTCCAATAACCTAACTTGTAAGTTTATGGCGTCCTCATCTCCAGTAATATTGTCTTCTATTTTAACCCCCTATTAATATGGTCATATCTCCAGACTGCACAGCCCAATAGGGCAGCTACTTGTTTCATGTTGCTTTTAATTTTATTGTATTTAAATGTATTGCAATTAAATACAACTCAAGGGCCTCCCTGGTGGTGCAGGGGTTAAAGACAGCGCCATCAAGCTATCAGCCAGCCACTGCAGCACATATTCTATCCCTGGCCCTCCAGGGAGAAACCCACATGGCACAGCAGATTTCGCCTGCCTCACCTGCTGCTCCCCTCAGCAGTGTATTTCAGTAGATCTGCCTGTTCTGCTCCCCACTCTCTCTGCTGAATCCTCTAACACACACACACCCCGTCGCACCTCTACCTTACACCCTGGTTCTTGTATGCATTAATAAATAAATCTTTTAAAAAATAAATAAATACAACTTAAATTTCATTTCCTCAGTTGGCCCATTTCCAGTAGTCTATAGCCATTAGTGGCAACCATATTAGACAACAAATATAAAACATTCCCATTATCACAGAAAGTTCTATTAGATAAAATTGCTCTAGATCTTGTCATTAGCTGTAATTCCTCCATGATGTCAGTATCAAGAGTCATATTCCCTGGCCAAGACCAAGTATTTTAAGCGTATTTCTGACTCCAACAGTCTGTCAAATTTACCTGGACTCAATATGTTGAGTCTTCTACTACTTCATTATTCCTAACCTGTGTCATGTAGTACTTTCATTATCATCCAACTTAAATTTCATCATCAACCATTATGAACCTTCTCTTGCATACGTATCAAATTACCTAGTTCCTCTTGTTGTTGTTTTAACTTGACAAATTCTGGTGAAATCTAAACTTCTGACTGTTATCTGGATAAACCCAATTCTCCACTTAACTCTGCATCTGTGCTTCTATAGTTGACTGTGGTTGGAGAAAAAATATGTCCAGCTATTACTAATCCAAAGTAAATGCTTATTGTTGTTTACCAATCATCGTTACTTCACAGTATAATCAACCTCCCATTCCTCTAGATTACTCATACTTTCTCCTTTCAAACCTTTGATAACTTCTCTCTGTTCACACATCAGTTGATGACTGGCATCTTATTTCACTGAAAATTGGAAGCAATGAAAAAAGAATTTTCATATTCTGCCACGATCATATCTACTACCCTACCTGCATTTGTGTCTATGTAGTCACCTCTCACCTGTTATTTTGCATGGGCTGTGTATTCTTCTAATGAAGACCAGGCCTCCACTGTGCCCTAGATCCCATTCTATCTAAACCAATTCAGGAAACTCTGCACAACAATTCTCTGCTTTCTTTCTGGCATCATCTTTTCTTCCCCTCTCAATTGGATCTTTCTTTTCATCACAAAACCATGATTTTAATTCTCCTATCTTAAAAAAACAAAACAAAACATTGATCTCACCTTTCCTTCCAATTGCTCCTACATTGCCTTTCAGCGAAAGCCCTTGAAAGAGTATTCTGCCTACGGGCACAAGGGCAATGGTGATGGTGCACGGGTGAATTGGTGGTGGGAATTTCACGGGGGAAATCATACATTATACAAATATGAAGCATTAAGTAATAAATATATAAAAGAAAAAAGAAAAAGTATTCTGTCTAACCCACTGTCTTTAACTTCTCTCCTCCCACCCTCAAGATTCTTGCCCTCCTCCATGCCATTATTCTCTCATCAAGATCACCAAAGAGCTCCACGTGGCTAGATCTAATAGTATCAGACCTCTTCTTGCTTCACTAATTAGTAACATGTGACACTGTTGATTCCTCCTTTCTTCTTGAGACACTTTCTTTACTGGATTTCCAACCTGGCTTTATCCTTAACTTACTGTTTACTCCTTTTCAGTTCCTTTTGTTAGCTTTTCTTTATCTCCTTGACCTCTGAACCTTGGAATATCTCAGTCCTTAGGTTTCATCACTTCACTGTCTATACTCACTTTGTTGTAGATTGAATTGTAGTTTACGACTATTCTTTCCCTCCCCTCTGTGAGGATTGTACATTCACACCATTTAGATTTGCTTTGAAATGCCTCTTCTGGGCACAATGTGCATCCTTGCTCCATTGCAAGGCTGCATTATGTATATTTCTAGGGTGGATTGAAACACAAGATAAATGCAGGAAAGAATAGGTAGAGAAGGATAAATGTTTGAGGCTGAGTATTGAAGAGTTTTCAAAGGGATGCTAAAAAATTTAACTTTACTAATAGGTTTTGATATGGGAATAATTTAGCCGAAAATGTTATGGAGAAATGAATTGCCAGCGGTAATTCACATTAGTTTGGAAAAAGGATTTCTGGAGGCATATCTATTCAATCAAGAAAAAAAATTATGCATCATTTCATTAAAAACAAAAACCTCTAGCTTCAGCACATTAAAAAAAATAACAAAAGAAAGCATTCCATTTTTGTTTCAAAGATAAAATATTTTCCTTGGTCTCTCGAAGAATATAATTATATTTGTAACATTTATGATCTCTTCTGCTCCATATATTAGTTTGCATTGTTTGGATAAATACCAAGGAGTAGAACTGCTGGATCATATGCTATATCCATTTATAATATTCTGAGAAACATCCATACTGTTTCCTAAAGAGGTTGACGAATGGTATATGGGGGTTCCTTTTTCTCACATTTGTTGTTCCTGGTATTTTTGATATGGTTCATTCTCATGTACAGCAGGTGTTAGGTCATTGTGGTTTTGATTTGCATTTCCCTGATGATAAGTGATGTTGAGAGAGTTTTTTTTTTTAAATGTGGTTGTTCATCATTGTATGCCTTCTTTGGAAAAATTGTCTATTTAGCTCTTCTGCCCATTTTTTGATTGGATTATTTGTTTTCTTTTTATTGAGTTGTAAGAGTTCTTTGTATATGTTGGACATTAGCCCCTTATCAGATGTATTATGAGCTAATATTTTCTCCTGAGAAAGGGATGCTCTTGAAAGGGACGCTCTTGAAAGGGACAATTCTGAGAATTATAAGTTTGTAGATCTTAAGAATGTGATCACAGAAATAGAAAATTCAATGGATGAGTTAGAAAATAATGTTAAAATATTATCATGATTATTTTATATAAAAGGAATTGTCATTATAATACACTATATGTCTCAGCAGTAAACAACATTTATATAAGCCTAACAGTGTAAACATAATTTATTGATTTAATAAAAATTTTTATGTTGGAAGGATGAGTAAGGAAGAAAGATAACTTCACTTTTATGCCAATTAAGTTGAAGTTATTCCTGCTGGAACTCTAAGTGGAATTGTCAACAAGCTGTAGGAGGTCGAGCTAGAGATATGTATATTTTGAGTGATTTGCTTGAGCTGTGGAAGTGGGTCAGGTTACTAAAGGGGAGAGTGTAAAGATCAAGTTGAAGACCAATTAGGGGTCTCCCTGGTGGCACAAGGGGTTAAGTCACAGCACTATGAAGCTATCTGCAGCCACTGCAGCACGAGTTCAGTCCCCAGCCAGGGAGCAGATCCACATGGTGCAGCAGACCTCTCCTGTCTCACCCGCTGCCCCCTTGTTACAGGGCAGGGAGAAGGGCACCCATGAGTCCCTTTTAAGCGCACCAGTGAGGACCCACAGTCAGGCAGTCCATTTCACATTGGGGTTGCCCTGTAACACCCTCAGCAGTGTATTTCAGTCAATCTGCCTGTTCTGTCCCCCACTGTCTCTGGTGAGGGCCTGTACCCTAAACCCATCTCTTGTATGCATAAATAAATAAATCTTTTTTTATGTGTGCTTATTTATTTATTTAATATTTATTTTATTTTTATTTATTTTATTTTATTTATTTATTTTATTTATTTATTTATTAAATAAATCTTTTTTTTTAATGTGTGCTTATTTATTTATTTATTTATTTATTTATTTATTTATTTATTTATACAAACATTGGGTACATTCAGAAGCTCGGGAGGGTGAGAGAATTCACCAGAGCCAGAGCGGGGAACAGAACAGGCAGAATGATGAAGAACACTGCTGAGGGGAGCAGCAGGCACGGCAGGAGAGGTCTGTCGCCATTTGGGACCCCCACCAGTGGCCGGGGATCAAACTGGCGCTGCAGAGGCTGCGGGCAGCCCTCAACCGCTGCGCCACCAGGGGAGGCCCAATAAATAAATCTTTTAAAAAATGAGAAGACCAATTAGAATCTTAACCTTGTTTGGGATCAGATGAAGAGAAACATTCAGTAAACATGTACAGTAATAGAGCAAGAAGTATTTAGAATAGGAAACCTTATAAAGACAGGGGAAAAGAGATTCTCAGAAAAAGATGTAATAATAATATAAAATGTTTCAGAAAGCTGAAGGAGGATGGGCAAAGTCTCTGGTTTTACATTTAAAATTTTTTACATGGTGAAAAAATTACATTTAAAATTAGCCAATGGGTACATTAGGTAATCCTAATTTTGTTGTCAGTATTCAAAGCATTCTAGTCAAGAGTCAATGAAATATATGTCTTCACTCCTTCAATGTCATAAAATTTCTTCACAATCTGAACTGGTGCTTCTTTTTTTAAAGATTTATTTTTATTGGGCCTCCCTGGTGGTACAAGGGTTAAGATGCAACCTAAGAAGCTATTCCCAGTCACTGTAGCACAAGTTCGATCCCAGGCCAGGGAGCTATCTACATGGCGTGGGAGACCTCTCTTGACTTGCCCACTGCTCCCCTCAGCAGTGTATTTCAGTCAATCCACCTGTTCTATTCCCCACTCTGTCTCTGATGAATCCTCTCACCCCCCACACCTCTGGCCTATACCCCAGTTCTTATATGCATGCATAAATAAATAAATCTTTAAAAAAAGATTTATTTTTATTTATTTATGCATATAAGAACTAGGGTGTAGGCCACAGGTGCAGGGCTGGTGGGGTTAGAGGATTTACCAGAGACAGAATGGGGAGCAGAACAGGCAGATTGAAATACACTGCTGAGGGGAGCAGCAGGAGAGACAGGAGAGGTCTCCTGCATCATGAGGGTTTGCTCTCTAGCCAGTGGGGGATCGAACTTGGTGCTGCAGTGGCTGGTGATAGGTTGATAGCGCTGTCTTTAACCCCTGCTCCACCAGGGAGCCCCAGTTATAAATATTTTAATCTCAATTAAAATCATTCTTTATATCTCATCTCCAGTTTGCACAAAACATAGGGGATAGATAAACATGATAAATGACACATACAAAAAAAATTGACAGTCACACAAATCCAGCAAGTGGAACATTACATAGGGATGCTGGTCTCAGCCTCTTCACCAATTCAATGACATAAAAAAAAAAAGGAGGGAAGCACTGTGGAAATCGAAAGAGATTAAGTCATACAACGATCTGTGGTCTTTAATTGAATCCTAGCTTATAAAAGACTTTTTGAAAAGTTCATTTGAGAGGGCCTCCCTCGTGGTGCAAGGGGTTAAGACGAAACCTATGAAGCTGTCTGCAGCCTCTGCAGCACAAGTTGGAGCCCCGGCCAGGGAGCTACCCATATGGTGCATCAGACCTCTCCTGTCTCGCCCAGTGCTCCTCTCAGCTGTGTACTTCCGTCAATCTGTTTGTTCTGTTCCCCACTCTGTCTCTGGTGAATCCTCTAACCCCCTGCATCTCTGGCCCATACCACAGCTCTTGTGTGTATAAATAAATAAATCTTTAAAAAAAAAAACAAAGGAGAACAAAAATACAAATGATAAGTTGAAATCATTCTAAAGTGGAGGCAGCCAAACTGGGAAATAGTCTTCTACTGCAGGAAGATTATGGTAGACCAAGAATAGTGAAGCAAGGTTTAGGGACTTAAGGAAAATGAGAAAGTTCCACAAATGCTTCTGGGTAAAATCTGTAGGAATATATTTCTGAGGAGTGGTGTTAACCAGATGAATTTAGTGAACCTAATCAGTTTGAGTTTATGATTTCCTTCAACCTGCTCATCAATCTGGAAATTAAAAAAAAGTCAGGAAATGGTTGCTTTCCCCCTACATACACAATTAGTTGCTCATAGGAAACTTCCTATGTGGAACTCTGAGCAAGACTGGAAGAGACCATGAGTAGAATAAGAAAGGGTGAGAGGCAGCAGTGTACTTTGGTCAATCTGCCTGTTCTGTTCCCTGCTCTGTCTCTGGTGAATCCTCTCACCACCCTGCATCTCTGGCCTGTACCCCAGCTCTTGTATGCATAAATAAATATATCTTTTTAAAAAAAAAAGAAAGGGTAAGAGGGATAAAAGGTCATGTTTGCTATAAATGATTTCACTGGAGTGAAGTGTAGGAGAAGTAGGAATGACAAGTTGTAGTCAAGATGGGATGCACAGAGGGTGAAAGTTTGGAGAATGTCAAATTCCCAGTGGTGTTGAGGTATCAGATGTAATCAGCCACATAGATGATACTGCAGTAGACATACAAGTTATTATGTGAAAACTATCCTGGATGCAGTAGCTTCCCTCTAAGATAGCCCCACCCCCACCCCTCCTTAATGCAAACTGGACCTAGGGACTTACTTAGAGCTAATGAAAGAAAGCAAAACTAATGAACTGTCACTTCTGAGATAAGGTCACAAGAAAACTCTGACTTCCACCTTGTTTGCCCTGTCTTGCTTTTTCACTTGTTTGCTGGTGAAACCAGCTGTGAGTTGCCTAATGAAGAGACCAGCCAGGCAAGAAACCGAGGGAGGCCTCTGGGCTACAGCCAGTGAGAAATGAAGATCTTCAGTCCAATAGCCCATGAGGATGTGGGGTCTGCCAGCAACCACGAGTGAGTTTGGAGTGGCTCTTCCACAGCCAGATGACTGACCCTAGCCGACATCTTGACTGCGGCCATGTGAGAGACACTGAGCCAGAGCCTCCAGAGAGAACTTGCTTAGATTCCTGATGTACAAATTCTGTGAGGTAATCAGTGTCTGTTGCTTGAAGCTAGTAAGTTGGGGTGATTTTATACAGCCGGAGGTAATTATTAGAATGTATGTTAATATCTCGAGCATAAAAGGAAACAAGATAGAGAGGAGGGCCTCCCTGGGGGCGCAAGAGATTAAGTCTCAGCACTATCAAGCTATCAGCAGCCACTGCAGCACAAGTTCAATCCCTGGTCAGGGATCTGACCCATATGGTACAGCAGACTTCTCCTGTCTATCCTGCTGCTCCCCTCAGCAGGTATTTCAGTCAACCCACCTGTTCTGGTCCCCACTCTGTCTCTAGTGAATCCTTTCACTCCCTACCCCCACCCACCCACACACACACCTCTGGCCTACATCCCAGCTCTTATATGCATAAGTAAATAAAACAAAACTTAAAAAAAAAAAGAAAGGAAAACCTTGAGTCAGGAGCAGTTATAGAACTTTTCAACTTTAATGTGCATATAAATCACTTAGAGGTCTTGCGAGCATTCAGATTCTAATTCAATTGTTCTGGAGACTGAGGTTCTGCAGTTCTAACGAGCTCACAGGTGATTGATGATGTGGCTGGTGCTTTCAGAAATAGGACTTTAAGGTATCCTAAGGATTACTAGAAGATTGCAAAGAAGATGGATAAAAAGTGAGTTAGGAAAATCCAAATCAATACTTGTGGAGAAGGTCAAATTATTCACTGAGACCAGGAGTCAGAATAAGGCACACCTCAGCCAGGGCCTAAAGTGAGGCTGGGGAGTAATATAGATGGATCAGATAAGCAGATCCATCTAGGTGAAAATGTATTGTTTACAACTTTATGTTTCTTGATGGTATAATGCTTGGGCAGATCTCTCACAGTTAGGAAACAGGATTCTCTCTCTGCCTCTCATTTTCTCTCTCCCTCCCTCTTTGACTCTTCTTTTCTTTTCTTTTTTTTTAAGATTTATTTATTCATACAAGATCTGGGGTACAGGACAGAGGTGAAGGGGGTGAAGAGGACCCACCAGAGACAGAGTGGGGAACAGAAAAGGAAGATTGACTGAAATACACTGCTGAGGGAACAGCGGGAGAGTCAGAAGAGGTCTGCTGTGTCATGTGGGTTGCTCCCTGTCCAGCCGGGGATCGAACTCGAGCTGCAGAGGCTGTGGATAGCTTCATAGTGTGGTGTTTAACCCTTGCGCCACTAGGGAGACTCTCTCTCTTTTCTTACCTCTCTCTCTCTCTCTTTCTCTCTCTCTCTCTATTTAGGGTAGATGGAGAAATGACTTCATTCATTCATATTCATTCACTCATTCATGTAGCAATCCTGCACCGAGTATTTCTTATGAGGTACGCATCGAGGAAACAAAAATAAATAAGAGAGTACCAGCCCAGGGGCTTCCCTGGTGGCGCAAGGGGTTAAGGCTCAGCACTGTGAAGCTATCTGCAGCCACTGCAGCACAAGTTGGATTCCCAGTACATGGCACAGCAGACCTCTCCTGTCTTGCCCGCTGCTTCCCTCAGCAGTGTATTTCAGTAAATCCCCCTGTTCTGTTCCCCACTCTGTCTCTGGTGGATCCTCCCACCCTCCTGCACCTCTGGCCTGTACTCCAGCTGTTGTATGCATAAATAAATAAAAATCTTAAAAAAAAAAGAGTACCTGTCACATTATCAAAAACAGTAGGGTAGGTATCAAGGGCACAAGAATACAAGGTGAGGGCCTCCCTGGTGGCACAGGGGGTTGGGACACAGACTATGGAGCTATCTGCAGCCACTGCAGCATGAGTTCGATCCCTGAACAGGGAGCTACCCACATGGCAGCAGACCTCTCTTGACTTGCCCGCTACTCCCCTCAGCAGTATACTTCAGTCAATCTGCCTGTTCTGTTCCCAACTCCGTCTCTGGTGAATCCTCTTACCCCCACACCTCTGGCCTGTACCCCAGTTTATGTATGCACAAATAAATAAATCTTAAAAAAAAAAAAATACCAGGTGATTGGGGTACAATAGGGGTACACACATTATGGTTGTTTAGGAGGGTAAATTAATTTTTCCTAAGGACACAGGGGTAGAAGAATTTTCATAGAATAAGTATGAACTGGGTCTTAGGGAAATAGACATTGAAAGGGAATCAGGAGATTTTAGGTAGATCAGTTTGTAAATAAATATCTCTAGGACCCTTCCTTATACTGATAGATAATTTATGCTTATACAGCAAGACTTCTAGTCTTTGGTTTTCTTTGAGGGAAGAGAACTTGCAAACTGGCCAACATAAATGCTGGCCCACTTGACAGCTGCATTTCTCATTGTAAATGATTACATTGATTTTCTGACACAGATCAGTCTCTCATAAGTTTGAGATGCATGAGTCAGTTTTTTTTAGAGCCTGATCAAACCAGGATAAGCCCCGATTGCATATCCAGATTTACCAAGACAGACGACTCAGAGAATCTAGAAGGGTAACATCTTTCCTGACCATCAACTTATTCTTCATCTGGACAAGGAAACAATTAACTTAAAGACCTCAAAAAATATAGCTTACTGGGAGCCTCCCTGGTGGCACAGGAGTTAAAGTCTCAGCACTATCATGCCATTAAACTATGGCCAGCCACTGTGGCATGGATGGATCCCCTCACCAGGGAGCTAACCCATATGGTGCTGCAGACCTCTCTTGACTCACATGCTGCTCCCCTCAGCACTGTAGTATATACACATACACACACACACACACACACACACACACACACATATAACCAAAAGGTACATAAGGCAAATGTTATATAAAAATGTTATGTAATATTTGGGGGAGTTGTGGAAAGAACCTTGAAGGTACTCGGAAGACACCTCCTGGACACATGAGGTAGATCCTTGGTGGGTCCTTCAGCCACGTGTGTGCATTAAGAGTGAGGCTTCAGCGCCAAGCTTTTATGTTATCAGCCTCCACAAACACCAATGAAGAGACTAGAACTGAATGAACTGTTCCTGGAGCCTCTTTGAAATTGTACATAAAGTCCGTTTGACATCACACATTCATGTTCTGCTTGAGCAAGTCTGACCAGCTTTTTGCTACGTTAATAGGGCAGATCTTGTCCTGCTTTGTGACTTCCCACTGGTCTTGAACTGCAGCAGTACCTTTAATTGTGGGCCAAGTGTGTGCATGCGTCTATGAGCACGTGCAGTGAAGCCGGGAGGTGTCTACGCCTCTGCTCTGATTTGAATTGACCCAAACTCTGACATCGCAACAGAAAACTGTCACTGCTCCTTAGCCTTCCGAGTTGTACTGAAGTCATCAGGTTTTAAGTTACAGGTCTATATGATGTCCTGTGTGAGTGCCCCAGAAGGAAAATTCCAAAAGCATTCTTTTCCCATTTAAATGTCTTTGTCACACTTAAGCAGAAGTTCTGATTCATACACAATACCAAATATTTTATCACTTTTTGTTACTGTCAACACTTTGTCAGTATGGGCGTGGATATTTTCACAGAGTTGGAATCAGGATATTTACTATCCTTTTTTTTTTTAAAGATTTATTTATTTATGCATACAAGAACTGGGGTACAGGCCAGAGGTGCACGGGTGAGAGGATTCACCAAAGACAGAATGGGGAGCAGAACAGGCAGATTGACTGAAGTACGCTGCTAAAGGGAGCAGCGGGTGGGACAGGAGAGAGGTCTGCTGCACCATGTGGGTAGCTCCCTGGCCCGGGATCAAACTCGTGCTGCAGTGGCTGTGGATAGCTTCATAGGTTGCATCTTGACCCCTTGCGCCACCAGGGAGGCCCCTCACTATCCTCTTTATTAGGTTTATTATCTCAGTTTTATTACCTTGAGACACATGTTTAGAGACGCTCATCCTCAGTGTGGAGGCATCCTGTGCTCATAGATTCTTATCACGCAGAGGACAGAGTATTCTGGTGTGCTGATAGAGCAGGATGTCTTAGCACTGCCTTTTATTGTTGGATTTTGGGTTGTTTCCAGTTTTTAATATTGTGAATAAAGCTGTTATGTACATCCTTGTACAAATTGCCTTTTTTCCTTTTAGGTCATTAACTTGGAACAAAGTTCCCCAATGAAGGATTGCTGAGCCAATGAGCAGTGAGGAATCCCTGAAGGATGATAAGCAGGGAAAGGGTATGATCAGATTTTCATCCTTAAATATCTGTCCAATGAGGGTGATACCTACCGCAGAGTTATTATAAATACTAAATGAGGACAAGGAGGTGAAAGAACAGGAAAGAAACTCTGCAGGTAGAAATGATTATACTCAGGGTTTCAGGAAGACTATCAAGTCTAATCACAGTTTACTGAAGCTGATCGATTAATTTAATCACACAGTGTCTTTCTGGGCTCTTAGTTTAACTTTGCCCAGACAACACGGTGCCATGAGAAGCAGAGAACCCCAAGCATAACTATTTTTTTAAGATTTATTTATTTATACAAGAACAGGGGTACAGGGCCTCCCCAGTTGCGCGGCGGTTGAGCGCTGGGTTGCTAAGCTGCCCACAGCCTCTGCAGCGCCGGTTCGATCCCCAGCCGCCGGGCAAGGGTCCTACATGGTGCGCAGACCTCTCCTGCCACCCGCTGCTCCTCTCAGCAGTGTACTTCCGTCAGTCTGCCTGCTCTGGTCTCCCCTCTGGCTCTGGTGAATTCTTGCACCCTCCCGCACTTCTGACTGTACCCAGTGCTTATGTAAATAAATAAATAAATAAACAAACAAATAAATAAATAAATAAATAAATAAATAAATAAATCTTTAAAAAAAAAAAAGGCAATCACTTTCTTTAAAAAAAAAAAAAAGAACCGGGGTACAGGCCAGATGTGCGGGAGGGTGAGAGGATTCACCAGAGACAGAGCAGGGAACAGAACAGATAGATTGACAGAAAGACACTGCTGAGGGGAGCAGCGGGCGAGACAGGAGAGGTCTGCCCTGCCATGTGGGTATCTCTCCGGCTGGCTGGGAATCAAACCCACACTGCAGAGGCTGCAGACAGCCTCATAGTGCAGCACTCAAGCACCTGCGCCACCAGGGAGGCCCCCAAGTGTTACTATTAAAAGCAGACCTATTCTTTATCCCATGGTCAAAAAATTGCTTCGAGAACCCAGATCCATGTCAGAAGCAAGGAAGTGGCCCACTCTGCAGCAGGACAACTTCTGTAACCTAATGAAAAGAAAGGAGACATTATCTAGTCTAGACAATGGCTTAAGGGACACTCCTTTCATTTCTTTTTTTATTATTATTTTTTCCACACTGCTCTTTTCATTTTCTCCATTGTCATCCCTCTTATGACTTTCAAATTCTGTTTTTTCTTCTCTTTCTTCTCATAAGCACCAAGGTGCTCTGGTCTCACCATCTCTGGGTTCTATTTTCTCATCTGGAAAATGAGATGATCCTGATGGTCTCTTCCAGCCCTTGCATAAACCCTGAGAGGGCTTATGGTTCTATCCACTCTCTTTGAATGTCCAGGCTGAAGCTTGCTCCAACAAGTGTCTTGTTGCTTCAACTTGCTCACACCATGAACCACTGACTCCTTAGGAAAATCTTTGTCAAAATGTGGCATTGGAATCACCTTAATGCATGCTAAAATGCAGATTCCTGGGTCTATAGTTTGCAGAATCAGAATCCAGGGGTGAAGTCTAGAGAAGCTACTGTTACTTTATAAAGAACACTTATGTATTCAGGATATGATCCTGGACCAAGCTGTGAAACACTGCCTTTGGGGAACTCCTGCAAAAAGCTCCCTTCTCCCCCTTCCCAGTTGTTACCTCTTATTCTTCAAGGTTCTGCTTTCTATTTTTTCCCAAAGATTTATTTATTTATGCATACAAGAACTGGGGTACAGGCCAGAGGTGTGGGGGGTGAGAGGATCCACCAGAGACAGAGTGGGGAGCAGAACAGGCAGACTGATGAAATATATTGCTGAAGGGAGCCGTGGGCGAGACAGAAGAGGTCTGCTGCGACATGTGGGTAGCTCCCTGGCCAGCAAAGGATCAAACTTGTGCTGTAGTAGCTTGTGATAGCTTGATAGTACTGTCTTTAACCCCTGCAACACCAGGGAGGCCACAAGGTTCTGCTTTCTAAAATAGTCACATCAGTCATATCAAAGATAACACGTATAAATGATAGGACTGGCAGGCCTTAGAGAGATGCTCAGGTGAGACCTTTTCAATCCCATTGATTTTTTTTTTTTTAATCCCATTGATTGTTAATGTTACCTGGTCTGCAACAGCTTAATCTACCTCTTATGGCTGACACTAAATATGGCCTTAGAAGACGATTAGTAGGCTAAATTGTGCTCCCAAGCCTCAAATTCATGTTAAAGTCCTAACCCCCAATATCTCAGGACAAAATCTTATTTGGAAGTAGGGTCTTTACAGCTGTGATTAGTTAAAATGAGGTCATACTGGAGTAGGGAGAGCCCCTAATCCAATATGACTGGTGGTTTTTATAAGAAAGGGAAATTTAGACACAAACAGACATGCACAGAGGAATGACACCATGTGAACATGAGGGAGAGATCAGGGTGATGCATCTTCAAGTTAAGGCATGCCAAAGATTGCAGCAAAACACAGATACTAGGACAGCAGATTGGAACAGATTCTCCACCAGAGTCTCAGAAGGCCCCAACACTGTGAAATCTTGGTCTCATCCTTCCAGTTTCCAAAACTGTAAGACAATAAACTTCAGTTTTCAAGTCACTCATTTGCAGTGATTTTTTATGCAGCTCCAGCAAATAAATCCAGCAACCTTGGTTACGTCCTGACTTGGACACAGGGCCCTTAGGCTATCATTTTAACTGCTCTGAACATTGAGCTGGTGTTGGATCAGCTCAATGGAAAGACAGAAAACAGTTTATATTCAATGCAAGATGAGTGTTGAATGAGATCTGTATAAAAATACCTGTGAAGTATTGACTATTAATGAAATTGTTATTCACCATATGGCCAATAGGGAACTGCTTTGGGAAGATCATAAGGGGAAGTCCTTGGCGGCCAAGAGTTAGTGTTTACTCTGTATAATGAAAGTTACCAGGGCCTCCCCTGGTGGTGCAGCGGTTGAGCCCTGGGCTGCAAGGCTGCCCGCAGCCTCTGAAGCGCCAGTTCGATCCCTGGCCTCCAGCGAAGTTCCCACATGGCATGCAGACCTCTCCTGCCATGCCCACGGCTCCCCTCAGCAGTGTATTTCGTCAGTCTGCCTGTTCTGTTCCCCGCTCTGGCTCTGGTGGATTCTCTCACCCTCCCACGCTTCTGACTGTACCCAGTGCTTGTATAAATAAATAAGTCTTTAAGAAAAAAATAAAAGATAGTTACCAGGTTGGAGATGCCTTCAGTTATCTGAGATTGATGAACTCCCCAAATCCCTGCTCAAAGCCAGTCTATACCTGATGGCATCCCTTACATCCTATCAAGCATTCTCCCCCTTCTCAGCTAAATCTTCAATCTTCCCCTGCATCAACATATCAACAGGCTATTATTTCCCCCAGCTTTAAAAATCCTTTCTTTCACCTTACTTCCTCTGTGACCAACCCCTCACATCTTTGCTTCTCTTTGCAGCAAAACTTTGTTACTGTGACCCTGTCTCCAGTTCCTCTCTTACCATTTTCAATTTTTAGTAAACTTTTTTTTCTTCTTCTTTATTCTTTAAAGATTTATTTTATTTATTTATGCATACAAGAGCTGTAGGCCAGAGGTGTGGCAGGCAGGGGTGTGTGTGTGAGAGGATTCACCAGAGGCAGAATGGGGAGCAGAACAGGCAGATTGACTGAAATACACTGCTGAGGGGAGCAGTGGGTGACACATGGTCTGCTGAGGATCAGCTCCCTGGCTGGGGATCAAACTCATGCCTAAGTGGCTGGCCATAGCTTGATAGCGCTGAGACTTTAACATCTGTGCCACCAAGGAGACCCTAAACCTTATTTCTGATATTTTGAAAGATGCAGAAAATCTTAAAGCTCACTTAATTTCCACCAAGTGAACATTCCTGGTAACAGAACCCAGATCAAGAGTTAGAAGGTCAACAGCACCCCCAGAAGCTCACCTCCTTGCTCCTTTCAATCACTTACCATAAGGTAACCACTATTCTTTTTTTAAAAAAGATTTATTTATTTATGCATACAAGAGCTGGGGTACAGGCCAGAGGTATGGGGGTAAGAGGATTTACCAGAGACAGATTGGGGAACAGAACAGGCAGATCTACTGAAATACACTGCTGAGGGGAGCAGTGGGAGAGTCAGGAGAAACCTGCTGCACCATATGGGTAGCTCCCTGGCTGTGGATCAAACTCATGCTGCAGTGGGTGCGGAATGCTTCATAGTGCTGTGTCTTAACCCCTTGCACCACCAGGGAGGCCCAGGTAACCACTATTCTAATTTCTAGCATCTTAGACTAGTTTCCCTTTTTTGAATTTTATACAAATAGGCTTCTACAGTGTGTACTCCTTCATATGTATCTCCTTTCCTTCAACATTGTATTTGTGAAATTAATCCATGTTGTTATGAACAGCAACAACTGGGATTGATCTAGTCCAGGGATCAGCAAACTTTTTCTATAAAGGACCAGACTTTAATACAATTACTCAACTCTGCGGCCCACAAATCCACAGACAATACCAAAATAAATGGTGTAACTATGTCACAATGAAATTTTATTTTAAATAGTAATTTGACTCCAAGTTATAATTTGTTGATCCCTGCTTAGTCTATAATATTCCTTTAAATGAATGAGCCATAATTCACTTATCCATCCTTAAATTGTTGAAAATTCATGTTATTTCCAAGTTTTGATCATCCTATTTCATCCCTCCCCTCTTTTTGCGCTTTTATGCCATATTTATTGGGGCATAATTTACTTGTGACAAAAAGCACCCATTCCCTCATTAATCTATTCCAACCTGGATTTTCTCCCTACCATTCTATGACACATTTGTTAGAAAAATTCCAACACCGTTGATAGCTATGTTGTTAACATCCAATGGTCAGTTTTCAGCCCTTATTTTAGTTGGAATCTTTGACACAGTTGGCACCTACCTCCTTCATGAGGCGCTTTCTTCACTTGGATTCCAAAATTAAGCATTTAGATTTTTTTGGCCTACCTCTGATCCCTCCATCTTGCTCTCCTTTACGGAATCTTTTTTTTTTTTATTTCAGAGTAAAAGTTCTACAATGTAAAAGTAGAGACCCCTACAATGACCTCCCAGCCTATACATGATCAAGTCTATTCCTATTTTCCATGGTCTGCCTCCCTCTGCTATAGCCATCCTGCCTTCCTCCTATTCTTCAAACACACCAGACACATTCCTCCCTTGCCCGCGCGTCCACTTGGGTGATCCTCTCAACACCTTCAAGCCTTTGCTCATTGTCACCGTCTCAGTAAAGCCTCTCCTGAGTGTACTATTTAAAATTGCAACTAATACCCAACAGTTTCAACCCCTTCTGATTCTCTTCTACTCCTTTCTTTTCCCATAACGCTGGTAGCCTCCTAGCATACATCATATAATTTACTTATTATGTCTATTGTTAATTATCTACCTCCCCGTACTAGAGTATAAGACTCGTGAGAGCGTGAGTCTTTGTTTTGCTCACCAATGTTTTTCAATCTGCAGGAATCATGCCTGTCACATAGTAGGCACTCAGTGTATATTTGTTGAATGAATGATTAAGAAAACAGGAATCTATATTCTCTTTAAAAGCATTAATCTTGTTTTTTTGGTACAAATTCTCATTCTGGATTGAAAGCTAAAGGACTCATCTGTCAAGTTCCCAGTGAGTGGTTTGGCAATTATAGCAAGTACAAGCAGGTCCTCTTAGGTCGATAGACACCTGAGGCTATTTATTTTGTTGGTGAAAGCTTGATGTGAGAGCATTTTGGTCCAGCTCACGAAAACAGCAGTGTTCTAACCAGCAGCTCCAATAAATCTTACACATTCTTGAGCCCATAAGTCCTGGCCTCTTGCCTCTCTACACATGCATTCATCCAACTAAGAAGAACCTCTTGTTGGAGCATACAGAGGCGCTTGATGAGCATGAGCAATGGCAAGGGCTCAATCTTCTTCCCTTTCTTCACTAAGGACAAAATTTCAGAGCGACCATTTCTTTGCTCAGGAGGACGTGCAGAATGTGACAAGAAAGACTTGCCTCTATTTTCACATATACCACTGTCCAGGGACAGATAAAGTTAACCCGCAGAGGCATACACTGACACAGTTTTATTTTAAAGACAGTTGTGTTTACTCCTGGGATGGTCTGTTGCTTTATGGCCCTAAAAGTCTATAGTGACTAGTAGGGTAAGAGATCCAGAGCAGTGCGTCCTATAATACTTTTCTGATTCCATATCTGTTTGTACATAATCTCTGTTATAGTACTTTTCACATTTGCCTGTAGTTGTTTATACTTCGATTTTCCTATTTATAGGTATTGCTTGTCACTTGCCCCAATCATTACACTAGCAATTTCTTATAACTAGAACTATATTTTATTAGTTATGTATGTATAGTATGAATAGTATGTATAGTATGAATATGTATAGTGTAAATATATAGTTATGTGTAAGTGTATACATGTATATGTACACACATACCTACACACACACACAGAGCACTTTGTGTCTTACTGAAGTTGTATCACTTATTCAAGATTATCTTTCAGAGTGACCCCTGCTTTGGAATCATGAATGAGTCAGCTGTTTGGTGAAAAGATTCCAATAAGATATTAAAGAGAAAAAATAAATTTAACTCTGTGCACATGCTCCCACAATACCCTTTCTTTCCACCAGGGCTGAGTCGATCCCATAGAAGAAGCTCCTTGGAAATACTCAGGGAAACTCAGACGGCTGGGGATTTCACGTAAAACATGAGGAAGGGGGATTGGTGATGAAATTTAGGACTGATTTTTACTTGCTTTCTCCCCATTCCTCAAAATGCATATTAAATCTCTGAGACAATCATATTCCTACATGAGCACCTCTGACCTACCATATACTAGTTTACTCTCTTAAGGTTTGCTGTGGACTAAATTATGCTTACCACTGTTCCCATATCTATGTGTGGAAGCCCTAACTCCCAATGTGATTATATTTGGAGATAGAGATATTTTAGGTGGTAATTAAGGTTAAACCAGTTCATGAAGTTGGGGTGCTAATTTAATAAGATTGGTGGCCTTATAATAAAAGAATGTGGACACGCTGAGGAAAGGTCATGTGAGGACACAGCAAGAGGTGGCCTTACGCAAACCTGGAAGAAGAGCTGTCATCAGGAACTGAGCTGGTCAACACCTTGATCTTGGATTTCCCAGTCGCAGAATTGTGAGAAATACATTTCTGTGTTAAAGACATGCAGTCTACAGTATTTTGGTACGACATCCTGAGTAGACTAAGACAGATTGCAACTAGAAGTGTGCTCAGATCACAGGGGCTTAGTCCTAGGATTCATGGACAGCCTGAGAGAGACTCCGCCTCCCTGGCTGGGTAGCCATTCTTTTTTTTTTTTTTAAAAAATATTTATTTATTTATTTATTTATACAAGCAGTGGGTACAGTCAGAAGCGCGGGAGGGTGAGAGAATTCACCAGAGCCAGAGCGGGGAGCAGAGCAGGCAGAAGGACCGAAGTACACTGCTGAGGGGAGCAGCGGGCGGCAGGAGAGGTCTGCGCGCCATGTGGGACCCTCCTCCGGTGGCCGGGGAGCAGCCGGGGATCGAACCGGCGCTGCAAGGCTGCGGGCAGCTTGGCAACCCCGCGCTCAACCGCTGCGCCACCAGGGAGGCCCCGCTGGGTAGCCATTCTTGGTTACAGAACTTCTCAGATGCAGATATCTATAGGTTCATGGAAAACTGAAACAAAGACATGGCATGGTTTGGGATTGTGCCTTCTTTTTTTTTTTTTTTAATATTTATTTATGCATACAAGAACTGGGGTACAAGCCAGGGGTGTGGGGGGTGAGAGGATTCACCGGAGACAGAGAGGGGAACAGAACAGGCAGACTGACTGAAACACACTGCTGAGGGGAGCAGCAGGCAAGGCAGGGGAGGTCTGCTGCACCATGTGGGTATCTCCCTGGCTGAGGATAGAACTTATGCTGCAGTGGCTGCAGACAGTTTCATAGGTTGCATCTAAACCCCTTGTGCCCCCCGGGAGGCCCCCTGTCTACCTTTTATTTAGTATTTGTATCTTCTGTTGACTTGTTACTATCTGATACAGAGTGTCTCCGCTGAGCAGTTTGAAACAAGCTCTCTTTGGCCTTCTGATTAGCCCATTTCTAGGAAACGTTGGCTCCAACCAAGTATAACTAGAGTAGTAGGGTTGGTTTATTGTGCCAAGAAATATAATGTTTAGAAGAACAAACCACATGGGGGCTATTTCTCGAAGGAGAGTTGGTAATTTACAGGCTCAATTACCTAGCAGGTCATAGTCAATGCTGGCAATCTCTTTGATAGGGGACATAGTTGCAGGATCCAGGCAGCGGTCTCTAGGCAAGATGCCCACAGCTAGCATTTAACAAACATTCACTGATTGATTCTGGGCCCTCTGGACCATTATCCATTAATAGAATGGTTGACAGTTATCTGTGGCTAACAGATGCTATTATTTTCCAGTCTCATTTGGTGGAGTTCTGAAGCTTTTTCTATTCTCAAGAAAGTATGGTTGAATAATTTGAAATTCAAACAACGAAGAATATAATATTTGCCATATTTATTTCATGCCATTTTTTTCTTGATGGGTCTCCTTTCGTTTTGTACAACTGTTGGTACTTCCTCCACCAGATCCAATATTTGTTCTTTCTCCTTTGCATAGGTGTTTTTGTTCTGAGTAGTTTAATAACATGCTAACATTTTCAGACTTTGTTTCTTATCTTAGATAAGATTATGTAGGTTAATGACTTTATTGTAAATTATGTTTTTCATTTATCGTGGTAATGATTCCAGACCTCTAAAGGCAGAGGCATCCATAAATTCAAGATGATTATGCTGCCACTGAAATTGAAGCCTCATTTCCCCCCTGAGGACATTTCTATTAATTATATATAACTCCTACATGTATTTGATATAAAACAGATTTAACTGCATCAAAAAGATGTCTGTGATAAACAAAATAATGCTTAAAAATAATATAGTTTTCCACATCTGTCAGAAGAACTCAGATCCTCTGATCACTTGCTGTTGCTTTCATTGATATTAGATGGCATTAAGATAACTAAACATCAAGCAAAACATAATTATGTATCTTTCATTATTCAACTCTCTTTCAAGAAACTTGTCAACACAGGCTTGATGCCTTGAGAAATAATGCCACTTTAAAGGAATCATTACTGGGCTCAAACTGACAGCTCGATGTTTAAAATCAAGGACAATTAAATATTTGTTTATTCGAGGTGTTAATTTACTACCCGTGAGACCTCATTTCACCTCCTTGAAGAGTATTTAAAAAATGGACAGAAGAAATGCCCTCTTTGGATAATGGTTCAATTCACTTAAACAAAAAGTTTTTTTTTTTAAATCCTATGCTGTTTTGGCATCCCCGGCTGCCTTTGTTTGAAAGAGAATTTAAACTGAAATGGCATCCACAAATAAACAATAAGAAAGCTGATTCTGGGGCCTCCCTGGTGGCGCAGCGGTTGAGCGCTGGGTTGCGAAGCTGCCCGCGGCCTCTGCGGTGCCAGTTCGATCCCCGGCTGCTCCCCGGCCACTGGAGGAAGGTCCCACATGGCGCGCAGACCTCTCCTGCCGCCCGCTGCTCCCCTCAGCAGTGTACTTCGGTCCTTCTGCCTGCTCTGCTCCCTACTCTGGCTCTGGTGAATTCTCTCACCTTCCTGCACTTCTGACTGCACCCAGTCTGCTTGTATAAATAAATAAATACATACATACATACATACATAAATCTTAAAAAAAAAAAAAGAAAGCTATTCTGAATAATAGTTATAAATCTTTGTCTTACTAGCAAATGTTGAGATTTTGTATGTGCCAATATTATTGGAAAGAGGTGGCTACCATTTCAGGGCAGGGAGAGTGAGTCAAAATGACATCAGTCAGGGATAAAGAACTAACAAAAACCAAGAGTTGACTACAGCTTCATAAGAAAACATGGTGAGTTGGAATCCTGTACCCAGAGCAGGCCATCGAGGAGGAGGCGAGCGGAGTCAATGTGCTGGCTCCTTTTCACCCCCCAGTCTCCTTGCTCCAAGGAGACCCCACAGAGTGATAACGCCCTTGCACTCCTGAGTTGTGTAACCCAACACTCCTCCAGGCAGCCTCTGGGGAAGACATAGCCTGAGGCTGCTTCTGAGTCTGGAAATGGTGGGTGGAGTCAGAGACTCCATGAGTCAGGTTGAGCTGGCCTCAGACTCTGGTTCCGCTGCAGTTCTCACTGTGTGGTTGCAATTGAAGCCATCCCTGCCAGGGACCTCACACCAGGAGACGTAAACACCACCCCGGCTCCCCATTTAGCAAGCAGCCTGGAGGTCAGGCACATATGCAGCATATAAAATAGGGCCAATATTCATTTTATTGTTGTTCAGGTCCCCATCTCAAAATTCCATTAAAAACATTTCTTCAGAGTTGTGTTATCTGCCAACCCATATGCCACGGAGAACACACGAAGAACGCCAGACCCCTGACCTCATAAATTAACTATAACATAATATATAATGTAATATAACATGTAAACCAAGACACTGGGATTTTAAATGAGAGAAATCTGCTTGGGAGAAAGCAAGGAAAGTTACAAAGAAGACAACATGGATGTGAGGTCTCCCTGGTAGTGCAAGGGGTTAAGACACAACCTATGAAGCTGTCTGCAGCCACCACAGTGCGAGTTCGATCCCCACCCGGGGAGCTACCCACATGGTGCAGCAGACCTCTCCTGTCTCAGCCGCTGCTCCCCTCAGCAGTGTATTTCAGTCAATCTGCCTGTTCTGTTCCCCACTCTGTCTCTGGTGAATCCTCTCACCCTCCCCCCCACTTCTGGCCTGTACCCCAGCTCTTGTATGCAAAAATAAATAAATCTTTAAAAAAAAAAAAGACAACATGGATGAGTAAGTCAGTTTTGTCTAATTTTGATGAAACATATAAAAGGGAAGAATAAAGATTAGTGAGATTCTGATTCCTGAACACAGAAATAGGATATACATGAGTGATTGCCTTTTGCTCCCTAAACTCTCTACTATGATGGCCATATTTAAGGCGTAAGTTCAAAGCAGGCCATTCCAGAGTACTTTTGAATATGAAAGAGTGTCACCAAGAATCAATTTTTCTTCTATTCTGCCATCTTCAACTTGCTGGCTTTCATCCTTAGAGTTATTGTCTTGTAATCTCAAAATTGCTGCCATTCCAAACATTACATCTTCACAGAGCAACATTCAGAAAGAGGAAGGAAAGTACTAATAGCAGTTTTCTTCTTAAGCATTTCTTCCTTATCAAAGAAAGATTTTTCCAGAGGCTCCTTGTAGACCTCCATTTTTGTTTTGTTTTTTAAAGATTTTATTTATTTATTTTTATGTAGAAGAACTGGGGTATTGACCAGGGTGCCAATGGTTAGAGGATTCACCAGAGACAGAGTGGGAAGAAGAACAGGCAGGTTTACTGAAATACACTAAGGGAAGCAGCGGGCGAGACAGGAGATAGACCCCCTTTTATACCCTATTAACCTAAACTGGGTTGCGTGACCCAACCTTAGATTAAACTGTGGATAAAGAGGATAACATTGCTTTACTGACTTAAATCAGTCAAGATGTAGTCTCTGGTTGAATACACAATTGCTTATCAAAACTGACCTCCTGGGCCTCCCCTGGTGGTGCAGCGGTTGAGTGCTGGGCTGGGAAGCTGCCCGCAGCCTCTGCAGCGCCGGTTCGATCCCAGCTGCCAGTGAGGGTCCCACATGGTGCGACAGACCTCTCCTGCCATGCCCACTGCTCCCCTCAGCAGTGTATTTCGTCAGTCTGCCTGTTCTGTTCCCCACTCTGGCTCTGGTGAATTCGCTCACCCTCCCATGCTTCTGACTGTACCCAGTGCTTGTATAAATAAATAAATCTTTAGAAATAAATAAAATTAAAAAAAAAACTGACCTTCTTGATCTTGCTTCTAGTCAGTGTGCTCTTTCTAACAAACAACTGTCATGCTTGAAATCCTTCCATGGCCTTTCCTCCTCTATAGGGCAAGTCCAAATTCCATGACAAGTCATGATTCTTCATGTAAGCTTTTCCATTTCAATCCCTCCCACTCTGGCCAAGGGCACTCCATTTCAGACATGCAAAATTCCAGAAAGCACCATAATTGTTACCTCTATATTCTAAACACCCTTTAGTGTTTTCTATATATTGTCTCTTCTGACTTTCCCCATTGTCTTTAGCAACTACAACTTAGCTTTCAAACATAGACTTAAATATCCCCTCTTTAGAAAGCATTCCAGGATGGGGCCTCCCTGGTGATGCAAGGGGTTAAGCGTCAGCACTATAAAGCAACCTGCAGCCACTGAAGCATGAGTTCGATCCCCAGCCGGGGAGCTACCCAGTTGGCAGGGCAGACCTTTCCTGTCTCACCTGCTGCTCCCCTCAGCAATGTACTTCAGTCAATCTGCCTGTTCTGCTCCCCACACTCTCTGGTGAATCCTCTCACCCCCCAAACCTCTGGCTTACACTCCAGTTCTTTAAAAAAAAAAAATCTTTTAAAAAAATCTTAAAAAAAAAAAGAAAGCATTCCAGGATGTTTCTCCCCTTTCTCATAGCATCCTGTTTATGCTCTTTTTATGACATTTACAGCCTTGTAGTCATTACTTATTCATCTATCTCCTTAATGGAATGGAAATCCCCAGTCTCAACCCAGTGCCCAGAATGCAGAAATCACTTAAAAAGTGCTATCAAATGGAAACTTCCCATGGATATAGGCTATCAATATTAACTAGGTCTTTTGTTGAACTCTGACCCTGGGATTATTACAAACACTCCTCAAACTTGAGAGCCCAAGTGTTGTGTTCACCTCCCTCATCCTCAACAGGGAATTTCAAAGTCTACTTCTTAGAGTCCATTGATGACATTAAGTACAAAGTCCTACATCTTCGTTCATTCACATTAACCCTCATTCCTAACATTTAACATTTGTTTTTCACTCACTTCATTTCTCTCAACTGAAAGGAAAAGAAGGGTGTGTCTTCTCAGCATCTAATGTCTTCCACCCCCACCTTGGAGGATCAAAGATTCTTTCCAGAATCTTCAGTCTTCCTTTAACACCTATGGTATTCCCATCTCTAAAACATCAGACTGGTTAGTCTTGCCCTGCCTTACATCTCAAAAGATTCTTATCCTATTATTAGGGGCTTCAAATCCAGGAGAGGTTGCTAGAACTGGTTGCTCAAGTGCCAGATAGAACCCATAATTTTTTTTTAAGATTTTTATTTATTTATGCATACAAGAACTGGGGTGTAAGCCAGAGGTGTGGGGGTGAGAGGATTCACCAGAGAGAGTGGGGGACAAAACAGGCAGATCCACTAAAATACACTGCTGAGGGGAGCAGCGGGCGAGACAGGAGAGGTCTGCTGCACCATGTGGGTGCTCCCTGACTGGCCGGGGATCAAACTCGTGCTGCAGTGGCTGGTGATATCTTGATAGCACTGTCTTTAACCCCTGCACCACCAGGGAGGCCCTAGAACCCATAATTGCAGTTCACTTATTCTTGCAATATTTTTGAAATCACTTAACAATAAGGATTTCAGATTCTCTATAAAGGTCAGACTGGCTGTCCTGGGCTACTGTTTCCATATGGTTCAATGAACTGGGCTCAGCTTTGGATGGACATGTAATCACAAGGTTTTCACAGTCTCCTCTGACTTGTTAGTTCTGTTACCTGTCAGGTCCTGTAATCATTTGAGTTTGCAATCCCCTGTGAGAGCTTTGGTTTTGCCTCTATCTTGCAAGTACAAGTGCCCTCTTGAAGGTCACTGGAGACTTCCTAGTTATGAATCACACAGATGTTTGCTGTATGCTTACTGCCCTACACCTTGGGCATCCTCTATCACCTCTCTAGTGACTACACTCAGCTTGGCTTCCTGAGCATTCCTGGTTCTCTTAGACGCCTAATGCTGATGTGTCTGGTTATTTCCTCCTACATCCTAAAGTTTCCTAAGACTTAGTCCTAGAATTTTCTAAGACCCCACCTCAATTTCATCAGTTCACCCAGTTCTGTGACTTTTGCCATTCATCCCTTTATGTGAAGAACTGCCAAGCTCTGTCTTTTTTTTTAAAGATTTATTTATGCATAGAAGAACGGAGATATAGGCCAGAGAAGTGGGTGGTTCACCAGAGGCAGAGTGGGGAGAAGAACAGGCAGACTGACTAAAATACACTGCTGAAGAGAGCAGTGGGTGAGACAGGAGAGGTCTGCTGCGCCATGTGGGTCAGCTCCCTGGCTGGGATCAAACTCAGGCCACAGTGGTGATAGCATAATAATGCTGAAACTTAACCTCTACACCATCAGGGAGGCCTCCAAGCTCTGTCTTGATGTCTCTTCTTCATCTTCTTTTCATGTATCTCCAACAATCTCCTGGATACCGAATGTGTTTCCAGAACCTCTGACTTACCACATCAGAAACACAACTCATCATCTTGCCTAGCTTCCTCCTGAGTAGTCAACTGTTGGAGTTCTCAGTTGCCCAGGCTGAAAATCATTTTGACCATACATTTCCTTTAACCCTCCAAGTCATTTCTTTAGGCCCTCAAAACACCTGGCCTCTGGACTGGCCTCCCTGCTTCTGCCCCTCTTCCAAATCTATTCCTGGCTCATTTCTGACAAAATTGTTTCTCGAAAATACTACTGTGAGAATATCTTCCTATTGCTCTACATTTGAGACAGCTATACAGGGGCTATAGCAGGGCTACAGTGGGTCAAAGGACAGTGCCTGGTGAAAGACAGGTCACAATCCATGGCTTCTCAGCGGCACACACAGTTGCAAGATCACTCAGGTTCGGGGAACAACAATAGAGTTTATTTAACAAACAGGGGAAACAAAGAACTCTCAAGGCCACAAATAGCCAGTTATCTCACCCAAGATAGTTTTCACAGTGTCCAAAAATCCTAAATAAAAGGCCACTCATCCAAGATGGTGCCATCTTGCCAACGAGGGCCTGGAGCTCATGGCAGGCTGCAGGTAGTGGGCCAGGATCCAACTTACCACAAGTTGGAGGTGCTCACAGTTAGTGCCACTGAAACGATGCTGCGGCAGCCCACTGTCTGATGGTCAGGTGGAGCACTGGATGCTGGACCAGACAGTAACGGAGGCAGCAGTACTGGGAATCAGTGCCAACGATCAGATACACTGTGTTAACAGCTTTCAGAGGTGACTCAGACACAGAGTGCCAGTCACCCATCAGCAGTGCTTGGCAGCAATGGCCAGTAGTGCTGGTCACCTGGTCACTAGCGTTACAGCTCTTTGTGAGTCACTGACCCACAACAAGACCAAACAGCTCTTTGAGACACCAGGCCTGGGGCCTCTGGGCTTCTTTCAGGTGGTGCCAGAGGCAGACCAGAGGGTGGGGGCTCCTGGTCTCTGCAAAGCAATTTGGTTTCCCTGCAAAGTTTTTTGGTGTTTGGAGGTCGGCTGCTGGATGCTTCTTCTTTCTTCTTTGCAGGCCAGTCCCAAACTGGCTCCTGCCCACTTTGTATCCTCTTTCAGGGTTCCCCCACCCCACCTACAAGTCTGACTGGATTGTTTTAGGGATGGCTGATTGGACTTAACAACAACCAGCTCACAGCTTGCACCTGATCTACAGTCCATTCTAGGATCCAGGTACCAAATCCACGGGCCTCTCTACTGCCTGCAGCTGGAGTGAGACAATGTGCTGGAGCTGCCTCAGGGGCCCCATGCTCCTCCCTGCAACCCTGAACCAGGGCCTGCATACCCTGGGGCAGCTGGCAGGGGAGCCACTGCTATCCACAATCACTGTTGGCCTTTGCCTGCAACCTGAGCCCCAGTGAGGGCCACTGGTGGGGGGGGGGGTGGTAAAATGCCCATCACCTGCTACCGCTTGCACTGATTGTGTGCAGCTCTCTGGGGCCAAGTGCCTCGGAGCCCCAAGTTGGGGGTGGGGGAGGAGGCCCATCTCCAGTTCACATTCCGTACCTGAGAAAATAAGACACATCAATGTCAGGATTCCTGTCCATGCTCTCAGCAATCTACTTATATTTAGACTGCAAAGCAATGACAGTCCACCTTGTCTACACCATTCTTGATGCATCAGAGACTTTTAGTAGTGTTCCATCATTGGAAGAATAAAATCCAGAACTTATGACCTTAAGCCTCTAGGCTCAATCAGATTTTCTTTTTTTAAATATTTATTTTATTTATTTATGCATTTATGCTGGGGTGCAGGCCAGAGGTGGGGCGAGGGTGAGAGGATTCACCAGAGACAGAATGGGGAACAGAACAGGTGGATCCATTGAATACACTGCTGAGGGGAGCAGCGTGTGCGACAGGAGAGGTCTGCGCGCCATGTGGTCGGCTCCCTGGCGGGGGATCGAGCTCATACCTCAGTGGCTGGCGATAGCTTGATAGCACTGGGACTTTAATCTCTGCGCCACCAGGGAGGCCCCTATATTTATAATTTATTGGCAATTTTGATGATAGTAAGGTAGCAACCTTGAAGGATTAGCTCAACTGTATTTAGATTATGTAGGTTTTACTTTGAAACAGATACAAGAGTGTTAGCTCCATCACACAGAGATGGATTTTACCAAAGGAAAAAGACAGAAGACACCACCTTGATTCACTCTAATTCTTGGTCGTTGACTCCTTCTAGGAAAATGTTTTAGACTAGCAATTATTAACATTTTAAAAAAGAAGGGTAGAGAGTAGACAATCAAACGTTGGTGCAGATAACTAGTGAAAATTACCACATACATATTGCAAGCATAGTCTCTGTAGTCCGAATACAACTTAGATTTTAGAACTTCTCCACCCTCTGTACATGATTTGAACAGTATTATCACCCGCCAAGGCTGAAGTCACTGCTAAAATGGCTTCTAAAAAGAAGACAATCCCCAGAATCTGTCAGAATGTGTCAGAATGACCTTTGATTTTTTTTTGCTAGAACACACAGCTCTATTTGACTAAGGTAAACAAAAAGGCCAGAAACTTTAAATATAACTGATTTCATTTGATCATCTTAACTGAAATCTCTTTTTACATGAGAAAAGATTTTCCCATCAGCAGTTTTTTAAAGGGACATCTGGCTTCAAAAGCTTTTATTGCTTTTTTTTTCTATTGTAAAAATATTAAGTCAAGCATTCTGGGGAGGCACGCAACAAAAATGCCAACATCAAACTAAGCCCTGCTGACTTCCACTGGGACTGTTTCCACAATAACAAGTGGTTGCTTTTTTTTTTTTTTTTTCCAGAAACACCAGTAAGTAGTCCTAGAAATACAGCACATGGTTGGTAATCAATAAAAATGAACGATCTCTCCATTTTAAAGTAATAAAACAGAGCACAATTACAAGTGGAAAACTCAGAGAATTGTATTTGAAAAGCAAAGAATTTAGGGGTCTCCCTAAATTTGCAGGGGTTAAGTATCAGTGTTATCAAGCTATTGCCAGCCACTGCAGCATGAGTTCAATCCCCAGCCAGGGAGCTGCCCACATGGCACAGCAGACCTCTCCTGTCTCACCCGCTGCTCCCCTCAGCAGTGTATTTCAGTGGATCCACCTGTTCTGCTCCCCATTCTGTCTCTGGTGAATCCTCTCACCCCCTGCATCTCTGGCCTAGACCCCAGTTCTTATATACATAAATAAATTTTAAAAATCTTAAAATAAAAAGTAAAGAATTTACAGTTGCAGGAGGTTTAGCTTCCTGCCCACCCCATCTTTATGAATTAGTATTTGGTCATCCTTTCTCATTTGCCCAGAAGATTCAAAGGGATTCAGCCAAGATCTTAATGATTTAACCCTGGCCCAGCTGGGCTGAAGCCATCCACATCTCGTCAAATGCATTCCTACCATCAGAATCAAGCTTTGGAGGGAGTTGTTATACCTGAGGAAAAAAGCACACTGTCGACAATGCCTTGTAATATCAAATCCAGAGCCTGGGGAAGCCAGCCTGGATCTCAGGGGCTGGGATGGGGAGGTGGGCAGGGAATGACCAGTGTGCATCCCCCATCGCCCTTTGAACCAGATCAATGGAGATCTTTCTTTACTCATGATAAATGCCTCACAGACTGATAAGCACCATTTGGAAATCTTCACTCTGATAAACATCACTAAGACACTGTGAGTGTTACTGAGTTCTAGGTCTTTCCCGGGGCCAGACAATCACTTTGTAATGCACCTCTTGGGCAAACTCCAGTTCCCTAGCTAGAGGACTGTAAATATGGTAAGAATCAGGAGAATTTCTTTTTTTTTTTTTTATTGCTTGCTAGATAACAAATTAAACACAAGAAAGGAGTCACAAACCTTTAAGTAGGATGTCATGTTGTCTTAGGTATCAGAGAACAACTGATTAACCAGGTTGAATTCTTTCCCCTGTTTGCTTTTTGAAGTGCACTATACAGGTGGGAGTTAGTGGGGGCAGCAGAAGCAGAGAATTGAAGCTGAGATGCAACCCCATCTTCCACTCTTTTCCCTAAGTGGGAAGAGGGGCAGGAAGGCTTTAGAGGTGCCAGGCTGGAGGATCCAGCTGCCTCTGGCTTCTGAGGCTAGTGTAATGGCTCTATTCTCACAGAAGTGCTGACAGAACATGACGAATAGAAAACAGATGTGAATTGACCTTCCAAAAATGTATTCAAGGCCTTTTAATCTTCATAGGAATCCTTCAGAGTGAGAGATGCCTTCAAAACAGGGACACTCGGACATTTAAAGAAGGGCTGCTTTCTCTGCCTGGGACTCCCTGGATGACCCCCTGGCCTCTGTTCCTCCCACCCTCCCTTCCTGCACTGTCCTTTCATAAAGATGCCATCAGAGGGCCTCCCTGGTGGCACAAGGGGTTACGTAGCAGCACTATGAAGCTATCCGCAGCCACTGCAGCTCGAATTTGATCCCAGGCCAGGGAGCAACCCACATGGCACAGCAGACCTCTCCTGTCTTGCCTGCTGCTCCCCTCAGCAGTGTATTTCAGTCAGTCTGCCTGTTCTGCCCCCCACTCTGTCTCTGGTGAATGCTCTCATACCCGTACCCCACATCTCTGGCCTGCACCCCAGCTCTTGTTTGCATAAATAAATAAATCTTAAAAAAAAAATTCCATCAGAATCCAGTTCACTGATGGTCATCCCCCACATATACGTGTCCCCCCTCCTGTCCCCACAGACAGACTTGACTTTCACCGATGGTCCACCTTCAGGAAGCAGTGTGGACACTCCTGTTTTTGCCATTCGACCCACACATGCTTTGAAATTGTCACTACTGCTGGGTCCGTTACTAGCTCCAAATACTTTCTGACACTAAGTGTTAATTTGGAACCACTGAGTACACTGGACTTTTGCCCACTGAAGTTGGAAATACTGAAGTCTGGTGGTACAAAGGCCAACCAGGGAAATAAGTTCCCATGCTCCTCTTCTATTGACTTCTAGGTCCCTGACTTTGAGGGCAAAGTCCTGGTCTTTCAGCATGTGAGCATGGGCTTTGGCCATGCATGATTCTAAGGCTTTGGATTTCTTTGCTTATATTCTTTGTGGACATCTGTCTGCTTCCAGTAAGAATTTGGGTGGGATTTCCCAGAGTTTAGTCTTCCCAATGATTACTACTTTGTAGAAGACTTTCTTCTTTGTCAAGTTGTTGATATCTCACAAAACAATTTGTGGCAACCTTTCCCCTGATCTAGAATGCCATGTGAGTGCATTGCAGCACATTCACCCCCAATGCCACTGATGAGCAATCAACTACATCACCCCAATTAATCCCAAATCAATCAGGCTTCAAAGTCTGAGCACTTCTCAGTGAGCCATACCAGTTCTCGCCTCGGACTTTCAGGGAACTCTCTTATTTATTTATTTTTTTTAAAAAAAGATTTATTTGTGCATACAAGAGCTGGGGTGTAGGCCAGAGGTGCGTGGGAAGAGGGGAGTGAGAATGAGAGGTTTCACCAGACAGCATGGAGAGCAGAACAGGAGGATCTACTGAAATCCACTGCTGAGGGGAGCAGTGGGCCAGACAGGAGAGGTCTGCTGCGCCACGTGGGTAGCTGCATGGCCGGGGATCAAACGCGGCTATAGTGGCTGTGAATAGCTTCATAGTGCTGAGACTTAACCCCTTGCACCACTAGGGAGGCTCTGAATTCTCTTCTTAAGACGTCAGTGTGTTTTCTACTACTTTCAGACATCATGGGCCAGGAAATTCCTATCTTATTTTGCTGTAAATTAAATAGAAAATTTTGGATGGAGTTTATAGAATTCAAACATTTGAATCTTTTCCTATATCACTTAAGACTAAATCATTAACCCATTGTGGGACAATAAAAATGCACTCTTTATCAGAATTTGGAATGGTTCTTGAGATATTTGAAGTTTGCAAATGAATATAGAAAGTGTCAAATATGCAGTTGATATGCATTAGCTCAGCTGAGAGGGATGATCTTATGAGATGTGATAAATCAATTTTATAAAATAGAGAAATGAAGTTTATAGACATGACATAACTTATGTTATTTCAAAACTAATAAGTGGTAGAACAGGATTCAATTAGTCTTATCTGTAATGGTGACTCCAAATTTTTTGTATTAGAAGGGATGGGGGCAGGCACCTGATGGCAGTGTGGGCAGGGGACTTTTCTTGAACCTGTGTTCACACAGCTAGGTCATTGCTTTACTTAGTATATTCAGTTGGGTTAGTTCCATGTGGCCATGGAGAGCAGGTGGGCTTTACCCTCCCCACTGAGAGCTACTTCTTGGGTTGCCATTACTCCTCTAACTCCAAGACCTACTTTCTTTCAATTGACATAGTGAAAACACGAGATTCCAGGAAGAAAAACTGTGATTATTTTTAAGTGTTTTTTCTGTTTTTTTTTTTTTTTGCGTAGAACTGGGATGTAGGCCAGAGGTGCGAGGGGTAAGAGGATTCACCAGAGACAGAGTGGGGAGCAGAACAGGCAGACTGACTGAAATGCTCTGCGGAGGGGAGCAGTGGTCAAGACAGGAGAGGTCTGTTGCGCCATGTGGGAAGCTCAGTGATGATAGTACTGAGACTTAATCTCTAGACTACCAGGAAGTCTCCCAGTGAAAAATTTAAAGACAAATCTACAGCTAGTAGATTATCAGTTCATAGATTTATTAACCTAAAGTTCTATTCTCTGCCTGTTTTGCTGGTTCATTCACACAAGTGCAGACCCAACAACATTATGAATTTCTTCAGACATCCATTTGTCCTGCTTTCTCAATTTTAGGTCTTTGCACATGCTCTCCCCTCTACCTGGAATGCTCCCCTTCCTGCCCTGCTTTATCTTCTCCTGGTAAACTCACTCCTAAGTTTCAGCTCCAATGTCACATCCTCCCTCCCACATGAGCCTAGCATCAACCTCACCATGATCACCATGTGTAAGTCAGCCATCCTGGAGCTGACCTTGTGTGCTTGAATTCTAACTGCTTGTTTGTGCAAATGTGGGCTACTCACTAATCCTCTCAGTGTTTGACTTTCCTCATCTTAATATGAAGACAATAGTGGTATCTCACCCCTTGAGCTAAATCCACGTTCACTAAGAGAATACCTTCTAAGCACTTAGATCAACCTGACTTATGGCACGCACTCCATCTTTGTTAACTATTAGCATGTTTACAGCAACAGGAGAGGGACTGTCACATGCCCCTGTGAACCTTTGCTTGGTATGTGAATCTCCAGTTGTACAAGCATGGCTAGTCCTCTGCTCCCAACCCAGAATATACTAGATTCTGATCTAGACTGTATCTAAGTTCTGAAATACACTGACATTCCTGTTTCTATCCTTGCTCTCCTCTAGCCCAGCCAGAAAGAACTTTTCTTTTTTTTTTTTTTTAAAGATTTATTTATTTATGAAGACAAGAGCTGGTGTGTAGGCCAGAGATACAGGGGGTGAGAGGAGTCTCCAGAGACAGAGTGGGGAGCAGAACAGGCAGATCCACTGAAATACACTGCTGAGGGGAGCAGCAGGCGAGACTGGAGAGGTCTGCTGCTCCATGTGGGTCAGTTCCCTGCCTGGAGATCGAACTTGCAGTGGCTGTGGATAGTTCCATAGTGTTGTGTCTTAACCATTTGCACCACCAGGGAGGCCCCCAAAGGAACTTTTTCATACTAAAGTCAGATCATGTTGTTTTTCTGGTTTCCCATTTACTTGGGATAACAATAAAAGTCCTTGCAATGGCCACCAAGACCCGTGTGGTTAGCTCCTTATCTATGTGACCTCATCCTCTGCTACTTTCCAGCCGCTTATTTGACTCCAATCATGCTGGCTCTTGGCTGCTCTTTGAACACATTAGGAATGCCTTTGTGCCTTTGCTTTGAAAGGGAATTTACTCTGTTACTTCTGCCTGGACCACTTGATCCAGAGAGTTGTTGACTAATCCTGCCTCCTTCAATGCCTGTGCTCATGCTGCCTTCTCAATAAGGCTACATTGATAACTTTATTTAAAATGGCAAACTTGGGAGCCTCCCTAGTGGCGCAAGGGGTTAAGCACAGCACTGTGAAGCTATCTGCAGCCTCTGCAGCATTAGTTTGATCCCCAGCCGGCCAGGGAGCAACCCACATGGCGAGGCAGACCTCTCCTGTCTCGCCCGCTGCTCCCTTCAGCAGTGTAGGCTGGGAGGCTCCAGCCACCAGGGAGGCTCCCAAGTTTGCCATTTTAAATAAAGTTATCAATGTAGCCTTATTGAGAAGGCAGCATGAGCACGGGCATTGAAGGAGGCAGAATTAGTCAACAACTCTCTGGCTCAAGTGGTTCAGTCAGTCTGCGTGTTCTGTTCCCCACTCTGTCTAGTGAATCCTTTCACCACCACCCCCACTCCCCCACCATGCCTCCCTCACCTCTGGCCTGTACCCCTATTGTTATATACTTAAATAAATAGATCTTTAAAAAAAAATGGCAAACTTATCACACACAACACACAAAGAAAAAATTAAGAGGCTAGGAGGAAACTTTTGGAGGTAATAGATATGTTTCTGTCTATATGTTTATAGCATAGAGTAGCAATGGTTTCACTGCTGTGTATATATCTCCAAATTCACCAAGTTGTATACAGTAAATGCGTAGAGCTTTTTGTGTGTCAATCATGCCTCAGTAAAGTGATTTTACAACAAAGCAGAAAAATAAAATGGCAGCCTTGTCCAGGCTCACTCCTAGCACATCCTTACCTTATCTAATTTCTTTAACACCTTTCCACTTAACACTACAGTTAACTTACTTATTATGTTTATTGTTATTTTCCCATTTTCTCTTCCAGAATGCCTGTGCCACAAGCACAGGAACCTTTGTTTATTCCCTGATATACTCCCAAGTGCTTAGAGCAGTACCTGGCACACACAAGGGACTTAAATGTTCTTGAAGGAATAGTTACATATGCCTGCCTTTATAGGAGTATCCACAGTGCCAATTTAGAAGTTGACTGTGGGTGGTAAGACTAATAGGGGGACATTCCTCTCAGTGAGAAAAGCAAATGCTTCTCTTACAGTTTTGACATAATGCCCTAGATAGATTTCAACTGTGTGGATCTTTTCTTTTTGAATATTTACTTATTTATGCATACAAGAACTGGGGTACAGGCCAGAGGTGCGGGAGGGTGAGAGGATTCACCAGAGACAAAGTGGGGAACAGAACAGGCAGACTGACTGAAATACACTGCTGAGGGGAGCAGCGGGCGAGTCAGGAGAGGTCTGCTGCGCCATGTGGGTAGCTCCCTGGCCGGGGATCAAACTCATGCTGCTTTGGAATGCTTCATAGTGCTGAGACCTAACCCCTTGTACCACCAGGGAGGCCCTGTGTGGATCTTTCAACAAAGCCCCATCTTTGTGCAGCCTCGAACACCGTCTGACCGCTGGGTGCTGGGCTGTCTAGGTGTGGTCCCGCACATGCGGCCTTGATGGAATGTCCCGATTAGTTATCAGATGTGCCTGAGCAGCTCTGGGGAATAGCTTGTCAGTTCAGGTCTCACCGTAAAGAAATGTTTTTTTCATTAGCAGTTCACTGAAATCTTTCCTGGGCTGTCTCTGTCTTCCTGTAACTCAAAAAAAAACCTTTCTCCCTTGTGGTCTCTTTTGTTGAACTTTGTCCTTATTGATAACTATAAATAGAGTGTTTCTTAATTTATGATTACAGTGGTTGTTTTGACTGAATATTTCAATCCCATTCCGGCTAGCTGTGTACATAGGTGACTTTTGTCTTATATTACATAAACTATAATAGAAATAAAGTACTGTATTGAAGTTATGAGGCACAGGATTTGGGTTCTTCAAAAGAAGTAATGTATAGATAATCAGGATATACAATGGGTTGATACGTGATATATAAAACTTCTTAATTGTTGGAAATGATTTATTTTTATTTTTTTAAAGATTTATTTATTTATTCATACAAGAACTGGAGTACAGTCCAGAGGTTTGAGGGGTGAGAGGATTCACCAGAGACAGAGTGAGGAGCAGAACAGGCAGACTGACTGAAATACACTGCTGAGGGGAGCAGCGGGCGAGTCAGGAGAGGTCTGCTGTGCCATGTGGGAAGCCCCCTGGCCGGGGATTGAACTTGTGCTGTTGTGGCTACGGATAGTTTCGTAGGTTGCGTCTTAACCCCTTGTGCTACCAGGGAGGCCCTGTTGGAAATGACTTATATGAAATGTCCAAAAAAGGCAAATCAGGAAACAGAGAGAAAATTAGTGGTTGCCTAAGGCTGAAGGTGGGACTGGGGAGTGACGGCAAATGAGGACAAAATTTATTTTAGGAGTAATGAAAATAATCTCAGATTGCACAACTCTGTTAATTTACCAAAAGTTGTTGAATTATCCACTAAAATGAGAGAACTTTATGGTTTGTGTATTAGTTTGCTCGGGTTGCAATGACAGGGAACCACAGAGTGAGAGGCTTAAACAACAGAAATTTATGTCTCCCCGTTCTAGAGGCTGGAAGTCTGAGACCAAGACGTCAGCAGTGTTGGTTCTTTCTGAGAGCTGTGAAGGAAGGTGTTCCTGGTCTGTTTCCTTGACTTGTAGATGCCTATCTTTTTGCCTAATCTTCATATCACCTTCCCTTTGTACATGTCTTCGTCCAAATGTCCTGTCGTGATGCATTAGGATCACCCTAATGACTTCATTTAATAACCTCTTTAAAGAACTTCTCTTCCAGGGCCTCCCTGGTGGTGCAAGGGGTTAAGCACAGCACTGTGAAGCTATCCACAGCCTCTGCAGCATGATTTGATCCCCCGGCCGGCCAGGGAGCAACCCACATGGCACAGCAGACCCCTCCTGTCTCGCTTGCTGCTCCCCTCACAGTATATTTCAGTTGGTCTGCCTGTTCTGCTCCCCACTCTCTCTGGTGAATCCTCTCACCTCCACCCCCAGCACCTCTGGCCTGTACCCCAGTTCTTGTATGTATAAATAAATAAATCTTTTAAAAAAAGATATACTTCAATGTACAATAGTTGTTTTAAAAAAAAACATACTAATCAAGCACTTATGAGGTTCTGGGTACTAAGACAAGTACTTTACCTATATCATCTCATCCGATCTTCTCAACACTATGAGGTAAGTATAATTATGTCCATTTTAAACTTGAGAAAAGTAAGGCACAGAGAAGTTAAATAGTTTGTCTGTGATTACAAAACCAATAAGCAATGAAGCCATGATTGAAACCAAGTAGCCCAACTCCAAAGCCCACACTTTAATCCCTATGTTAATATCTACGTTGTACCAAGAATTCAGTCCTATTAAATCAGCCTTCTGATATCAGTTTCATAATCTCAATTTTATGCAAGAGAAAACTGAGGCTCAGACAAGTTAAGCAATCTACCCAGTTTACACAGACCCTAATTGGGCTTTCTCCAAAACCCAAGTTGTTTCTAAATATTATAATAAATATAATTATGTATAACTGTGGCTCTCCCATTTTTTTATGGTAAAGCAAATTTTGGGGAAAATTTGGCAATGTCATTAACATTTTAAAATGATGTAGACATCTATGTCTTTATTTGCAAGATATTTATAGTAGTCAGGGTCTAGCCACAGACACAAAACTCATGTTAGATAATTCAATGTCATGTACTTAGTATAAGAAATAATTATAGAACTTTAGGGCCTCCCTGGTGGCGCAAGGGGTTAAGACGCAACCTATGAAGCTGTCCGCAGCCACTGCAGCACGAGTTTGATCCCCGGCCAGGGAGCTACCCACATGGCGCAGCAGACCTCTCCTGACTGGCCCACTGCTCCCCACAGCAGTGTATTTCAGTCAGTCTGCCTGTTCTGTTCCCCACTCTGTCTCTGGTGGATCTTCTCACCCCCCACACCTCTGGCCTGTACCCCAGTTCTTATATGCACTAATAAATAAATCTTTAAAAAATAAAACAAAAAAAAATTTGTAGGCAAACTATTTTATATTCAGAGGGCGATAATCCAGGTGCTGACCACCCTGCAGGTGAAACACAGGCAGGTGGAAAGTTGGGGAGGACTCAAGATGTCTCTATCCAAGGCCACTTCTGCTCTCTCAGCTTTTGTGTGTTACCTTCACTCTCTTGCTGAAGTCAGCTTTCTGCTCTTGTCCATGCACATCGCTGGACCAGCTCCAGTTCAAACATCAGGAATGGCTGAAGCTATATAGAGGAGATAATCTGATAGGGCCAGATTGGGTTAAGCATCCTCCCAAGTCTCATCAGCTCTAACCAAGGTGAAGGGCCATTCTCCCTTGGGAGTGTAGCCAGTAGTTCTCACCAGAGGAACCTAAGCTGAGGAGATCTTATCTGCTACGAACCAATGGGCAACTCAGTTGTTACTAGTGCCATCTATCAAGGTAGGGAGTTCATGATGACGAAAGATCAGAACAGAAGATGATCACTTAAGTTTTGAGTATGTTCAGTTGACTTGCCCACAGAACATCCAAATTATTGGCTAGGAGACAACTGAACGTAGAGTCCAGAGTTTGGCGTGGGAATCTGGACTGGAAAGCTAGGCTTGTGGCAATTAACAAAACCAAAAACGGGTATTTGTAACCATGGACGAATAAGAAAAACATGCTGCTTCAGGATTGAGTGCCAGAGAATAAAAAATATTTACAGGATAAGCAAAGAGAGAGGACATAATAAAAGACACTGAGAAAAACTGCCAAAAGAACTAGTGAAGAAGGAAAAAAAAGTCTTGAAGAAAGTAATAGGGTGTTTCAAGGAAAAGAAAACTGCCCGGTTGGACATGGCCCCAAGATCTCTGATGTGGTGAGCACCAGAGTGACAGAAATAACCATGTGCAATGAATTTAGGTTAGGAAATTAATTTTTCATGATACAACGCTTTTTAAAAAAAATTTTTATAGTTTTTTTTTTTAATAGAGGCATGTTTTTATTTATTTGTTTATTTTATTTGTTTGTTTGTTTTGTTTATACATGCACTGGGTACAGTCAGAAGCGCGGGAGGGTGAGAGAATTCACCAGAGCCAGAGCCAGAGCGGGGAGCAGAGCAGGCAGAAGGACCGAAGTACACTGCTGAGGGGAGCAGCGGGCGGCAGGAGAGGTCTGTGCGCCATGTGGGACCCTCCTCCGGTGGCCGGGGAGCAGCCGGGGATCGAACCAGCGCCGCAGAGGCCGCGGGCAGCTTCGCAACCCAGCGCTAAACCGCTGCGCCACCGGGGAGGCCCTTAAAAAAATTTTAATTCCTTTTTTTAAAGATTTATATATTTATACAAGCACTGGGGTACAAGCCAAAGGTGCGGAGGGTGAGAGAATTCACCAGAAACAGGGCAGGGAGCAGAATAGGGAGCTGGTGTTGCAAGGGGTTAAGACACAACCTATGAAGCTATCTGCAGCCAATGCAAGGCGAGTTCCATCCCAGCCAGGGAGCTACCCACGTGGCGCAGCAGACCTCTCCTGACTCGCCCGCTGCTCCCATCAGCAGTGCATTTCAGTCTTTCTGCTCCCCACTCTGTCTCTGAATCCTCTCACTCCCCCACACCTCTGGACTGTTTCCCAGTTCTTGTATGCATAAATAAATAAATCTTAAGAAAATTATATAAAAAAATCCCTTTGTACACGGGATCATGGACTAAATGGTCAGCTTAAGACATTTATAGAGGCCTATTCTTAAGACTTTACTTTGAATTCACAAAGCAGATCCTAGGGCTCCCTCTTGGGGCTGGTGATCTTGTGTGTTCCCAGACTTGAGAAACAGTAGGACAAGCATCAGCAAACTATGCACCTGGTCTGCATCTGACCAGCTACCTGTTTGTTTGTTTTTAAAGATTTATTTATTTATGCATACAAGAACTGGGGTACAGGCCAGAGGTGGGGGGGTGAGAGGATTCACCAGAGACGGAGTGGGGAGCAGAACAGGCAGATTCACTGAAATATACTGCTGAGGGGAGCAATGGGCGAGGCAAGAGAGGTCTGCTGCGCCATGTGGGTTGCTCCCTATCCTGCTGCTGATCGAACTTGTGCTGCAGAGGCTGCGGATTGCTTCATAGGTTGCGTCTTAACACTCTGCACCACCAGGGAGGCCCTGGTTAGATTATTAAAAAAAAACAGAAGGCAAGCATGTAAACTATGCAATTGGAACTTATTGACATCTTCTGAGAGCGTGTGCTACAGTTACTCTATCTTTTTTTCTGGAGGAAAAAAAGGCATTTAGTATTTTTTTTTGATATTAAACTTTATTATGGAAACATTATAAACATATAGAAAATCTGAGAACAATATAGTAAATTCTTCCATAACCATTGTCCAGCTTCAAGAATTGCTAACATAGTTAATCTTGTTTCATCTACATGGTATTCCCCCTCCTATCGCCCATTCCCCAGTTTATTTTAAAGCAAATTCCAGAGAACTGTTTAACTCTTTCAATTTGAGATCCAGAACTTCATGATTTCTGGATTTTCTGTTATGCTTAAAGTGCTTTCCACTCCAAAATATTTACTTGTTTCTTGCTAGCTGCTACCTTTATAATCTTATTTTCTTTAATTTTGATCTCAAAAGTTTAAAGTCTAGGGCCTCCCTGGTGGCACAAGGGGTTAAGACGCAACCTATGAAGCTATCCTCGGCCACTGCAGCACAAGTTTGATCCCTGGCCAGGAAGCTACCTACATGGTGCAGCAGACCTCTCCTGACTCGCCCGCTGCTCCCCTCAGCAGTGTATTTCAGTTAATCTGCCTGTTCTACTCCTCACTCTATCTCTGATGAATCCTCTCACTCCCCACACCTCTGGCCTGTACCCCAGTTCTTGTATGCATAAATAAATCTTTTTTTAAAAAAGAAAGTTTAAAGTCTATTACTATTTAAAACAACAAAAACAAACAACAAAAACCCAAACTGGAGACATTGCGGGTAATGTTAAGAAAAGTTACCTGACATAACTTCTGAAAAATTTCAAGTATCTATTCTTTACTACTCCAGCCAACAGAACTTAATACCAGGATTTTCTTGTTATTAATGGCTAGCAAGATTCTTATCTCAGTGTTTCAAATTATTCCAATTAGTTAAGAAAGGACATTTGAGATGTATTTAGGTATGAGAAACAGACAATTAAAAATACTAACGCTTTGAACATGAGAAGAATTAAGTATTATTGAGGCAGAAAGGCCTATTGCTGTAGATAACGAGTCTGAGTCACATTGTTGGTTGACTCCACATCTAGCCACAGTCCCTTCATCTCCTATCTGTAAAATAAGGCTAGCAGTAGCATCTACCCACCATACTGTTTAGAAAAATGACTTAGACTTTGATCTTCATTAACAAAGTGAGCTGCCTAGTTAGCTGAGTTTCCTTTAATTGTTCTTAGTCTTTATCTTGCAGTAATTAATCCTTGATAAATATTCTCTTCCACTCGTAGAATGGGGCAAGAGAAAGCCAGGCCTATTCTAGTTTCAGTTTTTATAATTTGAAACAAAAATTGTCAAATATTGAAGCTTTGAGACAGAATTCACATAGTATTAATTAAAATCCTTTAAAAACATATAATTCAGTATTTTTAGTCAGATTATGCAATCACCACACCACTAATTCTACATTTCACCTTGTCTCCATCCACTGGCAAAAATCTTTTTTTTAAAGGACTTAACTATTCTGAACATACAATATGTATTTTTTTATGTCTGGCTTCTTTCACTTAGCACATTGTTTTCAAGGTGATAGCAGAATCAGTACTTCCTTCAGGCTGAACAGTTTATTGCATGACTACACATTTATTCATTCATCGCTAATGGATATTTGGGTTGTTTCCTTTTTCGTTATCATGCGTAAGCCTGACTTGAACACTCATGTACAAGTTCTTGTGTGAACATGTTTTCTTGGGTACATACCTAGGAGTAAAGCTGGGTCACAGGATAAACATGCTTAACTTTTGGGGGAGCTGCCAGTTTATCTTTCGAAGTGGCTATCCCATTTTGCATTCCCACCAGTACTGTATTAGGGTTGCAATTATTCCACATCCTCACCAACTTATTTTCCATTTTTTGCTTTATTTAAAATTATAGTCATTAGGCCTCCCCGGTGGCGCAGCGGTTGAGTGCTGGGCTGCCAAGCTGCCCGCAGCCTCTGCAGCGCCAATTCGATCCCCGGCCACCAGGCGAGGGTCCCACGTGGCGCACAGACCTCTCCTGCCGCCTGCTGCTCCCCTCAGCAGTGTATTTCGTCAGTCTGCCTGTTCTGTTCACCACTCTGTCTCTGGTGAATTCTCTCACCCTCCCGTGCTTCTGACTGTACCCAATGCTTGTACAAATAAATAAATAGATCTTTCAAAAAAAATAAAAAAATAAAATTATAGTCATTCTAGTGGGTGTGAAATGCTATCTCATTTTGGTTCTGATTTGCATTCTCCTAATGAGTAATGATGAGCATGTCCTCATGTGCTTATTATGGTCATTTGTATTTCTTCTTTGGACAAAGGTCTATTCAATCCTTTGCCCACTTTAAAATTGAGTTGTCGGGCCTCCCTGGTGGTGCAAGGGGATCAGACGCAACCTATGAAGCAATCCCTGGCCAGGGAGCTGACCGACATGGCGCAGCAGACCTCTCCTGTCTCACCCGCTGCTCCCCTCAGCACAAATAAATAAATCTTTAAAAAAAAAAACAAAAAACTACCAGTTCTTTGTTAAAAAAAAATTAAATTGTCATTTTAATGTTGTTAAAATAAGAGTTCTTTGCAACTTCATGGAAAGATCATACTTTTGTTAAAAATGAAAGAAAACACAGAAGAGCTGACAGAGGGCAAAGCCATGTCACAATGATACATTTTGTTTAAAGATTTATTTTATTTATTTATACAAGCACTGGGTACAGTCAGAAGCACGGGAGGGTGAGAGAATTCACCAGAGCCAGAGCGGGGAACAGAACAGGCAGACTGACAAAGTACACTGCTGAGGCGTGGCAGGAGAAGTCTGTGCGTCATATGGGACCCTCGCCCAGCGGCCGGGGATCGAACCGGCGCTGTAGAGGCTGCGGGCAGTTTCACAACCCAGCGCTCAACCGTTGCACCACCAGGGAGGCCTATAATGATAAATTTTGAACACTTGGATGCACCCATGCATAATCAGACTTACCTCCAAGAACTTTGGCTTTATGAAAGAATACATTCCAGGGGGCCCATCTGACTAAAATAATGAAAGGATGATCTCCCATAACACGGTTCCTTGTAGAGAACTGGCCTTTCGCACATTATTATTTCTGTGAACACGGGGATAAAAGGTAGGGGAACGCTGAATGATGCCTGGCACAATTGAAAGTACCCATCCCAACCTGCAGAGGGTCTCTGGCAGAAATTTCAGACCACAGAGAAGTTTTCACAACCTCCATAATACCCACAAATGCCACAATTAAAAAAATAAAGCAACAGGGCCTCCCTGGTGGCATAAGGGGTTAAGATGCTACCTATGAAGCCATCCACAGCCACTGCAACATGAGTTCAATCCCCTGCCAAGGAGCTACCCACATGGTGCAACAGACCTCTCCTGACTCGCCCGCTGCCCCCCTCAACAGTGTATTTCAGTCAATCTGCCTGTTCTGCTCCCCACTCTGTCTCTGGTGAATCCTCTCACACCTCTGGCCTGTACCCCAGTTCTTGTATGTATAAATAAATCTTTAAAAAAAAAATTTAAAAAAATTAAAGCAACAAAGTAAAACATAATCCAGTAAAATATAACCAATGACGACAGAAATTATAGAATCCCTGCATTAGGCATAGTTGCCATTTTTGGGAGTTGTGTCATTTTTGCTAATACTGGATGTTTTCCAGCCTCCCCTGTGGCGCAGGCAGTTGAGCACAGCACTGTGAAGCTGTCCGCATCCTCTGCAGCATGGGTTCGATTCCAGCCAGCCTGGGAAAATCCCACATGGTGGGGCAGACCTCTCCTGTCTTGTCTGCTGCTCCCCTCAGCAGCATATTTCTGTCACTCTCTCTGTTCTGCTTCCTGCTCTGTCCGTGGTGAATCCACTCACCCTCCCACACATCTGGCCTGTACCCCGGTTCTTGTATGCATGAATAAATAAATCTTTAAAAAAACAAAAAAAATACTGGATGTTTTCCAAAATACCTTCCTATGTATTATTGTCCCGAGGTTGCCAAGTGGTTCAACCTACCTGGCTAGATTAAGCATTACAGAGTATTCAAATGTGATGAGTTTAAAAGTAGAGGGCTCACCATACGAAGCTGAACAGGAGAGGCTGAGGAACAGTAGAGAAATTAGCAGTGGTAGGTAAAGCTGATAGATACCTGCCCTCTATATATCTTTGGAACATTCATGAGAGATTAAATATTTTTCCATGCAAAAACTATTGACACTGTGGTAGTTAGGCAGAACAAAGCTAAGATATGATCTTTGCCATCGAAGTGCTTCTGTACATTACAATAAGAGATGTTTGGTCACAATAGTATGGAGATATATTAATTGTTAGATGAGGGCCCCAGATGCTTCAAAGAGGAAGAAATACATGAAGCAGCAGAAACACAATCTGTAAGTTACATTTATTGAGTACTTACTGAGCATATCATATACAAAAAAGGATAGGGTCAGGTAAGAACTTAAAAAATTAAATATACACATTAATTTTACAACTAATTCTAAATACTTGGTAAGTACAAAATTTGTCCAAGTTATACGAGTACTTCCAATGTCTGTCAAAAGCACAAGCTACATATGCAATGGAATAAAAAAAATTTAATTGTGCTTAACATCATAGAATTACCCTAAAATGGGTTGATAAAATGCCTATATTGCATTCATTCATTATACATACATCTCATATTAAAGACTGCCTGAAAAGTATAAATACTTTGACCCCATTGCCAGAAATTTATGGTCAACAACTACAGATACAGTTCCTCTAAGAAACACAGCATTTGCAGTCCATTTTGCCTTTAAAATTCACCTTGATTTCAGTTTAGCTGACTGTCAAGATCGCTTCAGAATTGTTTAAATCTCTTTTGTCTGATCATCTTCTTCAAGTTTTCTAATTTCATTTTTTAAACAATTTATAGTTTCACGACTTGCTTTTAATCTCTCCTTAAGTTCTGCAATTTCAAAGCTTGTTTTCTTTTTTGCAGCTTCTAATTTTTCTCTGGTTTTCACTTCAAGTTCTGCAACTAAGGAAAATAAATTTATTGAATAATTTAATTTTTATCACAGGTTGAAGATATGTCAGAGAGCAACAAATATAGCATTACCTTATGTCAATGTTTCCATGATGAAATATAAACATAAATAATATTAAACATGGGGGGGAGGGGTAAAAAAGCTTGAACTCCCAAGAGAGCATCTAAGATGTTTTCAACAACTAAGAAAGAAATTCTGGTTGCTAATATTTTAACTCACAATTAAGATTTAAAGATATAGCACCCTAGTTTCTCTCCATATACATATTAGCTTAGAAACAAGGGGGCATACAATCCAAGAGATATTCAGCTAATAAATAATTATAGTATTAAAAGCTAGCAATAGAAATCTAGATTTGAAATCAGATCTACCATTTATCAGCTGTGACACTCTAAGTCACTTCTATCCCTATTTCCTCATTTATGAAATAGAGATAACAGAAAACACCTAATAATATTTTTGTTAATAAGATTCAAGTGAATTAATGTATATAAAGTATCTAGAATACTGCCTGGTATATAAGAACATTAAATGATATGTAAAGCATTCTATATTGTGCCTATACAACAAATAACTAACAAAAATATAATCACTACAAAGTAGGCTACATATTTTGAACAGTCTGTTCAGATAGTGTAGCACTATCTTTTTAAAAATGACTATTTTCATTCAATATTTCTGTCTTGTGGATACTTCCAATAACTGCGGATGACTACTAAAAGCATAGTTGTGCTTTTGCTAATTGGAAGAAGCCTGGTTTGGTTAAAAAAACAAACAAAACTGGGCCTCCCTGATGGCACAAGGGGTTAGGACGCAACCTATGATGCTGTCTGCAGCCATTGAAGCATAGTTCAAATCCCTGGCCTGGGAGCTGCCCGCATGGTGCAGCAGATCTTTCCTGACTTGCCCACTGCTCCCCTCAGCAGTGTATTTCAGTCAGTCTGTCTGTTCTGTTCCCCACTCTGTCTCTGGTTAATCCTCTCACTCCCTGCACCTTTGGCCTGTACCCCAGTTCTTGTATACAAAAATAATCTTTAAAAAAAAAAACCAAAAAACTAAACCTTTGATATTAGAAACACGAGTTCTAATATACCCTTAGCGCCCTATTAGCTGATTACTTTGTCTTCTTCAATCTCTTTTTCTACATGGTAATGTCACAACTTTGTATTTCTCAGAGGATTAATATATGTTAAGAACCTAGTACATAAAGAACATGCAATAAACATTAATGAGGACTTTTCTTATTTGTTCACTGCTGGTGACTTTTTGTGGTGTACTTTGTAACACAGGTATATTTTTATATTGCCCAAACAATCCACATCTATCTTTGTAATTTCTTTCATTGCTTTTATTTTCTTATTATTTTTAAAAATAGGAAGTACATGGCGCAAGGACCTCTCCTGCGGCCTGCTGCTCCCCTCAGCAGTGTATTTCGTCCGTCTGCCTGTTCTGTTCCCTGCTCTGGCTCTGGTGAATTCTCTCACCCTCCTGCGCTTCTGACTGTACCCCGTGCTTGTATGAATAAATAAATAAATATTAAAAAAAATAGGAAGTACATACACATGATACAAGATTAAAAGGCTGAAGAACATAGAGAAAACATGTTTCCTGTCCCCCGACTCCCACACCATTGACCAGTATTTCTTTCCAGAGATAATCACTGTTAGGTTTCTTTCGTATCTTTCCAGAAATAATCTGTTCACAGAAAAGTATACACCTAAGTGTGATTTCTTCCCCTCACCCCAACACACGTAATTTCACACTATACACAGTTCTGCATCCTGCTGTTTCACTAAACATTTTATCTGAAAGCTCATTTCCTATCACAGAGCTGTCTTACTCTTTGGTTGGCTAGAGAGGACCTCGCTCAGTGGACATAGATAATTCATTAATCTATCCCCTTTGATGTACATTCAGAATATTTTAATTTTTTTTCCTGTTATAAACAATGCTATAATGTAGTGTTGTGTATCTCAGTATACTTGCAGAATAAATTCCTGTAAATAAAATGTAAAGTTGGAGAACATGAATTTATAGTTTTGGAAGAATGCCAAGTTACTCTTAAAGGTTCTACTAGTTCATAACCCCACTAGTTTGTTTTCCTGTTGCACGAACTTTTGGGTTTTAGTTCATCAGAAAAGTAAAACATGGTATTTCAGAGTAGTTTTACTTTATGTTTCTCTTATTATTATTGAAGCTGACTAGCCTTTTTATATATTTAAGGTACATTTCTTCCTTTCCTTTTGATTGTTTTGTTTTGTTCATTTTACTACTGAATTATTTGTCTTTCTTATTGATGTATAGGAGCTCTTTATAAGCTAGTCATTTGTGTTAAAGTGGATTTTTCATAGTTGATGTGTTTTTAGACACTGTTTACAGCACTTTTTACTATGCAGAATTTCTATTCCCTTGCTTCCTTCCCCATATTAATTGAAAAACATAAACTAAATGATATTTACTTTTAGATACTATGGAAAGAAGAATAAAAGAAAAATGAGTATGATATCATGAGGTAATCTTAGGAACCTACAACTCGGACTGGACTCATACCAAGGGAAAGGGGTGTGTGGGTATCAAGGAAGGCTTCTCGGCAGTAGTAATACCTGAACTGAGTTTTAAAGAATGAGAAAGAAATTAAGAAGGAGATGAAGCGGATGTAGCAGGCCGTGGAACAGCACGTATACATTTGGGGAACTAGGGGTTCTGTATGACTATATGTGATAATTTTAAATTCAGTCAGGCAAACCTGATTTAACTCATTTGCCAGAAGGACAGTATTCAATGTATAGATAGATTCTTGTTATTTGATTTTGTCCTTACACTTCATTTTTGACAAATTGTAAGACTGTAAAGGGTATGGTATATTTGGAAGATGACCAAGTTAATTAGCAATGAAATCCTAGGGGAAGATACTTCAAAACTTTGTTTAGCTTGTTCTAGTTTTCTCCTACCTGTATATTAAATGCTTATACAGAAAAGAAAAAAAAAATTGTTTTTGATTTTCAAGTGAAGCCCAATTTACAATGAATCAATCCAAAGAAGAATTATTTTTGTGAGCAAATGTTACTTACTGGTTAGGAACACAGACTGCTAAGACTTTTACACAGAGACAGAGCAGACTATTAAGAGCACAGACTCTGCAGTTTAAATTAGGCAAGTTATCCAATATATTCTTTTTTTGTCTTTACCTATAAAGCAGGGCTAATAGTAATACTTTCCTCCTAAGTTTGTTATGGGTATTTAGTAAGTTAAGAAATGTAAAGCACTTGGGCCTCCCAGGTGGTGCAAGGGGTTAAGTTTCACCACCATGAAGCTATCCACAGCCACTGCAGCATGAGTTCCATCACCACCCAGGGAGGTGACCCACATGGCGCAGCAGAGCTCTCCTGCCTTGCCCATTGCTCCCCTCAGCAGTGTATTTCAGTCTGCCTGTTCTGTTCCCCACTCTGTCTTTGGTGAATCCTCTCACCCCACACCTCTGGCTTGTACCCAAGTTCTTGTGTACACAAATTAATAAATCTTTAAAAAAGATTGTAAAGTACTTGCCTTGTACATAGTAAGTTCTCAAATATTCAATACTATGTAACTCTGTAGAAGCAGTTATTATTATTAAAATCTAGATCGTTAGTATTTAAGTAAATTTCCAAAGCTTTGCAGTATAAATGGCTGTATAAACATTTAATATGCATCCTTATGAGAAACCACGATCCTGAATATTACTGTTTATTATTAAGTTTTTAGAGCATGAGTTCCACCTGGGAACCACCTGGAATCAAGTCCTGGCTCTACCATGATAACCAGGGCAAGCTTCTTAACATCCCTGTGCTTCAGTTTCCATTCAGAAATAAAGTTATTATAGATTTAAGTGAATTCATACAAGTACAAATAGTACACACTCAGTAAATCTCATATTTTATTATCACCAAATATTCAGTAAAACGCCCTCAGATTGATAAATGTGTACCTGTATTTTTTAGGTCTTTGACTAGTATTCCCAAATTGCTTTCTTAAAAGGCTAACACAGTTTATATTCATAGAAATAATTCATGAAACTGTAAGGTTCGTCAGATCCTTAAAAGTATAACTACTGCATAGATTCCTTCTGTTAATTTAATACAAATATGGTCACCCGTTACTGTTTTATTTACATTTAAAAAATTACTAGCACACGTGAAACAAGTTAAAATGCGAAAGACAAATACCAGATCATTTCAGTTATATGTGGATACCCAATGAACTATGGTGGAAGATTATTGGAGTTTGGTGGTAGAAGTGGTGTGAGACATCTGTAGAAATGTGAACCTATATTGCCAAAAACATAGAGCGCTGTAAACCAACATTACCTCAACCAATAATTAAAAAATAAATAAAATTGCTAGCAGGGCCAAATATCTTCCCATTTTATTTACTGGACATCTCTTCTTTCATTTCTCTGTCCGTGTCTTTTGTTCATTTACCCACTAAAGTTTAATTTTTTTTCTATTTTTTTACCTATTTAGGGTTTCCAAATATATAAACACATTTATTCCTTGCCACATTTCTACAAATTAATTTTTCTTCTTTGCCCTTTCAAAATGCAGAACTTACTTTTTTAATATAATCATGTGTGTCCTTTTTTTAAAAAAGATTTATTTATTTATGCATACAAGAGCTGGGGTACAGGCCAGAAGTATGGGGGATGAGAGCATTCATCAGAGACAGAGTGGGGAACAGAACAGGCAGACTGACCAAAGTACTCTGCTGAGGGGAGTAGCAGGTGAGTCAGAAGAGGTCTGCTGCACCATGTGGTCTGTTCCCTGGCCAGCTGTGGATCGAACTCATGCTGCAGAGGCTGCGGACATATTCATAGGTTGTGTCTTAACCCCTTGAGCCACCAGGGAGGCCCATGTGTGTCCTTTTTTAATGTTTTTTAAAAATATTTTATTTATTTATACAAGAGCTGGGGTACAGGCCAGAGGTGCAGGAGCGTGAGAGGATTCACCAGAGACAGGGTGGGGAGCAGAACAGGCAGACAGGGGCCTCCCCGGTGGCGCAGCGGTTGAGCGCTGGCTTGGGAAGCTGCCCTCAGCCTCTGAGGCGCCGGCTCGATCCCCGGCTGCTCCCCGGCCACCGGATGAGGGTCCCACATGGCGCGCAGACCTCTCCTGCCGCCCGCTGCTCCCCTCAGCAGTGTACTTCGGTCCTTCTGCCTGCTCTGCTCCCCGCTCTGGCTCTGGTGAATTCTCTCACCCTCCTGCACTTCTGACTGTACCCAGTGCATGTATAAACAAAACAAACGAATAAATAAATAAAAACACATGCCTCTAAAAAAAAAAAAAAAAGAACAGGCAGACAGAACAAAAGCACTTCCGAGGGGAGCAGTGTGCGAGACAGGAGAGCGCCGCGCCAGTGGGCATCTCCCCGGTCGGCAGGGAATCAGCCGGCAGGGAATCAAACCAGTGCTGCAGAGACTGTGGACCGCTTCACAACACTGCACTCAACCTGCTGCGCCACCGGGGAGGCCCATGTGTTCCTTTTTTTTTTTTTTAAAAAAAAGACTTATTTATTTATACAAGTACTAGGTACAGTCAGAAGCGCGGGTGGGTGAGAGAATTCACCAGAGCCAGAGCGGGGAACAGAAAAGGCAGACCGATGAACTACATTGCTGAGGGGCAAGGCAGGAGAGGTCTGCGCGTCATGTGGGACCCTCACCGGTAGCCAGGGATAAACTGGTGCTGCAGAGACTGCGGGCAGCTTTGCAGCCCAGCACTCAACTGCTGAGCCACCAGGGGAGGCCCACTGTGTGTCCTTCTTTTAATGTGACTTCTTCTAACATCTTAAGTTTCTAACCTCCTAATCACTATTCTTTCTGTCCTTTCTAATGCATTTTTCATCTCATTAATGCTTTAGCTCCAGAATTTGTTTGGTTCTTTTTAAAATTTCAGCTTCAATCTCTTTGATAAAGAACTCCTACATTTCATTAATTTTATTCCTAAGTACAGTACTGCCTTTCTGAGTTCTGTATAACTCACTGCATTTCTTCATAACAGCTATTTTTAATTCTTTATCAGTTACATTGCAATACTCTCTGCCTTTAAGTTTGAGTGCTGTAAGAATCATCATTTTCTTTTTGTGACAACACATTATTTGTTTTTCATAGTATTCGATGATATGCCCTATTTTCACATCTGAAATAGCAGACACCTTATTTAATTAAGAATTCGAATCTAACAGTTCAACATGCAGGCAATTAAAAAGTCTTTTGTATTCCAGAAGGTGGCACTAGAGCTCAAGTTTTTGGTCTCTCCTGTCTGGATAGCACTATTCTTACTGTCCTTTCTAATGCATTTTTCATCTCATTAATGCTTTAGCTCCAGAATTTGTTTGGTTCTTTTTAAAATTTCAGGTTCAATCTCTTTGATAAAGAACTCCTACATTTCATTAATTTTATTAATTTATTAATAAATCAGCCAAAAAAAAAAAAATCCTGGCAGCACAGTTTAATACCTGGGACTCTGGGGCTACCCATAACCAGAAGGATCTTCCAGCTGGTGACTCCAGAGGTTCACTGGCTGACATATTCAAATCTCTCCTATAAGAAATGCTGAAAGGAGCTCTTTTAATAAAAAGTTTTGCTTAAATGTTACTGGGTAAAAGAAGACAAAAGGTATTTCAGAGGATGTATAAGAGCCTGTCTGTTACTTAAAAGTAGGTCTACCTTGGATACAACTAAAACATGCTTCTTACATGTTCTATACTAACATATAATTTTGTTTTTTAACTCCTAAAAAAATTACCTATTTATATTATTTTAAAAAATTAATAGTCACTAATGGTACAATCTTTTCACCATTACAAAAAACATTATTTTTCAGGAATAATTATGAATTCATGCACTTACATTCTGTTTCATGCTTATAGGCTCCTAATGTGAGCTGACGAGATGTTGTTAATAATTGCTGCATCATTGCTGTTGGGTCTTGAAAAATCTAATGGCATAGAATGAAAAAAAGCCCAATAACTCCAAAGTTCTACAAATTAATAAGATTTCAAAACTCTCATTGTAAGATCGTCTTACCATTTCATCATAGAATTCTGAAACCACTGTCTTTTTTCCCAGCATTGCATTGGTGTCTGATTGAAACAGCTTTAGTAAATGATATAGGGTTACCTGTGAAATAAAAACAAACATATCTGTGGAATGGTTCTCATCATCACTGTGAGACAAGTGTTATTTCTGTAAGTGAGAGACTGGGATAAGTAGAATCTCAACTACAACTTAATTTGGCAAATCTCCCAAACTCCCTGTACTTTTATTTCCTATGAGATATCATTATCCATATTATGTATTTAATGTAAATATTTTAAAGAGGGTAAGTAAGGATCTGTTAAAGCATCTCTAGTGAGTTATACATAAAAATAACACAAGATGCAGCTATGGAAATTAAATCAAGAAAACACTAAGACATGAACTTTTACTTACATGTTGCAAATAGATTAGTTTGTGACAGTTTTCTGTGAAGATTAAAGTTTATAAACTTACTATGGGAGAAAACAGATTTGATTTTTTAAAATAGTATGACCAGGGGCCTCCTTGGTGGTGCAGGGGTTAAAGTCTCAGCATTATCAAGCTATGGCCAGCCACTGCAGCATGAGTTCAATCCAGACCAGGGAGCTGACCCACATGGTACAACAGACTTCTCCTGTCTTGCCCGTTCTCCCTTTTGCAGTGTATTTCAGTAGATCTGCCTGTTCTGCTGCTCAGTCTGTCTCTGGTGAATTCTCTCACCCCCTGCACCGCTGGCCTACACCCCAGTTTTTGCATGCATGAATAAATAAAAAAAAAAAAATCTTAAAAAATACAAAAGGGATGACCAACGTTAAAACAGTGAAGGCAAGATATAATTTCTTTAATGATCTGTAAGTAACATGATAAACAAAGTCAGTGATAATTCACTTTGGCAAGAGAAACATGTCCTCAAAAGACTTAAAAACAGTTATAGTAAGAAAAGCTTTGCAGCTCAGTGTGTGATCGAGCAAAATAAAAAATAAGCCTAGCTGGCAAAACATCAGACTGCAGGTTGAAGTTGTAGAAACTAACTCACATGCCTCAATGAATTTTCCACAAAGTTAACAAAAATCATTATAAGGAACATGCATGACATGCTATACTTAAAGCAGACAGCCTGACAAATTTCTGAAATAAACAAAAAACACATGAGACTACACAGATAGATAAACCATAGAGAAATCCACAACCTGAAAATTAAGGAAGAAAACGCATCAGAAGTGGAGCCAGCACATCTAGTGGAGGCTGAGAGATTCCAAACTCAAACTGAGCAGATACAGAAATAAAGAATGCAGGGCCTGTTACCTTCCCTTCATCTCCCTTCACTCTTAGATATGCGAGTGTATCCTCCTGTGGAACTACAGTTTTTCACCCAAATAATTGAGCATGAAGTGAAAATGTATTTTCAGAAAGCAATGGCTCCAAAAGTTTGTTTCTCAGGAATCTTTTCTGAAGAAATTCCTCCAGCAAAATGTGATCTTATTTAGCAATAGCACCTTTGCAGATGCAATCAAGTTAAGATGAAGTCATCAAGGTAAGTTAAGATGAAGTCATCCAGTAAGACTTGTGTCTTCTTAAGAGTAACAGAGATGGGAGAGAGATCACGTGAGATGGAGGCAGAGACTGGATTAGGCTTTCACAACTCAAGGAATACCTGGGGCTACAAGAATTTTAAGGAACAAGGAAAGGGTAGAGATATGGTGAACATCCTGAGTCTGGACTTCTAGCCTCCAAAACTAGCTTACGGAACCGTAAGAAAAAACTTCTTTTAGTCAAATATGTGGTACTATTATGGAAGTCCTAGGAAACGTGAGACTTGTAATTAAAAACAAACTGCATATCTGACTTTTATTAAAAACTAAAACTTAAAATTATAAACCTATCCTCTATATTTTTATTTTTTTGTTAAAGATTTATTTATTTATGCATACAAGAACTAGGGTACAGGCCAGAGGTGTGGGGGGTGAGAAGATTCACCAGAGGGCCTCCCCGGTGGCGCAGCGGTTGAGCACTATGTTGCGAAGCTGCCCGCAGCCTCTGCAGCGCTGGTTCGATCCCAGGCTGCTCCCCGGCCACTGGAGGAGGGTCCCTCATGGCGCGCAGACCTCTCCTGCCGCCCACTGCTCCCCTCAGCAGTGTACTTTGGTCCTTCTGCCTGCTCTGCTCCCCGCTCTGGCTCTGGTGAATTCTCTCACCCTCCCGCGCTTCTGACTGTACCCAGTGCTTGTATAAATAAATAAATTAATTAAAAAAAAACAAAAGATTCACCAGAGACAGAGTGGGGAGCAGAACAGGCAGACTGACTGAAATATACTACTGAGGGAAGCAGCAAGGGAGGCAGGAGAGGTCTGCTGCACCATGTGGGTAGCTCCCTGGCTGGCCGGGGATCGAACTTGTTCTGCAGAGGCTGTGGACAGCTTCACAGTGCTGTGCTTAACCCCCTGCGCCACCAGGGAGACCCCCTTCTCTAAATTTAATAATCAGATTCCCAAAGACATTCATGCAGATACAGTCAATGAAAAATTTCACATGCCGGGCCTCTCTGGTGGCTCAAAGGGGTTGAGTCTGATGTAGGCAGTTAAAAACAAAAATTCTCTGAACAGCTGATATTCTCTGAACCAGTGATATTCAACTCCTTTAAAAATATATTTTTAGGTTTAAAAAAATGTAATCTAATAATAAAGGTGTAGATGTTTGGTGTTACAGGAATGAACTGTATCTAACTCACAAGATGAAAATTAATGGTGGTGTTAAAGTCCCAAGAATTCTAGCCAATAAATGCCAGTTGTGAACTTAAAGGTTTAAAAAAGAAAAAGAAAAAAAAAAAAAAAAGTTCAGTGGTTTTATTCAAAAAAAAAAAAAAAAAAAAAAAAACCCCAACATAGTAATGACAAAGAGTTTGAGGTGTGAACACAAATACTTGGGCTAAAAAATGAGCTTTTGAGCTTTGCCATAATCATTTGAGTGTTTTTGAACATATGACTTGCTTTCTGAGCTTATTCAATATCTTCATCTCAAAGTTGCTTCGGGATCAAAGTGAAAACTCTGAGGAACTTTTTGCACTATCTAGCAACAATCTGATAAGTGAAGATCAAAAAACGAAAAAGTCAGTGGTTATAAATAAGAATTCATGAATAAGTATATAGTTACCAGTATAATGGCAGCTTGAAAAAGCAAAAAGACAACTACAAAAAAAGTATAAAAAACTAGATACTTCCATTTTAGAAAGTACATGGATTCAATTATTACTAATAATCAAATATTACTAATGAACCTTAAACTTCTTTGCCACAATAATCATTACACTTCCATGGATTCTTTCCAATAAATGTTCATATTGTATTCCTTCTTCCTGTGCTTAAAACATGGTTAGTTTTTTTTTTTTTTTTATGGAGGCATGTTTAATTAATTTATTTATTTTACTTGTTTGTTTGTTTTGTTTATACATGCACTGGGTACAGTCAGAAGCGCGGGAGGGTGAGAGAATCCACCAGAGCCAGCGCGGGGAGCAGAGCAGGCAGAAGGACCGAAGTACACTGCTGAGGGGAGCAGCGGGTGGCAGGAGAGGTCTGCGCGCCATGTGGGACCCTCCTCTGGTGGCCGGGGAGCAGCCGGGGATTGAACCGGCACCGCAGAGGCTGCAGGCAGCTTCGCAACCCAGCGCTCAACCGCTGCGCCACCAGGGAGGCCCAAAACATGGTTAGTTTTGAAACACCTCACTTAAACTGGAAAATCTTAACTCATGCCAAGAACACCATGCCAAAATTTACACAAAGTATACCCAAATGAAAATGTCACCATATCACAAGCTGTTTATAATTCTATCTTTACAATTACTAAAAAAAATGTTACTTATATTTGCAAAGGTTAACATTACTCACAGGTCTTTCATTAGGATCAATGAAAAATATTTTGATGATTATTTCAAATTCACCCCATCCTGTTTCAGTAATTTCATATGGGGGCTTAGTAACAACTAAAGAGAAAAGAAAAATAAACCAATTATAAATTACTGATTTAGTTTCTTAGCTCTTTTCAAATTTGTGTATTATGAATTAAAAAACTATACTGTACCTCTTAAAGGATTGCCATAGCTTTCATGTAATTTAAATTGGATTTTCTTCACATATGCCGACATATCCTAAAATACAGAAGAATAAGTTCTGCTATCTACATATGTAAACTAGAAGCAAAATATACTGAGAGTATGTACCTAATTTTATAATATACACTTCCCTTCAAATTTTATGGAATCAAATTTTCTTAATAACATAATTTATAGCTGGGAAGATTTTTATTTTAAAAACAAAGGAAGCCTGTGAATTCTTTCATAATTCATAAAATATAGGCATATAGATGTCCCTAATTCATTCGTTTTGCAAATGCTATTTTTATATACATCTATATACAATACTCTAGAACACTGTTTTTCCATAAAAACAATAGTACACTTTCAATAATGTTATAGAAAAAAACATACAGACCAAAGAAAATTGACAGTCAACTTCAAAGAGCAAAAATTGTATTATATAAAGCTAAGATCCACTAAACAATGCAACCTCAAATTTTAAATATAAAACTTATATTTTTCTTTATTTTAGAGTACATTCATTAGTTCTGCCAGATTAAAGGGCTTTTCTTGGTGAAGGTGACTTTCAAGAACACAATTACAGAAAAATGTAAAACAGAGTAAGTCATACTAAGTAGTAATGTTTATTAATCACATGCTTTCAGGAGAGCTTTATGTGCTTATCTACATATATTATTTTTAAAAATTGGGATCATACTCTAATGGCATCTTAACATCTGATTTCATCACTGAGCATTGTGAGAATTTTTTTCTGAGGCAGGTTTTCATAAGCATCTTCGAAAACTATCTCCGGAATACTTTCACTCACTTCACATATAGAAGTTACTACAAATATTGTGGTATTAGATGCCCTATTATAGTAATTAATAGGGTCTTGCCCAAAGGATCTTGCTGCAGAGTAGGGAGCAGACAAGAAAATTATCATTTCAATGTAACCTGCAAATGAGGGCATTAGGTACAAGAACATAAGAGGGTCACCTAACTTTGTGGAGACAAGAAAGTAGTGGGGAGAAAAACAACACTTGGACTAAGACCTAAGGGGACTGTGGGAATGGAGTAGGGAGAAAGGAATGAGTGAAGAGATTTAAGAGTGCTCCTTAGGGAAATTGAGAGTAATTTATTATTAGAAGAAAATGTGGCAAACACAGATAGGATAATTGTGCAGAGACAGAATAAGAAAAGATCATGGCAGGTCTTCTGGTGGTTTTAACTTCATCATTAGGGCAAAAGGTAATCATCAAAGAATTTAAAAAAAAAAAAAGTTTATTTGAGATGCAGTTCACATATCACATAATTCACCCATTTAATGTGTACCAGACAATGGTTTTCAGTAATTCAAAGAGTTGTGCAACAGACACAATCTCATAATTAAAAGGAACATTTTTATCATACAAAAAGAAACCACACACCTATTAGTACTTTACTCTCTCATCCATCCCACCCCCAAACCTGGCAACCACAAATCTATTTTCTATATAAATGAATAACAAGTTGGTCCCCAAGAAAGGGGAGGTTCCAGGTTCCCTGCCCCACCCAGGGTAGGGTGGAGCTGAGCAGGGAGAAAAGCTGCTGTAAAGGAGACTGGAGAAGGAAGGAAGCAGGAGGGAGAGGCAGAAGGAGACCTGGAGGAGGCACATGGAGCAGAGGCTTGTGAAGAAGCTGCTCTTGCTTTTTGATCCTGGACTGGTTGAAACAGACATGGGTGAGACTTGTGGGGAGGCTATCACTAGCAGTGTTTATCTTGATTTTGATTTTGCTCTTTTCCTTCCAGACTTGTCTGGCTATTTCTGACCCTCTTCTATGGGTACCCACTAGAAAGTGCTTTAGACTTATGGCAGGCTCTCAGGCCTGCTTTGGGCCAATCCTGTTTGGCTGGACATTTACCCACAAGGGGATGGGTAACTTTGGGTGCATGATTTGGACACTTTATTCTTCCCCTTTTCTTTGTTGCACACTAATTGTATTCAAATTCCTTTCCATTAAAGGGCTGATGCATTAGAGTATGTTTTGCCTTGATGCAGAGGATGGCAGAATCTACATAAAGTGGGCAGGTTTGAGGTTCTGGGGTACCTCCTCCTCTGTTCTGTAATATATATATTTGCCTATTCTGGGCATTTTATAAAAATGGAATGATATAATATGTGGCCTTTTGTTTCTGGCTTCCTTCATTTACCAAGTTCTAAATTTCTTGCATATGGTAGTAGCAGGTATCATCATTTCCCTTCTTTTTATTGCCTAATAATATTCCACTATATACATATACCACATGGTATTTATCCATTCATCAGTTCATTGACATTTGGGTTGTTCCCACTTTTTAGCTTTTATGTATAATGTCTCTACAAACATTCATAGACCCGTTTTTATATGGACTTTGAAGAGTTTTTAGTAGAAGAATAGTTTATTCATTCAATAAATGTCTGTCTGAATGCCTACTATGTAATGGCTGCATTCCAGGCACTAGATGTTTAGCAGCTAAAATTACCAGCAGTCAGATTATGTAGATATATGTTCCATTTTCTCTGAAATAATCTTACTACCAAATTATCACTTCAAAAGTATTAATCGCTATTCCTGAAACACCTGATTAAATACTATGCTCACTGAAACATGATGTTTGGAAGATGTACTGTGTTGACAGCATACCTCTTGCTACTGTAGTTTAATGACAAAATATTTCTGGAACATTTGACTTCTATTAAGAACTATGTGAAGATAATAGTTCTTTAATCTTGCAACTCTTTGCAACATTTGTACAATGCACCAATTTTATGATTAGAAAGGTACTATGAAAACATTACAACTCATCTTCAAGCAAAACAAATTTTAAAAATTGTAGAAAAATTAAGTGCCTACCTCATTTCTGTATGGCTTTACATAGACTGTCCACTGATGGGTGTGGCCATCCTCTTCTCTTTTCTTTCCAAAATACCGAGCAACATTACCATAAACTATTGGTTTAACAATAGTAACCCCCTAAAAGAAAAATAATTTAAAGATCAACAATTATTGTCATTACCCAAAAACAGAATGAGAGTTTGGAAAGCTTGTTTTAAGGAATGGCAGGTAGTCGAACAAACTAGAGTTTGCTTCTGAAACCATAACTAATCAGAAACTCAAAACCCACAATATTAAAAAATGTTGCATAGGAAGGGGTTTTTATAAAATTGATTTAGATAAAAATACTAATCACAATTGGATTCAAATATTGGTGAGTGGCACCTGACAACTGAAACTTGGTAAAAACTGGTGATGGTTTGTTTGCTACATTAGTGCTCACTTCTGAGATGTACATACATGTTTCTCAGCATCTGGCAAATATAAAGGCAATGAGTAATTGATAGATTATGATGGAAAGGAGAGATAAATTGAGTGAAGAGAAAATACGGGATGCTGCACATGAACTTGAAATCAGTTTTTCAAGAATGTACCTGAAGAACAAAGAGCAAGACATAACACACATGAAAAGTGCTGTGCCAATCTAATCAATAATAAAAAATGAGGAAAATGAACAAAATGGAAAACTTTTCATTGTGACTGAATAATCAGCAATTAAAATGAACACCTCTTAGCCTAAAGCTAGGTCAGAAGATAGCAAGCAGTTTTTATGAAAACTGAAAAAAAATATGGATATGCTATTGACACTTTTGTGGCAAGCACAGATGGAGCTGTTTCAAGGCCTGACAGAATGAGTACAAGCAGCACTGACATGGTGGATGTATAATCCAACCCCTAGCAGCTACCTTCTTTCAAGAACTTGCAGAGTTCCTCACTGGTGAAAAGGGGCATCATTTATCAAGATTTGTTACCTGGATGAAATTTAACTGAACTGAAAAAAGATGCCACACTGCAAAACCATCAGCAAGAAGTAATTGTAAGGCTCTAATTGATTAACTCACACCCACTTCTAGTGGTTAACTAGATTAACTTGATTAACTCACACCCACCCACTTTAAGTCACTAACCTCAAGTCTAACCTCAAGTGACTTGACTGAAATTTACAAATCGAACATAGATTACAAGTAGAGAAAGTTCTGTAGCTTCTCTAAAATGTAATATTTTAACACTTTCTTTGTAGTTTCCTCAGTCCAAAACCTTGCCCAAAGTTGAGAGAAACATATTGATGAAACTTCTCATATTTTTACCTGGCATGCTTTACCCTCCATTAAATTTCAGCACCTTTTGAAATTTTGGAAGAACTCCCACTTGACATGTGCTATTTAAGCACTGGTAAGGTAGTTTACTAGAGTATAACTAAAATTATGTTAAAACATGCCATGGATAAGGACGCAAATAAACCCAAAGATTAGGTAGGCACAAGTAGATGATTCTCTTTCAGAGAAAAAGCGCCTTTCTGCAAAACATAGGTGTTATCATGAACCGGTTCTTCTTGCCTTAAAAATTAATGTACCAGGGCCTCCCCGGTGGCGCTGGGTTGCGAAGCTGCCCGCAGCCTCTGTAGCACCGGTTCAATCCCCGGCTGCTCCCCGGCCACCAGAGGAGGGTCCCACATGGTGCACAGACCTCTCCTGCCGCCCGCTGCTCCCCTCAGCAGTGTACTTCGGTCCTTCTGCCTGCTCTGCTCCCCGCTCTGGCTCTGGTGAATTCTCTCACCCTCCCGAGCTTCTTACTGTACCCAGTGCTTGTATGTATAAACAAAACAAAACAAACAAATAAATAAATCAATCTTTAAAAAAAAAATTAATGTACCAGGGAGGTAGGAAAATGCATCTGTGTCAAACATATCAGGTACAGTTGTGTTACTGTAATACTGACTTTAAATAAGAAAGAAGCTGGCCAGGCCTCCCTGGTGGTGCAAGGGGTTAAGATGCAACCTATGAAGCTGTCCGCAGCCACTGCAACATGAGTAGGATCCCCGCCAAGGGAGCTACCCACACAGCGCAGCAGACCTCTCCTGGATTGCCTGCTGCTCCCCTCAGCAGTGTGTTTCAGCCAATCTGCCTGTTCTGCTCCCCACTCTGTCTGTGGTGAATCCTCTCACCCCCCACACCTCTGGCCTGTACCCCAGTTCTTGTATGCATAAATAAATCTTTTTAATTAAAATATGTATGTACAGCTTTCCCCAGGCCGTTAGATTGTTTTTCTGTTTTGTTTTGGCGCGGACGGACGGGTGATGCTGACGCGCCCAACCTGGGGCCCAATGAACACTGACTCTTCGCTCGGGAGCTCGCCTCGCTCTCCGCCTTGAAGCGACGCTTCCACCCCGAGCAGGGCGGGCGCGAGGGGCGGGCGGGCGCGAGGGGCGGGCGGGCGCGAGGGGCGGGCGGGCGCGAGGGGCGGGCGGGCGCGAGGGGCCGGCGGGCCCGCCCCACGCCGCGCAGAGGGGCGGCGCCGAGCGCCCCGGGGCTAGCGCGGGCCGGGCACTGACCTTCACTCTCCCGCCGGAGTCAGGCCCAAATTCGGCCATTCTCTTGAACATATTGTCCCACGGAAGAAGCCGCCGCCGCCAGGGAAACACACCGGGGCCGGCGGGGTCGCCGCTCCCCTCAGAGCCCCCGCTCCTCCCGCGCGGGCCCAGACCGAGCGCTTCTGGCCGAGGGCGGGCGAGGCCGGGGCGAGCGGCGCGGAGGAACCGCCAACTCCTCACGGCGGGAGGCGGCCCGGAAGCCCATTCAGCTGCGCGCGGGGAGAGGGAGCGGAAGGAGGCCGGCGGCGGCGCGTGCGCAGGCGCGACGGGCGGGCGGGCGCGCGCAAAATCTGCGCATGCGTGGGGCCGCGCCGCGCGGGGAGGGCGGCTGAGTCTGGGGCGTCCGCCGCGACCCCGGAGTCCGCGGTCAGCCTGTGGTCAGCCCAGCTAAGGAAATTTAGGGACGCGCTGCCGTTACAGCTAGGAAGATGAAATCATGTATAGGAAAGTAATTGAGTTATGGCTCTATAAGTACTGCATATCCATCTAACCAAAAAATGATACGGGGCCTCCCTAGTGGCGCAGCGGGAACAGCGCTGCGCTGTGAAGCTGTCCGCAGCCTCTGCGGCGCGGGTTCGATCCCCGCTGGCCCGGGAGATACCCAGGTGGCGCGGCAGACCTCTCCTGTCTGGCCCGCTGCTTTCCTCGGCAGTGTAGTTCACGCAGTCTGCCTGTTCTGTTCCCCACTCTTGTCTCTCGTGAATCCTCTAACCCTCCCGCACCTCTGGCCTGTACCCTTGTTCTTGTATTAAAAAAATAAAAATCTTAAGAAAATATATGTTTACATTGGAAGCATGGGCTTTGGGGAAGTTTGCTGTATGTGAAATGTGGAAGAAAGAGTTTAATCCTTAACGTCTATAGTGGGAACTTAGTAACCAAAAATAAACATCAAGAAGGAGCAATATAGGGCCTCCCTGGTGGTGCAAGGGGTTAAGACGCAACCTATGAAACAATCCTCAACTCTGCAACACAAGCTCTATCCCCGGCCCGCCAGGGAGCTACTCATATAGAGCAGCAGACTTCTCCTGCCTCACCCGATGCTCCCCTCAGCAGTGTACTTTGGTCAATCTGCCTGTTCTGTTCTCCACTCTGTCTCTGGTAATCCTCTCACCCCACCCCACACACAAACCTCTGGCCTGTACCCCAGCTCTTGTATGCATAAATAAATCTTTTAAAAAAAAAAAGGAGCAATATAAACCTATTGATAATACCTAAAAGCATTAATTAGATTTAAAATCATTTAAAATATTAAGTTGAAAGAGAAAAAAAGTGGTTGCATGTGAAGAGGGGGCATGGGGAGGTTGGTTATATCCAATCTAACCTTGTAGAGCTATCTCACAACACTGAGGATTCGTAAACTTGGTAAAATTAAAATGATTTCCCGGGCCTCCCCCGGTGGCGCAGCGGTTGATCCCTGGACTGGGAATCTGCCCCCAGCCTCTCTGCAGCAACGGTTGGATTCCCGGCCACAGGCGAGGGTCCCACATGGCGCACAGACCTCTCATGCTGCGCTCACTGCTCCCTTCAGCAGTTTATTTCGTCGGTCTGCCTGTACTGTTCCCGCTCTGGCTCTGGTGAATTTTCTCACCCTCCCGTGCTTCTGACTGTACCCAGTGCTTGTATAAATAAATAAATAAATCTTAAAAAAAAAAAAACCCACAAAATTATTTCCCCCTCACTGTAATGTGTCTCTGGTTTATATTTGCCTGTTGATTTTGGTAGATGACTGGATCAAGAAGATGTGGTACATAAACACAATGGAATATTACTCAGCAATCAAAACAGATAAACTCATGCCATTTGCAGCAACAGAGATGGAGCTGGAAGGGATCATGCTCAGTGAAATAAGCCACAAAGAAAAAGAAAACTACCGGATGATCTCACTTATTAGTCAAAAAACTTTGTGAGACCAAGTCAGTTACTTTTCTTTGTTGAATAATTGAATTAATTCTGATTAGTAAATAGTATTATTTGTCATTTTAAAGACATGCAAGCTTTAAAAATTAAGGTTTTATTTTTTTAAGATTTATTTATGCATACAAGAACTGGGGTACAGGTCAGAGGTGTGGGGGATGAGAGGATTCACCAGAGACAGAGTGCGGAACAGAACAGGTAGATTGACTGAAATACACTGCTGAGCAGCAGGTGAGTCAGGAGAGGTCTGCTGGACTATGTGGGCAGCTCCCTGGCCGGGGATCAAACTTGTGCTGCAGTGGCTGTGGCTATCTTCATAGGTTGTGTCTTAATCCCTTGCGCCACCAGGGAGGCCCCTAAAAATTAAGGTTTGAACTAATTCTTATTAACCAAAAAGTATTTCAGTGACTTTTTTTTTTTTTTTAAGATTTATTTATTTATTTATACAAGCACTGGGTACAGTCAGAAGCGCCGGAGGGTGAGAGAATGAGCCAGAGTGGGGAGCAGAGCAGGCAGAAGGACCGAAGTACACTGCTGAGGGGAGCAGCGGGCGGCAAGAGAGGTCTGCGCGCCATGTGGGACCCTCCTCCGGTGGCCAGGGAGCAGCCAGGGATCGAACCGGCGCTGCAGAGGCTGCAGGCAGCTTCACAACCCAGCGCTCAACCACTAGGGCACCGGGGAGTCCCTCCAGTGACTTCTTAAATATTTTGAGTTAGTTGCTACAATATTCTTGAGTTGAGAATTCATGTGTGTCATCTATACCCCAATTATATATGAATTCTATATATTAGACAAGACAAAGTGAGAAAAGACATATCCTTACTTTTCACAAAAATTCTCTCTTTATGCATTTTTTTCCTTAGATTTTCCAAATTGTTAACCCCTACAAACTAATATTTTGGGAGTAAACTATTTTCTCACAAGATGTTCTCTGAATCTTTTCCTCACAGAATTCTCTCAAAGACCTTTTCATAGACTTTTCTAAAAAGCTACTGACTTCCAAACTGTGTTGTCCATCTTCATAGTGCGGGTCCAGATATTCCCAGATGTAGGAGGAGGTAAAGAAAATCTCCATTTTCCTAGCTTACCTAATTTTCCAAATTGTTCCTTTCCTTAGCATATCAGTGGGGTGCCTGCAGATAGGCTGCCTGGAATGCCCTACAGCCCCTTTTGCTCCTTCAGTGAGCCAAAAGGGCTTCACTCAACTCACTCAAGCGTTCTCTACCCTGTCTTTCCTGACACTGAAAGTAAATTTAAGCCAAGCCACAAGGACAGTGCCAGTTACCTCCCTGGAGGATTTTAGAACAAAAGAGTTTTTGCAACCCCTGGGGTCTTCTAGGGTGGTCAGCAGCCAGTCCTGTCATCAAGAAAATTGGAGGAATGGTCTCAAGAGACAGAGGCCCCGTCCCTTCCTAGTCACCAAATTGTTACCAATTCTGAAGGGCCATTGTCTCTCTTTCACCAACTAACCACACAAAAACTTTGATAGCCAGTGTAGGGTAAAGAAAAATGTCAGGCTTTTCTGCCCTCCCACCATCAGGATAGGTGATGGATCCTTGCGGTCCTGAATGCATGCCTGATGGTGGGCACCTGGAGTAGGGTGTGGGCGTAGGTAGATGGGATTCACCTAGGCTGAGACTAGGCTTTTTTTTTTTTTTTTATAGAGGCATGTTTTATTTATTTATTGGGTACAGTCAGAAGTGCGGGAGGGTGAGAGAATTCAACAGAGCCAGAGCGGGGAGCAGAGCAGGCAGAAGGACCGAAGTACACTGCTGAGGGAGCAGTGGGCGGCAGGAGAGGTCTGCGCGCCATGGGGGACCCTCCTCCAGTGGCCGGGGAGCCCAGCGCTCAACTGCTGCGCCACCAGGGAGGCCCTGAGACTGTGCTTTTAAGGGCGGTGTCATGGGGATGCCAGCAGAAGCCGAAGAGAAGCCGAGAGAGAAGCAAAGAAGCAGAAGCAGAGAACGCCAGAGAGCCCAGAGAGAGTGAGGATTTGCTGGGGGCTAGGAGGACTGCCAGCCTCCTGGCCCCCCCAGCGCCCCTGCCTGCCATGTACGTGGTAATCCCAAGAAAAACCTGCAAAACCCTGAGGGTTCCAGGACTCCTCCTTTACTGCGTCTGCTGGATCATAGAAAACCTGCACTGTAGTCTTCCTGACTCTACAGCCAGTTAAAGGTGTCAATAGAAGAACATTTATTGTGGATAAACAATAGGGGAAGGGCCTCCCTGGTGGTGCAAAGGATTAAGTCTCAGCACTATTGACAGGCACTGCAGCACAAGTTCCATCCCCAGCCAGGGAGGTGACCCACATGGCACAGCAGACCTCTCCTGTCTCACCCGCTGCTGCCCTCAGCAGTGGATATCTGTCACTCTGCCTGTTCTGTTCCCATATCTGTATCTAGTGAGTCCTCTCACCTCCCACATCTCTGCCCTGTACCCCAGCTTTTGTATGCATAAATAAAAAACCTTAAAAAAAAAATAGGGGAAGGGCCTCCCCAGTGGCTCAGCAGGTTGAGCACAGCCCTGTGGAGCTGTTGCAGCCCCTGTGGTGTGGGTTCCATTTCCGGCCCCCAGGGGATTCCCATGTGTTGCAGAAGACCTCTCCTGTAGCACCTGCTGCTCCCCTCAGCAGTGCTTTGGGTCTGTCTGTCTGTTCTGCTCCCCACTCTGTCTCTGGTGAATCTTCCTGTGCCTCTGGCCTGTACCCCAGCTATTGTATAAATAAGAAATAAATCTTTAAAAAAAAAATTCTTCCTCTAAAAAAAAAATGGGGGAAGAGAGACAAGTGTCCTGAGTCATACTCCCAAGTAGAGAGGAATGGGAGTTCTGGTTTTATGTGGTTGATCACCAGGACAGGGCAGCAGCATATTGGTCGTCAGGTTTTGTAAGCAAGGCATCAGAACCTTTAAGCACACACAGATGCTTTACATCATCTCAAGTTTGTACCCTTTCTCCCTCACTCTGAAGTCCATCAGGATACCGTTGCAGGATATACCACAGGCATTGAGTGCCCCTCGGGTTTTTCCATCATTACACCACCAGTGGCTGTTGATCTGAAATATCCCATAATCGGTGCTTCTGCTTCCTGGATTGCAGTTTGAAGCTCGAGTGTTATAACCACTTTCCCATTTAGTCAAGCACTTCCCTGAAAAGAATGTATTTTTAGTAATAAACATCAGGTTGTCAACAAAAGTAGACGGAACTAGCACCAGGTTAATCCAATAACACAAACAGCAAGCCAAATACAGGGGCCCTGTAACATATGTGGATTGTTTCTCTAGCTCTTTAGGTTCCACTAGGGATAGAGGAAATAGTAAAAGTACCAAATCTTTTTATTTCCCCAATATTTTTTTTCTTCAGAGATCACATGGGTTTGAACAAACAAAGACAAAGTATGAGTTGCAAAGCCTTTAATGAAAAAAATGTCTTGTTTACAACATGTGTAATTTCACATCTGTGATTAATTACAATTATTTCAGTTTCTGCAAATTCATCTGTCTCTGTGTTTGGTGACAATGCATGACTCTAGGTCAATAACACTAAACCAGCAACAGCTCAACTAATCCTTTCGATCCAAGCCAGATGCATAGAAGAGTTCTTTAAAGGAAGAAAACAGATTGATATATATAAATTGTGATTTTATTTCTAAAGCTATAAAAGCAACATTTAAAAACTCCTTTCCATTAGCATAAAGGCCACAACTACCAATCTCTTCAAGAAAAGCTGTTCTGTATCTTGGGTTTCCTGTGAGGCCACTGTGCAACACTGGTCTTAAAGTCCTTAGGGCTAGAGAGCCTGGAAATGTACTGGAAATGTATGGATAGTCTAAAATTTCACAGTCATTCTGTTAGTAAACTGAAATATCTTGTAGGCTTCATATAAAATAATAAACACATTAGTAGATATTGCGTCTCTTAGGGGAAAGACCGTATTTTGTTTCTACTTCTGTTTAAAAGCAATTTGTTTGGAAAAAAAAAAAAAGGTATTGTGACCTTCCCCTCAACTGCTACTCCATATGCAAAGAAACAAAATGAGCTGAAGAAGGGAAATTGCAGTTAAACTCCACAACCACTTATGTACTGACTGACATCTCTGTTTCTACAATGGCTTTTCCATGCCACCCTGTAAAGGAAGGAGAAACAGTGATCAGCTTAAACACATCTTCACTGTAAAACAGACACATTAATTCCTTTGGGAAAATAAACTCTTTAATGTAAATGAAATACAGGCTATAGCTAGGTCCTGGTTTGCTATTTAGAAAATGGAAAAATGTAAAGAAAGAGCTTCATTTCTCCTCCAAGCCTTCACTAGAGCATAGAGTGGTGAACAGCTATGTGCATTTGACAACAGCAACTGCTAAGTGCATTCCTTAGTTCCAAAAACAATTTCAAGATACAAGTAGGAGCTGGAGAGTTACAAAAATTCTGGAAATCCCCTAAAATAAGTTGAGGCAGGGCCTCCCTGGTGGCACAAGGGGTTAAGATGCAACCTAAGAAGAAATCCGCAGCCACTGCAGCATGAGTTGGGTCCCCAGCCAGGGAGCTACACACATGGCACAGTAGACCTCTCCTGACTTGCCCACAGCTCCCCTCAGCGGTGTATTTCAGTCAGTCGGCCTGCTCTGTTTCCCACTCTGTCTTTGGTGAATTCTCTCACCACCACACCCACCCCACACCTCTGGCCCTTCCCCAGTTCTTGTATGCATAAATAAATAAATCTTCCAAAAAAATAAAATAAGTTGAGGCTTAAAGGAGTAAGATTCTGAATCAGTAAAAGTGGACTGTTTCTAGGTAGTACATTGTTTAGCAGAAGTCTAAAGCTACGATTTTAAGTTCTCAGTAGCATACTCTGGACTCTGAAAATCTTCTCTCACAATAACTGAGTACAATAGCTTTCCCCTTTGATGTTGAAAACCTACCATGCTCCAATGCCTTGTGGGTCTCTGACAACCCTCTTTGCACAGTTAACAGCTTCGGTGATGTCATCTTGAAGTAAAGCTGAAAAAGAAGTGGTAAGGAGGGAAAACCACTTTCTTAGACGTTCCATTTTAAGTTTAGGTTTAGCCAGCTTTATTCATTTAGGCTAAGGAAAGAACACTGAAATTATTTTCCAGTGTCTGTGAATATTGAGGGAAAACTAGGCACCGTTAAAAAAACAAACAAACAAATAATAAACCAGCAATTCTACTACTTGAAATTTATCCTAAAGAAGTAGTAAGAAATGCACCCGGGACCTCCCTGGTGCCTGGGGGTTAAGTCTCAGGGATATATTGCCCTGAGTTAGATCCAGGGCCAAGGAGCTAATCCACATATGGCACAGCAGACCTCTCCTGTCTGGCCTGCAGTGTATTTCAGTAAATCCACCTGCTCTGCTCCCCACTCTGTCTCTGGTGAATCTTCTCACCCCTCATACTTTGGCCTATACCCCAGTTTTTGCATACATAAATAAATAAATCTTTATAAAAATTTAGAAATGGAGTGTCATGTTTCTAATTCAGTTTAAAGTCATTCAGCAAGTCTGCATAAAAGAAATGAAAATGACAAAAGAGGGCCTCCCCTGGTGGCCAGCGGTTGAGAGCTGGGTTGCAAAGCTACCCGCAGCCTCTGCAGCACCGGTTTGATCCCTGGCCCCAGGGCGGGTCCCGCATGGTGCTCAGACCTCTCCTGCCGCCCGCTGCTTCCCTCAGCAGTGTACGTTGGTCCTTCTGCCTGCTCTGCCCCCTGCCCTGGCTCTGGTGAATTCTCTCACCCTCCCGCGCTTCTGACTGTACCCAGTGCTTGTATAAATAAATAAATAAATCTTTAAAAAAAAAAAAAAAAAAAAAAGAGCAACAACTTTAACATAATGTAATGGGCATGTGCATATGGCCATTTATGACAAAAGTGCCTCTAATTTTCTCTAGATTTAGAACATTTTATAATAGAATGTAAATACAATTTTAAAAAAGAACTAAGCAACCAAATTATCCTTTAAGTTCCGCAAAGTAAGTTGGAGGAATTGCTCTCTTATTGACAAAATATCAGTAAGTCCATTTATAATAAATTAATAGGTCATCCCAGGAACATTCATGTATTAGAAAACAGCAAGCCTTTATTATAGTGACTCTTTAATTTCTTATATAAGGATTTATGAGAGAATAACAGTTTCTAGAAGTTGAGGTGGAGTTTTTCTAGGTCAAGACTTTTCCATTTACACTGAATCTCTATCTTGTCTTACAATGCTATTGTCTTACCGTTGCAGGAAATACCACAGGCATTGACGGCCCCTGGGGTTTTTCCATCATTACACCACCAGCGACTGTTGATCTGAAATATCCCATAATCGGTGCTTCTGCCTCCTGGATTGTAGTTTGTAGCTCGCGTGTTATAACCACTTTCCCATTTAGCCAAGCACATCCCTGAAAAGAATGTATTTTTAGTAATAAACAGCAACAGGTGAGTTATACTGCATATCATAATCAGCTCTATTTAGCTAATTCTATTTTTCTAGTAACTTAATTTATAAGTATAAAGAAGTATTTTGTTTGTAAACTGTTTTAAACCTTCAGTGTTGAAGGATCCTTAATAGAATCCTTTTTTTAGCAAATCATTTTTAATACCAATGAAGCAAGATAACACACTTAAAAATATTAAAATAACTGTTTCTGTTATTGTCATTGCCCTTTCCTGACTCTCCACCCTCAGGCAAGTTTCAGCCTAGAATAGAAAAATCAACAGAGTTGTTGAGTGAATTTTGCAATTAATGGCAATACATATGCTGATGGACAAATGTTATTAGGAAAAATGAGGATTTTCTGAGAGAAATGTTTTCTTATAACACCTGAAAATGAATTTGGATATCAAATTAGAATCTGGAAAACAAGATAGAGATTCATCCATTCCCATAAACATCCACACATTCAATCAAAAGATTAATAGTTTTCTCTATGGAGAGCTGTGTGGAGATTGCTTGACCTACTAAACATAGAGCTTCCATATGAACCCGCAATTCCACTCCTAGGTATTTACCCAAAGGACACAGAAACAGTAATTCCAAAGGGCACCTGCAAGCCTGTGTTTATAGCAGCACTATTTACAATAGCTAAGCTACGGAAACAACCCAAATGCCCAAAAATAGATGACTGGATCAAGAAGATGTGGTACATATACACCATGGAATATTACTCAGCAATCAAAAAAGATAAACACATGGAGTTTGCAGCAAAATGGATGGAGCTAGAAGGGATCATGCTCAGCGAAATAAGTCAGAGAGAAATAGAAAAATATCGGATGGTCTCACTCATAGCAGGAATTTAGAAAACCTAAATAAGAGACTAGGAAAAAGACTAATCAATACAAAGTAAAAAGGGCCTCCCCGGTGGCGCAGCATTTGAGCGCTGGGTTGCGAAGCTGCCCGCGGCCTCTGCAGCGCCGGTTCGCTCCCCGGCTGCTCCCCGGCCGCCGGAGGAGGGTCCCACATGGCGCGCAGACCTCTCCTGCCGCCCGCTGCTCCCCTCAGCAGTGTACTTCAGTCCTTCTGCCTGCTCTGCTCCCCGCTCTGGCTCTGGTGAATTCTCTCACCCTCCCGCGCTTCTGACTGCACCCAGTGCTTGTATAAATAAATAAATAAATATTAAAAAAAAAAAAAGTGCAGTGATTACACTGACAAATATTGATTAAATATAACATAACTTTCATTCAGGGCACATCATGAATTGGATGGAGGAAACTGAAAAGTATTAATTAACTAACTGGGAGTAAGAGTAATAGGACATTTCATGCTGCATTTCAGAGTTCCCCTGACAGTGACTGAGAGGAAATGGATTCTTACTGCTCTAGTACTAAGAGTGCAAAATAATTTTTTTAAACTTTGCTGGTAAAAATCCCACTTCATGGAAGGAGAAAGACAAAGGAAACACGGCATTACTCTAGGCTCACAGAATCCAAATGCCCGAATGGAAATGACTCGAGTCAAGTACTAGAACTTAACAGAGATGTCTTGAGTTCCCAAATGCAGCTCTCAGTCAGCCTAGCTGTGTTGAGTCAGGGACAGCGGGCACCAGAAGGGTACAGGGGCCCTGGCTCACTCCCTGTGCCCTCCTCATTCCTTCATTTGGCATTTCTGATTCTAAAGGAACAATTTGATATTTGTTTTTTAATATTTAGTTGAGGTAATATCGGGGTAGCCCATAGGTATCACCACCAGGCACTTACCCATATTTCACCACGCATTTACTAACATTCCTCCACCATAGACCCATTGTGTTTCTTTCTTTCTTCTTCTTACCCCTTGTCCCCTCAATTGGATGTTTTTGAGGAATGTAAGAAAACAAGCTTTCAAAAAAATTTTAAAAGCCCATTCATTCAAATCGCCACTCTTACTGTTCATCTTCTAATATCTTACCCACACTTGGCTTATGGAAGTATGAAGTGGACTTACAATTTGCCAGGCTGACTCCCCTGTAGCCATCCATTCCAAATCTTTTCAGAGTTCTGGCCAACTCGCATCTTTGAAAGACCTTGCCTTGGACAGTGATGGCAAAGAGGAGAAGTCCGAGAATAAGGAAAGCCTTCATGTTGCCTGGGAAGCCAGATGTCCAGCTGAGCATCCCCAGTCACCCCTGGTATTTAAAGCGCTTAACTTCCTCTTCCTCTTAGTGGTTTGGCAGCTCCACCTCTTGAGATATAAGGAGAACAGGAAAGGTGGTGGGTTGACTAATTTTTAAAATTTTTTTTTCTCAAATCAAGCTACATGGAATGATGAAATGACATTGTTGGAAGAATCAGCCCATGAAGAAGTGGGAAGCAGCGCTGTTTCCAAAATAGGAACTTTCTCCCACTTTATAATGAATTTGAGAAACTATAAGAAAAAGACCCAAACGAACATTTTACACAACTGAAAACAAACTCTGACCTTTGATTAACACTCATTTTTATAAATTTTTTCTATGCATTTAATATGGCCTAGTCATGTTTTTCACTTAAAATTATATATATATATATATATATATTTAATATATATGTATTCCACAGATGCAACCTAGGAAGCTATCCATGCCACTGAAGCACATGTTCAATCCCCGGCAAAGTAGCTAGGCCAAGGAGCTACCCACATGGCACAGTAGAACTCCCCTAACTCGACCGCCGCTCCCCTCAGCAGTGTATTTCATTCAGTCTGCCTGTTCTCTTCCCTGCTCTGTCTCTGGTGAATCTTCTCACCCCCCACACCTCTGGCCTGTACCCAAGTTCTTGTATGCATAAATTAATGGATCGTTAAAAAAATAAATAAATAAATAAATAAAACAAAGGGTCTCAGTCCATGGGTCTTGTCATCTCTATCTTTTTAGGTTTCTTAGAACAACAGTTAGCATTTTGAGCCCTAAATATGTACCATGCAATCTCATAAATACTTTGCATGCGGTATCTCAGTTCTTCCGACTGTATGAAACATGAATTACTGTCTCCATTTTACAGAAGAGGAAACTGAAGCATAGAGAATTAAGTAACATCTGTGTTCACAGTGCTAGTGAGCAGCTGGGCTGGGACCCAAACCCCTAAATGCTGCACCATCAAGCTATAGATCCTTCCAGGCACATGAGTAAGCATGTGATTGAGGCTGGAAATACCCAAATTCTCAGGCCCAGTGACATTTTCTCAACTTAGTGGTAGCCTGCAGAAGTTTCTGGTTAGCCATTATTGGCAGTCAAATACCTTAAATTTATATTAAAACCTTTGTGTTTTTACTTTGATGGTGATTTAAGAAAATGAATTAGAATATTCAGGATCATTAGGAGAGCCACCAGTTTACATCTGATTTTATATTTACAAATATTTAAAGGTCATTAATGACAACTGTTAAAGCTCAACACAGGCTGTCTCCACAGTGTCTCACTTTGTGAGCAACTGAAGTGTCTATACCACCAGCAACAATCAAGGTTTTTGCTTTCTTAGGCGCTCTTTGAGTGACTCTGGATCTTGAGAAGGCTATTTCCTTTGCACCCCTTTGGGGGACACCTCTTGTGTCCATTTTAAACCAGAAAAGACTTATTTGTTTGGAGTCACCATTAGAAAAGGTATTCCTTTGAAGATGTGGGTTTCTATATTTAAAAGGACTTTTTACAGTGCTCTAATCCTAAATAAACCTTCTATTTGTATCCACGGAAAGGAAAATTGAGGGAAAAAAGGTAAATAGAGAAGAATGCCTTGGCGGGGGCCTCCCTGGTGGGGCAAGGGGCTAAGACGCAACCTACGAAGCTATCCACAGCCACTGCAGCACGAGTTTAATCCCTGGCCAGGGAGCTACCCACATGGCGCAGCAGACCTCTCCTGACTCACCCACAGCTCCTGTCAGCAATGTATTTCAGACAAGCTGCCTGTTTTGCTCCCCACTCTGTCTCTGGTGGATCCTCTCACCCTCCCCTGGCCCTGGCCTTTACCCCAGCTTTTGTATAAAAATAAATACATCTTTAAACAAAAAATGTGTTTAAAAAATTTACAAAATATGTTTTTTGGGGGGTTGCTCCCTGGTGGCGCAAGAGGTTAAGACTTAGCACTATGAAGCTATTGGCAGCCAGTGCAGTACGAGTTTGATCCCTGGTTCAGGGAGATGACCCACATGGCACAGCAGACCTCTCCTGACTCCCCCGATGCTCCTCTCAGCAGTGTATGTAAGTCAAGCTGCCTGTTCTGCTCCCCACTCTGTCTCTGGTGGATCATCTCAGACCCCCACACCTCTGGCCCGAACCCCAGTTCTTGTATGCATAAATAAATAAATCTTTAAAAAAAAAAAAAGAAGAAGAATGCCTTGGCTAGTGCATGGGGAAAAAAGGGAAAAACCCAAAAATGCTTCCGTAGCAAGAACAGGAGGTGGAATTCAGACTCACAATAAGTTCAAAAACTGTAAAATGTGTTTAAGCAGTTGTGGAACCTATGTAAATACTGATAGTCGGGAAATTGCTTTGACAAAGATCCAGAACACACAAGAAGGCTACAGTTATTGCCCCTTATTCTGTGAGCAGAATCACCCGTGATCAGGCCTTCCTGTAATTTGGGTTTCCACTGCCAAAAAAAAAAAAAAAAAAAAAAATCATCGGACAATTGATTGTCTTTCTCTTGAGGAAAAAAAAATTTCTATGAGGGCCTCCCCGGTGGCGCAGTGGTTGAGCGCTGGGTTGCGAAGCTGCCCGCGGACTCTGCAGCACCGGTTCGATCCCCGGCTGCTCCCCGGCCACCGGAGGAGGGTCCCACATGGCGCGCAGACCTCTCCTGCCGCCTGCTGCTCCCCTCAGCAGTGTACTTCGGTCCTTCTGCCTGCTCTGCTCCCCGCTCTGGCTCTGGTGAGCTCTCTCACCCTCCTGCACTTCTGACTGTACCCAGTGCATGTAAAAACAAAAACAAATAAACAAATAAATAAACAAACAAATAAAACATGCCTCTATATTAAAAAAAAACGAAAAACAAAAAAAGTTCTGTGAATATTATTTATCCTGCATTTCAATAATAGACAAATATGTCAATGAGTTCCTTCTTAGTTAAAACTTGCAGTCTTTTTCAGTCCCCCGGAAATATTAATCTTTGAAATGTAAACATCTAAGAAAATAACTGTTGACCAAAATAGCCCAATTTTGGAGGGGAAAAAGAAGCAAAAAGAAAAGGTTTTTAAAAACCCAAATGCTACTTTGATATATCGATGCCATTCATCACCCAAAATATAGTGCATAGCCTCTATAAGATTATTTAATAAAGGCAAATAAAAAAAAATGAAGTCTTCTTCAGAAATATTGGTAAAAAGCTTTAGCTATCTGAGGGTGTAGCCTTAGCTTGCTCTAGCTGCCAGAAACACCATTTAGCTCCAACTAGTCTTTTACAAGGTAGTGAATTTTTAAAATTAATTTTTAAAATTTACAAAAAAGAGCCTCCCCGGTAATGCAGTGGGTTGAGCGCTGCACTGTGAGGCGTGCCGCAGCCTCTGCAGTGCGGGATCGATCCCAGCTGGCCAACGAGGATCCCACATGGCACAGCAGAACTCTTCTGTCATGCCCGCTGCTCCCCTCAGCAGTGTATTTCTGTCGCTGCCTGTTGTGCTCCCTGCCCTGCCTCTGGTGGGTCCTCTCACCCTCCTGCACCTCTGGCCTATACTCCAGCACTTGTATAAAAATAAATACATTTTTTTAAAAAACGTGTTTAAAAAAATTTACAAAAAAAATTTTCTGGGGGGGCCACACCCTGGTGGTGCAAGGGGTTAAGACTCAGCACTATGAAGCTATTGGCAGCCAGTAGCATGAGTTCAATCCCCGCCCAGGGAGCTACCCACATGGCACAGCAGAACTCTTGTGGATGCCTGCTATCCCCTCAGCAGTGTATTTCATTCAAGCTGCCTGTTCTGCTCCCCACTCTGTCTCTGGTGGATCCTCTCCCCTCCATACCTCTGTTTTGTACCCCAGTTCTTGAATGCATAAATAAATAAATCTTAAAAAAAAAAAAGAAGAATGCCTTGGCTAGTGTATGGGGGAAAAAAGGAAAAACCCAAAAATGCTTCCGTGGCAAGAGCAGGAGGTGGATATCAGACTCAACAGTAAGTTCAAACACTGTAAAAGGTGCTTAAGCAGGTGTGGAACTTATGTAAATACTGATAGTCAGGAAATGCTTTGACAAAGCTCCAGAGCGCACAAGAAGGCTACAGTTACTGCCCCTTATTCTGTAAGTAGAATCACCCATGATCAGGCCTTCCTGTAATTTGGGTTTCCACTGCCAAAAAAAAAAAAAAAAAAAAAAAAAAAATCATCGGACAATTGATTGTCTTTGTCTTGAGGGAAAAAAAAAGGTCTGTGAGTATTATTTACCCTAGATTTCTGATAATAGGCAAATACGCCAATGAGTTCCTTCTTAGATAAAACTCACATTATTTTTCAGTCCCCTGGAAATATTACTCTTTGAAATGTAAACAGCTATGGAGATAACTGTTGACCAAAATAGCCCCTGATTTTGGAGGGGGAAAAAGAAGAAAAAAGAAAAGGTTTTTAAAAACCCAGATGCTACTTTGATATATCGATGCCATTCATCATCCAAAATATAGTGCATAACCTCTGTAAGATTATTTAATAAAGGCAAATAAAAAAATTAAGTCTTTTTCGGAAATATTGGTAAAAAACTTCAGCTATCTGAGGGGGTAGACTTATCTTGCTCTAGCTGCCAGAAATACGATTTAGCTCCAACTAGTCTTTTATAAGCTAGTGAGTTTTTAAAATTAATTTTTAAAAATTTACAAAAAATATTTTTTTTGGGGGGTGGGGTTTCCCTGGTGGTGCAAGGGGTTAAGATGCAGCACTATGAAGCTATTGGCAGCCGGTGCAGCACGAGTTTGAACCCGGCCAGGGAGGTGACCCACATGGCCCAGCAGACCTCTCCTGACTTGCCCACTGATCTCCTCAGCAGTATTTCAGTCAATCTGCCTGTCTGTTCCCCACTCATTCTCTGGTGAATCCTCCCACGCCCCATACCTCTGGCCTGTACCCCAGTTCTTGTACGCACTAATAAACAAATCTTTAAAAAATAAACCAAAAAAAAATTTAAAGGCAAACTATTTTATATTCAGAGGGCGATAATCCAGGCATACTGACCACCCTGCAGGTGAGACACAGGCAGGTGGAAAGTTGGGAAAAAGGACTCAAGATGTCTCTATCCAAGTCCACTTCTGCTCTCTCAGCTTTTGTGTATTACCTTCACTCTCTTGCTGAAGCCAACTTTCTGCTCTTGTCCATGCACATCACTGGACCAGCTCCAGTTCAAACATCAGGAATGGCTGAAGCTATATAGAGAAGATAATCTGATAGGGTCAGATTGGGTTAAGCATCCTCCCAAGTATAGTCAGCTCTAACCAAGGTGAAGGGCCATTCTCCCTTGGGAGAGTAGCCAGTAGTTCTCACCAGAGGAACCTAAGCTGAGGCTATATTATCTGCTACGAACCGATGGGCAACTCAACTCAGTTGTTACTAGTGCCATCTATCAAGGTAGGGTGTAGGTGATGGACGAAAGATCAGAACAGAAGATGATCACTTAAGTTTTGAGTATGTTCAGTTGCCTTGCCCACAGAACATCCAAATTATTGGCTAGGAGACAACTGAACGTAGAGTCCAGAGTTTGGCGTGGGAATCTGGACTGGAAAGCTAGGCTTGTGGCAATTAACAAAACCAAAAAAGGGTATTTGTAACCATGGGCATATAAGAAAAACATGCTGCTTCAGGACTGAGTCCCAGAGAATAAAAAATATTTATAGGATAAACAAAGAGAGAGGACATAATAAAAGACACTGAGAAAAACTGCCAAAAGAACTAGTGAAGAAGGAATAAAAAAGTCTTGAAGAAAGTAAGAAAAAGGGTGTTTCAAGGAAAAGAAAACTGCCCAGTTGGACAAGGCCCCAAAAATCTCAGATGTGGTGAGCGCTAGAGTGACAGAAATAACCACGTGCTATGAATTTAGGTTAGGAAATTAATTCTTCATGATACAACGCTTTTTTTTTTTAAGTTTTCTTTAATTTTTTTTTAAGATTTATTTATTTATACAGGCACTGGGGTACAAGCCAGAGATGCGGAGGGTGAGAGAATTCACCAGAAACAGAGCAGGGAGCAGAACAGGCAGAAGGACTGAAATTCACTTCAGAGTAGGGAGCACACAAGAAAATTAGCATTTCAATGTAACCTGCAAATGAGGGCATTAGGTACAAGACCTTAGCAGGGTCACCTAACTTTGTCTGTGGAGACAAGAAAGCAGTGGAGAAAAAAATGACACTGAACTAAGACCTAAGGGGACAGTGGGAGTGGCATAGGTGGGAAGGAATGAATGAAGATTTTAAGAGTGCTCCTTAGGGAAATTGAGAGTAATTTATTATTAGAAGAAAATGAGGCAAACACAGAAAAGATAATTGTGCAGAGACAGAATAAGAAAAGATCTATGGCAGATCTTCTGGTGGTTTTAACTTCACATTAGGGCAAAAGGTAATTATTGAAGGATTAAAAAAAAAAACAGCTTATTTGCAATGTATTCACATATCACAAAATTCACCCATTTACTGTATACAAGACAATGGTTTTTAGTAATTCAAAGAGTTGTGCAACAGACACAATCTCATAATTAAAATGAACACTTTTATCACACAAAAAGAAACCACACACCTATGAGTACTTTACTCTCTTATCGATCCCACAACCAAATCTGGCAACCACAAATCTATTTTCTCTATCAATGTATAACAAGGTGGTCCCCAAGGAAAGGGGAGGTTCCAGGTTCCCTGCCCCACCCAGGGTAGGGTGGAGCTGAGCAGGGAGAAAAGCTGCTGCAGAGGACACTGGGGAAGGAGGAAGAAGGACCGAGAGCCAGAAGGAGACCTGGAGGAGGCACATGGAGCAGAGACATGTGAGGAATCTGCTCTTGCTTTTTGGTCCTGGACTGGTTGAAACAGACATGGGTGAGAGACTCGTGAGGAGGCTAACACTGGCAGTGTTTATCTTTTTTTTTTTTTTTAAATTTTTTTTTTTTATAGAGGCATGTTTTATTTATTTATTTGTTTGTTTGTTTGTTTTGTTTATACAAGCACTGGGTACAGTCAGAAGCGCAGGAGGGTGAGAGAATTCACCAGAGCCAGAGCGGGGAGCAGAGCAGGCAGAGGGACCGAAGTACACTGCTGAGGGGAGCAGCGGGCGGCAGGAGAGGTCTTCGCACCATGTGGGACCCTCCTCCGGTGGCCGGGGAGCAGCCGGGGATCGAACCGGAGCAACAGAGGCCGAGGGCAGCTTCGCAACCCAGCGCTCAACCGCTGCGCCACCGGGAAGGCCCGGCAGTGTTTATCTTGATTTTGATTTTGCTCTTTGCCTTCCAGACTTGTCTGGCTATTTCGGATCCTTCTCTATGGGTACCCACTAGAAAGTGCTTTAGACTTATGGCAGGTTCTCGGCCTCAGTGGCACTGCTTTGAGCCAATCCTGTTTGGCTGGACATTTACCCACAGGGGATGGGTAACTTTGGGTGCATGATTTGGACACTTTATTCTTCCCCTTTTCTTTGTTGCACACTAATTTTATTCAAGTTCCTTTCCATTGAAGTGCTTATGCACTAGAGTATGTTTTGCCTTGATGCAGAGGATGGCAGAATCTACATAAAGTGGGCAGGTTTGAGGTCTGGGGTACCCCTTCCTCTGTTCTGTAACAATGGATTTGCCTATTCTGGGCATTTTATAAAATTGGAATGATATAATATGTGGCCTTTTGTTTCTGGCTTCCTTCATTTACCAAGTTCCAAATTTCTTCCATGTGGTAGTAGCAGGTATCATCATTATCCTTCTTTTTATTGCCTAATAATTTTCCACTGTATACACATAACCACATATTTATCTATTCATCAGTTCATTGACATTTGGTTTCTTCCCACTTTTTAGCTTTTATGCATAATGCCTCTACAAACGTTCCTAGACCCATTTTAGTATGGACTTTGAAGAGTTTTAAGAAGAATAGTTTATTCATTCAATAAATGTCTGTCTGAATGCCTACTACATAATGGCTGCATTCCAGGCACTAGATGTTTAGCAGCTAAAACTACCAGCAGTCAAGATTATGTAGATATGTGTTCCATTTTCTCTGAAAGAGTCTTACTACCAAATTATCACTTCAAAAGTATTAACCGCTATTCCTGAAACACCTGATTAAATACTATGCTCACTGAAACATGATGTTTGGAAGATGTACTGTGTTGACAGCATACCTCTTGCTACTGTAATTTAATGAGAAAACATTTCTGGAACATTTGACTTCTATTAAGAACTATGTGAAGATAATAGTTCTTTAATCTTGCAACTCTTTGCAACATTCATACAATGCACCAATTTTATGATTAGAAAGGTACTATGAAAACATTACAACTCATCTTCAAGCAAAATAAATTTTAAAAATTATAGGAAAAATAAGTGCCTACCTCATTTCTGTATGGCTTTACATAGACTGTCCACCGATGGGTGTGGCCATCCTCTTCTCTTTTCTTCCCAAAATACCGAGCAACATTACCACAAACTATTGGTTTAACAATAGTAACCCCCTAAAACAAAAATAATTTAAAGATCAACAATTATTGTCATTACCCAACAAACGGAATGAGAGTTTGGAAAGCTGTTTTAAGGAATGGCAGGTAGTCGAACAAACTAGAGTTTGCTTCTGAAACCATAACTAATCAGAAACTCAAAACCCACAATATTAAAATATGTTGCATAGGAAGGGGTTTTTAGAAAATTGATTTAGATAAAAATATTAATCACAATTGGATTCAAATAATGGTGAGTGGCACTTGATAGCTGAAACTTGGTAAAAACTGGTGATGGTTTGTTTGCTACATTAGTGCTCACTTCTGAGATGTACATATATGTTTCTCAGCATCTGGCAAATATAAAGGCAATGAGTAATTGATAGATTATGAAGGAAAGGAGAGAAAAATTGAGTGAAGAGAAAATACGGGATGATGCACATGAACTTGAAATCAGCTTTGCAAGAATATACCTGTAGAACAGAGAGCAAGACATAACACACATGAAAAGTGCTGTGCCAAGCTAATCAATAATAAAAAATGAGGAAAATGAACAAAATGCAAAACTTTTCATTGTGACTGAATAATCAGCAATTAAAATGAACACCTCTTAGCCTAAAGCTAGGTCAGAAGATAGCAAGCAGTTTTTATGAAAACTGAAAAAAAATATGGATATGCTATTGACACTTTTGTGGCAAGCACAGATGGAGCTGTTTCAAGGCCTGACAGAATGAGTACAAGCAGCACTGACATGGTGGATGTATAATCCAACCCCTAGCAGCTACCTTCTTTCAAGAACAGTATTATTTGTCATTTTAAAGACAGGCAAGTTTTAAAAAATAAGGGTTTTTTTTAAAAAAATTTATTTATTTATGCAAACAAGAACTGTGGTACAGGCCAGAGTTGTGGGGGGGTGAGAGGATTCACCAGAGACAGAGTGGGGAACAGAACAGGCAGATTGACTGAAATACACTGCTGAGCGGCAGGCGAGTCAGGAGAGGTCTGCTTGACTATGTGGGCAGCTCCCTGGCCAGGGATCGAACTTGTGCTGCAGTGCCTATGGATAGCTTCATAGGTTTTGTCTTAACCACTTGAGCCACCAGGGAGGCCCCTAAAAATTAAGGTTTGAACTAATTCTTATTAACCAAAAAGTATTCCAGTGACTTCTTAAACATTTTGGGTTAGTTGCTACTATATTCTTGAGTTGAGAATTTATGTGTGTCATCTATACCCCAATTATATATGAATTCTAATATTAGACAAGACAAAGTAAGGAAAGGCATATCCTTACTTTTCACAAAATTCTCTCTTTATACACTTTTTTCCTTAGATTTTCCAAATTGTTAACCCTTACATACTAATATTTTGGAATAAACTATTTTCTTACAAGATGTTCTCTGAGTTTTTCCTCTCAGATTCTCTCAAAGACCTTTTCATAGTGTAGGGTAAGGAAAAAGTAGCAGGCTTTTCTGCCCTCCTGCCATTAGGATAGACGAGGGAACCCTGTGGTCCTGAATGCATGCCTGATGGTGGGCACCTGAAGTGGGTACACCTGGGTTGAGAGACTGAATTTATAAGGGCGGTGTGGCAGGGACACTGCAGAAGCCAAGAACGAAGAAGCCAAGAGAAGCAGAACCACGAGAGAGCAGAGCAGCAGAGACCAACAGAGAACGCCGGAGAGCCCAGACAGAGTGAAGACTTACTGGGGGCTGGGAGGCCTACCAGTCTCCCGGCCCCCCAGTATTCCTGCCTGCCCTGTACCTGGTAAATCCCAATAAAAGCCTGCAAAAGCCACTGAGGGCTCTAGAACTCTCCTCCTTTATCCCTTCTGCTGGATCAGAAAACCTGCTCAGTGGCCTGTCCTGCCTCTACAAGACTTCTAAAAAAGCTACTGACTTCCCAACTGTGTTGTCCATCTTCATAGTGCGGGTCCAGATATTCCCAGATGTAGGAGGAGGTAAAGAAAATCTCCATTTTCCTAGCTTACCTAATTTTCCAAATTGTTCTTTTCCTTAGCATATCCAGTGGGGTGCCTGCAGATAGGCTGCCTGGAATGCCCTACAGCCCCTTTTGCTCCTTCAGTGAGCCAAATGGGCTCCACTCAACTCACTCAAGCGTTCTCTACCCTGTCTTTCCTGACATTGAAAGTAAATTCAAGCCAAGCCACAAGAATAGTGCCAGTTACCTTCCTGGAGGTTTTTATTACTTTTTTAAAATTAATTTATTTATTTATACAAGCACTGGGCACAGTCAGAAGCGCGGGAGGGTGAGAGAATTGACCAGAGCCAGAACGGAGAACAGAGCAGGCAGAATGACGAAGTACACTGCTGAGGGGAAACAGCGGGCGCGGCAGGAGAGGTCTGCGCTCCATGTGGGACCCTCGCCCGGCGGCCGGGGATCCAACTGGCGCTGCAGAGGCTGTGGGCAGCTTTGCAACCCAGCACTCAACTGCTGCGCCACTGGGGAGACCCAATTCCTGGAGGATTTTAGAACAAAAGAGTTCTTGAAACTCCTGGGGTCATTTAGGGTGGTCAGCAGCCTGTCCTGTTAAGGTCAGGAAGACCACAGGGCAGGTTTTCTGATCCCATGCAGACCGGGTAAAGGAGGAGTCAGAGTCCTCAGTGGTTTTTTGCATGCTTTTATTGGGGTTTACCAGGCATATGGCAGGCAGGGGTGCTGGCTGGGGGGCTGGGAGGCTGGCAGTCCTCCCAGCCCCCAGCAAATCCTCACTCTATCTGGGCTCTCTGGCCTTCTCTCCGCTTCTCTGCTCTTCTGTTCGTTCTGCTGCTCTCGGCTTCTCTTTCAGCTTCTACTGGCATCCCCGTGACGCTGCCCTTAAAAACACCGTCTCAGCCCAGGTGAATCCCATCTACCTCTACCCACACCCTATTCCAGGTGCCCGCCATCAGGCATGCATTCAGGACCGCAAGGATCCATCATCTATCCTGATGGCGGGAGGGCAGAAAAGCCTGATACCTTTTACCTTACCCTACACCTGTCATCAAGAAAACTGGAGGAAGGGTCTCAAGAGACAGAGGCCCCATCCCTTCCTGGTCACCAAATTGTTACCAGTTCTGAAGGGCCATTGTCTTTCACCAACTAACCACACAAAAACTTTGAAAGCCAGTTAAAGGTTTCAATATAGAACATTTATTGTGGATAAACAATAGGGGAGGGAAGGGCCTCCCTGGTGGCACAAAGGATTAAGTCTCAGCACTATTGACAGCCACTGCAGCACAAGTTCGATCCCCAGCTAGGGAGGTGACCCACATGGCCCAGCAGACCTCTCCTGTCTCACCCGCTGCTCCCCTCAGCAGTGCATTTCCATCAGTCTGCCTGTTCTGTTCCCCACTATGTCTCTGGTGAGTCCTCTCACCTCCCACATTCTGCCCTGTACCTCAGCTTTTGTATGCATAAATAAAATAAATCTTCAAAAAAAAAATAGGGGAAGGGCCCCCCCAGTGGCTCAGAAGGTTGAGCACAGTGCTGTGGAGCTGTCTGCAGCCCCTGTGGCGCAGGTTCCATTCCCAGCCCACAGGGGATTCCCACATGGCTCAGCAGACCTCTCCTATAGCGCCTGCTGCTCCGCTCAGCAGTGCTTTCGGTCTACCTGTTCTGCTCCCCACTCTGTCTCTGGTGAATCTTCCAGTGCCTCTGGCCTTTACCCCAACTATTGTATAAATAAGAAATAAATCTTTGAAAAAAAATTCATCCTCTAAAAAAAAAAAAAATAGGGGAAGAGGGACAAGTGTCCCGAGTAGAGAGGAATGGGGGTTCTGGTTTTATGTGGTTGATCACCAGGACTGGGCAGCAGCATATTGGCCGTCAGGTTTTGTAAGCAAGGCATCAGAACCTTTGAGAACACACAGACGCTTTACATGATCTCAAGTTTACACCCTTTCTTCCTTACTCTGAAGGGAAATGCATCTCAGTCCATCAGGTTCCCAACAAGTGAAAGGTAGAAGGAACTAGCACCAGGTTAATCCAGTAACACAAAGAGCAAGCCAAACACAGGGGCCCTGTAACAGTATGTGGATTGTTTCTCTAGCTCTTACTAGGTTTAGGGGGACAAAGAAATAAGATTGATAAACAAATAGATCTATTTCAAGGCATGAGATAGCATCTACAATTCCATAAAATAAATTCTTCTAGAATGTTGTCACGGGAGTAAGTTGCTAAACACAGGCAAAGGTGAATAGGGGTTTAAGAAATTTAGAGGCGGGCCTCCCAGGTGGCGCAGCGGTAGAGCGCTGGGTTGCAAAGCTGCCCGCGGCCTCTGTGGCACCGGTTCGATCCCTGGCTGCTCCCCGGCCACCGGAGGAGGGTCCCACATGGCGCGCAGACCTCTCCTGCCGCCCGCTGCTCCCCTCAGCAGTGTGCTTCGGTCCTTCTGCCTGCTCTGCTCCCTACTCTGGCTCTGGTGAATTCTTTCACCCTCCCACGCTTCTGACTGTACCCAGTGCATGTATAAACAAAAACAAACAAACAAATAAATAAATAAACATGCCTCTATTAAAAAAAAAAAATCTTAAAAAAAAAAAAAAGAAATTTAGAGGCAAATTTAGAAGAAATAGTAAAAGTACCAAATCTTTTTATTTCCCCAATATTTTTTTTTCTTCAGAGATCAGATGGGTTTGAACAAACAAAGACAAGGTATGAGTTGCAAAGCCTTTAATGAAAAAATGTTTTTCTTGTTTACAACATGCGTAATTTCACATCTGTGATTAATTACAATTATTTCAATTTCTGCAAATTCATCTGCCTCTGTGTTTAGTGACAATGCATGACTCTAGGTCAATAACACTAAACCAGCAACAGCTCAACTATCTTTTCTATTCATTCATAACAAGCCAGATGCATAGAAGAGTTCTTTGAAGGAAGAAAACAGATTGATATAGAAATTGTGATTTTTATTTCTAAAGCTATAAAAGCAACATTTAAAAACTCCTTTCCATTAACATAAAGGCCACAACTACCAATCTCTTCAAGAAAAGCTGTTCTGTATCTTGGGCTTCCTGTGAGGCCACTGTGGAACGTTGATCTTAAAATCCTTAGGGCTAGAGTGCCTAGAAATGTACTGGATGTATTGGATAGTCTAAAATTTCACAAACAGTCATTCTGTTAGTAAACTGAAAATTCTTGTAGGCTTCATATAAAATGATAAACACATTGGTAGATATTAAATCTCTTAGGGGAAAGACCGTATTTTGTTTCTATTTCTGTTTAAATGCAATTTGTTTGAAAAAAATGGTATTGTGACCTTCTCCTCAACTACTACTCCCTTAATATGCAAAGAAACAAAATGAGCTGAAGAAGGGAAATTGCAGTTAAACTCCACAACCCCTTATGTACTGACTGACATCTCTGTTTTGACAACGGTTTGTCCATGCCACCCTGTAAAGGAAGGAGAAACAGTGATCAGCTTAAACTCATCTTCACTGTAATACAGACACTTTAAATCCTTTGGGAAAATAAACTCTTTCATGTAAATGAAATACAGGCTAGATCCTGGTTTGATATTTAAAAAATGGAAAAATGTAAACCAAGTACTTCATTTCCCCCCCAAGACTTCACTAGAGCATAGAGTGGTGAACAGCTATGTGCATTTGACAACAGCAACTGCTAAGTGCATTCCTTAGTTCCAAAAATAATTTCAAGATACAAGAAGGAGCTGGAGAGTTATAAAAATTCGGAAATACCCTAAAATAAGTTGAGGCAGGTCCTCGGTGGCACAAGGGGTTAAGACAAAACCCACAAAGCAATCTGCAACCACTATAGCATGAGTACAAACAAATCCCCTGCCAGGGAGCTACCCACATGGCACAGCAGACCTCTCCTGACTCCCGTCAGCAGTATATTTCAATCAGTCTGCCTGTTCTGTTTCCCACTCTGTCTCTGGTGAATCCTCTCACCACCACACCCACCCCACACCTCTGGCCTGTACCCCAGTTCTTGTATGCATAAATAAACTCCCCCCAAAAAATAATAAATTGAGGCATAAAGGAGTAAGATTCTGAATCAGTAAAAATAGACTGTTTCTAGGTAGTACATTATTTAGCAGAAGTCTAAAGCTACAATTTTAAGTTCTCAGTAGCATACTTTGGATTCTGAAAATCTTCTCTCACAATAACTAAGTACAATAGCTTTCGCTTTTGATGTAGAAAACCTACCATGCTCTAATGCCTTGTGGGTCTCTGACAACCCTCTTTGCACATTTAACAGCCTCAGTGATGTCATCTCGAAGTAAAACTGAAAAAGAAGTGGGAAGGAGGGAAAATAACTTTCTTAGACATTCCATTTTAAGTTTAGGGTTAGCCAGCTTTATTCATTTAGGCTAAGGAAAGAACACTGAAATTATTTTCCAGGCGTCTGTGAATGTTGAGGGAAAACTAAGCACTGTTAAAAGCAAAAAAACAAAAAAACAACAAACCAGCTATTCTACTAGTTGAATTTACCCTAAAGAAGTAGCAAGAAATGCACCCGGGACCTCCCTGGTGGCTTGGGGGTTAAGCCTCACGGCTATATTGCCTGAGTTCGCATGAGTTAGATCCAGGGCCAGGGAGCTAATCCACATTTGGCACAGCAGACCTCTCCTGTCAGGCCTGCAGTGTATTTCAGTAAATCTACCTGTTCTGCTCCCCACTCTGTCTCTGGTGAATCTTCCCACCCCTCATACCTCCGGCCTGTACCCAGCTTTTGCATGCATGCATAAATAAATCTTTTTAAAAAATTAGAAATGGAGTGTCATGTTTCTAATTCGGTTTAAAGTCATTCAGCAAGTCTGCATAAAAGAAATGAAAATGACAAAAGGGTAACGACTTTAACATAATGTAATGGGCATGTGCATATGGCCATTTATGACACAGATACCTCTAATTTTCTCTAGATTTAGAACATTTTATAATAAAAAGTAAATACAATTTTAAAAAAGGACTAAGCAACCAAATTATCCTTTAAGTTCCGCAAAGTAAGTTGGAGGAATTGCACTCTGATTGACAAAATATCTGTAAGTCCATTTATAATAAATTAATAGGTCATCCCAGGAATATTCATGTATTAGAAAACAGCAAGCTTTTATTATAGTGACTCTTTAATTTCTTATATAAGGATTTATGAGAAGAATAACAGTTTCTAGAAGTTGAGGTGGAGTTTTTCTAGGTCAAGACTTTTCCATTTACACTGAATCTCTATCTTGTCTTACAATACAGCTATTGTCTTACCATTGCAGGAAATACCACAGGCATTGACGGCCCCTGGGGTTTTTCCATCATTACACCACCAGCGGCTATTGATCTGAAATATCCCATAATCGGTGCTTCTGCCTCCTGGATTATAGTTTGTAGCTCGTGTGTTATAACCACTTTCCCATTTAGCCAAGCACATCCCTGAAAAGAATGTATTTTTAGTAATAAACAGCAACAGGTGAGTTATACTGCATATCATAATCAGCTCTATTTAGCTAATTCTATTTTTCTAGTAACTTATATAAGTATAAAGAAGTATTTTATTTGTAACTATCTTAATACTTCAATGTTGAAAGTTCCTTAATAGAATCCTTTTTGCAAATCATTTTTAATACCAACGTAGCAGGATAACACACTTAAAAATATTAAAATAACTGTTTCTGTTATTGCCATTTCCCTTTCTGACTCCGCACCCTCAGGCAAGATTCAGCCTAGAATAGAAAAATCAACAGAGTTGTTGAGTGAATTTTGCAATGAGTGGCAAATACATATGTTGATGGAAAAATGTTATTAGGAAAAATGAGGATTTTCTGAGAGATACGTTTTCTTAGAACACTTGAAATTAATTTGGATATCAAATTAGAATCTGGAAAACAAGTGACAGGAAAGGGTAGGCTGTTTCACTCATTCCCATATACATCCACACATTCATTCAAAAGTATTAAGAGTTGAGGGGAAATGTTTGAATTCAGTCTAAAAAGTACAGTGATTACACTGACAAATATTGATTAAATATAACAAAACTTTCATTCAGGGCACATCATGAATTGGATGGAGGAAACTGAAAAGTATTAATTAACTAACTGGGAGTAAGAGTAATAGGACATTTCATGCTGCATTTCTGAGTTCCCCTGACAGTGACTGAGAGGAAATAGATTCTTACTGCCCTAGTACTAAGAGTGCAACATAACTTTGCTGTTAAAAATCCCACTTCATGGAAGGGGAATGAAAAAGGAATCACACTCTATTACTCTAGGCTCGCAGAATCCAAATGCCCGAATGGAAATGACTCGAGTCAAGTACTAGAACTTAACAGAGATGTCTTGAGTTCCCAAATGCAGCTCTCAGTCAGCCTAGCTGTGTTGAGTCAGGGACAGCGGGCACCAGAAGGGTACAGGGGCCCTGGCTCACTCCCTGTGCCCTCCTCATTCCTTCATTTGGCAATTCTGATTCTAAAGGAACAAGGTGATGTTTGTTTGCTTTTTAATATTTGGTTGAGGTAATATTGCGGTACCCATCAGGTATCACCACCAGGCACTTACCCATATTTCACCACGCATTTACTAACATTCCTCCACCATAGACCCATTGTGCTTCCTTTCTTCTTTCTTCTTACCCTTTGTCCCCTCAACTGGATGTTTTTGAGGAATGTAAGAAAACAAGCTTTCAAAAAAATTTTAAAAGCCCATTCATTCAAATCGCCACTCTTACTGTTCATCTTCTAATATCTTACCCACACTTGGCTTATGGAAGTATGAAGTGGACTTACAATTTGCCAGGCTGACTCCCCTGTAGCCATCCATTCCAAATCTTTTCAGAGCTCTGGCCAACTCGCATCTTTCAAAGACCTTGCCTTGGACAGTGATGGCAAAGAGGAGAAGTCCGAGAATAAGGAAAGCCTTCATGTTGCCTGGGAAGCCAGATCTCCTGCTGAGCATCCCCAGTCATCCCTGGTATTTAAAGGGTTTAACTTCCTCTTCCTCTTAGTGGTTTGGCAGCTCTACCCTTTGAGATGTAAGGAAAACAGGAAAGGTGGTGGGTTGACTAATTTTTAAAATTTTTTTTTCTCAAATTAATCTACATGGAAATGATGAAATGGCATTGTTGAAAGAATTCGCCCATGAAGAAGTGGGAAGTAGCGCTGTTTCCAAAATAGGAACTTTCTCCCACTTTGAGAAACTACAAGAAATTGAGAAAGTATAAGAATTTGAGAAACTATATGAATTTGAGAAAGTATAAGAAAAAAAAGCAAATGAATATTTTACACAACTGAAAACAAACTCTGACCTTTGATTAACACTCATTTTTATAAATTTTTTCTATGCATTTAATATGGCTAGTCATCATTTTCACTTAAAATTATATATATATATTATATATATATATGTATTCCACAGATGCAACCTACGAAGATATCCACAGACATTGCAGCACAAGTTCGACCCCTGGCCAAGGAGGTAGGCCAAGGTGCTACCCACATGGCATAGGAGACCTCCCCTAACACGCCCACCGCTCCCCTCAGCAGTGTATTTCATTCAATCTGCCTGTTCTGTTCCCCACTCTGTCTCTAGTGAATCTTCTCACCCCCCACACCTCTGGACTGTACCCAAGTTCTTGTATGCATAAATTAATGGATCTTAAAAAAATATTTTTTTTAAATAAAAAATTAAACAAAGGATCCCAGTCCATGGGTCTTGTCATCCCTATCTTTTTAGGTTTTTTAGGACAATAGTTAGCATTTTGAGCCCTAAATATGTACCATGCAATCTCATAATACTTTGCATGTGGTATCTCAATTCTTACAACAACTCTATGAAACATGAATTACTGTCTCCATGTAACAGAAGAGGAAACTGAAGCATAAAGATTTAAGTAACATCTGTGTTCACAGTGGTAGTGAGCAGCTGGGCTGGGACCCAAACCCCTAAACGCTGCACCATCAAGCTATAGATCCTTCCAGGCGCATGAGTAAGCATGTGATTGAGGCTGGAAATACCCAAATTCTCAGGCCCAGTGACATTTTCTCTACTTAGTGGTAGCCTGCAGAAGTTTCTGGTTAGCCATTATTGGCAGTCAAATACCTTAAATGTATATTAAAACCTTTGTGTTTTCACTTTGTGGTGATTTAAGAAAATGAATTAGAATATTCAGGATCATTAGGAGAGCCACCAGTTTACATCTGATTTTATATTTACAGATATTTAAAGGTCATTAATGGGGCCTCTCCGGTGGCGCAGTGGTTGAGCGCTGGGTTGCGAAGCTGCCCGCAGCCTCCGCAGCACCAGTTCGATCCCTGGCTGCTCCCCGGCCACCGGAGGAGGGTCCCACATGGCGCGCAGACCTCTCCTGCCACCCGCTGCTCCCCTCAGCAGTGTACTTCGGTCCTTCTGCCTGCTCTGCTCCCCGCTCTGGCTCTGGTGAATTCTCTCACCCTCCTGCGCTTCTGACTGTACCCAGTCTGCTTGTATAAATAAATAAATAAATAAATCTTTTTTTAAATAAATAAATAAATAAATAAAGGTCATTAATGACAACTTTTGAAGCTCAACACAGGCTGTCTCCACAGTGTCTCATTTTGTGGGCGACTAAAGTGTCTATACCACCAGCGACAATCAAGGTTTTTGCTTTCTTTTTTTTTTTTTAAATAATAAATTTTACTTTTATATTCCCCATACAATTGCAAACCCCCCATTCTGACCCCAATCCCTCCCCTCCCGCCCCCCACCCCCCAAAATGTGTCTCTGGTTCATAGTTTTTTGTTAAGGTTTTTGCTTTCTTAGGCTATCTTTGAGTGACTCTGGATCTTGAGAGGGCTATGTCCTTTGCACCCCTTTGGGGGACACCTCTTGTGCCCACGTTGAACCACAAAAGACTTATAGGTTTGGAGTCACCATTAGAAATGGTATTCCTTTGAAGATGTGGGTTTCTATATCTAAAAGGACTTTTTACAGTGCTCTAATCCTAAACAAATGTCCTATTTGTATTCACTGGAAGAGCAAACTGAGGGAAAAAAAGTAAATATAGAAAAATGCCTTCACAGGGGTCTCCCTGGTGGAGCAAGGGGTTAAGACGCAACCTACGAAGCTATCCACAGCCACGGCAGCACGAGTTTAATCCCCGGCCAAGGAGCTACCCACATGGTGCAACATACCTCTCCTGACTCCCCTCCTGCTCCTGTAAGCAATATATTTCAGTCAAGCTGCCTGTTATGCTTCCTACTCTGTCTCTGGTGGATCCTCTCACCCCCCACACCTCTGGTCTGTACCCCAGTTCTTGTATGCATAAATAAATAAATCTTTAAAAAAAAAAAAAAAAAGGAAGAAGAATGCCTTGGCTAGTAGTGTAAGGGGAAAAAAAGAAAAAATCCAAAAATGCTTCCGTAGCAAGAACAGCAGGTACATATCAGACTTATAGTAAGTTCAAAAACTATAAAAGGTGCTTAAGCAGGTGTGGAACTTATATAAATACTGATAATCAGGAAATTGCTTTTATAAATATCCAGAACACACAAGAAGGCTACAGTTATTGCCTCTTATTCTATAAGCAGAATCACCCATGATCTGGCCTTCCTGTAATTTGTGTTTCCACTGCCAAAAAAAAAAAAAATCATCAGACAATTGATTGTCTTTGTCTTGAGGAAAAAAAAAAGGTCTGTGAATATTATTTACCCTAGATTTCTGATAATAGGTAAATATGCCAATGAGTTCCTTCTTAGATAAAACTTGCAGTCTTTTTCAGTCCCCTGGAAATATTACTCTTTGAAATGTAAACATCTAAGAAAATAACGACCAAAATAGCCCGATTTTGGAGGGGAAAAAGAAGAAAACAGAAAAGGTTTTTAAAAACCCAAATGCTACTTTGATATATCGATGCCATTCATCACACAAAATACAGTGCATAGCCTCTATAAGATTATTTAATAAAGGCAAGTTAAAAAAAATGAAGTCGTCTTCAGAACTATTGGTAAAAAGTTTTATCTATCTGAGGGGGTAGCCTTATCTTGTTCTAGCTGCCAGAAACACCATTTAGCTCCAACTAGTCTTTTAAAAGCTAATGAGTTTTTTAAATTAATTTTTAAAAATTTACAAAAAAGGGCCTCCCTGGTGGTGCAGCAGGTTGAGCGCTGTGCTGTGAAGCGTGCTGCATCCTCTGCAGTGTGGGTTCGATACCGGCCAGCGGGCGGGATCTCACATGGCGCAGCAGATCTCTCCTGTCATACCCGTTGCTCTCCTCAGCAGTGTATTTCTGTCATCTGCCTGTTCTGCTCCCTGCTCTGCCTCTGGTGGGTACTCTCACCCTCCCAAGCCTCTGGCCTGTACCCCAGCTCTTGTATAAAAATACATACATCTTTAAAAAAAAATGTGTTTCAAAAAAAATTTACAAAAAATATTTTTTGGAAGGCCGCTCCCTGGTGGCGCAAGGGGTTAAGACTCAGCACTATGAAGCTATTGGCAGCCAGTACAGCATGAGTTCGATCCCTGGCCAGGGAGGCAACCCACATGGTGCAGCAGACCTCTTCTGACTCCCCCGCTGCTCCCCTCAGCAGTGTATTTCAGTCAAGCTGCCTGTTCTGCTTCCCACTCTGTCTCTGATGGATCCTCTCACCCCCCACACCTCTGGTCTGTACCCTAGTTCTTGTATGCATAAATAAATCTTAAAAAAAAAAAAAAAAGAAGAATGTTTTGGCTAGTGTAAGGGGAAAAAAAGGAAAAACACAAAAATGCTTCTGTAGTAAGAACAACAGGTACATATCAGACTCACCATAAGTTCAAAAACTGTAAAAGGTGCTAAAGCAGGTATGGAACTTATGTAAATACTGATAGTCGGGAAATTGCTTTGACAAAGCTCCAGAACACACAAGAAGGCTACAGTTATTGCCCCCTATTCTGTAAGCAGAATCACCCGTGATCAGGCCTTCCTTTAATTTGGGTTTCCACTGCCAAAAAAAAAAAAAAAAAATCATTGGACAATTGATTGTCTTTCTCTTAAGGAAAAAAAAGGTCTGTGAATATTATTTATCCTAGATTTCTGATAATAGGCAAATACGCCAATGAGTTCCTTCTTAGATAAAACTTGCAGTCTTTTTCAGTCCCCTGGAAATATTACTCTTTGAAATGTAAACATCTAAGAAAATAACTGTTGACCAAAATAGCCCAATTTTGGAGGGGAAAAAGAAGAAATAAGAAAAGGTTTTTAAAAACCCAAATGCTACTTTGATATATCAAAGCCATTCATCACCCAAAATATAGTGCATAGCCTCTATAAGATTATTTAATAAAAGCAAATAAAAAAAATGAAGTCTTCTTCAGAAATATTGGTAAAAAGTTTATCTATCTGAGGGGGTAGACTTATCTTGCTCTAGCTGCCAGAAATACGATTTAGCTCCAACTAGTCTTTTATAAGCTAGTGGGTTTTTTACATTAATTTTTAAATATTTACAAAAAATATTTAGAGGCAGTTCCCTGGTGGCACAAGGGGTTAAGATGCAGCACTATGAAGCTATTGGCAGCCAGTGCAGCACGAGTTTGATCCCCGGCCAGGGAGGTGACCCACATGGCCCAGCAGACCTCTTCTGTCTCCCCGCTGCTCCCCTCAGCAGTATATTTCAGTTAGTCTGCCTGTTCTGTACCCCACTCAGTCTCTGGTGAATCCTCTCACCCCCCTCACCTCTGGCCTGTACCCCAGTTCTTATATGCACTAATAAAGAAATCTTTTTTTTTTAAGATTTATTTATATATTTATACAACCACTGGGTACAGTCAGAAGCACAGGAGGGTGAGAGAATTCATCAGAGCCAAAGCAGGGAACAGAACAGGCAGAATGACGAAATACACTGCTGAGGGGAGCAGTGGGCAGGACAGGAGAGGTCTGCGTGCCATGTGGGACCCTTGCCAGTGGCTGGGGATAGAACCGGCGCTGCAGAGGCTGTGGGCAGCTTTGCTGCCCAACGCTCAACCACTGTGCCACCAGGGGAGACCCACAAATAAATAAATCTTTAAAAAATAAAACAAAAAAAAATTTAGAGGCAAATTATTTATATTCAGAGGGCGATAATCCAGGCACGCTGACCACCCTGCAGGTGAGACACAGGCAGGTGGAAAGTTGGGGAGGAGGACTCAAGATGACTCTATCCAAGGCCACCTCTGCTCTCTCAGCTTTTGTGTATTACCTTCACTCTTGCTGAAGCCAACTTTCTGTTCTTGTCCATGCACATTGCTGGACCAGCTCCAGTTCAAACATCAGGAACGGCTGAAGCTATATAGAGGATAATCTGATAGGGCCAGATTGGGTTAAGCATCCTCCCAAGTCTCATCAGCTCTAACCAAGGTGAAGGGCTATTCTCCCTTGGGAGTGTAGCCAGCCGTTCTCACCAGAGGAAACTAAGCTGAGGAGATCTTATCTGCTACGAACCAATGGGCAACTCAGTTGTTACTAGTGCCATCTATCAAGGTAGGGAGTTCATGATGACGAAAGATCAGAACAGAAGATGATCACTTAAGTTTTGAGTATGTTCAGTTGCCTTGCCCACAGAACATCCAAATTATTGGCTAGGAGACAACTGAACGTAGACTCCAGAGTTTGGCATGGGAATCTGGACTGGAAAGCTAGGCTTGTGGCAATTAACAAAACCAAAAACGGGTATTTGTAACCATGGGCAAATAAGAAAAACATGCTGCTTCAGGATTGAGTGCCAGAGAATAAAAAATATTTACAGGATAAGCAAAGAGAGAGGACATAATAAAAGACACTGAGAAAAACTGCCAAAAGAACTAGTGAAGAAGGAATAAAAAAGTCTTGAAGAAAGTAAGAAAAAGGGTGTTTCAAGGAAAAGAAAACTGCCCAGTTGGACAAGGCCCCAAAAATCTCTGATGTGGTGAGCGCTAGAGTGACAGAAATAACCATGTGCAATGAATTTAGGTTAGGAAATTAATTCTTCATGAAATAATGCTTTTTTAAAAAATTTTTTTAAATTCTTTTTTTTTTTTTTAAAGATTTATATATTCATACAAGCACTGGGGTGCAAGCCAGAGGTGCGGAGGGTGAGAGAATTCACCAGAAACAGAGCAGGGAGCAGAAGAGGCAGAAGGACTGAAATACACTACTGAGTAGGGAGCAGACAAGAAAATTAGCATTTCAATGTAACCTGCAAATGAGGGCATTAGCAGGGTCACCTAACTTTGTCTGTGGAGACAAGAAAGTGTGTGTGGGGGGGGGGGGAATGACACTTGAACTAAGACCTAAGGTGACAGTGGGAATGGAATAGGTGGAATGGAATGAGTGAAGAGATTTAAGAGTGTTCCTTAGGAAAATTGAGAGTAATTTATTATTAGAAGAAAATGAGGCAAATGCTGATAGAATAATTGTGCAAAGACCGAATAAGAAAAGATCATGGCAGGTCTTCCGGTGGTTTTAACTTCATCATTAGGACAAAAGGTAATCATTGGGCAGACCGGGCGCATAGGGGAGTGTGTCCTCGCATCACTATTTTAGAACAGGGACCTTTCTTCAGTAAAGACTGCTTGAAACCGGCAGAAGGCTCCCAGCGGAGCCAGAGGTGAGCTTGGAAGTTTGCCCATGCTAGGCCCCTTCTGGCCAACAGTCCGAGCCCAGAGTGGGAGCGGCCACCCACAGCTGGGGCAGACTGGGTGCACAGGGGAGTGTGTCTCCGCATCACCATTTTAGAACAGGGACCTTCCTTCAATAAAGACTGCTGGAAACTGGCAGAAGGCTCCCGTGGAGCTAGAGGGAGAAGGTTACCTGCGCAGTCAGAGGTGAGCTGAAGGCCGCCACAAGTTTAGTCACGCCTGGCAGGAAGTTGGAGCCCAGAGGGGATCCAGTTTTTTTGGAACCCAGAGTGCAATCCAGCTGCCCCACCTCCAGGGAAGTTTGTGGGACTTCAAGACACACCTTTGTAATTAAACACAGAAGGAGGAAATATTCTGTGACAGCAACCATTAACATACTCAAAGTACCACTGCCTCACTAGACTTCTGGCATAACAGTATTTGACTCATTTGGACCACCAGTTTCCGAAACCCCACAAAGAGCACACCAAAAAGATGCCGGCCAGTACCAGCGGCACAGTGTCCCAATGCATATGGCAAATTAGAAAAGAGGCAGCAGGGAGAAGAAAAACTACATGCAACGTAGCAACTCCTCAGGAAAAAGACACACCACGAAAAAAAAACCACCCACCAGATTGCAACGACAGTGACTTGGAAGAACTTCTGAGCCTTCCAGAAAGGGAATTTAAAATTGCCGTGATTAAAAAACTGACAGAAGTCATAAAGGAAAACAATGATAAGGGAAAAATAATCAACAATCAGAAGAATGAAATTGAGTACCTAAAGAGAGAAGTAAAAGAAATGCAGGAGATCAAAGAATTAATGGAGGTGCTAAAGAACTCTGGGAAAAGCAATGAAAGCAGAATAGATGAAATGGAAAAACGAATAAGTACTCTTGAAGACACAGAAATAAAAAGAACCAAAACAGAAAAGGAAAGAGAAGTACGAAGGAAAAAGACCGAAGAAAGACTTCGGGAACTATCTGACTCCATGAGGAATGGAATTATAAGAGTTATAGGAATCCCAGAAGGAGAGGAGAGAGACCTAGGAATAGAGAAAATATTCAAGGAAATAATTGAAGAGAAATTCCCAAACATGAAGGAGCTGAAAATAGACATACAAGAAGCAAGAACACCAAACTTCCATGACGAAAGGAAAAATACAGCAAGACACATAATAGTAAAGCTCCCAAGAATCCAAGACAAGGAAAAAAGTAATGAAGCTGACAAGAGGGAAGAAACAGATAACATTCAAAGGGAAACCAATCAGACTGACATCAGACATCTCCGAAGAAACACTGCGGGCAAGGAGAGAGTGGAGGGACATAGTCAACAGACTCCAAGACAACAAATGCCAACCAAGAATACTCTATCCCACAAAGCTTTCCTTCCTCTATGAAGAAAGAATGAGGACCTACCCAGACAAACAGAAACTCTGGAATTTCATTACAACTAAACCCCCACTCCAAAAAATACTACAAGGAGTCCGAAAGCCAGAACCAACAGAGGGATGAATAACAACGAAAGAAGGCCAAAAAAAAAAAAAGTTATTAAAAGAATAAATAAATAAAACCAGAGGAAAGACAAACACAATGGCAAATACAGATGCTAACATATCAATATTAAATCTAAATGTAAATGGACTAAACTCAATAAAGAGACACAGAGTCGCAGGCTGGATTAAGAAACAAAACCCAACCATTTGCTGTCTCCAGGAAACACATTTAACTACAAAAGATAAAAATAGACTCAAAGGATGGAAAACAATCCTACAAGCAAATGGACCAAAAAAGAAAGCAGGAACAGCTATACTTAAATCAGATAACACAGATTTCAAACTCAAAAAGGTAAAAAGAGACCCCAACGGTCACTACATTATGATCAAGGGGACAATACTTCAAGAAGAAATAACACTCATTAACATATACTCACCAAATGAAGGAGCACCAAAATACATCAGACAACTATTATCATCTTTGAAAACAGACATCAGAGAAAACACATATGTAGTAGGAGACTTCAACACACCACTATCAACAATGGATAGACCAATGAGACAAAAAATAAGTAAAGACACTAAAGCTCTAAGGATCTAGAGCGCTTGGGCTTAACAGACATCTACAGAACACTAAACCCCCAAAAAATCTGAGTACACATTTTTCTCAAGTGCACATGGATCATTCTCCAGGATCGATCACATACTGGGGCACAAGACAAACATCAACAGATACACCAAGATCGAAATCATACCAACCATCTTCTCTGACCATGAAGGCATCAAACTAGAAATAAACCATAAAAAGAAGGTAAGGAACTCTCCTACCTCGTGGAGATTGAAACCCACACTACTGAAAGACCACTGGACTACTGAGGAGATCAAAGAAGAAATTAAAAAATTCTTTGAGTTGAATGACAAGGAGGACACCAATTTCCTAAATGTATGGGATGCAGCAAAAGCAGTAATAAGAGGAAAATATATAGCAATAGAGGCTCACATCAAGAAACAAGAAAGAACTCAAAGAAACCTAATCTCAAAGCTCAAAGAACTAGAAAAAGAACAACAAAAAAAAAACCTAAAACTAGCAGAAGAAAAGAAATAATAGGGCCTCCCTGGTGGCGCAGCGGTTGAGCTCTGGGTTGCAAAGCTGCCCTCAGCCTCTGCAGCGCCGGTTCGATCCCCGGATGCTCCCCAGTCACCGGAGGAGGGTCCCACATGGCGCGCAGACCTATCCTGCTGCCTGCTGCTCCCCTAAGCAGTGTACTTTGGTCCTTCTGCCTGCTCTGCTCCCCGCTCTGGCTCTGGTGAATTCTCTCACCCTCCTGCGCTTCTGACTGTACCCAGTGCTTGTATAAATAAATAAATAAATCTAAATAAATAAATAAAATTTTAAAAAATTAAAAAAAAAGAAATAATAAAAACCAAAGCAGAAATAAATGAAATCGAAACTAAAAAAAAAAAAAAATCCAAAAGATCAATGAAACCAAAAGCTGGTTCTTTGAAAAAATAAACAAAATAGACAAACCCCTAGCCAGGCTCACAAAGGAAAAACGGGAGAAAGCACAAATAAACAGGATCACAAATGAAAGAGGAGAAATCACAACGGACACAGCAGAAATCAAAATAATAATCAGAAACTACTATGAACAGTTATATGGAAACAAGTTCAACAATCTGGAAGAGATGGACAAATTCCTACAACTCTACAATCACCCAAAGCTAGATAAAGAAGAAATAAAACACCTAAACAGACCAATTACATGCAGCGAAATTGAAATGGTAATCAAAAACCTCCCCAAAAACAAAAGCCCAGTACCCAATGGATTTACAAATGAATTCTACCAAACATTCAGAGATGAATTAGTGCCTATCCTTCACAAACTCTTCCAAAAAATTGAGAAGGAAGGGATAATACCAAACACGTTCTATGAAGCCAACATTACACTAATACCAAAACCAAACAAGGACAACAAAAAAAAAGAAAGCTACAGGCCAATCTCCCTAATGAACACTGATGCAAAAATCCTCAATAAAATTTTAGCTATCAGAATCCAACAATGTATCCATAAGATAATTCACCACGACCAAGTAGGATTCATTCCAGGGACACAAGGATGGTTCAACATCCGAAAATCAATCAACGTCATCCAACACATCAACAACAAGAAATATAAAAACCATATGATAATATCAGTAGATGCTGAGAAAGCTTTCAGCAAAGTACAACACCCATTCATGAAATTCTTGGAATACAAGGAACATACCTCAACATCATAAAGGCCAAATACGACAAGCCAACAGCCAGTATCATTCTCACTGGCGAAAAACTGAAAGCATTTCCATTAAGATCTGGAACAGCAATATGGATGGAGCTAGGAGGGATCATGCTCAGCAAAATAAGCCAGAAAGAAATAGAAAAATACCGGATGGTCTCACTCATAGCAGGAATTTAGAGAACCTAAATAAGGGACCAGGAAATAGACTAATTATAATAAAGTAAAAATCAAAATCAACAAGCAACTATAAACCAGAGACACACTACAGGGTGGGGGGAGGCGTTCAGGGAGAGGAAGGATTAGGGTCAAAATAAGGGGGGATGCAATTGTATGGGGAATATAACTGAAATGAAAATGCATACATTGTGCAAAAATGAAAAATGATGTAAGAATTATATAAAATAAAATATTAAATCAATAAATCTTAAAAAAAGGATTAAACAAAAAGATCTGGAACAAGACTAGGATGTCCACTCTCACCACTGCTTTTCAATATAATACTGGAAGTCCTAGCCAGAGCAATAAGACAAGAGAAAGACATATAAGGAATCCAAACAGGAAAAAAGGAAGTTAAACTATCACTATGTGCAGATGATATGATAATATACATAGAGAACCCCAAAAACTCCACAGAAAAAGTAATTCAACTAATCAATCAGCTCAGTAAAGTGGCAGGATACAAAATCAATATGCAAAAATCAGTAGCCTTCCTATACACAAACAATAAATCTGAAGATGAAATTAAAAAAAAATCCCTTTTATTATCAAAACAAAAAAAATCAAATACTTGGGAATAAATCTAACAAAAGAGGTAAAGGACCTATACAAAGAAAACTATAAAACACCATTAAAAGAAATAGAAGAAGACACAAAGAAATGGAAAGACATCCCCTGCTCATGGATTGGAAGAATTAACATTATCAAAATGGCCATCCTACCAAAAGCAATATACAGATTCAATGCAATTTCAATGTCATTCTTCAAAGAAATAGAACAATTATTGATGAAATTCATATGGAATCACCAAAAACCCCAAATAGCCAAAGCTCTTCTGAAAAAAAAAAAAAAAAAAAAAAGGGAATGGAGGTTTCACACTCCAACTTCAAACTATACTACAAAGCCATAATCATCAAAACTGCATGGTATTGGACTAAGAACAGACACACAGACCAATGGAATCGAATAGAATATCCAGAAATAAACCCACAGATTTATGGTCAACAAATATTTGACAAGAGAGCAAAGAATATGCACTGGAGCAAAGAAAGTTTGTTCAATAAATGGTGCTGGAAAAACTGGGTCGCTACATGCAAAAGAATGAAGCTTGACCACTACCTCACACCATGCACAAAAACCAACTCAAAATGGATTGAAGAACTAGACATAAGACCTGAAACCATAAAATAAATAGAAGAAATAATAGGCGAAACACTACATGACATACACATCAAAGACATCTTTACAGACACATCACCCAAAGCAGTGATAGTGAAGGCAAAGATAAACAACTGGAACTACATCAAATTAAAGAGCTTCTGCACAGCAAAAGAGACAATAACAAAAACAAAGAGAAACCCCACTGACAGGGAGAACATTTTTGCACACAATACTAACAATAAAGTACTGATGACAAAAATCTACAAAGAGCTGATGAAACTCAACAAAAACAAAGAAAATAATCCAGTCAAAAATGGGCAGAAGAGCTAAAAAGACACTTCTCCGAAGAAGAAATGCAAATGGCCAACAGGCATATGAAAAAATGTTCAACATCACTTGTAATCAGGGAAATGCAAATGAAAATTACATTGAGATACCATCTCACACCAGTGAGACTGGCACATATTAAAAAAACTAGCAACAACAAATGTTGGCGAGGTTGTGGAGAAAAAGAAACTCTCCTGCACTGCTGGTGGGAGTGAAAACTGGTCCAACCACTATGGAGAGCTGTGTGGAGATTTCTTGACCTACTAAACATAGAGCTTCCATATGATCCAGCAATTCCACTCCTAGGTATTTACCCAAATGACACAGAAACAGTAATTCCAAAGGGCACCTGCACACCTGTGTTTATAGCAGCACTGTTTACAATAGCTAAGATTTGGAAACAACCCGAATGCCCAAAAATAGATGACTGGATCAAGAAGATGTGGTACATATACACAGTGGAATATTACTCAGCAATCAAAAAAAGATAAACACATGCAGTTTGTAGCAACATGGATGGAGCTAGAAGGGATCATTATTGTCCCAGCGAAATAAGTCAGAAAGAAAAAGAAAAATACTGGATGGTCTCACTCGTAGCAGGAATTCAGAAATCCTAAATAAGTGACCAGGAAAAAGACTAATCAATACAAAGTAAAAATCAAAATTAACAAGCAACTAGAAACCAGAAACCAGAGTGGGAGGCGGGGGGGATGGAGGGGAAGAAAAATGAAGGACTAGAGTCAAAATAAGGGGGGGGGGTGCAATTGTATGGGGAATATAACCAAAATGAAAATGCATACATTGTGCAAAGATGAAAAAAGATATAAGAATTATATAAAATAAAATATTTAAATTTAAAAAAAGGTAATCATTCAATGATTAAAAAAAAGAGCTTTTTTGAGATGTATTCACATAATCACATAATTCACCCATTTAATGTGTACCAGACAATGGTTTTCAGTAATTCAAAGAGTTGTGCAACAGACACAATCTCATAATTAAAATGAACACTTTTATCACACAAAAAGAAACCACACACCTATGAGTACGTTTCTCTCTTATCGATCCCACAACCAAATCTGGCAACCACAAATCTATTTTCTCTATTAATGTATAATAAGGTGGTCCCCAAGGAAAGGGGAGGTTCCAGGTTCCCTGCCCCACCCACGGTAGGGTGGAGCTGAGCAGGGAGAAAAGCTGCTGCAGAGGACACTGGGGAAGGAGGAAGAAGGACCGAGAGCCAGAAGGAGACCTGGAGGAGGCACATGGAGCAGAGATGTGTGAGGAATCTGCTCTTGCTTTTTGGTCCTGGACTGGCTGAAACAGACATGGGTGAGAGACTCGTGGGGAGGCTAACACTGGCAGTGTTTATCTTGATTTTGATTTTGCTCTTTGCCTTCCAGACTTGTCTGGCTATTTCTGACCCTTTTCTTTTTCTTTTTTTAAAGATTTATTTATTTATTTATTTATAAAAGCACTGGGCACAGTCAGAGCGCGGGAGGGCGAAAGAATTCACCAGAGCCAGAGCGGGGAGCAGAGCAGGCAGAAGGACCGAGGTACACTGCTGAGGGGAGCAGCAGACGGCAGGAGAGGTCTACGTGCCATGTGGGACCCTCCTCCGGTGGCCGGGGAGAAGCCGGGGATCGAACTGGCACTGCAGAGGCTGCGGGGAGCCTCGCAACCCAGCACTCAACCGCTGCGCCACCGGGGAGGCCCTATTTCTAACCCTTTTCTAGGGTACCCACTAGAAAGTGCTTTAGACTTATGGCAGGCGCTCAGGCCTGCTTTGGGCCAATCCTGTTTGGCTGGACATTTACCCACAAGGGATGGTTAACTTTGGGTGCGTGATTTGGACACTTTATTCTTCCCCTTTTCTTTGTTGCACACTAATTGTATTCAAGTTCCTTTCCATTAAAGGGCTGAAGCATTAGAGTATGTTTTACCTTGATGCAGAGGATGGCAGAATCTACATAAAGTGGGCAGGTTTGAGGTTCTGCGGTACCTCTTCCTTTGTTCTGTAACAAATAGATTTGCCTATTCTGGGCATTTTATAAAAATGGAATGATATAATATGTGGCCTTTTGTTTCTGGCTTCCTTCATTTACCAATTTCCAAATTTCTTCCATGTGGTAGTAGCAGGTATCATCATTTTCCTTCTTTTTATTGTCCAATAATATTCCACTGTGTGCACATACCACATGGTATTTATCCATTCATCAGTTCATCGACATTTGGGTTCTTCCCACTTTTTAGCTTTTATGCATAATGCCTCTACAAACGTTCATAGACCCGTTTTTGTATGGACTTTGAAGAGTTTTAAGTAGAAGAATAGTGTATTCATTTAATAAATGTCTGTCTGAATGCCTACTATGTAATGGCTGCATTCCAGGCACTAGATGTTTAGCAGCTAAAATTACCAAAAGTCAGATTATGTAGATATGTGTTCCATTTTCTCTGAAATAGTCTTACTACCAAATTATCACTTCAAAAGTATTTACCGCTATTCCTGAAATACCTGATTAAATACTATACTCAGTGATGTTTGGAAGATGTACTGTGTTGACAGCATAGCTCTTGCTACTGTAATTTAATGAGAAAATATTTCTGGAACATTTGACTTCTATTAAGAACTATGTGAAGATAACAGTTCTTTAATCTTGCAACTTTTTGGAACGTTCCTACAATGCACCAATTTTATGATTAGAAAGGTACTATGAAAACATTACAACTCATCTTCTAGCAAAACAAATTTTAAAAATTATAGGAAAATTAAGTGCCTACCTCATTTCTGTATGGCTTTACATAGACTGTCCACCGATGGGTGTGGCCATCCTCTTCTCTTTTCTTCCCAAAATACCGAGCAACATTACCATAAACTATTGGTTTAACAATAGTATCCCCCCCAAAAAAAATAATTTAAAGATCAACAATTATTGTCATTACCCAACAAACGGAATGAGAATTTGGAAAGCTTGTTTTAAGGAATGGCAGGTAGTCGAACAAACTAGAGTTTGCTTCTGAAACCATAACTAATCAGAAACTCAAAACCCACAATATTAAAAAATGTTGCATAGGAAGGGGTTTATAGAAAATTGATTTAGATAAAAATATTAATCACAATTGGATTCAAATAATGGTGAGTGGCATTACCAAGTGAAACTTGGTAAAAACTGGTGATGGTTTTTTTGCTACATTAGTGCTCACTTCTGAGATGTACATACATGTTTCTCAGCATCTGGCAAATACAAAGGCAATGAGTAATTGATAGATTATGATGGAAAGGAGAGAAAAATTGAGTGAAGAGAAAATACGGGGTGTTGCACATGAACTTGAAATCAGCTTTTCAAGAATGTACCTGAAGAATAGAGAGCAAGACATAACACACATGAAAAGTGCTGTGACAAGCTAATCAATAATAAAAAATGAGGAAAATGAACAAAGTGGAAAACACTTCATTGTGACTGAATAATCAGCAATTAAAATGAATACCTCTTAGCCTAAAGCTAGGTCAGAATATACCGAGCAGTTTATATGAAAACTGAAAAAAATATGGATATGCTGTTGACACTTTTGTGGTAAGCACAGATGGAGCTGTTTCAAGGCCTGACAGAATGAGTACAAGCAGCACTGACATGGTGGATGTATAATCTAACCCCTAGCTGCTACCTTTTTTCAAGAACTTGCAGAGTTCCTCACTGGTGAAAAGGGGCATCATTTATCAACAGATTTGTTACCTGGATGAAATTTAACTGAACTGAAAAAAGATGCCACACTGAAAAACCATCAGCAAGGAGAAGTAATTGTAAAGCTCTTGATTAACTCACACCCACTTCTAGTGGAAAAGTATCTGAGGACTGTAGGTGTAATCTCGTCACTTTGGACTGAAATTTACAAATCGAACATAGATTACAAGTAGAGAAAGTTCTGTAGCTTCTCTAAAATATACTATTTTAACCCTTTCTTCGCAGTTTCCTCAGTCCAAAACCTTGCCCAAAGTTGAGAGAAACATATTGATGAAGCTTCTATTTTTACCTGGCATGCTTTTCCCTTTCCCCTTTCATTAAATTACCACACCTTTTGAAATTTTCGAAGAACTCCCATTGACATGTGCTATTAAAGCATTAGTAAGGCAGTTTGCTAGAGTGTAACTAAAATTAAGTTAAAACAGCATGCCATGGATAAGGACTCAAACAATCCCAAAGATTAGGTAGGCACAAAAGTGCATGATTCCCTTTTAGAGAAAAAGTGCTTTTCTGCAGAATATAGGTGTTATCATGAACCAGATGGTCTTGCCTTAACAATTAATGTACCAGGGAGGTAGGAAAGTGGGAGGAAAATGCTTCTGTGTCAAACATGTCAGGTACTGTTGTTACTGTGCTATTGACTTTAAAAAAGAAATAAGCTAACGTTTAATGAACAGTTCCTCTGTGAAAGGCATTGCCATTTTATTGTTGTTTGCGTGCCTTAGTATCTTGCCCAGGCTTTGTGAACACCTTGAACTCAACTGTCCCACCCGCTAGTCCTTCAGCCACCACATTCATAATGACTGCGGGTGCCACCGCCTCCTTGAGGCTCTGGTTGGGGCTCAATCAAGCGATTGGCTAAGAAGTTTGGCTACTGAGTTGGCGCACGCGATAAACACTTATCAATTATCTTCAAATTTTTTTGAAAGCTTTATTTATTTATGCATACAAGAGCTCAGGTGCAGGCCAGAGATGCAGTAAGTGAGAGGATCCACCAGAGGCAGAGTGGGGAGCAGAACAGGCAGATGTACTGAAATCCATGAAGGAGGGGCACAGCGGGCGAGTCAGAAGAGGTTCTGCGGCGCCATGTGGGTATCTCCCTGGCGTGGCTGGGGATCGAACTCGTGCTCTAGTGCTGCGTCTTAACCCCTTGGGCCACCAGGGAGGCCCCAATTATCTGCTAATGTTATTATCCTCACAATCAGGTGACTGGCAGCAGTGAACCCCAAGGCCTAATTTCCCAGCCCTCCATGTGCATTTTTTCTCGGCAATAATAATCAGCTTTTCCCGGCCGTCAGATTGGTTTTGTGTGTTTTTTTGTATTTTGCTTTGTTTTGGCGCGGACGGACGGGTGATGCTGACGCGCCCAACCTGGGGCCCAATGAACACTGACTCTTCGCTCGGGAGCTCGCCTCGCTCTCCGCCTTGAAGCGACGCTTCCACCCCGAGCAGGGCGGGCGCGAGGGGCCGGCGGGCCCGCCCCACGCCGCGCAGAGGGGCGGCGCCGAGCGCCCCGGGGCTAGCGCGGGCCGGGCACTGACCTTCACTCTCCCGCCGGAGTCAGGCCCAAATTCGGCCATTCTCTTGAACATATTGTCCCACGGAAGAAGCCGCCGCCGCCAGGGAAACACACCGGGGCCGGCGGGGTCGCCTCTCCCCTCAGAGCCCCCGCTCCTCCCGCGCGGGCCCAGACCGAGCGCTTCTGGCCGAGGGCGGGCGAGGCCGGGGCGAGCGGCGCGGAGGAACCGCCAACTCCTCACGGCGGGAGGCGGCCCGGAAGCCCATTCAGCTGCGCGCGGGGAGAGGGAGCGGAAGGAGGCCGGCGGCGGCGCGTGCGCAGGCGCGACGGGCGGGCGGGCGCGCGCAAAATCTGCGCATGCGTGGGGCCGCGCCGCGCGGGGAGGGCGGCTGAGTCTGGGGCGTCCGCCGCGACCCCGGAGTCCGCGGTCAGCCTGTCGTCAGCCCAGCCAAGGAAATTTAGGGATGCGCTGCCGTTACAGCTAGGAAGATGAAATCATGTATAGGAAAGTAATTGAGTTATGGCTCTATAAGTACTGAATATCCATCTAACCAAAAAAATAATATTATTTTGGGGAAGGTTGCTGTACGTGAATGAGGAGAAGGAAATAGTTAATCCTTAACTTCTATAGTGGGAAGGCAGTAACCAAAAATAAACATCAAGAAGGAGCAATATAGGGCCTCCCTGGTGGCACAAGGGGTTAAGCACTGCACTATGAAGCAATCCGCTGCCTCAGCAGCATGAGTTTGATCCCTGGCAGGCCAGGGAGCAACCCACAGGGCACAGCAGACCTCTCCTGACTTGCCCACTGCTCCCCTCAGCAGTGTATTTCAGTCATTCTGCCTGTTCTGTTCCCCACTCTGTCTCTGGTGGATCCTGTCACACACACACCCCTCCTCTGGCCTGTACCCCAGTTCTTGTATGCATAAATAAATCTTTTAAAAAAGGATCAATATAAACCTATTGATAATACCTAAAAGCATTAAATAGATGTAAGATTATTGAAATATTAAGTAAGCTAAAAGAGAAAAAAGTGGTTGCATGGGAAGAAAGGGGATGGGGAGTTTAGTTATATCTAATTTAACCTTGCAGAACTATCTGACAACATTGCAGATTCATAAACTTGGTAAAATTAAAATGATTTAAAAAAGAATTTACCCAATATTCATTTAATTGAAGAACATGTCTATGAATGACATTAGACACCCCTGATTATATTTTTTAGTAATTCCCGTGGGTTACTTACAAGGAAGTATTTTTTTGTGAGTTCACTAAATAGACATGCAAGAAATGTGCTCAGAACTTAGGTATAATTAGTACCACAGGAAGAACTCAGTTTTGTCATCTCGATTTTGTTATCTGAATATCCAGGGATGAAACTAAAGCAGTACAGGATTTGCGTTTTAAGATATTAAACAATAATACTGATTTTTATTCTACTCCCAGAATAAGGGTTGAAATTTTGTTTGAGAACTTAATTGTATATTAAAGTAACATGTATGGGTCAGAAAATATTTTTTTATTAAAAAAAACTAAGCAAAATCTCCAACAAACATTGCTTTTCCTCTTTGGTCAAGTTTTGCTAATCTCTGGTTGTTTTTTTTCCAGTTAGCCTCTGTATTGGGTTAGCCTGGTAATTCTGAGATATATCCTGTCTCTGCTTCTCAGCGATTGCTTTTCAGGTTTCTCTGCCCTACTGGGCTCATTCTTCACTCACCTCTGCAATATGAATAAACTTACACTCTTTCTGGGGTTATTCATATCACAATGGTTGCAGAAGCGTCAAGTCTCAGGCTACACTTGTGTGGGGCCTGTGCTGCCCCCCATGGCTGCTCTGCATTCACACAGACTTGAAGCCTGAACTTAAGTACTAGAAGCTGTTGTACCAGAACCATGTGGGTTTGAAGAGTAAGAAAAATCTTAGCGTGCTCAACATGGGGCAATACACCAAATAATCAGAAAGAGGTTCGCTCAGTCACCTGAAACTGATTGTGTACCATACATCAGGTGTTTAGAATATAGGTCTAAAGAAGAATAAAAAATGTCTACCCTTCTTGTCAGGAATTGATCTAGGGTGGTGTGTCAGAGATGTAACACTGTAAGAATGGTGTCCAGATATGGGAGAGGCAGCCCAATAACGGGTGCAGAGCCTGAATGGAGAGCATCTATTTTAAGGTGTGGCAATGTTGGGAGATTAATTACATGTAGGAAAATTGAGCAAATACATACATGTGCTAAGAATGTATTTTAAGGGTATTAACAATAATGGTTGCCAGGTTTCTTACTGTCAGAGAAGAGAGGTACAAACAGAAAGGAAAAAACTAGAATGAACCCCGTGGTGTGGGATTGGAATTTGAAGTATTGGTTGAGCTTACCACTTAGGAAATCCTAAGGGTTTTAAGCTCTCTCAGAAAGAGGATGAAGGCGAAATATATATATTTATTACAAATTATAATGTAGTACTGTAATTGACAATTACCCTCTTTGTGTTTATTTTAATTCAAAGACCCAGAATTTTCTGGGTCCAGAACAAGTTCCAATGTGCCAGAGAAATCTTTAACAAATTTATGATCCAGTCACAAGTGGCCATTGCTGTTTGAGCAGAGAAGATTGTATCCTGTCTTTTCTGAATCACTGTTCGGAAAAACAAGCATTCCCAAATTAGTGTAATTTTTTTCCTATTGATTTTGTCATTAATGACCCTAAGCAGTTTCTCCAGGAAGACAAAGACCTATAATTAAATAGTCCTTGACAGTAGGTGTAGCCCAAGCTTGACCAGTCATCCTCTTGTATAGGAGTAGGACAAAGAGTTTCACAGTTAGAGAGGGGGAGAGGCAGACATGGTGCTTGACAGAGGTGCTGTTCTGGAGGAAATAAAAACTAAAGAAAGTGGGCCTCCCAGGTGGCACAAGGGGTTAGGATGCAACCTATGAAGCTGTCCGCAGCCACTGCAGCAGAAGTTTGATCCCTGGCCAGGGAGCTACCCACGTGGTACAGCAGACCTCTCCTGACTTGCCCACCGCTCCCCTCAGCAGTGTATTTCAGTCAATCCTTCTGTTCTGTTCCCCACTCTATCTGTGGTGAATCCTCTAACACCCCCCGCCCCTGCACCTCTGGCCTGTACCTACGTTCTTGTATACATAAATAAATCTTAAAAAAAAAAAAACTAAAGAAAGTGATAAAAATACTTTATAATCACTGAAAAATGGAATGAGTTATATCACGTATCCACTTAATTTTAGTAGAATCAGACATTCTATTCAGCACACATAGGAACATTCTGTATATAAAAATAATTTTCAATACTAAACATGTATATGCTGCTGAGAAATCAATATGTCATTCCTATTTATTATTATCATGGGTACATATTTTAAATAAGAAACAAACACATGCCTACAATGGTTTTTAATTTTTAGAACTTTTTAACATTAGAAGATTTGTAACAACAACAAAAAAGAATATTAGTAACAATATACAAAGTTTTTCATAAGGTAGAAATGCTTTCTTTTGCAATAAATCATCTGCTCTTGGTTTCAACTGTCTCTCTATAAACAGCAAATTCACCATAACTACTTTGCTAGAGGTCCCACACTAAATCTACCTAATAGCCCCTGAAATGCTTAAAATTCCAGAATTATCCTAGGTTGATCTTAGCAGCAAAAACAAGCAAGTAGATAATGAAGGACTGGCAACCTAGCCACCTGTGCGGTACATGAGATTATTCATGAGACTGAAGGCAGGTGGGTTACCCTCTCACAAGTAGCTTCAATAATACAAATGTAGGGCCTCCCTGGTGGCGCAAGGGGTTAAGACACAACCTATGAAGCTGTCCGCAGCCACTGCAGTACGAGTTCGATCCCCGGCCAGGGAGCTACCCACTTGGTGCAGCAGCCTTCCCAGACTCGCCTGCTACTCCCCACAGCAGTGTGTTTCAGTCAGTCTGCCTGTTCTGTTCCCCATTCTGTCTCTGGTGAATCCTCTCACCCCACCCCAAATCTCTGGCCTTTACCCCAGTTCTTGTATGAATAAATAAATAAATCTTTAAAAAAATAATAATACCAATGTAATTGTAGTGACTATCAGCACTTGCCCTCTTTCCACATCACCTTCTGATGACAGCTTAAGTCTTTGGCCTTTTAGAAGATGGAAACTTGTATGACAAGTCATTGAATCTTCTAAGATTTCTCTTTCAAACCTTGCTCTTTTCCTCTCCTTCTTTTCCACTCCAAAAATAACCAGCTCCATCTTGAGACTAAATTTTTCTCAGCCCCTTAAAAAGCCTACATTTTCTATACCTTCATAGCCATCCCACCTTTTTAAAATGATATATATATATATATATATTAAGATTTATTTATTTATGCATACAAGAGCTGGGGTACAGGCCAGAGAGGCAGGGGATGAGAGGATTCACCAGAGACAGAGTGGGCAACAGAACAGGCAGACTGACTGAAAAACACTTCTGAGGGGAGCAGCAGGCAAGTCAGGAGAGGTCTGTTGCCCTACGTGGGTTGCTCCCTGGCTGGCTGGGGATCAAACTCATGCTGTAGAGGCTGGGGATTGCTTCATAGTGAGGTGCTTAACTCTTGCACCAGCAGGGAGGCCCCTAATTTTATATATTTGTTGCATCATTTTTCTTTTTTGTACAATGTATTCATTTTCATCTTGGTTATAGCCAATATAAAATTCCCACCACCCCTTGTTTTGATATTACTCCCTTCCCCGACCCGACAGGCCTCCCATAGTGTGTCTCTGGTTTATAGTTGTCTGTTGATTTTGATAGATGACTGGATCAAGAAGATGTGGTACATAAACACAATGGAATATTACTCAGAAATCAAAAAAGATAAATTCATGTCATTTGCAGCAACAGGGATGGAGCTGGAAGGGATCATGCTCAGTGAAATAAGCCAGAAAGAAAAAGAAAAATACCGGATGATCTCACTTATAGCAGGAATTTAGAAGACCCAAATAAGGGATCAGGAAAAAAACTAATGATAATAAAGCACAATCAACATCCCACCTTTTTACAGAGTTGTTTCCCTTCATTAGTTTAAAATTCACACATCAATTAGAACTCTCAACCCTAAAAGTTGAACTTCCCAATTTCTAGATTATAACCTATTTCTAAAGTTTCAGTTACCAAAAATCTCTGAGAGGCTAATTATTGCTAAAGGTTACTACCTCATTTGTTTAAATCTTTACTTCTTTTTAAGCGAGTCTATCTTCAGGCTAATATTTCTGCTTCAGGCTGACATTTCTTATTTCAGGCTCATCTTTCTAACTTCATGATTAAACCCAAACAACTCTGTACTGAGCCTGTTTCTTTTCCTCTTAGTCAAAAAACTTTGTGAGACCAAGTCAGTTACTTTTTTTGTTGAATAACATGAATTAATTCTGATTAGTAAGCAGGATTATTTGTCACTTCAAAGACATGCAAGCTTTAAAAATTAAGGTTTTTTTTTTAAAGTTTTATTTATTTATGCATACAAGAACTGGGGTACAGGCCAGAGGTGTTGGGGGGGAGGTCAGAGGATTCACCAGAGACAGAGTGGGGAACAGAACAGGCAGATTGACTGAAATACACTGCTGAGGGGAGTAGCAGGCGAGTCAAGATAGGTCTGCTGAACTATGTGGGCAGTTCCCTGGCCAGGGATCGAACTTGTGCCACCAGGGAGGCCCCTAAAAATTAAGGTTTGAACTAACTCTTATTAACCAAAAAGTATTCCAGTGACTTCTTAAACATTTTGGGTTAGTTGCTACTATATTCTTGAGTTGAGAATTTATGTGTGTCATCTATACCCCAATTATATATGAATTCTAATATTAGACAAGACAAAGTGAGAAAAGACATATCCATACTTTTCACAAAATTCTCTTTATACACTTTTTTCCTTAGATTTTCCAAATTGTTAACCCTTACAAACTAATATTTCTGGAATAAACTATTTTCTCACAGGATGTTCTCTGAGTCTTTTCTTCTCAGAGTTCTCTCAAAGACCTTTCATAGACTTTTCTAAAAAAGGCTACTGACTTCCAAACTGTGTTGTCCATCTTCATAGTGAGGGTCCAGATTATTCCCAGATGTAGGAGGAGGTAAAGAAAATCTCCATTTTCCTAGCTTACCTAATTTTCCAAATTGTTCTTTTCCTTAGCATATCCAGTGGGGTGCCTGCAGATAGGCTGCCTGGAATGCCCTACAGCCCCTTTTGTTCCTTCAGTGAGCCAAATGGGCTCCACTCAACTCACTCAAGCGTTCTCTACCCTGTCTTTCCTGACACTGAAAGTAAATTTAAGCCAAGCCACAAGGACAGTGCCAGTTACCTTCCTGGAGGATTTCAGAAGAAAAGCATTCTTGCAACCCCTGGGGTCATCTAGGGTGGTCAGCAGCCAGTCCTGTCATCAAGAAAACTGGAGGAAGGGTCTCAAGAGACAGAGGCCCAATCCCTTCCTGGTCACCAAATTGTTACCAATTCTGAAGGGCCATTGTCTTTCACCAACTAAACACAAAAACTTTGATAGCCAGTTAAAGGTTTCAATAGAAGAACATTTATTGTGGATAAACAATAGGGGTCGGCCTCACTGGTAGTGCAAAGGGTTAAGTCTCAGCACTACTGACAGACATTGCAGCACAAGTTCCATGCCCAGCTAAGGAGGTGACCCACATGGCGCAGCAGACCTCTCCTGTCTCACCCGCTACTCATTCCCCTCAACAGTGGATTTCAATCAGTCTACCTGTTCTGTTCCCCACTCTGTCTCTGGTGAGTCCTCTCACCCTCCACAGCTCTGACCTGTACCTAGCTTCTGTATGCATAAATAAAATAAATCTTTAAAAAAAAATAGGGGAAGGGCCTCCCCGGTGGCTCAGCGAGTTCAGCACAGCGCTGTGGAGCTGTCGGCAGCCTCTGCAGCGCAGGTTCGAAACCCAGCTGGCCAGGGAGATTCCCACATGGTGCAGCAGACCACATGGTGCGGTAGTGCCTGCTGCTCCCCTTAGCAGTGCTTTGGGTCTGTCTGCCTGCTCTGCTCCCTACTCTGTCTCTGGTGAATCTTCCAGTGCCTCTGGCCTGTACTCCAGCATTGTATAAATAAGAAGTAAATCTTAAAAAAAAAAAAAAAAAAAAATTCATCCTCTAAAAAAAAAAGTAGGGGAAGAAGGACAAGTGTCCCGAGTCATACTCCCGAGTAGAGAGGACTGGGGGTTCTGGTTTTATGTGGCTGATTACCAGGACAGGGCAGCAGCATATTGGCCGTCAGGTTTTGTAAGCAAGGCATCAGAACCTTTAAGCACACACAGACGCTTTACATCATCTCAAGTTTACACCCTTTCTGCCTCACTCTGAAGGGAAGTGCATCTCAGTCCATCAGGTTGTCAGCAACAGAAAGGTAGAAGGAACTAGCACCAGGTTAATCCAATAGCACAAACAGCAAGCCAAACACAGGGGCCCTGTAACAGTATGTGGATTGTTTCTCTAGCTCTTTAGGTTCCACTAGGGATACAGGAAATAGTAAAAGTACCAAATCTTTTTATTTCCCCGATATTTTTTTTTCTTCAGAGATCAGATGGGTTTGAACAAAGACAGATAAGGTGAGTTGCAAAGCCTTTAATGAAAAAATGTTTTTCTTGTTCAAAACATGCGTAATTTCACACCTGTGATTAATTACAATTATTTCAATTCCTGGAAAACTTCTGCCTCTGTATTCAGTGACAATGCATGACTCTAGGTCAATAACACTAAACCAGCAACAGCTCAACTAAACATTTCTATTAATTCATAACAAGCCAGATGCATAGAAGAGTTCTTTGAAGGAAGAAAACACATTGATATATAAATTGTGATTTTATTTCTAAAGCTATAAAAGCAACATTTAAAAACTCCTTTCCATTAGCATAAAGGTCACAACTACCAATCTCTTCAAGAAAAGCTGTTCTGTATCTTTGGTTTCCTGTGAGGCCACTGTGGAACGTTGGTCTTAAAGTCCTTAGGGCTAGAGTGCCTGGAAATGTACTGGAAATGTATTGGATAGTCAAAAATTTCACAAACAGTCATTCTGTTAGTAAACTGAAAATTCTTGTAGGCTTCATATAAAATAATAAACACATTAGTAGATATTGCGTCTCTAGGGGAAAGACCATATTTTGTTTCTAATTATGTTTAAATGCAATTTGTTTGAAAAAAATGGTATTGTCACCTTCCCCTCAACTACTACTCCCTTAATATGCAAAGAAACAAAATGAGCTGAAGAAGGGAAATTGCAGTTAAACTCTACAACCCCTTATGTACTGACTGACATCTCTGTTTTCACAATGGTCTGTCCATGCCACCCTGTAAATAAAGGAGAAACAGTGATCAGCTTAAACACATCTTCACTGTAATACAGACACTTGAAATCCTTTGGGGAAATAAACTCTTTAATGTAAATGAAATACAGGCTATAGCTAGGTCCTGGTTTGCTATTTAGTAAATGGAAAAATGTAAACCAAGTACTTCATATCCCCCCTAAGCCTTCACTAGAGCATAGTGGTGAAATAATGTGCATCTGACAACAGCAACTGCTAAGTGCATTCCTTAATTCCAAAAATAATTTCAAGATACAAGAAGGAGCTGGAGAGTTACAAAAATTCTGGAAATCCCCTAAAATAAGTTGAGGCAGGGCCTCCCTGGTGGCACAAAGGGTTAAGATGCAACCTTAGAAGCAATCCGCAGCCACTGCAGCATGAGTTGGATCCCCAGCCAGGGAGCTACCCACATGGCACAGCAGACCTCTCCTGCCTCGCCCACAGCTCCCCTCAGCAGTGTATTTCAACCAGTCTGCCTGTTCTGTTTCCCACTCTGTCTCTGGTGAATCTTCTCACCACCACCCCCACTCCATACCTCTGGCCTGTACCCCAGTAGGGATAAAAAAAATAAATCTTAAAAAAATAAAATAAGTTGAGGCGTAAGGGAGTAAGATTCTGAATCAGTAAAAGTAGACTGTTTCTAGGTAGTACATTGTTTAGCAGAAGTCTAAAGGTATGATTTTAAGTTCTCAGTAGCATACTCTGGACTCTGAAAATCTTCTCTCACAATAACTGAGTACAATAGCTTTCTTCTTTCATGTTGAAAACCTACCATGCTCTAATGCCTTGTGGGTCTCTGACAACCCTCTTTGCACATTTAACAGCTTCAGTGATGTCATCTTGAAGTACAGCTGAAAAAGAGGTAGCAAGGAGGAAAACAACTTTCTTAGACATTCCATTTTAAGTTTAGATTTAGCCAGCTTTATTCATTTAGGCTAAGGAAAGAACACTGAAATTATTTTCCAGGCGTCTGTGAATGTTGAGGGAAAACTAGGCACTGTAAAAAAATCAAAACAGGGACCTCCCTGGTGGCGCAAGGGGTTAAGCACTGCACTATGAAGCAATCTGCAGCCTCTGCAGCATGAGTTCGATCCCTGGCTGGCCAGGGAGCTACCCACATGGTGCAACAGACCTCTCCTGCCTCACTCGCTGCTCCCCTCAGCAGTGTATTTCAGTAGATTGGCCTGTTCTGTTCCCTACTCTGTCTCTGGTGAATCTTCTCATCCCCTGCCTCTCTGGCCTGTACCCCAGCTCTTGTATGCATAAATAAATAAATCTTTAAAAAAAAATGGCAATTCTACTACTAGAAATTTATCCTAAAGAATTAGTAAGAAAAGTACCCAGGGCCTCCGGGTGCCTGGTGGCCTGGGGGTTAAGTCTCAGCGCTATCACCAATATTGCCTGAGTTTGCCTGAGTTAGATCCAGGGCCAGGGAGCTAATCCACATATGGCACAGCAGACCTCTCCTGTCTTGCCTGCCGTATATTTCAGTAAATCCACCTGCTCTGCTCCCCACTCTGTCTCTGGTGAATCTTCTCACCCCTCTTACCTCTGGGCTGTGCCCCAGTTCTTGTATGCATAAATAAATAAATCTTTTAAAAAAATTTAGAAATGGAGTGTCATGTTTCTAATTTAGTTTAAAATCATTCAGCAAGTCTGCATAAAAGAAATGAAAATGACAAAAGAGTAACAACTTTAACATAATGTAATGGGCATGTGCATATGGCCAGTTATGACACAAATACCTCTAATTTTCTCTAGATTTAGAACATTTTATAATAACAAGTAAAAACAATTTTAAAAAAGGACTAAGCAACCAAATTATCCCATAAGTTCCACAAAGTAAGTTGGAGAAATTGTACTCTTATTGACAAAATATCGGTAAATCTATTTATAATAAATTAATAGGTCATCCCAGGAACATTCATGTATTAGAAAACAGCAAGCTTTTATTATAGTGACTAGTGACTCTTTAATTTCTTATATAAGGGTTTATGAGAAGAATAACAGTTTCTAGAAGTTGAGGTGGAGTTTTTCTAGGTCAAGACTTTTTCATTTGACTCTCATTTGACTCTCATCTTGTCTTACAATGCAGCTATTGTCTTACCGTTGCAGGATATACCACAGCCATGGCGTGCTTTTGGGGTTTTTCCATCAGTACACCACCAGCGGCTATTGATCTGAAATATCCCATAATCGGTGCTTTCGCGTTCTGGATTGTAGTTTGTAGCTCGCGTGTTATAACCACTCTCCCATTTAGCCAAGCACATCCCTGAAAAGAATGTATTTTTAGTAATAAACAGCAACAGGTGAGTTATACTGCATATCATAATCAGCTCTATTTAGCTAATTCTATTTTTCTAGTAACTTAATTTATAAGATAAAGAAGTATTTTATTTGTAAACAATCTTAATACTTCGGTGTTGAAGGATCGTTAATAGAATCCTTTTTTTAGCAAATCATTTTTAATACCAACGAAGCAGGATAACACACTTAAAAATATTAAAACAACTGTTTCTGTTATTGCCATTGCCCTTTCCTGACTCCCCACCCTCAGACAAGATTCAGGCTAGAATAGAAAAATCAACAGAGTTGTTGAGTGAATTTTGCAATTAGTGGCAAATACATATGTTGATGGAAAAATGTTATTAGGAAAAATGAGGATTTTCTGAGAGATACGTTTTCTTAGAACACTTGAAATTAATTTGGATATCAAATTAGAATCTGGAAAACAAGTGACAGGAAAGGGTAGGCTGTTTCACTCATTCCCATATACATCCACACATTCATTCAAAAGTATTAAGAGTTGAGGGGAAATGTTTGAATTCAGTCTAAAAAGTACAGTGATTACACTGACAAATATTGATTAAATATAACAAAACTTTCATTCAGGGCACATCATGAATTGGATGGAGGAAACTGAAAAGCATTAATTAACTAACTGGGAGTAAGAGTGATAGGACATTTCATGCTGCATTTCAGAGTTCCCCTGACAGTGACTGAGAGGAAATAGATTCTTACTGCCCTAGTACTAAGAGTGCAACATAACTTTGCTGTTAAAAATCCCACTTCATGGAAGGGGAATGAAAAAGGAATCACACTCTATTACTCTAGGCTCGCAGAATCCAAATGCCCGAATGGAAATGACTCGAGTCAAGTACTAGAACTTAACAGAGATGTCTTGAGTTCCCAAATGCAGCTCTCAGTCAGCCTAGCTGTGTTGAGTCAGGGACAGCGGGCACCAGAAGGGTACAGGGGCCCTGGCTCACTCCCTGTGCCCTCCTCATTCCTTCATTTGGCAATTCTGATTCTAAAGGAACAAGGTGATGTTTGTTTGCTTTTTAATATTTGGTTGAGGTAATATTGCGGTACCCATCAGGTATCACCACCAGGCACTTACCCATATTTCACCACGCATTTACTAACATTCCTCCACCATAGACCCATTGTGCTTCCTTTCTTCTTTCTTCTTACCCTTTGTCCCCTCAACTGGATGTTTTTGAGGAATGTAAGAAAACAAGCTTTCAAAAAAATTTTAAAAGCCCATTCATTCAAATCGCCACTCTTACTGTTCATCTTCTAATATCTTACCCACACTTGGCTTACGGAAGTATGAAGTGGACTTACAATTTGCCAGGCTGATTCCCCAGTAGCCATCCATTCCAAATCTTTTCAGAGTTCTGGCCAACTCGCATCTTTCAAAGACCTTGCCTTGGACAGTGATGGCAAAGAGAGGAAGCCCGAGAATAAGGAAAGCTTTCATGTTGCCTGGGAAGCCAGATGTCCAGCTGAGCATCCCAAGTCGTCCCTGGTATTTAAAGGGTTTAACTTCCTCTTCCTCTTAGTGGTTTGGTAGCTCCACCTCTTGAGATATAAGGGCCACAGGAAAGGTGGTGGGTTGACTAACTTTTTAAAATATTTTTTTAAGATTTGAAGAGATTTATTCTGATGTGCTCAAATTAAGCTACATGGAAATGATGAAGTGGCATTGTTGAAAGAACTAGCCCATGAAGAACTGGGAAGAAGCGCTGTTTCCAAAACACGAACTTTCTCCCACTTTATTATGGATTTGAGAAACTATAAAGAAAAAAATGCAAATGAACATTTTACACAACTGAAAACAAACTCTAACCTTTGACTAACTCATTTTTATAAAATTTTTCTATGCATTTAATATGGCCTAGTCATCTTTTTCACTTAAAATTATATATATATATGTATTCCACAGAAAAAAAATGCCACAGTTTCCCAGCCAGATTTCTACTCTAACTTTTTTTTTTAAAGATTTATTTATTTATTTATTTATACAAGCACTGGGTACAGTCAGAAGCACGGGAGGGTGAGAGAATTCACCAGAGCCAGAGCCAGAGTGGGGAGTAGAACAGGCAGAGTGATGAAATACATTACTGAGGGGAGCAGTGGGCGGCAGGAGAGGTCTGCGCACCATGTGGGACCCTCCTCCGGTGGCCGGGGAGCAGCTGGGGATCGAACCAGCGCTGCAGAAGCTGTGGGCAGCTTCGCAACCCAGCGCTCAACCGCTGCGCCACCAGGGAGGCCCTCTACTCTAACTTTTTTTTTATTACTATTGTAATTTTATTTATAAATCAATCTTTTCTTGCTATAAAAAGGCTTCACATGAACAGAGTACCTCTCCTTTTTCACAACATTCCATGTTAGAACATAAAGGGTCATTGTAAGACAAGGATGCTTGATACTCAAACCTACAGAGGAGAGCACAACATATTACCCCAGAACCTACACCTTTGCCATAATGATTATTTTGAGCAAAAGGCAACTGAATAGAAACAGATGCAAGAAAAATTCACTTCTCACCATCTATCTGAAATCAAAATATAAATGTGTACAGAAGCTAATCATTGAAAACTCTAGATGCTTATCAACCCTGAGACAACACCAGAGGACTCTACATAACAAATTTGACTGACTAGTTATTATCTTCCATTAATTCCCAAAATATTTACCTCCCACAGTTGCTGTCCTTGGCTGCAATCCAACATCCTATTGGTATCTATGGGAAGATCAAATTGAGAAGGAAAAAAAAAAAGAATTGCAGAAGAATGCCTTGGCTAATGTGAGAAAAAAAGGAAAAAACTCAAGGTCTTTGTTATACCTGCATTTCTCCCAAGTATATGAGATATGTTGTTAATAAACTTGCTTGTTTTTCTTTTTCTCTTGTTAATTTATCTATTCTTACAGAATTCCCTGAGAATCTAGAAGGGTAGCAGGAAAAATACTTTTTTTTTTTTACTTCCCATACAGTTCTGATGAGAAGGATGGTAAAGTAAAAGGCTGGAATACTCCATTTTCCTTGGGAACTGCAGTTGAGATATGGGATAACAGACAAGGTACCAGCAGAAGGTAAGTATTCTTGGGCCTCCCTGGTAGCGCAAGGGTTAAGCAACAACACTTATGAGGCAATCCACAGCCTCTGCAGCACGAGTTCGATCCCTGGCCAGGGAGCTACCCACATGGTGCAGCATACCTCTCCTGACTAGCCCACTGCTCCCCTCAGCAGTTTGTTTCATCAGTCTGCCTGTTCTGCTCCCCGCTCTGTCTCTGGTGTATTCTTTCACCCCCTGCACCTCTGGTCTATACCCCAGCTCTTATATGCATAAATAAATGAATCTTTTTTTTTTTTTAAAGATTTATTTATTTATACAAGCACTGGGTACAGTCAGAAGCACGAGAGGGTGAGAGAATTCACCAGAGCCAGAGCAGGGAGCAGAACAGACAGACTGACGAAATACACTGCTGAGGGGAGCAGCAGGCGGCAGGAGAGGTCTGCGCGCCATATGGGACCCTCGCCGGTGGCCGGGGATCGAACCGGTGCTGCAGAGGCTGAGGGCAGCTTCGCAGCCCAGCGCTCAACCACTGCGCCACTGGGGAGGCCCAATAAATGAATCTTTTTTTTTAAAAAAAAAAGGTAAGTATTTTTACCATGTCCATCTCAATACCTGTCTGTAGTGCCCCTTTTCCAAAGTCATAATGGCAGGAGAAAAATGTTTGTAAAAATAGGCTTTGAGGGGCCTCCTTGGTGGCGCAAGGGGTTAAGATGCAACCTATGAAACTGTCCGCAGCTGCTGCAGCACAAGTTCAATCCCCAGCCAGGGAGCTACCCACATGGTGCAGTAGACCTCTCCTGTTTCGCCTGCTGCTCCCTTCAGCAGTGTATTTCAATCAGTCTGCCTGTTCTGCTCCCCATTCTGTCTCTGGTGAATCCGCTCATCCCCTGTACCTCTGGCCTGTATCCCAGTTCTTGTATGAATAAATAGCTCTTTAAAAAAAATAGGCTTTGAACTGTGATTTTTGTGAATTTGGCTTTAGATATCCGTTGGTTATTGATTCTTAGCATTCCAGAAATATTCATGTTTTTCTTTGTCCCTGTCTTTTGTGTCATTTGTCACAAGAGAACATTATGAGGGGATATTCTCCAATTTCTCGTTTTTATATTCTGATAACTTGGCTTTGGAACCACTGAGAATATCCTCTGTGTTATCTGCCACATAGTGGGTACAGATTGTTAGGCATGGATTGGGTGCCAAGCCAGTGGGTGAGGAACCCAAGACAGAGAGTTGACAAGCAATTTTACTTTTTTCCTGTGCTCGCTTCAGCAGCACATATACAATTTTACTTTTTTCCAAGAATGCCAACTCTCAGGGGAGTCTGTTTTAATAAAGGTTCCCAGGGCCTCCCTGGTGGCACAAGGGGTTAAGATGCAACCTACGAAGCTATCCATAGCCATTGCAGCACAAGTTCAATCCCCAGCCAAGGAGCTAGGCCAAGCAGCTACCCACATGGCACAGCAGACCACTCCTAACTCACTCGCAGCTCCCCTCAGCAGTGTATTTCATTTATCTGCCTGTTCTGTTCCCCGCTCTGTCTCAGGTGAATCTTCTCACTCCCCCCCACACCTCTGGCCTGTACCCAAATTCTTGTATGCATAAATTAATGGATCTTTAAAGAAAATAATAATTAAAAAAAGGGTCCCAGTCCATGGGTCTTGTTGTCTCTAACTTTTCAGGTTTTTTAGGACAATAGTTAGCATTTTGAGCCCTAAATATGTACCATACAATCTCATAAATACTTTGCATGTGGTATCTCAGTTCTTACAACCACTCTATGAAGCATGAATTATTGCCTCCATGTTACAGAAGAGGAAACTGAAGCATAGAGAATTAAGTAACATCTGTGTTTACAGTGCTAGTAAGCAGCTGGGCTGGGACCCAAACCCCTAAACGCTGCACCATCAAGTTATAGATCCTTCCAGGCGTATGAGTAAGCATGTGATTGAGGCTGGAAATACCCAAATTCTCAGGCCCAGTGACATTTTCTCTACTTAGTGGTACCCTGCAGAAGTTTCTGGTTAGCCGTTATTGGCAGTCAAAAATACCTTAAATTTATATTAAAACCTTTGTGTTTTCACTTTGATGGTGATTTAAGAAAATGAATTAGAATATTCAGGATCATTAGGAGAGCCACCAGTTTACATGTAATTTTATATTTACAGATATTTAAAGGTCATTAATGACAACTGTTAAAGCTCAACACAGGCTGTCTCCACAGTGTCTCACTTTGTGAGCGACTGAAGTGTCTAGACCACCAGACAATCAAGGTTTTTGCTTTCTTAGGCGCTCTTTGAGTGACTCTGGATCTTGAGAGGGCTATGTCCTTTGCACCCCTTTGGAGGACACCTCTTGTGCCCACGTTAAACTACAAAAGACTTATTGGTTTGGAGTCACCATTAGAAAAGGTATTCCTTTGAATATGTGGGTTTCTATATCTAAAAGGACTTTTTACAGTGCTCTAATCCTAAACAAATGTCCTATTTGTATCCACAGGAAGGGCAAATTGAGGAAAAAAAAAAGTAAATATAGAAGAATGCCTTGGCAGAGGCCTCCCAGGTGGGGCAAGGGGTTAAGATGCAACCTACGAAGCTATCCACAGCCACTGCAGCACGAGTTTAATCCCCAGCCAAGGAGCTACCCACATGGTGCAGCAGACCTTGCCTGTCTCGTCCGCTGTGCCCCTTAGCTGTGTATTTCCATCAATCTGCCTGTTCTGTTCCCCACTCTGTCTCTGGTGGATCCTCTCACCCCCCCCCCACCTCTGGTCTGTACCCCAGTTCTTGTGCATAAATAAATAAATCTTAAAAAAAAAAAAGAATGCCTTGGCTCGTGTTAGGGGAAAAAAAGGAAAAACCCCAAATTGCTTCCGTAGCAAGAATAGGAGGTAGATATCAGAGTTATAGTAACTTCATAAACTAAAATGTGCATAAGCAGTTGTGGAACTTACGTAAATACTGATAGTCAGGAAATTGCTTTGACAAAGATCCAGAACACAGAAGAAGGCTACAGTTATTGCCCCTTATTCTGTAAGCAGAATCACCCATGATCAGGCCTTCCTGTAATTTGGGTTTCCAATGCCAAAAAAAAAAAAAAAAAATCATCGGACAATTGATTGTCAATTGGACAATTGATTGATTATTACTTATCTTAGATTTCTGATAATAGGCAAATAGGTCAATGAGTTCTCTCTTAGATAAAACTTGCAGTCTTTTTCAGTCCCTTGGAAATATTAATCTTTGAAATGTAAACATCTAAGGAGATAACTGTTGACCAAAATAGTCCCTGACTTTGTTTTTGTTTTGTTTTTAGATTTATTTATTTATATATACAAGAACCGGGGTACAGGCCAGATGCACGGGAGGGTGAGACAATTCACCAGAGCCAGAGCAGGGAACAGAACAGGCAGACTGACAAAACACACTGCTGAAGGGAGCAGCAGGTGAGACAGGAGAGGTCTGCCTTGCCATGTGAGACCCTGACCGGCTGGCCGGGATCGAACCCACGCTGCAGAGGCTGCAGAAAGCTTCACAGCGCTGCACTCAACCGCCTGCGCCACCAGGGGAAGCCCTGTTTTTGTTTTTTTTTTAAGATTTATGTTATTTATTTATACAAGAACTGGGTTACAGGCCAGATTTGCGGGAGGGTGAGAGGATTCATCAGAGACAAAGTGGGGAACAGAACAGGAAGACTGACGAAACACACTGCTGAGGGGAGGAGCGGGCGAGACAGAAGAGGTCTGCCACGCCATGTGGGACCCTTGCCGGCTGGCCAGGATCGAACCGGCGCTGCAGAGGCTGCAGACAGCTTCACAGCACGGCGCTCAACCACCTGCACCACCAGGGGAGGCCAGCCCCTGATTTTGGAGGGGAAAAAGAAGAAAAAAGAAAAGGTTTTTAAAAACCCAAATGCTACTTTGATATAGCAATGCAATATCTGAAAAAGACTGCAAGTTTTATCTAAGAGAGAACTCATTGACCTATTTGCCTATTACCCAAAATATAGTGCATAGCCTCTATAAGATTATTTAATAAAGGCAAATAAAAAATTGAAGTCTTCTTCAGAAATATTGGTAAAAAGCTTTAGCTATCTGAGGGGGTAGCCTTGTTCTAGCTGCCAGAAACACCATTTAGCTCCAACTAGTTTTTTATAAGCTAGTGAATTTTTAAAATTAATTTTTAAAAATTTTCAAAAAAAGTTGGGGGGGGCTCCCTGGTGGTGCAATGGGTTAAGACTCAGCAAATGTGTAATATTTAGGGTTCACAATTATATGGTTAGCCTTGCCCAACTGCCTCTGGTGAGACCTACTCAGGCTCACAGATTTTCCACTTTGCTTCTTAGTACAATGGTGTAGAATAAAATCCATGCCAATGCACATCATCATGAAATTTCAGAACATGAGGGATAAAGGGAAAGTCAAAAAATTTAAGGACAATCATGTTCAACTTCAAATCCTATATCCAGTCAAATAATTGTGAGCTGAGGGGGAAAAGACATTCTTAGTTATCTGAAGACAAAAAGAAAATTATCTGCTTACACTTTTTTCAGAGCAAATAAGGAAAAAGATATTGGACTTAAGAAACAGGGGTTCTTACACAAAGAGGTAAGTAAAGCAAATTACCAAGATAAAGGGTGAGTGTTACCCAACTTTGACACCTATGCAATAGACTGAGGAGAAGCTGATCTAGATTGCAGCAGGAAAGGGAGCCCCTATGGTAAAATCAAACTTAGAAATACCTAAATCTATGCTTTATTGAAGGGGGTCTGACAACTGTGGCTGAGAATTTGAATAATGAATTAATACACAAATAAGTACATGGGAAGACTAAGCAAACAAAAACAAGGCAATTATTAATGCCAGGAAAAACAAAAAACCTTAAAAGTGAAACAACCAAATACTGCTGATATATCATCTCTAAGTGCTATGCTTGTAAAGGAGAACTATGTGGGAAGAGGGAGTTGAGAGAGAGTAAAATGAAAAATCTTCATCTTCTTTGGTCAAAATAAATAATGTCTACGACTGAAAAAGTCAAGAAATAGAATAAACTTGCTCTTGAAAAATAGTAATAAGAAATAGCTTAAGAAGTTACAAAGAAAATGTTGGGAATTGCCTGATTAGGGCTATTTTTCATTATTAAATTAACATTTTTAAAAAGATTTATTTACTTATGCATACAAGAACTGGGGTATAGGCCAGAGATGCAGGGGGTGACAGGATTCACCAGAGACAGAGTGGGTAACAGAACAGGCAGACTGACTGAAATACACTGCTGAGGGGCGCAGTGGGCGAGTCAGGAGAGGTCTGCTGCGCCATGTGGGTTACCTCCCTGGCTGGCTAGGGATCAAACTCATGCTGCAGAGGCTGTGGATAGCTTATAGTGCTGCATCTTGACCCCTTGCACCACCAGGGAGGCCCCAAATTAACATTTTATTTGAATTAAAATATATACGCCTATTTTTAATAATAAAGATAAAAATATATTATGTAAAAAAAGGGAACTAAATACATATCCTAAAATGTTTACAATGATTATTTATGTACATTGTTCAGAATTTTCATTTTCTCTGTATTTTGGGGCATTTATACTAAGTTTTCTACTTTTGGCATGTAATACTTTTGCAATTAGCATAATAAATAACTACATGCAGAGGAATGTACATATCACTAAAATAATGGTGATTATTTTGAAGTCTTTACCATCCCTTTGTATATACGAGCTTGATATTTGCTGAAATATTTTGTATTGAGGGCCTCCCTGGTGGCACAAGGGGTTAAGCACAGCACTGTGAAGGTATCCACAGTCTCTGCAGCATGAGTTTGATCCTCAGCTGGCCAGGGAGCTACCCACATGGCACAGCAGACCTCTCCTGTCTTACCCGCTGCTCCCCTCAGCAGTGTATTTGTCAGTCTGCCTGTTCTGTTCCCCATTCTGTCTCTGGAGAATCCTCTCACCCCCCCATACCTCTGGCCTGTACCCCAGCTCTTGCATGTATAAATAAATCTTTTAAAAAAATTTTGTATTTTAATTTTATGATCATCTTTCTTCTGTGCAGCTCATCTGTACACAGAACAGCAGTATCTCAAATTTCAATGTTAAGTAGTTAAGTAATTTCCACTGAGCTTTGTGAATTGCATAAAAATGACATATAAATAATATAAAGTAACCAGAAAGAATATCTTGGGGCAGTGCTGTTTTAGTAGGATTATTATTATTATTATTTTTAAAGATTTATTTATTTACTTACTTACTTACTTACTTATTTATTTATACGAGCACTGGGTAGAGTCAGAAGCGTGAGAGGGTGAGAGAATTCACCAGAGTCAGAGCAGAGAGCAGAGCAGGCAGACTGACGAAGTACACTGCTGAGAGGAGCAGCGGGCTGCAGGAGAGGTCTGCGCGCCATGTGGGACCCTCGCCCGGCGGCCAGGGATCGAACCAGAGTTGCAGAGGCTGAGGGCAGTTTCACAACCCAGCGCTCAACCGCTGCACCACCGGGGAGGCCCTTTAGTAGGATTATTTTGATTGCATAATTTTTTTAAAAAAACTGAAAAAATACTCCTTTAAGAATGGCATTTATGTTTGTTAGAATAAAACAGAAGTTGCTAAGTTCCTGGAACACTATCTTTCATCAAGGCTTTTGTTTGGAAAACTAAGTCTATTGAGGGAAGCTCAAACTGGGAGGAAATTCCCAGAAACTATAGGTATTGAGGAGGCAAATTTGCCTAGATATAAGAGGATAGCAGTAGCAGGTTCAAAGAGTGGCAAAGCCTTGTCTCCCCCCCTCCCCTCCAGTGAGGATCCCCGAGTAACAAGAGGTTTCTTGGATGATATGTAGCTGCTGGGGAAATTGAAATCTAATTGCTTTGCCTTGAATCAACAAAAACTTGGAAAGAGCTTCCCGACTTTGAATGAAACACAACAGCTTGGGCAATAACCCCTGAAAGAACATCTCAGGCATGACTATGATGGACTGAAGTTCTAAGGTCTTCCTCAAGTTTTCTGGACTTCATAGTTTCTTGGAAGATCCTAGCCAGGGGATCAGCTAAAGTAATTAACTAGACTAGCACTGCCTCACCAATCAGGGAAGTGGAACTTAGAGACAAATTTTGTCTGATTTAGAAAAATAAAGCAAAGTGAAGTTTCTTGCACTACCTAATGGCTGAGCAACTTTGTACCTGCTACACTATTTGATCTAGGCTTGCCTGTTCTGATTATAACGTGACTGAAGAGCAGGAGGTTAGATGCTTCCTGGGGATCAATCTGTTTTCATAAAAGTGATTCCTTGGTTCTGATCCAGGTCACAACTAACCGGGGCGGAAAGCCTAGGTGTTTTGACTTTCAGTGACTCAGAAAATTGGGACAGATCTCTATATCTGGTTTGTTGTTGTTCCTGTAATCCTGTTTCCTCCATTAATATTAAGTCATTACAATGTATGTGTGTTAGTATATAAAGAATATGAAAAACCGTATGGGAAAAAACCTCCAAAAGTAACTAACACTAGTAAATCAAAATAGTTTGTATGAATGGAAGGAGGCACTGGCATGGGTTTTGTTGAAGGTTGTAAATAATTACTCACCAGAGCCATTTCTTTGAAGCGCTTAAGGATCTTGGGAGACCACAGGGCAGCTGCACTCAGCTCATTACTCAGCTGTGGGGTATGGCTACTGGATGGAGATCTTGCCTCATTGCTGATGTGGTAGCACCGCTGCTAAGAGAACACACTGGGGTAGGAGGAGAGGGATGCATTGGGGAGCTCAAATGCTGACATGTTAAGATGAAGCCATTCCTTAGCCAACTTTCAGAGTTGCTGTTTATCTAGCTGTAAAACAGCCTTGTGAAACTGGATCCATATCCCTAGCTGCTGTTCCTTGCAAGTCCAGCAACCTGGCCATGGTCAAGCCCTGAGGAGCAGGGCCTGGCCCCAATTCAAAGGTGATTTTGGCCCTTGAGGTGCATGGTAGCTGGAAAATGGTAAATTATATAGGTTAAATTATTTACTCTATGATGTGGCTGTTGTGTTTTGAATCAGATGAATGAAACTGGTAAAAAAAATAATTTCAATTTTTAAGATGATTTGTATTTATTTATGCATATAAGAACTAGGGTTTAGGCCAGAGGTGCTGGGGGTGAGAAGATTTTCCAGAGACAAGAGTGGGGAGCAGAACAGATGGATCTACTGAAATACACTGCTGACGGGGGAGCAGCAGACCAGACAGAAAAGGTGCTGTGCCATGTGGGTTAGCCTCCCAGCCCGGGATCAAACTCATGCAAAAGTGGCTGGCAATAGCTTGATAGCACTGAGACTTTAACCCCTGCGCCACCAGGGAGGTCCTAATTCATGCTATTTAATATGCATGGTAAGATAAAAGTGCTCTTCGTATCCCTAGCAAGAGTCATGAATTACTTTGTTTGAAACCTATCATGTGATTACTAAGTCTAATAAATAGCACTAGCCCAGTAAGACCTGCCTTGTACTTTACTGTCAGTTACAGGGGAGATTTGATTATTCCTGGTATTTGCCATGTACCACTCTGTTCTTTGCCTTCTCTCCTGCTGTGTCCTTAGTCAGTACAGTGAAGGAAGTGCTAGGATGTCTGGTGAAAAATGGCAACGTAAATGAGGTTAGGGGGTGAGCAGGGCCCCACACAGGCACTTAATCCCAAAGATGGTGGTATTTAGAAGGTAGTATCACAAACAATGGGGAACTATTAAAGAGCATAACAGTAGCAAATTGAAAAAAAACAAAACACTCTAGACTGTAGTGAAGGACTGTTCCTACGGAACTGACAAGTAATCCAGATGGCAGGTCATGGTGGGGATGGAAAGAACTGAGTAAGTTAAATAGCTATTTGGGGTTGAATAATCAAGATTGGTGATTACCTAGACTATGTGGAAAGAAAGGACAAAGGGAAGGTAAATAATAGTGGCTTTTGTTTATAAAAGGCTTACCAGTTATTAGGGGCCTCCCTGGTGTCACAAGGGGTTAAGCACTGCACTATGAAGCAATCCACAGCCTCTGCAGTACGAGTTCAATCCCCAGCTGGCCAGGGAGCAACCCACATGGCGCAGCAGACCTCTCCTGTCTCGCCCGCTCCTCCCCTCAGTGGTGTATTTCAGTCAGTCTGCCTGTTCTGTTCCCCACTCTGTCTCTGGTGAATCCTCTCACCCCCCTGCATCTCTTGCCTGTACCCCAGCTCTTGATGCATAAATAAATCTTTAAAAAAAAATGCTTACCAGGTGTTGGTCACTTAATAACCATTACTGTAATTCTCAGAGATCTTATAGGAAAGTTCTGTTTCCATTTTATAGATTAAAAAATGTGTTCCAGAGGAGTAAAGTCATACCTCATCATCCCCCAAATACGGTTACTAAGAGACAGAGCTGGGGGCCTCCCCGGTGGCGCAGTGGTTGAGCGCTGGGTTGCGAAGCTGCCTGCAGCCTCTGCGACGCCGGTTCGATCCCTGGCTGCTCCCCGGCCACCGGAGGAGGGTCCCACATGGCACGCTGACCTCTCCTGCCGCCCGCTGCTCCCCTCAGCAGTGTACTTCGATCCTTCTGCCTGTTCTGTTCCCCGCTCTGGCTCTGGTGAATTCTCTCACCCTCCCGCACTTCTGACTGTACCCAGTGCTTGTGTAAAATAAATAAATAAATAATAATTTTAAAAAAAAAAAAAAAGTTGTTTAAAAAAAAAAAAAGAACCAGAGCTGGGATTTGGATTCAGGTCAGTTCCATGATCTTTTCAGTCTACACTACCTGGTGAAAACTTGAAACGGAAGGGAGAAAAATTCTAGTTAGTTCCAATTCTTATCCTTTGTTACAACTTCCTTGACTACCTCCTTATTGAAGTTTACACTATCACTGTGCAAACCCATTTTATGTATTTATTTTATTTTATTTTTTAAAGATTTATTTTTATACAAGAGCTGGGGTACAAGCCAGAGGCGCGGGAGGGTGGAGGAGTCGCCAGAGACAGAGTGGGGAACAGAACAGGCAGACAGACCGAAATACACTGCTGAGGGGAGCAGCGGGCATGACAGGAGAGGTCTGCCATGCCATGTGGGTATCTCCCTGGCTGGCCGGGACTCAACCCACGCTGCAGAGGCTATGGACAGCTTAATGGTGCTGCACTCAACCTGCTGCGCCACCGGGGAGCCATGTATTTATTTTAAGTGTGAGTTTTCAGGGCTCCCTGGTGGCGCAAGGGGTTAAGTACAGCACTGTGAAGCTATCCACAGCCTCTGCAGCACAAGTTCAATCCTGGGCCAGCCAGGGAGCTACCCACATGATGTAGCAGACCTCTCCTGTCTCGCCCGCTGCTCCCCTCAGCAGTGTATTTCAGCCAATCTGCCTGTTCTGTTGCCCCCTCTGTCTCTGGTGAATCCTCTCACCCCCAGCACTTCTGGCCTGTACCCCAGCACTTGGATGCATAAATAAACAAAACTTTAAAAAAAAGAATATAAAAGTGTGTTTTCTCTGAAAGAGTGGTCTAACACCAGGACCACCACTGAACAATCAGTTATTGTTATGATGATCTTTTAATCTTTGATGTCAGTGAATTTAGAACTTTGGCTGGATTTCACTTCCCCCTTTACATATTATAAACATACTTTTTTCTTCCTCCTTTGGTCGTTACGAAAATCCCTTAACTTACACAATTGAACACTCAATATTGAGAAATCATAGTAAAATAGTTAAGTGATTTTTCAAAATGTGATGAAATGTAAGTCTTACTTGCAAAAAGATAGATATGTTCCCATTTTAATTTCCCCTTTCTGAAAGTATTTCAATTTCAGTTCTTTATTAAGCATGATCTTTGGGTTTAAGGTTCTTTATGATCATTTTACTTTGTACCAATGCAACTCCATATTCATTAAATTTCTTTATAGAGAACTAGAAATCAGTAATTTAATCTGTAAACGAGTTCTAGTAACATCACAAAATGGTGGAGAGAAGAAATTGTAAAAAAGGTACTGCGAGGACTCCCTGGTGGCGCAGATAGCACTGTGAAACTATCTGCAGCCACTGCAGCATGTCAGTGGATCCCACATGGCGCAGCAGACCTCTCCTGTCTTGCCCGCTGCTCCCTGCAGCAGTGTATTTCAGTCAATCCACCTATTCTGTTCCCCACTCTGTCTCTGGTGAATCCTCTCACCCTCCCATACCTCTGGTCTGTACCTCAGGCCCTGTATGCATAAATCTTTAAAAAAAAAAAGGTAATGAAATCATATTCTTGGGTTATATATTCCCTTTCCAAACAAACAAACATTATACTGATACCCTTAGCAAATAAGAAAGCATGCTTATTAATAATAATGTATATATTTAATTGAAGACGATGCTGTTCTCCTTTTCTGGCATCACTCTAAATTGTTCTGGGTGCAGACACACTATCTTCACAGACACACTCTCTTCTCACCCACCCTGTACTTCCCACCCCACCTCAGGCCAACATCATACCTCTGAGATGGCTGGCTACTGGCATGAGATGGTCTATTTCCAACTCAGTGAAATAGGAAATAGGAAATTAGTGACATAGGAAGATATCACATTTACACACAGGCCTTGCAATGAAGTCACCCTGAGCCAAAGAATATGAGGATTGGTATCACATTTATTTTGGAAAATAGTTTCCTTGACTTATTCAGAATATAGTTCAATTAGAGAATAACTTAGAAATCAGAAATATTATAAAAATATGGAATGATAGGGCCTCCCTGGTGGCACAAGGGGTTAGACACAACAAGCTGTCCACAGCCACTGCATTACAAGTTCGATCCTGGCCAGGGAGCTACCCACATGGCACAGCAGACCTCTCCTGACTCACCCCCTGCTCCCTTCAGCAGTGTATTTCAGTCAGTCTGTTTTTCTGTTCCCCACTCTGTCTCTGGTGAATCCTCTTATCCCCCACACTTCGGGCCTATACCCCAGTTCTTGTATGCATAAATACATCTTTAAAAAAATATATGGAATGATAAAATCTAATCTGCTAGAAAAATGGATGTTTTAACATCTAGGAAATAAAGGTATTTTAAAGTTTTACCATATGAATACTATCTTCTAAAATAGACTAATTTATACACACTTTTTTATGAAAAATAATGGGAATAAAATACAGGAAAACTACACTTAACATATCTTCCTTCTGTAAGAAATTCTATCACAACGCAAGTTAACTATCTTCCATGTATATGGAATCTGAGTTAGACCTGAATTTCATGTCAGAACTTCTGACATGACTTAATAAGTAGTCTCCTTACCTCAAGTCTCGCCTCTCCAACCCACTATGCACTTAGGGTATGACAGCCTTGAACTCAGAGAACGTCATGTTTATAAAACACGTCGTCAATCACATATCCCTGACTTTATTGTCTAATTGGGTTGTCTTTTTATTAAGTTAAATGAGTTTTTTGTATATCTTGGATACTAATCCCCTGTTGGTTGTGTAATGTTTTAATATTTTTTCCCACTCAGTCTGCTATTTTTTTAATCTATATTTTCTTTCACTGTATCAAAGCATTTTTTTTTTTTTTAGAGGCATGTTTTATTTATTTGTTTTTGTTTGTTTGTTTATACATGTTTTGGGTACAGTCAGAAGCGCGGAAGGGTGAGAGAATTCACCAGAGCCAGAGCGGGGAACAGAGCAGGCAGAAGGACCAAAGTACACTGCTGAGGGGAGCAGCGGGCGGCAGGAGAGGTCTGCGCACCATGTGGGACCCTCCTCTGGTGGCCGGGGAGCAGCCTGGGATGGAACCGGCGCTGCAGAGGCCGCGGGCAGCTTCGCAACCCAGCGCTCAACCGCTGCGCCACCGGGGAGTGTATCAAAGCTTTTTAAGGCCTCCCTGGTGGCCAAGGGGTTAAGACGCAACCTATGAAGCTATCTGCAGCCACTTCAGCATGAGTTCGATACCCAGCCAGGGAGCTACCCACATGGTGCAGCAGACCTCTCTCCTGTCCCACCCGCTGCTCCCCTCAGCAGTGTATTTCAGTCAATCTGCCTGTTCTGTTTCTCCCTGTCTCTGGTGAATCCTCTCACACATCCCCCACCTCTGGCCTGTACCCCAGTTCTTATATGCATAAATAAATTTTTTAAAAAGTTGTTTAATTTGACGTAGACCTTATAGTTTTTTCTTTTATTCCTCTTGTTGCAGGGATCAAGTTCCCCCAAATATCATTCTCATTGATGGATGTCATGAACTGTATCACCAATGTTTTCTTCTATATATTTTATTATTGCAGGTATCATATCTAAGTCTTTACTCCATTTAGCATTTATTTTTGTGCATGGAGTTAGAAACTGATCTTTTTTTTTTTTTAAGATTTATTTATTTATTTTATACAAGCACTGGGTATAGTCAGAAGCGCGGGAACGTGAGAGAATTCACCAGAGCCAGAGCAGAAGCAGAACAAGCAAACCAATGAAATACACTGCTGCGGGGAGCAGCAGGCGTGGCAGGAGAGGCCTGTCGCACCATGTGGGACCCTCGCCGGCAGCTGGGGATCGAACCAGCGCTGCAGAGGCTGAGGGCAGCTTCGCAGCCCAGTGCTCAACCACTGCGCCACCAGGGGAGGCCCTGATCTAACTTCATTCTTTTACATGCAAGTGTCCAGTTTTCCTAGCAGTATTTTTATTTTTTTAAGATTTATTTTATTTATTTATACAAACACTGGGGGAACAAAACAGGCAGACTGATGAAATACACTGCTGAGGGGAGCAGTGGTTACGTCAGGAGAGGTCTGTGTGCCATGTGGGATCCTCGCCTGCGGCAGGGGATCGAACCAGCGCTGAGAGGCTGTGGGCAGCTTCTCAGCCCAGCGCTCAACCACTGCATCACTAGGGGAGACCCTTCCCAGCAGTATTTTTAAAAGACTCTCCATTCTCTATTGTATGATGTGGCTCCTTAATCATAAATTATGATATATGCATGGATTTATTTCTGGACCATTGATTTTGCTACATTAATTATGTGGCAACAGCTTGATAGCACTGAGACTTTTTACCCCTGCGCCACTGAGGAGGCCCTGATTTTTTTTTACAGATTTATTTATTTATGCATACAAGAACTGGGGTACAGGCCAGAGGTGCCCCCCCCCAGGGGTGAAAGGGTTCACTTTTAGCTTTATATGTTGTAGAAATAAGTTTCCTTCCCCTGTCTTGATAAATTTGCTTTATATCCTATAATCAAGTAACTGGGTATAATCCTTAGTATTTTACCTAAGATTTTTAGGTTTCTATTATTTTACAGATTGATGCCTCTATACCTGTTAAGAGTACTAGTGCAGTAGGTGTGCCAGATAGGAACCAGAGCAGAAGGGCATCAAAAGTTTGCCTCTACTTAGCACCAAAATTTCAAGCTCATTACAGTGCAGAAGGTACCCAAGTTGTGCTGTGGTAATCCATTGGCCCTTCCCCTAAGCCAACACCTCAGCCAAAACATCTGGAACATTCTAATACCAGTCTCAATCTCTGAGTTGTAGTTGACCCATAGATGTAGCACTGATTGGTGATTACAGTTTGAGAATTACTTCCTTTACTCTTGAATACTGAGCCTTACCCTGGAGTAGTTGTTCCTCTTGTTAAGATTCAGATGTTCAGGGCCTCCCTGGTGGCACAGGTGGCTGAGCACAGCACTGTGAAGCTGTCTGCAGCCTCTGCAGCGTGGGTTCCATCCCAGCCGGCCCAGGAGATACCCACATGGCGCGGCAGACTTCTCTTGTCTCGCCTGCTGTTCCCCTCAGCAGTGTATTTCAGTTAGCCTGCCTGTTCTGTTTCCCACTCTGTCTCTGGTGAATCCTCTCACCCTCCCACACATCTGGCCCAACCCCAGTTCTTGTATGAATAAATCTTTAAAAAAAAAATCCAGATGTTCAAAGTCAGTTTAAATGAATATTAGGTTGTCATCCAAATGACATGGCTTTGTTCCTAGGTGGAAATAAAGTAAGTCTTTCATACATCAGTCACTGGCTGAAAATAATAGCTTCTTCCGGTGACCCAATGTAGCTTTTATACTGTTCTCATTGGGTACTTACATTGCCTTGATTGTATCTGTAGGATTTTAACTTAGGACTGAATGATGACACAGAGAGGCTAGTATCATTGAAATAAGATTTTATTGTTACTCATAATTCCCAAGAAGAATGGTCACATCAGGTCATGTCAGGCCACAACGGAAGCACACTGATCAGTTAGAAGGTAGGAAGATGGGAAAGTGTGACCAAGAGTCACTGTGGTGCTTTCTATTGCAAGGAAGGGGCCAGGCTGGATAAGCACTTTGGATTGGCTAGTCTGAATAATTTCAGCACACTCTAGGTTGTAAGAGTGGTCTCTAGCTGTTTGCTGCCTGAGCCTGGGGTCCTTGAGGGGAATTTTGGCTCTGTTAAAGAATGTGGTTCAGAGTATGGCCTCTGGATTGTTCAGTTTGCATATGAAAGGCATGTTCCCAAGCAAGTTATTTACTTACTGTCTCTAGGAATTAGTTAACCCTGAGGGGCAGTCTTGTCCCAGACAACAGTGGCCCCCAAATGTCAACTCATCATAAAATACAAAAAATAAACACTATTACTACACCATCCTAGTTTTTGACATATTAGCATAGGTTTTCACGTCTCCCCATCTTTTTAATTTACTCTTACTATAGTTGGTTCTGAAAGACAATTGTTTTTTGGGGTTTTTTGTCAAGTGATTCAGGTCTTGGTTTCTATCACAGCCTCATTTATATGCATCCTAAACTGACAGCTCCATTTATACAGGGAGTCATTTTGAACTCTGTTAGAGGTCTGTGATTGTGGGGGACAGGACTAAGGGATAAGGGTAGTCTGGAGGTATTTAGATTTGTTGGGGGATAGAGAGTTCTTTTTGGGACGACACAGGAGGAAGCAACAGTCTGAAGCCCCATGGGAGCTCCATCATGGGTCATTATGCATCAGCATCCTGGCAACAGAGAAGACAAGCAGAAAACCTACTCTCCCAACTGGGCTGACACACCCTTCAGCAACAATTGTTTCATGCTGGTCAAAGGAACTATGTATTGATACTTTGGCCTCTCCTCCAGAAGAATTGGGGCTTAGCAACACTGATTACAAGTATTATAAACAGGCTAGGTTCTTGAGTTGTCTCAGCTTCTTACTTCAGGATGAAATGAGGATAAATAGGATACTCTAAACGGTGTGACCAAATGAGATCTTAATTGGCAAATCACCTCTGAATGGTGAAGCAAGGCACTAAGACAGAGCACCATTCAGAATATAGAATTGTGAGACCTAGGTACAGAAGTGTCTTCTTCCAACCTCATCCTACTATAAAGACTTATCAGTGGCTGAATTAGCACCATCAGACTCCATAGTTTCTATGAGTGATATAAACCTAGCTCCCATAACCTCTCCAAAATAAAAAATAAGCGGCACTAGCCTCTGTGATCCTGACCAAGTATTCACCTTCAATTTCCTCCTATGTAAGGTAAAAGTACTAATGTTTACTTTGTAACTTTTTAAAAGCATACCATAGAATTATATCAAAGTAAATTTATTTAATATTTTGAAAAGCTTGTCAGTGTTTTCTGTGCATCACAGTCATTGACTTTCCTTACTATTTGTTGCACTAGATAGGCAGTTCTGATCTGGGCTAGCTTGATAACTGCTAGGCCCTCATGTGTTTGTAGTTAGCTAAGGGTGGCTGAGAGCTAGATGACCTAACAGAGCCCCATTCATATATTTGACATTAAGTAGGCTGTTGGCTGGAACCATGGGAAACAAAACTTGCTGGCAAACTATAGCTCTGAGGCATACAGCAGGGTAGGGGTCAAAAAGAGGACGGAAGAGCAAAAGGGATTATGGTGACCATTCATGGGTGATGTGATGGTGGGAGATTTATGGGGACTACACCTGAGGGGAGATATCAAATATTGTACAAATATGAACAATGATGTAAGAAAAAAAAATTTTAAAGACATTTTTTCTCATTGAATTTCCTTGACACCTTTGTCAGAAAGTATTAGGCTGCATAAGGTATGGACGTATTTGACTTCTCTGTTGTGTTGTTCATCTACATATCCTTATGTCATTACCCTATCATCTGTTTATAGTACATCTTGAAAAATCAATTATATGGTCTTGTACTATTAAACACATCTGGAAATCACACAGTACAACTCATTGGTTGGTGCCTCGTCTCCTGCTTCACTCTACAGTAAACGCAAGATTTGGTATTTAGCAAAGACTCAAGGTGATGCTCCCACAGATTTCTGGAACTGTTTTTCTGTGTCCCACCCTCTTCTGTGCCACTTTCTTCTGCTTCTTGCTGCATTAGTCTCCAATTTGTTTCAGTTCTACTTGGAATCCTTCTGTCTACACTGCATCCAGAATGTCCCTCCAAGCAACACCTGGGGCCACTGCAGAATTGACTTTTCTAGGGGATCATCTTGGGCTGCTAGTTGTTTAAGGTCTCAAAATAACCATTTAAAAATACCCAATTTTAACTGTTTTTTTTTTTTTTAATGGAAGGAGAGTAAATTCATATTGTTATATCCATCACAAACAAAACTGTATGTGCCATCCTTACCGTAACACTGAATGACTGAAGGCCTCCTTGGTGGCCTAGGGATTAAGTATCAGCGCTATCACCTCTGCAGCCCAAGTGTGATCCCTGCCCAGGGAGTTAACCCACATGGCGCAGCAGACCTCTCCTGTCTCGCCCGCTGCTTCCCTCAGCAATGTATTTCAGTAGATCTGCTGTTCTGCTCCCCACTGTCTCTGGTGAATCTTCTTACTTCTCGTACCTCTGGCCTACACCCCAGTTCTTCTATGTAAAAAACAAAACCCAAAAAAACAGGTTAAAGATCTACCCATAAGAGGTAACTTTTGAGTCATTTACATATAGGTTGTTACTTAAAATACTGAAGATGACATCACCCAGAGTGCAGAATTACTGCGTTTGTATTACCCAAAAATATTTGTTACCTGGGCATCCTTGGTGGCGCAAGGGGTTAAGATGCAACCTATGAAGCTATCCGGAGCCTCTGCAGCACTGAGTTCAATTCCCAGCTGGCCAGGGAGCAACCCACATGATGCAGCAGACCTCTCATGACTCGCCCGCTGCTCCCCTTAGCAGTGTATTTCAGTCTGCCTGCCTGTTCTGTTTCTCACTCTGTCTCTGGTGAATCCTCTCATCCCCCACACTTCTGGCCTGTACCCCAGTTCTTGTATGAATAAATGAATCTTACAAAAGAATAAAAAATTAAACATTTTTATATTTTAGAAAAGTTGGAAATAGAGAATTACATAACTCAGTTTCTCCAGTGTCATTAATCTCTTAGTTTTAACAACTGAGTTGGATTTATGTAAGATGTTAACATTAGAATTTTACTATTAACTAAATTTTAAGCTTTATTTGTATCTTACTCGTTTTTCCACTTAGGGTCCTTTTTCTTTTCTAGGATCCACCCCAGGGTATCATGTTGCATTTGTTTTCATGACTTATGTTTTTTTGGTTTACACATAAAAAGAAATCCACTAGGTTAAAGGAACTCAGACAAGAAAGTACACTATCAATCTGAAGTGCTAGTATTTGTGGCTATGAAGATTGTAAAGCAATATAGAGAATTTCCCTACAGAGGTCACAGTTATCAGCGACATAACAAATACTTCATAGAAATCATCAAAATAAAGTGGTTTTAAACAAACATTTAGAAAGACATTAAATTGAAAAACATTTACTTAAAATATGTTAAGAATCAAAAATGGAAAATACATATAAATTCTGGTGGTAACTAAAGTAAATCAGACAGCAAATAATAGTCTATTATTGGAGGTTTTATCTCAGATATGACAACCCTGATCAATTGTTAATTGTTGCATAATAGAGTTATGACAGAAAACCCTGAGTGAATTTTAGCCTTTGTGGCAACTAAAAACGTTGTAGCTTTAATTAACAAAGTGAAGCAAGTTCTGAATGATTTGAACCTGTTGTTGAACATTTGTGATCAGCTGTATGACAACTCAGCTATACTGACACATATGAACAAAGCATTCTTTAAAAGATTTTTTTTTTAATAGAGGCATGTTTTTCTTTATTTATTTGTTTGCTTGTTTGTTTGTTTTGTTTATACATGCACTGGGTACAATCAGAAGCGCGGGAGGGTGAGAGAATTCACCAGAGCCAGAGCGGGGAGCAGAGCAGGCAGAAGGACCGAAGTACACTGCTGAGGGGAGCAGCGGGTGGCAGGAGAGATCTGCGCACCATGTGGGACCCTCCACTGGTGGCCGGGGAGCAGCCGGGGATTGAACCGGCGCTGCAGAGGCCGCGGGCAGCTTCGCAACCCAGCGCTCAACCGCTGCGCCACCGGGGAGGCCCACAAAGCATTCTTTAGAACCATGACTATACATACAACTATGGTCTGTTGAGCTAGTTAAAAAAAAAAAAAAAAACTCATTGAGAAAATGTTGCTTCCTTACTACCAGGATTTGTTCAGCATTTTCCAGCTATTATCTTGTTCTTTCAGGTTCATCTACAGATGAAGTATCTCAAAAATGATCTGCCCATGATAAAGCTATTCAAACTTTGCAACATGTATTCAAAAACATTTTAAGGACTCAAATATATTTTCAAAGATTTGAAGAGAAACTGGTTCAAAAAGAAGAGACTATTTTTTCCCCCTAAAAGTTGATAAAATGCAAATATCCCATCAAATTTTTCAAACAACTGTAAGTTTACAAGAGAGCTGAAAATTATAAAGAACTTTCTACCCTGAATAACTTCAGAATAAATTACTGAACTGGTATCTATTACTTTAGGTTTATCCTTACAAAAAAAGGACATTCTTACATAATCACAAACAAAATTACAAAATTAAGTGATATTTGCTAATATCTGACCTTCATGCCTCATTCAATTTCATTAATTATCCCAATGTCTGATAAAGCAAAAGGATCCAGATGACAGTCACATAATAACTTTTATTGTTAGAACGGTTTGTTAATCTTTTCTTGACTTTCATGATTTTGAAATCATGATATTTTGTAGAAATGTCCCTCAGTTTTGGTTTGTCCTATTTTTTCCTCATGAATCACATTATATAACTTCAGCAGGCATATTACAGATATTAGCCTGTATTCTTCTCAATGCAACCTATCAAGTTGTACAGGGTTTCAATTTATCCCATTACTGATATTCACATTGATCACATTAATCTCTACTGCAAAATTAATGTTTGCCCTTTTATAATCACAAAGTACACTGTAGGGAGACATTTGAAACTATGTAAATATCCTATTTCCTATGAATTTAGCCTCATTATTACCCCTACCTTATTACCCATACCTAATTTATGTTCTATAGTCTCATTCTTTTTATAATCCATGAAAATCTCTTACTTTTGCAGTTTTCTAAAAAATTGTGGTTAAAATACATAAATCCTATCTTTGTAACCATTTTTAAATGATCACATTTATGTACATGGGTTGTACAGTTCCTTATATATTCAGGATAACTCATTTTTTCCTATTTCATTGGTTGCCTTTTCACTCCAATGTTTCCTTTAATGTGCCAAAGTTTTCAGACTTAATTTTTCCTATTAATCCATTTGCTGTTGTTTCCTGTGCTTCTGGGGATCCTATCTAAAAAGCCATTTGTCAAACCAGTATTTTTCTTGTGTTTTTGTCTAGGAGTTTTGTAATTTTAGGTCTTATATATTTAAGTCTTTAACTCATATTAAAGTTTGTATATGGTATAAATAAGGGCCCAACTTCCTTCTTTGCATGTGGATATGTGGATGTCCAGTTTTCTTAGCATCATTGTTGAAGAAACTTCCTTTTCCTATTGTCTATAGGCACCCTTATTGAAGATCATTTGACATATACACAAGGGTTTATTTCTGCACTCTCGATTCTGTTTCATTGGTCTATGTGTTTGTACTATCACTTTTTTATTACCCATATCGTCCCCAATTTGGCTTGTTGCAAATTCTCATTGTTTTCTGGGTTATTTTGATGTTTCCATTGTTCATTAAGACCTTTCTTGGGGCCTCCCCAGTGGCGCAGCGTTTGAGCGCTGGGTTGCGAAGCTGCCCGCAGCCTCTGCAGTGCCGGTTCGATCCCAGGCTGCTCCCCGGCCACCGGAGGAGGGTCCCACATGGCGCGCAGACCTCTCCTGCCGCCCGCTGCTCCCCTCAGCAGTGTACTTCGGTCCTTCTGCCTGCTCTGCTCCCCGCTCTGGCTCTGGTGAATTCTCTCACCCTCCCATGCTTCTGACTGTACCCAGTGCATGTATAAACCAAACAAACAAACAAACAAATAATAAATAAATAAATAAATAAATAAGACATGCCTCTAGAAAATTAAAAAAAAAAAAAAAAAAGACCTTTCTTGCTTTCTGGCACATTTTCTGATCTCATCATTCACTTTGCCTACACCAGTGTCAAAATCAGCCATTTCTCTAGAGTTGTGATTTCCTTTAGCAGATGTTATTTAGAAGCTAAGATCTAGATGCTAGGTATTTCCACTGAAGTGTCATTGTTTCTAGGCTCTCTCTGAACACATGAATTCAACACAGCATATACACACACATACACATACGTTTTCAAAACATACACATTATATCTAGAACATTAATCCAAAAACACAGGGTTCACTCTAACTTTCACCCTGTTGGCATTTTTAACTCCCTCCTCACTGAAAAACCTTGTTTTCTTTTTTCCTATTTAATCAGTTCCCTATATGTAACTACTCCCCCATCTCAACTGCTGCCCTTTTATCCACATGGGGATCACCTCTTCCTGCTTTGGTTATGCCACCTCACAGCAGGTCACCGTGCTGCCTGTCACCTGCCTCCTCTTCACACCTGCTTAGTGTTTACCCTCCATGCTGGGTTAGTCCCGTGCATGGATGCCCTTTCATCCCACAGGTTGTGGCAACACCAGTAGGCGTTCTTTACCACTTAATCTCCGACTCCCCATGCCAAAACTGCAGCCTATGATGGACACCTTCCTTATTCACCTTGGGTTTTAATACTTTACAAGGCTGCACCTCTATGCAGACACCTTAGGCTCTAACTTTTCCCTCTCACTCCCTGCACAACAATCGTACATCCCAGGCTACCACCTCCACAGACACCCTTCTCACACAATTTGGACTCCAACAGCTAATGTAAGTCTGCCCCCATGTGGGCAGCCTCACCACGGTGCTTAGGATCTGACATCCCACAAGCCAGCAGCCAAGATTTCCTAAATAATTGAGCACCACCTCTTCTGAGGCTAACCCTGAAATGTACATGTATGAAAGGTAAACACCAAAAACCCCCAGAACTTCAACCAATTTAACTCTATATTCTAGACATCAGTCATAGTAGGTTGGGAGCCCTCCAAATTGAGGAAAATATATCCACTGCTTTACTTAAAAATTAACTATTCATTTCCTTGCTATTTTTTTTAAAGTTTGGTCCAAGCAGTATCTAGCATCAAGTGGGCAACTCTAACTCCTGAATGAATACTCAGCAGAGTGATAATTAAGGCCTTTCAAATACTGTTGACACTATTTACTGTTATCCCAATACCAGTGTCCCTAAATGAACTTTGCCTGCCACCTAAGGGTAATTGCTTCCAACACTATGCTAGGGTCCATTCTGTCCTAGGAAAACACTAATTCTGCAATCTCCATCTTAGCCAATTTCTTCAAGAAGCAGACTCAACAGAGGTCACCATTCTAAGATTGGGGACTTGTTAGCACAAATGGTTTAACAAACAGCTCTTCTTCAAAAACACACCTGGGGGAAAAAAAAAGATGGCACCACACTACCTTAGCTTATAATCTTCTCCTGACTCCTATACTTACCAAGGGCAGAAATGGCTTGGCACAGAAAGATTATCAGATGCAAAGGCTAAGATACAGGCTCACCAGAGTGGCTCCAAGTATAAAATTTCAAGTTTGCTCAGTGAGGGATGGCTGTTAGTAGACATCCAAGTAGTTACTTGTAGTTCAGTACAGTTCAGAACAATTTCCATTCTAGCATAAATCTAGGTTTCATACACAGGTCTGCTTATTCCTGAACCAAGTCTGTACTACCTTATCACAGGTCTTGGTATCTCACAGGTCTCCTTCCATTTTATCATTTGCCTTAAATTTCTACATAAAATTTACTAACAGATCACCAAATTAGCAGAGAAACCTCTTGGGTTTTTAACTGCACTTGCATTGTGTTTTCTTTCTTTCCACAAACCTTTCCCTTTGCAAAGGAGCAGCGGCTCTCTGCCCACCTGTGTCTATGCAAATGCCCTTTTTTTCCTTTTCAGTATTTACAATATTGACTCTTCCTATTTGGGTCAATATTGTCTACCCAAAAAAAGGTTTAATGTTCCCCAAAAAGGATTTTTACATCTTTTATTAAATTTAATACCAGCTACTTTATATCTGGTTTCTATATTGGTTTTGTATTTTCAGAGTTTGTTTTTCTTCTAACTGTAATTTATCTGTAGTCTTTCATACCATTTCATCTATCATATGCAAATAACGACCATAGGAAGTGCCACTGTTACATGTACAGGTTGGCTTTTCTGAGGCCAAAGTAAACTGAATTACTGCTTTGCCACTTATCTTTCTAAATTTACTTCACCTGTAAAAAGAGAAACCCCCACAGGACTGTTTTGACACATATGAAATAACACATGGGCAAGTGTTATCTAATTCCTTTCTCCCAGACAGCAGCCTTTTCTTTTTATGCTCAAGATATTTACACATTGCAGTCATTCTCAGTATTCACTGAGTAGAAATTATTTCCTGGCTCTCAAAGGACAGAAAGAACATTCCTTACCTTATAATCTTCTGAATCCTATACTTAGCAGACCAGGCACTCAAATGCTAAAGAAGATACTTTTACTTTGGGTTGAAAATAAAACCCACGGCTTGTAAGTAAAATTAAGACCATTCTTACACTACTATGAGAATTCTATTCAAAGTAACATTAGGATAGTACACATTTCTTCAATGAAATGTTAAATATTAATGTTCTATGTATACATGTACAAAATATGTAGGTACAAAATACCTCCCCTTCAAATGATTCTAATTGTGTACAATGAACAAGTTTAGAAACTTTCAGTTGTAAGGATGGGAAACTAGGTTTCAGTAACTGATTTCACCATAAGTAGGGCACTACTATTACTACTCTTGATTCATTCTGGCTTGACTGTACTGTTGTGACTTACTAGGGAAATTGGATAGACAACAATCATTCAATTCTTTCTTGGATATTGGGGCTTTGCTTAGATCTTTCAGTTCCTGGGCTTGCCTGTGATTGGGTGAATTAATTGGAGCCTGAATGCACACACACTAAACTGTTTCTCAGTTATAAAATGGAATCAGACTTACCCAATATATTTCTTTTTTTTTTTTTTTTAAATTTTTTTTTTTTAAGATTTATTTATTTATTTATACAAGCACTGGGTACAGTCAGAAGCGCGGGAGGGTGAGAGAATCCACCAGAGCCAGAGCGGGGAGCAGAGCAGGCAGAAGGACCGAAGTACACTGCTGAGGGGAGCAGCGGGCGGCAGGAGAGGTCTGCGCGCCATGCGGGACCCTCACCAAGTGGCCGGGGATCGAACCGGTGCTGCAGAGGCTACGGGCAGCTTCGCAACCCAGCACTCAACCGCTGCGCCACCGGGGAGGCCCGCCCAATATATTTCTTAACATTGTTAAGAAATTGTTAAGAAATTTGTTAGGTGGCAGCACATTAACATTTTAACCTTAGAAAGAAAACACATTCTTACTTGCAAAACTGATTTTTAAAGCATCTACTATTAAAAAGGATGTGGAGAAATGTGCATTTCCACATACAGCTGGGATAAGGTAAATCAGAGGGCAATTTCATGTGTTAAAAATTTCAAGTGATGGGAGGGAGGGAGTGAGGAGCACAGGGGACTGTGAGGGTGCACAGGTGCATTGGTGAAGGAAATTTTACGGGGACTACACTTGAGGGGGTAGGGGAAAGCAAATATTATTTAAAAATGAACAATGATATAATAAATAAATAAAATTTCAAGTGCTCCTCCTGCCCGCCTGTGACTATGTAGGGGTTTCCACAAAACTTTGGCCTTTGCAAGCCAGCAGCAGAAGCAGCTCTCTGCCAACCTGTGTTTAAACAGATGCCTCTTTTTTCTCTTCTCCTTTCCTAATAAACCTGTCTTAAAATAAACAAAACAAAAAAAACCAACCACCTTATTTGGGTTCAAACTTACTGAATCAAGCACCCCAGTAAAAATCCAAATTTTTGGGAAAATATGATGTGCATTTAGAGTTACTTGAGGATATTCACTGAAGCCGGGTCCAAGTTTTGTAACAAGTTTCCAGTCTACGTTTTGCTGACATTTGACAAATGTCACGTAGATAGCTGAAAGCAGAGTTTTCAGTAGCTAGCTTTTAGACTATTTAATAAGAAAATGTTGACATAGTAAATGCATTCAAGTATCCTTCACATATCCTTACACATTCTCCCTATATGACTGACACACAACAAAATGTACAAGAACTTCTGCTCTAATTATTACTTTCTTTTTTTTTTTTATTTATTCATTTGTTTGTTTTGTTTATACATGCACTGGGTACAGTCAGAAGCACGGGAGGGTGAGAGAATTCACCAGAGCCAGAGCGGGGAGCAGAGCAGGCAGAAGGACCGAAGTACACTGCTGAGGGGAGCAGCGGGCGGCAGGAGAGGTCTGTCGCGCCATGTGGGACCCTCCTCTGGTGGCTGGGGAGCAGCCGGGGATCGAACTGGCGCTGCAGACAGAGGCTGCGGGCAGCTTTGCAACCCAGCGCTCAACCGCTGCGCCACCGGGGAGGCCCTCTAATTATTACTTTCTAAAGCAGCTGTTTGTAAGCTATGTCAATAGTACTTTTTCCTGACTTAATGTGTAAACGAATGCCAACAGAACTGGTTCAATAAAAATAAGTTGACTACTAGGTAAAGACTCAGTAAGTAAAATGGCTATGATCAGAAGTACTGGTAAGAATGAAAATCTCATGCATTGCTGATGGCTATGCAAAGGGGTGTAGCTGTGGTGGAAGTTTCAGGGTTGCTCAAAAAGTTAACAGAATTGCCTCAGTTCCAGCAATTCCACTCCATTAGATACAAATTCAAAAGAATTACAAGCAGGGCTGTATAAACCAATGTTTATAGCAGGATTATTCACCACAGCCAAAAGGTGGAGACAACTCAACCTCTTAACAGAGGAACACAATGTATATATGCACATTATTCAGCCATAAAAAGTAATGGAATTGATGCAAGCTGCATCACATCTTGAAAACGTGCTAAGTGAAAAAGGCCAGCCACACAGGACCATATTCTGATTCCCACCATTCCATTCATGAAGTATCAAGAACAAGCAAATTCATAGAAAATACAGTAAAAGTAGTTATGGGCTAGAGGATAGAGCAGTTACTGTTGAATGGGTAGTTTGCTTGAAATGAGAAAGTTCTGGAAATGGAAAGCAGTGATAGCTGCACACTATCTGCAGCCTGTAATGCCATGGAAATCTGTATTTAAATGACTGAAAGTGTTAACTTTTGTGTTACAGCTAGTTTACAAATGGAAAGGTGCTAAGTTGCTCTTTCAACTGTGGTAGACCAACACTTTTAAGGACACTCCAATATTTATTTAATCATGCATGTACCACATGTTGACGTAAGCATTTGGGACTTAAAGATGATCCTGGCTTTCATGAGCCTTTATGTTCTAATGAACAACAAAAATATCAAGTATTGTGCAAGGTAATAATGTTAGGTAATAAATGCTTGGTAGAAGTAAACAGTAAAGGAGAAAAAAGTTCCATTTTCAACAGAAAGGTGAAAACAAATCTCATTAAGATGACAAATGTCACGTAGATAGCTAAGGCATTCCAGGCAGGCCCAAACAAGAGCATGCCTAGACTGTTTGAAAAACAAGGCCACAGTGCTAGAATGTAGTGAGCACGGAGGAAAGGTATTGGGAAATGTGGTCAGAAATCACAGGGACCAAATCACTGAAGGCTCATTAAAAGAGCGCTTTACTGATGGAAAATGGGAGCCACTACATGATTTGAACAAACATGCCTGAAACTGACACAGCAATAATAATATAATACAGGTAAAGTATGAAAGCATTAGTCAAAGGGCAGATATTTCTTAATGGCTGGCAAAAAGATGTGATATATTGGATGTGGGGTGTAACTCAAGAATGATATAATAGCAATTGAATCTAAGCAACTGAAATGATGGTGTTGGTATCAGCTATAGGAGAAACTCAGTGCAGCCATGGAGATGGCCCACCACAACGGCCTGGGTTTGATCCCTGGCCGGGAAGCTAACCCCATATATGGCACAGCAGACCTCTCCTGTCTCGCCTGCTGCTCCCCTTACCAGTGTATTTCAGTCAATCCACCCATTCTGCTCCCCACTGTCTCTGGTGAACCCTCTCACCCCCCTGCACCTCTGGCCTATATCTCAGTTCCTCCATGCAAAATAACAAACTTATAATAAATAAATAATTCTTTTAAAAAATGGTATATTAAGTTTGAGATGCCTATTAGATATTCAAGAAATACCTAATAAATACTTATTAGATACTTGTAGAAATATCCAGAAGGCAGGTAAAATCTTCAGTTTGGGAAAACAGTCTCATCTGAAAATATAAATTTAGAAAATTGGCAGTGTGTAATGCTTAAAGCCAAAACAGGAAAACACCATCAAGGAATGAGGGAGAACAGATATGGGAGCATCCCAAAATAAAAATATTAGGGAAGAGAAACAGCAAGGAAGACTCTAAGGATATAAGGAATAGTGTATAAATTCTTTGTAACTTTCTGCTTATCTGCCTAGCTATGCTAATCGCTCAATGGCCAACTTCTTGTAAGAGGGCATGTTCCAGACTGATAATGGTAACTTTAGGTAGATTATTGCCAAAGTATTCTCAAGGATGTGAAAGTATGCCATCTCCTCTCCTTCAGTGTCATATCACATACTCAGATCACTTTGAAAGACAAGGAAAACATAAAAAAGACTACTACAGAAGTCTATACTAGGCAGCCTTCCAGTAAGTATACACGTTCACATGTAACATGAAATATAAATTATTAGTTTATTTCTAACGTGCTGGAAATAATTTAATAAAATGAACATGCTGAGTATAATTAGAAACTTAGGAAGATTCTTGCATTTTGTGTTGACATTTAAGATAACCCCTTCCTTCCCCCAACTTGAGTAAAGAAAAAGGTAGTAATATTAAACATGGCCACCAATTTTAGAGGAAAAAAAGAACTAAATGTACAGTCCTAACTCAAGTTTCTATATTGTACTGGAATAGGGCCCAATTCCTGAGTCAATGTCCAAATCTTTTTACAATGTTAGCATCTAGATATAATTTATCTACCTATATCTAATAGGATGGCTATAGTAATTATATGGGTAGAATGCGTATTGTATCTTTTAAAAATTAAGATACCACGAAGTTATGATTGTCTTGACTGACATAAGTATCTTAAAGCACAGTATCTCTTATAGAGATGTGGAAATTAACATTTTTAAAATATATTCTAAAATGCTTTTCAGGTATTGAAAAAGCTTTTTAAGTGGCATCTATGGCAGCAGAGGTATAGTGAGCAAACTGGAGGGGGGGGGGAGTGGGTTTGAAACCCAAAGTCTATTCCCACCATTCTGTTAGTGATAACCCCACTTGAAAAAGGAAAGTATCTCTAACAGGGTGACTTAAAAAAAAAAAAAAAAAACCCCAACAAGCTCCTAGTGAGATAATAAGCACAAGAGCAAGTAAAAAAAATGCTGATGGGACCCCTTCATCCAAGGAGGAGGGATAAGGGCTTGGGTGCTTCTTTTCTGCAGATAGGCTGACAACCATTAAATTGAAGACTAAGTACTAATGCCTTCATCAGCCCATAGCTACAACCAACTACTCTACTCTCAACTAGACTAACCTAGTCCCCACAAACCTACACATCAACTAATTCTCCCAAACTTAAGCTATGACCCACTGTGCAATACCTTCAACCTGTATTCTAAGTCACTGGATAGGTCTAAAAATCTCTTATCATCCAACACACCCCACAAAATTCCAGGTATTTTCCCTATTCATATCTGCTCTCCTGAGAAAGCTACTTCTACTTTAATCAGCATTATAGTACTTGAGTATTTGTCTTCTAAACCCCAAACTTTCTAAACCAACTATATAGCCACGATTACTTGCTATTTCTTGGCTCTCAAAGGCACTTAATTCAGTTTCCAAATCTTCCCCCAATGTTTATCCCAGTCAATGGCACACTGTTAGACAGCTGAATGTTATATTATTTCAGTTAAATTTTCACTAAATACTGTCAATTTTATATCCTAAATCAGGAAAACAAATTTTCTCTGCTTCTATTATCCCTGCTGCCCTCTTGTGGCAGAAGGCTCTTGTAAGAGTTTCATCATTGGTTTGCCTCATCTATTCTTTTTCCCATTTAGGTTTAACCTGCAGCCAAGTAGATTTCTGAAATGTTAATCTAATTGTGACACTTCATTGGTTACATATCATACTTGGGACAATCTCCAATGTGTTTTACAAGCCTCCCCAGTCTTGGTCCTACCCTATTTATTGAACCCCTTATCAGGGCTTTTTTCCTCTTCACTCCCTGCTTCAAACTGGAAGAATGCCAGTTCCTATTAATATGCTGCTTCCTGCCAAAAGGCCTTTTGTGCAAACCTCTTTGCCTAGAAGGAACATCCCCTTCTCTCTTTAATAAGTTGCCTTACTCTTTCTTCAGGTCTCAGTGCATTATTAAAGAAATAACTTTCATAGAAAAGCTGGAAAAATCCATCTCTGGGCCTCGCTGGTGGCACAGGGGTTAATGCCTCAGCACTATCAAGCAATCACCAGTCACTGAGGCAAGAGTCCCATCTCTGGCCAGGGAGCTAGCCCACACCTCTCCTGTCTCACTTGCTACTCCCCTCAGCATTGTATTTCAATCTGCCTGTTCTGTTCCCCACTCTGTCTCTGGTTAATTCTCTCACCCCCCTGCACCTGTGGCCCACACCTCAGTTCTTGTATGCATAAATAAAAAATCTTAAAAAAAAAATCTATCCCTCATCTGGCACTGACAACAGAGCTGATCACTACTGATATAACATGTAAAATCTAGTAGTGAAAGATAAAACGAAGAGAAAGATGCAGGACAAAACAAGTGTTGGAAATCATTTCTAATAACATTTCTGCTAACCCACATACGGCACAGGAGACCTATCCTGTCTCACCCCCTGTTCCCCTTAGCATGTATTTCAGTAAATCCTCCTGTTTTGCTCCCCACTCTGTCTCCGGTGAATCCTGGCCATCCCACCCTGGCCCCTCTGGCCTACACCTGTTCTTCTATGCAAAAATAAATATATATATCAAGGAAAAAAAAAAGCTTTCTTGCACTGATAAATCAGACCGTGACTGGTTCCTATGGAGTCTGGTGTGGCATTTGGTTAAAAGATGTACCCAATAAATTTTCCTTTCAAATACTCTCGGCAAGAGCTTCAACTCAATGCAAGCGATAATCAATGAGCAAAATCATCCTTAAAATGTAAACATGAAAAAGAGCAGTAGGAGACCTCAAAAATCCTGAACCACAATTTTAATGGGAGCATGGAAAGGAATCCCAGTAATGTTAACTTACTATTTTCCATGTGGTTATTTCAACTGTTTAGAATTGTTACCTCCAACATACTCTAAAGCATACATTTAAGAAATTCTGGGCTTAATACCATACTTGGCATACAAATCTTTACCGAAATGACAATTTGTCACTTTTAAAAATACCCTACCCTGTTTCCAAGCTAGCTGGTAGAATAATTTTGTTGCAACCTAGACAAATTTTTATTTGACTGAAGTCTAGAAGGTTAATAATCCCCTAAAACTAGACAAATGTTTTCTGAACCTTAGGTTTAAGAAAACTAAAACATACTAGAAACCCTAGGTTTCTAAATCCTAATTTTAGTCACTTGCAATAGACTTTAAAGGCCATCAAACCACAACAGAACTTTCCAGGAGCCTGCCTTAAAGACATGTACAGACAACAATCTAATTCATTATACTATATGTTGCCAAATGGATTATGAATTACTCAAAACCACAAACAATGGTTATTTAACAAATTACAAATCAAATAAAAAGGACAAACTGCAAAGTATTATCAAAACTGTATTTTATTTTCATACAAGATAAATACCATGCTTGTCACTAATGCAGTTTTAAGGCCAACAGTGGCCATATAGCAAACTGCTGAACAGTCTCCTAAATGCTAAAGAAAGAAAGACAGAAAGTAAACATTAAACACAAAATTGCAGTTACAAACATTTTAAAAAAATGGAATGAGTTTTTTTTTTAATAGAAGCTAATGTGGAATCTAGTTCTCATGGACACCAAAAAGATGTCTATTTGATCAAATTATCACCTTACCTTTTGCACAGAAATCTTATTGTGAAGTCACCATAGAGTCAATAGGCTAAAAATTTAAGACTATCTTTGGCCTTCTGGTATTAGACAAATTATTTACAAACTGTGATTCAGTAACTCATGGATACTGATAATATGATACAACTTTTTTTTGTTAAGGGCTTTCCATTAAAAATTGTAAAACAACTTTGTAAGGCTGTACAAGGCTGTAAACTACTTTGCTAATAATATACCATGGGATGAAGAGGCAGAAGGAATAAGAAGACCTTTTTTAAGGCTAAAGTCATTAACATTATAGATGCATTCCTTAGAATACATTATGATTTACCCCCAAAGGATCCTTTCCCATTAAATACCACCTGAGTACTACATTTTCAAAGTAAAAAAATAAACAGGAATTCACCATTGTATTTGAAAATAATTTAACTTACAAAATGCTGAGAAGTGTTACGCAGTAACAGTGTGACAAAAAGAACACATCTTCAAAATGAAATGTTTTCACTAAATGCAGGGTCTGTCCAATTATGAAATTAATGTAAAACATTTACACCCGTGGTGGAGTTTTAAGACACTCCCACACGAAAAACGGCAGTATTTACTATCTGCAGATACCATTTCAAGATTTGTGTCACTTCAATTATATTCTAACTAATATTTTTAAAGGCCCCCATTACGACATTAATTAATATAGCAAGAAGTCTTTAAAACATTAAAATCTGCCTATATCTAACCAAGTGTTTATATGTCCCATACAAAAACCATAATAGCTGCATACTCAGAGCGAATGCCAACAACCTGAAATTTTAAAGAAACGTTGGTTAAACAAACCTAAATCAATCTGAACAGGATACAACTGCCTAAGTATTTGGAATATTCATTAAAAAATTCATACTGCTTCTTTCTAATGACAAGAAAGAAGAGTACAAGAACTTCCTCCCAGAAGCCTAGACATCTGAACAAGTTTCCATTTTAACTTAAATAAACTTTAATCTTGAACCTTTTGATTTCTCTATATCAAAACTCTCACATTACAGATACAAGGAATGCTATAGCATGTAAGGCCACATTTTAATAAATTTTGTATTTAATTTTTGGTTGAATACCTATTTAAAAGTTAGTCTAAGGCTTCTAAGAGTCAAGTTGCTGAAAAAAATAAATACACCAGTGTTTAAACTGAAGGTTAATGTTAAAAACAATACACACAACACTGTAAGAACAAAAAATAGAATGCTTTGCTACAAAAATCCCACTTAATGTATTTTAGCACAAAACTGTCTATTATGTACAATGTGTAAGCGGGCATTTAAGTACATACAACTGTGGAACATTTACAGATGGCTATGGGATGCAATGAACTAAATGAATAAAATTTAAAAAGCAGTTATCTGTAAAACAACAAAATCTCAATACCATATTCTCAGTAAAAAATCAAACACAAATTTCCTCTTAAAATAATAAACTGAAGCTTAAAACACAAAATTGGAGCCATCTTACAAGATACAGAAGATGCAATGACCATTCAGGTGTGAAAACCAAAATGTTGAGAGTACTCCAACAGAAAGTCTTGCAGTAGCATCTCATTGTATAAAACATTATGTATTTGGGTTATTGGCACATTAAGTACATAAGAGAAGAGAAATCCTTTACCCTTCCAACAATTTCTCCCCTTCACCACAAATGTTATACAACAGTCATTAAAACCTCCATATTAATATTGTAAGACCTGACCTTAAACTAGTTAAAAGAAAAAAAAAGAAAAAAAAGAAAAAAAAGGGCAATATTCTCCACAGGAGAATTAAATGAAAATACCTTAAGCTACAATCCATTAAGTTATTTGTGAACTCCTAAGAATGTTGTACATAAAGGGGCCACTAAATGGGCTAAACTATGATCAATAGCCACTGCCACTTCCAATTTGTGTATGAAAATCAACAATATAAACTTTTAAATTTACATTGGAAAATCCTCTCCAGAATGTATGTCCTTTTAATTAACTAAAAGCAACACTTGTTGCTTCAGAAACAATACCTTTCAGGTGCTGTATCACTCATTCAAAATTTTACTGACTGAAAGGAAATGTGGCCACATAGGACTAATAAATGCTATGGTTTAAAATTAAATGTTTGCACTCATATGTACTTAACTATTAAGAAGAAATGAAAAGGTCTCTGGGGGCCCCCCTTTTTTGGTGTCTACGTAAATACCTCTTTGGATTGTTTTTACACATTTCAAAAAACAAGAGTTTTAAAATAATCTCAGTCTGTAAACAACAGGAGGGATCTGAAGAATAAAAACAAGGCTTGCAATTTTCATTTTTACTGCTATACATTCAATGTGTTATCAGTTAGAAAAAGAGTTAGCAAAACTTAATTGACCAAACCAAAAAGTCACTTCCTTCTGACAACACAATAATGGACTAGCAGCAAACAATTCTAGTAGATTCTCACTGTTTACAACAAGTCACATAATGAGATCAGCCAAGTAGGGAAAAGTGATACAGAATGAGCAATTAAAGGGTTCCACTGATTAAAAAAAAAAAAAGTAAACTAAGAATTTAATTAGTGTGAAATTTCCAGTTTCAAGGTCAAGCACAGTTAGATTTTTGTGATTCCATTTAAAAATTTTTCAGAGAAAATTTTATTCTCATGGATGTTTACTTACCTTTTAGCTTATTATTAACTAATTTCCCCTGGAATATATTTATGTCCATAGTTCTTCACTTTAGAGCATTGTAATTAAAATATAGCACAAGCTAAGAAATGACAAAACTAACATCATCTATACATAAAACAAGAAAATGCATTTTGGATACAACTCTCAAATATTAAAAAAAGAGACTGCATTTTCAACAAGATAGATCGACTGAAAAATCATTTTTAAAAGCAAACAGTTCTGATAAACACTAATGATTCCATGCACAAATACTCTCATCACAAATTTTTTTTGAAACAAGACTGGCAATAATATGAGTAATTTGAAACAGCTAGTTATATTAGTAGTGTGTCAGTGGAGAGGAAAGTGAAAAACTGCTATGCAAATTTCTGGAGGGCTCTTAGAGCTGCACAGTACATAATATAGGGTACCTAAACATTTGAATCATCATCCTAAAATTTGGCTGTACTTTTAAGATAATACCAATGTGTTATTAGAATATCTTGCAAAGGCAATCATATCTTAAAATCACCAAACATTAAAAATTTTAACTTAAAGTTCTGAAGTAATGATTTAGAGTGACCTTCCTATAAAAATGTCTCATCAGTTGACACTCTGCCTATGCTAATTTTGCAATTAGAACACATGCTAAACAAGTGCTTTAATCTGTGCCTATATGCAAAGGCAGGTTTGAAAGAAATCTTTGATTAACTAAATAAGGCTAATATGAATCAACAGACTTCATGACTATACATAGAATTTCTTAAGCTGTGGAGATAAAGTACACCTAAAATCTCCCAGTACACGTACAGGAGAATACAACCTGATGTTAATAAAACATCACACCCCTTCAGAATCTACAGTAACCGAAAAATAAAACTAAGGCTCTCTTTACTCATATTTGTCTGCTGAAACCTATTATTTACACTGCCCATGGCTTCAAAAATAAACCACAGGCACTACCAATATTAAACAGCAAATAACTGCTGCATCAAATCGGTATTGTTAAAATAGTTCTTCAATGCTAGCAGTTTACAATTAAGCGTTTTAATACATCTGGTGTTGTAACTAAGTTGTGTTACTATAGCAAATAACATAAGGGTTTTTACTAAATTATAAAACCACAAATTTTTTGACCCCTAACACATTGACTGGATTGCTATGTCTGTGAAATTTCTGTTTTTACAAGTTTATATATCATTCAGCAAAGTCACAAGCTAACTAGGTAAAAACAGCTAGAAAAGCAGAATATAGAAATATTAAATATCCATGTAATCACCTATTCTATTATCAAAATCAAGGGCAAGAGACACTTAATTAGTATGTTTAATTCACTGAACTCAAGAATTAAGATTGATGCATATCCAAAAACGCTATTGCAATGCTTGTTTTTTAAAGGACAGTATAAATGTCATAGTAACATTATCTTTAGATATTGCTGAACACAAGACTTTCCCTGAGGTGTAAACATCAAATAACTTGAACAGCTTTACACATCAGCCCCATTAAACAGTTTATTACAACACTACATCTATTGTAATCAAAGTGGTGCTGTTTACAGACATTATCATATGAACATTTTTAACAAGAACAAACTACTATAAAAACAAGCATTTACTTGACGGTTTTTTCCAATTGCTTGCACATTATAATGGCCAAATGTATATAACCAGTAATAAAGTTGCAAAAGCTATAACTTTTTAAATCACACAGGTTTCCTTCAAATAAAACAGTTAAGCAACATAAAAAATAAAAGTAGAGCTACTGGTTACCATTTATGCAGATTTGCTTTATTCAGATCTATTCCTGTTCATTTTATCCATGAATCCTTACAGGTTCAGTTCAATCACAAGAAGCAAACTGCTGGACAAGCGTCATTTTTCCCCCATGAAGACTGTTTTGTCTTGGAAGGTGTTCCTCTTCCTTCAGCTGTAATGTGTTAAAATTTGTGATGTAGATTTTGCTATTCCCCATAATACACAGAAAAAACGCTGGCTTAACTATACATACACAAGTCGTGCATCTACTTCACTGTTACGTATTCTAACACAATATAGAAATTAACTGAAACAGTAGCTGCCTTTGTGGTGGAGAAGTGCTCCCAATTTATGTGATGATTTAAACGGAGACATGCTGATTTCATTCTTAGATATTATTGCCATATAAATTTGACGGAAAAGAAATGAAAACACAGCAGCTACTGTTTCTGTGATGATGGAAACATTTATAAGTCATTTTCTAAAGTATGCACACTACAAAAATAAATTTAAAAAATGTTTGGATGATTTTAATGTAGATTTTTTTCATTTACCCACGTGAAGTCTATGTAACTCATTAACAATTAAAAGCGAACTGTATAAAATGCAATAAATTATTTTACAAATTAGTTGTATTTATTTGACAGCATACAGGAACTTCTGCAACTGTTATGAATCAAATGGTCCTCTCATAGTACAAAATTTATAAATAAAATTTATAAATATATAGTTCAGTATGCACATTTAAATAAATATGACATCCACATACAAATCTTTAGACATAATACAAATTTAAAACATTTACTTGACCTTTACTCTATTCCATCTATATTGAAATATGTAATGTGTATATAGACTAACCAAAACCAAGCTAAATGGGAATCTTCAACGATAAATTTCATTGAAAACTCACACACACACACACAAAAAAAAATTTTGATAAACTAAAGTTTCAAGAATACATAATAATGCAACGTTCAGGTAGAGATTCACAAAAGAAACATTCAATTAACTTGGAAATAAGTGACCACTGAAACACCAGGTAGTCAAATTAAACCCCCAGAGAACATTTCAAGAAGATGATATAAGAGGCAAAGGGCACAATGCTTAGTCGTATTTTGCCATAAAAGTAATTTTAAAATTACGTTCTGCTCCATAAATAAGAGTAATTAGTATTCCTTCACAACTGTAATTTTTTTATTTTGGGTCCTTTCCTCCTCAAGTAGACTGTAAAAGCACCTTAAAAGCATTAGTCCACATACACATTCATATTGCCTAGCAGTAAAAACCTAAAATTTAGAACTGTAAAGAAAAAGTAAGATGTTATAGACCTGGACTTTCTCTTTTAAATAGCTTCTATTTGTCCATGTTTTTCAAAGAGAGCTTAAAACATTTTTAATGTTACCTTTGTACCTTTATCTTATGTTGATGAAGCTTGGTGGAATTGTTATAGGAAAAAAATGTAGCAAGGCAGCTTTCATGTTTTATTACTTGTAATGCACTTTAAAACAAGGAATATGTTCTAATCCGGAAAAACTGGGTTACTAGGAAATTCATAAATCTTATTGCTCAAGAACTCTAGTCTCCCTAACCTTTCCTGTTGGGAGGGGGGAAGAGAGATTGGGTCACTAAGGGAAAATTACTTAAAAGTCACAGTGAAACAAAATACCCAACCCTTCCAAATCACTTGTGGCATACATACACTGTAACTTTATATCATTCTTCACCCCAATGGAGAATTTTACTCCTTTTTATATAATTATACACACATTATCCAGGACAAATCCACTTATCTTTTGCTTGTTTATACTTTATAGAGAGTTCTTCACTATTAAAAAGTTTCTCTAATTTTCACCATACAGACAAAAAACCTGGGGGACAGTCTGACAGTTTTTATTTCTATTTCTAAACACTTTACATTCATCCATTCGGAAATACAAATTTCACAATCTCAAGCAGAAGCAAATTTGAAGGCAATACAACCCATTTCCAATAATCCAATTCCATATCATAGTCTCAAATTTCTAAGTAAACATCTATATAAACAAGGATATCAAAAAGAAGCTTAAAGTGACAAATACATTCAATCCTCATGTTTTCAGAATACCATTTGGTCAAGTCTGTAACGTCAAAGTCACACAATTACTTGGTTTACTATCAGTTATAAAAGGAAGATCTATGTAAACAGTTGTTAAAACTAAGACAAGTGGCATCTACAGCTCTTTAATGAAATCTATAAACACTAAAATTTCAGTACAGAAGCATCTGCATTTTGAAATATAAGATGAAGTGAATAATAATATCAACTCAAATTATGAGTGTTTGTCAAAAACTTTTAAGCAAATTTTTTAGCATCAGTATTTCTAAATTCATGTAAATTCATTTTTAAGTAAATATTTAAACATATTTAATATGGCTTTTATAGGTTTTTACATCCATTATTGAATTAAGAATATTCTACTATAATTTCAGAGATATACTTTTATTAACTTAGTGAAATTAAATGCACTTTTACTTTTATTTGAAAACTTCTCCTTAATTGAGAAGAATGAAGATGGGGCAGGCAAAAGAAGTCATCTAAATAACTTCAAAAAGGTAACTTAAAAGTAAAAATTCCTTCTTGTGATAACACAATGCAGAAGTCTGTTTAGTCATTTACAAAAAACTCCTTCACTATCAAAATATCTTGTTATGTTCATCTTTTTACACCTGGAGATAGTACTTACCTCATTTTAACTAAAGCATTTATTGCACTATAAAATCTACGTACATAATTGCTTTTGAGCTAGGCAGCTCACTAAATAGTTAAACTTTACTACAAAGTAAACTCAGCAACCACCCCATCCTCCTCCCCCATTTCACAAAATGGACATTCAAATAAGCTGCTTGTGTGATTGAGAACTCATCAAGTGAGGTAAAACATGCTATCACAGAAGGCAAATTAGTAAATTTGGATGGCATGTCCGTCCCTTACTCCTGTTGTTTCTTAGGTTTTCTTTAAACAATGTTAATTAAATATTCATCCAAAACAATATTCATTCAAAACAATCTAATTTACAAACTAAAACATGGTAGTAAATTTCACACTGAGATGAAGGTGAGAGAGAGCAAGGTGACTCACATTGGTATTGAATTCTTTTTAAACGAAGAACACTAATCAGTTCTAAACTCACCATATTCTTAAACCACAGTGAGCAAAAACACTATATATACCCATTAAAGGGATCATTTCCTACTTGTTTATCACTTCAATTAAGATAGCTGGGTAATTAGACAGGTTTTGCAAATGAAAACAAAAGGCAAAGAGAAGTAGAGCAAAAGAAGAGCTAGCCTATCCAGAAAAAGTATAAGTTAAGGACACGTGGAAAACACAAACACAGGGCTGGATAATATTAGAAAAATCCCAGATGATGTTAAAGCTGCAGAAATAACGTTTAAATCTCATTATCACCAATTTCATTAAATGATTTCATTAAATGATTTAGAGAATTTAATTTTCACATAAACCTCCCTACCAGTATTCCAGGTAACACTAACTCTTAAGGAGAGGAAACATAATAAGAACTTTTGATTTCTTTTGCTTTTTCCCATATTAATGCTATTACAAACTGAACAAGGAACACAAAAGCACCCTAAATCTTGTACAATAACCAAAAAACTAAGGTCACATTTATGGTAGAAAAAATCATATATCAAAGAAAAATGTAGAATTTTAAAATCCATATCCCCTGTTGTTTAAAAATTCTATCAAAGAAATGGATGATCTGAGAATATGTAACAAATTTTATTAGGGAGAGGAAAAGCATGAATATAAAGTACTTAAAACAGTAACTGGGTTTCATTACTGTTCGGTATACACTTAAGGGAAATTTGCTGAGCAGGGTTATTCTGGATAAGTAGAGAGAAACACAACCTAAGGGAAAGTAACAACTATGAAAGTAAAATTATTTCTGTAAGTATCGTACAATCTTAACTATGTTTTGCTCAGAGTGGTCTGAGAATAGAGGTAGAAATTACAGAATATGAAGCACAATGTATTTACATACTAAAATTTACAATACTAATATTCCCATTTAAAATAACTATTTGAACTCCGATATTGAATGCTTTTAGAAAAACTGTAATACATTTTAAAAATGAGAATGCAATTAACATTACCAACAGTTCAAACACACACAAAAAAAATTAAGATGGGACAGACATTAATAGCTCGTCAACATCATTAAGTTTCCAGTTAAATTAAGAACCTGCCCTTTTCTCCATTCATCATCACTTTAATAGTAGATTACATATTTGGTTTATTTGTACACAGACTTGCTACTGACATTCACTTTAGCTTCCAAGTTACTTATTCCATTCAATTCATTTAGGATATACATGAAAGCTCAAAAGGACTCATATTTTAAAACTTCTAAAAAGTCAACAGACCTTATGATAGTGACTGAATGTGCAGGTGTTTTCACTTAAATATATTTGATTCCAACCCCACCCCTTTATTCACATCTACATCCACAATAGTTTGGCATATAGCAAAGGTACAATATTCCAGGATAACAGAATTTTTTGCACTAGAAAGGCTTATGTAAAATTTTCCTTGGATGAAGGCACATAACAATATTACAACTTAATTCTAATTAATGTACAAACAAAACATGGGAATTTTGGTATGGTACAGATCAGTGATTAAGAAAAAATGTCAACAGTAGTTTGCAAGTTAGAAGTTCAGTTAATGTCTGAATGTAATGAAACTTAAGCCATGATATCATTAGGTGTACCCATTACTAGAATGTAATGTTAATAGTTAATCTAAGTATTTAAAATTAACAATAGATTTTATTTTTAGAAGTAGTTTATTTGGTTGACTACACTAGTTTTTAACTGAAACCAATTAAGGAAGCTCATTAATCAACTTGGGTGTAAACTAGTTAAGGAGCCCTTTGATGGGCACATCTAATCTTCAAGATGACTGAGAATGTATCCAAGTTTCACTATAATGCTTTCTTTGGTAAACAGAAACTTGTTGATAACTGACAAGTATAAATAAAAATTTATAGGTCCTGTATACCTTACTATAAATGAAATGGCTGAGAGTTAAGCATTTCACATAATAAGTTGGCCACAATTCACCTTAAGCAAATGGCAGACACAATTTTTTCATGAAACGGGATCAGATCTATTCAACCAAGGGGAACAAAGAACTACATCTTTAAAATTTAGGGTTCAGCATTTACATGATACAACATTCAATTCTTGTTCACATCCAAAACCAGTATCAATTTCAACAAGCTTAGTTTCAAAAATAAAAAATTTTGTCTCATGTGAAAGAGATTTTTGCAAATTATTCACCTTAAGTTCTATAATACAAAACATGGAGAACTATTTTAAAATTAATCTTACTATTCAAGATGCATATTCAAAATGTAAGTATTAAAACTTGCCTTTTCACTTCAAAAAGTCCTTAAACTAAATATAACGTAATAGCTTATATACCATAAAAATAAGACTTACATGCTCTCTAAATAGTATTATTCAAACAGGCTATTGTTTTTTAAAATATACTATAATAAGAAACTGCTATTCTGCTGCAGAATTACATACACTTGATAGTCTCTGATTTTGCCCATAACAATATAAATGCTAACAATTTCCATGACTGAATTTTCACTGCTTTCCATGACTATGGAAAGGGTAATTACCTATAAGGGGTTTGTTTTAGCCTAATTGAATCTGGATATGCCACCAACATATGAAAAAAAAAATACCTCTTTACAGAATTTTTGTGTCACATGCCCAAGCCTTATATTGTCCTCCCCCCACTTTTCACATGAATAAATGTTGTCCACAAATATTAAAAAAAAATTACATATGATAATGAAGCATAAACAGACAGCTCTTCCTGCTTAATGAAAAATGTACACAGAAATAGTTTAAAAATACAGAAAAAAAAGACAATGATTATGGTTTGTGAATGAAACAAAGAAAATATTATTTCAAGGTAATTCTAACCTCAAATGTATGATTTGGTACAATTAAAAATTCTTAGATGTGGAATACACTGAACCCATTTTAACAGAATAACTTTCATTCTCTTCTTCTTGAATTAAAGGATACGGTTTCTTTCAAAAACAAAAACCAGATGCCAGAAAAAGTGTTTTCTTAAAAAGTGTTTTCTAAAAAGTGTTTTCTTAAGCAGAAAAACTTTCAATACTGAAAGCCATCTTCCTATATTATAAATTCTAACACTGTTAGATTTTCTTTAAAAGTTCTAGGAACAAATGAAGTTAAGACAGTTCAAGGAGAGAAATTTTATTTTTCCTTATGCTCCAAACATTTCATATATATATATTTTTTAAGTCACATGCAAATGCATGTGATTAAAAGAATTTCAATTTTTAGATTTTAGAAGTAGACAATGAGTCCTCTTGATTATTTTCTTGCTTTCTTAAGATCAATTAAGAATCTGAAACCTAAAAGTTACAACTCAGCAAAACAGTAATAAGTCAAAATTTTTACCTGTCATTACTTACCAATCATATGTTCTAGATGTTTCTGGAAGAATAAATTCTGAACAAGTAGTTGGACCATTTAAAATTTAGATATACAATGTATAAACAATAGCCTCAGAGTTGTATTACTGTTAATAATACATATGCTAAATACAACAGGAATTAGGAATACCCACCTTCTAACGATGACGATATTCACGCTCTCGGTCACGTTCTCGGTCTCGGTCCCGATCACGGTCTCGGTGTCTCTCTCGTTCTCTGCTTCTCTCTCTATAATAGTCATCATGACGATCTCTACTACGGGATTTATGACGCCGACTCTTTTCTCGTGATCTACTATGGTCCCTCTCTCTTGATCGTTCACGTCTTCTAAAAGAAATTACTGGATTAATGCTCTCCATAACTGATAGCTTTGAAAGGTATTAAATTTTTTGATGTTTAAAATATAAGGCAAGGAATTCTTTATAAACACAAGTTAGATTTACTATTGTGAAGTGCTAATGATATACTTTTTTTTAAAAAAGATTGATTGATTTATACGAGCACTGGGTACAGTCAGAAGCGCGGGAGGGTGAGAAAACTCACCAGAGCCAGAGCGGGGAGCAGAACAAGCAAATGGACGAAATACACTGCTGAGGGGAGCAGTGGGCCAGACAGGAGAGGTCTGCGCGCCATGTGGGACCCTTGCTGGCAGCCAGGGATCGAACCGGCGCTGCAGAGGCTGCGGGCAGCTTCACCGCCCAATGCTCAACCGCTGCGCCACTGGGGAGGCCCTATACTAACTTTCTTATAAGTATGAACTAGATATTCTGTTCTTAAAAATATTCACCCCAAATAGGAATTGGATACACCTGGGCAATTCATTGAATCATCTATTACATCTACGCTAACTAGATGCCTAAAACAGACATGAACTGTTACTGAATAAAAACCAGAAAGGTAAAGGAAAATTTCAATGTACTTATAGAGGAACACCGAATATAGAGCACATAGATGGCCTTATAAAGAACATACAGAAGGTACTTTTTAGACATCAAATTTGTGAAATCACTCAACAATGGGATTTCAATACACAAATTCATCACCCATTAATATAGATTACCTAAACCTATATATAAATAGCAGTTTTACATTTATAAGTATACCAAAACATGGTTTGGCGAGTACCATTCCACTAAAAAGCTTCCTAACAATGTATACATGTTTGTTGGGGGAAAGGGTGAGGAGGAGAAACCTAGTGACTATGACCAGAAAGGACTGGGATACTGATCATATTGTTAATAAATGTGATTATTGTCTTTATCATATTGCCTTTATTCTCTTAATAAAGAGAAATATTGGCCTCCCTGGTGGTGCAAGGGATTAAGATGCACCCTATGAGGCTACCCTCAGCCACTGCAGCACGAGTTCGATCCCTGGCCAGGGAGCTACTCACATGGCACAGCAGACCGTTCCTGACTCGCCCATTGCTCCCCTCAGCAGTGTATTTCAGTCACTGCTTGTTCTGCTCCACACTGTCTCTGGTGAATCCTCTCACCACCACCCCCACCCACACCTCTGGCTTGCACCCCAGTTCTTGTATGCATAAATAAATAAATCTATCTTAAACAAAATAAAGATAAATGTTTCATGAGCTGCCTTAAAAACAAAAAACAGGTAATTTACCAAAGTATACTGCCTAAAATACTTTAAGAAATTTGATTCCAAATTCAGAAATTCCAAGTAAGGAATTAACAAATGTCTTAGTTTAAATCTCAATATTTTTCCACGAGTCCTGTCAAACTTTACAAGGTTCCAAATTCCCTGATGAACATGTAAATGTTATTTGGATTAAAAGACTATATAAGGAATGGTCTTAAGCCATGACAAACTCTGTCAGTGACAAAGACCCTTTCACTGGGTCAAAAAGGTAACAAAGTTAGGGACTTTAACAGTCTAGCCTCTTTACCCGAATGAAGGCTCTACCATCAGAAAAAGATATACTAAGCACAGACCTAAGAATATCAGATGAAGATTAAAAACAAACTTTTCAAATATATGTAAAATATTAGTTAACAGTAATACTAAAAAAGGAACTACCTAATATAAAAACTGAGTATTAACTCCCTAGTACAAGATTTATTCAGAATCCCTCTTACCAAGCATTTTTAGTATTAGAAATATTGTATTGAACAGAACAGATAAGCCCCTTCCATTTCTCAACATGTGTTTTACTGGGAAAAAAAAAAAATTTTTTTAAGATTTATTTATTTATACAAGCACTGGGTACAGTCAGAAGCGCGGGAGGGTGAGAGAATTCACCAGAGCCAGAGCAGGGAGCAGAGCAGGCAGAAGGACCGAAGTACACTGCTGAGGGGAGCAGCGGGCGGCAGGAGAGGTCTGCGCGCCATGTGGGACCCTCCTCTGGTGGCCGGGGAGCAGCCGGGGATCGAACCAGCGCTGCAGAGGCTGCGGGCAGCTTCGCAACCCAGCGCTCAACCGCTGCGCCACCGGGGAGGCCCGTTTTACTGAAATTTTAAGTGCGTTAATAATAAGGATAAAATAAACAGGGCCTCCCCTCGTGGCGCAGGCGGTTAAGCGCTTGCGCTATGAAGCTGTCCGCAGCCTCTGCAGCATTGGTTTGATCCTGGCCGGCCAGTGAGGGTCTCACATGGCACAGCGGACCTCTCCTGTCACGCCCGCTGGTCCCCTCAGCAGTGTATTTTGTCAGTCTGTCTGTTCTGTTCCCCACTATGTCTCTGGTGAATCCTCTCTCCCTCCCGCGTATCTGGCCTGTACCCCAGTTCTTATATAAAATAAATAAATAAATCTTTAAAAATAAATAAATAAATAGGCCATGACAGAATAACCTGAAGGTTATTTTCTCTCCTGGAAAAGAGCCTTCCTAGGGTATTATGTTGAGGCATGGAGGGATAAGCAGCTAGTATTATCAACAGCTAGGGAAAAGGATTCCTGGAAGGAATATCAAGTACAAAGCAAATAGTCAGGGGCCTCCCCTGGTGGCGCAGCGGTTGAGTGATGGGCTGCAAAGCTGCCCGCAGCCTCTGCAGCACCAGTTCCATCCCCGGCCACTGGGCGAGGGTCCCACATGGCGCGCACAGACCTCTCCTGCTGCCCGCTGCTCCCCTCAGCAGTGTATTTCCTCAGTCTGCCTATTCTGTTCCCCGCTCTGTCTCTGGTGAATTCTCTCACCCTCCCGTGCTTCTGACTGTACCCAGTGCTTGCATAAATAAATAAATAAATCTTTAAAAAAAAAAAAAAAAAAAACCTAAAAAAAAACCAAACAAACAGAAACAGTCAATGGACTGATGTGTCAACAGGAAAGCCAGTATGGTTAGAGGACAGTAAGGGAAGAAGATAAATCTGAAAAGACTTTGTCATACAGTGCCTCAATGTTTACAGTCTTACAAGAGTCTCTAGAAACCTTAGAAGGGTTTTAAAAGCAAGCAAACATTGGACACTTGATTTAGAATTAAAAACAAAACACTCTAGCCACTGAGTAAACTGTATTAAGTAAAATCAAAGTGCTATTTTAGAGGCCCAAACACAGCATTTTCTACTTGTAAAGTAGCAGTTTTAAATAAACATGAGACAGGAAAGTTTTACCTTGATCCAGAACCATAAGACTTGGATTCAATTCCATGAAGGCAATCTTGCAAAGAACTAATAAGAACTTTGCAACGATCATCAGCAGATACTTTGGATTGTTTAATTAAAGAAATTGCAGTCACCAATGTCTCAATAGCACTCCCATAATCACCTGTGAGATGAAAGAAAGGGTTGAAGTCAAATTTTGTTTTCAAAACACCACTAAACCACTTGGGATAAGATCGTGTGATAAGCAATTTACAAAAGGAGTGTACTTAAGATGACTACAAAAGATGTCTTTAACTTTTTTTACTGTTTCACCTTTGGAAAAATGCTTTTAATGTGCATTAAACTAACATAATTTTTTATCATTATTGTGAAAAAAGAGATTATTTTGGAAATATGAGAATGAATGAGCTGTCTTATGGCCCCCAAGCCATTAAAATTCAGATTTAAATCCACATGGGGCCTCCCTGATGGCACAGGCAGTTGAGCGCCGCACTGTGAAGCTGTCCACAGCCTCTGTGGTATGAGTTCGATCCCGGCTGGCCGACCGACCGACCGGCGAGAATCCCACATGGCGCAGCAGACCTCTCCTGTCTCGCCCGCTGCTCCCCTCAGCAGTGTATTTCGTCAGTCTGCCTATTCTGTTCCCCACTCTGTCTCTGGTGAATCCTCTCACCCTCCCACACATCTGGCCTGTACCCCGGTTCTTGTATAAAAATAAATAAATCTTTAAAAAAAAAAAAAAGACAGAGATTTAAATCTACATGTATGAATCTAAAATTAGGGTTCCTTCCACCATGCAGTGACAACCACCACCCTTCCATGCCTTTTAAATAAAGTATAGGTAATGAATTGGGAGTATAAAAATAGAAAAAATACAAGTAAAAGACCCATCTTCAAGACTGTGTAAGTTTTAGGTCACATCTAATAACAAGTAACAACTATCAACTCAGGAAGACATATACAAACCAGCACTGGCATCAGACACGGCTCTTGAAATAGCACTGCTTGAGATTGCTCTATTTCTATTCATGATTTCTTCAAACTCGGCTTCACTTAATGGCGTTCTTGCAGTATCCATTTCCCTATAAAATCAAAACAAACTTTAAATGGTATTCTACATTTTTTTTCATCTCAAGAGCATAAAATAATTCATGCTGTTTGCTTCTGACAGATGCCTTAGAGCTTGTACCTATTTTTCTAGATTGGTGTTATTTTTCTTAGAAAAAGATCAAATCTAAGCAAAATTCTCATATACCACTATCTTTCAGTTGAAATAAAGTAGCAGCTTAGAAACCAAGTCTTTTCAGAGGTCAGAAATAATGTACTTACATATCTACAAAAGTATTTTTCAGTGATAAGACAGATAAAGTAAACTGATTAATACAGAGACACAATGCAGACTATAAAATATACAGTCCTACACAATCAAAAACAAGAATTTGATTTCATTTATGTCTGGATCCTCTAGGCACATAGACCAATCATAACATAAGGATAATAAACATTTGATTAATGGAAAGTAATTTCAGGAGGGACAACATCTTACCTATCTTTCAGCCATTGATTTTTCTAGAAGACTATCTAGCAAATAAAAGGTATTCAAGAAATGTACGTTTTTTGTTTTAAAAAATGAATAGAATCTCAAGATTTTCTAAAGATGCTTGACAACTTTAAAAACTGATTATATGTACAGTATAGGAAAATGTAAACTTTTTGCCTACTAGTTACTAGGTAGGATGGTGAATTGCAGTCAACTTGTAACAGTTTGTTCTTATGAAATGAGGAAATAGCTAATCTAACCTGTTTATAAGGTGTTATTCCCAAAACTTATCCTAAATTCTAAATTCTTTAAGATTCATGTATGATTTCAGCTACACGCTGTGACTTGTGCCCATCCTAGTGCCCTAAAATCATTAAACAAGATAATCAGTGTTCTTCAGTTTTAATAAACTGACTATAAATTAGTTTATAACAAAAAAATTTCTTGAAAATCTGGTACTGTAGAAATTTTGTTAGGAAAGTATTACATTTTAAATTGTCAAAACAAGTCATCTAACCCACTCTATACACTAAAGATGAGCACTTGATATGCAGAGCTGGTTCACTGGAATAAAAGTGAACAGGAAAGAAAGGACTCTAGCTTAGCAATTAGGACATTTTCAAAGAAAACAAAGTAATTTTTGGCAGTCATCAAGATACTACCTCTATGGATAGATAACTGTTACAGGCTTTGATTATAATACCAGATTTCCTGCCATGGGTCTGTGTAACTGAATGGAATTAGGCAGGTGCTCAAACTCATTCCTGCAGGATATTATCAGATAAACTGCAATACAAAGTAGTTTAAATCAAAGAAAACTGAATGGGGGCCTTCCCTGGTGGCGCAGTGGTTGAGCGCTGGGCTGTGAGGCTGCCCGCAGCCTCTGCAGTGCTGGTTCGATTCCCTGCCGCAGGAGAGGGTCCTGCATGGCGCCACAGACCTCTCCTATCATGCCCGCTGCTCCCCTCAGCAGTGTATTTTGTCTGTCTGCCTGTTCTGCTCTCCCCTCTGGCTCTGGTGAATTCTCTCACCCTCCCGCGCTTCTGACTGTACCCAGTGCTTGTATAAATAAATAAATCTTTTAAGAAAAAAGAAAAAAAAGAAAATTGAATTGGGCAAATTCAAACAGTTCTTGGAGACTGTAAACATAGCTCTCCAAAATACTTTCAAAGGGGGATTAGAAATCAGTTATTTCAACAGCAGTTTCTAAAAAGTTTTTCTCTAAGAATTGCCATTATTTTAATTTCCATACAACCTATGTTTGCAAGACTTTTCCTAGACAAATATACTTATTATTCAATATTTCCAGTTAGTTAAGTTAAATTTGCTACTCAGATTCCTGATCAGAAGATAATCAACAGTACCTATCTAACAAAAGCTGATCTAATTTCTATTAATCTTTTTTAAAAAAAGATTTATTTATGCATACAAGAGCTGGGGTGTAGGCCAGAGGTGTGGGGGGTAGGGAGGTGTGAGAGGCTTCATCAGAGTGGAGAGCATGGCTGAGGGGAGCAGTGGGCAAGACAGGAGAGGTCTGCTGTGCCATTTGGGTTAGCTACCTGGCAGGGGATTGAACTCTTGCTGCAGTGGCTGCTGATATCTTCACAATGCTGAAACTTAACCCCATGTGCCACCAGGGAGGCCTTATTAACCTCTTTTAACTTAAAAAACAATGGAAATGAATCCTCAGGATTTAGTGACTTGCCCTAAATCACAACTATGTAAATGGTATAGCTGGATTACTCCCAATCCTGTTGAGTATGCTTTTCACCATAAAACCTTCTAATGAAAGAAAATACATAAAATGTGAAAAGGTCATAATTTAAAAATCAAACTCCTCAGTTAGAATATACTTTGCTTCAAATAACCACATTCACTTCCATAGATATATATTAACTTACCTTCCAGGAGGCCCATAGTCACCCCTATCATATGGCGGAGGTCGGCCATATGGATCTGTTGGTGGTGGACCCCGGCTATCTGATGTAGGCATGCCGCTATTAGTTGGCGGAGGAAAGAAAGCCGGGTTCACATGTGGAGCTGGCGGTGGGGCACCTGGAGGTGGTCCAGGAAGATGCGGAGGAGGAGCAAGTGTAAGGGGTGGCCCAAGAGGGCCAGGTGGGCGAGGTGGAAAGGGGCCAGGAGGTGGAGGTGGTCCCTGTTGTGGAGGTGGTGGACCAGGAGGGGGGCCGTAGCCTGGAACTGGAGGTGGAGGACCAGGAGGAAGCGGACCCAATGGAGGCTGCCCAAAAGGTTGTCCAGGAAAAAGAACCGGTGGTGGAGGGCGATCTCCTCGATTAGGAGGCCCAGCTAAAGGAGGAGGCAGAACCTGACCAGGAGGTGGAGGGCCTGGTGGGCCTGGTGGGCCTGGAGGACCTAAGGGTGGACGTGGTGGAGTCTGTCCAGCTACAGAATAAGAGGGCGGGGGAAACGTGGGAAGGGGAGAGAGAGGGAAGGGGAGAGAAAAAGGAAAAAAAAAACACTCAGTAAGTATTTTAACCTTTACGCCAAGATTATAATTTTAAAGCATAACTCATAGACCAAGATTCTTTCTCTTAAATGAAACCCATATGGTAAATGCTAAACTAACAACTATAAAAGTGAAATATATTCTTATAAATTTAAGTAGCTCAATGTATGCTTCAGAAAATTTAAATAAAAACTTTAATAAAGATTACAACGCTTAGAGATAGCTTCCATCTTTCAGTGTACACACACTTCTTACAGTGAAATCACCCACCTTATATTCTACTCTGATGCCAAGCTAGAAAGTGAAACAAGGAAAAATGGTCTTGAAAGGATTTTTTAAGAGGTAAGAAAATAAGACGGATGTAAATATTCTATATATAAGTCAAGCAAGTTTGGAGAAAAATAAAGACCTTTTAGGCCAAAAATGGGTATTTCCTCTATGCTGTGCCCCATATGCCATGGAATCCTAGTTTCCAGGAACAAAGGCCGAGTTCCTTTAACAAGATGCTTGATCAAATTTCCTGGATTCCAAAAATAGCATAACAAGGAGAGTAAGTCACATTAATAATGCATTACTTGAAAAAGAGAGAAAAGGAAAAGAGGTATTAGGTAGACACATTTTATCTATGGTAATTTAAGAAAAATTTTACCTGGAAAAGGTGGGGGTGGCCCTCCTGGTCCTGCTGGCCCAGGAAATCTGTCCCCACCGGGAACAGCCCCTGGAAAACGGCCCCGTCCTCTACCACCTTGTGGAAATGCTGCACGTGAACTGCCTCCTGGAGGACCAGCTTTACCTTCCCCAGACATTTGTCCTGATTGTGTAGCTGCAAATATTCAAATACTCATAAATAGCATTTATTAAAATAATTCTCTGAAATGTAACCACTGCCATTAGAAATACCTCTATTTCAAAACTCACTTATATTATACACTAAATTACAGATGCCTAGGGCCTTTCCAAACTTCATGGGGAGTATTGATTAGGAAAAATATTCACATCTATTTAAGTGCTTTTGAAGTCTCAAAATATCCAGGCTTAAATGTATTTCTAATGAGTAAATAGGAGTTATTTTCATAATACCAGTACTCTGCAGCATCCAAGACCAAAATTCTCCAACAAAAATCCAAATTTCAGTAAGCATAGAGCATTTACATTTTACAACATATTCTTCAATAAATCTTTTGTGTTAAAACATTAAAAAAACCCAACCACTTGAATCTGTTAATTACATAGCCATTAGTTAAGTGGTTAACATTCACAATGTTGTAAACGCAAATCTGTATTCACTTTACCAAGCAGTGAAAGGTTTTGGGCCAAGCAGAGAGTCAACAAATATTTCCTGTTTATCCGAGGAGCTTCTCCCCCACCACAACACATCCACATAACTTTCCTTCAATCTAAGGATTAGAATGTAGTTTCTTCCTTTTTCTAGGATGGGAATGATAGGACAAGAATGGCAGGACTACAGAACTTGCACACTATTGTGTATTACTGGAACTGTTAATTCTAGAGGAAAAATGGGAGGTTTCCAATACGAGACCATGGACATAGCTATTAGTTAAGTCAAACTCAAAGTATAGACTCCCTAAAATGGATTCTCCAATGAATTAAATATAAGATTGTTTTTCCACTATAACATCTAACAAACACTAGCTACACTGGTAAAAATGCCCATCGTTTTAAAATAAAAGCCTCTAAGGGATTGCTTACTTTTCCTGGACTGCATTTCAAATTGACTCAGGAACTGTTTATTGCATGGAGTTACAACAGGATTCTGACCATGAAGTTCTCTTTTAGGCAACAGATCCATTAACTTTTTTGAGGACGCTTCAGATCCAACACCAACAAGGGCAAACCTGAAAGATTAAAGAGGTAAAGGTAAGAAGTACAGAGGATTAATGATGTTACTATTATTTAAAAAGAAAATGACCTGATCAAAAATTCTAGAACTTTTTTTAAAAAAATTTTTTATTTATGCACACAAGAATTGGGTGTAAGCCAGAGGTATGGGGTGCGTGTGTATGTGTGTGTGTGAGAGAGAGGATTCATCAGAGAGAGTGGTGAGCAGAACAGAGCCATTGAAATACACCACCAGAGGGGAGCAGTGGGCGAGAGAGGAGAGGTCTGCTTCGCCATGTGGGTTAGCTCCCTGGCTGGTAATGGCTTGATAGCGCTGTTAATCTTTAACTCCTGAGCCCCCAGGGAGCCCCCCCCCCCAGGATTCTAAAACTATTTCTTAAAAGCAATACAAGGTCATACTTCTTCATGTTTTTTAATAACAATATACCATACAATTCACTCATTTAGGCGTACAATTTAGTGGGTTTTTAGTATATACAGGGTTTTATATACACATCCACTAAGAAATGAAGAACATATGTCATCCCAAAGAGAAACCCATCCCCATCTGCTGTCACTCCACTTTCCTTTCATACCACAATCTTATGAAACCACTAATTCATTTTATCTCTTTGGATTTGCCTATTTTAGAACTTGCATATAAATGGAATCATACAATATGTGGTTCCTTGCAACAGGTTTGTTCAGTTAGCAAGATGTTTTCAAGGTTTATGCACACTGTAGCAAGGAGCACATATCATTACTTATTTTCCTTTCATGGCCAAATAATATTCCTTTATCTGGGTAAAGTACATTAAAAATCACTTAACTATTGATGGACACGGAGTTTTTCTACTTTTTGATTATCATCAATATCAATGAAGTTCAACATCATTAACCATTAGGGAAATATAAACCAAAACCACAATAATACCATTTCATATCCTCTAGAATGGTAATAATCAAAAGACAATTAACAAGTGTTGGTGAGGATATGGAGAAACTGCAGCCTCCATAAACTGCTGATGGGTATGCAAAATGATGCAGCCACTTTAAACAATTTGGTGTTTCCTCTAAAGGTTAAATATAGTTATCATATAATCTAACAATTCCAGCTCTAGATCTTACTTATGATGTGGTTACATCTTGATAAACTCACCATATGTTGAAGATATTGTTAAACTGAAAACACATCTATTATAGCTAACATGAGTTTATTCGAGCCTACCTTAAACATACCCAGAATATTTACATTACAGTATATTCAGGAAAAATCATTTAACACAAAGCCTAATATTATTTATTTCATAAGGTATAAACTATCTCATGTAATTTACTGAACACTGTACTGAGAGTGAAAAACAGAATGCCCTAACTCAAAATTCAAAGTACAATTTCTACCAAATATGTATTATTTTCACACCATTGTAAAGTATAAAAATCTTAAGTTGAACCATCTTAACTCAGGGACTGTCTGGAAGTCCCTAACAGAATTAAAAATACATGTTCATATAAAACCAGTATATAAATATTCATAGGGAAATTACTTGTAATTGCAAAAAAAAGAAACCCAAGTGTCCATCAAATGACAGATGGAACAAAAAAATGTGCCATGCAGCTACATATGAAATATTTAGTCATAAAGAAAAAGGTGCTGATACTATGACTACATAGTTGAACCTTGTGAAAGAAGGTGCTAAGTAAAAGAAGGCAGCTACAGAGCACACATAATTCCATTTATATGAAATATTACCACAGATTGGTAATAAATATGGGATTTATTTTGGGATCAAGAAATGTTCTGAAATTAGGTAGTTTAGTGGTTATACAATCTTGTAAATATACTAAAAACAAGTTGTATACTTTAAAAAGATAAATTTCAATTTTCAAGACAAAAACTAAACTAAAAATTCTAGTCTCAGTAGGTGCTTAGAATCCTTTCTCACTAATGTTCTTCATGGTACTTTGTACTTTAACTAGATAACCTATTCTAGTCAACAAATTCTGTCTTGACTCAAGATTATCTTGCGTCACAACATTTTGAAACACAACATTCATTTGAGTCACAACATTCATTAATTTTGTATTTGTTGAGCTTTACAGGCATGAATTTAGGAGTAGAGATAAAAGAGTGAACAAAACAATATTCCTGCTCTCGTGAAGCTTACAATCTAGTGGGAATGAAGTAAAATTAAAAAAATACATTTTATAACAAAATATATTTCTATATAAATGTATATAAGATTATTATAGTGCAGTAATATATAATTAAAAAAATAAAGGAAGGATACAGTGCTGGGCAGTGGTATTGCTTTGCACTGGTTAATCAGGAAGGGAATTCTTTGAAATTGAGTCCTGAGTGAAGTGAAAGAGAGATCCAAGAGGATATTTGGAACTAAAATGTAAACTAGTGTAAAGGTCCTAAAGTAGTAATGTGTTTGAGGAACAGTAGAGAGACTAATGTGGCTGAAACAGCAGAAGGAAGACCAATCTTACTTCTTATGAAATAAGATTAGAGAGGTGGTAGGAAAACAGATTACATAAAGCCTTATAGGTCACAGAAAAGGTTCTAAAAAATAAATTATGAAAAGCCAGGGCCTCCTTGGTGGCGCAGGGGTTAAAGTCTTATCACTGAGGTAGGAGATCGATCCCTGGCCAGGGAGCTAACCAACATGGCATAGCAGACCTCTCCTGCCTTACCTACTGCTCCCCTCAGCAGTGGATTTGCCTGTACTGCTCCCCACTCTGTCTCTGGTGAATGCTCTCACCTGCAGTCCCTCTGGCCTACACCTCAGTTCTTGAATGCATAAATACATAAAAATAAATCTTAAAAAATATATAGTTATGAAAAGTTAGATTCTGCATAACTGAAAATATTCTTTGTAAGGGTAAACTAGTATACTGAGCAATATAAAGTATCTTTGTCATTGTTCTGAATCTAGCAATTTATCTTAAAAAAAATTAAAAATCTGTTTCTAAAGATTAATGTAAAATGATGCCTGTTGCAATATTATTTAATAGGTAAAAGGAAATAAACCAAATAACAATGATAAAATAAATTACAGCAGCATGCGAGATGAAAAGAATTAGGCATTAGAGAAAATGTGTATTCACTGAAATGTTTTACCTATCAAACATGTTATAAAATGTGAATTATAATCCTATTATTTTGCAATAAAAATAGGGTAGCTAGGGGCCCCCCTGGTGGCGCAGCGGGTTGAGCGCGGTGCTGTGAAACTGTCTGCAAAGACTCTGCAACGAGGGTTCGATTCCCAGCTGGCCTGGGAGATACCCACATGGCGGAGCTGACACCTTTCCTGTCTCGCCCGCTGCTCCCCTCAGCAGTGTCTTTGGTCCATCTGCCTGTTCTGCTCACCACTCTGTCTCTGGTGAGTTCTCTCACCCTCCTGCACCTCTGGCCTGTACCCCAGTTCTTATATAAATAAATCTTTAAAAAAAAATATGACAGGGCCTCCCCAGGTGGCACAGGTGGTTGAGCACCGCGCTGTGAAGCTGTCTGCAGCCTCTGCAGCACCGGTTCGATCCCGGCCAGCCTGGGAGGGTCCCACATGGCTCGGCAGACCTCTCCTGTCTCGCCCGCTGCTCCCCTCAGCAGTGTATTTCATCAGTCTGCTTGTTCTGTTCCCCACTCTGTGCCTGGTGAATCCTCTCACCCTCCGTGCATCTGGCCTGTACCCCGATTCTTGTATAAATAAATCTTTAAAAAAAAAATATGATAGCTAGTAAAAACCTAAAAAAATATATCCACAAAACACTGTGATCATCTGTGGCTGGTGAGGCTGTAGTCTTTAGTTTTATTACATTCAGATATCTATATTTTATAATGCTCCTATAATAATCCCACCTCACACTTGCAATGCTTTAAAGTTTAAAAAAAAAAAAAAAAGCAGCAAAATATCCATGTTACATTATCTCCAACTGCCTCTCTCCCCCATTCGTTAACCACTGGTATAGTAATGTTTCCTCAGTCACTTCAATAATCATTTCAACTATACATGGAGAAAATCCAAGAAAATTAAAGAACAGACCTTATCTAGCCACACCTCCAGCAACACTAGTTTTAGTGAACTAGATGACAGAGCATGTGAAATAAGCACAAGTCTTTGCTTAAAAAGTTCCTTCAACGCCAGATAATAAAGTATGCAACATCTACGTGTATAACTAGCATTAACTTTACGGAAAGTTCATAAAAACTGTAGTCACTAGCTACTAACTTACTAACCATATTAACAGAATAAATTCTTACCCCTTTGACTGGCCATTTGCTCGATTTTCAAAAAATTTTATCTCCAAAATATCATTTACTCCCAAAGAATGAACTGCTTCAGTTAAATCTTCATCTGTTGTCCACTGCAAAACATTTCCCTCTCAATCATCAAAACATAGCCAAGATTTTTAGTATTTCAGTTTAATTTAAGGTAAACTCAGAAAATTAATGCTCAGTCGAAAAAGAAAAATTAAGTGTAGTTACTTATAAGTTGTCAGTCTCTAGTTTTAAATAGATTTAAAAAAGCACCTAAGGACAAACTTTATCCCTTGGTAAGTTTCAGAAATTAGAAGACATATAACCTTGAAATAAGGTTTTTTTTACTCTTAAAAAGTTTCTAATGTCTTCCAGTTTTAAACTGCTATGATTTAAAATTTTTAATAAAACCAATCTCACTTATCAGATCCTCTCCTTAAAGGAAATTTTTTAGGAAATAAGTTACACTGTATGTTTGAATATTAACATGAAAAGAAAAAACTAACTTATCATGTAACTACCATTTACTTTGTATCAGATATTCAACTTTTAAAACAATCCTGTAAATTCAATTATTAATATTTCCAGTTTATAAACGATGGGAGATGCTACAGAGCTTGCTTGGCCAAAGTCTCAAAACTAATAGATGTAGGAGTTAAGATTCAAGTCTTAACTACTCATGAACTGTACTCTTCATAACTACACTGCTACTGTTTCTAATATCACAAAAATTGCTCAGACTAGGTGGTGGCAGATTAGACAATGTTTTTTAAAAATTTAAACACTTAAGAGTAAAATGCTAGTAAGAAAATTCATTTCCAAACATTTTTAAAATTTCAAATATAGTAATAAATGTTTGAATAAAAATTCTCCAACTGTTAGTACTTAAGATTTAGTGCTGATAAAACTACAGGTAAGTTGAACATCCAGTTAATGAAATGCCTGACCTATAAGCTAACCATCTCATAAACAACTCAAATTAAAATACAATGTTTATAGCAGTGTTTCCTTAAGTCAAATTCAAGAGCAGAAATGAAACTCAGCAAGTCTGTAATATGAATCAGATTATGCAATGAAAACCTTTTAAAACAGGGTTAGTGCCTCTCTCCTACACTTCTGAATTCTGGTTTTGAGACTTCATATGAGCAGCCTCCTATGTAAAATTGAGATAGTTGAAGTGTAGGAGTAGAAAAGTAAAAAAGATTATTTAAAGACAGATTAATTAAACTGTATTTAACTGGTAACCAGTTATGGACTACCTGACACGTACAGAAACTGATACCATGACATCAGGTTTTGAGGAGAGTTATATTAAAAATTGCCAAAGAGGCAGAAGATAAATCAAAATCTGACTTGCATCAAAACAAGTCAAATAACACAAATTCAAAATTAGGAATCCTGGGATTTATGCTGTTTGAAAAGTACTTATTTCCTTTCTTATAGCAAAAACAAGCACATAGAAAAAAACAAATTTAGCAAGTTCAAATTATTTATAAAACTAGAGAAAATCATTAACTACTGGGAAGTTCAAAATCAATTACTAATCATTTAATTCATGTTAAGTTTACTTACCCATGTTAGATTTCCAATATATAATGCGATTCTCTTTCCAGTATATGTGTAGACAACATTTGGTGCCGCTCCTTTACCCACATCATCACCAACAGTTGGTGGGAGAGTATCCATGTAATCTCGGTCTTCTGGGGCATCTCCATTATTTGCAGATGGAGAGATGACATCATCATACAAATCTATCTGATCATGCCCACCATATTCAGCTTCCTGAGATACAGAAATAATGCTCTAGATTATACAGTGGTAATACTAATACTAAACAGGTATGAACACAAATTCATTTAACAATTGTTCTAAAAATCTGGTGAATGATAGAAAAAGGCCCAAAGATGTCAGTATAAATCTTTTCTCACTTTATGCCATAGATACATTCTTGAACAGTGCCTAATAAAGTGAATTTCTTTATAACAAACCCCATTTCCACCAGTATTTATTGTAAGATAGGAAATAATAGTCCTCTAGAAAAACAATGACATAGAGCCATTAACAAAGTAATTACATAAAACTTTCCTAGGTAGCAAAATATTCATAAGTAACAATACACAAAAGCAAAAAGATGAGCTCAAAATTTTTTCACACAAAAAATATCACAAACAAAAATCAGCGTCATTACAAATCTTCAATATTTAACTGCAAAAAAACACCCTTTTTCCTATGGTATTCGGAATCTTGTTTCCCTCCCATGTGAAAGCTTTTTAAGTTTTAGAAAAAAGCAAAGCCAGCTGAACCACAAGGGAAGGAATGAAGACATGTGGGCACATAAACAATTCGAAATGTCGTAACTAATGAATAGGGGAAAGAGAAATAAAATTCAGGAAAAACTATCCAAATTAGTATCTAGCAGCTTTATTATTATAAAGTTTTAATGCTTTCCTGCCTGCTTAGCTATGGAGTCAATTAGCAAGAGCTACCAATTAGCAAGAGAAAAATGAACAAGGATCTGTTGCATGTTGCAGTAAAGCTCTGTCATTTAGTGTGGCCAGCAGAAATAAACAATGGTAGTGAATGCTACTTACATGCCTAAATGATAAGCAAAGAGGAGGATATGTAAGCAGAAGAAAAATGAAAAAAAAAAAAAAAAAAAAAGGGCTCAATTTATAAATAAACACAAGAAAAACGAAATACAGCTATTGGGAGAACATGCAACACCATTTAAATTGCCTTTGATGACCATTACTGGATCACAGACTTGACAAGTAGGTATCAGAGGAAAAGCTCTATTTTTATATTTCTCCCTCCCTTTCCACCACTAAGTACCTAAATCAAGGTGAACTACTTTATTCTTATGAGGTAGAATACTTGAGATAATAAAGGAAGAGAAGCAGTTATAATTACCAAACATAACAGTCCAGACATAACACATCCTCTTTTTCCATTAATACAATTTATTAGGGATGAACTGTTATACAGATGGCATGTAAGGGGGAACTAAAAACTTAGGGACTATTACATGGATAGACAATGACCTAGAGAAAGCATGTGTAATGACAGTATACAGAGCAACAAAATGTTGCTATTAAAGACCTGAGGGAACAGAGCTATTATTTTGTAATTTAGAAGGAAGTCAAAATAAGACTTTTTTTTTTTTTTTTAAAGAAAACGATGGGGGGGAGGGAAAACCAAAATACAAAAACCTAGAAGGGGAAATTCATTTATGCACATAGCCAAAGGGGCATGAGATTTGTAAAGTCATTCTCAGGTAATCTTCTGCATAACTGAGTTATCCAAGTTTCTAATTATATAATAAAACCTTTGTTATGAGGTAGAATGTCTATAAGACATTTAACAAGGAACCCAAAATTTCAAGCTAAGCCAAAGAACAAAGTCACCATTATCAACAAGCAGAAACGAAGACCACAAGTCGCCAAATAATGCCATAATCTCATTGTGTTTGTACAGCAATACCAAAAAAGATCTTTCAGGAATGAGTTTTTGTTAAACAAAGTAACATGCTCAAATTGCAGTGAAAGTAAGAGGAGGGTGAGTTTTGTTATGAAGTTTCAGTGTAGCTGAAGCTTCAGGAGGCGTGGTTGCAGCAGTGGTTCCATATACTTAAGAGTCTAAAAAGCTTCCCACAAGGGGCAGCGGGTACTTTAAACTCTCTTGCAATCCGGTTCTGTACATCAAGCAGAATTATTATTATTATTCAAAGGGAGTTGGGTTTCCATCCTCCTCAGCAGAGACTATAATCACAATATATGGTCTGAGGGAGAGTAAAAAAGAATGCAAGGGGGCCTCCCCGGTGGTGCAGCGGTTGAGCGCTGGGTTGCGAAGCTGCCCGCAGCCTCTGCAGTGCAGGTTCGATCCCCGGCTGCTCCCCAGCCACCGGAGGAGGGTCCCACATGGTGCGCAGACCTCTCCTGCTGCCTGCTGCTCCCCTCAGCAGTGTGCTTCGGTCCTTCTGCCTGTTCTGCTCCCTGCTCTGGTGAATTCTCTCACCCTCCAGCGCTTCTGACTGTACCCAGTGCTTGTATAAATAAATAAATCTTTAAAAAAAAAAAAAAAAAAAAAGAATGCAAGGGTTATTGATAGCAGGTCTAAAAGTATTTAAACTTACACTTTCACCAAATAGCTTAATACATATTTGATTATTTCATTAGCTACAAATCTATGAAAATGTTTACATAAAGTAGACAATATTTCCAAGCATAACTGCAGCTACACTAACCTGGTAAATCACAATCACTTACTATTTTTTGTCCGTCCATGAATTCCTATGTTGACACCAATCAATTTCCATATTGATATGATTCTACCAATATTTAGGATCAGCATTTTGTCTGGTAGTTGGACTGCTTCCAATTGGTTGAAGTTATGATGCTAATTGAGACCATGGTCCTGGGGTTTGATCTCCATGTGGACTAGTTAGCTTCGCTCTGTTCCAAGACCTGTACTTCTAGCCCCAACGGTATGCATTTGGACTTGGTGAAAAAATATTAATGAATCTGAATACATCTGCTGCCATAACTAAATGCAATTCAAAGCATACACTCCTTCGTACTATCAGCAACGTTCCCTTTCAGCTTCAGCATAGCACATCTATCCTCCACATTAAAAAAGAAATCCTACATCCTGGTCCCATTTCATTTCAAAATGGGGAAAAATATGCATATTCTTAAACTATGCAAGATGTTTATGACAAGATATATATATATGACAAGTCATATATATTCTACTTTGTCAAAGAGAAATGGTCAACAGAGTCAAGTTCTACTATGCAATCTTTTCAGCTATTACATTTCTGAAATTTTACTGACATTCAAGAGACAAGAAAATAGCAGCAATATTCCTCTTTTGAATATCAAATAATGCACACTATTAACTATCCAGTTTACATAGTAGGTAACTACCGAAAGAACAGCATATTTTAATTTCTAGTAAGCAAGAGCTCTTAGGATTTATTAAAAAGCCCACTAAGTAATATTTTTCATCCCTTACATTCTAACAGTCATTCTAAGGTAAGGTATCTTCTCAAGATTTTACAATACTAAATGTTTTATGTGACATATAAATAGATGTCTCCAAGTCAGAAAGAACATTAGTAAAATAAGATGGACAGTAAAATCACCGAAATTCTACTGATTCCTTTTTAAGGCAATGTCTCTCAATCTTTTTTTTCATTATCACCATTCTGGTTCCTTCCAAGGAGTTCTTTTTAGACATATTTTCTCTAATCACCTCCCATACAATTTCAATACCACTTATATTGTATACCACTGTTGGGATGATCATGATAGAGCTTTACTATATGCTCTTCATTTTCTCTGACAAACCTAACACTGCTTTGGTGATCCTAAAATTGTAGTAATACCATTCCTGCATAATGATACTACCAATAACAACATAGCAAAGGCCACTTATTTCAAAGTCCTTTAAAAAAATTTAAGTAATTTCCGTCTAAAGTACTAATGCAGGGGGGAAAGTTACATTTTACTTACAAAAAGGAACTCTATTATTTAAGAGAATCCACAAAATCCAAATATTAAAATTAGTGAAAAGCTCAACCAAAGGTAAGGAAGCCAACTTGTTGCCAAAAATATGCCCCATAAACCACTAAGTGGATAATTCATAGGCAGCTAAATGAACTAAATTCCTAAGTATTAAAACTGAGAAAAGGGGCCTCCCTGGTGGCACAAGGGGTTAAGTCTTAGAACTATGAAGCTATCAGCAGCCACTGCAGCATGAGTTCAAGAGTTCCATCCCCAGCCAGGGAGATAACCCACATGGTGCAAAGACCTCTCCTTTCTTGCCTGCTGCTCCCCTCAGCAATATATTTCAGTCAATCTGTCTGTTCTGCTCCCCATTCTGTCTCTGGTGAATCCTCTCACCCCACCCCCCCTCACTTCTGGCCTACACCCCAGCTCTTGTACACATAAATAAAATAAATTTTTTAAAAAGTGAGAAAAGTTCGAGCGCCCCTCAACACATCTACCCAAATTTCTGAATCAATTTCTACCTGCCTCATACTTGACCTTAGAGCCTTTTTTAGAGTTTTCTATTAATCATAACTTATGAGGAATAAAGGCTTCTTCATATGTCCAATAAACTTACTTTGAAATTAGCCAGAGTAGACACATAATGACTAAAATTAAAGCGTAACTACTCATAAAAAAAAAGCAAGTTGATTTATGATGATATATAGGTCTGTAATTTCTAAAACTTTTCACCCAGTCACTACATATGTACATTTTAAGTTCAGTGATCAATTACTAAATCGCTATTAGTGACATACTACTGCCAGACAGATCAATAACTAAATTCTACGTTAAAAGCTTTTGATCCCCAAACAATGCACACAGTATAAGCGCTCCTGAAATTAATGATTTTTTTGACTTTCTCCCCACTAACAAAAATTTTACAGATAAAGTTATACATAAGGAATGGTTATCTACAGTATACAACCTGTCAGAGACTATCTGAACTTTGTATTCCCCCCATTGGCAAAACAGATACTCAAAATACAGAAACGTATTTTGAACAACTAAGTTTAAAATTTCATTTAGCTTTGGTCAAAAAAAAATTTCTAGGACTACTGATGACTATTGACACAGTAACTACCATCCCAATTTAAACTAAACTGATACACTATAGAGGTTAAAACAAAAAATCCACTTTCTTCTTTACTCCAAGTTCAAATGATGAAGAGGTTTGGAAGTAGTTCACATTCTACTTCCAGTGAAGCAAAGGTTCTCAATTTAGTTATAGCTAAAGACCTCAGATTTGAAAAGCAAAGATCCTCCATGAAGAACATCTGAGCCCCTTGTATTGTCTCCCTTTTCCAACTTCATACTCCTTAAAAACATCTGTGAAGAAAGCAATTCTATACTTTAACTTAGTCTCATCCCCAAATTTTATTTCTTCTCTTCTAAGACAACTGTATCTCACTCTTTTCCAAATGTTTATAGTGTACTGTACTAAAACATACACATGAAAGTTTCACAGAAGACCATTTAAATGAATATACTTAGACTACATAGAATTTCAAAGTATACAAATGCAATTATAATTACAGCTCACACAGGAGAACACTTTTTTTAAAAAAATGTTAACAGTTTATGCCAAATAAGGCTGGTCATTATACTTAAACATTTTACTCAACTATATTAAAAAGTGTTTACTATAACAAGCAGTAGAAATAAGGTCACCAGCTAATAATAAGAGTCAAATTACATCAACCAGCAATAATTTTGTAGTTGTCTCTTATTCTGATAAAATTCCAGGAAAACATTTCAATGATAGTAACATTTTTTAAAACAGGATGAACCTTGAAAATGACCAACTATTGTTTCGAGGACATATTTTGTACAGGAATTACCAAAGTAAGTAGATTACAAAAGCCAATGATATGCAAAATAATTTCAAACACAAAGCCCTTTTAATCCCCCTACTAATTTATTCAAAGTGTAAAGATTTTACTGGTAAAATTATACAATATGTGAGATACAATGCTGTAAGTACAAGACAATAAAAAGTCACATTTAAGAAGAACCCTATAAAATGTAGTTCCTCATCGGGGCCACAAAATTTTAATCTCTCTTATTACCTCCTGTGCTCAGTCATTACTTCTTACTGCACAGGGATAAGCATAGTCTACACCACCCAATTACATGATAAAGAGAAATGCCCATCCTAAATTCAACCAGTATCTGAAAGCCTAAAAAATATTTCAAGGATACTGAATAAAGCTCAACTTCTAAATTGTTATCTGAATTCTTCTCTTATTGTGGGTTTTTAAAAAACAGCATTTTCTTGTAGAAAAACTAATGGAAACAGCCTTGAACAGTTGTTCCTTTATTTGCAGGTATGCCCCTCTTTTGGATGGAATTTTATATTCATTTGCTAAATAAAAGAAAATGAAATTTCTTAGAGATCTTTGACCTTCATAGAACTAGAAACCAACTTGGACCACTCAATTTTCTACTTCGTATTGAGACACTGGGCAGGTATCTGATATCCAAAATAAAAGCACAATAAAAAAAATTTAAACTCAACGTCTGATAACATGAGTTACACTTAAACATATTCAGTCTTTAACAGAATAGGAAACATAAGCTAATTGAAATATTCTTTTCTTTTCTAATGTTTAAGCAAAGAGTACAAAGACATTCCTGAAAAAAAGTTTTTTTTCCCTAATTAAAAAAAAAAAAAAATTGAGCCCCCCCCCCAAGTCTCAAATGAGATCCTTAATGGGGAAGGGGGAGAAAATTAACCAGTAGAGTTTTATTAAGCTTCCCATTCGGACCTGGAAAATACAAAAAAATAAAAGCTTTTAGGAGCACTGGCGTTAGGCACAATTGGATTTTTCAAAGCGTTAATACATAAAAGACAGTCAAATGCAAGTAACCGGCTTCAACGTCGCTACCCTAGTAGCAGATCTCTTTTGCAAGGATGCCCATCTCCAGACCTCAAATCTCCGCGGCAAGCTCTAGGCAACGGTGGCCAGGAGATCCCAGCTAGCAGCCTCACCTCCAACCTCCCACAAGGTAAAGAAAGCCCCTCGGAGGGCATCTAACACCTCGCCTTTGAAGGTCGGGTCCCGGCTGCAAGCCTTCCATTTTAAACTACACCATTAGAATTTCGGATGGGCGCTCCATCACCCCTCGGATCTCTTGGGGAACTCACATCTTTTTTGTTCCATTCGCCCAGAGCGCTTCCCAAAAGCCTCCTTTTGCACCCACGCCACCCAGCTCCACGGCTCCATCACCACAAAGCCCAAGAACCCCCGGCCTCACAGGCAGCGCGAGCCCTCGCTCGCCCACCCGGGCAGGGGGCACGCACCCTCCAAACACGATCTACGGCTTCAAAACCCAGGGACTTGTTGCAAACGCGCCCCCTTCCACGCCGCCGAGGAGAGCGGGAGGCGCGGGGGAAGCGCCACGCTGCAACCTGTCGCCGGCGCGGGCAGGGGAGTCCAGGAAACCGGGCGCGCGGGATACAAAGGGCCGTGAACGCGGCCTTCCATGAGGCGACAGTGCGCGGACGGGGAGACAAAATGGAGCGACGGGAGGAATCGGAGCCCGGGCTGCAGGGTCGGGGCAAAGGCTGCGGCCGGCGCGCGCCCCGCCGGGCTGCTTCCTCCGCCCCGCGGCGGGGGAGGGGGCGCGGCGGCGGCGGCCCGTTCTCCGCGCCGCGCAACCTGCGCGCCCGCCGCCCGGGCCTAGCGCGGCGGGAAGCGCCCGCCGGCCGCCGCCAACAATGGGGAGCGCGGCAGCGGCGAGGGAGGGGCCGGCGGCGGCTCTACGGCGGCCCGCGGCGGCGCTCCGAGCCCCGCGGCCGGCCGCCGCGCCCCGCGGCCCGCGAAACGACGCGGTGGAACGAGGGGCGAGGGGCGCCGCGCCGGGGGCCGGCGGCGCGGCCCTCAGGCGGCAAGGGCGCACGGGGTGCAGCCGCGCCGGCTCGCGGCCCGCGGCGGGACCCCCCGGCCGGCGTCCGCGCCGCAGCGCCGCCCGTGTCGGCGACGCGGGCCCCGGCCCTCACGTACCTGGTTGAACTCTTCGCCCACATCCGCGTAAATGTCTATGTGGTCCACACCGTCCGCCATCTTCCCTCGGCCTCGGCCGCCGCCGCCGCCGCCTCCTGCAGGTCAGCCCGCCGCGGCAGCAGCAGCGGATCTGGCGGCGGGGGCGGGGCGCGCTGCGTCACTTCCGAGGCCCGAGGGACGCGGCGGGGGCGGCCGGGCCGGCGGGGGGCGGTGGTCGCTGCGCGGCCGGATGGCTCCGCCCGCCGGGGGGGACCCGCGGCGCCTCTGCGGGCCGAGGCGGTTTCTTTTGTGTGTCGGGGTGAAGCCCGGCCAAGGGGTGGGGGGCGCAGGGGGGCGGACGGCGTCCCAGGCGTTGCCCGAGACCGCCTCAGCACGTTGGCTCTGGCACACGCAAACATTTGTAATATTTTCATTTCTCAGTTTTCTCACATTTCTCACAGGCGGGGCTCCTCGAGAAGTACGACCACAGCGAAATATAAGGTGTAGGGCCGCCCCGGTGGCGCAGCGGGTTGAGCGCCGCGCTGTGAAGCTGTCCGCAGCTTCTGCAGGGCCCGTTGGAGCCCCTCCGGTCGTGGAGATACCCACATGGCGCGGCAGACCTCTCCTGTCTCCCCCGCTGCTCCCCTCAGCAGTGTACTTCGCCAGTCTGCCTGTTCTGTTCCCTACTCAGTCTCTGGTGAATCCTCTCACTCTCCGGCGCATCTGGCCGGTACCCGGTTCTTGTATAAAAATAAATGTTTAAAAAAAACAAATACAAAGTGTCACTCAGCAAACTGTGAGTGCCTTGAGAGAAAGCACAAAGTCCTATCTCTGCATCCTCAGAAGCCAGCAGCATCGTCAAGACCAGATACCCATGGATGGCTTTTTTGAGTTGTTTGCATGCTACTTACATTATTTACATTCAATTTATATTGCGTTTCTAGCACCTGTCACTCTCTTTCCCCCGTTCTTTGCTTTCAGGTTTTCCTCTTTAGGTCTGCAATTGGTTTTCTCTGGAGTAGTTCAGATGCCACTAACTTCAGTGCAAACATCCCATCAAGGAGGTGGTGGTATCTTAAGGCCATGGCTTCTGAGAAGCATATAATGTCCGAGTGGCAAGGAAACTGGAAAACAGGTTATTACTGTCAAAGTACTAATTTTACAGATGAGGAATTGAAGCCTGATAGAATCTAAGTGATGAGGGCCTCCCTGGTGGCTCACGGTGTTGTTAGGACGCGGCCTGTGAGGCTGTCTGCAGCCCCTGCAGAACGAATTTGATACCCGCTCAGGGAACTACCCATATGGCAGAGCAGACCTCCTCTGACTCACCTGCTGCTCCTCTCTCAGTGTATTTCAGTCAATCTGCCTGTTCTGTACCCCACTCTGTCTCTGCTGAATCCTCTTACCCCCCACACCTCTGGCTTGTACCCCAGTTCTTGTATGCATAAATAAATCTTTAAAAAAAATAATCTAAGTGATGAAACTAGGGACACATGTCCAATAAACAGCTTTTGCCATCACTGCTTAATTAAAGATGTTGCTTCAGGGCCTCTCCGGTGGCGCAGCGGTTGAGCGCTGGGTTGTGAAGCTGCCCGCAGCCTCTGTGGCGCCGGTTCGATCCCTGGCTGCTCCCCGGCCACCGGAGGAGGGTCCCGCATGGCACGCAGACCTCTCCTGCCGCCCGCTGCTCCCCTCACCAGTGTACTTCGGTCCTTCTGCCTGCTCTGCTCCCTGCTCTGGCTCTGGTGAATTCTCTCACCCTCCCGCGCTTCTGACTGTACCCAGTGCATGTATAAACAAAAACAAACAAACAAATAAATAAAACATGCCTCTATTAAAAAAAAAAAAAGATGTTGCTTCAATTTGAAACCTCCCCGTATTTATTTTGCATCCATTTAAAACTCACCAAGTGAGTTTTAAAATCATCCGTGGAATAAGTCATGCAAGATCTGTATTTGATATGGTGGAGAAAGAGTATTCGAATCATAAAGACCAATTGGTGAGCTGGCCACAAGTTTCTAGTCAGACACTTTACCTACTAGCTGACCTCAGTCAAGTCACCTAACCTCTTTCATGTTCAATTTCAGAATCTTTAAAACTGGGGTAAAAATTTTTACTTCACCAAGGTTGAAGGTTGATGGTAGTTTAAATAAGGTAATATGCAGAGTGCCCCATTCTCTTCTGCTTCTTGGAAATACTGATTTCCTTTCTTCCATGGAGTTTTGTAGAAAAAGGGGTAACTCCCCATAAAGGGTAAAGCATTTTTAGATGCGGATGTAGTAAGCAGAATAGTGGCCCACCACAGATGTCCACACCCTAATTCCCAGAACCTGCAAACCTGTTACCTTACATGGCAGAAGGTACTTTCCAGATATGATTAAGGTAAGGATCTTGAGAAAGAATGATTATCCTTAGTTTCCTGGTGGACCCAAACTTATCAATCTCAAGGGTCCTTTAAGTGAAAGAGAGTCAGAGAGCGAGATGTGACAACAGAAGTGGTTTATATTCCTCCAGCACACTTAAAAATCATTCCAAGGTTCTGACTTCTCTTGCCTAAGAAAAGTCAACCATCTTTGTAACTACTGTTTATTTGAAGGTTTTTCCCTCCTCTGGTTGCTTTTAACATTTTTTTTTTAGAATTTGCTGTTGTCTTTTACTGTGTGCTGTCAGAGATGCACTTCTTTTTATTTATGATGCTGTGGATTTATTGGACCTCTTGAATATATGGGTTGCTGCTTTTCATCAGTTCTGGAAAGTTCTCATCATTCATTACTTCTTCAAATTTTGCTTCTACCACGTTTTTTCTTCTCTCCTTCTATAGCTCCAATAAATATGTAGCATTTTTTCTATGTACTATTTCTCTTATCTTCTTTTTCTACATTTTCCACCCTTTTGTCTCCTCTTTTATTTTTCTGATAAACTTTTTAGTTTATTCTCTCATCTATGTTGTTTAACTCATCTATTGAAGTATTTTTTCATAATTTTAGGCTCTACAATTTTATTATTTTAAAAAATCTATTAGGTTCATTTTCATAATGTCTAATCCTTTGCCAGAATTGTCAGTCTTGGCTTTTTATCTCTGAATATAGTACACATCATTGATTTACAATCTGCATCTCTAACATTATAATATCTGAAGTTCCATTGGATCTGTAGTTGTTTCTGTGTTCTAGCTATGTATTATATATTGTTTATGCTGCCCTCACGTTGCTTTGTCACCTAGCTTTTTTGATGCTAGAAATCATAACTGAAACACTTGAAAAAATAATGTGAGGCTTATGTTGATTTTTTTTTTTTTCCCAGAAAGGATTTTCATTTCCTTCTGGCAGGAACCTTGGGACACCAACAAATAGGATTACCCTAATCCAGATAGATGATTAGGAATTTTGGGAGGGGAATGTCTTAATTTGGTTCACCCTTAATTCCAGGTGTTGTCTTTCTGAAGACCAACCAAAACATGGTTTATCAGGACTACGAATAGTCCTAAGCTCCATATTTTGTTCCCCTAGAAGTGCAGTTCAACTTCTCACCCATTTCTTTTGGATCTGAAAATGTTCCTTTGTGTTCTGAATGTGTAGACTCTGTTTTCTTCTTCATGTTGGCCAGGCTTCTCACTCACTTTCTAGTTAGCCTTTCGGTGATTTAAAAACATTGCTTCATGCCTCCTTATTTGACAATGTTCAACAATGAAATATTTGTCTAGATCACAAAGGAAAATGTATAACAATAGCAGTGATAACAAAGAACACTATCACTCATTGAGTACCTCTACATAGAAGCTTCTTTAGTTCTTAAAATCATTCATATATGTAGATGAAATATTAGATACTCTAATCCTAGATTTACAATTGACTAACCAAGTAACTTCAGACAAGTCCTTCAGGAAGGTCCCCCTTTGTTCTGAAATTCTATTATTCAAATCTATACACAATTGAAAGCCCAAGGTGCCTTAGAAGGAATTTGACAATGGAATGTTAAATGTTGAGGAGGAACTCCCTGTAGCCCACCTGAATTCACTTTCTATTTTTTTTTAAAGATTTATTTATTTATGCATATAAGAACTGGGGTACAGGCCAGAGGTTGGGGGGGCGGTGAGAGGATTCACCAGAGACAGAGTGGGGAACAGACAAGCAGACTGACCGATACACACTGCTGAGGGGAGCAGCGGGCAAGTCAGGAGAGGTCTGCTATACCATGTGGGTCACCTCCCTGGCCAGGGATCGAACTTGTGCTGCAGTAGCTGTGGATAGCTTCATAGGCTGCATTTTAACCTCTTGCGCCACGAGGGAGGCCCCCAGCATTCACTTTCTATTGTTGCTGTGACAAATTAGAAAAAATTTAGTGGCTTGAAACAATTCTTTTCTGGAGATCAGATGTCCAAATTAGGCTTCCCTGGTCTAAATATCACTGTTTCAACAGGGCTCCATTCCTTCTGGAGGCTCTAGAAAATAATTCATTTTCTTGTCTTTTCCAGATTTTAGAAGTTGCCCACATTTCTTGCCTATGACCGCATTCCTACAGTCACATCACTCCAATAACATAAACAATATAAAATTAAAATATATAAGAAGGGGCCTCCCCTGGTGGTGCAGCGGTTGAGCCCTGGGCTATGAAGCTGCCCGCAGCCTCTGCAGCACCAGTTCGATGCCCGGCTGCTGTCAAGGGTCCCACATGGTGCGACAGACCTCTCCTGCTGTGCCTACTGCTCCCCTCAGCAGTGTGTTTCATCAGTCTGCCTGTTCTGTTCCCCGCTCTGGCTCTGGTGAATTCTCTCACCCTCCTGTGCTTCTGACTGTACCCAGTGCTTATATAAATAAATAAACATATCTTTATATATATATAAAAGAAGACTGGAGAAAATGTTGGAGAGAAGATGAAGAATGTTGTAAAGTTTTCTGGATGTCAGCTTCTAGGCTTCCAAGAATCTCTGTATATTTCCTTATTCGCTGTAAAGAAGAACTTTCTGTCCTTTTTCATGGACATGTTATGCAACAATGGCAACCAGCTCCAAAGTTGAAATAACCACTTAAGAAAATGGCCATCTATCTTAATTTCAATTATAAAGTCTAAGGAAAAAGCAGCTGATTTGATGAGGTTTTTTTTAAAGATTTATTTATTTATGTATACAAGAACTGGGGTACAGGCCAGAGGTGTGCAGGGTGAGAGGATTCACCAGAGACAGAGTGGGGAACAGAACAGACAGAATGACTGAAATCCACTGCTGAGGAGAGCAGCAGGCGAGACAGGCGAGGTCTGCTGCACCACGTGGGTAGCTCCCTGGCTGACTAGGGATCAAACTCATGCTGCAGTGGCAGCAGACAGCCTCATAGATTGAGTCTTAACTCCTAACCTCTTGTGCCACCAGAGAGGCCCCTGCTTGGTTTTTATAGGTGTCTAATCCTAGTCTAGTCAAGTTTGTCTTAGGGAGTGAGGTCACAGAATAAAAACAAGGCTTGTAAATTCTACTCTGTGAGTTAGAAAAGACTAGAAAATGGTCAGTGAAAGATGTTTGCCTTGAGTTAAGCAGACCTATCCCTCAAGGATGTATAACACATCCCATTTATTAGACAACACATAAAAAACAAAACCCTGATGGTTAGGGAATGCAAACTGAAATACTTAATTATTTTTTTCTAACATTCTGATTTACTCTGAATAAGTTGATGCCATGATCTGAAGGAACATGATTTTGATTTAGCCCTGGTAGCCCCAAACTCTTAAAAATAATCACCCCGTATCGGGTTAAGTGTCAATACTATGAGGCTGTCCACAGCCACTGCAGCATGAATTCGATCCGGGGCAGCGAGCTGCCCACATGGCACAGCAGACCTCTCCCGCCTTGCCCACTGCTCCCCTCGGCAGTGGATTTCAGTCATTCTGACTGTTCTGTTCCCCACTCTGTCTCTGGTGAATCCTCTCACCCTGCACACCTTTGGCCTGCACCCCAGCTCTTATATGCATAAATAAATAAATCTTTAAAAAAAGAATCACCCATATCAATACAACATTTAAATTATTCAGTCATAATTAGACACAAAAAAGAAGAGGCACCCAAGTAGGAAAGGAAGAAGTAAAATTGCCCCTATTCACAGATGATATGATTTTTAAACATAGAAAACTCAAAACCCCCATGAAAAAAATCTGTTAGGTAATAAATACAGTAAATTGCAGACTACAAAATCAATATACAAAAATCAGTTGCATTTCTATGTGTAAACATGAACCATCAGAAGGAGAAATGAAGAAACAGTCCTGTTTACAATTGCACAAAAAAATAAAAAGAATAAAATAAAAAGAATAAAAGAATAAAATAAAAAAAAAGAATAAAATACCTATGTATAAGTTTAACCAAGGAGAGGAAAGCCATGTTCACTAAAAACTATAAAATATTACTGGTAGACACTACAAAGAAATGGAAAGATCCTCTGCTCATGGATTAGAAGAGCTAGCATTATTAAAATGGCAACTTTTTCCTAAAGCAATATAGAGGTTCAATGCAATCTCAATGATATCCCAAAGATTTTTTTCACAGAAATAAAACAAAACATCATAAAATGTATTTGGAATTATAAAAGACCCCAAATAGCCAAAACAACCCTGAGGAAAAAAGAACATTAACAGAGGTACCAGATGCTCCGACTTAAAACTATATAACAAAGTAATAGTAATCAAAGCATCACAGTATTGGAATGTAAACAAACACAGAACAATGGAACAGAATTGAGAGTCCAGAAATAAATACACACAAACAACTAATTTATGACTAAGGAGAACATAAAATAGAGTAAGAACTGTCTTTTCAACAAATAATGTTAGAAAAACTAGACAGATCATGCAAAAGAATGAAACTAGAACATTGTGTTACACCATACACAAGATTAATCAAAGGTGGACTAAAGACTTGAATATAAAGCCTGAAACAAAAAAACACATAGAGGGCCTCCCCGGTGGCGCAGTGGTTGAGCGCTGGGTTGCAAAGCTGCCTGCACCCTCTGCGGCGCCGGTTCGATTCTCGGCTGCTCCCCGGCCAACTGTGGAGGTTCCCACATGGCGCGCAGACCTCTCCTGCTGCCCGCTGCTCCCCTCAGCAGTGTGCTTCGGTCCTTCTGCCTGCTCTGCTCCCCATTCTGGCTCTGGTGAATTCTCTCACCCTCCCGTGCTTCTGACTATACCCAGTGCATGTATAAGCAAAAAACAAACAAACAAATAAATAAATAACATGCCTCTATTAAAAAAAAAATAAATAAATAAATAGAGGCCTGTTCCTTTAAAAAAAAATTAAAAAAAAAAACACATAGAAAAAAGCACAGATGATAAACTCTTTGATATCACCTTCAGTGACATCCTTGAGGCTATAGCTCCAACACCAATGGAAACAAAATCAAAAGAAATAAATGGGATTACATAAAACCAAAAGGCTTCTGCATAGCAAAAGAAACTATCATTAAAATGAAAAGGCAACCTACTGAATGAAAGAAAAAAATTCAAATCATATCAGTAAAGGGGTTAGTACCCAAGATACATAAAGAATATATAAAATTCAGCAACAAAAAACTAACCAGATTAAAGAATAGCTGAGTTAAAGTTAGAAAATATAATCTGTAAGTCTATGTAACTTCACTTTCATAAACTGCAGTATATCATAATTTACCACAAGTGAAGTGTACTATTTGTGTGAAGAACAAATAATGTTGTGAAGAAATCCCTTCAGAGTCCTCTATGTTGGGAGGAAACTCTCCTCAGTCCTCAGGATTACCCCCAACAGAAGACTAAAGAAGTTATTGATTTGGGGCATCCGTGGTGGTACAGGGGTTAAATCTCAGCACTATGAAGCTATAGGCAGCCACTGCAGCACAAGTTCAATCCCCAATCCAGGGAGCTGACCCACATGGCGCAACACACCTCCCCTGTCTCACCCGCTGCTTCCCTCAGCAGTGTATCTTCAGTAGATTTCTGCCTGTTCTGCTCCCTACGATGTCTCTGGTGACTCCTCTCACCTCCTTCCCGCACACTTCTGGCATATACCCCAGCTCTTGTATGCATAAATAAAGAAAATAAATCTTTAAAAAAATAAAGTTGTGGATTTGAATTTCTTCATTTTCATGGACCCCTTCCACAATTTGTTTAAGACCACTATTTCCTCTCTGTCATATATCCTTTTATTGGATGGGTGTCAGAGTGACAGCAGGAAATTTTTTGGATCTAATTCAGTTGGAAAACTGAATTAAAGAGTACATTTAATTAAGATTTAATGGAAAATATTTGTGTATAAAGTAGTCGTCCTGGTATAAAGCTGCTGTCCAGGAATGTTTTTACTGTCACTGTGCCTACTTACACAGCTTCTGTGCTATGAAGATGCAAGGCCGGAATCATATCATGTTACTAATCTGAATGTCACCAAACAAGTCAGACCCCAGAGTATGTGGCTAACCCAGAAACAGAATTTGAAATGCATACAGTGACATTATAGTCTATAGAACAATTAGTTCAATCAGGGCATGCAAAATTGTAAGTAAACCCTTTAGTTCTTATTAATACTTAGTCAAAATGGAAATCTCTACTAGCAGGAATTCACTATACATACTTTTTTTCTCCATGTGAGAAAATTACATGAAATTGAAATTTCTGTCTTTTATAAATAACAATTTACCTTCATAACTTATTTGGTACTCATATTTGTTTTTTTATTTAAGAAAGTCTCCCAAATACAGATCTATGAAGCCCTAAACAGCTTAGATTTATGTCTGCCATATTCTCTGACATAAAATCACTTTACATATAAATTGAGTGAGGACGGGTGTCAATTCATATATTAAATATTAATGATGCTTCATTTTTCAATTTTTTTAGACAAAAAGATATATGCTCTAATTAATATCTTTCCATAGCCCTGTGAATAAATTTGTATACAGTAAATTCTCACTTAATGTTGTCAATAGATTCTTGGAAACTATGACTAAATGAAATGACATTTGCTGAAACCAAGTCGTCAAATAATGTCTTTAATGTTATAATAAAACAACATTAAATGAAACAACAGTTTTTGAGGATGTGCTGTACCCCACTTCAGAAACAATTGGTTAAACCAGCTATTTTGCTTTGGTCAAAGAGATATAAGAAGTCCAGAAAAGTGAGGCATCACACCTTCTACTGCACCTCCTTTTAATAGTTCCACATTCCAAGTACTACATTTCCCATTACCAAATTAGCTTGAACCACACAAAATTGCAATTTTTATAGGTGAAAAATGGTCTTAACATTGGAAAATTCATAGCTTCACTTTAAATCACTTAGGATGCAATTGGTTGTAACTAAGAGTAATAAGACTCAGGACCCCCTGGTGGCGCAGGGGTTAAGTTTCAGTGCTATCAAGCTATTGCCAGCCACTGAGGCATGAGTTCCATCCCAGGTCAGGGTGCTGACCCACATGGTACAGCAGACCTTTCCTCTCTCGTCCACTGCTCCCCTCAAGAGTGGATTTCATTCAATCTGCCTGTTCTGCTCCCCACTCTGTCTCTGGTGAATCCTCTCACCTCCTGCACCTCTGGCATACACCCCAGAGGTGCAAATAAAAATAAATCCTTAAATGAAGTAATAAGACTCAAATTGATCATAAACAATAAGGAAATATACTGTGAAGCTATCAGTGACTCACAAAACTTACTAAAAGGCTGGACATTTAAACTTGGAAACAGGTGGAAGCCAAAGGAAGCACTATAGAGTTGGGATTGAGCTGCAGAGATGAACTGTTTAGGAAGCAAACATTAACACTGTTACTACTAGACGATTGTCACCCTAGAGCATTGCCACATCTTTGATTCAGTTACAGTCCCCATACCAACTATAACTGGCTACAATAATAAGTCTACAGAGCAGATTCATGTACACACTACTGCATGATCAGATACTAGCCCAAAAAAGTGGATTTCACATGGATATAGGCAAAATTCTGGATAGAAACATGTCCAAACTGTTAATATTTTAGGATAGTGAAATTATGAATATTTTAGTTTATTATTTACACATTTCTGCATTTTCACTATTGTTACAAAATAATTACTTAATAATCAAGAAAAAAATTAAGACTATTTTTAAAAATAGAAAAGTAGGGCCTCCCCGGTGGGCAGCGGTTGAGCGCTGGGTTGCGAAGCTGCCCGCAGCCTCTGCAGCGCTGGTTTGATCCCTGGCTGCTTCCTGGCCACAGGAGGAGGGGCCCACATGGCGCGCAGACCTCTCCTGTGGCCCACTGCTCCCCTCAGCAGTGTACTTCGGTCGGTCCTTCTGCCTGTTCTGCTCCCTGCTCTGGCTCTGGTGAATTCTCTCACCCTCCCGCGCTTCTGACTGTACCCAGTGCTTGTATAAGTAAATAAATAAATAAATCCTAAAAAAAAAAAAAAAAAAAAAAAAAAAAGAAATAGGTGCTGAATACAGAAGTTCCAAAAAAATTTTAAAAAAAGATAGAAAAGTATAGAATTTAGATTTTATTATGCGGCATAGACATATATTTGGACCCAGAATGGAGTTTGGCATTTAGAAACGAGTGCTCATAATGAATCACACACCTGATTAAAAAAGAGAAACATTTGAAAACTCCACTGTAGTTAGTTATAAATTATTTTTCAGCACTTGTGTGAAATATATTTGGAAAATAAACAGTTCTCACCAGTTTTAAAGTATGTTGTTTACTACAAGTGGATTTATTTTGTGCTTTGTCAAATGTTTTTTCTTTTTTCTTTTGATGATTTGATTTTGAACGTTATGATGAAATTTAAATGTGAAGTTGTTGTGAAGAGCTGAATGTAGCAAAATATAGTAACATTAATATGAGCGTGTAGTGGCAGAAAGGGCACAAAGCAGGATCTCTATGATCCAAGCAGATAGGTAAAGGAGAGGGTCCTGGAGCCATTTGTGGCTTTTCCAGGGTATTATTGGGATTTCGGCAGGCAGTGGTGCCGGGAGGTCAGGAGGCTGGCAGGCCTCCTAGCCCTCAGCAAATCTTCATTTTTACTGGACTCTCTGCTGTTCTCTCCTGCTGGTAGCCCTGCTCAACTCTGCTGGCTTCCAAGTGACGTCGCCCTTATAGGCCCAGTCTCAGCCCAGGTATACCCACCTACGCATGCCCACACCCTACTCCAGGTGCCCACCATCAGGCATGCATTTAGGACCAAAGAGATCCATCATCAATGCTAATGGTGGGAGCGCAGAAAAGCCTGACAATAATTCAATCATTTATCTTACAAGTGGAAGTATTTTTCAACATCAACCATTGCTCTTATGGAGCTAATGGGACTCAAAATTAATAATCATGCAATTTATTTTTTCCTATAACTTAATAGGAACTATAAAAATATTAAAGTGATGACAGAAGTTACTCATTTCACTGTTCAGCAAATGTTTTGAATGGAACTACTATGTGGAAGCCATAATAGTAGGTAGAAATGGAGGATACAAGTATAAATTTCAATCAAGATGTACTGAGAAATGGAGTAGTAGGGTGCAATGTGACAGATCTTGATTTGAGATCCAGCTCAGTCATTTGAGAGACAACTGTGCCATTTGAATAAGTTACTTAACTGGACCTATTGAAAAAAAAAAGAGGGATAATAGGGGGCCTCCCTGGTGGCCTAGGGGTTAAGTCTCAGTGCTGTCACTCCTACCACCTGAGTTGGATCCCCAGCCAGGGAGTTAGCCCACGTAGGGAACAGCTGACGTCTCCTGTGTATTTCAGTAAATACACTTAGCAAAATATTTCAGAAAATCTGCCCACTCCGCTCCCTACTCTGTCTCTGGTGGATCTTCTCACGCCCCCCTACATCTGGCCTACCCCCCAGTTCGTCTATGCAAAAATAAATAAAGATTTTTTAAAGGGGATAAAAATATCTACCTCAAATAGAATATTGGTTGAAGAGGAATGGTAAGGGACAAATAATCATTGTAATATGTGCCAGCTTCTGAGATGAGTGCTTTATAAGCAACAACTCAAATTAGAAACTATATACACAGTGTGGAAGATGGGGTGCTGGGTATCCTTAGGAGCACAGACATCACTTTGGAATTCTTTGAGAAGATGTGTCAGTCAGGGGCCTCCCTGGTGGCGCAGGAGTTAAAGACAGTGCTATCAAGCTATCAATAGCCAATGCAGCACAAGTTCGATCCCCCCTGGCCAGGGAGCTAACTCACATGGCACAGCCGACCTCTCCTGCCTCACCCACTTCTCCCCTAGCAATATATTTCAGTAGATCTGCCTATTCTGCTCCCCACTCTCTCTGGTGAATCCTCTCACTTCCTGTACCTCTGGCTTGTACCCCAGTTCTTGCATGCATAATCTTTAAAAAAAAAAGAAAGTGAGCAAATGTTATCACCTATATATGTTCACTTATGAATCAAAAAGCCTTCCTTCCTTCATTTTTTTCTCTCTTTATCTTCTCAGTTTTTATTAATGTAACTTTTTAAAAAATGAGCATCGATACCAGTGCAGGTAAGAGAAGGTGGGAGAAACAGGCAGGGCAGGAGGAGTTTTGTTCTACTGATAATTGCGCTCTAGGGTCACTCTTCAAGAAACAATTGACACTAATTACATGGACCCAGGAACAGAAATAGCTAGGGTGAAGTCACAAACTACCTGAACACTAGATTCGACAATGTGAAGTTTGGTCTTGGAAGCAAGCAGAAAAGAACATAAGCTGATGATGATGAGATCACACTTATTTTACTGTGACATCTTTGAGGTCTTGGAGTATCTTTATATTCTGATAATATCTGGAAGAATACCTTAACTATATAAAATATATAATAAATATTGGTTAAATCAAATAATTAAGAGGAATCAACAAATTTCAGAGCTAAGAAAACCTATAATTCAAGTCCTCTTTCATTTATAGAAGAGAAAATCTTATGCTAACAAGTTGGTGGTACAGAAATGCTGGTTTTGTAACAGGGTGGTCCCCAGGAAAGGGGGAGGTTCCCTGCCCCACCCAAGGGAGGGTGGAGCTGAGCAGGAAGAGGAGAAGCTGAAGAAGAGACTGAGGAAGGAGCAGGATGGAGGCAGGAGACCTGGAGGAGGCGCATGGAGCCTAGAGACACGTGAAGAAACTACGCTTGTCTTTTGGTCCTGGGCTGGGTAACACAGATGTGGGTGAGACCCATGGGGAGGTGACAATGGCAGCTTTTATCTTGATGTTGATTTTGCTCTTTTCCTTCTGGGCTTGTCTGGTTATTTCTGACCCTTTGCTGTGGGTCCCCACTGGAAGATGCTTTAGACTTGTGGCAGGCTTTGGGGCCTTGCTCTGGGCCAATCCCATTTGGATGGACTTTTACCCACGAGGGGACAGGTAACTTTGGGTGCTTCATTTAGAAACTAGACTCTTTGCCTTACCTGTATTGTTTCCTAGTTTTATTAAAGTTCCTTCCCATTAAAGTCTCATATGTTTTGTGTTGATGCGGCGGATGGCAGAACCCATTTAGAATAGGCAGGTTTGCGGGGGTTTGGGCTGCCCCTCTCCCTGTCCTATAACAGTTTCACCATACTTCACCTGCTTCGAATAAGCAGATAAAAAGAATTGAAACTGAAGAGTAGGTGTTTACTAGGTAGTGTTTGAAAAAATGGGAAAAAAAACCAAATTGTTGAAAAGCCTTTGCTCATTCAGTCTCCAACTGTTGACGTTTTCTTTAAATTTTTCTCAAAAACTTTCTCTTCTGTTATACTCACCCAGGTCTTCATCAGTGTATCACCAACAAAGATAATCTAATCCCACTGTTAATTTTACTGTGAAGGTATATGACTTGTGTAGCAGCAGGAAGGCATAGGGCAGGATCTCTATGATCCGAGCAGACGGATGAAGGAGGAGTCCTGGAGCCCTCAGTGGCTTTTTCAGGCTTTTATTGAGTTTACCAGATACATGGCAAGCAGGGTTGTGTGGGGCTGGCGGGGGGGGGGGGGGGGGGGGGGGGGGCTTGAGGGGGGGTTGGGAAAGGATGGGAGGTGGCAGGAAGCTAGCAGGCCCCCAGTGAACCTTCACTCTTTCTGGGCTCTCTGGTGTTCTCTCGTGGCCTCTGCTTCTCTGCTGGTTCTGCTCCTGCTTGTTCTTCTGCTTGTTCCGTTCCCTCTGGTGTCCTGGCCTTATATGGCAGTCTCTTGCCTCAGGTGCATCCACCTTTGCATGCCCACACCCTACTCCAGGTGTCCACCATCAGGCATGCATTTAATCTAATGGCGGGAGGGTGAAAAAGCCTGTTACCTCTCACTTACCCTATACTTGTTTGAGATCATAGAATGGATGCATTTTGTTCCCACTTTATGAGCCATCTTAAAATTTTACTTTAATTGAGAATGAAATTCTGATCTATTGGCAAACACTCAGCTGTCTTCCCTTTCTTAGCTTTCTTTGCTGCTAGGACTGCCATGTGATTTGGTTCTGGCCAATGCAACCTAGCTGGAGTTCCACTGCTAGCATACAGAAATTTTTTGCTCTCTTGACAAACAGAATAGATAAAACATTCTCCCTGATTCTCTTTTCTTCTTTCTTGAATGCAAACTTGATTTTGGTGGAATTATGACACCCATATTGTAGCCACAAGACAGTGAACATGTAGACAATAGCCAGCATGGTAAAGATAGAACAGGTAGAAACAACCTATGCTAACGTTTTGGAGTTTCACAAAACCATTGAATAACTTCAGATAGTGTTAGAAAAAATATAATTGTTATTCAAAAAATTAAAGGTAATCTCCAAAATCAGAGAGATATAATATAGAGCTTTAGCAGCAGAGGAAACGAATGTGGTGAGACGGAAATTTTTAGCTAATCTAACAGGAAGCAAGAAAAGAGAAAAGAAAAAGAACAAAAGTATAAAAGAGAAGAATACAAAATAAGATAGTTTATGTCCAAATACATCAGGACACAATCAATGCACACAAAACTATACTCATTAATTAAAAGCCAGAGATTATCAGAATCATGATCTTTAACTTAGACAGAAGAACTATCTAAACAGACTCATAGGAGAGTTAAAATAAAGGGATACCAAGAGGTGTAACAAGAAAATACCAGCTGAAAAAAACCACACACAAAAATTGGCATAGTTATATTAATAACAGTAAAAGAGAATCTAACCATTAATCAAAGTAAAGATAGCAATGTATTTTCTTTAAAGAAATGTTAGAAAGTGTAAAACATTATAAGATGAAAGAAAAATTGCTATATAGAGGCAAATATTAAAACATGTTGGCTTTGAGTATTTTCTTTGACTGGAAATCACTGTATATTTTGTTATATGTCACAGGAAATTAACATGACAATTATAGAAAAATGTAGACAATATTGAAATAGGGGAAAAGAAAAGTTAGCCTTACATTCAGAAAATAGTCCTATTACCATTTCATGTACATCCTTCTAGATATTTTTGAAATGCTTGTATAAATAAATATACACTTTGTTTTTTAAAAATAGCATCTGGGGCCTCCCTGGTGGCACAAGGGGTTAAGTCTCAGCATTATAAAGCAATTGGCAGCTACTGCAGAATGAGTTTGATCCCAATCCCGGCCAGATAGCTAACCCACGTGGTACAGCAGACCTCTCCTGTCTCACCAGTTGCTCCCCATAGCAGTATTTCAGTAGATCTCCCTGTTCTCCTCACTCTGTCTCTCGTGACTCTCTCACCCCCCTCAACTCTTGCCTGTACCCCAGCTCTTGTATGCATAAATAAATGAATCTTAAAAAAAAAAGACATCATTGGGGGCTCAGGGGTTAAAGTCTCAGCTCTATCAAGCTGTCAACAGCCAAAGCAGCATGAGTTCTATGGCCGGCCCCAGAGACCTAACCCACATGTGGCACAGCAGACATCTCCTGTCTTACCCACTGCTTCCATCAGCAATGTATTTCAGATCTACCTGTTCTGTTCCTCACTCTGTCTCTGGTGAATCCTCTCACCCCCCACACCTCTGGCCTACACTCCTGTTCTTGAATGTGTAAATAAATATAAACAAATCTTAAAAAAAATGGCATCATAACATGTATCCCTTTTTAACCCCAGGATATCATGAAAATGACATGATATCACATGTATGCATGTTATCCATTATATGACTTTACACTAATATTTCTCCACGCAAATTTTTACAAAGTTGAAATAATACTGTATATGGTTTTCTTTCTTGTTTTTTTCACTTTTTTTTTAAAAAAAGATGTATTTATCTATGATTACAAGAACTAGGGTACAGGCCAGAGGTGTGGGAAGTGAGAGGATCCACCAGAAACAGAGCAGGGAACAGAACAGGCAGATAGACTGAAGTACAATGCTGATGGGAGCAGTGGGCGAGTCAGGAGAGGTCTGCTGTGCCATGTGGGTAACTCTCTGGGCAGGGATTGAACTCACGTTGCAGAGGCTGTGTGGACAGCTTCACAGCGCTGCACTCAACCCCTTGCGCCACCAGGGAGGCCCTTCACTTACTATTATTGAGCAATTTATCATGTTATATTTTTTCTAAAGATTAATTTGAATGACCACATAATTTATAACTTAGTTATTGCTTACTGCTGAATACTTAAATTGTTCCCAATTTTTCACTGATAGATGTTAAACAATAATCATGTTTTGAATAATTTTTAATGAGATTTTGGTCCCCTAGATTTTCCCTCAAAGCTATTCTAAATATAAGGAAGCTACCAGCAAAGCATTAATTGAATGCCTAATTAGTAATTAATATTTATATAATTAGCATGTTTGCCCTTGGTAAGTCAAATTTATGATTTAATAATGTTGAATTTAACATGGTGATTATCTTCTTCAAAGTATAGTCAGTCTTCTTAGGCAATCTATGCAGATAGGACATTTATATTTTATAAGATTTGAGCAGCTTATTACAATTTTTAGCAGTTACAGACTTTTTAGTTCTTTGGTTTTGGGTTTTTTTTCCTATTTCATGGGTCAAATCTCTGATGTATTTGATGCTAAGTCTTTGGCAACATGTGCCCCCAATCACAACATTATTCTTCCCTGAATCCTGCTACCCTTAGTCCTAAGGACCAGTCAGCCTGGTGAGTGAGGTCTATTGTTTGAAGCCATAAATGTCAAGGGAACATGCCAAGCGCCGTTCTCTGGAGACATGAGCTGAGTGAGGTGGATAAAAGAATTCTGGAACTTCAGACTGAGGATGAGGGCAGAAAGGCAAATACTATGAGTTAGAAAATTGTGCCAGGAATGGAAAAGCCAGGGATATAAAGTGGAGAAAAAAGATTTGCTGAAGAGTCTGCAGTCTAGGTCTGTACATACGAGGCAGACCAACCTGTGTGGGCCTCCACATGGCCCCAGTTCAAGGAGGCAGAGTAAAGCACACGCCCTCCTCACCCCTTCAAGTTACCTTTTGTCCGTGTTAGTAACACAACTTCTCTCTGTTAACAAGGAGAAGGCTCATTGTAGGGTCAGGAATAGACACGGTGCAGGTTTTCTTATTCCATGCAGACCGGAAAAAGGAGGAGTCAGAGTCCTTAGTGGCTTTTGCAGGTCTTTTATTGGGGTTCACCAGGCATATGGCAGGCAGGGGTGCTGGGGGGCCGGGAGGTTGACAGGCCTCCCAGCCCCCAGCAAGTCTTCACTCTATCTGGGCTCTCCGGCCTTCTCTGCTTTTCTCTCAGCTTCTGTTCCTTCTCGGCTTTTTGGCTTCTACTGGCGTCCCCGTGACGCCGCCCTTAAAAAGCCCAGTCTTAGCCCAGGTGAATCCCATCTACGTATGCCCACACCCTACTCCAGGTGCCCGCCATCAGGCATGCATTCAGGACCGCAAGGATCCATCATCTATCCTGATGGCGGGAGGGCAGAAAAGCCTGACATTTTTCCTTACCCTACACTCATGTGTTAGTTTTCTATGGCTGCTGTGACAAATTACCACAATGCCAGTGGGATAAAACAACACAAATTTAATATCGAAGTGGGTCTTATTGGCCTAAATCAAAGTGTTGGCCTGACGGTATTCCTTTCTGGAAGCTTGTAGGACAGGAATGGCCACTGAGCTGATTTTCTGATGCAGCAGACCAGGTAAAGAAGGAGTCCCAGAGAGTCCTCGGTGGCTTTAACAGGTCTTTTATTGGGATTTACCAGGTACACAGCAGGCAGGAGTGAGGGGCGGGGGGTCGCTGGCAGGCCTCCCAGCCCCCAGCAAGTCTTCACTCTTTCTGGTCTCTGAGGCGTTCTCTGGTAGCCTTGTTCTCGTGGTTTTCTGCTTCTGCTCGTTCTTGGCTTCTCTGATTCTCTTGGCTTCTGTTGGTGTCCCCGTGACGCTGCCTGTAAAAGCCCAGTCTCAGCCCAGGTGAATCCCATCTACCTATGCCCACACCCTACTCCAGGAGCCCGCCATCAGGCATGCATTCAGGACTGCAGATCCATCATCTATCCTGATGGTGGGAGGGCAGAAAAGCCTGATACTTTTTACCTTACCCTACAAGGCTTTAGGAGAGAATCTGTTTCCATGCCATTTTCATTAGAGATCAATCTTCAGATTTAAAAAAAATGTCCAGGGCCTCCCTGGTGGCGCAGCGGTTGAGCGCTGGGTTGCGAAGCTGCCCGCAGTCTCTGTGGCCCCGGTTAGATCCCCGGCTGCTCCCGGGCCACCTGAGGAGGGTCCCACATGGCGCGCAGACCTCTCCTGCCGCCCGCTGCTCCCCTCACCAGTGTACTTCGGTCCTTCTGCCTGCTCTGCTCCCTGCTCTGGCTCTGGTGAATTCTCTCACCCTCCCGCGCTTCTGACTGTACCCAGTGCTTGTATAAACAAAACAGACAAATAAATAAATAAATAAATAAATAAAACATGCCTCTATAAAAAAAAAAAATTAAAAAAAAAAATGTCCAGAGGAAAATTTTGTTGGGTTGCTTGCACAGAAGTCCTAAGTAGGGCACTGTAAGGGTCAGGAACAGGGCGCTGAGCAGGTTTTCTGATCCAGCAGACCAGGTAAAGGAGGAGTCAGAGTCCTCAGTGGGTTTTGCAGGCTTTTATTGGGATTTACCAGGCATACGGTAGGCAGGGGTGCTGGGGGGCTGGGAGGCCTGTCAGCAAGTCTTCACTCTTTCTGGGCTCTCCAGCATTCTCTCTGCTTCTCTTTCGGCTTCTGTTCGTTCTTGGCTTCTGCTGACGTCCCCGTGATGCCGCCCTTATAAACCAGTCTCTCAGCCCAGGTGTACCCACTTCAGGTGCCCGCCATCAGGCATGCGTTCAGGACCACAGGGTTCCCTCTTCTATCCTAACGGCAGGAGGGTAGAAAAGCCTGATACTTTTTACCTTACCCTACAGGCACATTATGCAAAACCTACTCAGAGAAGATTGGACAGAAAGAACCTGCCAGAGGACAAAACCTGGGGTCATGAAGAGGAAGGGACAAGGTTCTTAGGGAGAGCCCTCCACTTCCCCCACCCACTCACCTCCAGGCAACAAGATCAGCAATTGCCCGATGGGATCATTTAGTCACTTCCAGGGACTCTCTGCATTTACCTCTCTGCTACGGTGATTGCTGTGAACCAGAGACTGCTGCATTTTCCCATTCTTACTTTTTTCCTAGTCTTTGGCAAGTGTGTATATATGTACACACTATATATATACACACACTGTATATATATACACACTATATATATTCACACACACTATATCCACACTATATATACACACACTATATATATACACACTATATACACACACTATATATACACTATATATAATACACACACTATATATATACACTATATATATAGTGTATATATATAGTGTATATACACTATATATACACTATATAATACACACACTATATATACACTATATAATATATATATACACACACTATATATATATATACCACACACACAATTTACAAGAGAAAGATTGGAGGCAGATAACTGGCCCTTTAGTTATTGGTTGCCAGACTTGAGAAAATTATAAAGAAGACTGAGAATTAACCAGAGATTGTGAATTTGAGGGAGATGCAAACACTGGATGAGACATTGGTGAATTCTGACCCCAGAGAGGAAATAAATGTCTGAAGAGGGGCTCACATAGATATTTGGGTGACTAGGACAGAGTGGGCCAGAGACTCTTAGTTGACTTTCAATATGTCTTCTTAGTATCAAACATCTTCAGTTCTGTACAAGGTACAAACAACCCTCCACCCCAGTCCATTGGAACCCCTCAGCACTCTCTCTGGTATCCTCAGTTTCCTCAGCTCTGCTGTCAGAATCCAAGGGTTTGTTTTTGTTTAGTCTGTTTGATTTATTTCTTTATAGCCCACATATGAATAAAACTATTATCTGTCTTTTTCCCAACTTATTTCACTTAGTATATCACTTACTATATAATATCATCCAGGTCCATTCACATTGTTTCAAATAGCAGAATTTCATCTTTTTTTTTTTTTTTTTTTTATAGAGGCATGTTTTTATTTATTTATTTTGTTTGTTTGTTTTGTTTATACATGCACTGGGTACAGTCAGAAGCGCGGGAGGGTGAGAGAATTCACCAGAGCCAGAGCGGGGAGCAGAGCAGGCAGAAGGACCGAAGTACACTGCTGAGGGGAGCAGCGGGCGGCAGGAGAGGTCTGCGCGCCATGTGGGCCCCTCCTCCGGTGGCCGGGAAGCAGCCGGGGATCGAACCGGCGCCACAGAGGCCGCGGGCAGCTTCGCAACCCAGCGCTCAACCGCTGCGCCACCGGGGAGGCCCTCATCTTTATTTTTTTAATAGTTGAGTAGTGTTCCATTGTGTTTTATATTCCATATATATGTTATTATGTATGTAGCTCCACATCTTCTTTATACTCTGGACCTTTGAGTTATATGAGTCATGAGATAATAATTTGCCTTTGTCTTTCAAATATTTTGAAATTAGATTATCTGTCAATTATAATATAGTGTTCTGACTGAGAGTAGGCCACAAAGTCAATTTTTTTAAGACCTGGAAAACCTTAGTGCTAATTTTAGTTTTACCATGGGCAGGTGATATATTTTCATTGGAAAAATAACTAGAATGTCCTTCACTTAATATATTTCCTTGGTGTTCAATAGCAACAAACACATATTGCATTTTGGCAGATAAGAGGTTTTCCTGCAGGCTTTCTCTAACGACTTAAAGCTTCTAAAGGAACAGCTATCCCCTGCTTTTTGAAAGCTTAGGTCATACCACATTGCTTTTACAAAAGACCTACATTAGTATCTGTTTTTGCTAAGTTAAAGTAATCCTAAGAGGATAATTGCTTTTTACAACAATATTTACATGAAAAGTGAAATTGCCTTCAAAGTTTGTTTTGCAGCAACTTCATAGAGTCAGCCTGTGCCCCAAGCACCCAGGATGGCACCTCCAAGCAACTTCCCTGGGAAATACTTCATACAGGTTGATATTTATCATATCATTCTTGCTTTTACTGTATGTAGGTGTCATTTTCGGTTTTATATGCTATTTGGTATGATTTTTGTAGCTTATTTTGGGGATCTGGGAACACACAAAACTTTTTTTCATATAAATTAATGGTAATTACTTATTTGCTTTATGCCATTTTGGCTTATAAAAATTTTCATAGGACTACTTTCAGATAGCCCGGGAATCCTATACTGGCCAGTTGCTGCAGGTAATAGTGGTGCTTGTAGGTATGGGTAAATAATAGATATGGAAACAGCTGCTGTGCTGTGTTTTGGGTAGAGAAATTCAGTGAGTTGTGCATAAAAGCTTTGATGATGGGATAGACTAAGTACTCTCTATAGCACATTGCCTGGAGGTATTACTCTAATATAGTTAATATACTGATCAAGGTGACAGGAGAATGCAAAATTATATGTTTCAACTGTCCCCAAACTGGTATGGATAGTTCCTAGAAGTGGACATTGCTTTGACAAGATGTTGCTAGGAGGGTGGATGATATTAATTGAGAGCCATAGCAGGAGAGTGAATGTACCATATTGCTGAGGGGTGACCTTGACCTTCAAGGTTATATTGAATTCATGGGGCTATCATCCCCTGCATGTGGTTTCAAACTGCAGCACTGACAATTCAAGTAATCATTAAGCAAAAAGTGTTCAGTGCCAAGTGACATAGACAATGACTAAGGTCACCCCTATATGTGGAAGGCAGATTCACTTTTCCTTTTCACATTCCATTGAGAAAAATGGTAACCCTGAGGACTATTTATTGGGAAAGAGTCCTTTTGACAGTGATTTGCCCAGGAAATTACCTCAGATAACATCTTTTATTAGGTAAATGGAAGACAACATGTGACTATTCAAAAAAAGCAATTCATATCTAATTATATTTAGTTCAAAGTACTACAGTTTGTTAAGACTCCATACTAAAGGCACCTGTAGAGGACAGGCTTATTCTTAAGTACCTAGAACCCAATATTTAGAGAATGCAAAAGGGATTTATTACATAACTATAACACATTTATAAATATTTGCATTCTAAATCAAGCATATTGTTTAAAATCTAGATTCCAAGGCAATAGGATTAGTAACCACATTTACTATATTGTGGTGAGGAGGGGCAACTCTCTTAGAAAGAGAGCGAAGTAGTATCCCAAGAAGCGGGAACGCCTGGAGATGAGAGTACAGAGCCCCCTGCTGGCAAAGAGTAGCACAGATGGGCAGTAGATGCATTCATCTAACCGCAGAGGGGGATGAGTGGATCAGAACTTGAAGATTTAAGGTTGACAAGGCAGATTAGATTTATTGTCTTCCTTGGCAGGAGAAGCTTAGAGTTTACAAGTTTGAAGGGCTTTGGTAGGTCCTGAGAGACAGGGGTAAACGTGCAACCAATGGGTATAAGTGAAGATTGCAGAGGATCTATGTAGGAGTTAATGATCAGTAAAGATGTAGCACTGGCAGCTAAGTCACAAACTAGTTATCAGTGCTGGTTTCATAAAAGATACAAGAATGGCAATTCAGGTTTGAGGGGCAAGTGTGTTCAATAGTTTCTATAGAAAAGGATAGAGTTTGGGGGATGGTAGCTTCTGGAAGTTCCTGGTCAAAACCTAATATGTGTACTCATCTAATATCTAGCTTTACCCCCTCATCTGCACCCCCCCTCACTTCATGAAAAAGATTAGAAGCTCTAGTTTTGTGGTGGTTGGGGATCTCAAAGAGCTTGCTATTTGAAATAGCTGCTTGTTGCTACTGGATCCCAAACTTCTGGACCGCCCTTAGGAATTTTATGTCCCTGAGGATAAGGACTGGTTTTATTTTATTTTTAAAATATTTTCAGCTCTGATCCATCTTAATACAGTGCCTGCTCATGGTAGATGCTTAATTCATATTTGTGAAATAAATGAATCATTAAACTAGAACTGTGGGAGGTCTATAATTTGATGAGGTCTCAGAAGGATAATTTATTTACATATCCATTTACCTTTCATTTATTTCTATTATTCTCTCTTACATAGAGGATTTGGAAAAACTTACAAAATACATACAATTAAATAGAAAATATAAATAATAAATAAAGCCAAGATCCTTAGAAACATACATTAGACAAAATCAAGTCAGTGGAGTGGAATAAATTATGCAAGCAATAAGAACCCTTGTAATTATTGGAGCTGAGCCACAGGTTGGGAATTGAGTTTTTTGCTAAAAAAAAAAAAAAAAAATGAAGACCAACCATGATCCTCTCCTTTATTTTTATTTAAGAGTACAAAAACTGGGGTGTTGACCAGAGGTGTGGGGGGCGAGAGGATTCACCAGAGAAAGAGTGGGGAGCAGAACAGGTGGATCAACTAAAGTACACTGCTGAGGGAGTGATGGACAAGACAGGAGGGGTCTGCTGCGCCATGTGGGTCAGCTCCCTGGCCAGGGATCGAACTCATGCCAGTGGCTGGCTATAGCTTGATAGCACTGTGACTTAACCCCTAGCCGTCAGGGAGGCTGATCCTCTTCACTATAAGGAAAAACTTTCTAATTTTGCAGGTTCTTATGGAAATTAGCTCTAGCACAAGCTTATGGTATGGAGTTTTATATCTGGGATATCAAATGATGTGGTATAGTGTCTGCAATGATACTCTTACAGCAAATCCAATAGAACATGACCCATAGTACAACTCATTAAAAGCAATTTAATGGGAAATCTTGGAAATAAGATTTGAAATGGAGTCTTTCTGAAATTGTAGATAAATGAGAAAACCCAGAAGAGTGTAAGCCCCTCAAACAATTCTCCATTAGGATAACATCTCTGAACCAGAGACTTCATAAAAGTTGAAAGTAGATCATTGGCATCTTTATCTCCTCTCAAGACCTCAAGGATGAATGTTCCAAATAGTTAATTTGGGGTGGAAATATATGCTAGAGTTACAAATGAGATACAAGCTTTTATGAAAACTAAGGCATGTAACCAAAACCTTCTTCAGGATGGACAACTAATCTCTGTTCTACTTCTCTATTGCAAACTACCCCTAAACTTAATGGTTTGGAATAACAATCATCCTTATTATTGTTTTTCGTGGCTGTAGGGATTGGGCTCAACTATGCAGCTCCTGTTCTGCTTTTCTCATGCAGTTACAGATAGCAACTGGGGCTGGGATTATCTGAAGGCTTGCTCAGGCACATGTCTAGTACTAAGTGGGTAAAACTCAATCAGATGGGACTGGAACAACAGGTGCCATGAGCAAGTCTCTCCCTATGTAGTATTTGTGTGTGGTCCTTGTACAGTGTGGCTTCAGCATAGCTGAACTTCTTATATGGTGCTTCAGGATGAGAGAGAGAGAGCGCGAGCGAGCGAATGCATGCATGCGAGCAAACACCAGTTGGAGGTTATATTACCTTTTATGAACTAGCCTTAGAAGTCATGCACTGTCACTTCTACCACATTCTATTCATTGAAGCATGCATAAAGTCCTACCCAGCTGCAGGAGGGATATAGACTTCCAGAAGTATTGATGAGGAAGATGCAGGGTTTGGAAGAACATATAACAGCAGAAATATTGTTTCAACTATTTTTGTAACATGAAATCTATTCCACCTCCTCATTTCAAAGATCCACAGAGGGAATACCTATAACCGAGACAATTCTTAAAATTTTATTCTGGACCTTAAATTACTGAACAGATACAAGTCAACAAAATTTTTTGTTTGCTTTTTTAAATCAGAGTGTGGACAAGGTGACAGCGTGGGACTGACAGATGGGGCAAGTTAGGGTAATTAAGCAGTTTTAGGGACATTGCAGGAGGGGACCTCTGAAGAGTTTAGGAAGGCTTCAGAGATAAGGACAACTAGAGGAATGTAACTAATTCCACTGGGAATAATAAACATCCCAGGACCAAGGACAACATTGTTAACGCTGGCCTTGGTTTCCCTCAGGTGATAAAGGGAGGTGGAGTTTGGGGAAACGGAGTGTGTTTTAATTTATGGACAAATTAGGAGGGCAGCAGACTCAGGTCTGGTAGACCACCGTCTGCCCCTTTGTCAGAGTGCAGGGATATTTATGCAAGGGGGAGATGAGAAGGGGTCAGCACTGAGACCAATGGGCGCCAGCCTGTTTTTCTTTAATAGCTGATGTTTGACTTTCTCTTCCCTAAAATGCAGGGGTGCTCATCTGGGAAACTGGGCCATAAAGATAAATCTATCAAACAAGGGGGAAGATGCAACAAATGGGGAGAGACACACCTGTTAGATAAGGAATGTGAAGATCCCCCGCTCAGTAGCAGATTAAGTGAGACAGCTGAGAACTAATCAATCACACAGAGACTGGTGGAGCTTTAGAATAATGAGGGAAAGAAGGGATATATACCCTGAGATACGACTCCACTTTGGCTTCCTTGCCCCTCCCAGGCCTGGTTTCCTGGCCTGGGAGTCCCGCTTTATTTCTGTTCTTTTTCTCAATAAACTTTTTCTTTCTTTAAACAAACCTGCCTCTTCTCGCTTGCTTGCCTGAGCGTCTGCGAAGTTCCTGCTGTGGCTTTGTGAGACACCAACCCGTGGTGGTCTAGTGGCTGGGGCTCAGTGCTGCCCCTGCAGCCTGGGATCCATTCCTGGCTGGGAGACTAGGCCTGACAATTTTGGTATCAGGACTTTTTTTTTAAAGATTTATTTTATTTTGCATCCAAAAACAGGGTACAGGCCAGAGATGTGTGTGTGTGTGTGTGTGTGTGCGCATGTGGGGGGGTGGTGAGAGAATTCACCAGAAAGAGATTGGGGAGCAGAACAGGCAGACTGACTGAAATCCACTGCTGAGGGAAGCAGTGGGGAAGACAGGAGAGGTTGCTGTGCCATGTGGGTTATCTCTGTGGCCTGGGATCGAACTCATGCTGCAGTGGCTTCGGATAGCTTCATTGTGCTGAGACTTAACCCATTGCACCACCAGGGAGGCCCAGCATGGGAAATTTTTAAAGAAGCTTTACCAATTACTCACCACAAATATAGAACAAGTAGCTGTATAAGACCCCCTTGAAAAATCCAGTTTTCAGCAACTTTGATACCATTCCTAGTTCTTGTCTCCAGAAAGGGGGGATGGAAGAACCCACCGAGGTCATCCAATGGTTTTGTCTGTAGTCTCTGTGTTGTTTACAGAGATGTGGGAGGAAGAAAGATCACAAGTTCTGCTCTAGGCCACTCAATATACTTATCTGATTTGCTAGGAGGCAGATCTGTCATGAGACAGAATCTGAGTATTTTTCTGCTAAGATGTTTAAAATGCATTTTTTGTTTAAGAAACAATAACTGGGAGCAGGACCTCCCTGGTGGCACAAGGGGTTAAGTCTCAGCACTATGAAACTATTGACAGCATAGATCCTCCGCCAGGGAGCTAACCTACAGGGCACAGCAGACCTCTCCTGTCTCACCCGCTGCTCCCCTCCCTCAGCAGTGTATTTCAGTACATCTGCCTGTTCTGCTCCCTGCCCTGTCTCTGGTGAATCCTCTCACTGTCCCAACCCCCCATCTCCCTGCATCTCTGGTCTACACCCCAGCTCTTGTACGCGTAAATAAATAATCTTTAAAAAAAAATAAAAAAGAACCAATAGCTGGGAGTTGTATTATGTTAAGGAAACTTAACCTAGAATCAATCATCCTTGTTCAGGGGTTAAGGCAGAGGAAATGTAAGTCAAAAACAAATAGGAAAAAACAATTCAATAATTAAGTTTTTAAATCCATTTGATTCTAAAAATGTGAGTCCACTAACAATTATGTTATTCTTGATATTTTGTCCCATTAGGTAATAGTAGAGTGCTATGTTAAAACTCTTCAATTTTGTGTAAAATATTCACACAGAAATCCTCAGATTCGTGATGTTGGTTTGGAGAGGTCTTGGGTTAACTCTGGGAAAAGTTTCACCAGAGCTCCCCTTTCAGCGCCATGCAGCGATTTTCCCCACGAGGCAAAGACGTTCAGTTATATCCAAAAGGGCAAGTTTGTTATAAAAAGGGAGCGGAGACTAAAGGACACTTGCATCAAAACAAATGGGCAGAAAGAGGTGTCCCTGAAAAGGACAGGCTTGTTAACAGAGAGGACTGAATGGTCACAGGTAGATAGGAGAGCTGCTGCTGCTGCTGCCGCTGCTGCTTTGTAGAGAGGTTGGCTACAGTTGACACCTGCATAGCACAGCTAGGCAGAAGGGCTGCTGCCTCTTGCCATTGCAGACATTGCCCTGATATAGTCTTATTCTCTTTGGTAGTTAACTTTTGTTAAGTTAATTACTTCTAGGGAGCCTCTTTGGTGGTGCAGGGGTTAAAGACAGCACTATCAAGCTATTGGGGGCCTCTTTGGTGGTGCAGGGGTTAAAGACAGCACTATCAAGCTATTGACAGCCACTGCAGCACAAGTTCAATCCTCTGCGGCCAGGGAGCAACCCACAAGGCGCAGCAGACCAGACCTCTCCTGTCTCACCCACTGCTCCCCTTGGCAGTGTATTTCTGTGGATCCGCCTCTTCTGCTCCCCACTATCTGGTGAATCCTCTCACCTACCGCACCTCTGGTCTGTACCCCAGTTCTTGTATGCATAAGTGAATAAATCTTTAAAAATAGTTACTTCTAGGGTGTGACTAGGTTGATTTGTAAGCACCAGGGATTCTAGACAATGGCCCCAATCTCCATATCCTCACCTCAGGTCTGCGCCTCTGGGTACTTTCTATAGCAGTCTGATACCTGCTACAGTAGTTAGTGCCTAAGTATTTTTCATTTCTATAGCTGGTTTAATGACTATGCTAATCACTTCAATCCCCCACCTCCAGCTTTTGACCTTGTATGAGAGCCAGTTTCTGGTCTTATGATGTCTCCTTTCCAAATTTTCTGCTCTTAGCCTCCATCATTCCCCCTTGACTATATCTGGCATGTTTTAGTCATTTATTTAATTTTTTAAAAGATTTATTTATTTATTTATACAGGCACTGGGTACAGTCAGAAGCGCGGGAGGGTGAGAGAATTCACCAGAGCCAGAGCAGGGAGTAGAACAGGCAGAAAGACTGAAAACACTGCTGAGGGGGGCAGCGGGCAGCAGCGCCATGTGGGACCCTCTCCAGTGGCCAGGGATCGAACCGGCACTGCAGAGGCTGCGGGCAGCTTCGCAGCCCAGCGCTCAACTGCTGCGCCACCAGGGGAGGCCCTAAAAGATTTATTTTTATTTATTTATGCATACAAGAACTGAGGTACAGGCCAGAGGTGCAGGGAGTGAGAGGATTCACCACAGAGAGAGTGGGGAGCAGAACAGGCAGATCACTGAAATACACTGCTGAGGGGAGCAGTGGAGCGAGACAGAAGGTCTGCTGTGCATGTGGGTTAGCTCCCTGGCTGGGAATCTACCTCGTGCTGCAGTGGCTGGCGATAGCTTCATAGCACTGACCCCTGCGCCACCAGGGAGGCCCTATATTTGGCATGTTTCAGAAGCCACAATGTTTAAATGGAATGTAGCTACTTCTATTTTTATTTTCCTTATTGTTACCTGTATATAACTTCCTGTTTCTACTTTTACCACGTTTAGAAATATTGTCGTGTTACCGTGCAGAACCCCAAACTTGCCCACTTTAAGTAGGTTCTGCCATCTGTCCCATCAAGACAAAACATACTTTGGTGCATAAGACTTTCAATGGAAAGGAACTTTAATACAATTGTTAGGGGAAAAAGGTTGTCCCAAAGCTAATTCCATATAGGCTTTGTGGACCCCACCCCCACCCTAGGTCAAAGTCAAAGACACTGGGAACTCCAAATTCCATCATCACCAAAGGGAAGGTGGCTGGGACCTGAGGGTGGGGTTAAGCAGACAGGTGGATACAAAAGGCAGACACGTGGGCTTTGGGGATCCCCCATTTTGGCTCTCCACCAGCTCGCAGCGTCCGGCCAGCTCTGAGAGTGACTTTGGGTTTCCAGGTCGTCGGATCGGGTAGGACGCATTAAAGACTTTATTTCCCTATTTTTAACCTGAGTTGTACATTTTCCTTATTTCCTTTTCTCTTGTAAATAAACCTTTTATTAACCTTTTGTGTGTGCCTGTAGTAGAGTATTCATAAGTCCCTTTAAAGCGCGCGGGTGAGGACCCACAGCCAGGAACCCGTTTTAATATCGGGGCTGCTCTATAACACAATTAGTGTGCAATACAAAGAAAGGAAAGAATAGATAAAATAGTTTCCAAAACAAGCACCCAAAGATTCCCCTCCCCTCATGGGTAAATTCCCAGCCAAATAAGTTTGGTCCAATCTGAGGTTCAAAAGTTTGCCACAAGTCTAAGGCATGTTCTGATGGGGACTCCTAAAAAAGGGGCCAGACAAGTCTGGGAGTAAAAGAGCTAGATCAAAATTAAGATAAAAGCTGTCATTGTTAACCTCCCCACAGGTCTCTCACCCATGACTGTTTCAAGTGCCTCCTTCCATGTCCCCCAAGTTCCTGGTACATGTCCAAGGCCAAGAAGCAAGCACAAACTCTTCACATGTCTCTCTGCCCCATGTGCCTCCTCCAGGTCTCCTTCTAGCTCTCCCTCCTTCTTCCTTCCTTCCCCAGTCTCTTTCCCAGCTTCTCTTCCTCCCTGCTCAGCTCCACCCTTCCCTGGGTGGGGCAGGGAACCTGGAGTCTCCCCTTTCCCTGAGACCACCCTGTTACAGTGGCTACACACTGAAAGATGAGTGGATACCAAAAATTTTTTAACTTAGGAAATTGAGAAAGGCTATTAGGCAGAAGAAATAATGCAGTACAGGGATTTCATACCTGCTTTGATTAAATGAACGAGAGCAGAGTGGTGATGTAGGACAAATGCAAAATGTGGAATCTAATTTGTGTTGAGTTTAACTTCTACTGATTTATTTTTTATTTATTTATTTATTTATTTATTTATTTATTTATTTATTTAAATAGAGGCATGTTTTATTTATTTATTTGTTTGTTTGCTTGTTTATACATGCACTGGGTACAATCAGAAGCGCGGGAGGGTGAGAGAATTCACCAGAGCCAGAGCGGGGAGCAGAGCAGGCAGAAGGACCGAAGTACACTGCTGAGGGGAGCAGCGGGCGGCAGGAGAGGTCTGCGCGCCTCAACTTCTACTGATTTTTAAGGTTGGGATATTGTGAGATGAAATACTGCACTATGGCTTCTATGCTATGGGTTCATCCCTAGAAGTATTTGCAGAATCTTCACAATGTATGGTGGATGCCAATTAATCTTACTCTCAACTCATCATCAGACTGTTCTGGAAGTTGACGTCTATGGAAGTTGACCTATATGAAGTTCCTTGCACGTGGATTGCTACAAACAGATGTTAGGTTACTGAACAGGCAGTTCCACTCTAGTCAGCACTCCTTGCTCCAGCCAATAGAGGGCAGTAAGAGACACAGAGTGCATTTGCTTTTATTTATTTATTTTTAAAAAAGATTTATTTATGCATACAAGAACTGAGGTACAGGCCAGAGATGGGGGGGTGAGAGGACTTGCCAGAGACAGAGTGGGGAACAGAAGCACCAGATCCACTGAAATACATTGCCAAGGGGAGCTGCAGGTGAAACAAGAGAGGTCTGCTTCTCCAAGTTAGTTAGCTGCCTGGCTGGGATAAACCCAGGCCTTAGAGGTCATAGCGCTGAGACCTAACCCCTACGCCACCAGAGAGGCCCCCAAAGTCACATTTGGACTGTTGTCAACCTATCAAAGTGTTGACAAGAGGCCCAGAAGTTGATCAAATTGATCAAACGATAGTGTGATCAGATTGATCAGTTTGATCAGTTGATGAAATTGATCAAATGACAGATCAATTAAAATGACTTGAAAAAAAATACCAGATTTCTGGAAATGTAAGTTAATACAAATTCAATATTTATCTACTTCTTTACATAATGTTCAACTATCAGCTGTCAGTCATTTTTAGAAGATTATGGTCCTGTTGCTGCTGGGTTCGTATAAGAGGAAAATAACTCATGTTCCTATTATTTGAATTATGTGCACCATGCTAGTGGTGCAGTGTCCATGACTCATGGGGGAAAGGCATCTGCTGGCCAGGGTAGCCATATGCTCACCAGTATGTCCTCCTGCAACTGGAGCCATCTATGGGCCAGCACGAGGATTCCAAAGGTATAGACCCCAGAGCTGTTTTGGAGCATCTGGTTAACCTCTGATTGAATAGGAATTTGTTAGGGGGTGTTATAACATTACCAAAGTTGAAAAAATGGCATCGGGACTCATGTAGCTCTTTGTCCTGACTTGGGTTCTAATCATAGAAAGGACTAGAAAATATTGAGGAAGGTGCTCTAGAGTAGTGAGGCCCAGCTTTGGGATTGTGTTGTTTCAGGTTCAAGAATGGTACTTAATTAGGTCAGGGTGGAATCAGCACTGCCTGTGTTACAGCTTAACTAGCTACAGTAACTGTCTAGGAATGGGACTGGTTTGAATTATGAAGGTGAAATGTGTTGGTTCTTAGGAGTCACAAACAACCTACACTGGTGATTCTCAACACTGGGTACCTGACAGTAAAACCACCTGAGAACAAAGCAATGCATACATATGTGCGCACATACACACACACATGTACACATACACACAGAGAGAGAGAGAGAGAGAGAGAGAGAGAGAGAGAGGTGGGGAGGGGAGAGGAAAGGAGAGGGAGAGGGAGAGGAGAGGAAAACACTCAGTTTCCAACTCAAACTAGTATAAATATCCCAGGTGGTCCATGCAGAGCCTGAATTGTGAGCCTCTCTCCTCAGGGTCGCGACCCCATCATCCATTTCCCCGGGAGGCACTCTTTCTTGCTACTTGATTGCTGAGATTCTACTTAGTTGCCACAGATTACTGGGCTGTCCAGACAAGTCTGCATTGTCTACAGTGAGGAACCCACACCTACTCTTGACTTCTGTCTGCCGCAGATGTTGTAGCTCGTAGCTGACTCTTGGAAGCTCTGACTTCAGTCTGGTGCTTTCTATCGCATAGTGCCCCTGGTTTGTATTCACTGTATTGCGCACCTACAAATGGCTTGCTTGACTTTGACCCTTTTGTTAGAAGTTCTCTTTATTTTTAAACCATAAAGTAAATGAAAGGTAATTTACTTTGGAGATTTTGGGCATGCTTACGATGTCATAAACTAGATGGAAATAATTGCATTTGAAATATTGTATTTCTTTAAAACAACAAGGAAACTCTAGCAGAAGACTTACCACCAGTCATTTCAAAAAATTTATCTATGCAATTAAGCAAATGTACAAGGAATTTATAGGCATTTTTCCCCCAGGATAAGAAAAGTCCATTGTAGGCAAAAAGCTCTGAATTTTTCTGATTTCTCGCCTGCCTTCTCCCATCCCTCCCTTCCATTACTTCCCCTACTTCCCCTCCTCCCTTCCTTCTTTTCATTTTAGGCCCTAGGTGGCTTCAGGTGCTCCTGCTGGAAGAAAACAGATGGAACAATCAATCTACAAGAATACTTTTTAGCCCCCACATATCTGATTATTTTTGGTTAGAAACAGAAAGAAATTGCAGTTCTGCTTAATTGGAAACAGCTACTTTATTTTACAGGCTCCTTCCTCAGCAAAGTATCCATCTACCAGTTTTCTAAGTTCTTTACTATAGATGCTAACCTGTGAGGCCAACAGCATTTTCTTATGACCTTTCTATAATATTTTAAAAGTCACGCAGAAAAGCTGACAACATCTTAATAAAAGTTTTATGTGTAAAAATATGTATCTTTTATCTCCTTGAAGTCTGACACCAGCCTGGTGAGGGGCCAGGTAGGTAAGCTTAGTCATTTCTCTTTCCTGTTTTATATGTGAAGGAGCAAGACTCGAATGGCTTAAGTGCATTTGTAGAAAACACACAATAGGGACTCCCCTGGTGGCACAGCAGTTGAGCATCAATTCCCCGGCAGCTGGTGAGGGTCCCACATGGAGCGCAGACCTCTCCTGCTGCGCCCACTGCTCCCCTCAGCAATGTATTTCGTCGGTCTGCCTGTTCTGTTCCCTACTCTGGCTCTGGTGAATTCTCTCACCCTCCTGCGCTTTTAACTGTACGCAGTGCTTGCATAAATTATTAAATAAACAAAACCACACAATAAGTCATCAGGACTCAATTCCAGGATGTGGGGGTTCACAAGTCTGGTGCTTCCTCATGACTGAACTGGAAAATTTTCAATCTGTCACATTTATTATTGAACACTGTATTAGTCTGACTTCTCTAGAAAGAAACAGAATCAATTTCTTCCTTGCTTTCTTGAGCTCTCACTCCCTCTCTCTTAAATTAACTCATGTAATTATGGAACCTAGAAGTCCCAAAATCTGTAGCTGACAAGGTGAAAACCCAGCAAAGCCAATGCTTTAGTTCCGGTCCAAATCTGAACATCTGTGAGCCAGGAGAGCTGATGGTACAAGTTTCATTCTAAGTCTGAGCTCCAAGTCAGGAGATTACCAATGTCCCAACTTGAAGACAGCCAGGCAGGGAACAGATTCTCCCTTATTCCACTTTCTGTTCTATTCAGGTCTTCAATATGTTGATTGAGGCCCATCTACAAAAACAATTTGCTTTATACAGTCTACCGAGTCAAAATTTAATCTCACACAGAAACACCTCAGAGACATACTCAGAATAGGGTTTAAGCAAACATGGGTATGCCATAGCCTAGTCAAATTGATGCACAAAATTAACCATCAAGTACTGACACAATTGCGTGCAAATATCAATACTAGACATTCCTGGTACTGTCTCATTCTTGTATCACTAGTTGGACATCAGAAACCCTGGTCTTCCTTTTGAATCTTACATCAACTGATTGTGGTAGACAAGTCATTTCATCTCTATGATTCTTGGTTTTTTCAACTGTGAAATAATGGGGTTCAGGTTTAGATGATTTTGTAGGTCATTTACAGCTTGAAAATGGTGTTCCTGTGATTCTGTAATTGAATTTTAAGAAAGATTAGAAACTGATTCAACTTCTGTTTCATTTATTCTGGGTCTCCCTGGTGGTGCAACCTATGAAGCAATCCACAACCACTGCAGCATGAGTTCTATCCCTGGCCAGGGAGCTACCCACATGGTACAGCAGCCTCTCCTGACTCTCCTCCTGCTCCCCTCAGCAGTGTGTCTCAGTCAGTCTGCCTGTTCTGTTCTCCATTCTGTCTCTGGTGAATCCTCTCACCACCCCCCCACACCTCTGGCCTGTACCCTACTTCTTGTATGCATAAATAAATAAATCTTTAAAAAAAAACCCTCCAAAGTTGTGTTCTGACTCCAACAAAAGCATGAATATGACAGGCACTTATCAAGTAAAATCAACGTGAAGGTGATAGTGCCACATGAATGAGTCTGCAAACAAAAATGTGAGTCTATTCTATGGTCACTTTAATACTAAAGAAATATGGTAGATACAGCTAGAGTTTGTGATACTATCCTTGCACCAGGGTTCTTACCATCTGTTAAGAAGATTAGCACATAAGAAATTCTAGTATGATCAAGTGTGAAGCATAGAGTACAGGCACAATTACCAAACAGAGAGTGAAGTCAGTGAGACTTTCTCTGAATGAAGTTGGATTTGCTCTGGGCCTAAAACACAAAACCAACAGACAAAAACATGGGAGGACTTTAGATGAACATAGGCAAAAGAGGAGGACTATCAGGTCTGGGAAGAAATCTAGGCAAGAATGGAAGAGAGGGCCTCCCTGGTGGTGCAGGGGTTAAGATGCAACCTATGAAGCAATCTGCAGCCACTGTTCAATCTGCAGCATGAGTTCAATTCCCAGCCAGCCAGAGAGAAACCCACACGGTGGGACAGACCTCTCCTGTCTTGCCCGCTGCTCCCCTCAGCAGTGTACTTCAGTGTGTCTGCCTGTTCTGTTCCCTGCTCTGTCTCTGGTGAATCCTCTCACCTCCCACATCTCTGGCCTGTACCCTAATTCTTGTATGAAAATAAATTAATCTTAAAAAAAAAAAAAGAATGGAAGAAAATCCTTTGCACGACAGTGAATACACCAGATAGATAAATCTGAATAGGTGGAGCAACCAATAGAGCACAATATAGAAACAGTATTTGAGAAATGTATCGCCTGACAGCAATGGGAGGCTGGATTGGAGGGGAGTCTCAGAAAGTAACTACCTGTTACTGAGTACCCACTATGTGCCCAGCTTTGTGAAAGGATTATATGTATATTACCTGGAATCATTGCAATAGTCTACAGAGTAGGTTTTATTATCTTTCTGTTTCAGAGATAAGGAAATTCAAAATCAAGGACATTAACAAAAAGTCTAAGACCATCCAGTTGATGGGAGGCTTAGAAAAATTCCAACCTCTTTTGATCTGACTTCATCATAACCCCTTATTCCACCACCCCACATAGCCCCAGAACCAGCCGGTGCTGTTCTCCCAAATCACCCAAGACTTGATCTTTTGTTGGATTTTGCCACTGACACAGTTACTGCGCGTTTGCTTTCCTTACCTGGTGCTGATCTAATTTAGTTGCTATGAATATCTAAATAACTCATCGAGCTGCTTTGTGTTATTTTGATAGATTCAGAGCTAGTGTGCAGCAAGGTTATGTGACCCAGGGCAGAGCAGGCAATCAGGCTGAGAGCAGCTCACCTTATTGACTCCCAGAGGCAAACAGCAGAGGCAGGCCCTAGGAATAGCTGCTGTGATAACAAACCCAAAGACAATCCTTTATTTGTTACCTCATGTGGAAAAACCATTGGTCACACACCAGTCGTTCCAGTAACACCTGCAAGTTCTTGGCCCTGGAGCTCAAATTAAAAACGAAATTTAATTCAGACATCTAGGTTATTTACACAGACAGTTCTACAATCAGCTGGAAATTTAGAAGTAGAAGTTGTAGTTTATAATCTTCAACTGTCTTTTGTTAGTTTTCTGAGGAAGTCAGAAGAGGAATAGTCTTGTGTGCGTTTGAAGAGTAAGGTAGGAATCCCATTTCTGTCTAAGAATTTTCTTTCAATTTCATTATGTAGACAAGTAATTGCATAAATCTTAGTTCTAAAAGATCTAAGTCTTCTTTTTCTTTAAAAATGAGATGGGGGGCCTCCCTGGTGGTGCAGGTGGTTGATATGCAACCTATGAAGCTGTCCGCAGCATGAGTTCACTCCCCCAGCTGGCCAGGGAGCAACGCACATGGTGCAGCAGACCTCTCCTGACTCGCCTGCTGTGCCCCTTAGCAGTGTATTTCCATCAATCTGCCTGTTCTGTTTCCCACTCTGTCTCTGGTAGATCCTCTCACCCCCCTCCCCATACCTCTGGCCTGTACCCCAGCTCTTGTGTGCATAAATAAATAAATCTTTAAAAAAATAAATAAAAATGAGATAAAAGTCGGTACCCCACACCCCACATCAGCGATGCCATTCAACTCAGACATAAACTGTGATTAATATCACTGTTGCTCAGCCAACTTGTTTCTCTGTTGAGATCTTCCAAGGTGTTAATTGCAGCTGTGAATTAATCATTTTTTAACTGAGCCAGATTCTAATTTTCTCTTGAAGAGTCTCATTATTAAGTTAGCTTGAATTGATTATTGTGAGGACACCATCAATGCAAATTATCATTATACGTGGAAAAGTCATAATTAGTGACTGTATTCTAAAATTCTGTTTTCATTTCTTTGTTTTGATTAATTTCATGAGGTCAGGATTTTTATCAGGCCCTCCTTTCCCTTTCCCACTCTAAAACTGAAAATGAAACCCACCATGGTCTTAGGCTTTTCAGAAAATCACCCATTTCAAAAAAGAATTTCAATGAATGTTTTTTACAAGTGCTTTTCAAAAATATTATCTCTTCTTTGCTCCTCTGCACATTAACAAAGCTATTAAAATGGTCTTACTGCAATAAAAATAACTTGGCAAAACTAGTCTTTAATCTTTCAAAATGAGGATATTTAATTCCCCTCTTTTCTTGGCTTACAGTGCTGGAAATAGGACTTTTAATGAAGGTGCCTCTTCAATAACAGCTAGTGGAGAGTTGCTCCTCTATCTTGGGAGCAGAGTCTAACCAGAAGCAGGTCTAAAGTTTGGCAAAGAGCACTTCTGGTGCTGGGGATGTTGACCCGGTCCTTCCTACTAAAACTAGGGGTCCTCATTGGTCAGCTTATGTGTTCAGTGGGTTCTAGTCTGGGCCTGAAGTTGGAAAGGAGAGATGAACCAAGATTCAGAGCTTGGAATCAATTTAATGCTGAAGAGGTACCCCCCTTCACATAATGGTGAAATCCAAAAACAGTCAGATTTCAATGAGAGAAGTCAGCATCTAGCTGATTTCATACTGAGCCACCAATTTGGGATTCAAGGAGCAGGACTTATTCTTGGAAGAGCTGACTCAAGGCTAGGCTCTTGATCTAGGAGGTGATGGGGTAATAGGAGGGTATTCTAGAATCTTTGCTCAGTAAATAGAACTCTGCCCCTCTCCCTGGCCTGGTGTACCCATCCAGCTGTGAATACTAGCATTATATCTTCCCCAGAAGTTCCATAAAGAGAGAGCATTATTAGCCCATACAGTTCAGCCTGTCCCTTTGGCATTCAGCACCTTGCTTTGTCAGCACCCCAGCCCAGGCGGTTAACTCTCCTCCAGATTATGGCAAAAACTTCCAGACTAGTCTCCCTTCTACTTTTTATCATCTCTCCAATATATTACACAGAATCCAGTGGACTTTTAAAAATGCAAATCTCATTTTGTTATCACCCTGCTTAAATGATTTTCCCATTTGCTCTTAGGACACAGCCAAAATCCCAGACATGGTCTCCAAGCTGGCTACGCTGGTATCTTTCAATTCCTTGTGTTACATTCTTTGCCACCTTCTCCCTGGCCTCAACTTTGTCTGGTTAATTCCTATTCATCCTTCAGCTCTGTTTAACAGTCTTCCTTGGGAAAGTCTACCTTAAAACCCAGGTCTCCAATAGCATCCTGTCCTGCTTCTTCATAAGACTTTCCCCAGCTTATTATTCATTAATACATAATTTGATTAACCTCTGTTTCTCTAATTTGACTTGCAAATTCCGTGAATGTAGGGAATGTACCCATTTTGTTCAATGCCTGGAAAATAATAAGAACCCTAAATATATATGGCACCAGCTCATGAATACTCAGGTACAGGGCCTAGTACTAGGAACTGGCGCTAGGGAAGGATTGGGCATCAGATCCTAGGTTATCAGAATGGGGCAGGATGGAGTTAGAGTGAGAGGAGGTCAGATAGTTGAAGCCTCCTGCTTCAACTTCAGAGGGGACTCATTTAACTCTCCCAGTGACTCTGACTTAGGTAGAGTTAAAGAGACTGTGATTTGCCCAAGATCACACACTTGGTCAGTGGAAAACCTACCACTCAAACTGGCTCTAAGTTCAGGTAACCCCTTTCATACTAGAGTGACTTTTGTGTGAGAAGAGTTAGATGTCAGAGCCCGCCTGGTGGTGCAAGGGGCTAAGCACCGCACTATGAAGAAATCCGCAGCCTCTGCAGCACGAGTTTGATCCCCAGCCGGCCAGAGAGCAACCCACATGGCAAAGCAGATCTCTCCTGGCTTGCCCGCTGCTCCCCTCAGCAGTGTATTTCAGCCAGTCTGCCTGTTCTGTTCACCATCTGTTTCTGGTGGATCCTCTCACCCCCCGCATCTCTGGCCTGTACCCCAGCTCTTGTATGCATGAATAAATTTTTCTTTTAAAAGAAGAGTTAGGTGACAAGTAAATAATTACTGATGCATTTGCCTGCACTTCTGTCCTGCTTCTGCCTATTTCACTCTCATTATCAGCAGCATCTGTGTTACTCATTTACTCTTCACTCTGTCCAGCTTGGGGACTGAATTATGATGGGTATTACCTAGAGGTTTGAGCAGAACATCTGTATTCCAGCCTTTGCTGTTGGTGTTTGTCCTCTGCTAGTTCCTTTGGGCTGTCACGGCCAGAATAGCGATGGAGCCGCTGGGGAAGCCAGACGGGAGCGTGGTTACACGGTGGAGATGCTGGTGGCTGACAAAGTGGCAGAACAGACAGCAGACAAGCTGGAGTATGAATGTTTCTGCCTCAGGAAAGGTCTTGGATAGCAGAGAAAAAGCAGGCTCAGAAAGAAGTGGCGGAGACCGGCTGTCTAAACGTGGGTCACGGCATCCTCCGTGCCTGGTGGAAATGTTAGCCACATCCCCACACAGACTGGGGATTCCAGCAGAAGACACTCCATTTTGTTATTTGCTTCAGGATAAAAGCTTTTTGTAAGAGAGGAAATGTGTGATATTGAGGGAATGCTTTCCTGCTTGTATAGTATAACACTGAAGGTATTTTTAAGGGGCTGGAAACACACTGTTGCCTATATACCCATTCTTTGTACAGTTGTGTTTCTATTTTTTTGTTATTTATTTATGCATACAAGAACTGGGGCACAGGCCAGAGGTGCAGGGCGGGGTGAGAGGACTCACCAGAGGCAGAGTAGGGCACAGAACAAGCAGACTGACTGAAATACACTGCGGACTCTCGCCCTCCCATGCTTCTGACTGTACCCAGAGCTTGTATAAATGAATAAATAAAATATTTAAAAAAAAATTAAAAAAAAAAAAGAAATACACTGTGGAGGGGAGCAGTGGGTAAGACAGGAGAGGTCTGTTGCACCATGTGGGGATAGAACTCATACTGCAGAGGCTGTGGATAGCTTAACAGTGCTGTCAACCCCTTGCACCAGGGAGGCCCCACAGCTGTGTTTCTATTGATTAAAGGAATTGCCCCTCAATATCCCATTTGGTTTGTTTCATTGTTCCACATTGTTGGTTTTGAATCATTTTGCAAAAACAGAATTCACAACTAAAGAGAGAGAGACTTTCTCTTCGAAAAAGATTTCTCTTGAGTCAGTTAGAAATTATAAACATAATGAAAATGCCTACATTGTACAAAGATGAAAAATGATGTAAGAATTATATAAAATAAAATATTAAAAAAAAAGAAATTATAAAATCCTATCTCTGACATTAAAAATATAGTCTATTTGAGAAAGTCCTCAGAAAATGATGGTGCTTACTATCTTTTAATAATAAGCAGAGTTTAGGAATATACATCTATAGAAAGGAGAACCTATACCCCTAAATCATATACAATATTGTAAACCAATATCACCTCAAAAAAAAAAATCCTCCAAAGATTTACCTAGATTGCTCAGTTCTAGCTGTTTATGTGAAAATGAGTTTCTATACTTTTGTACCTTTTCCAACAACTTTAAAATCTTTATTTCAAATATCATGGCTAATTTCTTCTTTTATTTACAAAGTTTTTTACCAAATGACCCAACTCGGACAAATGCCTTAAAAGGAAAAGGCAAATGGCTATAGGAAGATAAAGACAAAGTGCTCCTTAGTTGACGGGCTGTGGATGTTCTTCATGTGTCCTTGGCATTCTTGAGTGAGTTCTGTCTTTGTATGTAGATAGGAAATACTTCAGCAATACGGAAATGTGTATAGACTCAACCCTTCAATTGCTCAACCACTGCTTATTTTAAATACTAAATCAATCACATATCAGAGTCATTTTAGAAATGAGGGCTTGGGCCTCCCCTGGTGGTGCAGCTGATTGAGCACAGCACTGTGAAGCTGTCCGCAGCCTCTGCAGCATGGGCTTGATCCCGGCTGGCCGGTGAGATACCCACATGGCGCGGCAGACCTCTTCTGTCTCGCTCGCTGCTCCCCTTAGCAGTGTATTTCACTCAGTCGGCTTCTTCTATTCCTAGCTTTGTCTCTGGTGAATCCTCTCACCCTCCCGCACATCTGGCCTGTACCCTGGTTCTTGTATAAATAAATCTTAAAAAAAAGAATAAAGAATATAATTTTAAAAAATTATGGCTATATAACACATTTATTCCTCCATATATAATTGTGGGAGCTATTACAGTCTTAACATGGTCTTTTTGTTTTTTTGAAGATTTATTTATTTATGTACACAAGAACTGGGGTACAGGCCAGAGGTCTGGAGGTTGAGAGGATTCACCAGAGGCAAAGTGGGGAACAAAACAGGCAGATTGAAATACACTGCAGGTGAGTCAGGAGAGCTCTGCTGATAGAACTCGTGCTGCAGTGGCTGTGGACAGCTTCATAGGTTGGGTCTTAACCCCTTGCACCACCAGGGAGGCCCTTAACATGGTCTTTAAATAAGACTTCTATATACCACCCATCTCAAGCCATCTTTCCTCTGAGCTGCAAGTTACAAACATAAATTCATTACAAAAACAATCAATTCACTGATTTGAGGTCTTTATTATAAAAGAAAAGCTTGCACTTTCTCATAGTCTTTCCAATTTTTTTTTCATCTGACAGTTACTGTTTAAATAAATGCCAAGGAATCTCAGGATTCCATGGGTTCTTTGGAACTTGTCTGGACAACACAGGTGCCCTTAATGTACCCTGAGCTCAGGCACTTGGCCTTGGGAGTCAGTGAGAGGCTCTCAAACCTGGGGATGGGAGCGCTTCTCACTTGCCTCTGAACTTACTTCCTCAGTCCATTCTGCAGACTCCAGGCTTCTATTGCTTTTACCATCATCTCCAATATTTGAAGCTTTAGCTGCACCTTGGCCTGCCAGGGTGCCCTCTCCTGGTCCTGTATTCCATTCATTTTCCCCTTATCCCATGCCCGGCTCCCTTTGGCTCCATTTTCCAGCCCACAAGGAAGTGAAGATGGGACAAAATTCCCGAGTATGAAATAGACCCATTATATAAGCTGTAAATACTATGATACTGGTTGATTGATCCAAAACATATTGATTGAGCGCCCACTGTATGCCAGGCCTGTGCTAGGAACTGCACAAAAACATCAAGGTCCTTGAGTCACCTAGCTGACTGATTAGTGGGGAGCAGATGTTAATGGAAAAGTCACACAAATGCACATACAAATAATTAGAGGCTGATAGATAGAATGGTATAGGATACTCTGAAAGTGTGTCAGGGTAACTTGATCTGACCCAGTAAAGGGGGCTCAGGAGTTTGGGGAGAAAAAGCCAGGAATGATTTTAAGTCATAGTTCTGCTATTTGTCTTTACCCAACTCTTCTCAATCCTGGCTGCTGTACAATTTCCTGGGGAGCTCAAAAAATACACACATTTGGGTTTCTGCAGAGATTCTGATGTATTTGGTCTGAGCATCAGTATTTTTGCCAGCATTCTCTGTGTGATTCTAAAATGCAGGCAGGGTTAAGAGCTTATCCTGAAACTCTGGGGAGGCCTATTCTTCAGAGACAAAAAGGTATGTAAGGTTTGGTCTTATGCAACTGTAACAGTGAAAATGCCATCATTTGAGGTGGGGGAGACTGTAGATGGGTGGGTTTGGGGGGTAAAGCTGAAGAAGCAGAATATAGCAATTATCAGAAATACAAGTAGAGAAAGAGAACACAGATAGATACACAAGTTTAGAATTTAGGGAAGAGGTCAGGACTGGAGGCATAAAATTGAAAGTTGTAGGACAAATAGATGTATTTAGAGTCATAAGATTAATTAAGACAACCAAGGGATTAAGCTCAGGTCACTGTAAGTCAGATATTTAGAAGGAAAGCCAGGACTAGCAAAAGACTAAGGAGGTGCTAGAGAGATCAAAGCAAAACCAAGAGAGAATGGCATCTTGAAATCAAATGAGGAAAGCATTTCCAGGAGGGAATGATCAAAGATGTCAAAGGCTGATGACAGAGTATCTGCCACTGAAGTAAGCCATGCGGAGGTCACTAGTGCCCTTGAATTTTCAGAGATCATGCCTGACTGTGGTGGATGCAAGAAACTGTAAGGCGAGAAATTAGAGACAGGTGAGACTGTCCTTTTGAGGAGTGCTTTTGTTGGGAGTCAGCTAGAAGGAAAATGTGGTCAAGAGAATTTTTTTTAATATGTGAGTAAAAGCTAGTTTTTGTAAAATCATCACTGTTTAATATTTCTGATTATTTTATATTGAATTTATCTTCCAAACACTATATTCCCTACCCTGAAGACTTCCAGTTAGTGAAACTTTTGTCCTTTACTGGGAATATTGATGCTTTCCTGCTACATTAGGGTCTTTATTCAGCCTGGATTACAGTCAGTCTTTCAATCTGGAATTTCTCATTGAAGGAAAGAAAAATATGTCTCCCCAGTGTGTGCCGCTCTGGCATATTGATTATTTTGAATTTAAGTTACTAAGAAACAGCAAGTACAAGGACATTCTGATCCTTCTTTGTCTTCTGAAAGCAAGACATAAATTGTCCTTGTGAAAGTGTCCCTGTGTAACAGGGTAACAGAAGGCATCCTCATCACCAGAGAGAGGGGATGTGGAGCCTAGAAGAATGTATAAACAAACATTTTATTTCTTCACCACTCACTTACCCAAGCCCAAACCCCTTCATCCTGTCCAGTCTCCACAAATTTATTGTTTACTTGTCTAAAAGGTATAAAAACTAGCTGATTTGATCACTTCTTTGAGCCTTATCTCTTTGGGATTCTCATACGTACAAAATTAAATTTCATTTTACTTCAATAATAAAATCTTTAAACATTTGGGTTTTTTTTCCCCCTGCTGTTAATCTGTCTTATGGCAATTTAATTACTAGACCAGTCAGAGAACCTAGAAAGAAAAATCTGCTAGTTGACATTTGTGAAGCCATTTTAAAAATGAAACCTGGGTGGCCTCCCTGGTGGCGCAAGAGGTTAAGTCTCAGCACGATGAAGCTATATGCAGTCAATGCAGCCTGAGTTTGATCCCAGCTAGGGAGCTACCCACAGCAGACCTCTTCAGTCTTGCCGCTGCTTCCCTTAGCAGTGTATTTCAGTAGATCTGCCTGTTCTGTTCTCCACTCTGTCTCTGGTGAATCCTCTCACACACACCCTATCCTTCACCTCTGGCCTATATGCCAGCTCTTATATGCATAAATAAATAAAATAAATAAATAAATAAAAATGAAACCTGGGAGCCATTATAGAGAAATTGTATTACCTGTCTTTTTTTTTTTTTAAAGATTTATTTATTTATGCATACAAGAGTTGGGGTACAGGCCAGAGGTGTTAGGGGTGAGAGGACCCACCAAAGATCGAGTGGGGAATAGAACAGTCATATTGACCAAAGTACACCACTGAGGGGAGCAGCGGGCGAGACAGGAGAGGTCTGCTGCGCTATGTGGGTTGCTCCCTGGCTAGCCAGGGATTGAACTCACGCTGCACAGGCTTCACACAGCTTCATAGGTTGTGTCTTAACCTCTTGCACCAACAGGTAGGTCCTCTTGTCCTTTTTTAAAAAAAGATTTATTTATTTATTATGCATACAAGAACTGGGGTATACATAGGCTAGAGGTTCTGGGGGTAAGAGGACTCACCAGAGACAGAGTAGGGAGCAGAACAGGCAAATTGACTAAAACACACTGCTGAGGGGAGCAGTAGCAAGACAAGAGAGGTCAGCTGTGCCATGTGGGTCAGCTCCTTGGCTGGAGATCAAACTAGTGCTGCAGTGGCTGCCGGTAGCTTCATAGTGCTGAAACTTAATTCCTTGTGTCACCAGGGAGTCCCTACTTGTCTTCTTGAACTGGGCCAAAGACCTCTAGGTTGGTTCAAAAGCAACTGTTTTAAGAGACCATCAAACAATTGTTTGAGAAATCATCCAGATAGAACTGATAATTACGGACTTTAAAGGAAAGAATTTGTAAAGCACCATTTCCAGAGAATCAGGAAGCAATTATGTGTAGCCAAGAATGTTTAAGACTGTTAAAACTCGTCAACTCTTCTTTAACCACTTATTTCATCTTTCTTTTCTTGATATAAAATGCCTGATTTTGTCCCTGGGAGGGTTGATGTTTTTAGATTTTCTACCTCAAACTGTTAACCCTGAATTGCAATTCTTTGACTCCAAATAAACACATTTTCCTCTTTAATTACCTCCTGAGTTTTCAGATTGGTAAAGGGAAAAAAATTCCTATCCTAAATCACCAACCTGGACTGTATATATTCTTTGCTTTTCCAAAACACCCAAAGCCACTCAAATACTTCCATCTGAAATACTCACAGTCTCTGAGACTAGACTCAGGTCTGTAACAGCATAATCTGAAAAGGGGAGGTTCCAGTTTCCCTGTACCACCTAATGAAGGGTGGAGCTAAGCAGTGAGGTAAAAAGGACTTGGGTGAGAAGAATTATAAAGACTAGAGGAGGCATTTGGAGCAGAGAGATATATGAAGAACAAGCTACACTTGCTTCTTAGCTTTGGGCTTGTACCAGGGACTTGGGAGACATGGAAGGAGATGCTTGCAAGAGTTGGGGGTGAGTGACCCATGGGGAGGCTGACAATGGTTGCCTTTATCTTGACTTGGGATTTCAATTTTGTTTTTTTTCCTTCCAGGCTTGCTGGTCCCTTCTACTCCTTTCCTATGGGTCCCCACCAGAAGGTGCCTTTGAGTTGTGGTAAGTTTTTGGCCATCAGCTGCCCTGCTTTGGGCCAATTCTGTTTGGCTGGACATTTGCCCACTAAAGGATTGGTGACTTTGGGTGCTTGATTTGGAAACAATGGTCTTTCTCTTCTCACCAAAGCACACTAATTATATTAACGTTCTTTTCCATTGAAGGTCTTAGACACCAGGATTATGTTTTGTCTTGGTGCAGCAGATGGTAGAACCCAGTTAGGGCATGCAGGTTTGAGGGGTCCAGGGTGCCCCTCACCCTGCCCTGCAACAATTGCATTTGTAGGCAGGCAACCACAGCAAATGATGTGCTTGGAGGTGAGCTCTCAAAATCATAGGTAGAAACTGAGAATCCCCTTCTAAGTGAACAAAATCCCTGGTGTTAGAGAAGCAATTCAAAAACTTGACAGGGGGCCTCCTTGGTGGCACAGGGGTTAAAGACACAGCTCTATCGATCTATCAGCAGGCACTGCAGCACAAGTTCGATCCCCAGCCAGCGAGGGAGCAACTCCCATGGCAACTCCCATGGCAACCCACATGGCGCAGCAGACCTCTCCTGTCTCACCCACTTCTCCCCTCAGCAGTGGATTTCAGTAGATCCACCTGTTCTGCTCCCCACTCTCTGGTGAATCTTCTCACCCTCCCCACCCCCTCTGGTCTACACCTCAGTTCTTGTATACATAAATAAATAAATCTTAAAAAAACAAACAAAAAATCTTGACAGGGAGAGGGTGAAATCCAGGGCAAGAAGGGAAGATGTTGAAGGGGAGTAAAATTTGGCACCCCAAAATATGCCTATGTAGCATAAAGATTGCTTTCGAGCAACTCTGAAGGTTGGGTAGAGGTTGCCCTTTTGTAAGAGTTACTTACACATAAAAAGGAAAATCTTCCTTGGTAAGGGATTCTTCGCTGTGCCTGGACGACCTAATTTGTCTCTTACCAATGTAGAGGGCAGTGATTTAAATGTATGTAATAGTCATGCACTATTGCTGTGTGTAAGAGTAGGACTGGCCACAGTGCAGGTTTTCTGATCCCATACAGACCGGGTAAAGGAGGAGTCAGAGTCCTCAGTGGTTTTGCAGGTTTTTTATTGGGGTTCACCAGGCATATGGCAGGCAGGGGTGCTGGGGGGTCAGGAGGCTGGCAGTCCTCCCAACCCCCAGCAGATCCTCACTATCTGGACTCTCCAGCCTTCTCGGCTTCTCTTTGGCTTCTTGGCTTCTATTGGCGTCCCCGTGACGCCGCCCTTAAAAAGCACAGTCTTAGCCCAGGTGCACCCACTTCAGGTGCCCGCCATCAGGCATGCATTCTGGATCACAGGGTTCCCTCTTCTATCCTGATGGCGGGAGGGCAGAAAAGCCTGATACCTTTTACCTTACCCTACACTGTGCCTTTCCTGGTGACCTCTCATGGCTGACGTCCCACTTAATGTCCTTTGTCTCAAGCTAAAGATAGTTAAGGTGGTGACCGAAGTCATTTTGTTGATTTACTCAGTCTTACTGGGTTTTCCCCATACATACGGGAGACAGATTTATTAAGCTTTGTGTTTTTTTTTTCTTGTCAATATGATATTTGATTATTAGCCTATGTAGGATAAGTGAAAATTTTCAGGATTTTCCACCCTCTCACTATTAGCATTAATGATAGACCCCTGCGGTCCTACATGCATGCCTGATGACGGCCACCTGGAGTAGGGTGGTGTCAGGGGGGCACCAGCAGAGCAGCAGGGGACCAGAACAAGAGCAGAACCAGCAGAGAAGCAAAGGAGAAGCAGAGACCAGGAGAGAACGCCGGAGAGCCCAGAAAAAGTGAAGACTCTTGGGGGCTGGGAGGCCCCCTGGCCCTCCTGCACTGTGCCATCCTGGCACTACAGCCTAGAAGAATCCAGAGGAGTAGGAAAGGATATTCTTCTGCACTGCTACTTTCACCCATGCTTACTGTGACTTTCCTGATAACCTTTCATAACTAACCTTCCCTCAACATCCTTTGTCTTGTTGAAAAATAAAATTCACAAATTTAGAGATCTAATTGACTTTATTAAATGATTCATGAATCAGGCAGCATCCTGTCAGTTACTGCCAGAGTTTACACAAAATGGAGGGTATTTATAGACAGAAAAAAGATGGGACAAGGTTATTAGCAAGAGAAAAGATTATTTCAGGTAGAACCATCTGGAGGTTTCATCAAAGGAGATTATTTCACTGATGCTGACCTGGTGACTTGACTGACTGCTTTGAGATTATACTTTTGGGGTAGGTTGAAAGAGTAGTAGGTAAAGTCTAAGTGGGGAACTGATATGAAGGACTCCATTTGGGCCTGTTTTCTTTGTTTTTAATAGTCATTAGCTAAAATTACTTAAGGAAATGACTTAAGCATTTCAGTAAGTAACTCCAATTTTTACTGGGTTTCTCCCACATATGCAGGAGATACACATGCTCTTATTAAACTTTGTTTTTTTCTTTTGTCAATCTGTCTGATGTTAATTTATTATTTGTCAGCCTAGAAGAACAGAGAAGGGAACAGGGAATTTCCTTCTTCCCCCACAGTCCCCGAACATATTGGAGAAGAGGATCCGCACCTCATAGGGGATGAGAAGTTTCCTTTTGCTGCCTCCAGGCCTCAGGTGTAGAGTTTTAATTATGCTTCTAGGCTTCTTGGGTGTCTTGCTCAGCCCCACCTAATGATCTCACTAGTGCCTTCCTGAGTGGGGTTGTTTATAGCTAGGACAACACACACACACTCACATGCACACAGAGGTTAGAGCTGGTTCATATACAGCTGGTTCATATAGAGCTGTTTCGTATACAGCTCTTATTCCATTGTGAGTGTTCAATCTTTATTTCTTTTGCTATTTTCATAAAATCATGAGCTGAAGAATCCCTTCTCAGGTATGATTAAAGATAGACTGCAACTGGGTGGAACTAAGAGTTGCCAAGATTTTGATGTGCATGCAAGATGAGCATTTACTCTCTCATTAAGTACGTATTTACTGAATGTCCACTATGGTTTTTTTTTTTTAAAGATTTATTCATGCATACAAGAACTGGGGTACAGGCCAGAGGTGCAGGGGGTGAGAGGATTCACCAGAGACAGAGTGGGAAGCAGAACAAGCAGACTGACAGAAACATTCAACGTAGGGGAGCAGCGGGTGAGACAGGAGAGGTCTGCTGCACCATGTGGGTAGCTTGCTGGCCAGGGATTTAACTAGTGCTGCAGAGATTGTGGATAGCTTCACAGTGCTGTGCTTAACCCCTTGCACCACAAGGGAGGCCCCCACTATGTTTTAGTACTGCTTTTTCTTTTCTAGAACTACTTTAACAGGCATCTCCACCCCCATTTAACTATACGCGGAGCTGAGCAGCCAAGGGAAGCTCATGTAGAATAGGAAGGGAGACACAAGGGGAGAGATGGAGATGCCTGTTACACCTTTTATTATATTTATCTATTTGTTATATTTACCAAGTACCCACCTGGTGTGCTTTTCTAAAGCCAATCAATCCTCCAATTATCTCACTGGGTATTCTGCAATTCAGCTGAATTCTGACACCAGCTACTCAGTATGTAACAGGGTGGTTCCCAGGAAAGGGGGAGGTTCCAGATTCCCTGCCCCACCCAAGGGAGGGTGTAGCTGAGTAGGGATAGAAGAAGCTGCAGAGGAGACTGAGGAAGGAAGAAAGCAGGATGGAGCCAGAAGGAGACCTGGAGGAAGCACATGGAGCCTAGAAACATGTGAAGAAACTGCGCTTGTCTTTTGGTCGTGAACTGGGTGACACAGAATGTGGGTAAGACCCGTGGGGAGGTGACAATGGCAGCTTTTATCTTGATTTTGATTTTGCTCTTTTTCTTCCGGGCTTGTCTGGTTGTTTCTGACCCTTTTCTGTGGGTCCCCACTGGAAGATGCTTTAGACTTGTGGCAGGCTTTGGGGTCTTGCTCTGGGCCAATCCCATTTGGATGGACTTTCACCCACGAGGGGACGGGTAACATTGGGTGCTTGATTTAGAAACTAGATTCTTTGCCTTTTCTGTATTGTTTCCTAATTGCATTAAAGTTCCTTCCCATTACAGTCTCATATGTTTTTTGTTGATGCGGCGCATGGCAGAACCCATTTAAAGCAGGCAGGTTTTGGGGGGATCTGGGGTGCACCTCTCCCTGCCCTGTAACAAGTACAGATCCCACAGATTAAGGGCTCAGCCCCACAAGTCTTCCCCCACGTCAGACACCAGTTGCTAAACCTGGGCCAATCATACATGTTATAGGACAGGGAGAGGGGCAGCCCAAACCCCGCAAACCTGCCTATACTAAATGGGTTCTGCCATCCGCCGCATCAACACAAAACATAGGAGACTTTAATGGGAAGGAACTTTAATAAAACTAGGAAACAATACAGGTAAGGCAAAGAATCTAGTTTCTAAATGAAGCACCCAATGTTACCCATCCCCTCGTGGATAAAAGTCCATCCAAATGGGACTGGCCCAGAGCAAGGCCCCAAAGCCTGCCACAAGTCTAAAGCATCTTCCAGTGGGGACCCACAGAAAAGGGCCAGAAACAACCAGACAAGCCCGGAAGGAAAAGAGCAAAATCAACATCAAGATAAAAGCTGCCATTGTCACCTCCCCATGGGTCTCACCCACATCTGTGTCACCCAGTCCACAACCAAAAGACAAGCGCAGTTTCTTCACGTGTCTCCTGGCTCCATCCTGCTGCCTTCCTCAGTCTCTTCTGCAGCTTCTCTTCCTGCTCAGCTCCACCCTTCCTTGGGTGGGGCAGGGAACCTGGAACCTCCCCCTTTCCTGGGGACCACCCTGTTACATACAGATGACCAATTGGCTACAAGTCAGAGTTTCTGATGCCCTTTCTCAGCTCCCAAAATTTGCTAGAATAGCCCACAGAACTCAAGAAAATACTTAACATTTATAGTTTGATGATAAAGGATAAAACTCAGGAACCGTCTGACAGAGATCGCAATCCAAGAGATGCAGGTTGGGGTTCAGAGAGGGTGATGGGGGGATGCAGACCTTTCATACCTTCCCAGGAATGCCATCCACCGCACCTACCCAGTATGTCCATGTGTTCACCAATCCTGAAGTTCTTTGAATCTCACTCAAGAGCTCAATCTCAAATCATCCCTTCCCTTCCGGTGGGTGGGGATAAAATTTGTAATTTTGATCTCTTGGCTTTTTTGGTGACCATCCTCATCCTCAGGTTACCTAGATACCTCACCCTAAATCCCTGTATTAGTATAAACCCAGGTGTGACTAAGGAGCTTGTTATGAATAACAAGACACTCTGATCACTCAGGAAGTGTTTGCAGCTGACAGCTCTCAGCTAAGTCATTCTCAAATTGCCTCCTGCAAAGGACAATCACCAATTCCAGGTTATATACCTTCCCTGGGGGAGTCTGCATCCAATGACTGACCTATGGGAGCATCATTGCAGAAGAAATTCTTCCTGTACCCTCTCTGGGGCCTTCTAGGCTGGCAAATTATAGAATAAGCATCAGAAAGATTGACAAGAGAAAAGAAGTTGAATGACATGTATCTCCTGTATATGGGGGGAAACCCAGTCTGACTGAATAGCTCAACAGCATGGCTTGATTCACCATCTTAAATATCTTTACTTAGAAACAAAGAATATTGGGTAAGGGGGTGGAGAGATCAGTCATGGGTACTTCAGCAGGTAACTGAGGGGTGCCCAGGGCCCACACACTGTTAAGTTAATACAGTTTAGTAGAGGCTCTGCCATTTATATGCACGAAGACAAAGACGCTTAGAGCAAAAGATTTTTAATAGAATTGGTGTGCAGGGAGAGAGAAAGACTAGATTTCAAACGTTTCCCTATGAAACTCTAAAACTTAAACATGCCTTCATGAGAAAATGCCCAGTCAAACAGACTAGGCCTAAGGCGGAGCTACTGAGGTCCAAAAGTTCGCCATAAGTCTTAAGGTACCTTCTTACATGGAATACCGAGTAAGGGGTTAGGGAGGGCCCAGGACTAGGATAGAAGGAAAGACCCAAAATTCAAAATATACCACATAATCCACCATGAGGTCAGGATAACAACTGCCATTGTCTCTGCCAAGGATCAGCAACAGCCTCTCCACGTGACTCTTACTGAGTGTTTCTTCCCAGTGTCTCTGCATGTCTCTTCTCCCCTTCGCCACTGCTGTTTATATAGCCCCCCTGCTCCATCCTGACTGCCCCCATTTAGGAAGTTTAGTTCATGGCATGCTAGGACTTGCAATCCAAGGTGACTGCATCTAAGTGGGGGTGGGGAAAATATTGAGGTACCATTTTATAAGGTTAAAAACAGCCTCCCTGGTGGTGCAAGGGGTTAAGCACAGTACCGTGAAGCTATCTGCAGCCTCTGCAGCATGAGTTTGATCCCCAGCCAGGGAGCTGACCCCCAAAGCACAGCAGACCTCTCCGGTCTCGCCCGCTCTCCCCTCAGCAGTGTATTTCAGATCTGCCTGTTCTCCCCACTCTGTCTCTGGCCTCTCACCCTCTGCATCTCTGGCCTGTACCCCAGTTCTTGTATGCATAAATAAATCTTTAAAAAAAAAAATAAAAACAGCCCTCACTTCAGCAGGCAGGTTTGGGAGGCTTGACTAGATAAGGAAATTGATAAGATTGCCTTGGGGACAAGGCCATAAGCTCTACCACCATTTGTAGGAAATGGTGGGGCTACTGAGGATCTAGGAGCAAAAGCCAGGACTTGTCTCTGTGACAAAGGCCAGTGCCTGAGACCAGACATCCCAATAGGTAAGTGGTGCAAACTGGTGCTGTTATAGGACAGGGAAAGGGGCAGCCCAAACCCCGCAAACCTGCCTATTCTAAATGGGTTCTGCCATCCGCCGCATCAACACAAAACATAGGAGACTTTAATGGGAAGGAACTTTAATAAAACTAGGAAACAATACAGGTAAGGCAAAGAGTCTAGTTTCTAAATGAAGCACCCAAAGTTACCCGTCCCCTCGTGGGTAAAAGTCCATCCAAATGGGATTGGCCCAGAGCAAGGCCCCAAAGCCTGCTACAAGTCTAAAGCATCTTCCAGTGGGGACCCACAGAAAAGGGCCAGAAACAACCAGACAAGCCCGGAAGGAAAGGAGCAAAATCAACATCAAGATAAAAGCTGCCATTGTCACCTCCCCATGGGTCTCACCCACATCTGTGTCACCCAGTCCACAACCAAAAGACAAGCGTAGTTTCTTCACGTGTCTCTAGGCTCCATGCGCCTCCTCCAGGTCTCCTGGCTCCATCCTGCTTCCTTCCTCAGTCTCTTCTGCAGCTTCTCCTCTTCCTGCTCAGCTCCACCCTCCCTTGGGTGGGGCAGGGAACCTCCGCCTTTCCTGGGGACCACCCTGTTGCAGTGGTGTTCATCACTCTGTCTCTGATGAATTCTTTCACCCCTGTGCTTTTGGCCTCACACCAATATTTCTCCCCGCTACAGAAAATGGTACCCATGCACTGGCATCATCTCGTGGTTTCACCTCTTCTGTAGTCATGCCACTGGTCTTCTCATAGCCATCCTCTATCTCTGAGCGATGTGGCTCTTGTATCCCTGGCCTCTAGGTGTGTGCACATTTACACCTGCGTGCATATCCATACTCCAGGTGTCCACAGTCAGGCATGCATACTCCACGCCCATGCTCCCATGCGCCTTCTGTATTAACATGATCAGGGCAGCAGGTGATAGCCATAGAGGCTAGTAGTGTAAAAAGCCTGATTAATTCACTTACCCTACACATATACAAATGTGTCTTACAAAATAATAAAAAAGGCAACCTCCACCCAACCCTCCTATGAAATAAGTCTTATGCCAAAGGGATAGATTTTGAGGGTGATGAATTTTGCTCCCCTACAGAAGGCAAGGCAGTATTATTCTGAAGGACCTTCTTAAGTCCAGGTCCTAAGGTGACAGCATTCACCTTAAGTTCAACTTGTTTCTACCTATTCTTTCTTTATGCCCCCCTGCTCTTGATCCCAAGGGTATTCCCTAATAAAGCGCCTACATGAAAATCTCACTCCATGTCAGTTTCCAGGAAGCCACCTAAGACCTCAGGCAATATGGTATTTTAGATGTAAGATATTTTTAACAGAGAAGAGGTTACTAAAAACTAGTGAAGTTAAATAATTTCCCCAAAATCACAGAGCTAAGTGGCAGAAGTGGGATTTGACTCAAGCCCACTTAACTCCAAATTAAGCTCTTCACAGTAGGACACCCCAAACTACTGGCTGTTTTAATTGTGGTGTCACCCAGAGCCTGGGGCAGTCTGGGGAATCAAAGGAAAGGGAGACACTGGGTTTCAGATCAGGTCAGGAGGGTGTCAAGAATTACTGAGCTGGGGGCCTCCCTGGTGGCACAAGGGGTTAAGAAGCAACCTATGAAGCTGTCTGCAGCCACTGCAGCACTGGCCAGGGAGCTACCCACATGGCACAGCAGACCTCTCCTGTCTCGCCCGCTGCTCCCCTCAGCAGTGTATTTCAATCTGTCTGTTCTGTTCTCCACTCTGTTTCTGGTGAATCCTTTCACCCCCAACACCTCTGGCCTGTACCCAGTTTTTGTATGCATAAGTAAATACATCTTAAAAAAAAAAAAAGAATTGCTGAGTTGTGAGGAAGAAAGAAACTGAGAAAAGAGTCCAGGTGCAGAGGCATAAAAGACAACTCCAGCCCCCAACCACATAAAGAGTCCCAAATTGACACTCCATAGGTGAGAAGAATAAAAAATAAAATAGGGAAGGAAAAATGATTTTGTTTCCCAACTCAGAATTCTGTGTGGCTCCTGGAGTATGTCACTGGGGTGGACATATCTTCCAAGGAGCTAAACTAAGGGTAATATTGGCAGCATCCAATAATTTTAATGTATTTTTGTCATTTAGAAAATCAGCTTTTACAGTCTAGATTTGCCACCAATCCAGAGTAATTTATTACACAGATATTATTGAATATCTGTGTATAATTAAAAAGGATTTACCATCTGGCTGCTAATTCCACATTATTAAATGTGTAATTCTGGTGTATGATTTCAAAATATCTCTTCGTCACCTGAGAAATCATTAGGTGTAGGAGGTGTAGGTTTTCAAGTACATTTATATTTTTGTTTCGTCTTCCCTTCCTGCCAGTTCATCCTTCCATAAGCCTTTAAGGACACTTATTGCATTAGACTGTGGGCAAACATAAATCAATAGAATACTATTCTTGTCGAAGCACTAACAGTCTAAGGGGAGAAATAGATACTTAAACAGCAGCAACAGAGACAAAAAGGCTAATGCAGCAATCCTTGGGCACCCACTGGAGAGAACTAGCACCCAGGGTGATGAGTGTTGTAGAGGGTTACACAGAGAACAAACCCAGAATCAAATCACAGTGGATAATTTTAGCCATCAGGAAAAATTATCCAATATGTTGTTTATGGACGTGCGTGCTTTTTCTGGTTAACTCCCTCAATGACTGTTGTCCTTGGGAATAAGTTCAAACCTCTCACGGTGACCTTCCATTATCCCTACTTGCTTTTCCAATTTCACGTCAGATTCCCAGGGATTAGTAAGCACAGGCAAGTTTAGTGATTCGTAAGTATACGAATGATACCTGACATTTGCGTCTGTTTTTCAGTTCCAAACCGCCTTTGCTGTTAGTACTGCAAACCTAGGGCTGAAACTTTGCAACCACTTAGCTGTTTTGCCACCTGGCTCGCTGCTGGGCTCTGCCTATAGGGGGCACTAGAGATGTTATAGGGCAGCCCCGATATTGAACGGGTTCCTGGCTGTGGGTCCTCACCAGCGTGCTTAAATGGGACTTATTAATACTCCACTACAGGCACACACAAAAGGTTCATAAAAGGTTTATTTACAAGGGAAAAGGAAATAAGGAAAATGTACAACTCAGGGAGAAAATAGGGAAATAAAGTCTTTAATGCGTCCTACCCGATCCGCCGACCTGGAACCCAAAGTCACTCTCAGAGCTGGCCGGACGCTGCGAGCTGGCGGAGAGCCAAAATGGGGATCCCCCAAAGCCCACGTGTCTGGCTTTATACCAACCTGGCTTCTTAACCCCATCCTCAGGTCCCAGCCACCTTCCCTTTGGTGGTGATGGGATTTGGAGTTCCCAGTGTCTTTGGCTTTGGCCTGGGGTGGGGGTGGAGTCCACAAAGCCTGTATGGAATTAGCTTTAGGACATCCTTTTCCCCCAACAGAGAGACTGATAGACTGAAGGAGGGAAAAGTTACCTGCTGTAGAAAACCTCATCCTTGCAAAGTTAGCTCCGCAACAGCAGGTCCTTTCTCTGGTAGCAGTACCAGCTTCAGTAATGTCCCCTTCTCCCCCACCCCGCCTTCTGCGGCAGTCTGAGGGGTTAAAAGTCCCCTTCTTTGCATTTCTAAGTTTTCTGTTCCCACAGGCCCAGCTGTGGTAGCTGGCTTAAAGCAGTGGTTCTGAATCAAGGACAGGCTTGCCCCCAGGCCACATTTGGCAATCTACATCTGAGAGATTGTGGGTTGTCGCAATTCAGAGGAGAGGGGCAGAGCGCTACTTGTCCTGGAGTGAAGAGAGGGTCCGCAGTTGCTAAATCCTTCAGTGCAGCCCCACTACAGGGAATTATTCAGCCCCAAATGTCAACAGTGTCCAAGTTGAGAAACTAGAGACTTTTTTGCCCTGTCTAGTTAATAATTTTATACATAAACAAGTAGTTATATTAAATACTCTCAGATCGCATAATGGTCATGGCTTTTGACTGAATCCTGAGTTATTGAATTCTCAATAATGTTTAAAAAAAAAGAAATTGAATGAATAGAAGAAACTTAAATTAATCTATAGTTGAATATAAAAGATATAATTAACCATAAATGAGTTTAATCTTCATGTATCATAATATGAATTAAATGTAAAAATATCTAAAGTATCTAAGATGGATACATTAAGAAGTAATATTATTTACAAAAATTGAGATTTTTCTCTTGGAGTGGGGCCTGAAGAGAGGTGGAACAGAGGAATGCTGCATTTTATTGTAAACTATAAAATACTATTTTGTGAAATCCATAATCATATATTATTTTGGTTAAATATTCATGAATGGAATGGAAAAAATAGCATTATCGAGTTCTACTCTATAAATTACATAACTGAAGTGTCAAGTTGGTGGTCAACAGATGAATTTTGTTAGACTTCATTGTATTTTTTTAATGGCCAATATTACCAAAGTGTAATATTTTGTATGAAAGCAATTTTTAAAATTTATCCCAGAAAAATCAGATTTGGCAACAAGAAGTCCTCACACCAGATGTGCTTGAATTGGCCATCCACTTTAGACAAAGTATTTTCTATTTTGCCACAATCTCCACCACTCTTCTACATTTGCGAATTCTTGCCCCAAGTCTGCTTTCTTATTTAGCTTTTGGTTTGCTCCTAGAGGTATTGTTATAGGGCAGCCCCGATGTAAAACCGGTTGCCTGGCTGTGGGTCCTCACCCGCGCGCTTAAAAGGGGCTTATTAATACTCCACTGCAGGCACACACAAAAGGTTAATAAAAGGTTTATTTACAAGGGAAGGGGAAAAGAGGAAATGTACAACTCAAGGAGAAAATAGGGAAATAAAGTCTTAAATGAGTCCTACCCAATCCGCCAACCTGGAAACCCAATGGCACTCTGAGAGTTGGCCAAGAGCCGAGAGCTGGCGGAGAGCCAAAAGGGTGCTCCCCAAGGCCCATGTGCCTGATTTTATACCAAACCTGACTGCTTAACTCCACTCTCAGGTTCTAGCAACCTTCCCTTTGGTGGTGATGGGATTTGTCTTTCCCAATGTCCTGATGGCTTTGGTCTGGAGTGGAGGTGGAGTCCACAAAGCCTGTATGGAATTAGCTTAGGACATCCTTTTCCCCCTGGCAGTATTAGAATTGCAACCCCAGATTTATGGAAATAATATTTATTTAATTTTGTACCAAGTTATCCTCAGTTACAAAATGAAAAAAGGAATTTACATAAGAATCACTAATCCAGGATTGATATTGTAACAGGGTGGTCCCCAGGAAAAGGGGAGGTTTTAGGGTGTTTTGTTTTGTTTTGTTTTGTTTTAAACTTTGGAATGGTGTACCAGGGTTTTATGTCTGTAAGTTTTAAAGAAGTATGTACTCAGCAAAATGTTATATGAACCAGTCCATTTTTTTGACAGCTGGTTTTGGGCATTTTTACTGTCAAGTCTTCAGTAGGACCTGATCTCCAGGTCTGAAGGGATGTAATGGTTGATTATGAGGCACAGATACTCGAGGTTGCAAAGTTGTGGATTACTGCCAGAAACTCCTGGATATGTTTTATGTATTGTGTGATTTGGCAATTTTGTGCTATTTTTGGAGTGGCTTTTAGAATTGAGGCCTGGAAAGGTCTTTCGAACACAATTTTAAAGGGATTTAATTGTAGCCCACTTTTAGGTGCCACTCTTATTTGGAGGAGGGCAAGGGATAGTACCTGGTCCCAACGCAGTTGGGTTTCTTGGCACAGCTTTGTCAAGGTTTTTTTTTTTTTTTTTAAAGATTTATTTATTTATTCATACAAGCACTGGGTACAGTCAGAAGTGAGGGAGGGTGAGAGGATTCACCAGAGCCGGAGCGGGGAGCAGAGCAGGCAGAAGGACCGAAGTACACTGCTGAGGGGAGCAGCGGGCGGCAGGAGAGGTCTGCATGCCATGTGGGACCCTCCTCTGGTGGCCGGGGAGCAGCCGGGGATCGAACCTGTGCTGCAGAGGCTGCGGGCAGCTTCGCAACCCAGTGCTCAACCGCTGTGCCACGGGGGGAGGCCCACCAAGGTTTCTTTAAGGTGTGGTTTATTTTTTTAGTTTGTCCAGTAGACTGTGGTATCCATGCAGTATGTAATTTATTAAAAGGGGGGATTGTAACAGGGTGGTCCCCAGGTTTCCTGCCCCACCCAAGGGAGGGTAGAGCTGAGCAGGGAGAAAAGAAGCTGCAGAGGAGACTGAGGAAGGAAGGACGCAGGAAGCAGAGCCAGAAGGAGACCTGGGGGAGGCACATGAAGCTGAGAGACACATGAAGAAACTGCACTTGTCTTTTGGTCGTGAACTGATTGAAACAGATGCAGGTGAGAGACCTGTGGGGAGGTGACAATGGTGTGGTTTTGTTTTTTTTTTCTAAAGATTTATTTATTTTTATACAAGAATTGGGGTATAGGCCAGAGATGCGGGGGTGGGAGGATTTACCAGAGACAGAGCGGGGAACAGAACAGGCAGACGGACCGAAGTACACTGCTGAGGGGAGCAGCGGGCAAGACAGGAGAGGTCTGTCCCGCCATGTGGGTTTCTCCCTGGCTGGCCGGGAATTGAATTCATGCTGCAGTGGCTGCGGATTGCTTCATAGGTTGCGTCTTAACCCCTGTGCCAGCAGGGAGGCCCAACAATGGTGGTTTTTGTCTTAATTTTGATTTTATTCTTTTCCCTCCAGATTTGTCTGGTTGTTTTTGATCCTTTTCTGTGGGTCCGCACTGGAAGATGCTTTAGTCCTGTGGCAGGCTTTGGGACCTTGCTCTGGGCCAATCCCATTTGGATGGACTTTTACCCATGAGGGGATGGGTAACTTTGGGTATTTAATTTAGAAACTATATTCTTTGCCTTTCCTGTATTATTTCCTAATTGTATTAAAGTTGCTTCCCATTAAAGTATCATATGTTTTGTGTTGATGCGGCAGATGGCAGAACCTATTTAGAACAGGCAGGTTTGGGGGGGTGGGTCTGGGGTGCCCCTCTCCCTGTCCTGTAACAATATGAGTGTGGTAGTATTGATTTTAAGTGAAGAAAGAGAAAGTCCCCCTTTGCGTCAATTTATAGCAATGATGTGCCAGAAGATGCTATTCTAAGTGGTTATGTATTAACTCAGTTAATCCTCACAAAAATCCAAAGCAATAAGCAATAACATCCATCTTACACATGAAGAAACTAAGGCTGAGAGAAGTTAAGTAACTTACGTAATATCACACTCGTACCCTCCACAAGTCATCTATTTAACCAATGTTGAGATAAACAACCCAAGCAGTTTGTTCAGTTGACCTTTGTATTAATAAGAACTCTCTCTGCTCCAAATATCAGAAAGCTAGATTTAAAATAAAACATAAAAGTTGTGGGTGAATTGGCTCACCATCAAGCCACAGGATGCTGGGGGCGCTCAGATCTGGCCTCCCCAAGATGTGCCGTTTGGCATGCAAATTATTTCTAGTTAAGGTTAAGTGAGAAATTTGAGGTTTCCCCACTGAAAATGGGATCCTCAAGCTCTGTATATTACCCATTTCTATGTAATTAAATTCATCTTTTTCTTTTGATCTGTCTGGTGCAGTTTTGATTACTTGACTGACCCAAGGAGAATCCAGAGAAGAAGGGAGAAATGTCCCCTTCACTCTGGGTGACTGCATTCAGTCAGTTTTCTTACTCTCTGCTCTCTCTCTAATTCAGATTCTCTTTGTATTCCATTTTTCTCCATATGCTGGGTGTTGCAGGCTGGAAAAAAGGCCCTGACATGGAGTTGAATGCTCAAGATGTTTATTAATGTCAATGAGGAAAAAAATGGGTTACTGGCGATTTACTGACCATGTGGAGTTTGCATGTTCTCCCTACAGCTGCACGGATTTTCTCCGGATACTCTGGTTTCCTCCCTCATCCCAAATACATGCTTCTTAGGTTCAAAAATATGTCTACATTACTTCAGCGGGAGTGAAGGTAGGTATGTGTGTGAGTGTGCCCTGTGATGGACAGTCCTGTTCCGGGTTGGTTCCCACCTTGTGCCCTGGGCTTCCAGGATGGGTTCTGGCCACTCATGACCTGACCTGGAATAAGTGGGTAGGAAAATAAATGAATATAAATTATTGTTTAATACTAGAAGTGTTGTTCCATCTTTATTTAGAAGTCTGGTGTTTCCTGATCAGATATAGGCTGTAGTAACTGTCATTAATACCAGTTAGCTTAGGATAAAATTGTTTTTGTTATTCATCCTTTTACTTAAAGTTACAATATCCAAGAAATAGTCCATGATGTTCAGTGAGGACTTACTGTACGATGATAGTCACATTCTTGGTCGTCCCCTCCCTTGTGGGCAGCTGGATGTTCAGCAGAGGATTGGGGTTGGCAACCCACAAAACCCCAGAGTCAGGGATGGGATGGTGGTGTTGTAAATGGGGAGAAAATGAAGGGAGTGCATTACGCAGACAAAAGTGGTAGCTGCCACAAGTTTTCCCTTTGTTGTTTCTCAGTTCAACCTTCCAACTTTGATACTCAATGATACTGGCAGCCATACCTCTTACACAGTTGGCACCCGAGGAGGGCACATAACTACTAAACACTTACGGAGAAGAAAAAACCCACAAAGCCCACAAATATAAAGGATCAGAGTCTTTGTAGTTTCTGAGCTCAAACTTATCTCATGAGGATAGGTTTTCATTAGTTCCCAGTTGCTGCAGTGTTCCCCAATCAACTAGTGAGAACATGAATTAGAAATTTAATAAACTTTCTTGATCGAGAGCTTTAATCCAGACTGATACATACTCCAAACACCTACCAAATCAGGTGCAAAACTCCACCTGTATTAATAGAATAACATCCCAGATTCTTTTATTAGCTCTGGGGCTACTTCCTCTCCATAGTCATCTCTGTTCCATCCCCAAATTTTGTTTTCATCTTTTCTTTGTGATCTTCCCTCTGTTCCTCAATCTTGCTGTTTGCTTCAGATCTTTCTGATCTTGGCTGTGGGTGCCTAGTCAAGGATTCATTGCCCACAATGTGATAGCCCCTGTGTCTCCTCTAACTTGACAGTGACTCTCCTATCTGTGATCCTAACCTGTGTGGCACAAAGAGCCTCAAAAGAATGTAATGCATACATCTGTGGGTTTTTAATACTTTGGGAGAAGTTCAAAGGAAACAGCACACCGTGATTGAAAATGAGAATTGTGCAAACAGGAAAAGTAAAAAATCTGCCAGGAGACTTACAAAGTGATAGTTACCTAATGGATATCCTTGGTCCAAGGTCTGACTTGTAGGTTACCATTTGTGATCTTGTGAGTTCTTTATAGTGAGGGATATTGGCTTGAACTAGGAAATTTTATAAGGCATTGAAAATTATAAACAAGAATGACTAGATTTCATAGAAGAAATGTAACTATGAAAGAACTAAATATGTCAGCATTTTTGCCTGCATCTTCTCTCCTTTATGGAAACTTCAAATTTTTCTCATTTTAGAAGATAATAAAGAAAAAGGCAATAAAATACATAAATGATTTCTCTAAGTTCTGGTAGAACAAGGTTGACATTGATGGAATAAAGGATTGGGTGGCAGACAGTGCCACCTTGTGGTAGCTCCAATGTCCACTGGTCAGCTGAGTTTAAAGGGCACGTTCCATGCCCAAAATTGTGGTTTGAGGCAAAGACCAGCTGTTACAGAATCTTATAGGTTGTGGCAAGGAATCTGCATTTTATTCTAAGTGCAATGTACTTAAAACCCTGAATAGGTTTTAAGATGGGAATGATATGACCTAATGGTTTAAAGATCATTCTGATGGGTAAGTCCCAGATATCTACTATATAGCATAGTACCTATAGTTTACAATAGTATATCATATGATTTAAAGTTTGTTGAGAGGGTAAATTTTGTGTTAAGAACAGGCAGATTGACTGAAATACACTGCTGAGAGGGGCAGAGGGCGAGAAAGGAGAGGTCTTCTGTGCCATGTGGGTTAGCTCCTTGGCTGAGGATCGAACTCGTGCTGCAGTGGCTGCCAATAGCTTCATAGTGCTAAGACTTAACCCCTTGTGCCACCAGGAGGCCCGTAATCAGATCTTTAAAAAAATATGATGGTTTGAGTGTCTTTGTGACATATGTATTATATAAGTTTACATATATGAAAATGTAGTTTGTGCAACATACACAGGAAAGTGAAGGATTGCCTTGATTTTTTGTACATTGTTAACATTTAGATCTCTTAATCTCTTTAATCTCTTAATGTTAACATTTAGATCTCATCCAGTCAAGTCTTGCCATCTTCAGAACCATCTTGTCTCTCCTAGCTGAGAGTATACTATGAGCAGTTAATGTAATGAGTTTACATCTCAGAGGGAAAATTTATTTCCAAGTGCTTGGGAAACAATTTACCATCTCCCCTGTGAACAGACCATGACACTTCCTGCTGTTTCCAGGGTCCAGAACAGAGCCAGGTGAGCACTCTGGTGATGTTCCCGGAGGGTGTGCCATGCCAAGCCCCCTTCTTGCTGGGTCTCTTCAATAATCCATGCAGCTCTTCCCTGCATCATCCACCTCCCAGATACCCCCAGAGACTGCCAGAAACCTGCTTTCTCTGGGGATATTTCCAGTTCTAGTCTTCGTTGCATCATTTTTTAAAAAAAAAGATTTATTTATTTATGCATACAAGAACTGGGGTACAGGCCAGAGGTGCAGGGGATGGGGTGAGAGGATTTATCAGAGACAAGAGTGGGGAAAAGAACAGACAGAATGACTGAAATACACTGCTGAAGGGAGCAGTGGGTGAGACAGGAGAGGTCTGCTGCACCATGTGGGATTGAGCTCATGTTGCAGTGGCTGGTGATAGCTTGATAGTGCTGTCTTTAACACCTGTGCCACCCGTGAGGCCCCCTTGCTTCATTTTGGATAGTTGAATAACCTGGAATCATAATTTTCAACAGATATCTAACTGTCTATGGTCTCTGTGTCCTGTGTTTGAGAATCCAATTTTTGTTCATATCTTGGGTGGCAGGTATAACACTGTACTGAATCCCTTTGCTCATGTTTGACCTTTGATCATTTGTTCTGGAAAGGGTACCTGGCTGACCTTCTCCCATTGTCCATGTAGATCCATCCCCAGCTTCCTCTCCTCCCTTCTCCAGGCATGCTGAAGAGCTGCTGTTCCAAACCCTTGCTGTGGCAAACTTTGACCAGTACCAGAAAAAAAAATTGTACTTCAAGTCAATCTGACTAGAGTCCCTGTTTAGATGTAATCTCTCCTCCCAGGTTGGCGATCCACTGCGGCAGTGTCAGGGAGGAGGTCACTTGCATTTTCCTGTCACAATAATTCAAGTTATGACCATGATATTCTTGCATGAGTCACTAGGAGGTATAATGTAATGCACTGAATTTATTCTTCAGTTTAATTGTTTTGCTCCATTATTAGATAAACAATGAATCGGATAAATGAATGTACTTTTGGCATTATAGAGGAATATTAGGGGTGAATTATGTAGCTACTCCTAATGCATTCAAATTCTACATTAATTTACCACTCCAAGCTATAGAACACTCTGTGTGCTCTATTTAATTTACTTGCCATAAATGTATCCTGCAGTGTAGGACGTTCTGATAGTGCTTCTCCTATATTACCACGTTCTTCTAGCTTATATCACATCACTTCCCACCTCAGATTCTATGCCTGGCAATACTAAATGTCATCCATTTACTATCTGAAATGTACTGTTTGTCACTTTTCTTTTTAAAGATTTATTCATTTATGCATACAAGAGCTGGGGTACAGGTCAGAGGTGCGGGGGGTGTGTGTGAAAGGATTCACCAGAGACAGAGTGGGGAACAGAACAGGCAGACTGACCGAAGCACACGGCTGAGGGGAGCAGCGGGCAAGTCAGCAGAGGTCTGCTGCGCCATGTGGGCTACTCCCTGGCAGGCCAGGGATTGAACTCGTGCTGCAGAGGCTGTGGACTGCCTCACAGTGCAGTGCCTAACCCCTTGCGTCACCAGGGAGGCCCCTGTTTGTCTCTCCTGATTCATGCCTCATTTACCTAAAATACAGTCCCTACCTCTCAATCATGGTCTGGTAACTTCTACTAATTCTTTACATTTCCATGTAACAATACCAAAAAGTATCCCTAAACTCAAGTCCAGGTGGAGTACCCTCCTCAAGTGCTTTCATAACCAGACCCCCTAGGCAGCCCTCTTGAGTGTGGTCAAGCTTTACTGGAAGCCCGAGCCCTTCCATACCTGAGGAGATGTAAACAGGCCTCACGCCTTCTGCAGCGAACAATACTCTTCATTATTAAGTAACTGTCCTCTTAAGCACAGGCCAATTTCTTTCTTTTTTTGCAGAGGAAGTAGGATTTATTGATGGATCTGACCAAGGAGGGCAGCTCTGAGGCTCTCATGAGCTCAGGGTTCACTGCCACTTGTCCAGGGGGCCACCATGGGGATGTGTTTGACCCCCCAGCCATCTGGATGAGCTACCATGTCAGCTGCCATATCTCAAATTCATCTGCAATAAACTTGGAAAAGCCCCACTTCTTGGAGATGTGGGTCTTCTGGTGTCTAGGGAACTTGAACTTGGCCACACTTAGGACCTCAGTCACTTGCTCCTTACTCTGCAGCATGGTGCGTGTGGATGTGGTGACTTGGCCAATATGGACCCTGGCCACCATGCCCTGGGCTTTTCCAAAAGCACCCTGCATACTTGAGCTCAGGGCATTTTAAAAAGTGTAAGATGTATAACATAATGGTTTGATTTATATATTTTGTAAAATAATGCTTAGGTTCAATAACTTGGGAATTGTTACAGCATGTATATCCAGTAGCAGTCAAGGCAGAGAAATTCTGACACTGAATAACAGAATATAGTGACATTTACAGTGAATGAGTGATTTATCCTATTATCTAAAATTTAAAAAATACTGATATTGCTTCCAAGAATGTGTGGGACTCAGAAACCCAAAAGCAAAGTTGGGGGATAATTACAAATATGAAAAATACAACTCTTTGCAATAATTTTCAGAAGTTTGATTTGCTTTGGTTTTCAGTGAGTAGAAGTAAATTAGTTAAGTAAATGTCTCTAAACGCAATTTTTATGACTAGAATATTTGCTTCACAAAGGCATACAAACCTATATATTAAAAGGATAAAGACATGAACGGGGAGGAAGGAACATGCAGGAGGTTTCCACTGTATTTGTAGTTTTTTTTTTTAAGTTTCTAAAAGCCAGTTTTATTGAGCTACAATGGGCATTTAACATTGCATTCATTGAAGGTATACAACATGCTTTGGTATATGCATATTTTGTGAAATGATTATCATGATGAGTTTTAACAGCTATTATCTCACATAGTTATGAATTTTTCTTTTTACAATGAGAAATTTTAAGAGATAGACTCAGCAACTTTCAAATATGTAATACATTATTGTTTACTATAATTACCATGCTGTATATGAGATCCCCAGAACTTATTTATCTTATAACTGGAAGTTTGTACCTTTTATTTATATTTAATTTTAAAAATATTTTATTTTTGTGTAGAAGAAATGGGGTATAAGCCAGAGGTGTAAGGAGTGAGAGGATTTACCAGAGACAGAGTGGGGAGCAGAACAGGTGGATTGACTAAAATACACTGCTGAGGGGAGGCTCCGGGAGAGGCAGGAGAGATCTTGCTGTACCCCAGCTCCCTGGCCCAGGATCAAACTCATGCCACAGTGGTTGGTGATAGCTCGAGAGCACTGAGCCTAACCCCTGTGCCACCAGGGAGGCACCTATCCCTTTTAACCATTTCCCCTGCCTCCTCATTTTTTGTTTCCTAAGTGTTGTAATGGATGTGCCAGTGTTTTATTATATTATCTTTAAAAAACAGTTTAAAAATCTACTTTTCTTTAACCTTCCCTGAGTAAATGTAAAGCAATGTCATGTTCAGAGCCCCCCAGGAAGCACACACCTTGCTCTTGCCCTGCCCTTGGTGTTTGACTTCCCCTTCCTTGACACCAATCACGCTGTTTTTAACTTCCTGGGTGCTTTTCTTTCTCCAACTCCCCAAGCAGACTGGGAACCTTAAGAGCAAAGGTTGTTGATTCTTCACCATTCCCTCGCTGGCCCCCAGCACAATGCCAATAGAGTCCATGCTCAGTACGGGTTTGTTGAATGGGTGGGTGGCTAGATGGATCTAGGGCAGAAGGGATGTCCTCAAAGCAGCCAGCAAAGCAGTCCCAAAATTCCAGCCCATGTTGGGAGTCTGCTGCCCTAAAGGGAGCTGGAGTTTTTGGAGAATACCTGTTTACTCTGCATACAGAGTTCCAGGACATTAGAAGTTCTGCAAATAGAACTTCTTCCCAGAATTGACTCCTGTTCTCTGAGGACGTGCTGGCTTCTGTGCACGTTTCCTACTAAAAAGGAAAACTTGTTTTCAGCAATAACTTAGTAATCTGTATAAGCAAAAACACCACTGCATGTTATTTTCTTGTTTCTTTGTTCATATCTTTAATAAAAGCTTGGGCTGGGAGAGTGAAAGCCAGAGCTGCTCTCAATGGCTCTCCCCAGCCTCCCCCCATTGCAAATTAATTTGGACTCCGAGTCTGTTAATGGTAGAGAACTTCATCAGCCATCCTGTCTGCAGCAAGCCCGTAGATTTCTTCTATTGACTTCTTTTCTCATTCCCCTCCCTCTTAAAGAATTTCTTCTTAAGGAAATTCTAAAGGGGTTGTTTCAATTACAGGTCATACAGAGAACAGGCTCAAATGGCAAAGCCTCATGCATGGCTATCATTCCTCTAAGGAGGAGCTCTGCAGGGAGATTCATGGAGCTGTGGGTAACTCTGCTGGGTGACTTTGGAGAGGAAGGATAGAGGTACTTTCGTTGATTCACAATCTACCATAGGACCATGCCAGGCACTTTCACATAGAATAGTCATTCAGTTCTCACAACCATACAGGATACAAAACATGCCATTCCCATGTTTGCTGATGAGAAAACGGAGCCTCAGAGAGATGATAGACATTGACCAAATTATAGGCTATAACTCCCAGGCTCTCCCTCAGGTCTGCCTGGCACTGAAGCCTGAGCATATTCCTTTCACTCCCTGCTTTTAGAGACTTGAAATGAACCTTGGAGGCCTGAAAGGAACCTTGGAGTTTGTCCATGTATTTCCCTTTTTGCTGTTAAAATAATTTTCCTTAAAAAAAAGAACTTTGGGGGCCTCCCCTGGTGGCGCAGCAGTTGAGTGCTGGGTTGCGAGGCTGCCCGCAGCCTCTGCAGCGCAGGTTCGATCCCCGGCCACCGATGAGGGTCCCACATGGTGCACAGATCTCTCCAGCCACCCGCTGCTTCCCTCAGCAGTGTACTTCGTCAGTCTGCCTGTTCTGTTCCCCGCTCTGGCTCTGGTGAATTCTCTCACCCTTCCGCGCTTCTGGCTGTGCCCAGTGCTTGTATAAATAAAATAAATAAATCTTAAAAAAAAGAAAAGAACTTTGGAATATTTCTGTCACCCAAATACAACCTTGCCAGTTGAAACAAAGTATGCTTGATTGTCCTTCAAGGCTGAAATTGAGCAAATTTAAAATTAGCTAAGAAACTTTTGACCCTATTGGACAAGCTGTGGAGCATGAACTATGGCTGAGGTACCCAAATGCACGGGGATGACTTTGGTTTTCTCCTCCACAGGTAGCTCACTGGTCACCAGTGAGCTGACAGGTCA